>NC_138912.1:37290222-38730719 GCF_965231255.1 Vanellus vanellus | reverse complement strand
CAGTTTTATACTTATTTATATTTCCACTGATAATCTGATTGCTTGACTACGTAGTCATTAGCCTGACTGAGCCCAGAAAAAATAATATAATTTTACAAGAGTAACATAATTTTTAATTAAAAGTGCCTTGACTGAAATTCAGCCAAGCCCAATCCAAAGCAAATCAGTCTTTAAGGCCTGTCCCATTTGACATACAGCCAAGCTATGTGTCACACCTTTACTCCATATGGATGTTCTCTCTGTAGCTCTCTGTTGCAAGGACTGTTATCGGGCACCTCGGTAATTGCTGGGAATAGCCACAGGCCTCCCACACGCACAGAGGGAAAGTGCTACATCTCATGCTTAATAAAACCTGACAAGACAACAAGGGACCTAATGCCTGTGTCAGCATTACAGGTCTTCCTCATCACGGTTCAGAAACAGGGCAAACCCTTCACGTTATAACACTGAAAGAAGGCACTATACTCACAACACCCACCAAAAATACTGACCCTTGGGTTTAACTGCCTACTCAAACTATCAACACATACGCAACCAGCCCTGATAGCACATAAGGCTATGAATGGCTACTGGAGAATTACACAATCTTAGGGAGCCTCTGAGCAAGTATATTCCCATTTTTCAAACTTTTTAGTTTCAAAACCAGCCAAATCCTTAGCAAACTACTTCTCTTCAATGAAAAATAAGTGAAAGCAGGGGAGGAACTTATTCATGGCAGAGTGGTTCCACCCTTAGATATCAGAGTTGACATTTCAAAATAGGGGAGTGATAAGGACAAAGCACTCAAATCCTTCTCAGTCCACTCACCGAAAGAAACCCAAAATCAGGACACCTCTGCAGTTCACCTCACAGGTACAGCAATGGCTTCTGCTGCTATGAGCAGTGGTAACACACTGCTCCGTGGTGTTAGAAAGTAAGAAATTGGCCATTAACAAGTGGGACTGGAATAGCAAAACTTAACAGCCTTCTTTTCTAATGTCTACAGATGATAGTCAGGGGCAACATTAAGAACTCACCGATCATCGCTCACTTTTAATTTGTTCTCTGTTCCCCAGTACATTCCCTTTAATGAGCATAACTATATGTCCAGATGAACTCATCCAAAAACTATTGCAAGCAAGCATAGGCTGTAGAAGCCACCTGGCCCTAAAGCTGCACTGAAAAGCTGAGATTTTCTAAGTATTCACTGATACAATTAATGCACTGGATAGGCATTTCCTGACCCAAGAGTGTAAACTCTAATATGGATCAGACAAGCGGAAATAGCTTCTTAGACCAAGAAGGTATTCTGCATGCTACCTAGTAATTAATCTATTTAAAATACAATAGGATAATAATTAAAAATGTCCTCTTAAAAATCAAAGAGCTGAAGCCAACAGGAAGGTCAAATTTTGAGAGGAGAAATAAAAAGAAACAGAAAGTCAGCCAGTATGGCTCCAGAAAACTTTTATAGACGTCCTGTATTGATTGAGACCTTATCAAAATGAACAGAGAAGGATCTCTGACAGAGCCATTTCTGTCCCCAGGGGGCCTAATGGGTTCCCAGGTCAGCAGGTAGGATGCAAATACAAGTTGACAGGAAGCAGATGAAGACTGGCTTGTATGTATTAAATACATTAAATTTTGAGTAAAGTTCTTCATATAATAAGGCACACACAAAAAGTAAAAGTGAAATATTGCCTTAGAGCAATGAAGTCCTCAGCAATTACCTTACAACAGAGATTGCACCTCAAAATTGCCCAAAGGAACAAAAGCAAACAGCAAAAAGAGAAACAGAAGGTTCAGTTTAATTCCTAAACTGCTTTCTAAAAGCTCCTTATCTTTGTTTAAATCATACCATCCCAAACTCAGCAAACTAGGAGCACACTGTGAGTCCCTCTAGTGCCTTCCCTCTCCAAGCAGAGGGCCGTTTAAAGATAAAACCCCACACCCTCAGGAACACCGCTTCTTCAATAACACATTAACAGGTATGGAAGATTGCATTAAGCTTAGCATAAGTACCCAGCAACTTTCAGCTGCAGTTCACTAGTTACATATCTTAACCTTAAATACAAGCATTGATTTCAAGACGAAATCCACAAACCGTAAATTGAATTACAACTGTAGAACAAATTCCAGTAGGTAAGACATTGCAGAAATTTGTGTAATGTCATGCAGCCTTTTAGCATTTGAATCTGACTGGTGTCTTGCAGGTTTATACTGCAGCAAGAACTGGACAGACATTGTTCCTAAGCCCCTTAAATACGCCAGCAAAACAGTACAAGAATATCAACATACACATCAGCTTGCAGCATGTTTGTCATTGTTGTTCTTATGGGGGGTTGACAACCCAAGTTCTTGCATGGAATGTTTTGGGTTTTTTTTTTGTTTGTTTGGTTGGTTGGTTTTTTTGTACAATTGAGATTGATAAAGAATCCCACTCCTGCGTCTAACATACAGTCTTCTTGGCTATATTGAATTTTGAAGGTTTTCAGGAATAGAAAAATTACTACACCTGCCAACAGCATGTTATATTTATCAAATGTGTGTCTTCAGGAAAATGAACTTGCGATTCAGTCAGAAATTGTCTGCTTTGGGAGGTGTGATTAGACTTTAACCATTGGCATAGAAGTGCCGTTCTTTCTTCCAGTTCATTGATTTCCAGCCCAAAGGTTTATTCATGGACTACAGGTTATATAATACCTTAAAATAAATTGTGGGTGTAGCAACTGCTTATAAAAAAAAAAAAATCAAATCTGATTGCACGTTTTGAATAAAAATTCACTTTTGTATGAAAGTCCGTGTTATGATGAATCTTTATCTTACTCAAGCCTTGAAAGGAGTACATGGCTGGTGAACAGCAAATGAATTGAGCCTCTTGGTTTGCATTTTTATGAGGTATAAGAAGTTTGCAATGTATAGGGAAGTCCATAGAGATGCTAGAGCAGCAGAAACAATACAAACGTTAGCACCCAACAGAGAAACCGGGGTCTAAGTAGGCATCAGCTAGGAGAGAAAGGTAGGCTTCAAAGTTCAGCAACCTGTTTATACCTGCTCACTCTGCATAAAAGTTAAGAGCTGGGGATGACTTAAAGGCCAAGGTGAACCTTTGCTCAAGAACAGCCAAAGCAGCAAATAAAAGTACATTTGAAACCACTTAACATTTAAGATCAACCCATAATTACTGTTGCTTATTTTATCTGGCAAAAGGAGCTCCCCATCCGTCCTACATATCGTATGAATTGGAGGAATCATCTGAGGAGACTCAGTATTTCTCTCCTCTGCAGAAAATAGAGGCCAGAGCTGGGAAGAATAATACAGACCATGAAAGGCTGAACACCTCTGCCAATACTTGAGGAGCTCCTTTGGTACCACCTCTGCCAGCGCTCTGTGCCCCAGTCAGCCTGTCACCATCTGCTGAGGCCTTTAAAAAGTTGCTACAGGATTGTTCAGTATTAGAGATATAGAAGGAGCCCTCCCTATCCTCCAGGCTATATCAAAAGACGTCAGTGCTGTCCCCTATAAAGTCAGAACCTGGCTGAAAGACCCCTATATCCCTTGTTGGATGGCATTAAATGATTCTCTTATTTTAATGGAAGTAGGTGCTGTGAATAAAACATAGGCCATTGTAAGACATGCACCAGAAATATGCCAGAAGCAGAGGGTGGGCAGGAGGGAGCACAGTGCAGGTGTCATTCCTGTGTCCCAGCCTTACCTGATGAAGGTACATGAAGCTGGACAGGTCACCTACTACTGAGACATGACCAGAGATGGGTAACCACAATGAGGTAACAGCTGCCAGCTTATTACAGTCATTAGTCTCTAGTACTAGCTCAGATTTGGGGCTATGTATTAAGGATATGCTTACGGCCCAAATTTTCCAGAGGTAATCTTTGCCTTCATATAACACAGGAGAAGGATCAAGGGAAGGAGAGCAGAGACAAGGAGTCTGAAACATGGAAAGCACGTGGGGCTAAACCTTGCCTCGCATACAGTGCAAGCAGCACTGCTACTGAGCAACTTGTTTTGACAAGCAACACCCATTTTACGTGTGAAAGTATGTCCTGTGCAACACAGGAGGGACACACTCACTTAGAGTGACCAAGGTGCCCTGAGATGCAGCTGTGTGGGGTTGGCCTTATTAATGGTACCTTAATTCAGTTTCCACAGAAAAAAAACTGGGTCCTGAAGCAATGAAAACTACAGAAAAGGTGAAATTGGTTAGAAAAGCACATTTCTGCTGGAAATACACCCTCAGGACAACAGTGCTACACCTCAGCTGCGTAACAAACCAAGCTGCAGATGCCATCTGAGGGTCCAGGGAGGAGAAAGGGTGCAATGGGCCAACCCTGTCCCTCTTGGATATCTGTTTAGGAGACCACCATGAAGAGCTTGTGCTCCCATGGTCCAGCTCCTCATTGGAATGCGTTCTTGCTGTTTCACACATTTTTGCTGACATCCAAGCAGGGACTTGCAATTCTTCCCTATTTGGCTTGTCAGTAGCTCAGACAAGCTCTGGAAGGAGTTGTCACCATGTTGGGTTTTTTTGCCAGAGGTAGAGTTTTGCTTATGAACTCATACCTTTAAGGGCTCCTAGAGATACCACATCACTCTCTAGTACAGCAGGCTCCACCAGTGATCAGGCACACTGCACTCCATGGCCTCCTGTACAAAAACAACAGTATCTCTTCCTTATTCTGTGGAAAGTCATAACAAATAAAACATGCTCTGCAGATCCAGGGAGTACAGATCCCAGTTATAATGGTACCCATTTCAAATAACAAAAGAGTAAAATATAAAAAGGCTGGAGTTATTAATATGTTACACACTGTATGACAGCTCTTGAAGATATTGTAACATAACTCATTTCCCATTACAACAACTAATCTTTCATAAGGCTAATACCCAAACACTGATGGTTTTTGTTAGGTAAAACAGAAAAAAAAAAGACCAAGCCCTGTATGTATTACATAATCTCTACCTTGGGATGAAAGCAATGTGATTGTTTTCATTAACCTTTCATTCTTATAAAAGGGCAAAAATCAATAACAAATTTATTCAGGCAAGTGAAAGGCAATTTCAAGCTATTTCACAAGGGATTTCATTTCCATCGCTTTTTTCCCCCACACACACAAATTCTAATAAAAAATAATATGATCTGTCCAAATGTAAGACAAATACAAAAAGCAAGATACTGTCAGCTCCTCAAAGACACAGAATGAAACTGCCTTTTTACAGCTGGATAATTGTCTTACTAAAAATATTGCTTTCTTTTGAATCCTAAGCAAGTCTGCAAGGCAACATCTTATTGACAGCCTTTGAAACACTTTGTTGCACAGTACTGAGCTGGTCTCTTAAATAACACACCTACCATACATATTTTTTCCTACTAGAAATTAAACAATTTCTTTTTGGTGCACTTTACCCTTTCGTGTTATGAACAGAGGTTTAAATTACATAGGATTTTGATGCACTTTCCAGCTTTGCTACTCCTGTCATATTCCACAGCATTTCGCATTTTAAGGAGTTGGCTTTGAATTCATGCTCTGAAACATCTGACAAAAGCAGTGATAAAAACCACAAAGTAATTCATCGGCAGCTCCGTTTTCCACAAAGAACAAAAAATGCTGAAAAAGCACAATATATTATTATTAACTGTTTAATTTAATCTGTGACTTTACTTCACATGTCTTTCTACAAGTCCTCTGCGTATTCTTCCATGTTTTTTGCCCCAGTGCTGCAAAGCCAGGGGGGATCCCCTCAGGGCCAAAGGGGGAGCAGGGGGCAGCCCCAACCCACACCATCAAGCCCCCTGGTTCCCTCACAGTCCCCACAACTCCCAACAGGGTGTCTTTTTTTGTTATAGTAGCCTTTAAAAATACCTTTAAAAGTAAAATTATACGTTTCTATAATCACCATTATTCTACAGATGCATCTTTACTATAGGTATTGATTTTCTATTGATTCTGGTTCCTTTGCCCACCGCAATGCCACTGGAGAGCCTGAGGACAGTCACAACTTGTTATAAAATTTCAACTTCTGGGAAACTTTGTGAATAATTTTCATCATTTTCACTATTCCAAAAAAAAACCACCCTAAGATATTACATAAAGTTTAAGAGAATTTGAATGCCAACCTACCACCCATCAGCAGGGGTGTTTAAGATAAGCAAAATCAGCTCCTTCTAGTGCTACTTATCCTTATCCAGTTACTTTAGAGGGAAGTGTCGCCCAGCTTCCAGTGGCTGAAATTAGGGGTACTGAGTCCACTTCCTAAAACCCTCTGCTGCCCTCCGAGCACTGCCATTGCCACAGCACTCGCACCACACAGGACACAGTGCTCTGTGCTGGCACAAAACAGCTTGATAAATTTGCCCAATGTCTTCGCTTTGAGGATGCTATCCAGTTTCTTACTTCTATTATGTTTTCCATAGGGGAATGGAGCTTGTGATGTTGGGAAATGTGCAGTTTTCCTGTGAATTATTAATGGAAGGAAAAGCAAGCCAAAACCTGCAGAGTTGTGTTGAAGCCCTAAATCCGCAATGCATTTGGGCACATATTTCAGTAATGCTGTGCCCAAAAATCAACAAAAAAAGAGATGTAGAGATATACTCACTTCTACAGGAGGAGGAAATTCAGAGAAAGCCCACTCAAACTCAAGTAAGAAAGTATAGAAGATTCATAAAGTCTTCCAGAAACGTCTCTAGACCTTTGTAGTTAGAGTTACACGGCTACAGGGCAGCTACTCTATGCAAGCCAACACCAGGAAACCTTCAAGAAGACTTCATATAAGATAATGGTGACCTTAGAATGGCAGTAATATTGGAGAACCACCAGAAAATGCTAATAATTCAGTTTGCACAGGAGCTCATAAAAGCCCATAATCAGTATTTGGATTTATTCACTGTAAATTAAATTATAACACACAAGATGATGAAAGAAATATTATAGGGGACAAAAAGCTGTCAGTTAAAGGGATATACTTCCAGTAAATGTCATCTTTCATCAAAAAAAATTACTGTATTATTATACTACCATGTTATTAGGATGCTATGTAAATCACCATAACCTTCAAGCACGGAAAAAGTAGATAGCAAGGGAATATTCTAGGGGAAACTGAAGAGAAGCTGCTTGGTTTGTTGGGGTTTTTTTGTTTGTTTGTTTTTCTCTTCACACAATTAAAATAAAAAAGGCAAGACAACAGAAATAAGTATCTGAAAGCTGCAGAATGCACTTAAAAGGTTTCCCATTTCTCTCAAAGTGTGAGTTCCCAGATGGGAAGGACCTGCCTTTGACAGGCCATCAATCTGCAAGGATGAATCTACTGCTAGTTACAGTTAGCTAGGTTAATCATAGACAGACTTTTTTATATTCTGAATTAAATTATTTACTGAGAAACTGCACACAAACACATAGATATTCTCAAAGACTAATACTTTTATATATATAGTTATAACTTTACGCTCCTAGGGTTACACAAGTCTAAGTTGTGGTCACACTATGGTTTTTCCCACAAGATAGGAGAGCCCATTTCCTAGATGAAGTCATCAAAGATCTCATCAGTTTATATATCAGTAAAGTATGCAATCTGATGTTTTGATACCATACGAAGCAAGAAACAGAGATTAGCAGACCTGCAAGAAGGGCCTCTGAGGGACTAGCACACAGGTACACCTCCCAAGTGGACTTTGGCTGGGGATTTCTAAAAGGGATTATACAAGCCAGGTTCCTGCCCCCAAAGGGAATGAGGGGCACTCACCCTCCCATCCCATACTCGGATGTGTTTGACAGCAACAATTGCTATCCAAGCTTGTCCCAAAAAGACAGCTCTGAGCTTTAGCAGACTTGTACAGCCTGGGAACAGCCATCCAGAGGATGGGTAGAAGCATTCAGCAGGAGCTGAGCCAACATCCAAACCACTAATTTGTTCATTTCCGCTTCCAGATTTTCACTTACATATCAGATAGCAATTTTTGAACCCAACTTTGCCAAAGCATCAAAAATATACCTTTTTCCAATCATTTGAGACTAGTTAGATCTGTTGGCTTTGAGCTTGTTTTCAGACTAGAGGACTAAGGAGTCATGTTTAAACCAGCATCATACAACCATAGGACTGGAAAGGATCACAGACGATCTCCAAGTCTGCCACGCACCCCTACAGCAATACAAGATTGATAGTATTTGTTGTCCATGAAAAATGTTAATCTATTTTATCCATAAAGAACTCCACAAAGTGATGAAAATTCTATGTTTCTCCATGTCAGTCTAGTTTACTGCCTAGTTTCCCATACAACCAAAAAAAAATTTGCAAATAGCTAGCCAGAATTTCCCTTCCTGCAGTTTAATCCTTTTTTCTCTTTGTGCTACCCACCTTGACTTAAGAGACCACACTGCTATTTACGACCTTTCAAAACTATTCAACAGTGTCTCTGTCTTAAACAGGCCCCTTCTCCCTCATCAGTCATATTAAACCCCCAACTCTATGTATGGATCATCTACTTACTTTCTCACTAGTGAAAGCTTTTGTTCTTCTGATGCAAGGATAGCTTTAAACTCCAGTAGGAAACTCCACAGCTTTTGGGGTGGCGACGGTCTCCCAGGCCTAATATTAATCAAACTCTCAAATCTATCTGGGCAGATTATTGCTTTTTTACCCTGGACTTTTGTCATTACAGTTACAACAACAACAAAAAAAAATTACCCCAGTACTTTATGCAGGCTTTTGTCTTACTGTTTTAGTTCTTAGCAGTTCCCCAGCGAGCCAAAAATGCCAACTAGCTCCAGCCATGTCAAGATCAACTGAGCTCAGCTCCTTTTCTGGGCTTATGTCCCACTGCATTATCCAAATCCTTATACTTTCAGTCTTCCACACATCCTCCAACTGGCTCAGTTGTGCATTCAAGTGGCTGGCTTCCATTCTGCTTCATGGTACGTTGAATACATTATAGAAATTAGATTTAAGGTCCTCCAGATATTGCTGTGGCTAATTTCAGATTACCCAAGCTTTTCAAAAGCTCCTTTCTCATGTGCAAAACCTTCCAGTGAATAGCACTGAAGCTGCTGCCATTCCCACTATTTGAGTCTCAGAGCTACACAGACAGGCTTAAGGATATAAGAAATATTCCAGCGACTCAGCATCCCATTGCTCATCGCAGCTGAAGTGCAAGAGAGAAGCAGCACAAGAAGCAGACCACATATACCATGCTCTCTCCAGGCAAACTCCCAGCATTTCTGACAACCTAACTTATGATTCACTGACACAAAGCAGAGCATTTAAAACTGATTTTCAACAAGGTTTCACAGAACTTTTTGTTTAGGCTAAGTATAATGTGTTTATATTCTTTTCAATGCAAAGCAGGACACTGGGACAAGCTGATTTATAGCCCCTCTCGTTACACCTAGAGTATAAAAGTTCCTTTGCTTGCGCTGTAGTCAGTTGAAGATGTTGGTGAGTTCTTGTTTAAAGACAGAGAGCAATTAAATCATTTGACGAACAAAGCATAAGCTGGGCTTCTTTCCTCGTGACAAAATGAGTAATAGCTGGCATCCAGAATTAATCAATTATGCCTTCTCTTGCAGTTATTATTCCCATTAGTTTTCTTTTTTCATGCACCTTTTTTGGGAGAAACTAAACTCTTTAAACATCCCTCTTTAAACATACCATATCCAGAAGCAAAGGCAGTTTAACACTGGTATTCCCTCAGAGGCAAATACAAAAGAAAGGAAAAGAAGAGCAGAGGACCACACAAACCTCCTTTAGCTCCACGTCTGTCTCCATTCCTGAGCCACGAATAAATTGAACCACTGTTGGATATCTACCTGTATGAAAGACCTCTGGGTGCCCGCTCTTGCCAAGCCTAGCCCACTTTCTGGTCCTAACAGAGCTCTCCAGCATCTACGAGAAGGAGGTGGGTGAGCACAGGAGCAATGCTCAGCGGCAGCACAGCCCTTCCTACACAGAAGTTCCCTTTCAACAACGGAAATTTTCACTTACAGACCTACACAGAAATTAAACTCCCTTCTGTACAGTAGGTCCATATATAATGCTCCAGTGTACATGGATTATAAACACCTGCCCTTAGCAATTCACAATAAAACCTTTGAATAACGTATAGTAGTCAGGCACATTAATTATGGTTAAGAGCCATATTTTATCCACAGAATTGCCTTTGGAGCTAATTGAGGTAGTCAGTAGCTACTCAGGGAGAAAAAGGCTGGTTTTGGCTTACAGGTACTCCCAGAAGAAAGGTCAACTAAACATCAGAGAAGCACATTTCACTACACAGACACAGAAAACAGATTGAACACTCTTCAAACTCCCTGCCTCAAAATACCATCAATTAAAGGCCCAGGGTGTAAGCAAAATGATACCAGTCACTGTTTGCAACATGCTTTTGAACGTTGCTTTCTTACCCAAGCAAGGAATTTGGGGCATCAGGGAGTTTCCTAAAACAGTGACGCATTAAAGCACTACTGGAATTCAGTGCTATTGGCACTGTGATCTCACTTCTCTAAGTTCATTCTTGTTGCACAAGACAAATATTTAAACTTTTACTTAGGATCTAAACATCTGCCCATCTCATTTCCCATTCCTTGGATTAAAACCTCCTCTGATTCAAATGTGTTATAGAGAGACAGATTTTTGGGTGCCCGATATTTTAAACTGCTTTACAAAAGGTATTTATATAATATAAAGTATAAGTATATGTTATACAATAAATATATTTCTAATGCCTATTTATCCACAACTTCTGTACACTTCTATATGCAAAATGCTTGGAGAAATAAGCACAGAATATAATGACTGAAATGTAGAGAATTTGTACATTAAATCACCAAGTATAGGAAAAATATTTTGCAACAAGGAACAAAAAAGACGTCCCATAGATGTAGGGGGGGAAAGCAAGTATTCAGGAGAATTAATGTATTTTAGAGTTAATACTAAGCAAAGCCTACTCAAAAAGGATTTGGAGAATATTTATGCGCAACATGCTCCAACAGAAAAAGGAAATGTCAGTAAGTACGTCCACAAAGTGCTCCCTGACATGGGCGAGGATGATTTTCTCCTTTTAGCGAAATAGGAATGAGGCATGGGGACACCTATAGTACAAGCCAGGTTGGTCCCGTATTCAAATCCTATCCTCACCCTGGCAGACCTTGTCCTTCTGGAAATTGCATGCAGTTCCCCTGCCTCCCACCACCCCATTTAGAGCCACCAGATTCTAACGTTTCACAGACAAAAGCCACTGTGCCTTCAGTTTCACCACAGTCCAAGAGCAGGAGGAAACCGTGACTAACGTGCCCTTTTTCTGAGCAAAGCTCTGGCTGTTCCATTCAGCAAAACTCTCAGCTGCCTCCTTGGCTGTAATCCTGTCATCAAGAGAGACACAAAACATGACAGATCTGCCCATCAGCTGGACACAAAACACATCTGCAGGGCCGGCAGCTTGAGTCATTAGCAGCACTGCAGGCAGCAGTTGCACACATGATGTGCTCTGCTCCGGTTCAAATGAAACAAGAGAGAGCTGGATGCCCACTGCCACCCAGAGAGGCCAAATCTTCTTTACAGGTCCAGTAGGTTCAAAATACGCCAGCAGCAGGGAGCTGAGCTGACCAAAGGCATTGCATAATGCTTGATGCCGATTTTAACTTCAGCTTTGCCACGGCTTCCAGATCATAAGCAAAGGTTAATTGTAAATCATATATAAGGATTTAAATTATGCAAAAAAAAAAAAAAAAAAGACTAAGCAGCATTCTCCTCTCCTACCCCCAACACAAAGGTAGAAGATACTTCTATTTTTTTTTCAATTCAACCCTTTCTATAGTCTGCAAACAAAGAAAGACCTTTGGGGTTCACAAATATTCAATAGCCAAAAAAATCTGCTTGTTCATTTGCAAGTATTTTCCACATCTTTTTCACTTTTCTGCATTGCAGTGTCTGCTCTCATAGGAAATTCATATTCTAAGAAGATAAGCTTAAGGTGACCTTTAATTTACCTCCAAATTATTTATTTCATTAGCTACAGCACTACACCTT
This sequence comes from Vanellus vanellus, assembly GCF_965231255.1. NCBI lineage: Eukaryota > Metazoa > Chordata > Aves > Charadriiformes > Charadriidae > Vanellus > Vanellus vanellus. The sequence goes on along the minus strand of NC_138912.1, from coordinate 38,718,704 downwards.
TTTTGCTTTTGAATAATCCCAGGCACAAACCAAGCATGCTGAATTCCACATATATCACAACATACCTGCTAACCTGAGACAGCAAACGTTACTTTTAAATGGAGATATGCTACAACATATACCACAGTGAAAGGACTTTATCCTGATTCGCTTTTCTTACCTGGATTAGTTGCTATACAGCATTTTTAAATTTATAATTACTCCACTGCCCATCTTGCAATTAGTGGAGCTTAGTTGCTCATATACCTTACAAAGTAAACTTGCTAACCAAATTCTCTCCAGACTCAGCTACAGGTATATTCAACGTATTTTAGATTTGTAAGCTTATTCTGTAACACCCTCTGAAATTGTCAGTGGTACAAAGCTAGAAAATTTTTAGCCAAAACACCCTTACGTATATCTCTTTCTAGATGGTGAAATTGCTAAAAAGTGTTTTCTAAGCCTGAATGTTTTTAATAAAATCTTATTATAAGATGGCAGGAGGCACAGAAATCTATAATAGTCCTTTTTTTAAAAATTAAGAGCTTTGTCCTCCCACTTGAGGAAGTTTGGCTCTTTTATGTCATGTAGATTTACATACTGAATATTCAGCAACAGTTACACACCTCTCCCCAGTGCCAGAAACAGGTTATTAACTTGCTTTTTTGTTTTAATTATGAACTTAGACAAATTTATTTTTTGCTTCCTTTGAACAGGAAAGGGACACGTTACCAATTAACTCAGCATTCAGACTACATCACTCTCACCAAGCTTGAAAACTGTTCCAGGCAGAATAGCTGACGCACACCCAATCATTTCTCCTATTTATAGACCTCATTGTACTTGCTCAGCTGAAGACACCAAGGTACCTTGGAACGGGCATCCACACGTGGAGGCACTTAAACTTTTTTCTTTACCCACACCCAGCATTATTACAAAGCAGAATATCATTTCAACTGATCTGTACTGAGCTACTCAGCATAAAGTTGCTCTGTTTCCAAAGCAGAGCATTTGCTGCAATTGTCAGTAGGAGCAAGTTTTTTTCTGCCATATTATTTTCGGCTGATACTCCACTAATCACATTTCAGCTTGTGCTGCTCTTCACTCAGCAGTCATGTTGAATCTGAACTTCCCATTGTTGTCACTAGGGAAAAAAGTGATACACTGCAGCACTAATTCCCTTCCTTTTCATGTTATTTTTGATCTCCAAATCATAAAGTGCTCTGAATTTGCTAAATTTGTTTCATTAAAAAGTGTTAATCTATATATTTTGGTAACGGATTTAAATACTTATATGTCTTCTTTTTTTTTTTCCACCAACTGAAATATCATTAGTAGTTTCTTCTCCAAAAATGGGTGGGCAGCGCCTCTCAAGTTATTCATTCTGTATCGCCCCCCCCCTAAAACGATCAGGTCATTTAGATGAAAGGAAAGGTTCATCAGCACTATAGCATTTGAATTTTGACCCCTACTGGTTAGTGGTGGCCAAGCTCAGAAAAAAACCTCTCCCAGCACAGCCTGAGCATTTTCCTGCAGGACTTAATTCAAAGAGCAGCTTTGGTCCACTCATCTGTCAGACTGGCCTTTTCTGACTCAGATATAACTTAATACTCCCAGGAAATTTTCTATAATTCTTTATGATGTGAAACCTTAACACCAAAGATCTCACAACCAGGTTGGGTGATATGCTGCTCCTTAGAGGCAAGAAAACACAGCCATTTTAAAGTTATCATAGACTACTGGGTTCGAACATTAACGCTGTCTTACAGGTTAACCAGAGACACACAAGGACAGGGGATCTGCCCTTTCTGATGATAGTAGCAGACCTATAGGGAAGTCTTCAGGTGCTGCTTTGGGTCCTTCAAATGCATCAACAAAATCAAAAGTGGGATCTATCGTACCATAGCACCAAGAGAGGTAAATTTAATATCACAGGGGAAAAAAAGTGTAAGATCCTTGGTAATGCTGGGGGGAGGGGGGACGGGACAAAACAAAACCAAACCATAACATGCACTTAAATGTTCCAACTTTCTACCAGCGTGCTTGTATAATAGGCTCTGAGAACATTCACACTAAGACTGCAAATAGGCCTTTAACCTCAACCAAGACCTTGGACACCAGCTCTTCTCCCAGTCCGCTCTTGCTTCTTTTCAGAGAAAGTCACATATGGTACATTAGCAACAACATGTATAACCGTAGACATCTTCCTCCTAGAGTCTTCCTCCTCCCCATAGCACTGTCCTAATGGTAACAACAGACACAGAGCAGTCCAGCAATATGTCAGCATTTTCTTTCATGACTGACCTGTTATTGCCAAGATGCTGCTGTAAAAGGTACCCTTCAGTCCTTGGAAACTACTATCACTGCTGCAGCAACAAGTCAGTAACAAACCCAAGCCAATATACACACAGGTTAATTAAAAGGGATTTAAAAGAAGTATTAGGAAGAAGTAACCTATATAAACCCAGACCAGTCTCTGTTCTCCTCTGCATCTAACAAATAGATTTTGAGGTTCCAAATGACAAATCCCAAGGCCATGATACCCGATTCCCTCATCTTTCTCTTTTTCTACCTACTTGACACAGCTAACCACGGAGGTCTGCAACAATGCTCACGTGTGAGATCTCCCATTCGTGCATCTACCTGCTGCAGAATCCAGGCAATGCCCAAAAGGTGGATTGAAACATTCAAAGCATGCTTTGCTATGCGCTGAAAACCATGGAGAGGTTTTGCTAATGATTTCCATCTCCAAATTGACTGTGTGTGAACAGAAGCAAAAGCAGTGAAGCCTGCAGCAAGCTCAAGGAAATCTGGGAGACTTTCTCCCTGCCTCTGAAACTTCAGGTGCTGACAAGCGAGCTCATACAGCAGCTCCTTTCCTGCAAATTCCTACAAGTATTGTGAAGGAACCATTGGATTTGAAGTCCTCTCTCTCTGGTCAGTATCAGCCACTGAACCCAGCTGACAGAGTTATCAAAAAATCTAAAGTAATCCTGGGAAGACATAATAAATGAACCATGATGGCAAATTTGAGAAAAAGACAATCAACCTCATTAATGGGCCCCCATTAATCAACCCCACTTTATGGATGCATGGAAGTCGCATCACGCAGAACTGACAGATGCATTATAACAGCCAAGACAACCAGCATTTAGAGAGTTTGTCCTCCAGGTCTGCATTGTCTTAAGTGACCACTTACTAAGTATTACCTGAGTTTTTTATCTTCCATGTCTGCCAGAAGAAAATAGCCTTCACTGAAGGCACACTAGGAAATACTGGTTTGGTTTTAGCACTAGCCCCAGCTAGGTCTCTTTGGTCAGTCGGGGTACAGCTTCATGTTCTGGTTGTAAAACAAGGGATTAGTGATATTTTAATACTAGATAATGAAGACATTGGATACACAACAACGGGGTTTAGTTCTGTTTCTTTTTAAATTCAGCTGACGGATGCATAAGAACTTGCCTGTAAGGCAGTCAAAGCCAGAAAGTAAGGCAAGAAATACGGCCAGAAGCTGAAACCTGCATCTTATATTTCCCACCTTCTTCTTTCTCATTAAAAGAAATATCACACTATTATCTGGATTGTGCTTTTTATTTAATCAATTACTCCATAAAAGAGTGAATTAAGCTAGGGTGTCAGACTCTTAAATAACCAACAATCAATTAGCACTTTAAAAAAAGAAGCACAGATGCGCTCATTACTCAGCATCAAGAAATCCACCTTAACCAACAGAATGAAATTGCTGCTGTCCTCTGTCATCAATGCCTATGGGTCTATTTAGTCCTTTAAAACACAATGAATATCCAGCTATTCTTCTGAAGGTTTGAAGAGTGAGACAATGCTAATCCCTGTAGAATTAAATACATAAAGGTATCTGTGATATGACTGCCAGAAAGAGACTTTTTGAAGTCAAAAGCACATGTGTGAAAGGTGGGAAACCATTTAAGCCTCCCTTCAAAATCCCTGAGCTCTGGTGTCATGTTAAGATATTCGATGATGCTCACAAGAAAAGTTACAAATTTAGAACGAAACCCATGTTTATCATCTGTCATGATATGTTGTATCCTGCTTTAAAGCATGCCTTCAGAAACATTGAGGTGGGAATGTATCAAGATATACAATACTGATTGCAAACACAAGGCCTGAAGGAGAAAAGGAGACAAGAATAGAGGTCATAGAACAACACATCACACCATGTCTCGGGTCTTAATGTCAAGAGGGGAGGAGGTGAGGTCTTGCAAGGCATTATGGGGCAGGGTGTTTGGCTAAGACACCCTGGTTTACCACCTCTCAGGAAAAGGAACATAGCTCATTTCGTATCCTCCCTGTCTCTTGAGGAGGCCGAAGGGACGACATAAGGCTAGAAGGCAGCAACTTCCATAAGCAAAGCAAGAGACTCATTTCAAGTTAAAAGAGGAAGATTCCAGTTAAACTAGGGTGAAGGAGAGGTAAGAGCTAAGGTGCTGAAAGACACAAGGACCATCTCAGCTGTTGGGTTTTCTTTTAACAGTGTGTCCCCTTCCAGCGCTGGAGACTACACCTTAATCAAACAACTTTATCTTTAAGTCTTACTTAGTGATAAATCCAACCCTAAATAGATACAACACACTGCTGGTCAATTCAGGGAAGCATCCCTTAAACCTGCACTCCCAGGGCACGCTAGCAAGCCCCCAGCTCTCCATCAAATTGCTTCAAGGGACAAAGGACTGCGTGTCTGTAGACATCAGCTTGAGAGCAGATATCCCTAGGGGTAACAGCAGGAGATCTTGTCTTCTGGAGAGCAGGGATAACAAAGAAGGCTCTCCCGGGCAGTAATGAAGACACCCAACCTGCAGGCATCTCAAAGGTGTGTGCAATATCACTGAGCCCAAGTAATTATCTCTTTCAATTTTAGCCTTTTGCAGGGCTTTGACTGACCTGTATTTTATCATCTGTGTCCTAATTACTGGAGAGTGCATTTTTTTTTAACTGTATCTTATATAAGCCCCCAGAAAATGAAGTTGGCAGGTATTATCTCCTGACCATCTTGCTGTGAAAGCTTTATGACCTAGTCCTTTTACATCAGCTCATGAATGACATCTCCATGAGAATGACTGCCAAAAGCATGCAAGGACAGACATATTTACAATGCCAGAGTCCAAGAGCTTAATTAATGATGACAGAGTACAAAAGGTTAAGTGGAAGCAATGGATAGTTTAATACTATTCTTAAAGAAATATTTTTTCAGCCCAAACTTATCACTGGTTTTGTTGCTGTTGTGGAAGGGAAATACTACACGCTGATCAGAAGTATCTCTGCATATCATAGTACATTACAGCAAGTACATTACATGTCAGCATTTAGTACATTCTCAGATTTTTAACCAGGAAAACAACAGATGAGCGTGCAGGATATAAGTCCAAGCATACCTAATAAAATATCACTTTTCCACATTCAATAAAAAAATAAAAAACCCTATAACTTAACTGTCAATTCTTTTAGAGATATATCTATCTTATCCCCCATTCTAAGCTATAAATTCTCAATAAATTTTATCATTTGACCTCCCTGTGGAGGATTTGTGGCATTTGAACAATAAATCGATAGTGTGTTATGAAACACTGGCTCACTGAGGCGATCCTCTGAAATGACACATTCAAGAAAAATTGTATTTGCTAGAAAGAGTCTCTATTTTCCCTTTTGGAATAGATAGCATCTGACATTCAGCATCACTTTCAGTTTAACCAGAGCAAAGAAGCCACCTAAACTCTCAATGACAGCCACAGGAAAATCGTATCTGAAAGGGAGGGTGAGACAAAAAAGGGAAAAATCTAAGGAAATGCACTTGGACTGTAGAAATACAGAGTTTGGTTCCTATTGTTGCTGCCTAAGACATCTTTCTGGACACTGAGCAAGCCATTTCCCCTTCCCATGCCTCTGCTCCCTTCCACAAAGGGACATACTCATTTTTAGTCTTTCCTTTTTAAGACCGTAAACTGGCAGATAAAAGAGTAAAGTCTCTTTCGAAAGGAAAGTCTCTTTACGGAACACACAGCACTGTCTTCAGTATAGCAGCCATATTTTTCAAAAGGGTAACACCTATTAATGAGAAAGGGGATTTTGACCTCTTCAGACTTGAAAGCATTTTTTGTATCAGTAGCAAAAGTGTCACAAATACAAGGTGGTTCAAGAGAAAGTTAGAAATAGTCTTATCAGATGCTATCTACAGCAAAAGCTGAACAGTCTTTTATTATTACACTTCTTTCTTGTAAATACTGTGTTTGATAATCAAACAAAAATGCTAATGAAAAGTTTCAGTCAACTTTCCACTTAAAGCCGGAAAGCTGTCACTAACTAGCACTGGTAGTGGCGAGACATCCTATAAAAGGTAAATTATCATCAGTAGAGCAGCCAAGAGCTGAGACAATTCCCATTAACAGATAGGCTTGTTAAAAGACTTCTCAGAGAAGCTAAATACCAAATAAGTATCAAGTTTAAATAGACCAAGGCAACAGCTGGCCAGTTAGGAATATGCTAGAGGTGACCTGAGGGTGTAATAAAGTCAAAGTTGACTCCACTTCAGTAAACAGGCTGCCAGCAACTCAGCAGCTTTCATAAGCAGTCAAGAATTAAAAAAAAAAAAAAAAAAAAAAAAAAGCAACCAAGAACCAGGTTAACAATGCCACTGGAGAGCTCATTAGAGTGCCTTTGCCTTGCCTTTTTTCATGGGAAAAAAAAAAAAAAAGAGAAACTAAAATAAAAATTCTGGTTTATGAGTCAATAATTGTTGCTTTGTGGAATGAGATCTTTCTTCAAAAAAATCAACATCACCTACCCAGCCTGTTTCCTTCCCTGTTATTAGTAGTACCTCCGGTTCTTTTCTATGACATTTAAAATGTATTCAATTATTGTCCTATGAATGTGCATTAGAAGTTCTCCAGACTTGATCTCACCATGTACATCTACACATCTAATGTATTGCAGACTGGGTCTTGCCAGTACTGTCAAGCAACTAAACAAGAAGAAATATTTCCAATGCTTTGTTTAGAGAGAGCAGTCATCAATATAGCTTATATGCAATTTGCTGCTCCCAGGGCTCCTCTCACCAAACCTTTAAAACATCAAGCTGCTGTTTCCTCAACCTCTTACATCATTTATGCTCCCTAACAAATGATTCACCCATTACTCATCTTCCTTTCACTCCCCATCCCTGTCTTTTTTTACCCGGATCCTCATCTGTCTGTAATCTTCTCTCTTCTTCCATATGCCCAATTCATAATGCTTCCTTGACATTGTCAGTCCTGTTGCAGAGACAGCTGCCACATCATCTCCCCAACTCCTCTCAGCTGGAACTGTCAGTCAGGACTGAAAAGTCACTTTTTAACTCAGTAAAATAAAAAAACATATACAATTTTTAGCTATGGTGACTTAGTTTTGCTTCCTGGAGAAACAAACCTTCAACAAGCATCCTCAGAGAGCTTACAAACAGTACATCATGCCATACCAGTAAGATGTCCTATACTCATCCCTATGGAATTAAAAAAAAAAAAAAAAAAGCAAGCACATCTTGCAGGAATGCACAGGCTGAACAGAAAAGAATGAACTTTAGTAAGATACACTTAAACCAGCAGAGAATTTAAACACTTTTTTATGGTGGTCCATTAATTTTGTTTTAAAGAACTCATTGCTTCCATTAGGCCTCTTCTCCCTACAAGAGATACTCACATCAAAAACTCTCCAGTAAATTGCTCATCATTTTCCACACTTCTGCTCAGTGCTAAAGCAATGAAATAACAGTCCATTTCAGCAAATAAGCCTTTACTCGCCATAACGACAATGTGTTATAATTTGCCGGGGGCTGTACTACCAGATGGCAAACCTATAACTCCACATGCCAACCCTCCATTATTTATTCAGAGATTCCTCAGAAAAATCAATTTGTTTCTTTTCACATTTGGAGGCTTTTACTAAGAGAAAATTCATAGGAGGTCCACAAAAATCCTACTTTCTTCTTGGAAGGCAGTTGCCAACATTGGCCTGAGCTAAATGCACACTGCTGGCATAGCAGGGGAAGGAGCATGAGCCAAGAAAAGCCTGAGCCACTGAGAACATCCTGGCACCCATTTCTGGCAGTCATGGGAAACTCATGCATCACTGCTGGATTTCCATATCCATGTGCCTACCGTCAGTACCACAGGCTCTGGTTTTTCTTCTCTACCCTCCCAAACTCCGTGCTAAGCATGAAGGCAGAAAAGAGCCTGGGCACTCTGCACCAGCTCCTGCAAACGAGTTTTAAGAGAACATACAGCCTTAACGAGCACATTGCAGGATTGGTACTGTCAAAAGCACAATAATACTCTGGGATTTTATATTATTAATGCATAGAGATGTGTCATACTTCTGCATATTGATAGAAACTCACCAATTTCTGGGTGACATTAACCTGATCTTTCTTTCATGTAAATAAAAATAAAGCCAATGACACACAAAGGTGCTTTTCTCCTGGTAAGTTGGGGGGTTTGCTGCTTTGGAGTTTAGTGGGGTTTTGTTTTTTTCCCCCCAAAACAATAAACTAGAAGGTTTGTTAAAATTAGTATGAAAAAAATTACAATTTGTAAAAAGATGTGTGAACTCATGTGGATTTAGGAGTTTTGCAATCAGCATCAATAAGTTAGACAGGCATTCAAATAAATTCACTCATAGGCATTTCCCGCTGAATAGAAGTGCAGAGTTAGAAGAGTATGATGTAAGGCACAAAAGATATTCTTTTAAAATACATGTATATAACATCCAATATGCAGGAATGGTCTGTCATTAAGTTTTTATACATTTATAGTAGTCCAGACTTACACAACACCTTAACTTGGTGACCCATTAGTTATTTGCATGTATTTATTAAAAAAAAAAAAAAAACAAAACAAACAATCAAAGATGATAAGGAAAAATAAAACTAAGGATATACAACAACCATACACAGCTTTAAACAACTTAACTGAATCTGCTTGGATATTCCTTTCAGCCAAGAGGTCCCTTCACACTCTCAGCATTTTCCAAGTTTAAGGAGTCATCCTGGACAGGGTGTAGCCTGAAAGTACCTCACAAGTATAAAACAGGGGAAAGGTTTGGAAGACACGAATACAACCCCTGTTTGATGCAGATCATAAAACATTGCTCTGCAGGCGCTGCTGCTCAGCGAGCTGCCACCACCAACCTGACTGCACTGCAGACCTCAGTCACCCACGGCGGGTCCTTATCTCTGCTTGAAAGCACTGGGGTTGCTCTAAACCTGTTTCTCATTCAGTGCAATTTCAGTTTGTACCCCCAGGACCTTGTATACCGCTTTAAGAGAGTTCACTGCACATTTACCTTTACTTCAGATAGGCTTTTTCACCCCTGGGCTGAGAAGGCAATAATTCACTACATCTAGCGCAAATGATCCTAGTATTCATACAATATAATAAGGACTTTAACATTGTCCTGAGATTCTCTATACACATAGAACTGTGCTTCCAGGAACGTGCTTCCCATTGGCTTCTATGGCTTGTAGAAGTTGTACGTAAAAATCTTCTTTCTGCACACAGGAAAACCTAGATATGATAGCTGTCATGGCTGCTTGTTTTTTAACTCAACCTCTTTTAAGGGAACCTACACAGGGGGGGGGAAAAAAAAAAAAAAAAAAAAGGCTTGGAACCATTCAGGGACCCCAAAAGCTCCAAACGTATCTTTCTCACCCAGAAAATTCACACTATTTCCCAAATGTTTGCCAGTCTAGAAGCAAATCAGCCCCACCAATGCTCATCAAGACACTTTTCCGTGTACACAGTATCTACTGGATCCGAAAAGATGTACTGTTATGTCTGTCCTTTGAAGGTGAGGGCTAACAGGAAGAGAAGTGGAGGATACTTAAAATAAGCATTCACCACGTGCATCTCAATTTTTGCATAAACCGTTAATTATTATAGAAATAATCACTGGCATGCCTGGAATCTAAGAAGGAAGAACATCAGTGGAAGTTTTCTGGTCTTTATTTTGGATATAAGCCATCAGAAAGTTCATCCTTTCTCTCACTCCTATGTTGTTCTGGTTCACAAGAAGTTTATCACCTTCATTACCAAACAGTAGACAAATACCTGAAGCAAGACGTAAATATTTTCAAAGCTATGTCCTGATCAAATCTCTCTCAAGCTAATTCATTGATTCCTCCTGTAGTTTCAGAAGCATAAACAGGTTGTGCTGCATTTTAGTGTGCAGCACTTCACAGGGAAACCATGCAAAAATCCTTGCACTACGACCACACGCGTGACATGGGTTGTAAACGCAAAATGTCTGTATCATGACAATTTGTTTGAAGCAGCAATACCACGAGTCAGAGACTCCCATGATAAGGACAGAACACGGATGCCTTATAGCTTCATTAGGCTGCTGGAAAAAACCTGCCAAAGCCCACAGACACAGCAAGCTACCTCTCCCTCGGTGCTTCAAATACACAGCTTACAACAGCAAGATTCAAGTGCTATAAAGCACTGGGATTGATAGCAGCTCTTCTGCCAAGCTCTCCCCACGAAGAGGACAGCCCCGATGCCAGACAGACAGAGCTGGCACAGCCACAGCATCAGCATTTCCTAGAGAACATCCACTTTAGGAACAGTCTCCTCCTCACACAAAAACACTTCAGGAACTGTCCAAAGGAGCCTAAAACAGACAGGCAATTCCCAAACAAATACTGCACCCATTCCAAGACAGAAAATATAGCGTACGTACTAAGTATGCATAGTAAATCAAGACTCGACACCTATTTGGGGGAATTTTGCTCTTATTTAGGCAAGGCACATAACTAATGTACACATTCACATATACCTGTTGCTTAACACAGAGTTGTGCGTGCTTGACAAACACAGTACGAGCTGCGTGTGGGAACAGCCACCGGTGCACAGAGATCTTAGGGCCAACAGAAGCAGCTCACTAGCAAAACCTCCACCAGAGAGGAGGCAGGAGGAAAGAGAAAAGAACCAGGCAGGCCCACAAATTTAGTAGGAGAGCTATGAGGTTGCATTTAGCACTCAGTGTTTTGTAAAAGTTTGGCCCTTTGCGCCTGGCTGATGCACAGCACCACCTCCCAGTGCTGGTAGGATTGACCAAAAATCTCCGCTTCAAACGCTCTTTCGCCCACCGCTAACATCTAATTTGCATTTTCAGGCCAGGCATGCGTCTATATAAAATATACATTATGCAAATATACCGTGCCTACCCGCATTTCAATAGAAAGTATTGAATGCAACACAGTCAGGCAAATAAAATAAGTAACATCAACCCTGGTATATGTGCCCGGCAAGTGCCACATGCTTTGCAAGAAAACCCAGGCTGGTGGGGGCACGAATCAAACACTTGTTATTTGTGGGTTACCTGAAAATGGGTTTTAGACTGGACAGCAGTTTGTAATTAACTACATATCCCATGTTCATTTGTGTTATTTCAGCAAATAAGAACTTGCATAAACTCAAGGGGTAGAAAATACTTTTTTTTTTTTTTTCTGCTATTTAACTCATTCTGGTTCACTTATCTGCAGGATACAAAATTTAAAACCAGCTACACAACAATAAATAGCTAAAGGCCATTTCTTGACAGAACAAGGTTTGCCTTCTCATTTGCTGCCAAGAAAGAAATTGAGGGGCAAGCCTAAAGGCCAGCAGCATCTCTCATTCCCAATCTTGTAAGATGCAAGGAAAGTTTTCTCTGACATGAAATCTTTCGCTGAAAGTAATTCAGATCATGGGCTTTCACTCCAAAATGTGACCCCACTGATAGCACAGGCAGTTTTGAGATAGAATCTCAACTCCAAGAGGAGGATGCATATCACAGATGGGACTGGAAGAGATCGAAAGAGCTCATCTAGTCCATCATCCTGAACTGATCTAAATGCTAAATCACTTACAGTTAGTCCAGGGGAGATATCAGTCTTTTATACTAACACCAACTCCATGGGAAAGCAACTTAATGTTATTCATTAACTTTGCGTGTTACTAGATATTATGTTAACAGATACTTTGCTGCCTCTCAATAAATAAAATGCTCTTATTTCTACAGCTTTAAAATAGAACCTTTGTGGTGATTTTTCACGATCAATTATTCAAGATGATATAAAAAACAATTTTGAATAATATGAATGACAAGAGTGTATTTTCAAATGCTCTACACAACTTTTAGACCGGAAAGCACCCATATCTAATTAAGCATCTGCTTCCAGCCACGCTGCAATGTTACACAAGCCTGGCGCTCTCACATCCTTTTTACATCATTTTAAGATAACATTTGGGTGCAATTACTGGAGTTTGTAATAGCATGCTACCAATTGCATACAGATCATCATTCTCTCCCTGAGCCAGTAAAAGCATTAGCCAGGAGGCTGAGATTGTTTTGAAATTAGTGCATCCCAAGAGCTACCACTGCAAATACAAGAGGAACAAAAAAATAGCTTGGCAGGATCTTGACTTGTTTCAGACTTTGAGATGGATTCCCCTAAACTATCTCTTTACAGTGAGCTCTCTACCATTTATTTTTTTTAAACAGGGAAAACTCAAATCAACAGCAAAGACAACACAGAAACAAGGTCTATATGCAACTCTCCCCTTGACCACTGCATCCTTTTCTGTGTTTCCATCCTGGGGTTCAATTAGCTAAAGTCACCTGCAGAGCAGCACGACCTCTGCTCAGTCCTCGCTTGCTCCCCCTGCCAGATCACAGAGGTCAGGCTGGCTGCTCCCAGCTCGTGGCCAAGGTGTCCTGTTCATCACATCCTGCCACCTCTCAAGCTTCCTCAAACACACAGGAACAGGTCTCTTATGCACATGAAGGAATGAAACAGTAGGAAGACCAAATGCTGTCAAGTCACTAGGAGCATCAGTGTTCCAGAGTGATTGAAAGCTCATTATTTAACATGCACCACAGCTTAGAAATAAGGCATAAAAGCTCGTGCACTCATCTGCTTGATTATCCTGGGTTCTATTTGCAGTTTTACATGAGGGTGTGTTTGTACACTGAAAGCATAACATTTGTGGATAGTCACGACTTCTCACAGAAGTAGAAAATGCTCACAGAAATAACTGTGAGCATGACAGGGTTTCACAGCTCTGAGGGAAAAGCAGATGCCACTTCGACAGAAGTGTCTGCAGCAGTTTCACCTGTTGTTCAGTAACAGGCATGTTCATTATGGCCATGCACGGGCCAGAAAGGAGAACAGACACCACAATGCGAAGTATCAGACAGCTGCTGCCTACAAGCACTGGGAGAAGAGAAGGATGCAACAGGCAGGCAGGGGAAACAGTGGTGCATAACAAAACTCACGGCTGCATAGAAGTTGCTCTATTAATAATCTGTAACACAAGAGGGACAGGACTGGGGTGTCACACACCTGGGTCTGCCAAGCCTTGAACCCTCAAGACAGTGAGAAGGCACGCACTGTGCCTGAGACATCATCTCCGGGGTTTTCCAATGTTTCTGTCGGCACTATGAACATCTAGGTTCCAACACTGGAACACACCACTGGAAAGCTTCTTTACATGCGCACAGATGAGCCTTATCCTTCCTATCACGCACACATGCTTCTTCACAGCTAATGCAGGGAAAGGCACAACAGCAAGAGCAGGAGTTAGTTTCTCCTTTACAACCAAATCATGGGATGCTCTTTTTCAGCAGTGTTTACAGGAACCTCCACTCTCTTCAGAGCAATTTGCCCTGTACCCAAAGTCAAAATAATACTACCACAAGCTTTCAGTCTGTTTGCACTCACTCCTCCCCTAAAGCAACCCCCAGAGGCTAACCCACCCTTCTTGCACCTTCTACTGCTGCATTACTTTTACCCACAGTCTACAAAGTTATTTCAAATACAAGATAACAGTTACTCATGTCAGCCTTGTAATAACCAGAGTATGAGGTATGACTAGTAACAATCACAGCTAGACCATACTACACAGATTGAGTTCATACAATATTCACTAACCTTTAATTAGTAATAACTATATAGTCTCATTCAAAACCTGAACTGCATGTTATGGATTTTAATGGAACAACTCAAGTTATAAATTTCTTAAATTATTCTAGAAATATCTAGGCTACATATATATTAGCTGTATTTCAAGATACTCTGGAGTGAAGTCCCTTGGCAACTCCCTACCTAAAGCAGTAACTGTTTAGATTCATAAGTTACATCACTTTATCTCTCTAGGAAAAGGGCAGATGAAGAAGATTGACATGACAGGACAAGCACAGGGAGCATGCTGCGACACAGCAGCTTGAGTTAATTCAGTCTGAATTTACCTTGTTTTCAAATCTATGAAGATATACATATTTGTAACTGTGTTCAATGTTTTAAAATATCAGCAAGGGTAAAGCAAAGCCAAAAATGAGGCTGCAAGTTTGGCAGACTCTGTAAAACTTTCATGAGTTTTAAGAGTTTTCTTCTCATAAAATATTGTCTTGTCAAGTGGAAATATTTTGAGAAAACAGCTTGGTAGATGGCTTCTTCCTTGAACATAAATAATCAAAATGAGGCATCTAGGTATGTTAAAATGGAGCCAAACACTTGGCCTTAACCCCAGGTCTACTTCTTTCAAAGTCACTGGTGAAGTCCCACTGCCCTCTGTCAACACTGAGTATCTCTGTATATCCCAGCTTTAACATGCAAAAGTATTCAGAAGGCATCTAGGCCAAAACAGAAAACACTTGCTGAGTTTGTTTTAGCATTTCACCTGCTTCATTTATTTAAAAGAAGAAAGCAAGCAAAACAAAACACCACACACACAATAGACACACACCGAAACAAAGCCCACACTATCCTCTACATTTTATTCTCAATGACACTAGGACCAAACAGCATCAGCAGACAACAGCCCCACTGATCCCCATCCAAGCCTTGTTCTGGCTCCTCCAGCAGCACCCATGCTCCCCCATCACTGCTCAGCTGTAGGCCATTTTCTTTCTTCATTTATATAAGAGAAACCCCACTAAAGATGACAAATTTGCCAAGCTGCAAGGAAGGGAAAGCTCCTGCTTGCATAATCCTTATTACTATGATGATTCATTTAAAAAGTAGTTTTCAAAGAGGGTAAATGAAACAGAACAAAATACAGCAGAGAAATTACTGTAGCACAAAACAAACTCTCCCTGGTGTCTTCTATTTGAGAGGAACATTTCCGAACAAAACTGCTTCTCTCCCTGATTACAAAACATATTTCCAAGTATGACTCATATTCAGAGAGGAAAACTTGTTCTCAAAATCTAGTGCATTATGATCTGCAGCCCAATGTTCCCTCAAGGATTAAGTTTGGAATTAATGCCAAAAAATACCTCTGAGGACAGTCTCCATTAATGCTGCAACAGAGCCTGAGGAAGAGCTCCTGTTGCCTGGCCCCAAAGTGCTGCTTTTTCTGTTTCTTTAGTGCCATTTGGAATTCGTCCCCCTCAAAAGGAGTTAGAGCAGAAGCGACCACTTAAACCCCCAATCCCCAGTGCAGAAACCTTTTGGAAACCCAGGAACTGCGAAAAGCAGCATGACAGAGCACTTGCAGCTCTTGCTGCTCAGACCCATCTTGCTCTGAGAGCTGGGCACACCTTCCCAGTGACACCAGCTCTTTCAGAATAAACCATCATAAGCACACACTTGACACACCCAACATAGGGTACAAATAATCCTTGAATGAGATTAGTTCTTTACTGGGGAAAACTATCGGGGAAAAAAACCCAGACTTTAGAGCAAATCTACTATCATTACATTCTTATTACACAAAATACCATGGCACTACAGACACCACATAAATTACTCCAGAAAAAAAAAAAAAAAATTATTTATTCCATTTGAGAAACAGCAACAAATAGGATCTTCACTGGCACCCATTTTCCCCCCAGTTTAAGGCAACAATGTGAATTTTGTCACCTCCAGCAAAATCAGGGCAAGGCAATTGCTGAGAGACCTCGGCAGCCCAGCAGGCACACTGTACGCTCGCACTATTAGGGCACTTTCACAGCCATACCACTAGCGTTCCTCCTTGCATGTATACAGAGTACATGTACTACCATACTTCCACCTGTGCTTTCTCAGTTTAAACACTTCCTACCATTTAAGTTCACTAAAATGTAAGATAGCCAGTATTTTTAATCAAACTCTTCTGCCCCAACAAAGTTTGAGGTCTAAATTTATACTTTCACGCAAATGTGTCGGGATCTAGAAATTACTACCTGCTTACTGGGCTGTTTCAAAGAAATGGAAATTGCAAATGTCTGCACAGAGCCTAAAACCAAGCTTTAGCCTTAAATCAGCAAAACACTGCATTCGATACAATCATTTATACAACTATAAAAATAATGTATATGATAAATGATGGAAATGTGTATGCTATGCTTTGAGTTTTGAAAACACTGTAGTTTTGTAGGGCAGCACAGGGAGAACAGTAATGGGAAAGATACAGCTTTATAACCCTTTTAAGTTTTGTTTGGTTGCAATCAGGAAAACATAAAACAACACATTAAGGTTTGGCCCAGGAAGAATATCAATTCAGACACAATAGCTGTTTGCACTGCTGAAAAGTTGCAATTCTTTTAAATGAAGTGTAACAGCAGTAATTGTGTTTCTCTGAGTGAGCTAAGAGGCAAATGGTGCATGAATCAATAATGATGTGGCTTGTACACCATTTATCTCTTTGCACGATCCACAGGAAATCCAATTGCATAATTACATTTTCACAGCCCGTCGAGAGTGCAGAATAACTGGATCCTGTTAGTAGGTGCATTTACCCCTATCTGCAAAGGGCACATACCCACAAAGAGGGATCTGGTGGACAATCAGCCAAAGCTTCCACTAATAACGGAATCTAACTCTCTGAAATTACCAACACTGCAAAAGGGGACTTAATTTCAGCTGTCAGTGAACCAATTTCTATGAATATCTTCAACATTCAGAAACTTTTTGAGAGCTTCAAAGTATTTAGCGGTTATAAAGCTGTTACAGTGAGTGCTGCCAATATGTCTGCTGACTTCAGAAATCAGATTGCTAGGTATGAATTGGGACACTCAGACACAGGTACTTTAACACAATTATAAATTCCCTATTTAGACACCTGAGTAACTTTCATGCATAGAAGAAAGTTTACAAACCAAAGTCCTAAAATAGCATTAAACACTGCTCACAAGAATAGCCTCTAACAGACAACATTTAATGCTGGTGCTCAGTAAGTGCATCATTTCAACAGTTTATCTTCCATCATCACCAAGCACACATTTGCAGTGTTTACCGATTTCTGCTGTATCATTTCTGAATTCCCATCTAGGCCAATCTGGGAATGGGACAACAGCGTCACACCTGGTGACAAGCCCAGGATGGCAGTGCACATTTCTAAAAGTGCTTTTTCATTCCCCAGTTGTCTCCCAAACAGATGGGAGCCCAGCAAAGGCTGATGGTCCTGACCAAACACACAGATCCTTCCTCTGCTAGCTGGCCAGACAACCTCCCTGCTCCAATCTCTCCTGTAAAATATTCATCTCCTCCCAGTATAATTTATCTTCCTCCACAAAATTCTGATATGAAATCACAAGGACCAATCCTGCTGACTCAATTTAATAAACTGCAAGTTTCTACACATCTCTTATTGATTTGGAGAACACTAAACCCTAGCAGACTTGTGGCTGAGGCACGAGGAGTTTGCAGCTGCAATATAAAAGTTGAGCTTTTTAAGCTCAAAAGAAAGTCTGTATTTTGGCTGGCAGCTTTTCAAAAGAAAAAAAAAAAAACAACACACATTGAGAGAAAGAGATAACACACCTAAATATAAATTATTTAGGAAGAAAAAAAAATTACTCCACACTGCAGTTTTACTGTTTGTTTTCTGTACAAATTGCTCACTTCTTTACAATCCAGCCCAAATAGAGCAGTTACTAGCAGATGTGTCTAAAACTCCAAGACAGTTTCTTAGCCAGGAGGAATGCTGAGTGCTCTGCCGGGTTACCCTCCCTCTCCCCCAAAGAAGTTTTCCAATCCTGCAGTCAGAGTTTCACAGGGCATCTGCAGTTCAAGCCTTTTTGCTGCTCTGTGCTGGCTGCTGTTCCCTTGCTATGTCAGAATCAAATAAAAAGTAAGCCTGAAAAATTCATTGCAAATTACTTCCTTTATTCGTCATAGAATAAGAGTATCCCCAAAGAAGCTGCTGTACCACAGACGAGTAAATGTCTCCTCGAGGCACAAACAGATAGGTTACAGGTCTCCATGTTTATCAAATGGGGAGAAATTTATTGCCTCATACATCCTCTTCTGCCATGGGATTATCACTTCAATAGTTGACCTGCTTAAAAGCAATACTGTGGTTTGCTATGGCAAAAGGTAGTTACTTTTATCAACAGGATGGATTAGAGTTACATGTTATGAAAACAGGATAAGAACCAAACCTTATACTGTGACATTAACTTGGTTTTATTACTAGCCCTGAAGGAAAAATGGAAAATGGAAAAATTCAAATAAACAGTGAAAAAAAAAAAAAAAAACACCACACACAATCAGCAAGTGTTAGTGGACAAACGAAGACTTGAAAAAATTTAACAGCCGAAGCCAGTAAATACTTTCTAAAGACAAATTAATTTATATGTATTTTTAATACATTCCTAGTTTTACCACAACCCTCACTTGCAAGACAGGAGTTGAACTGCTTTACTATTCAGCATATTATAAATCAAAACAGACCCAAGATTTGGCATCACGAGCCTGCATATGAGACGATGGAAGCAACCAGGAATTTTGTTGTGAGGCCATATCAAGAATCAAATCCAAAAGATCATTTCCCACATGGGGACCCATTTCCAGACAAACTATTCTTTAAAATAACATCACTTCGGTGAGCATTTATCTACTGATAATGAAGTCAAGACACTGCTACTCTAGGCTCTCTCAGGATACACCCAAGATAACCTCTGTTAAAAGGATGCAGAGGGAACTAGGAGGCACGTATAAGACATGTTTCTTTTTTAGATAGCTAACTGTAGCAACAGTAAGAGGAGGGGAGGAATACATAAGAGGGAGCATCTTACAACAGGCAATATTTTTCATTGCAGTCCATTGAGGTTACAAAATAAAGTAGGAGACAAAAATATCAAATAGAGATATTCTACTCTACTCATACTAAAACACTTCTTAAATAACCCAGTAGCCTTTTTGCCATAGACTCTGCTGCCAAGTCCTTTATGCAGCTTTCTTAAAACAATAGATTCCACCTTCATTACTAATGTACTACAATGTTCAGTGATCTGGATCAAGAAGTCCAAAAGTTGGTATAAGAGGTCAAAATCTGAAAAAATTCTTTATAAAGAGTAGTTTACAGAATTATTCCAGTTTTATACGTAAAAGTCCACGCACCTTGTACCCCAGCATACAGGAATATAGACCTCAGCATAAGAAAGTCTGCAAAAAGGAATTTTATGAGCTGCAAAGGAAGAGAGAAACACAACATAATACTTGTTGGGAAGGATGAATGTGTCCACAGGCATTATCTGAAGTGCTGTCTTCCCCAAAGCATTCAATTGAAACGAAGCCAAACAACTCCTCTCAACAGCCTTACTCTGGGGCCAGACATTTGGATTAACTTTACAAAATTTCAGTTTCCAAAGAGCACCAGGCCCTCCCACATTCACTGAAAGTGAGAAGGTATCCAGGGCTCCCGGATTCCCAAAGCAACAGGCAGAAAAATGTTGTCCCAGAATCAGGTCTTCTATAATAAAAGCAACAAAAAAATCCTGAAGCAATGGATACCAAGACATAATTATCACTTCAAAGGAAGGAGACCAGAAAAACCAAACTGCAGTCAACTGAGGAAGATGAGTGAAAGTACATTGCTGTGTTCATAAATTCTGGCTGAGATATGTTTGTAATACACTATGTTTTACCATAACAAGCACAATCATAACAGTTCCTGTAACACTGGCAGTGACACTCAGGGTTACAAAAGTATTTTAAATAATATTTTGACAGATGGCCATTACAAAAGCTGTAATTCAATCACAGACTTCTAAAGCACTCCGAGAGCAAATTTAAAGATTTATTTGTGCCATCACAGCTCCATTCAGCCACAGACTCATCTTTGGCCCAAGCACACTTATTTATAGTGCCCACAACACTCAGAGAAGTTAAAAATTTAAACAAGATGAATCCATCTTACCATGTTATCAGATGCACTGGTGGGTGTAATGTTCAATGGGAACACATTTCTTGACACAAAACCAACTGACATGGAAATCAGATTCTGCCCAAACTGGGGTGTGTGAAGTGAATATAAATACTGCTGCTCAGTCTTTAAGACGAAATAATGGGGGCAGAGTGCTATCAGTGTGAAAACACTCAGGGACCACTCCTCAAACTAGTAAACCAGCAGTAACACCAACCTCCTTCCTACCATCAATGTATGGTTTGTGACAAGGGTCATTCTGCTGAGAAAGGCATGGAATTGGAGGGGGGGGCACATTATTTTTATCCCATAGGGTATAGGAGATTATGTCATAGTTTTTACTCTTACTTATATCCAGTATAAACTTATTTCTTTTAACAAGTTGAAGTCCAAGATCTCTGGCTCTGGTACAGAGCAAGCTGTATATGCAAAGATGAGATTAAACAGGATTAAAAGTAGTACTCTCCTGAGAAAGCTGAAATAGATTTTGTATGCAAGAGCAACCCTTGGGTCTCTCAATTTGGTACACTTCTCAACTCCAAAAATAAATACATGGAATAACTCGGTCCCCTCAATACTGAAAGATTCTCCTTGCACCAAAGGAAGCAGCACCAGGCCAGCAGAAACTCAACAATTCCCATAAAGCTGAAAGTCCACAAGCTCCCAGTTGCTCCTGGCCACCATCGGGGCAGGACATGAGGTTAGACAGACTTCTGGTCTGAGCAGGCACAGTCATCTTTAAGTTATTTTTGTATTCCAAGCAGAGGACATTGACATGTGTAGAACTTGAGTGCAAATACACAAAAGACACATCGCTCAAGGCAAAAAGCTAATGCCGATATAACTCACTCAAGTGTGTATGCGTGTTGCAAATTCTGCACTGTGCCAATCCCCTTGTGCTGTGAATTGTTACAGCCCATGGCGACGGAGTGTAGGCTCAGCAGCGCAAGCTCCAGGAGCAGCGTGCCATTTTTCAGGTTATCGAAAACCCAGCTCAGCTAACAGGTCATTTATATGGGGGTCTAAACACAATGAGGCTCAGTTGCTCAGAGCTAGAGACCTGCGAGAAAGATAACATTTTAAATTATTTAAATCAATGTGGAGGAAGGCTTAGAAGCTCCTGACTGAAAGAGTTACAAACAGCACATGTCCAACTTTATTTCAGACATGCTAAGTAAGACTAATATGAAATAGAATAAACAGAAAGCAGCAGAAGTGAAAGCTGCAGACATGAGTAGCTCCAGACACCCATGAATGAGGACTTTTGCTAGCAGAGGTTAGCAAAACCAAGACATACTCATCCAATATAGATGCAAAACTAAAATGTTCTGACACAGGACTCCCCCTCACACCGAAGTTCCCACCTACAGATCACCCAAGACCTCCTTTGAAGTTAGGGTCCACATTTCAGCCAGAGATAGAGAAAAATCTCTTCCTTACAGACTTACTCTTTGCGTACTTATACCGCGCATTGCTCTTCAGCTGCTCATTGTGCCATGCCTAAATTTTTAAATAAAGTTCTTTCTAAGCCCTGTGTGTGAGTCTGGTATCTCAGGGACAGATAGTTCCCTGAAGTTTCTGGGTTCCCAGTTCATGTTTTCTTTAGCAGAAGCAGCATCCAGCCAATGGATTAGCATGCTTAAAGTGTCCTTCCTTATTATCAAACTATATAACATCTACGGAGATACAGATGAAATTGTAAAGTCCTTTTCTTCTAAAATTTTCTATAATTCCCAGTTCAATTTTCTTGGGTATTAGCCAAGCAGCAATCAGTGCATGAAAAGGGGAGAGGAGGGACTTCTCATTAATGAAAAATACTAGAAGTTCTTTCAAATAACATCCTCATATCAATTTTTAACTTCATCAGTGAATTCCACAGCACAATCCCTCCCATTGCTAGTAACCTCTGCTGATGTACACTAGGATACGATACTGCAAGACACCTGGGATATTACCAGTTTTTTTTTTTTTTAAAACCTCTTATTCAAACCCACATGGACAGCTTACAATCCACTGAGATCAGACTCTTGCCTATACCTGCACTGACAGAACAAAGTATTGCTGGGGTGATTTTGGATTTCGCAAAACTTCTCTAGCAGGAGATAAAAAACAAGAAAAATCCATTCCATTTGTAGTTCTGTTCAATGAACTTTAGAGAGAAAAATTGCACTTTGCACATACAATGCTCAGTTACTGAAATACAAGAGTTGGTTAACCAGACAAGTAAAGGAAAAAGTATTCTGGTAAAAGAGAAAATAGAGAAAAGAGAAAATAAATATGGCATCTTGCCTTTTTCAAACCCATGCACACATTTTCATCTTTTATGAGTTTAACCACAAGTTTTCCATATGAAATCAATGCTCATCACCTGAACTGGATTTACCCACACCACGTGGTTAAAGGAAAGGGCACATCACACACAGCCACTTGCTATGAAAACCTAGCCAACAGAAGAGCTCACGATTAATCACATGGGTGGAAGTGATGGAAAACAGTGACAGACCCTGAAGTCAATTACTTAACAGAATGTAGCAAAGCACAAACACACTCTTCAGTGGAAAAAATCCCAACATTACACTACATAATACCACTTTGTGCTGAAGACGGTATTGCATTCTGTTTTCATTATGGGAACATGTGATAGGTATTTAAGGGATTTGAAAACTTGGAAGAGCTCCTTGAAAAATAGGACAGTATTGTGGTGCTCGGTATTATAACAAAATGCCGAAATTCAAGCAACAACAACAACAAAGCAGCACATATTCTGTCAGACGTACCAGATCAAACTATTAATATGCTTTTCTGTATTGTAACAAAGCAAGAAATAAGTAATCTTTCATCTGCTTAAGCTGTACCAAAGTGAGGAAGGAGGCGTGTTTATTTGTTTTATAAATATCCAGACAGTTCATGTTCAAAAGAAGTCCTTTTAAACACCAGAGGACAATTTGCCCAGAATACAAAGAAAAGTCCAAAGCAGAGTAGAAATGCATCTATTTGGAAGAGATAATCAGCGCTTTGTGCATTTTAATTCTTCTCTTCATCACTACATCTTCCTTTTGCTTTTGTTACCCATGCAGTAAATCTGTATGCTGAGCACAGTCACTGAAGCAGCACAAACAGAGGTATTATGGTGCCAGCAAAAAAAAGTACAATTTACATTTATAACAAAAATACCTCTAAACTTTTTAAAGCAGGTGTTTGTATGCTAGTCGGAGGTAATCCCAAGCCACCAAGGCCCTCTCAAACTTGCCTTCGGCATACCCACATTTGGGTTCAGTGCCTGTCCATCTCCCTGACACCTGTATGAGTTGAATTCTTATCTCCACACAGAGTCCAAATGCCCAGACTCACCAACAGCAGCTACTGCAATAGGAGCTCGCTACAAATCCCCCACTGCTGATCCATGTTGCCATTTCTGCAGTGAGGACAACTACACAGCTCACAAAGCAGTCCAACTACTGCAGTTTTCAACACAGTGCATTCAGCTAGAGATATGATTTCAGTTCACCATAACACTCCAAACTGAAGATCACCACAGGTCCAGAGCTCATACCAGGGTGGCAATTTCCATGACAGAGGCAGATGGGACATAGGCTTTGGTAGAGAAAGGGCACCTTCAAGTCATCCAAGAGCTCTCATCCAAAACATTGGCAGCATTGGTATCTTGTACAGCTGATTCAGGACTTATTTTTTGTTATGGTTTTGGGGTATTAGAGTAAATTTGTGTTACAGCAGCTTTTCTACATGCCAATTATTGGTTCTATGTACTGATGTCAACACATGTTGATCTGTATTGATTTTTTAATTGAATACCTCTTAAGTTGTGTTCAATCTCAGCTAGTAGTTACAGTAACTACATTAAAAAAAAAAAACAAACACAACCCAAGTAGACTGCAGAAGGAGTCTACATGATTATTGCATGATTATTTTTATTCTCACTTCAGCTTCTTAAGGCCAAATTGTATTCAAGATTAGAGGACCAAATTCATTTTCATTATCACCATATAAGAGAAGTTGTGACATAATGCTATTCACTTTTAGCAAATTATCTTCCAGAAATCCGCTTAACTGTCATGCTTCTTTAGCTTCTGTTACTTAAAAGCACCACGTGCTTTAGGATGTTGTGGATGCTGTTTACAGGGATTTGCAATGAAGTAGCCAAGGTTTGTAGAAGAGAAATCCATGAGGGTTACAAAACAGAGAAGCTTCTTCAGGCTTGGAAAAACTTTACTCAAGAGTCAGCAAGCCAAAAACGGTTGGACATGTGGGGAAGGTGAAGGGAAAGTGGAGAGGAAGGAAAGCATTTTTAGGCTGCTTCTTACCCTTTTCCTGAGGTATCTGCTTTTGATCACTGTTAGAGAAAGGATCTTATACTGGACTTGATCTCGTTCTGCCCAGTTGCCCCACATGGTGTTATCCGTGATGGAGGCACCACATGTTTGGGAGAGCAAGTTGGAATCCATTTTGCATAAAGTTAAGGCAATTGTTAATTAAGACCCAGCTGCAGCTGTTACTTGGGTCTGTACACAGGACAGAAAAAAAGAGCCACAAACTAGGAAATGGAAGTTCAACCACACTGTCAGAGAACCAAACAGATTTACCTTGTTTAACTGAGGAAGTGACTTTGCTCTCTTTTGCTAAAGTATAACCCTGTTGCAAAGGCAGGTCCCTGGTCCAAACATGTGAACAGAAATTCATTCTCTTGAAATTCCTCTGCCAAGAATATCTCGCATCAGCTGTGCTGAGGTACATACCATATACAGGTGCATAGTGGAACAGCAAGTGCAAGCAGCACTATCATCAGATGTTAAGTACAAGGCTGTATTATTGCACAGTTCTCCATCACAACCTTTCAAAGAGATCACTGCTGCTGAATCGGAGGTTAAACATTCGACTGATATAACATTCAAAAGCACTTTGTAAACTTGGGCACTGTTAGATCCATTAGTAGGTGATATCAGTAACCACCTGGAAGGTCTGTGTGTGTGTTAGATGTGCAAGTCTCACTACTGAAAAGCAGCCGGGCAGCTTCACAAAAAGGACCTGTTCAATCTACACAGCACTGAGATGATCAAAGGCAAACACGCTGCCACTCCAGACCACCCTTATTTGACTGACTTGTGTTCTTTCACAAGTATTTAGGAGGGAAGGATAAAAAATCAACGTTAAATACACATTATATATATTAGCGAAGAGCGGCATGAGATTTCTCCTTTGGTTCTGAACACCCATTAAAAGTAAATGCCTCTGAAATCCCTGCACATCAGCCTCACCACAACCCCACTAATGAAACTGAAGGCTAAAAATTGGATACATTCCCTCAGGAGGTATTTGTACTGCCTACTGCAGGCATTCACTGCATGTGATTCACAAGACAGCAGTGGGGAGTCCAAATGCCCCTCACGCTTTGGAAGAGGCAAAAGAGGAAGATTCAGCTACTTTCTTACAACATAAGCGTGCTGAAAGCTACTGAAACCTGTGCTGAGATGGGACTCTCACAACTCAAGAAGCTAACAGCTAAAAGATGTTCAAAAGTAATATTGATTTTTAAAAAAAAAAAAAAACAAACCCAAAAATAACGCAATGTTTACAAACATTAGTAATACAGGAAGGTCAACACACACATTACTTCTAATGTGAGCCATAAAACATACTCCCCAAGAAAACAGTTAGAAATCTGATAATCAAAACTAGTGGTCAACACCATACCCACAGGGCATTAATGCCTGCCAAAACCACGTCTATCATCCTGCGAATTACAGAGCATGTGTGGGTACAAGAGGAAGACAACAGGAAAGATGCACAAGCCTCAATCCGAGGGAGACCCTGGCAGAAACAAGGGTTAACCCATCTTCGGCTCAGGTAAATACTTTTCTGCCTCAAATAACCCCTGTTACTCCTCAAAAAATCACCTCCCATCTGAATCTTGCAACTGCAAATTCAGATTTGGTTTGTTTTGTTTGTTTTTATTAATGGGATAAGAGCACTTGCCCAGGAGCTGCTTACATTTTGTTCACTCTTTTCCTTTCCTTCAAGTGCATCAATATGAAAGATAAATACAATCTTTAGGCAGTATTTGGGAAAAGGCACATTAGGAGGGTAAAATATCAGCACTGTAGACCTTCCACAGCACCAAATATTTGTCACACTGCCTAAATCAACAATGGGAAACAGAAAATTGCTGATAATTTTGCACCTAGCTTCAGACCTCTGAAGAGTAATCATCACAAATAAACAAGCTAGAAGAAAAGTCAGCCTCTGAAATTAAAAAAAATAAGCCACAAGCTATTCATCAGGGGAGAAGTGGAGGGAAGATCATGAGACAGGATAATCACAAAATGCACATTTACAAGCAGGAAGAATGGAGAGCAAATAATCTTTCCCAAACTCCTACTCCTACCCAGTACTTCAAAAAGCTTTAGGCATGTAAATTAATAAAAAAAGAAAATTTATTCTAGTGTTTATTATTCATTTCTAACTCATTGCACGGATCTGTTAAGAAAACTATTTCCCAACAAAATCTCGTTAAAGTTATTCCATCTTCCCCATTTATTTCCTGGATAAATCAAGCAACATCAGCGATAGATTTTGAGTGGGAGAGGTTGATATCACGTTGGCACCAAGGATATACAGATTTGTTCAGGTATAAAAATGCTGACTTAAATACAATAAAACAGCTTTATATTTAGGTGCTTGACAGGCACTAAACTGATAGCAGGTATGTATTAGGTACATATATCTACCCCAGGTATTCTTAAATGACAACGGTTCGCTCCTTCTTGCTCTAGCCCAGCTATGCAGAACAGCTGGGAAGTGGTAGAAAGCCACTGACAATTCCAGGGTTGTTTTTTGTGATCCATCCAGTCACACTAAAATAATGACTAAGCTGAAAGGCTCATTTTTACACAGGCCTCCAAGCAGCCATCAGATAGTAACAACACGCATTCAAACACTGATGACCTCAGTTCATAAAATTTCAATTGCAATCCCAACAAGCAAGTTACTGCAGTCAGAAATACAAGTTTTTGTAAATGTCTACAAGCTGCTCATTTCCTGGTTTTGTAAATTTGACAAGGAACATATCAAGTCATTCCATCGAGAAAGGCTATTCAAAGCCAGTCAAAACAAAAAAAAAAAAAAAAGAAACCAAGAAGAACATGAATTTTCACTGAAAAATAAGTTTTGCTGAAACTTCTTTTTAAATTTTAAACTGTCCCAGAAGGGAATGTAGCTTCCTTTAGAAGCTAAGTTCTAAACCTCAAATGATTCTAAACACAAAAGTTGGCTAAATACTTAGTTTCAGAAACTTCTTATGAAATATATATTTTTATATATTCCCAAAGACAACATATCTTAGGCAAAATGTCGGTTTTCACACACAGAGACTTCAGGCTATCAAATTTAATTTTAACTAATATTTTGTTTTCTCTTACCTGTAGCAAATGGAAGTAGATTCACTTCCATTTCTTATGATTGGGTATTTACATAATGCATGAAAAAGAACAGAAGACCGCAATTACTGTTAACTAATACTGTTTGTATACTCAAGTTCATAACCTACCTGCTGCTGTGTGTAGGGTTATTACAGATTCTGTGACCTTTCAGCTCATGTCCCACCGGCTCTAGAACAAATGAGATTTGATGAATGCAATAAAATCTTTCATCTTCCACATATGGCTAAAACTATTTTAGGGAGTGCTGGAGCAGGAAGGCAGCTGAGCCCCAGGACTGACACACAAATGCATAAAGCACTTGAAACTAAACTCAATGGCAAAAGTTCCCAACATATCTACAGGTTGTTGGAAGAAAAGGCACCAAAGGATAAAAACATTTTTAACAAACTGGAAAATACTCTGAAGACCTAGAAGTTGGACCAAAGAATATTGTTTAGCAGCAGCATGCTCTGCGAGGCTGCTCATTGAATATAATTGCCCTGCCTCTGAAAACGGGAAAATAACAGCCTGCATTGTTCATTTGCAGTATGCAGAGAATAATTATTTTTTTTTAAAGAGCTGAAAGGACACACCACTTCCCTCAGATCTGTGTCTTGACACTTGCTGAGATTTATATAACAATTCAGCTCAAATAACCAAAAGATTGACAGTTGAATAAATTGCAAGCAGAACACTTCAGAAGAATCTCAAGAATTACACCATTCCCAAAATGCAAGCTGGTGACTCTGGAAAGTTTTCAGACTAAAGATCAGTAAGAGTATTTTTAAGTCAGCAGGAAAATAAAAACACAGAATCTTAGAATAAAATCAGGCAGTTATATAGCAATAAGACTTCAAGGGCTCTTTTTGAAAGAATTATATGCGTGTTCCTATCATGACCGGGACTACATATTCTGAACTGAAACTAGGAAGCCCCTAGACCTCTGTTATTTGCCATATCACTGTTTTTTCAGACAAAACCTTCCTGGTAAGTAGTAACGTCATCATGCATTAGGTGCCAGATTTTTCAAAGCAAGCTAATTTTTCCTGGATCCTCTGTCTCTATGAGTCATTATCAAGCAGAGGCAACGATTACAAACTCAAAACATGAACTGATATTCATCTTCTGACTAGAAGCTTTTTCTTCTTTCATCGCATTTCAAGGTGAATAAAGAATAACAGGATTTAACTACACAAGGTGTTTCATTAATGGCTTCTCCAAGGATAACACAGAGGTTTTCTTCAGTACAGAAAGTCAGCAATTAACTTCCAACACTCTGATGACTTTAACTGCTGTTTTATGCAGTTTATGCCAGGTCCTTATCATACAAAAGCAGAAG
This sequence comes from Vanellus vanellus, assembly GCF_965231255.1. NCBI lineage: Eukaryota > Metazoa > Chordata > Aves > Charadriiformes > Charadriidae > Vanellus > Vanellus vanellus. Next base: position 38,689,779 of record NC_138912.1, on the reverse strand, counting down.
CAACTGGGCCAAACAAAATAAAATTACACAACTTAAAAGGTTTAATATTCTTTGTCAGAGAGCTTCTAAGAAGCCATGGGCTTTAGAGGAGCTCATTTGGCGTTATTTGGCATATTAATTGCAAACAGGGAGGGATGGTTTTGCGAGACTTGTCTGTAGGAATCATTTCAAAAGCCACTTGTTCCAGATTAGACTCAAAAGGGATTTTTAATAAGCAACTTGACTGTTTAATAACCACAAAAACAAAGAATGATATTCAAACCTACCATTGTCTGTTTACTTTGTGTTCCCTCGAGTTCTCAGTGGCATTTGGTCACTGTGAAAAGAAGAAAAGAAAAAGAATTAAGCAAGATTTAAATCTTAGGCCACTGCCTGCCTCTGCACTGGTCAAAATCCACAGCAGCCCTAGTGAGATCAGTGACACGCATATAAACAAGGTTAATACCAGATGCTTTCAGATAGATTTAATACTGTTCTGGGTGGGTAAAGGGTTTCATTTACATAGTATTTTCTTTTTAGCCTTGGAGCAACAAATACAGCCACAAAGAAGGAGGTGATTGGAATGAAAATGCATTTGAACCTTTTGCCATGTAATCAAAGATAATAAAGGTCTAATTACAACTTAACAGGTTTTGTGACAATCAAAATACGTCACATTAACTACAGTACTTGCAGAGAAGAGTGTCATTAAAATGCACTAGAAGTCGCACCCCTCTTCCTTCCATTTAGGAATCTGAAAACAACAAATTAGGGATGCCATAATGAGGAAAAAGATTATGGCGTTTTTATTAAATCTAAGAGGCATTTGAAATTATATTTGGTCTCAGTATATGCATGCAATTCTATTATTTATTCACAATTACTTAGTGGTTTTGGAAAGACCTACTCAGATTCATATTTCTGAGGTTTAGATTTTATTCATTTATTTTTAAAACTTGTGCCTTATTTAACAAGTTTAACACATATGCGCTCCCCAGTTGACCTGAAGATTTATTGCTGATCTACCAGTCTCTGCCCTCAACAGATCGAGAGACTTGCACCTTGGTAAGCCCACTGCAGAGCAGTTACATGCTGTAGCTAATATTACCCTTAAATGCAATTTTTTCCCCATTGAAGTTAATGGATGTAGGTCACGCTCTTTTTGTTGATTTCATTCAAGTTTCAAGTTGAATCTAATAGCTTTTATAACAGTAAAGAATAGTATATAGAAAAATTCAAAAGACAGAAGCCACTCCGAGCAGCCAGGTACCACACAATATCCAAACCCCAAAGTACACTGTGTTGGCTATGTAAGTCCCTATGTTGATTGACAAGTCCTTTGCTGGCAAACAATCACAGTGGTTAATTTTAATACCTGTAGATCACAGGCCTTCGTACAAGCTTCTAGAGGCGGCTCTTATTAGTAAATCACAGCACTTTCATCTTTATAAGTGCAAGTCTCCAGTTGATGCCCTCAACCACATACGACTTCACCACACAGACCTATCAACCCATACAGCATTCTCAATACAAAATCCAGAGAGTTCGGGAGGACATACTCATTCAATACACAAGGCATTAAACAAGCCATGGAGACTATACGGGATTAAGGTGGCACGTTTTGCTTCAAAGCTTCTTGTTTATTCTATATCCCTCTGAACTAAACCATTTAGCCATAAGCTTCTTCACATAGCCCAGAACATATTTATTCCTCCATAGTGCATATGGTTATTAATCTGCAAACTGTGTGAACTCCTACTTATGGTAGGAGGAACTAACACCATCCAAGCACTACAAGTTATTTTAGCTAGCAGTTTAATTATTTTGCACACTACAATAAAAATTTAGGAAATTATTTCATAAAACCTGTGGCTGCCACACCCACAGAAGAATATGTTCAGTTACTTGGCATCAGCATGAATTTAAGACAAAAGGTGCTGTTTTCCTAGTAGAATAATGAAGGAAAAACACCAATTGATAAGACTGAAGCACATAAAGTTCATACCTTACAAGTTGTCTCCTTAACTTTACCGCTTCTGTTAAAGTGGCCCTACCTTCTCCACCTCCTTTCCAAGAAGCTAAAGGGAAAGTCACGAAAACAAGAAGCTACATGCCCTTTTCCTCCAGTGTGAAGATCCCAGCTTTGCCTCACCACCTCTTCCAATGTCATTAACTCTCTTCTCCCCATTAACCACCAACCATGGACAGAATACCTCTGTCCTCCTTGCCACCTCCAACTAACCACTCTTGCACTGTAACTATCAGGCTTGAGGCACCTCTATCTCCCACTAACTTTCCAGAAACATTGTACAAAGCATTACTGGGGAGTTAAGTGTGCAGTCACCCCAGAAACATCACAGGAATGCACCACCACAAGCAGTGTAACTGGGAAAGGGGCAACCTTTCCTCTGGCTCAGAGAGGCTCCTGTTTTTACAAGGCTGTTTCAGGGCAACCCTCACCAAGCACCCCATTTAGCTGGTTCAAAGGTTCACCAGCACAGTCAACCAACCTGTGCAGCCCTTCCTTCCCTACATCACCCCACAAACAGACTGGCAGCCAGGGGCACCCCTCCTGGCACACCACACATGCAACAGCAGCAGCTGGCATGATGGGACTGGGGTGCTTGTACCCGAACAGCCCATCACCCCCATCACATCCACTGCAGCTCTTCTACGTTGCATAATTTGATACCTATTTGTTGGGAATAGAGACAAATTCAAAAGCCCCATCATTAGGTGATATCTAAAACAGGACAACCACCCTTTCCAGCTTTCATCCCAGCAGCTGTTGTAGCTTCTTTTACAGAGAGCAGCTACAGAAGGAAAGACTTAGAGGCTTATAGCCCAAAAAAGCAATAGGTTACTGACAGGGAAAAAACAGTCATGGTTTGCATGCCTTCTTTGAATACTAAGCTGGCACAGACCAAGTTAAAAACACTATAATCTCTCCAAATGAGCTACCTATGGACTCTTACTCACTTGAGAGCAGAAAAGGACCCACAGCACATATTGCCCACATGTTTACAGGGGTGTTTTGGGTGTGGGATTTCTTTTTGTTTGCTTCAATTGTCTTTCTGCTTAAAGAGTACTTTATTTAGACAAATGCTTAGTAGTGTCCTTTCAAGTAATTTGTGTGCCTCAAGTCAGGATACTGTTAGAGCAGGAGAGCTGCAAAATCTCCACAAAGACAGGATTTCCCTGTCTCCATGGTATCCCCTGTGTTTACAGGTTGCTAAGTAGTCTCATATTAATGAAAGCCAAAATACAATTAAAATAAAACAGGCAAGGGACTTCAGTTACAGTTAACATTTTTGGAATATACACAGTTTAATATCAGTCAGAGAGGAAAGTCTTCCACAGATTAAAAAAAAATACCCCTTATCTCTCAACAATTTAATATTGAGTATCCTTCTCTCAACATCCTAAAAAAAACTGTTTCAACATTACACAGAGGAAAGCTCAGAAAAATACATGATGTATTTTCATCTTCCAAAAATTAATAAACTCTTTATCAACATACCTGTTTACTGATGTTAAAACAAGTTAAATCACTAATATGCAGGAATTTGAACCTCAGATTAATGCTTTAAACTACATTCATTAACTCAGGCTCTTGATTCTGTCCTCACAAGAATATCAACTTCTAGACTTAAAGTCCTAATAAATGTAATTTTGACAATGCATATCATTGTCTTTGCTTTGATTTTTGTTCCCTTTTAACCTTACAACTGCCAGGTTTATAACATTTCTGAAATTCTGCCTGGGGCATCACAAGTCATACAAGTAAGGCTTTGAGGTTTGGTCTGCCAGCTCCCAGCACCTTTACCCCACAAATCCTTTTGGGCTTCCTTTTATCTCTGATTACTTCCCGGTCCCACCTGCCCAGCTAACATCTGCCCTTGTCGTCTCCTAAACTGCATGCAGTTTTCAGCAACAGGTAATTCAAGTCTCCCAAAGAATTGAAGTTAAACTGTTTGGGGGGTTTTCCTGCAGAAGTCAGTAGGCAAGAAAATAGTCAGGGCTGCAACCTAGGTTTAAAAATGCTTCTCTACATCATTAGAACAATCTCATTGCTGGAAAACCCTGGTTATGCAGAAGAACTTGAAGCTTTGAAGTGTCATGTCCAGCAACAAAAAAAAAAACACAGTTAACAGTTCTTACAGTTTCATCTGTCTTAATGCCAAGCTTAAGGAATCATCAGCATTTTCTGCTTAGCATGTGATCCAGGATGCCATTCGCATCTTTCCTCTTCCAGAAGCTGGAAACAATGATCCCACTCTGATCAGACATAAAGTAAGAAATAACTGAAAGGGAACAGGATTTTCTGACATGATGGAACAGTTTAAAGCTATAAGGAAGTGGTTTCCAAATGCACCAGCCAAATCGTCTCAGCACCATCCCCAGTATGGTCTGTAGCCTTTCTACAAGGAACCAAGCAAGTGCCAGGGAACCTGCCCAAATTGGGCAAGGGGCTGTGAAGAGGGTGGAAATAAGACTCCTCATGTTTCCAGGGCAAGAATAACAAAATTGCAAGCTCAAAACTGACACTGCCATACATGTATCAGAGCAGAGATCTAGAAATCTCAGTCATTTTACCATTGTCAGGAGGCCACTGAAGTGGAAGAGGAGCTCATGGCTTAAATGGAGGGAAAACATTCCCAGGATACAGCAAAGGTCTAGCCTGCTGAAGAGGTGAAGTGTATTTACTTCTCCAGTGGCCTGAGTAAAACTTACTGGAGTTGACCAAGTAAGTGGTTCCTGAAAAAAGCATGTTTGAAGAAACCATGTTTGCTGTTTAATTTGAAGGTGCAAGGTTAGTAGCAAAGAACAACCTTGGAACTGCAGCTTAGGGTGCTACAGCCGTGTTTTACTTCAGACTCTAAAATATATTTAATCAGAATAGACTTAGGAGTGAAGTCTAGCTTGACAGCCACATACTGGAGAGAAAACTGCTCAGATGGAGGTGGGAGGGTGAGAGCTAAGCAAGCAGAGACAGAACTGCCATGGCAGGCCACATCCTGCAACAGAAGAGCTCACACAAGCTAAGGCAGCTTGGAAAGACTTAGACATGTTGCTTGTAAATACATAAGAGGGGAGAGAAGCACCAAGAAAAACATGCAATAGGCTAGAAAGAAAAGGACCGACCCAGCTGCTCTTGCAGGTGCAATCCACCCCTGGAATCCTCAAAGCTTTGGGGGACCCAGAGGTAACGTGCAAACTGGGGCAGATGGGCTGCCAGTAGAGTTGGGGGCACACCAGTATAAACACCACATGGATTGCATACATGAAAATGTGCAAATCATGCCTTGAAAATCACTAAGGACTCAATTCTGCTTATAGTCCGGATTCCCCATCTGCAAACACCAAGACAAAGAAACTTGAAGAGTTAGTAACAAAGGTACATTTTGTAAAATTCTTTTACTGAAAAAAAAAAAAAAAAAAAAATCAGCTGAACTAAGCACCTGCAAAATGTAAGCATATTTAAATAGAAAAACAACAAAACCCAAAGCAAACACACCTGTAAACATATGCAAGGTAACAGAATCAACAAGCAGCAGCATAGAGTCGTAAAGAATCAATCCTGCCAAATAACATTTTAGTTAATAGAGTTATAAAACTAAAGGCTGAGGGGAAAGTAGTAACTATCTCATTTAGCTACATTGGGTAGTCTCAAGAAGTCATGCTTGAAAATTAATTCACGTTGATGGGAGCGAAACACAGGCATTATAGTCTAAAAGCTACATGGAAAACTACAAATAAAGTGTTATAATACATGAAAAGTGCAGGAAAAGGGAAATGTTAAAGCTAGGGGTTTTTACAATCCTAATTAATCACCCGAAAGAAAAGTAAAGTAATGGAACTTGATGCAAAATTAGCAGGCACTGCGAGGTTAGTCAAACAAGGGAAAGACATAATGATAGAAACATCGCCTGAAATAAAACAAAGCCATCATTGGAAAGATGCAGAAATGCTGTTTCTCTGAAATCAACATGAATTTTGCCAGAATCAAGATTATGTCAGTACAGAGCAGACAGTAATTCGTTGAGACTTTGCAGTGTTGCTTACTCCGGATGAAAATAAGCTAATCAAATTCAGGCTGTGTCTGCACAGGCATTGAAGAACACTGAAAAGAGAACAGACTGTCACACTGCACCGGTACAGCCAAACCAAGACTATCTGGTAATTCTCAGCACTATTTCCAGGATCGCAACAGCAGCATACAAAGAGTTGCGACATAAGCAACACAGCATAGCTTGTTTTAGGAAACATTTCAGAGAGCTCACTTCAGTTTGACACTGCTCTACAAGGCAATGATCACACAGCAGAGACCATAGCATCCACTAATACTTGAAAGTTTTTGTTGCTTCATGGTGTACTAATATCATTTTAGGGGCTATCAAATGAAGATAACACAGGAAATGTTTGGGACTCCAGGGAAAGCTTCATGATTATATCATCTATCAGGCACCGGGAAAGTCTCATGAGAAAAAGCTGTTGAAGTCTTACCACTTATATTTTCTGTCCCAGTCCTTTCAAATACTGCAAGAAAGGACAATATATTCTCATTTTTCTTAGAGGCTTGTTGGCCTAAGTACACTCTGGTGTCCGTCTACATCTTTAATTTGCACAATTCTTCAAGAAGAGGTGGAATGAGACACAGGGAAAAGACATCGGGGACACACCACAGGAAGGGCGGGCATGGGGGAGCAAGAATAGGAAAGAACCAACTAAGTTCAAGGGGAAAAAAAAGAAAGAACATTGAAAGACTTGTTTAAAGTCAGATCTCAATCTATCCTACACCACTGCACTGCCATTCATGGCACAACTAAATTATGTGTTGTTCGGTGCTTAAAATTTACAGATCTTTTCTGCACGAACAACCATGTTTTCGAAGCATTTTTGAGTTGCCTTGAGAATTTATGATGCACTCAGCAGTTTGTCTGAATCTGAGATGAAAGCTAGGGGACAGAAAGGGGACTTAACTAAACTCAATGTCACAAGGCAGATCTGCTTTTCTGGGGGATAAACACAGTTTCTAATTTATAATACCATATTCCAACTTGCATTTAAGACCTTACAGAAACAAACAGAAAAAGTCTGGACTGCTGCATTTTTCACGACTGCAGTGATGCTGAGAGCGATTCCCTTTCTGCCTTGGAATAAAGGAGCTTGCATAGAAATGTGCAGGAAATGTCACAAGAATTTATAAAACCTAACCAATTTTAACAGAAAGACAGGGTGCCTAACAGTAGGAAGATAATTAAGTGCTCTTTACCACTAATTGTTTCATTGCTAGAGTCCCCTTGATATCTGTACAACTGGAAATCCACTCAGCTCATACAGAAAAGGCTGCAGGACAGTATCCACCTCCAGATTTCTGTGAATGAGAACACATTGATAAGCCAAATGAATGAATGCACCCTACCATCCATATATGCCTCCCCCAAGGCAAAGTTTTGAGCTCCTATCAAACTTAAAATACACTTCTTGGCTGAGACACCTATCCAGATGAACTTCCCAGTCTAATAAATATCTTCAAGTTATGAAGTTGAAAGGAAACAGCATGATCTTTCCAGCTGACAAGCCGCACATTGCACTTCCCACAGTTAAATCCTGTTTGCATTAGAATCATATCTTGTAGAAAAACAGAGCAATTAGTTTCTAAAATAGCCAGTGTCAGAAAATCCTCTACAGTCAAGAACGAGTTGTCCCAAATATTAATTATTCAGCCAGTAGGAAAAAAGCCTACTGCTGAACTGTCAGATATCTGTTCCTTTAGGGACAGTTATAGACTATCATCAAATCACCTTTCAAATTCTCCTTTATTAAACCAAGATTGAGTTGTTTGAACCTTTTAAGGCAATTCCTTGCCCATTCTCCAGGCAACCCACCTGACTCTGCGCAGAGCTCTCTCTGGTTTTCAGCTTCCCCCAAAATCACCAGGGCACAGGGCAGGCTGGCAGGCGCTGCACTGGGTGACGCACAGAGCAGCAAACCCACCCCATGCCCACCCCACATGCTGTACACGCAGCAATGGATCACATCAGCTCATCTTTTCCTCATTTCACATTTAGTCCTATTACAAAGTGTATTATACCCAATTTACCAATCAATCAACCCAAACTGTACTGAACCAAAGATCTCATCTTCTCATTATCACACCAACTTCCCCTCAGATTAGAAGTTTACAGATGGTGGTTATTTGTGCCATCTGAAAACTTCTATTGCTAGTGATCCTACCAGAATTTTTTTTCCTCCTCAAATCACTGATTTAACAACAAAATAGCATGGAGACAAGACACAAATTGTGTGAAACCCTGCCAGGAAAACCACTCCAAACCTACAGGTGGATGATGATTATATTTAATCACAACCTCTTCAGTCCCACGGATTAGCTGGCTTTTAGTGCATTTAGTATTGGATAGTTAGTTTCTTAATGAAAATATCATGACAGCTGAGCTTACATCCCACAGAAAAGTACAGTATATCAACATTATTAGTTTTATCACCTCTGATATCATCAGTTTCACAAGATATATTTTCTACACCTTTGTTTTTTGTGAGATCAATTACTTTCTGATCTTGCATTCATCATTCAAAACCTTTATCAGTATTTCACAGCCATAACCAAGATCAGGGTAAATCACAACAGCAGCAACTTAAATCCCCTTCTCTGTTCAGCTATATTCACAACAACAACATTCAGCCTTTTGTATTTCCCCAACATTTCAACATACACTAAACAAAACTAGTCAATTCAAGCCAAAGGCATCTTCACCCACTCATATAATGCAACAGAGGTAAACTACTGTGTGAAGTTTAAGTAACCAGCTAATCTACATTATTGCTCAAATACCTCAGTCCCTCCTGATGTACATGAGGTTATTTACCTCTAAACAAAAGACTACTCAAATGCAGAAAATCACCACTGAGTAGCTCACGCCATCCAGACTCACCCGAGCTCAGCTCACAGCAACTCCTGCAGGGGCCCATAATGTTGGCACAGCCAGAGTGGAAAGGATGTAGTCACCACCTTTGTTTGACATGACCACATCACCTGGCTGTTTCCCAGCTACAGTTCAGAAGTATTAATTAAGCACATGCTACTGCATATAACTGCTGAAAATCATCATTGCTATCTAATAATACAAGTAGTTTTGTTGGTGGTAATTTTGCCTAAACTTAACTGAAAAAATTCTTTATTATATTCAGTGCTGGCAACTATAGTTACCTTCTTGTACCCTACTTCTTTCTTGACCAGCTTCTGCTCCTATTGCCTAAAAAAAAAAAAAAAAAAAAAAAAAAAACACCCCACCTCCTACTATCCATTTCCCCTTGCTGCTTTGGGTATTTGGGAATTTTATTGTCACATGTGCTTTATATTAGATGTAGATGTAGCAATGCATTTATTTTACAAGTAGATCCTTTCCCTCTTGACTGTGGGCTTCAAAACATACAGTGGGATACTCCTGGCAGGTCCAAAATATCATTTATTTTTTCCATTTGGACATCATCTTCCTACCCACTCGGCTAATAATCTTTGCAGCTTTTAGAATGGGCCTTTTAAAGCACTAAAAAATGTAATTGGTTGAATTTTATTCTATGCACATCACACACACAATCAAGTTACAATCATTGTATCTAACCTAGCCTCAATTTTCAACTCCATGTTTCATTTTTAACCTGCCAGAGTAAGGTTTAATATAGATTTTGCCCTTGTAAAACATAGGATAAAATTTTGCAGCTCAAAACACACTGTAAAGTTTTATATTTTAAGAAGGCTCCTGCCTTGCACAAAGAAAACCATTACCGGGGGTTTGGGAGAGCTGGGTGCTGCAGCCACTGCCCTCCCACCCAGTTCTCCCAAAACAGCTCAGCCTCCTCCTCGAGGAAGAGTCTCCTGGCTTCTTCTGGGGTCCTGTCACAAGGAGGTAAAAAAAAAAAAAAAGAAAACACAAACCACACCAAACAAACAACCACCAACAAAACAAACAGTCTCAAACTCACTACTGAAAGGGTGCTGGCCTCTCTGTAGTTATTCAAGCCAGTAATTTATGTCTGATCAGAGCCTCAGAAGTCGCAATGCCTTTACTGATAGTGGCACTCGCATTCCTCTCTCATTCAAGCTTTGCAAAACAGGTCAGACCCAGGGGTTTTAATATTCTAACCATGCAAATTTTGCCATCAGGTTTCAGCAATACAGTGCAGCCATAGCTATGCTCAGAAAGGAGCTATTCTAAGCCCTCCTGCCTGTTTTTCCAGGTTCTTTGCACTGACATGGAGATAATTACAAATTTTTTTCTCTCCGATGTCTTTTTTGTGTCTCAACTAATTCTGTTTGTAACATCTTAATTTTGCACTAAGCGAACACTCATTTATTCCCTGTTTCACCCCTTCTTTCTGTACAGGTTTAACACTTTCCTGTCTATTTCTTTCCTCAGCTGTAAAAATTTGCTTTCCAACGTGAGCCAGAGGCCAGGCAAACTCCCTATCCTCTTCCCTGAGGCAATATGTGACCACAGCATAAAATTCCCTCTGAACACTCACATGCTCCTTGTCTCAAGGGCTTTCCAGATTACCTAAATTGCTGATACATCGCAGACATTCAGAGATCTTCCACAACATCCATCAGAGGAGCTCCTCGGTAGCTGCCCTCAAGAACAAAAGGAAATCACAAGCTTCATGAATTTACGTAGCTTTTGAGCTGCATAAAGGACTTTTCATATATTTATACCCACAAGAGCTCAGACACAACTTTGCCAGGATTAGACTCAACATTTCATTTTTATTCAAGGTTAACCAGGGAGAAATGGAGCATTCACCCAGAGCCATCTTCCCTTAGACTAACACTTTCCAGACTCCATGAAAGTAACCCCTATATTGAGCACCCTGCTTCATCATCTATTTGAGACCAGATGATTTTCTTTTGAAGTTATGACTGATCTTTCATAAAAGTAAGGTTTGTGTGAAATGTCAATCCAAGTTTCAAAACAGATCTGACCTTTTCCAAATATAGAAAGTTTTTAGATCTAGAAAACCGAACACTGTTCTGTATGTAATTTGCCACAAAGGAATCCAAAAGAGTTGAGGAGCCCTGTATGAAACTGCATCCTCATTAGCATTTACTTTTAGATCTTCACTATTGAGCCACAATACAGCTGAGGAAAGGTCACTGAAGTGTTTCTGCAAAGCACACTTTCAAAGTGGTTTTATGTAGATGATTCTTATTCTTGACCTACATTGCTTAGAAAAGCAAAAATTTAACTCTGATAACGCATGCTGAATTAGAAGACAAAAACGGTAAGGGTGCCAGGCATTTTCCCACAGGATCTGCCCCAAGCCAAGACACAGGGCAGCCTGGGGGACCACACTGTTATTCATGCACTAACTGTGCTGAGAGCAAATCAACAAACCTCATGAGCATATCTGGGGGCTCCAGTTTCACATGTATGTCATCAGATGAACACTGGACAAGAAAATGCAGAATTCGATCTAAACAAGTCATGGACAAATGTCTCAAGGTGCCCTGGTGTAACCTGGCAGCTTTCACCAATCCCAGAGGGAGAATAGGGACCCCCAGCCACCTCTCTTGCCTCATATCAGACAAGGTCTATAAATCTCCCGTGCTGCTAGAAGCTTTCCAGCTCTGTTCAAAGAGATTTATTGTCCAACAGGGTCTTGTGCAAACTGAAAAACTGGAAAATACCGACTTCTTCCTTGAAGTTTTATTTAACCCACTTTTAGGAGACCTGTCCAAGGCATTCACATCTTAACACAGAAATAAAGGGTAGCCACAGTATCACAGTGACAGTAAAAAAAAAAAAAAAAAAAAAAAAAAAAAAAAATCATACAGCTAACATCCTCGATAAGCATATACTGTAGACTCTGACAGTGAACTTTAGATGTCTAAACCTGCCTGCATTCACATTCTGCATTTATACATAAACTAAAAATTTACTAGTGTATTCAGGTGACCTTGTTTCTCTACAACATATAGATTTGGCAGAATAAAAATCTAATGAAGCCAGAAAAAGGGAAAAACCATAAGCAGCAACAATGTGGAAATACGACAGCAATCTTCTCTCAGAACTGAACATACTTAGACTGAAAAGGAGTTAAAGGGCTCTGGTAAAAGTGACAGTCTATAGCTGAGAAAGGACAACAGAGATGGGAAGAAAGAAAAAAGGATTTACAGCACATAGAGAACTATACTCTTATTTCTTTACCGCAATATACCAGGGGACCAAAGGAGGAAGATGAACTACATATGAAGAGACACAGGCACATTTCCGATGTCACTGAAACTACAAAAAGAGGAATAGTTTAGCAAAGATGACAGCGATAGCAAACAACAACAACAAAATCAACATTAGTAACATGGGGGGGGGGGGGGGGTGCGCGTAACAAAAAAACAAGCTGTCTTTAGGCACTGATAGCAGATGCCACTGCATAAAACCGAGCTATGCAGATGAAAAAATTAACCCAACCACTGAAGTTTATTTAGTTCCTCTCCTTCCATGCTCCAATATGCACTGAGCCACCAGAGACTGGCAGACTCCCCCATCTCAAGGAATTAAAGGCAGATTTGATGAAAAGCCTGAGCATTGTTAGTAGCTGCCATCAAGAATGACAGATTACTTCTTGTGTTGCTGAACTTAAAACAGGAGCAGCTAGAGATGCTGGGCTTGCTGCGCTGCCTCTCATAAGATGCTGTGTTATAGGCAGAGAAGGAGGACAAAGCCAGTCTTGCTCACTGAGGTATCCCACTACGCTAATTAGAAAGCTCAATAAAAATTAAATCGCTTGTACATGACATCGCTATGTCAGTCTGGGGAGGAAGAGGTCTTTCATTTAAGAAAAGGAGGAGGGAAGAAGGAAAATTAAGTTATTTTTTCTTTACCTTATTTGTGTTAAAACATTCTACCAGTATGAATTAATAATGCATATGTAAATCAGGCTTCATGATTTCTTATTGCATTAAGCTGCCAGTGTGTTGCTAGTAATAGAGCACTCATTTATTTTTAGCACTCATTTATTTTGCGCTGAACTTCATTATTGGCATTGTAAGGGAATATCCATTTTTATCAGGAAGAAATCTACCATATTGTTCAGCAGAAGAGTAACATTTGTTTTAGTCTCTGTGCATGAGCCATATTGGAACAGACTCCTCGGAGTATGTTTCCTCAGAGTATATCAAAATTCCATATGTATTGCAGTTCCTATTTACAGCGGTAGAGACTTAGGGTACAATCCTTGCAAAACTTTCCTCCACATGGACCAACCCCCTTCCAAATTTCACTTGCAAGATGAAGACACTGTAACACCAAAACACTTATGGCAGCATAAAATACTTCTGGAAAAAAAAAGGGGGGAGGGGAGAGCAGCTTTAAAAAAAAACGAAAGGAAGTAATATTTCAGGAGACTGTTAAACCCTACCACTTATTTTCTAAAACAACATTTCGCAAACTTTTTAAGCCTGAGCTACCTAATTTTATTGGGTTTTTTTGAGAGGGTCAAACAATCCCTTTTGTGGTGTTCCCACAATGATTCCTCATTTGCAGGAAGTTAAAGCTTTAGCTGAAACTTGGCATCTACTACCTTTCTTTTTCTCCTGTATTGTTTATTTTCCTGCTTTCATATGTGAAAACAAGTAGAGAGGGACAAGGGTATTAAAATACTTTTCCACAGTTTTATGGTTTGCCCTCTGCTGTTGATGATGCATGATTCATCAGGCTGAAGAACAATTTAGATCACTGCATTATCCTGGGCATCACTACATAACTTCAATTAATTAGGATTTACTGAGCTGACCTCCTCACTCTAGCTGAGCACAGCTTTAAAAGTTTACATTACCCCAGAGATGATAGACAGAAAGATAGAAACTTCAAACCTTTTTCCAGCCTAAACTTGAAGGAAAGTTTTGGTTTCTTTTAAAAAGAAATAATAATAATCTGCGAGACAGAAAAAAACGTAAGTTAGACAGAAAACTTAAGACACTCCTGATCCCATGGAAAGCTGAGCAGGCAAAGGCCAAGTACCAGAAACAACCCAAAACCCTATGAAAGGACTATTCAGGACAATTCCCTACTCACAGTGGCTGACCAAAGTGTGGCTCACATTATCATTTATATGATTTCTGGACAGATTAACAGTTCAAACAAGGCCCCAAAGTGCCACAAACCTACAGATGTGCTCAACTTTATTGCCATAGGTAAAGCATGAAATAAATGGAACAATTCTTAGAAATTTAAGTACTCACTTCAAGATCACATGTCTTAACTGAAGTCAGCCCAAAATTAGGTTGTGGGTTCTACCTACCCCCAGATGATGACTGCTGATTTCCTTACGCTTTCTTGATGTATAAGTGGATGCATTACTCAAGTTTCTGATGCCTGCTTTAGACACGTTAATTTGGTACCATGACATTCAGCACTAACTTTGAAGTGGAACACTTAAGGAAATGCAGCAGACACTGGACTTTTTTTTTCTTTAGAATAAAGGAAAAAGGGGTGTTATGCGAAATGAATTATTTTTGAAGTCTTTTTTGCATTTTTAACCTGGATATGGCTATGCAGTCATTCATGCTGGGTACAGTCTTCTTTCAGAGCTGCCAGGAGGCGACACTCCTGCTCTTCTCCCTACCACAGCATTTGTCCAGCTGTGGCCCTGTGTGCTCAGAAAGGGTATTATCTGGTATGAGCCAAACCATCTCCCAGGAACAGGAGACATCTATCTCAATCTGCCTTGCTTGGTAGAACAAGGGGATCAGATTTAGAGTATAACTCAAGTTGTGGAAAACTTTATCAGTTTCACAGCAACTAAAACTGATAATTGCACTTAACTCCTTTCCCACTTCATTTAACACATTGCTGCCTGAAGTGACCTGCCTGCAGACTGCAATTAATACCTGAGGAAGTCCATTACAAGAGACCTCTTCAAAGCATTTACCCTGTTATGTCTTTATGGCACAAGACCAGATTTTAATTTTTTTTTAATGACTGTTCTTCTCTACACTTTCCTTGGAAATAAATTAAAGATTTGGCTAAAGAAGAGGAGCAAGTAGGGCAGCAGCAGAAGAGAATGTGAGAGGCAGGTTCTTGATGACAAAGGAATAAGATACTCCTTCTGACTTTTTTTTTTTTTGGTTGATTGCTGACTTGATTGCAGTATTTAAGTTAGCAGGGAGATTTTTTCAGGGTCCAAGCATTAGGAGGAGGCAGAGGCTTTTTAGCTGACTGTGTAACAGAAGTTTTGCTTTTAATCACTGCCAGATGACAGCCAACTGCCAGGTCTCATCACAAGCCCAACCTCACCTAAAAGCTTTAAAAGCTCAAGGAGCTCACCAACAGACATAGCGAGATGGGAAGACTATGCTGGAGTCTTTAAATAGTTACTGGGGCAAAACAGGAGATGGGCTTTAAAGACCCAATGAAGGTGGCTTAAAGAAGGGTAGAGATAAGAAACAACAGTTCATGTTTTCAAACAGAAGTCACAGGTTTGTATTACTTTCTAATGAATACTCTATATTAATACCTGAAGTGCAGAGAACAAGAACAAGAGAAGCAGCAGACAGACGGTGCCCTGAGGTACCTGGAAAGTCAAGAGAATGATGCAATTTCTAAACTTATTAAATACACAAGACAATGAAAACCAGATAGAAGATGGGAATGGACAAAGTAGGAAGGTAAGACTGTAAGAAGAGGAAATGCTTGTGGCTTGGCAGTGCCATTATTGGGCAGACTCTGCTTAATCCCATAGAGCCCCAGGTTGGCACACAGGGAAAGAAAGGGTTGCTGTCCTCCTTACAACTTCGCCACAACCTCCAAGGTGTAACACAAGTTTGTCACCAGTGTCCACCACAGGACAGCTGGGAAAGCAACATCGCTTGGCTGGCTGCATGCAAACAGGCCTGTACCCAACCCCTACATAGAAAGAAGTGCTCAAAGAGTAAGGATGTAAACATGTAGAGACTACCAAACACATTAACAGGGTGTGCCGCAAAGCTCCAAAAGACAAAGCAGTAATGGCATAAAGAAAATAGAACTGGTCCCATTCAAAAGCACTTTGAGAAGAGCTGGCGAAAGTCGTGGTACAGCACGAGGGGTTGGCATGGACCACCAGTGCAGAGCCAAATGAGGACAGAGACTGTGGTGCATGTGCACCCCAGAGACAGCCAAGGGAACAAACTCAATTGCCCAGCCTGGTTATTTCCAGAGAAAAACTGGAATGTTGAAGTAGAGTGACAGAATTTTCTCAGAAAGTCCCTAGTCCATGTCTAAACCTACCACTTCAAAAGAAAGTTGACAATGTGGCACTTCACAGGAATGATCAAAAACTATTACCTTAAATATTCACCTACAAAGGCATCCAATTTAACAAGCCCCATAGAAAGCAAAAGATAAGCAAAATATTTGTAACACAGGTACAACTAAACATCAGAATGCAAAGCCATATACACTGATACACCCAGTTGAAACTTGTACTGCCAAGGTATTTTAACATCGAAATGGCATATATTAAAGTTGGCATTAAAATACACAAGAAACATTTCTCCAAATAAAACAGAAGGGCCTTATCCCTATTGCATATCTTTTGTAAGTATTAAGCCAGTCTGCTGATCACAAAATACAAAAATCAGTTTTTTTCAAGACTGCGTGCGAGGAAGTAAACCAGAGTCCTACACCCTTTACAGATATTTCCAGGCACCTGCCAAGCCTCCACCAGCAATTTGGCTACATGCAAGTTTGTCTATTGCTTTTCTCATCTCAAGGCATCAAGTACAGGGCTCATATTTTTTAGACTAGCAAAGAGCTCTATTCCACAGCTCCGGTTTCAGCAAAGCATGTACATTGTGTTTGCGACAACAAATTGTTTTGCATAGCAAGATCAATGCCTGACAATATACAAGTAACACTGTTCTGACATCACTTCAAATGCCAGCCAGAACCTGTGTTTTACTGTTTGACACCATATATAATACTTGGAGAAAATTAATACTTCCAAGCCAACAGTTAGCTGCCATAAGGCAAAATAGAAGTGCAAAATAAATACAAGCATCATTCAAAAATAGCAAGTACTAGGTTTTTTTAGAAGACTGCTTGCTATTTGGTACTTGTTTTTTCTTACCTTTTCAAGAAATACTATATGCAGAGTTTCGCACACCGTGGGTCAAAATTACTGCATGTAATTTTGTTGCAACTTTGACACCATCACCAAAACACACAATAAAAAGGTAAAATACTTCCACTTAAGAATTTAATTTCAGGTTAAAATTCACAGCCACTGCAGATATGAGGAGTCTGGGTCTCTGCCATGCTGTGCTTGGGCACATGCCCAGGCCACTTTACCTTGGACATACAGGGCCAGGAACTGATCTCAGTTACCTGCTGGGAAAGCTTTACAAACCAAAGGAGGATGCTACATTTTCCTGAGGATAACAAGGGTCACAAGGATAAGCACACTGCTATAGACAGCAAATATTTATATATTATATAGTATAATATTTATATACTCAGATATTTATTCATAATATGCATGCCCTCACAGACCTGTCTGTGGGAATGTCCCTCTGAGCCAGGAATACTGCTACTATTTCTTTGCAGTAAACAGCAATGATCATATCGTACTATCAGGTCATGTTGCATTTTGTGTGAGCACCAGTGTTAGATGCTTTTTCTAGTTGCATACCACAACAAAACTGAGAAGTTATGTTCTTTGTCTCACCAGTGGTTTAGTCCTTGTCTGCCAGTTCACTGTCCCCTTGGTCACAGCTCCAAATCATGGGACTATAACAAATTAGAGCAAGAAAAGCAACAAGCTCACTACAGTGCCTCCTTCCCCCCTCCACCATTTGATTTGTGGGGGGAAAAAAAAAGTTTTTATTATGGTAAGACTATTTGATGTAATTATTTCTTAAACATAACTAGGTGAGGCATTATTAAAAATATTTGATTCCACAAGATCCTTGAGACCTTACAGAAAGGCTACATTAATTCAGAAAGAGAAGCCACAGCAGCACTCAGATAGGACCAGCAGTTGTAGGCTATTAGGAAAAGAGATTCTAAAGAGTTTAGATTATTTTTTTTCTTTATAATTTCTTATACTTTCCAGGAATTGTGCACAAGTGTTGTGAGGTTTGGGTTGTTTTGTTTGTTTGTTTTTTTAATAAGGGAAGTAGTGTGTTGTTTTGGGGGGTTTTCTGTTTGTTTGGGGGGGGTTGTTGTTGGGGTTTTTCTACAATCATTTGTCATCCAGTTATCTTTTTATTTTTGTTATAAAGTAGCTCTTGAAGGCTGTGGTTAGGTAACACACAAATATTTCCCATCTCAGTAGATACAGCCACAAGCGTAAGAAATTCTGAGCTCTTGGAAACACAGAAGATTTAAAAGCATCTGCTGTAGCTCCTTAAAACCTTGAACCCTGGCTTAAGGGTATGTCACTAGCATGCAGGTGACATGTAGAAAGCCAGAGGTAACACACCTTCCCTAGAAAGCAGGGATAGGATAGAGAGGGACAGAGAAATCCTATTATTGGCCCTTTCACAATGTACAGAAACATACGGCACCGTAAGGCTTCTTTAAGTATAGCTGAAGAAAACAGAAGATTATTTTGGACCATTTTTTGTAGTACACTGAAAGACTTCCTATTTTTGTCTGCTGATAAACTTGTCAAGGAAGAAATTCTAGGACCTAGCTCAAAAATTTGACCTAAGACAGTAAAACCTGCCTTCTGGATTTCAGTGGATTTAGAGGAAACTCCATCGCCTACTTCTGTTTCTTTTATATCTACACACTGCCACACAGGTTGTACATAGTAACTTTTCTTAAAATTGGTTCCCCATAATGCAGTGCAGACTTTTTTATGGACAATGTTAAAACCCACTTTAATGCAGGAAATTTAATAAGCAAGTAGCCAAAGACACATGCATATCCCTTAATATTTGCAGTGGTACCCAGACTTCTTGCTAACACTCTCCAGATAACTGCAGCCTTATACAAGATTTTCCTTCATTTACGCTTGCTATGATACCTAAGGACACCAAAAGTGGACTAATATTCCGAAATTCCCTTCTAATCCACTATAGATATCACAGAAATGTTATCACAAATATAGAAGGAAAATTGCAATCAGGACAGAACTCACATTTTAACAAACAGCCAAAAGAACTAGCATAGAAACTCAGTACAGTTAAATAAATCACATATTAACACCTGCTTCTAGCTGGCTGGCTAGTCCTGTTGACAGCTACGAGGCACAACTCTGTATTGAGTTGGCTGATTGCAACCAAGTAATATATATTAACACACACACACTCATCTTGATGAGTGCTATAGACGACATTAAATACACAAACTGAACTTCTGTAAGCATCCTACAGAGCCAGTTGCAGAGAAGCAGTCTGGATCCCTGCTCACGTTAACTTTCTTTCACTTAAAATCATATATTGAATTGACAGTCCTTAAGTAACAGCTCCTTCAATTCTGCAGACAGTTTCATGATCATATAGGGAAAACATACACATGCCTCAGCAACACTGTGCTAATGTCTGCACCTTCCTGTGGACAAATTAATAAAGAGAGAAGGGAAAATTTTGCATAGCCCAGAAGAATTTCCTTTGTCTTTCTGGTTAAGAGTCTCAGGTGGACAGGCTTGCTCTTTCTTTTCCCCTGGAAATCCCATTGAAATGCTTTTAAAAGACTGAGCTGGTTTGGGGATCAAAGCAGAACAAAAAAATCTCAATTTCTGTTACTCCTATCATGCATGGGAGTATAACAGCACAATATTTCCTTTAACTGCACTAATACAATGATGAATTTGGACTAGACTACAGTCTATGTTAATAATTTGACCCTAACAAGTAGGTACTACTTATGCCAATCAAAAATTATAACAGAAGTCTCTAGAAAATCTCGTGTTTTCTCATTAGTTCCTCATCTACCAAGCTGATCAGTTTGGAAAAAAAAAAAAAAAAACCACACACAACAAAAACCAAAGAAAACACCAGACATCTCTCAAACTTCAAAACAACACCTTTCCCAAACTGCAAGGACCTCTTCTGAATGCTATTAAAAAATACTAAGTCTAGTTTGACTTATCTTAGTATCTTTAACCTTGAATTACAAAGGCCCTCAAAACATTCTTAATGTTTTATTGCAGCAGGAGACATTATTACTACACAATATCCCAGTCACCGTTATAAATGAAGAAAGTCTCATTATTTTTGAACGTTAACCTTTCTAAATGCATTTATAACCAGCATTGGAGTAGACTGAAAATGAAGACATTGATAATAAAGGTCTTGAAAAATGAGGTAGAAAAAACATCTTCTGGGCTTCCACTTATTGCAAGTCATTCGGATAAAGCCATATAATGAAACTGCAAGACACAATTCCGTTTACGAAGGTAGAATGCAATATTTCATTATCAAAAAATATCAAAACCAGCATGTACCTAATTATGGATTACTTATGGAAGCAGCACTGGGAAAGAGCCATGTGCACAGCCACAGTCACAGATAGCAGGAGGGGTGGGAGCCCCTCCATGACACAGGGATGGAGGACCAAAGGCAGTAGGGACTAAGAGCTATAAGATCATACCTTTAAACACTTTCCCTGCATGTATTTGGGTTGTTTCTTTAACAGCAATTCAAGCTTTCCCCCCCCCCTACCAAACCCTTAAACCAAATCGCTCTAAACTTCATGGCAAGTTCCTACTCCTGCAGCACAACAGGGCAAAATTATTTTAGGAATATCATTACCCCTGTAACACTTTGGAGTTTCTTGGGTTGTTTAATAAGCTAGCTTTTAAAAAGCAATTTGAAATGCCGGATGAAGCAAGCACTGCATAAGTGTCTTATGATTGTCCCAGTTCTTTGGGCTACCTGGTGGATAAGTGGATCTAATAACACCGCCTGAGTTATAAGTTTCTATAATGGATTTTCAAAGTATATCCTGCCCATGAAGCTTCAAATCACATTCCAATTTGATGCTAAATAAAAACACACACACAAAAATACTGTAGATAAATCTCCACTGCAGATGTAATTGATGAAATGCCACTATGCAGAGATAAGTTTATATAGGACTTTTTTTTTTTTTAAAATAAGCTATACATGAAATATTATTTGAAATATTTCAACTGAAATGTACTTTTTCCCTTTGGAAGTGTTTTTAAAGATCACATAGGAGGAGAGATTGAATAATTTGGCATTGCTTAGCCCCAAGAAAAGGAGATGAAAGAGGAACAAAAGGACGGACTACAAAAAAGGCTGTTATACAAAGGCAAGGAATAAACTGTTCTGCGTCCTTGTGGATAGGGACAGAGATAACCCACTTCAACTGGGGCAAAGAAAATCTAAGTCAGGTAAGAAATAAAACTTTTCAAAACTAAAGATAGGGCTGTACTGCATTAGGCTTCCTGAGCAAGCCTTGAAATCTCTGACACTGAAGACCCTGAAGAAGCAGCAGGACAAACATTTATCCCAGGAGGACACAGGTGCAGCTGATCCTGGAAAGGAGACAAAAGCTGCCATCTATTTTTGCCACTATGGATTTCTAAAGTTGTCTTCATAACTAGTCATACTAGCACTGTGAAGCAGCAGTCCCTCAATATCTCCTATCACCCCTCTAAAAAATCCCAGCACACAATGCAAATCAAACAAGGCTTGGCAGGAAATCATCCATTTAAACCCCTCTTGAAAATGAGCAGCTACTAAAGGGGCACATGATGTGGGTTTTTACACCTTATCCAGTCTCCAAGAGTACTTCAGGAGGTGTTTGACACTGCAATTCAGAAGTGTGATTATCAGCGTCAGCAGATCTACCCAATTTTGCCTGGGACTGAGAAGTAGAGAAACACAAGTTTCAGCACATGCACAGGCTGAAAACCCAAGTATTCGCTGACTTGACAGCAAAAGCCCCCACTAACGCATTCCCCAGGCTGGACAAGCAAGCGAGCATCAGCTCACAAAGGTCCCTTTCAACAACTGTAACAGCCCCAGCACTCACACATGTGAGGACCCAGAAGTCGCACAGGACAAAAGTCAGCCAGAAATTTCCCTGCTGGTACTCACCGGGAGTGTCAAGGCAGGCAGGCAGGGCAGGGTTGCTCCTTACCCAAAGGAATAACAGAGACAGTTATTTAAGTGCATACATCATAGCTATTTTAGTAGGACCTCTGATTCCAAGTCACAACCCCCCCCCCCCAGCCATATGCTTTTCAAAAAATCTCAAAGTACGCTTTCAGGATAAAAAAGGGGAGCAGAGAACAAAGAAAAGAGGAAGGGAGCAGATAAAAGGCACAGCCCTTTCATCACCCCAGTTTTAGCCCCCACCAGTGGTGTGAATCCTCCCTGACCATTCAGTACCCCGACAACAAAATCTTCCAACTTTCCTGTCAAATTTTTTTCCAGCATAACAGAACTTGTATCTTCTATTTGTTTTGGAAAACAATTAAGCTATTTCCTCTTTGACTTGGTTCTAAAAATAACAGCACGAAGCTGTATCCTAAAGACATTTTGAGCTGTAGATGCTTTTTGATGCGGTTCTAAGAAATGAGCAGTTTCCTGCTATCTCCTCTTGCTGCTGAGGAGGAGGAACATGGTGACTTGACACCTTCACAGTACAAGATTCCCCCAGTTAGGACTGCTGTCTGCCTATTTACAATTAACATAAAATGCTTGTGTTCAGTTTAGGAAATTAAATCACTGTCCTCCACTGCCGCCTCTCAGTATATTAGCAAAAGTAGCTCTTTTCACAAGGATGGAAAAGTCTAGGCAGGCTCCCAGGAGTGATGGAGCTGTAATTTAGTTTTTTGTCCAATAAAGCTTTTACAGATAAAACCAGAACTCCAGGAGCCAAGTATAACAAAGATGGCTAAACCCCTTGTATTTTTTTTGACTCCCACAGAACACAAACAGCAGTACTATATATCAAAATCTTACATTACATGAAAAGTAGCCACAAGAAATGTAAAGTCAACCCCAAATTGCACATCTCTTACATATTCTCTTTTCTAAGAAGGGAAAGAAAAAAAGAGAGAGAAAATAATTGAAGCAGAATACAGTACAAAAGAACATCTAAATTGCTACTGACAAGGGATTTAGAGCTTGCCTAACAGTGGAAGTCCCTCCAACTAAGGCTACTAATGGAAGATGTGCAGCACCACAGTAATAGAGCCACAGCTGAAAAATGAAGACTTTTAAAGGAACACCTGAGGCAGGAAGACCTGCAGAGCTCAACACCAGTTAAGAAAAAACATCATCCGGAGCTTGACACAGTATGTCAGTCCATCCCCATCAGTATACTGCCTGGAATAGATGAAGAGTCCGTCGTTCATCTGCCCTCCTCACCCCGCCCCCCTCAAAAAAAAAAAAAAAAAAAAAAGCAACAGAGCACACAAAGGGGTGTTCAGGCACAGCAAAGCATCCTCTGGCCCCAGTGTGCACAATCATGGCACAGCAAGGCCAGAGCACCACACCAGCAGCACTGCAGGGCATGATAAATAGATTATTCATCAGAGCAAATTGGACATTAATTACCTTGAAGTTGCATGCAAAAGGTAGTGGCCTGCTGGGCACTGTGCCTGGCATTAAAAGGAAAGTCACTAAGCAGTGAGATGCAAGTAGGCAACAACCTACTCCACAGTTCAGCTCCAGAAAGAAATATGTGATTTGGCTATACGGTTAAACACTCCCTTGACTTCATACACTTTTTAGAGAAGCAAGAGACTCCAGAGCAGCCGAGGAAGCACTTACAAACATCTCCAGGGGACAGGTAACAAAAAAAGCAGAAGAGAGAGATCCCAGCCTCTCCAAGACTCATGCTCACGGAAAAGCTTTCTTCTTCCTCTAGCAGCAGCCAGAAGAGGGCTGGAAAAGGTCAATTTCATGGGGAATCAACAAGTGAAGACCAACAAGGCAAGCAGACTCACTGGTCAAAGCAGGAGAAACATCATCCTCAGCACAGCTGATAGCTAAATGAGGAAAAAAAGGAGTTTCCCCAGGGTCCTATAGAGGAGAAAGCTGCAAAGAAGACCAGCTGATGCCAGATGATGTCCACACTTTATGTTGCCCAAGTATCCTAAGAAAACCAGAGAGCACGTCTATGCACATCCAGCTCTCCCTTCGGGATGCACTCCCTCCAGCAAACTGCCACTTGTATGCAGCAACTACGGTGTTATGCTCCCAATGATATATTTTTTAATAGCAGAGGGAGCAGAAGGTCTCCAGAGATTGCATCATACAGATACTGTATGTAGAGACACCTAACTCAAGGGACAGCCCTGCTTCTGGAGGGTGTGGAGCACATCCTTTGCTGTTTGCTATACACTTTTCCATTTGAGAGGTGAAAAACTTCTGTGATACTCAACATTTCACAGGGGAAACTCCAGATAGGATTTCTTTTTACCATATCTATCATGAGTGCCTCTTTAGTGGTACGATATTTTGGCCTCTAAAGGCAGGGATAAGGTAGAGCTGACAAGAGCCAATTCAATATTTTTGATTTTCTTTCAAAATGACTCTGCTCAAGTTTTAGTCTAGTATTATACCATTTGTAGTTTACAGAGTTAAAACTTAAACCTGATCCAAAAAGCCTACCTTTCACATTTGGTGCTTTTAGAGCTTACTTTCTTAGAAAAGACTTTGAAAGTCAGATTCATTTCCAGATTGGAGTTTTAAAAAACCTGAAACCTTTAGTCGCTAAAACCTAAATTTAATGGTCTGAAAAACAACACTTCTACTTCCTCCTCTCTTCTGCTTCCACTGACTTCAATAAGTCCAGAAGACTAAATCACATTTTATATGGATGCTTACAGTGAGAAGAAAAAGTCCAAAGTGCTTCAACTGGATCATGACATATAATCTTACACCATAAATATTCTTGATTTACAAAATTTGACCCAAATACTGTGGAGAAAATTCAAGTGTAATGAATATATCCAGCAACTTGCTTGCAATTTTTATTCTTGAATGCAGGGCTTGTGCTCCTTCCAAATGTCTCAAAAATATGTGAATGTTAAAATCACTGTAATAACAGTGTAAAATGGGCTGTCTAAAATATACTGTCCCTGTAAGTTCATGCTGCAACTTACATTTGTTATCCTCATTAATGTAAAATAAAGGTAAAAAAAAGTAACCTCTTGTCTTTCAAGTCCAGACTAGAGAGTGATTCTGACTATAACCTTGTTGGGTTTCTCTGTCAGAAAACTCACTCGTGTATATTTGATTTACAGGAGAAAGCTGAACACCAAAGAAATAAAGGACATTTTTCAAAGTAGGAAGCAAGACAGAAGAGAATGTTATCTTACATCAACAAATGTTATTAAGCACATTATCTGACATTGAACTTGAAGACAGTCATGATGCTTCTAAGGATAAAAATCAGACATTTATGTTGCTTCTGTAATTTCAAGATTCATATTTAGCGGTACCGAAGCAGACTATGTAATTTAACTTGAATAACTGTATGTTATATAACAAAAGAATCTGAGCCACATAAGCAAGAGGTTGTGTCCCTGCCACGTCCTCTGAACTCAGAGGCTCAGTAGCTTCACCTAAAACTGGTGGCTAATACAGGAGGGTTGAGGAACAACCCAAAGGTGGCACTTGGCAAAAGTCAGCAGGGCTAAAAAATAACCATGAGGTAGCTGCAGGCCCCAACTTGGCAACGGTTGGCAGCAACTTCAACATACTTAGGAAAAGCACCATTAGCTTCAAGACTCTGTGGGAGACTGCAACCTAAGGACCTCCCCAGGTTCACATTTCCCTTCATATTCTGCTTTCCAGAAGGAGATCTTACCCCCTCTGTATGTAGGGATAAGAAATACATTTACAGTGAGATGAGAGCCGTAAGTCCAGTGCCCCAGCTAAGAAAAGTACGGGTAAGATTTTACCACCATTGCTTAGAAAAGCAGAGTTGCAAAGTGTATCATTATTTTAGTAAAAAATCTGATAGAAAGCGTGTAGCTAATAAAGTGCAATGTTGTATCAAATAATATCAACAGGGGATATTTTCTTTAATATAACCAACACCAACAGTATGCAAAACCCCTCCCCTGACTGGGTACCTAATGAGGAATTTTCCAAGACCCTTTCAGAGTAAAAGTAACTGCAAAAGACAAAAGCTCATCTTCTAACAGCGTTATCTTTGTCTATGTACGGAGAAACTTTTTACATGATTTGCATGCAAGTCTATTCCCTTCTTTGTGGGCATACCTGTTTAATTTGTGCACCAAACACCTGGTTATGCACACATGCTCTTTTTTGACAGAGCAGTTCCCAGTACAAGCAGCTGAAATCAGGACTCAAACACATGCCTGTTACCTTTTTTTTGTGGCAGCATGTTTATTCCACTATTCACTGCCCTCTACGTTTCTGAAAACCATTGCAGAACACCCTCACCATACCTCTCTGATTTTATTTTCCAAGCTTGTTTTTAAATGGCACTACCTTCATACTTAAAGCATGAAGTATTTCCATCTAAACTGTAACTATAGGTCCAACCAACATGTTAAGAAACAACACTGGAGTCCTACTGCACGTACCAAGCAAAAGCACTGTCCTCTGGTACCATGCCATCATTTTCTCTTCCACTGAACTATGGGCCTCATAGAAAACTTAATGCATACAAATTGCTAGTGTTGCTATTTCTGCACTAATGCCTCTTATTATATTTATCACCACCAGCTAATGATTCTCTGGCACCATTTACATGTTTACTTCTTTTTCAACAGGCTTTCACTGAAGCTGCAAAGGTTTCTCTTTTGACTGGTAATAATCATCTCTTCTTTCCCATTACTCACAAAATTAATGGAATTTATTGCTAGTAACTCACTGGCTATCACTTGTACATAAACATAATTCCGTTGTGTTTTTTTCTTTCCCGATACACATTTTTTGCCAGATACTGACTATGTATTAATAAACCTGAGTATTGGATTAAAATCAGCAAAAGATTCCCTTATCTTTTTTTCTTATTCACAGAACAATGGGTACACCTATTCTATTAAGTTTCCCTTTTATTTAAGGCCTCCACTGCCCCTAGGGTATCTTCACTGGTCAACCTCCTCTTTCCTCCCCAGTTGAAATAATTTCTTTCGAGCAACTTTTCTGCATCATCCCTTGAACGTGGTCACTACCTCCATGGGCTACAGAGAGATTAACCTGGACCCCAACTTACTCCTTTCCTATCAATCTAGAAATGCCTCTCCCCAACCCATGCAGCCTTCCTGACGAGGGGTGCAAAAAGAACAGGGACACTTCTGTGCAGTGTTTTGGCACTGATTAAAAAAAAAAAAAAAAAAAAAAAAAAAAGCCCTTGTGGAAATCAATCTTGGTGAAGGTCACAGCACAAGCACACCATGAGATAACAAAACCTCAACTAGAGCAGGTGCTTCCAGCACCTTGCACTTAAAAGCGGAGGGCAGAGACAGTAAGGTGGTTTAGCGCCATTAAAAGAAACCCAAACATGCACATACTTATTTTCTCCTTTTTGTTTTCAAAAGGCATATGGGAAAGAGACAGACAGAAGAGCAAGACACACAGAAAACCTGCTCGCTCACTGACAGTTTGCAAGGCACCATCTGCTCTTCAGGAGATATGCTATATGCACAATAAATTGAGATTTAGGTTTCTGTCACAGTCAAAAGCAAAACATTGTGAACACACACCTCTTTAGAGCACTTCTGGCACCAGCTTTCTGAACACTAGATTTTTGGGACCCAAAGAAGTGTTAAATCTGCCATAAATTTATATCAAAGAGGTTACAAAAACAGACTCCCCAAAGCCTTTTATTTACTGTGCCACAACAAGAAGATAACAGTAGCATAATTCCCAATAATACAATCCATCTTTCCCCCTTTTCCTGATTAATAGCTTTGGGCATCAGAGGTACGTCATTAAGGTACACTCACTTTTAAGAGACAAATAAAGCGATGCAGCACATGTGGTGGCCACACTTTGGGAGTGACAGATGATACTGGAGCTACACCCATTCCAGAGAGCCTAACAGGCAGGCACACAGCTGCCAGCTCCTTTTTCCCCAGTTGCCTTTAGAGGGAATTATCAGCAACACTTGATACCTGTGATGAACAGTGAAAGCTGAGATATGAGGGCCACTGACAACCACTTTAATAAAGTCAGAGCTCTCAAACCCCACATGTAATGTGCAATTAACATCAGAAGTGGCTGGCTGGTCTTACTTCCTAACAGTCATCTCATGGCTATATAATTATAGCTCATTAGCAGAGAGCAATACAGAAGATGCTGCACAGACATATGTAGATTTTGTTTACCCTTATTAAATGATTCAGAACCCTATTAACTATGCAAGGAGAGCTTTTAGAGGTCTTAAATCCCTAATAAAGACAGAATGCTCCATTCCTGGCCCATCTCTGTCCCATCTGGTGTATGGAGGTACTTCCCTGCACAACCTGACCCTGATACCTTTGATGTGGGCCGAGAAGAACAGACACACCTTGTTTCCAGATTTATCACCATATGGGGTGAAGAATGCCTTCTTGATATTGAGTTTGCTTAAAAAAAAAAAAAAAAAAACACAACCTTAACCACCTCAACCTTGAGCTAGAGTTATAAGTGAACAGAAAGGCTTTACTCACAACATCCGAACCAGACTGTCATTATAACTGTTCACAGAAGACACATCTGTTAAATAAGAGAACTAAGCCTAATTTGGGGTTGAATCACACACTTCTCTCCCACATTATTTTCCCAGACTGCAAGCTTTTCCTTGGGACAGATCCATATCAACCCTCCTTTCACACCTTGAGCTGCAGGTTGAAGCTCTTAAAGCTTTTTATTTTGGCCACACACACTAGATTTTACAGACAAACTCCCCACCGCACCTAACAGGGGAGCGACCTAACAGGACTGATGTATTTGGTACGCTACCAGCTTCAACGTAAGGTTGAACACAGTGGTACTTAACCACTTTGTGGTGGCAAGGCTTTTAGGGGTGGCTGAACCCCATTCCCCTTCTCTGTTTAAATATAGGGTAATAATATCCTAGCAATAAGCCACTAAAGCGCTTTAAATGTTCTCATAGGTTAATTTGTAAGTGTTCTCAACCACCTTCTACCATTTAAACAATGAAAACAAGAGCCAAGCTCTAACTTTAGGCCTTTTTTGTTCCTTTTATTTTCACATTAATATTCAAAAAACAGGTCAAGTTTAGTAGGTACAATGAAGATTATACTAGACCACACTTCATAGCACTGCCTAAAAACACTATTACTATCATTAAAATATAAGAGCAGCAGACTTCATTTTTATTCTATTTTAATACATCATGCAAGATAAAGAAGCATTACCACATTAGACACCTTTATCTTACACAGATTGATACTGTTCTGTGATACGATTTTGCAGTTTCATATACTCATACAATATATTGAAATGCCTGAAGCAAGAGGCAGAACTGCTCCTACCTCCTCACCACAATAATACTAATTGGAGAGACACTGAATCAGAGTCATTTTATCAACTGTTCTCCATGTTAATTTGAGGCGCAGAGGTTAAGTAGCTTATTGAACTGAAATTCTAGTGATGATTTAGTTTACTTGTCCATTAATGAGACTTTAAGCATTTATTTCATACTTTTTTTCCCCACAATTAAATAAAAGGCTTTGGTGACAGAAAGGATTAAATAAACACCAAGTGTTTCCTTATGAAGAACTGCTGTAGTACTGTGCATGCCATACTGTATATTGCTCACCTGTAAATTTGCTGTTACGGATCTACACCATTAGGTTGCACATTAGAGATGAACAATAGTAGCAGTAAGAAGCTTTACAGTAAGTAGTTCCTATGCTTGTTCAGCAGTTTCTTTATAAATTGTGTATCTGTACTATTCTATCTGAAGACCACAGCAAGCACCTAAAAAAGCCAGGCATATCTATTATGCCACTCATCTGATTTAAATAGCTTTTTGCTTCTCGGGTTCTCAGCAAGCAAACTGCACTTCTATAATGCGTAGAATTGAGATGCAGCATACAAAACCCAAAGCAAACCGCTTGCTGTGCGAAGTTTTACTGGTCCTAAAAAACCCCCAACAGGAACCTTACATTTCTATGAGCAAACCTGCAAGTACATAGTGACCATTTCACTGGAGGTTATAGTTGTAATGCAGCTCACCTGACGTGATATGTGGTTTTAGCAAGGGAGTTTTAATCTAATATTTATCGATAAGTCGATTAAAATGTTAGTTCAAAGATAAAAGCTAAATGCCACAGCTTTGCATAACACATTTAGTCTTAAGGGCTGTATTCAATCTCCTGTTGGCTTTGGACCACACTTGGTAAAGTGACAGTTTTCAAAGAAGTTTGTTCCAGCCATTAAAACATCATTATAACAGCAGTTTACACCATTAATTCTTCTCTTAAATGTAAAATTAATTTTATTACATGCCCACTGAAACAAGTATCCCTGACACTGCTATTTGAGCTGGTAATGATTCATTATCATGCTCATTTCAGAAATTATTTTCCAGTCATTTCTTCTGTTTTTTCGTATCTATGTGAAAAACAACAAAAACTTTGTACTGTCCAGAGGTGGTAGAAATAATCATCACTGAGGCACTAATTAATTCACTCAAAATAGTCAGGAGCTCTCCTTCCCTGAAGGTGAGAGAAGCTGGGTTGCACACAATAGCAAATGACAAACATTTATAAAGAATTTCATCAATAACTGTGCAGCAAAACACCATCCTAAGTCCACATTTAGGCACAGTAAGGTATTTGACTTGATCTGATCCACTGATACAGATGAGCAAAACATTTTGATCAAATCCTTACTGCATGAATCAGGTCAGCTGAAGTTATTCACAGAACAACTGTATCCTTTTGTACTTAACTGAATTATTTGAGAAGAGATCACCTTGTGGGTTTTAAAACTTGAGAATTAAAAATAAAGTGCTCTTTCATTTCTAAAAATATTCAATATCTATGTTTGCCTAAACAAAACACTTTATTTCAAATAGCATCTCACCTCAAAATTTAAAATCCTAGCACTTTTGAAGTAGAACTATTCTTTATTCCTTTTCACTTAATTCTTGCCCCGGCCTATGATTTGTTTCCTCCTGTTTTGCCAAACTCCTACTGCTTTATTCACAGCATCCTACTGACATAACCCTTGCAACCTTCCTGTAGGGATTTCCCTCTTTGCCCTACAGCCACTTCCACCCTTCCCCACATCCCCAGTGGAGTTACCAACCCCCAACAACAGTCTTCACAGAGGGCCTGATCTTTTCCCAGATCACTTCAACAAAATTTCCACTTCATCCTTCTGTAAGACATTTGATATTCTGTCTACCCTCTCACCTTCCTGATTATATTTATAGAATCATAGAATTGTCTAGGTTAGAAGAGACCCTTGGGATCATCGAGTCCAACCATCTACCCTACTCTACAAAGTTCTCCCCTACACCATATTCCCCAACACCACATCTAAAAGTCTCTTAAACACATCCAGGGATGGTGACTCAACCACCTCCCTGGGCAGTCTATTCCAATGCCCGACCACTCTTTCTGTGAAAAAGTCTTTCCTAATGTTCAGTCTAAGTCTACCCTGTTGGAGCTTGAAGCCATTCCCTCTTGTTCTGTCACTAATTACCTGTGAGAAGAGACCAGCACCAACCTCTCTACAGTGTCCTTTCAAATAGTTGTAGAGAGTCATGAGGTCTCCCTTCAGCCTCCCCCTCCTCAAACTAAACAGTCCCAGCTCCTTCAACCACCCTTCATATGATTTGTTTGCTAGGCCCTTCACCAGCTTCGTTGCCCTCCTCTGCACTCACTCCAGCACCTCGATCTCTCTCTTGTATTGAGGTGCCCAAAACTGGACACAATACTCGAGGTGTGGCCTCACCAGTGCTGAGTACAGTATTCACCACCCATGTCAGCAGTCCCCTGACCTTCTCCTTAGCATTTCTTAGTTTTCCTCAACTACCGATAGACTTTTTTTATTTGCCACAAGAGAGGCATCACAGGCAGCTAGGGCATGAAACGGTACTGAAGGAAAGTCTGAAGTTTCAAACAGGAAGCTAGATTATTCATTATGCATTAAATTAGAAATTTCATATCTTCTCTGAAGACATTGCATCAAAGCCTCCAACAAGAATGGTTTCTTATTAGCCTCTAAGTAAAAATTTTATCCTGTATTATCACAGCAAGTGGCTGAAACCAAAGGAATTTAATAAGCACCTCCGAACTGTGGGTCAGGTTCCTCACCGAGTCTTTAATTGGAATATAGTAGATCCTGCAGATGAACAAGCTCTATACCAAGGACACGTGCCTTTTGCCATTTCTGCTTTATCGGGGGTCAAACACGTCAAACTATTTTCACTAAGTCTCAAATTCATTTGTTCCTGAATATCTGGAAGGCTTTTTCAGAAAACCACCACCTCATCTCCACACCAATTGATTTAAACCATCTCTCCACCTTTTTTAGGCAAGTCTAGTGCATCTTACACAAGTGAAAGCAAATGCACAGCAATGCAGTAAAAACTTATTTTTGGAATTTCTACTGTGAATTCTCACTTATAGCCATCTGTAAATTGTGGCATAATTGGCTTTCTGAAATACAAACCTGAAATCAGCTCATGTTCAAAACCAGCTGGCTGAGGAGGGTTCAGTGACACAGTAGGCAGTGTCCAACTTTCTTCCATCAGTCTCTTCCTCTTCATCAGGGAAAGGGCTTCTCCGTCTGCTGCAACCCAGGAAAAGGCTCCAGGGATGTCTTTTCCTAACACAGCATGGGGAGGAGACAACTTCTGACATCGCAGAGTTTTTTTTACACGCCTGAGTCATCCCTTGGGGCATAACACCATTTTTTAATAAATTCAGATACAGTCAAAAAAAGCATTTCTGTTATCCCACATGAAAAAAACAAAACACTGCTTATTAAAACATGAAAGTCTTAGGGGGAAAAATATGCAACGCAGTCACAACAACCCAACTCTGGCGGTCAGCCACCCAAACCAAAATTCTGTTAAAGCAAAAAAAAAAAATCTCAAAGGAAAACAGGCAAATATTGCAGTTTTCTCTTTTCCAAAGAGAAATTCACAGGTAAAACAAGCAATCCTAATTTCAGAACTACATTCTCCTTCAGGGGAATTTTACGGAACACAAGTAGGCACAGCAGAAACAGAGGAGCTCAGAGGATGCATTGGACATAGGACTGCTCATGCTTGGGGCTTGTGGCACCCCCCTTGGAGAGGAAAACAGGGACAGGAGGAACAAAGCCACCCACGGCAGCCTGCATCAGCAGTAGTCATGCCCACGGGTCCCTCTTTGGCCTCTCACATCCCACATGTTACCTGAACACCACGAAGGCAAGCACCAGGTGGGTTTCTCCCAGACTGTGTAGAAGATAGCTTAAACAATGACAGCATATACACCACATTTTGAAGACTAAACTTAAAGCACCCTTTATCTGAAATATATCCCTAAGGAGACCATATGGCATCCTCTTCGCTAGAGTTCCCTCAAGTACTTCTCTGGAAAAAGCGCCTGTAGCTCAGGATTGAAAATAAAATATTGACAGTGTCTTTTCTGCATAGAATTAATAGCCAAGGGAAAAAAAAAATATATATCAAAATTTCACTTTCTGCATTTTTTAAGACTAGGTTTGGACAACAGCAAATCATCTCCTTTTATCAAGCCTGCACATTATGAAGGAATACACATGCTGCTGTCCTCATTTCACCCCTGCACAGCAAACTCAGAATTGCATGATGTTTGACTGTTGCAGGCAGCTTTGGATATGCTGCAGTGGAAGAGCCTGAAGGCCTACCCCTCACTCCACAGCCACCTATTTTCCTCCGTTACCAAAACTCTGCTTCACACAAAAGTGAATTGGGAATGCCCTTTTTCTATCTGGTACATCACAACGGTAATCTGTATATAACACCTTTCTGTTATCTTTTAAGCCACGTCCATCTTTAATTTGCCCTTTCAAGAACATTCATAGTAAATTTGCTAATATAACATATTCTCTCTAGGTTGCCTTGCCAAGGGGGCGCTGGATTCAGGACTTATTTCTGCTGACCCCATTCCTGTATTATCTGGGCTTCACACACCTGACAATTTTTCACCTCATTTGGAGTACACGCAGATATTCATCATTCCAGGATCTGGCTTGCTGAATTAATTCCAACGCACGTAGCCCAAGTTTTACTTACTCAAGTCTGACAGCATGCGATGTTTGTTATTTTCTCTTTGCTCATGTGGCTGATTTGCCTTTCATACAGTGTCATACAGTAAGTTTTTAAATCCTCATTTTTAAGGCCACAATAGGTAAACATTAAGTATCATAGAAGTTAGCATGAAGCCCACGAGAGCACAGGGGTTCAAACTGGCCTGGCTGTATGCGGCTTGAGTCAAGCTCTTCTTTCAGTACTTGGCAACCCTTTCTATTTTTATCTGGCAGCAGCTCCAACGCTTCACTTTTTGGACCTGGATTAGCTATTCATTAACATGGCTAGGTCCAAGTCATTCAGCACAAAGAAATTCTTTTTATTTCATGTGTCAAACTCAGAAGAAATCACTTCCCGCATTGCAAAGGTTCCTTTAGAACAGCAGTGTTGAATAACCGTTAAATCACAGCTAATAGAGGCTTTACAGGAAACATTTCTGTACATGAATACAACACTGAAGGGTAATGGACCTCCACTGAGCTAGCAAATTCTGCACAGGTAAGAGAAATGTTTTACCAGGATAGACAAGAGCTGCCAGAACATCATTTTAAAAGGGAAAGCAACAGAAATAACCTCAATAATACAGCACAGAGACTCTAGCATTGCAGGGATCCTTGATGTGACAGAGAATGAAAAGGCAGGTGGGCTTCACAGTGCTGCACCATTGCAACACAACACCATGTCACTCCAACACACAGGGGACATTCAGTCCCTCATGTAGTCTTGCTAAAGAGTGACATTGCCAGATGCCAACCTGACCCCATTGATTGCTACCTCCTCACGAAAGACTGTAAAAACCACACAGGTAAGTGCTCTTCAAAACCACCGGACAGATCACCGATATAAAAAGGTTAAAGTTAAGGAAACCAATATTTTTTCCCCCCACATACTTTTAGCAAAGCTGAATTCTGCTACAAGAAGAGACAACTATTCCTAGTCAATAAACAGGCAGAAGAAGAAACTCCCAGTCTTGTTAGTGTCTGATGTTAATTATAGACACAGTTTTAATAATATGGTGTTTAACAGCATGAAACAAGAGTCAATGCAAAAGGGCTTTCAGTAGTGGCAACTCCAGAAAAATACTACTTCTACAAATTCATCCTGATAAAATTCGGTATGATTTTAAACTGCTGTTTCTGATTTTTACTGTTCTGATTTTTAATACGTTTGGTAAAAAAAAAAAAAAAATCACAATCTAACCATTTTCTGTTTAAGTTATTAAGAGAAAAACCACAAAATTACAGGGACACAGGAATGCAATTTGCACTTCACGACCCACTATTCTAGACTGACCGGTGATAAAATTTTTCCATCCAAAGCCATTAGTGGCAACCTTGTTTCCTCCACTATGCTCCCCCAGAAAAATGAGTTTTCACTTCTGAGGGTCATAATTCAGCATTTCCTCAAGAAAACAAAACTTAAGACCCTAAGTTTTCCCTCCTGTACCTGCCTTACCTTATTAACTCACTTTTGTTATCTTTCAGCGAGGAGATGACTTAATTTCCTCTGAGTACTCTTACTATCACTGGATATTTTATTCAATTCCTACAGATCATACTCCTTTTAAATATTTTTTTTTTTTATTTGCAGTGTTTTAGTACATTTGCGGCTTTGCTACATTTTCTCCTCTATTATGCATTTGTCTTTTCATCAACACCTGTCTCACTCCAAAACAGATCTAAAGCCAGAGGGAAAGAAGTATTTTGCAGAGGGACCAGAGCAACTGAGGCTGCCTTGGAGAAAATTAAATCAGTGTCTCTGAAGTGATCAGAAATACCACGCTAGTTACAGTTGCCCAGTGCAAAGCAATTGGCTTTTCCCTGCTGAGCAGCTGCTATTGCATTTGCTTTACTGCAGCATTTTGTGTCTAGTACCTCCATGTGAGGAATTGCGCAATAACATGTTACTGGCAGCGTAAGGAAGGAACACGTGCTAAGAGAGAGCTACAGACCACTGGTTTTGGTTTTAGCAGTACCACACAGAGCATTAGCTACATCAAGCCCATGCAATACGATTAGATGAGTCCAGAAACTGGAACTTGGCAGAAAGCCGCTGAAAGTCCCCACAAAAAACCCCAAGATGTTCCCTAGAAGAGCAAGTATCAGTGAACCCTAAAAGCAGTAGAGATTGACCCCCAGGTGTCAAAAACATGAGCTATTTTCTCCTTTTAAAGTTGATCTTTCCCAAATTTCTCAGGAATATTGGGTCACAGCATGCTATTACTGTACAGAAACCTCAGCATGGAAACACAATCCCCCTTCCAAATAAGCCATAATCTTGATTGACTTAATACCATAAAGCAAATACTAGAAAAGTTGGCAGCAGAAAGATTAACATGTAGTGAGATCCAGTGGTTACCCATGCTACCTGCTCATGGTATTGGATAGTTCCACAATATCATTTGGAAAGTGTTAACACTAAAAGTGTTGCCTTAAAATTAACCAAAGAAATGCCCTTAGGAAATGAGAAGTCTTAGACATTAGATAACAACTTAAAGCTAGAAAATGGCAGGGTCATTCTGAGTTCTCAAGGATAGAAGTATCATGGCTGCTATATTCCATTGCAAGCAGAGGCCCTGGGGAAAGAAAAAAAGACAAACTTAAGATGAAAAAAAAGAAGGCAGGAAAAGTGAAATAATTTCCCATGCAAACGTTTTTTTTCCTTTAGCAGTAAGTGATGATGTTTTGCAGATATCTTTCTTTTACGAAGCAGGCAACAGACCACTCAATAATCTTTAAGACATTAAGAGACAGCAGCAGCTGTCTTTTTTTTTTTTGAAGCAAGGCAAAAAATGCAGTTGAGATGGAATGAATCTGCTGTTATGACAGGCCACGCCTGCTTCTTGAAAGAAAGACACAGCAAATAAAAAAAAAAAATAAAAAAGCAAAAGAATAAGGAAACTGAGTTTCTGCTTGAGGCAAGCTGCTTTCTCACGTGGCCTCTTTTCCAGAGCATAGCAAGTACAGTGCCAGGGCTTACACCCTCTCTAAAACCTGGAGAACTTGTACCAAACAATAGCATTTGAGGCACTGCTTTTAGCTGCTTTGTGGTCACAAGCCCATCACAGCATTAAAAGAAGCCATCTGAAGGTTTTTGCAAGAATTCAAAGGAGACAGGCCAAGGGGAAAAAGACAGAAGGTGAAGAAGGGTGAGGAAGTAGGGAGGAGTCAGAGGATGATGGGCAGCAGGTCTCAAGCAAGTTCCCTGCTGCTGATTAACCTTACCCAAAAACAACCTTTCCAAACACATGGGGGGAGAAAATGGAGCAGATTGCAGAAGGTTTAGAGAAAGAGGAACGTTATTAAGAAACAGCTAATGCATCTATAGAGGACAACAGGAACACAAGTGACCCATTGCTTGCCAGCCTGATGACAGGTAAAATGAGAGTGATGTCACCTGTGCCAGAGAGCAGGAGGGAGTTTTGGGTGGTCAGCCTTAGCTGTATTAAATTTAATCTGACAGAAAAATATCCAAGAAGTGTCAGAGGCAGAAATGGATGAACTGGTGGAGGAAGATAGGCAAGAAATGGAGAGGTATGCAAATAACCCTTTGGAGGTCAGTTGCAGCTGCACTGTATCTGTTCCACTATCCTTACCCTCCAGAATCTTTTCCCAACACTTACCCTTAGCAGCTCTGTCTGTAGCTCAAACCTATCACTTTCTTCCCTCTTTTAAAGCCAGTTCTCATGCCTCATCCCCATCCTCCTGCCTTCTCACATGCTGCAGGTGAGCTGGCCAGCTCTGCTGGTGAGCGTAGGGCACCCACACGATTTTGTCATGCCTGCAAGGCACACCACCAAGTAGAAACCCTGCACTCCAACTGCAGCTTTCAGCTTTTATATATAAATAAATAAATGTTTTGTTTCAAACTCCATGAAGAGTTCACAGCTGCTACAAGCAACAGGGCTGATACAGTTCTAGCAACTTAACAGCAACTCTCAGCCTTCAACTCCTCTGTCACGGTACAAATTTGTGTCCTAAACCCAATGTTATATTAAGACAATTTCTCAGCCAGATGTTTATTTTAAACGATGGGATAGCCTGTCTAGTGCTAGGAAATCACAGTTAATCTACAGATTTGCACTGAAACTGTCATCCTACAATAGTGTTTTTTGCATTGCAGTAGCTTCATTAGCACAGCCTCCAAAAAATTGCTCAAATATACTTCACCGTCATTTCAAATTGTAACAGAATTGTAATGATATTGGAATAGGCTGTCCATACATTTACATTGAAATTGGACTAATATAGTAATCACCATTCATCAAGCCATTTACACTGTCTCTACAGACTTACACAGAAGAGTTCGCCATTGAACTCCAGCACCATACAGCTTTATAACACTAGTTTTTGTTCTGGATTCCTTTTTAAACCTGTATTTATTTTCCTCTCCATAATCCAGATGGAAATCTGGATAAGACTGTTCAAGACAGAAGTTATGTTTCCAATTCCAGTGGCAAGGAAATATATATTGTAAAGTAATCATAACAAAGCTGCTACGTTTCTCACCTGCTCATTATAATTTCAGCTTTTATATGTCATTCAACACCACTGAGTTCTTTCTCCACCCTATTATCCTCTGCAAGAAACCTTCAATATTATTTAGGTCAACTTCTATCAAGAAGCTGTAGAGAACGACTAGATCTCTGGAAGTGTTATTATATGGTTAGTTTAGTAACCTGTACTGTTCACTTATCTAAAAATACTACATAATGAATGAAATTCTAAGCCATAGCAGCTGCAAATGCCTGACCACTGCATTGCAAATAACCAACCTGCAGCTTTTCATAATAATAATGTACTA
Source organism: Vanellus vanellus (assembly GCF_965231255.1). Taxonomy (NCBI): domain Eukaryota; kingdom Metazoa; phylum Chordata; class Aves; order Charadriiformes; family Charadriidae; genus Vanellus; species Vanellus vanellus. The sequence goes on along the minus strand of NC_138912.1, from coordinate 38,650,789 downwards.
AAAGCAAGTGCATTAGCCTCCAAACTGTCACTAGCAGATGGGAAGAGTCTTAAGGGCAGCAATTTAAGCAAACATGACCAAACAAATCTTTGCTCCAACCTGCCAAAAATTAAATTCTGAAAAAGTTAAGCTCATTTGCTTGAGGAATTTCCAGTTATGCAGCTACAACTGGGGTTTGGTGGGTCCCAGACAAAGCCACAGTGCTTAGATAGCTGTAAGGCAGTGGGTCTGGACATAGCCCCGTTTCAGAGGGGCTGGCAAAAATAACCACCCTGAGACAGCACTGCAGAACGGCAGCAAGGTTTGATCCGTCTCCTAATGGCTTCAGTCAACTGCACTGATCAGACTGTTTAAATGCACCATTAGCCCCAAACCAGAGAATATTATTTGGTTAGCATCACACATTCACATTCAAAAGCATGTAGTTAAAGTTCAAAATATGTAGTTTATGCCAGATACAGGCTGCTAATTCAATTTTCACTTTGGAAACGATATGCAAATTATTCCTTGTGCCCAGTGCAATCCCTGACGGAGACCAAGAGCAAAGAACGGTCCGATTTCCACTACACAGAGGTAGATGGGTGACCAGCCACCTTCCCGCAGTTTGACTTGCGATAGCATTTGCTAACCAACCCCTGCATTTTATCCCACAGACAGCAAACCACAAGTACCTGGGAAGACTAATGCCATCAAATCAGCCTTCCCCACACGATTGTCAAACTATTTGCCATTTTTCAAATGGGATTAATTTGCTACCTACCATCACCTGCTTTTTCAGAGATACAGCATTCTTATTCTTCTGACAGATCATATCTGGAAATACCTTTGCAGCACAAGAAAAAGCTCTGGCATCTTCAGAGACCATAGAAGGTGGCACAGCCATCAAACCGAGGGAGCCAGGGAGCACCTAGAAATCCTCCATTGCCTCTCACAGCTTGCTCTGTATTAACACAGGCGAGGTAACAGCCTCCAATACTTAATTTAGCACTGTTACTAGCTGAGACAGGTATCACCCACCTGTCTGGAAAGAGGGCTGTGACTGCAGGTCCTCAACGGCAGGAGTCAGGACAGTCCCCAAAAGGTGAGAGAAGATTGAGGAAAGTAACTTCAGCAAGTAACTTGGGCTTTATTCCATCCCGATCAGACAAGGAAAGAAAAAGCAACAGGAAGAGATATTTGCTGATTGAGGAAAAGGGAATCTAGGGTTTTCTTGTCTGCAGGTGCTGACAGCTACAAGCACACTCAATAGGACTCTGCAGATCACAATGGTTAAACTGGGGACTATCCAGCTCTATGCAGCTATTGCCTTTTATGCAAAGAAACATGTGACTTTTGCATACTCACACCTAGGCTAACACCTTTATCAATTAGAATAAAAATATTATTTTCCTTAAATTTCCTTTTTAGCCTCCTGGTTACAATTTTACAAAATTTACAAAAACCGTAGTCAAATGAATCGTCTAACAGACAGAAGAGGGAACTGCAAGCCAGCACTCCTAGATTTTCTTCCCAGCCCTGTCACTGCCCCACTACATGACTTCCGGCAGTCAATAAATCTAACTGTGCTTTAATTTAATAATCTATAAAGTGGATGTATTGCTCACTTAGCTTCACTGTCACCCAGTGAAATCAGTTAATATTCAAAAAAAGTATTTTAAGATTCACAGATAATAGGATATACTTCGAGTAGTCTCATTTGAGTATTTAGAGTTCTGCCCATGATTTTTTCCAGAGTAACAAACTCTGTCCTACCTCATCATGACTAAATCCAATAGAGATTAAAAAGCCTTAAACACTGCCAAAGGAATTAGCAAGAGTGGCACAAGCACTCTGTGATGCCCATGTAGATACAGAGCACCATCTAGTGTCACACAGAGCCCCTCTATCCCCCATCCCTGTGCCACTCCTTAGCAATATTTCTGTTCCCCTTTATTTGTATTGTGGCAACAGCCAGGGAGCCAGGTAAGAACCCTCATCATTTTAGATAACTTGGCCAACATGTAACAAGCATCTTCCTTGAACGTATCTCAGTGAATGGAAATATTTTCAAGGGCAAAGTTGTTAGGTTACTCATTTAGTTTGTGTTGCAGGGAACTGTACCAAAATCTGTTTTCCATTGACTCCAGTCAGAAAAGAGTTACACATTTCAAAGGAGTTTTCTGCTTCTTACACACACAAAAACACATCCACCACAAACACAAAAGAAAAGAAACATGAAAAAATGGGGGAAAAAAATAACATTAGACCCCTTCTAATGAAAGGTTCTCCTACAACAACATATAAGGGTAGCATGTCAGAAGTGAGGCTCTAATACACCTCCATGGCAGCTGCTGAAGTCCATGTAATAGAGCCAATACACCACATCCTAAAGTGGCAGCTCTGCCCCAAGAAACCAGTGGCAATTACAGCTTCTTCCCACAGTGGGAAAGGTGAGCATCCAGCCTGCTTGCACCAGGCATAAAGTCTGCAATACTGCTTCTGTGCTGGTACATTTACACCCATCCTCCCTAGAGCAAGGCCAGATGCCCATCTCACCTTGATGCTTGCAAGCTAACAGGAAGGGTATGGTGGGAACAAGAGAGGGCTCCCTCCATCTTCCTCCAAGTCTCCAAAAGAATAAGACTATGCCAGCCACCGCCACCACATCAGGAAGCAGGGGGAAGAAGCTCAAGGAAGTGATTTAACAGGTGTTGCAAATATCACAAAGCTGAGATACTAAAGGACTGAAAAGCTTCAGCTATCAAAAAAGGTTAGCAAACATTTACCAAGACAAGTAGCTCGATTACAACATACATGTACTTTTATAAGATACTGGTTAGTAAATTAACCCTTAATGTAACAGAGAAAGGTTGAAAATCAGCATGTGGAAGTAGAAGCCAAATTCAAAGTGAAGCAACATACTTTAAAACAATTTTAGCAATTAGCCAACAAGAGTGGCTAAGGAACTTGTATATTCTCCACCTCTTTGTGTTTTCAAATCAAATCTCAACCTTTTCAATATGCTTTCATCAAACACCCATCCCTGAGGCTCAGTACAGAGAGTATGTAGGTTAAATGCAATGACTTGTATTCACACACCAGAATGAATAGGGTGAACTAGGAGCTCTCCAGGCTGAAACACTGATCAGTCCCTGAAAATACTGCAAAGAAGTGTCATTTTGCTCATCTCCTGATGTGCTTCATAACTCTGCAGCCCAGAAACTCTCCTGAAGCACACCCTGGCAGCTCAGCTATCTCATTCTTCCTGGGTCTCACCTGTGCCATTTCAGCTCTGGTGGCACTTCTGCTGAGCTAACCGCTAAACATTGAAGAAAACAAGCTGAAACAGGCAAGCTTCATACCCTGAGACAAAAAAAAAAGAAAAAAATCCTATACTGCTCAGCTGAAGCACAGTGCTAAGCTCAGCATGTTGAATTTTACAAGGATTTTCAACTGGCATTTTACATTGTTTCAATATCAAGCCCCTTCTTTCATACATATCACAAAACCATTAGTGTTCAGCAGGAACCTGTATTTCCCAGAAGATCATACTTTCTCTCAATTGTTTTGACAAGCACTCATAAAAGCTACCAAAATCAGAATAGGCATTACCAAGTCTGCCATTGTGACACCTCTGTGCTGCCTTCTTGCACCGAGACAGATGCATGGAGCCCATTTGATGCAAGTCACATCTTTTTGACAACAGCCTCTCCATTTATCACATTTGCAATGTCAAAATGGCTGTCCCTATCACTACTACCCCTTTACAGACTATTTAATTTTTCTGCCTGTCATCATCTTAGTTAAGAAACATGGCTGCATGTTCCTCAGTACACAGAGCTCCCCAATACACTGTGCAGAGCCTACAGGAGACAATCACAGCAAGCCAGAGCTATAGCAACATGTTTAACTTGACCATGCGACAAAATGAAACCACACAGAAAAATGAAGCACTGTTTTTCAGAGATTTGGGTCCATGAGCACTTCTCATCCAGCAGAGCCTTGTATGCATGCAGGAGCATGTATGCACACATCTACATGCAAAATGCATCAGCGTAACCAGGATGGGCTTTTAGGGCTCATCCACCAAGGGACTATCAGGGAAGTAAGAAGTCCGCAAATGGGGGGAGGGGGTTCCACTAAGGAACAGAGAAGCCTTCAGCTGCTGTAACCTACTTAATACCATCACAACAGCCATTTTTCACCCAAAGTTGTTTGGTCAATTCAGCCATAAATTGCAAGTATTGAGGTAAGCAACAGTATGGATGGGACTATTAAATTGTCATATTTATACACGTATCATGATTGTATGCCTATGAAAGGCTGTGTAAGTGGAAACATAGGGAATCAGGGAAGAGAGAGGCTGGGAATCCTCGTGCACATACACACGGAGCAGAGAAAGCCCAGGGTTGAACAACCCTGGCACTTTGCATCTGAGACCCCTTTTCCTGCAGTCACCGCAGGAAGGAGATAGGCATGGGACTCCGTGCTGTCCCCACCTGCAAAGCCACAGTCACACAAACATCCTTTTAAATAACCTTCATGAAAATAGTCACTGAAGATAAAAATGCAGCAAGCTGCAGTGCATAACAGTGCTCCAGCCCCAGATTACACCTTTCAGCACTCCAGCAAGAGAAATAGTTTCTAACAACAGGTCTGCTCTAAGGGCAGGATCCTAAGTTTATGAGATGATCAGGTGTCAGCAGGTTTTACAAGACATTACCCTACAAATGAAAGCTCCCAGTCTTAATACCTCAGCCTCACATAACTATTTAGTCCTCAATGTTAGATTATGGAATCACAGAATTTTCAGAGTTGGAAGGGACCTCTAGAGATCATCTAGTCCAACTCCCCTGCTAAAGCAGGATTGCCCAGAGCCCATTACTCAGGACTGCATCCAGGCGGGTCTTGAAAATCTCCAGAGAAGGGGACTCCACAACCTCCCTGGGCAGCCTGTGCCAGTGCTCTGTCACCCTCACCGTAAAGAAGTTTTTCCGTGTATTTGAATGGAAATTCTTATGTTCTAACTTGTGCCCATTGCCCCTCGTCCTGTCACTGGGAACCATTGAAAAGAGCCTGGCTCCATCCTCCTTCAACCCACCCTTTAGATACTTGTATGCCATAATAACGTCTCCCCTCAGCCTTCTCTTCTCCAGGCTAAAGAGTCTCAGCTCTCTCAGCCTTTCCTCATAAGGGAGATGCTCCAGTCCCTCAATTGTCTTAGTTGCCCTATGTTGGACTCGCTCCAGCAGTTCCCTGTCCCTCCTGAACTGGGGAGCCCAGAGCTGGACACAGTATTCCAGTTGTGGCCTCACCAGTGCAGAGTAGAGGGGGAGAATGACCTCCCTCGACCTACTGGCCACACTCTTCCCTATGCAGCCCAGGATTCCACATCAAGAAGTGAGAGAAAATAGTCAATGATTCCTGTTCCAGCCTCCACACCACATTTGGTTCTTGAAATTTGGTTCTTGAATCCCTTTTCTGGGTTTTTTTTTTTTTTTTTTTGGTTTGGTTGGTTGGTTTTGGTTTTGTTTTTTTTTTTTTTTTTTTTTAACCCATCAAATGAATTATTGAATTTATGAGAGGCAGACTAAGCAAAAGCTAGCAATCAGTGAAATTAAGTGCAACTGGGTATACGCATCACATTGTAGACAAGTCTAGCAAAAGGCAACATTGCTCAAAGATTACAGATATCTGCTGTGATAACATTGCCAAATGACATGCACTTGGACACATCAAGTGCAAAGGTACAGGCTATTTTAAGAAAAAGAGTAAGATTTCTATGACACAGAGCAAAGTGGCACACAAAAAAATGCCATGTTTGTTGGGTAGTTTAGGAAGGCTCATCTGTAGACCCATCTCTGATTTAAAGACCTGATCTCGGAGAAACTTTATGACATTTTATTTTGTTACAATAAGTGTTGCCAAGTATTGCCTGCTGTTTTAATATTTTTACAGTTCCACATTGTTTACACACATACAGCACTGTAGGAATATGAAGTCTGAATCTGGCTAGCTGTATACTGATTGGCATTTATATATTCACTCCTAGTTAGAGGGGCATTTTCATTAGCCTGCTCTGTGTGGTAGGAGGGATGGTTTCATTTTCTTGTTTTAAAGCAGATAACAGGAGCTAGTGAGATTCATAACTCAGCTGTGTATGTTTCAGGTAAGGTATAATAAGAACATAAGTGTGTATGGCACATACATCTGTAGCTTCTGAGCAAACCTGTGGCACAGTAATAGCCCTTCCTGGGTGTATTTGAAATATACAAACATGCCGCGTGCTCCGTTAGCTGCCTGCACCAAACCACTGCACTGGAGAAAAGCACACATGCTTCCCTGGCAAACACCACAGCATACATCAGGAAGGAGGGCATCCCTCAAAGTGCAATTAGAAGCACCAAAGCCACAAGCATGAGACAGGAGGAGTGCCGAATTCCCAATGCAGCAAGCAGAAGTAACCCAGCTCTCTTCTTGCAACAGCTATGCACGCAGTGCAATCCTTATGCCACCTTAAAACAGGAAATTGTCCGAGATGTGGCCCTTGGAGTGAAGCCCAAGGGCCCGCACAACTTTCTGACAGCAGCCCTTGGGTTAGCTCACAGAATAGCCTACTCGGTACTCACCCAGGCAGCTCCCCTACTTGCATGAGCTCTAACAAACTCTTCCAATCTAATTTCAGCTTTGGCCAGTTTTAGGGCAGGTCTGACCCTTCAGGGGGCATGCAGCTGCACAGGATTCTCACTTCCTATTTTCAGAAGGGGAAGCAAGCCAACATAGCTACTCAAAAAGTGAATAATAAAACATGAACTTTAGAAAGAAAGAAGAAAAAGCCCACAGTTACTAGCCTTGCAACCTTAGGAAATCAGATGCTTTTTGTTGCAGCCCAGAACAGATGAGAAGTTCTGAAGGATTTTCAACACTCTGGAAATACAAAGTTTGGGTGTTAGTACAATCGTAATATAACAAGGAAAGTACAGTCCCCAGACAAAGTGCTTGTAACATTTCCAACACAGGCACAGAAGCTATCCAGTATCAGTTTTCTACTTCTACTTAGTATGTGGAGCACTTTGATCTCCTCAACTTTAAAATAGAATACTTAAGCATAGCGGTGCATCTGATATCATCTACCAGCACAATGATAAGAGGGTAAAATCTTGCATTTCAGGACAACATTCTTTTAAAATACACTCTTTGGCACAAAGACCAAGTATCAGCCACAAGCCCAGCAGAATATCTGAAAAAGTGATTGTGCCAAAAATAGCAGAAGTCTGCACATCCAACGGGTCATATCGGGTCCCCTTTGCAGTGTTTACAGTTGATTCACACTAACTGCTTCAAAACACACTTTATCATCACGATTTGTTGCACTGTGACAACATACAGCATTTGGATTCTAGAGTTTCCATGATTTTTTTGAGGGTAGACACATAACAAAGCAGAAATAACCAAAGCTCTATCCTGAAAGTGTGTGTAAGCAGAGTGAGCAAAGTGACATAAAAGCATGCACGAGGACAGTCTAGAGCTCAGGTTATTTGAGGAACAGTGATACTGAGCCCCCTGCTAGGAAGTACTCTTCCGTCATTCCTGGCTCAGAGATTACAGATCTTTCCTGAACCATGGTGTGAAAAGTGTTTTCTTTGAGGTCTCTTCCACAGGCAGATGCCTCATAAGATTCTTGCCAACTTTGGGCTCTAAGCTGCTCCTTCAGTGCAACTGTGGTGGCTTGCCCAGCTGCAAAGCACAGCTGTGACTACAAGCCTCCCCTTCACAGGGAGGTTGCTGTAGCTCCCTTTTGGGGAGATGAAAGCCAGTTCCTCAGAGACAATTTGGCAGAAGCATGTTGGCTACCGACTTGTTCAGCCTTAGTCCTCAACTGAAAAAGCACAGAGCTGGCACACAGCTCTTGTGTGTACTGCGCTATGGCATGGTCCAAGGAGAGGTTAATGAAGGTCATTTATTTTCCCTTGGGATTTCCACAGGGAGGCAAGGCTTAGTTAACAGATGAGCAATTAAGACAGATACCTCTTGAAGCGCTATCAGCATAAATACCAGCATCTCCAAGTAACTAACCTGGACTTGCACCTTTCAAAGTGGTTTGGGTTTTTTTTCCCCCTTTACCAACATAAAAGTAAAGCATAAAATGCTCTCTCCACTGAGTCTTTATAGCAGGATAATCAATGCCTGCTCATTATTACAGTGCAGGGGATAAAAAGAGAAATAAACACATTGTTTTGTCTACAAAATCCTACCATTAACATTTAATTGATTTCTTAAAAAAATTTCAGTGGTCAGTCTGTACAGATAGTCATTTACAGTAGTGCACATCAAGCACCGCACTACCTTGGCATGGCCTAGCTTCCTAGTAACAAAATGACTTAAAATACTCACAGAAGAAGTAGTCTTCAACGGTTGTGGCATTTTTTTGAGCATCTTGATTTTTTTGTGGTTCTTTGTGAGGCAAAGAACAATTCAAGCCAGCTTTTGCTGACAGAAGTTATTCTGAGGTTGCCTACATCTGCACAGAACCACGAATCTTTTTATTAGTACATAAATGATGCTTTGTGGTATGAAGTAGATCAACTGCTGCAGGCGGTGACAGCTTCTTCATATACTCCCAGCCCCAACACATTGGAGGAAGACTCCCCAACTTCCACCCAAACCTCAATGAGACTTTGGGACACGTGTAAATAATGAAAAACTAATGCAAATAGTAGTGTTCAGATATAGCCATAGTATAGGGAATAAAATCCACTCAAGCTCGATAAGAGGAGACACAGACATGTTGCTTATGGAACTGCATATACATGTCTTGCTATCAAAAGTCAAACTTCCAGACCAATGTTATTCCTAATGCCATTGACATTCTCAGAGTCTTTTTTTTTCCTGTAATAGTTCTTATACCTCCCTACCAGGTTGTTAGAGAAGCGGTACCCAATATTACCTTATTCAAGATATCACAGCAGTATTTTTCCTCACAAAGTTAACTAGCTTCTTGTATCTATCCAAATATTGGACTGATTCCTACCTTTAAATACTTATAGTTACTCTTCTTTCAGCAAGAAGTCTGTGAGAGCAACAATTACAGTTTCTCCAACATCCATTACTAACACATGAGATGCACTAAGATACAGACAGCAGTAGCACACATACCCAGAAGAATTACTACAGAAGCAGCTATAATAGGTACCCAAATTTTAAGGAACAATATAAGATTGTCTGCAAAGGCACTGACTTGTAGTTCTTTTTCCTCCCAACAAGCAATCTTCCTTTAAACACCTAAAGCAACAGCAGCCATAATAGCAGCCACTTCACATCCATTACTGCCTGCTTTAAGAACCAAATGACACCAAAGATAAGACCCACACCGCAACAATCCCAGGAGGCTAAACCTTCAAACCCAGCAGATCCCCAGAGGCAGGAAAAGGCTGAGAACACCAGGTCGAAGACACCAGTTTTTCCTCAGCATAAGGGGAAAACTAGAATTGTTATTCACAGGATCACAGGTGAGTCAGGCAGTCCAATGCCCCCCAAAGTAATTTGATTCCTGGGCATGCTCATGCAAAGTACAGAAGCCGAGAATAAATTCATCTGGCCTGTGGTATCCAGAGAAGGAAAACCTTGCTCTATAACATCCCCTCCTTTACAGATAAAGGCATAGGGGGAGCCTGCCAACCTAGTCATCCTTTTTACCTCGTAAGGTCATCCTTTTTACCTCGTAAGGTCATCCTTTTTACCTCGTAAGGGTAGCGGATGACGCAGCCCTGAGATGCTATTCCTCTGAAACACGTATTCACCATCCCTATATCATTACAGCAGCATTTTTCACCATTACTTTCACTGGGTCAGTTAATATCAGTCAGATATTCCAATAGTTTATAGATCCAGCAGCTGCAACACTAAAAATCACTAGGATTTACCCATGGGGTTTAGGGATTTTCAGCACCTAAACAGCTCCTGTGGCAATACAAATCCTGGTGAAACACAAAAGCATCTGAAGTATACATGCAGCTTTATAGGAAACAGTCTCAGTGAGCTACAGTTACTTATTTGACAAGCTTGAAGTCACCACAAAAAAAAAAAAAAAAAAAATCCCTCTGACTTATCGCTATTGCCTTCACTAGTGGGCACAGACCTGTGTCAAAGGGAAGATTCTATTGTGCTCATAATTTTGGAAGAAGATAGAGATTCATTCAGGGAATCGTACGAACTGAATAACTAGCCTGAGTGTTGGGACTCAGATGTGATATAACATCTTCCATCAAGACACAATGCTGTTCAGGAAGCACTTTCAGTACTTTGCTACTGCTGTTGAGAGACTCAGATTTATAATAAACACCAGTTAGAGGGAACACCAATTTTGCTTCTCTCCAAAGGGCTACTCCATAACTTTGGAGTGAATCATCTCCTTGCACTTTATGTGCAAACAGGATCCCACATTACTACCAAGCACTGCAGTGAATATGTGCAATAGCTCACTCAGAAAGAGAACACCAATTTAACTGGTTTTGTTAACCAAGGGGAATAGACATCTAGTCTACCAGCATGACAGGTTGGAAAAAGCTTTACTGAAATAAGGCAGGAACTTCTGATAATCAGATTCTAGACTGTCACAGTCTGATCAACACCTTTCAGTTTATATTTAACTATAGGTAACTCTGTGAAGCTACCTGGTGAACGGCTGGTGTAAACATGCCTTGAGGTCACTATTCATGAGCAATGGGGTGATCTGAAGTTGTACCACTGAAATCTCATTACCCTTTCACAACATCCTGCATTCAATATGTGTCAGTTTGGGATTTCATTTTCTTTGCACCAAAAATCTTCTAGAGAGTCCTTCAAGTGTTAGAGATTATTTTTCATCATTTTATTGATAACAAATAAGCATTTGGTCTTTAAAAAAAATATTTCCTGTTAGCAGTGTTGCAATAAATGGTTGTGAGGTAGAGCTATAGTGGACATTGCAAGGGCACACTCTTCTGTGCCAGCTAGAGACATCTCCAGGGCCACTTAGCTTTGGCTGCAGCTCCTTAACCATGCACAGACTAGTTACATACAGAAACAGCCTGCACTAATAAAAAAAAAAAAAAAAAAACCACACACAAAACGAAACATAGCCCAGCTCAACCCAAACACTTCTTCCTCCAGAAAGAGAGAGAGAGGGACCCAGAAAGCCATCAGAATAGGCTCAAGAGCAGCATTTTTGCAGCAAGTACCTATCCTCTCTCTCCTGCCACTGCAAAACAGTTTCACTGAATTTGGAGCCTCAGAAGATCGCAATGGCTCACCTACCAACTCAACAGAACCATGGCACATTTACGTGAACAACGTGCACATCCTTTAGAAATAGTTAATTTGTTACAAACATAAAGACACAAACACTTCTGAATGCATGCAAAATATACTTTCAGAGAACTTTCTACAATTCTCCACACGTCTGTAGAGCAATACCAATGACTTCCATACTTGCACTAATGGCTTAAAAGCCAAGCACCCACCATTAAAATGAAAACCAGATCGATTCAGGCAGTGAAGACATAACCTTGCTGAGAAGTTCAAGACACAAGTCGTAAAATAGTTTCATTGCTTCAGGTTATGGTTTTCTTACGGATTGCTGCCCACATTTCCATGTGGATTAAAAAAGGCAGAAGGACAACAGGAAAAAAAAGCAAGCTCACAAAAAGACATTGCACATGGCCTTTCCTTGACACACTCTGCCACACAGACTGACTCAAAATCAGTAGGTGAAGCCCGCAAGGGTAGACAGAACTGCACTTTTCTACTAATCAGCCCCAGGTGCCCTGACAGCTCCAGCACAGTCCTTCCACATCTGTCAGGCCACTCATGGAAAGTTGGAATTGAAGAAATTTGCACAAGAAGCAACTGTAAAAGTTGGGGGGGGGGGGGGGGGGGGGAGGGCAAAGGCTGGTCTTCTCTTCGGCTTACAGGGCTCCAGATGCTTTTTATTCCTTCCTCCCAGGCAGGGTTACATTTCCACCCACTGACACCCCCTACACATCCTTCATCAGGGAGTTCAGTGGGATTTCCTTACTGCCATCCTCAGCAGCTTCACTGCTAATGCTCATTTCTCAGCTGTTCCTTGCTTCCCAGCCTGACCACCTCAGCTTGAAAACAGCAGGCAGCTCTACCACCTCATCACTACCTCTCTGCACCTTTTACCAGTTTTACCTTTTTTTCAGTCTTCTCGGGTTTTCCCCACTGACCTTTTTTACCCTTCTCTTATTCAATAGCACACATTTCAAGGCACAAAATCTGCCTAATGAACATGAGCAGAGTCAAGAGCCAAAATTAGTAGCTTTATTCGGGAAATAACACTGTTATGAAAAACTCCCAGAGTACTCAGACCCTTAGGCTACATTTCCTAGTGATATTTCCTACAGTAGCTGTCAGAAAGGCTGCTCTGTGCTTTATGGAGAGCCTGTTCTGCTGTACAGAAAGACCCCAGCAGTAAAATGGCTTTTAAATCTCAGGCTCCCACAGCAGGAAAGGGCTGGTAACAAACAGCAGATGACAGCTAGCTGCTGGGCGAGCAGCTTCTGTCTTAGTACTAGAAGGTGCATTAGTTTTTCCTGGGACCATTTTCTCTCCTCCAAGCTAGAGGCAAGACATTACCACTTGCGTCTTGGTATAATATGAATTTCACAGAGGCTGGAGAATCACAAACACACCCAAGTCACACAGTCCTTGCTAAAGCCACATCCCCTGTATGTGCTGGGCCCAGGTAAGGAAGCTCCATCTGGCCCAACTCACCACCAGGACATGGATTTACATCTGCAGAAGATGCAAACACCAGGCTAGTGCTGTTCCCCCCTGTCCTGTTCCAAGTAAAGCATTCTTTTCAAGTTATGAAAAAAAAAAAAAAAAAAAATCTGCTTCAAGGAACTCAGATTTCAATTTTCTTTTCACAACAGCACATAAGTTTGCTTGGTTCCTTACCCACGGGTATTTCCTGTTTAAGTTACAACAAACTAGCTTTTAAAACTTTTCTTTTCAAAACCCACTTCTGATGAGGTACCTAGTTTTCTCTTGTCTATAAGAAAAGTCTCCAGGTTTAGTTATGTCAGTATGTCACTATGGAGAGGTAGGCTTGAATCTAACAGAGACTCCCATTTTATTCACTCATATCTAGCAATTAGCAGATCTAAAACCGTTAATACAGCATCTTTTGTGAGTGAGCCTTTCCACATCTGCATTCACCCACAGGCTGCTGCAGCACAGCTGAGTTTAAGAACTATTAAACTTCTCCACATCCCCATAGGTCTTCTGGATAATACCTGGTTAGTCCTGGCTTCAAGAACATTCAGGTTGGTTCACAAAAGTTCTTTTGCTAGACATCACACCACCAAGCCTCTTCCAAGTCTCTGCTGCTGCCCTTTACTTCCCCACTGCATAGCAGGCTGCTTTTCAAAAAATAATTCCTTCTATGCAGAACACTGCTGCCAGCTTATCAAAAATGGCACCAAAGAGTGTCACCTCCATCTTATCCTCTACAGCTTCCCTGTGCCTTTTTAAAGATTATTTGTTTCTATGACAAAAGTGTCTGCAGTCCCCAGCCAAGGTCTTGAATGAATGCACACTCTCCAGCAGGCTGGCCCCAATACAAAGAAACACAGTCTAAATACACAAGGCACAGGATGAAAGGAGAAACAGAGGTGCGAGGTCAACAGCAAAACCAGGGACAAAGCCATCTCTCTCGAGTCACGCACGAGTGCCCTTATCAGCACAGCACTCCCTTGCCTTGTGAATCAAAGGCCTCTCTGGACTGCACATATCCTACTCAGGGAATTTACTTACTTGTTTCTATATTGCATTCTGCCACAATTTGTATATCACTAACCTCTTCCTACCCTTCACTTCAAAACAAGCACAATTCTCATGGTACAAAAATCTCCTCCTCCCCCCCCCACCCGATATGTTCCTATGAGGACAGTGACCTCTTGTCGCTGTCAGTACTGCTAGATCAATCCTTCGGGAGGACTTACATCTACTTTATTTGTATTCAAGCAATTTAACATTGCTGTTTATTTAATTCTATATCAAATATTGGAATACTTTATGACAAAGTTAATAAAATGAATATTCACAATAAAGTTTGCAAATGCTATTGGAAGGCTAATGCAAGGTTTCAGATACTCTATGGATTTCTCCAGATTTGCTCACTAACATTTACAAACAGTCCTACCCAAGACCTGTCACAGGAGAAGGTCCCTGAAACTCCCAGGCCCTTACCAACAAAACCCCTCCGGGTTTGGGAAGGAGCACACACCATCGCATGTGCTGACACCATGCTTGATCTTTCACCAGCATTAAGTTTGAACAGACAACTATTTACTGCTTCGTGTGAACCCACCCGCCGCCTTTTGGTGCAGGCTGCAGGTGCTGATGGGCTATCTCTGGGACACTGTTGGAAACTCACCTCTGAAACTACGTGCAGAAGGTCACTGGCAAATTCACCACCTCTGGTGAAAGACACACTCGTCCAGGGACAGCGATCCCAGAACCTCTTGTGTAAGCAGAAGTGATGGAGCTTCTTTGTGGCCCTTTTAGAAAATGGTCTCAAGCAGAGCTAGGGGAAGGTCCTATTACTTGAGTACCTGCTCTTACTTCTGGTGCAGCTATAGGACAGCCCATCAGAAACTTTACAGGGAGAGGACAAGCTGATGTATAACAGAGCAGGAGGAATGGGATACAGACAAGGGAGCTGCGTGCAGAAGCGCCAGGGGAACCTAGGAATGACCTTGGAAATTGCTGCCTGCAGTGCCAGAACAAGCTCACTGTCAGGTAACATTTAACTTCACCAGCCTTATCTTCTTATAAATCATACATAAAGCTGGAGTTAGTCTCATTTGAGGTTCCACCACCAACACAACGAGGGGTTCCCAACAAGCTTTCTCCTATTTCATTCTTGACCACCATTCATCACCACAGCTCATCTCATTTCCCCAACACAACAAAAAAAGCACCAATTAGCAGCAGTAAGTAATCCACCATGTCAACGGGAGAGATGGGATCTCAAAAGTATGCCAACATCAGTGGTACTGACTGCACCTGCCTAGACCATGATGGGTCCACAGTAGCAAGACCTGCCCATCACAGGGTTAAGTTTTACCATCACAGATCTGAAAAGGTTCTTACCTTTGCAGTTACTTATTTTTCCAAAAAACAGATGTTGGAAAAAAGAAAACCCACCTTGAACTAACCACAATTCATTAAGAGATTTGAAATCAGAAAATTTGATCCTTTAAGATTCATAATCCTACTTTGGAGGACAGGATGAAGCTCAGTTTTCAGGGAACAATTTAAAAAATTGTACAGGATCTCTACCTTCATTTCCTATTTTAAAAATTGAGCTGTCCGGCTGCTTCAGCTCAGGTTTGCTGTTTAATATTTTTTCCCCCTCAATGTATCCCCATATAAGTGAGAAGAATAAGTGAATAGCTTCACTGAAATCACTTTCAAGTACATTAAATCCTTACTAACATAGCTACATTTACAGAATCTACTTTGTTAGCACCAAGCAAGCAGTTTCTCATGCCAGCAACCTATACAGCTAACAGTATCTTATTGTAAAATTATATTTTACACGACTCAATTAAAGTTGTTCATATAGATTAACTCAAGTATATATCTCCTTCATATTTGCAATGCCTGCCTTCGTGAGTTTTTAACATCAATATTATCCACATTATCATCTCACAACACTTTCTACTGTTATTAACTACAAGTGCTACTACTTACTGTTGTTGAAGATAGAGCCAGTCACCTTTATTTGACTTCATTTCCTTAGAAGGAAAGCAAAGCTGAGAAGTCTTAGCTTAACAGTAACACCTGACCCAATTCCCAATACTGGAAATAACACAAGAAAAGAAAATTGTTTTAGAGAAAGTCTGTGTACATAGAGTACCTACAGAGTCTTTTAAATTAAAAAGAAAAAAATTTTTTTTTTCCTGTCCTTTAGCTGCAAAACTCAGTTCAGCTGATGCCACAGAATACACTCAGGTTTTCATGACAGCACCTTAAATGGAGCAACACAAGATTATATTAAACACAGTGGGGTCCCAAAGTGGACACTCCCTTGCACAGGTTTGTATTTGGACAGGCTCTTCTAACCTTTTTCTTTAGTTTTGGTTAGCCTTTGACAGTAGTTTGCAGGGGCTGGACAGCAATGTTCACTGCCAGGGGAACAATAAGATTGCACAAGTGTTCCCATCAACCAAACACACTGTCTTTCAAAGCAATGACACATTTCTCCTCGTGCAGTGATTAAAAGTACCCATCTTACTGCTAGGCAGTAATGGAGTACATCACTCCAGTTATTGCTCCCTTGGTGTAAACCTGAACCTTTTGCTGACTGATGGTCACAGTCATTCTCAGATTGGCACAGGAGAGTCACTCTGGGTAACAGCTGCCTCTCCTACATACAGCTATTTGAATTGCAATAGACTGTACATAGAACATACAGAAACATACATACGCATTCTGCATGTCACATACACCTGTCCGTAATGGACAACAGGACTCGTATTTCATTTAAGGTCATTTTATGACTCATTTACTCTAACTACCTTACACAATTTGTACTTAGCCATTTGTTTCTCAGCTCTTCGCTACAAAAAAAAAAAAACAAAACCACACACACCTATACATGTCATTGTCTGAACAATCAGTATGTTTATAGTAGTCTATAGGTAGACGTAAGAGTCCAGATTTGTAAGAACTGCACTCAGGACCATCACAAATTGCCTTGTCTGCCCCCCCAGGAGAAAGAATGACTTTATATCAGGGTTCAGCACAGAGAACAAAGATAAAACCTTCTCTTCTAGATCACAGGGTTTGCTGGTCTTAAAAGCAACACGAGCTACAAACATCCCACTCAGCTGTCTTTGCCAAGAGACACAGACTTCGGCCCACAGTGTAGACTGGGCAAAGTCTCAGAGTCACCCTTTTGTTACTGGCTGCTGTAAAGCCCAGCAAAGCTGCTGTACGACCACAGTGCAAGCAGGCAGCAGCAAGATTTTGAAGTTTTAAAACATAATTTTGTGTAAGCCCTTGTAAATCCCCCAACAGTGACATAGCTCTGAGGGGAATCTACAGATCTGGCCCCAATACCACTCCCCCTTTAGGGACAGAGGAGAGAAAAAAAGGAAAAGAAAAGGAAAAAAGAAAAGTTACAGCTCCCAAATTGCTCACCCATCTGGTACACATGGGGACAGCCTGGGGATCCAACAACCACCACCACACCTCAAGGATCCCTGCCAAAAAGGAGGTGGGGAGGCGACAATGACACTACACCTCCAAGCACACACATAGCACAGTCTTTAACTCCTCTGCTGATCAGAGTGGGCAGGAATATTTTTAACAGCCTTTTCTCTCTTCTGTTAATTTCCTTTGGATTCTTCCTACCATACAACACAGCCTTTGCCAAGCTTCTCTACCCTGCTCAGTGACTGCCCAAGAAAGAAGGGGTTTTTTTGGTAGCTCCTCTGCCTGTCACCTTTACTTTTCTAAACACACATCTGCATTCTTAATCCCTGCTTTACTTCTCTCAGAGTAGCCTGCAAAGCAGAGGGAAGACCCATGCTTGCAAAATTCAATGTGACACCATCTCCTGCAAAACAATACCAGCTGAGCCCATTTTTGTAGTATTACTCGATACAGCCACACTCATGAACGAACAGAGTAGTCTAAAAGTAAATAAAAAAGTTAAGTCACTTCCGTTAGGTTTTGCCTATTTTGACTTGGAGCAACTGGAACAGCTGAGTTTTGTCCCCAGAAACTGTCTCATAGCCTAGTGATCAAGTACTGAAAAAACATTATATGCACTAAAGTTGCTAATACAGTAAATTAATCTGTTGTTAAGGGGCTTCTGCAGACATTTTGCATCATGTTCACATGATTTACTTCTGTTCTTAAGGAACTATTTCCTGAGGATGCCTTAAGCTACTTGATGAAGGAGAAACACCCGTGCCTGGATTAATTACTCTCTAACCTGAGGGTTCAATGGAGAACACTATGCTGTCCCACAATACCACAAACATCTTAGTGTTTTTTCCACTATTCTTATTCTGTACAGACCATAACAGGTGCCAATCCAGAATAAATACAAAGAAATTAGCCTACACAGTTGTAAGACCAGAGCAAGAAACACCATTTTAAAAAGAAATCTCAGAAACAAAGATAAATGGATACAAGGTTGTATTTCGATCACTCGGTTCATTAGAAGTAAACTTACTCTCCAGGCTAGCTGACTTGGCACAACAGCTGTAACTGACCATTACAGGGCCCCCAGAGGAAAGGCAAAGAGATGACACAAAAGTAAATATTACAGCTCATCTTCTATCTTAGAACTGATAGCATAAGGCGCGCAGATAAGATGCGCATACCTACACCACCCAGGTAAGGAATATATGATGATAACACTTCTTTAAAATGCAGCACTCCCTCACACAGAACTGTTATTTTCTTCTTGTTTTATTTTAGCATTAAGGATTTACTAATACTATTAAAAATAAGTTTCTCGTGCAGGACAGCTTCCCGGGGAGCTATGTCCAGGGCTGCTGGTTTTCTGATCTCCGGTAAAGATGGGGGTAACTTGTTTTTCCCAGCAGAAGTCTGTTCCCAGATGCTTATTTTCACAAAATACACATTGTTACATTGCACGAAGACAGAAAGCAAGACTAGTAGTAGGGATAGAGGTACCTGCTGCCTCACCTCCCAGGCTTGATACCCCTACATGTATCGGACAAACATCTGCTTATCCCCATACTCTGTCTTTGCCAAGGCCTTTGCACACTGTCCCCTGTTCCATGGATCAGTAATACCTAGATTCCTTGTCCCTGATCTGGCTCTATTTAACAGCTTTCAGCTGAGTTCCCATCAATTTTTATTCCCTTTTTCAGCACACTTAAACTTCTGCTGTTTGCAAGCCCCTGTGGGAATGCATTCTCCAATTTCACTGAGCTTTGTGTAAAAGATATACTTTGTTTGCTCCAAACCTGCCAGCTTACTACTTACTTGTTACATTCCCAGCTCATGCATTAGGAGAAATGAGGAATGTCCTTCCATCTCATTAAATCCAACACATGCATAAGGAGCATGGATTATCAGAAAGACTGCTGCTATTGGTATCTTGGGAAAATTAGCAATTTTCAAAGTTTCGTTCTGTGATTGAGATTCCTCTGGCATATTTGATGAGCTTAGCAAACTCGCTCTATACACAGCTTCCTCGTTTTTGTTTTTAAGCTTACATCTCTATTCACATACTGTGCGTAAGTGCTGCATCCAAGAGGTACAGCTGAGATCTGAACCCCATACGTTACCCAGCATCTAACCACACAAGGACAGCACCTGCCCTAAGAGGCTATAGGGACTTCCTCTGAAGACAACAAGGGCCAACATAAGACATACTTACATTTTTAGGATCACAGAATTATTTTGGTCGGAAAGGACCTTTAAGATCATTGAGTCCAACCGTTAACCTAGCACTGCCAAGTTACCACTGAACGGTGTCCCTCAGCACCCACGCCTATCCGTCTTTTAAATACCTCCAGGGATGGTGACTCCACCACTTCCCTGGGCAGCCTGTGCCAACGCTTGACAACCTTCTTTTGGTGAAGAAATTTTTCCTAATATCCATCCTAAACCTCCCCGGCATAACTTGAGGCCATTTCCTCTTGTCTTACCACCTGTTACTTGGGAGAAGAGAGCAACGCCCACCTGGCTACAACCTCCTTTTCAGGTAGCAATAGTCTCCTCTCAGCCTCCTTTTCTCCAGGCTAAATAACTCAAAGTCCCTCAGCCACTCCTCATAAGATTTTTGCTCCAGACCCCTCACCAGCTTCATTGCCCTTCTCCAGACACACTCCAGCACCTCAGTGTCCCTCATGTAGTGAGGGGCCCAAAACTGAACACAGCACTCAAGGTGGGGCCTCACCAGTGCCGAGTACAGGGGGACAATCACTGCCCCAGTCCTGCTGGCCACACTATTCTGATACAGGCAAGAATGCTATTAGCCTTCTTGGCCATCTGGGCACACTGCTGGCTCACGTTCAGCTGGCTGTCAACCAACATCCCAGGTCCTTTTCTGCCGGGCAGCTTTCCAGCCACCCTTCCCCAAGTCTGTAGTGCTGCATCGGTTTGTTGTGACTCAAATGCAGGACCCAGCACTTGGCCTTGTTGAACTTCACACCATTGGCCTCAGCCCATCGGTCCAGCCTGTCCAGATCCCTCTATAGAGCCCATCCTACCCTCAAGCAGATCAACACTCCTGCCCATTTTGGTGTCCTCTACAGACTTACTCAGACTAACTCCTGCCTGAAGCCAGGTTGAATACAGGTTGAATTTTTACAGCAGTGCATGCTTGAGAAATAACTACAGCCTCCAATAACAGAAATTTGGTTTCAAAATTTTTATGTTAACATATTAAATATTTCTCAGGGAAGAGAAGCAAGAAGTGGCTGTACTATATGGATCTGTGACAACACTAGCTCTAGTATTTTTTAGTAAGTATTATGAACCAGGAAACAGCCTAGTATTACCGTGAAAGTGTGTCTGCTGCTTTATAGCATTTTAAGAAGAGAAGTCCAAGTCCTTCAACCAATTATGTTACCTCCTTTCTACATTTGCTTTCCCAAAGCGTGATAAGAGACACTTCATTAAAGCACCTGGTTGACAGTGGCCTAGTTTAAATTTAATAAAGGCACACAGCTAAACCAGAGCTTTTAGACCTAGGGTATCATTTTACAAATAAGAAGTTCTTTGGTAGTGTTTGAACTGCTTTTGAAACTTCCACACCTGAATTTTAATGAGCAACGCAACAAGAGTGATATTTGCCAAGTTACAAACCCAGATTACCTCAAACCAGGACAACCACTAAGAACAAAAAAGCCTATGCATGATCTACTGAAACATCAGAGAACGTGTCATTTTTGGAAGTCAGTCACCGAAGATGGTTATTCACCAAGGACAGAAAAGTAAGAGAACAGGTATTGTTGAAGGACAGCATATTTGTACATTTTTATTCCGGAAAATACGGACTACAGAGTGGGCATCCGTGTGCCAAAAGCCATCAGCAAATCAAGCCTGCATCTGACACAGAAACTGGTGAAGCACTACTGACATCTAGTGCTACACCACTGCTTGTTATTATTAAACTGATAAGACTGCAGAGGCACCTATTTCTTTCTAATCCAAAAAAAGAACTCAAAACTAGATTTAAGACAACCATAAAATAAAATTTTAAAATTTAAAATTAAGAACAAAAGGTCAGGGCTTTTCTTTTCCCATCTTGGTACAGACCTGAAGCACCATTTCATAGTCATGCACTGCAAAGGAGTTACAGTACCCACTAATATTCGGAAAACTGCTTCTGCAAGATGTTGTCTCACTTGACATTGTTTCAGCAGGAAACTGAACCCTCGACTTACCAAAGTCAACAGCATCACTCCCACTGGTGGCAGCACAGCAGGACTTCACAGGAGATCTGAGCTTGGATGAAGGCTGGCTTTGCTAATAGGACAGCGATGTCATGAGCTCTACCTTTTTGATGGCTGCACTTTCATAACAGCAAACAAAGCAACACCCGCTCCCACGCACACAAAAAAGAAACACTTGCATGTAAAAAAAAGAAATTACATCCTTGACACAATGTTTATTTTTGCAGAGTAGGACTACATCACCAGAATCCTTGCTAGCCTTGTTGTTGTCCTGGTCCTGCTTGCTATCTAGTGGGGTAACAGTAAGCAACTTACAAACACCAAGTGAGAGTTGTCTTGCTCCTGTCATCAAGGTTGCCATTCCCCAAAACAACTGGATAAAACCTTGAAAGCCTGTTTGCTTTGGAATGAAATTGGGCCACACTTGGTTCCCCTACACCCCAACAAGTCCTGTTCCATCAAATTTTTGGACAAAAAGATTTTTTAAGTTTTTTTCTTTGCACAGGTATATCACTGTGTCCACAATGACTCATATGAGACATTACTATTCCTCCTACAGCTTTTACATTACTACACACCATAGACGTAGAGCAGAATGCTGCCTGGGAACATTTTTTCTTAAAAAAAAAAAATTCTGTGTGGCACACACCACCATTGGACACATGCCAAATAGTATTGTTTTGACAAGATGCGACTGAAAGCATGAGAAGAAGCCACCTCCTCCCAAGGAGAGCCCATGCTGAGGACCCACAGGGGATGCAGGAGGAGGCATCAGGAGTGTATGTACACAACAGCTCACCTGGCATGCACGCCTTGGGATGATTTCTTGTGTGTGGTTCCAGTATGACTTGGCATATCCCCAGCTTTTGCAGATCTAGTGTAGGGTTCTGCACCTAGGGAGGAATAACCCCATGCATCAGTACAAGTTAGGGGTTAACCTGCTTGAAAGCAGCTCTGCAAAGAGGGACCTGGGAGCCCTGGTAGACAACAAGATGACCATGAGCCAGCAATGTGCCCTGGTGGCCAAGAAGGCCAATGGCATCCTGGGGTACATTAAAAAGACCATGGCCAGCAGGTCAAGGGAGGTCATCCGCCCCCTCTACTCTGCCCTGGAGAGGCCGCATCTGGAGTAGTGTCCAGTTCCAGGCTCCCCACTTCAAGAAAGACAAGGGACTACTGGAGAGAGTCCAGTGGAGGGCTACAAAGATGATCAAGGGAATGGAGCATCTCTCTTATGAAGAAAGGCTGAGAGCCCTGGGGCTGTTTAGCCTGGAGAAGACCAAGAGGGCATCTCATCAATATCTAAAGGGAAGGTGGCAAGATGGGGCCAGACTCTTTTCAGTGGTGCCTAGCGACAAGACAAGGGGCAACAGGCACGAACTGGAACACAGGAAATTCCCTCTGAACATAAGGAAAAACTCCTTTACTTTGAGGGTAACAGCACTGGCACAGTCTGCCCAGAGGGGCTGTGGAGTCTCCTTCTCTGGAGATATTCAAAACCCACATGGCTGCATTCCTGTCCAGCCTGTTCTAGGTGAACCTGCTTTAGCAGGGGGGCATGGACTAGAAGCCTCTAAAGGTCCCTTCCAACCCCCCCCATTCTGTGATCAGACATCCCAAAGGTTACATATTTAATGGTGCACGTTCCCTTCCCCTTCACTTCCAGCTGGGGACCAGTTTTCTGCTGCATAAGACAAGATGACCTGTACACATAGCATGCAATATATTATTTAACACAGCAAATTACCTCTGCAGCTGCTGCTGCTCCTGGAGTGGGATCCCTCAGGATGCCGAGGGCGGTTTGCCCCCAAAACCCCTGCATGGCCGATCCTGTTGACTGGAGACAGACACTTCCCATTATCCTTCAGCTCAACCCATAGTTAGAATCATAGAATCAGTGAGGTTGGAAGGGACCTTTAAGATCATCAAGTCCAACCATTAACCTACCCTGATAAAAACACCACCACTCCTAAACCATGTCCCTAAGCACCTCATCTACCCTTTTCTTAAACACCTCCAGGGATGGTGAATCCACCACCTCTCTGGGCAGCTTATTCCGATGTTTAATAACCCTCTCAGTGAAAAAATGCTTCCTAATATCCAATCTAAACCTCCCCTGACATAACTTGAACCCGTTTCCTCTTGTCCTATCACTTGTCGCCAGGGAGAAGAGGTCAGCTCCCATCTCTCTAAAACCTCCTTTCAGGTAGTTGTAGAGGGTGATAAGGTCTCCCCTCAGCCTCCTCTTCTCCAGGCTAAACAACCCCAGATCCCTCAGTCGTTCCTCATAAGGTTTGTCCTCCAGACCCTTCACCAGCTTTGTAGCCCTTCTCTGGACACGCTCCAACACCTCAATGTCCTTCTTGTAGTGAGGGGCCCAAAACTGAACACAGTACTCGAGGTGAGGCCTCACCAGTGCCGAGTACAGGGGGATGATTACTTCCCTAGTCCGGCTCACCACACTATTCCTGATGCAGGCCAGGATGGTGTTGGCCTTCTTGGCTGCCTGGGCACACTGCTGGCTCATGCTCAGCCGGCTGTCCACCAACACCCCCAGGTCCTTTTCTGCCAGGCAGCTTTCGAGCCACTCCGCCCCCAGTCTGTAGCGCTGTAGTTCCCCTCAGCCAGGGGGAAAACAAACTCCCCGGGAACCAGCAACGAAGGCTGTGGTGAAGACATGGACCTGAGCATTGGCAAGCTTCGAATTTACCTCACTGACCGCAGAGGCGAGCCCTGAGGAAAGCCTCGCCAGCCCCACAGCTGCTCGGCTCAGGTTTACCTCAGGCACCGCCATTGATGGGGCGTGTCCCGTCCCCCGTCCCCCCCCCCCCCCCCCCCAAAAAAAAGTAATTTTCTTCACATACTTCACAGGCAAGTAATTTTAAAACAGTTAGGTTCGGCTTACCCGCAGTATGAGCTTGGCCCACACCGGGAATGCTGCGACCACCCGGGTGCCGCCTGCTCCCTCTCAAGCGGGAATCGGGCACCGCGCCGCCGGGCGGGAGCCCGCCATTTCGCGGCGCCGCAGGGCCTGATCTCTGCGCCTCAGTTTAAACCAAAAAACAGCCCCCACCAAATCTGCGTTTGCTTTAGTGGTAAATAGAGCATTAAAGAGCCGCAAAAGGGTCGTTTAGCCTGAGGCGGGAGAGCCCAGGGATACGCAGCAACTGGTCGGTAACGCTCGCCTGAGCTTCGCCACGTCTCCGGGTGCAAAAACCTTCCTCAAAAGCGTGTTTTCCATCAAGAAAAACGCTCAGAAACTGTACTGAAAAGGCGTTTGGTGAAAACGAGCACTATTTTACCAGAAGAAATAGCATACGTTTCTTACCATGAGGCATTTTTGATGACAATGGGGAGACCGGAGGCCAGCTCCTCACAGGCAGTACCCCTGCACGACAGACAACCTGAACTATTCCCGCGTTCGTGAGGAAAAGAAGAGCCCTTCCTGAGCGGACAGCACGCCCTAGAAGAAATAGAGCTGTCCCAAAACCACCAAAAATTAGGAGCTGCTGCGAAGGCTCTCCTCACCTTATACCAAAAATGCCAGCACAGAGCGGGACGGGACGGCGGCCCCCAGGGCCGGGATAACTCCCACAGGTGAGGAAAACGACGGAAAACTCCATGTCAGCCCCCGACAAGGCCTTCTTTTTCGTGTTTCTCACCCCAAATTTGAGGCTGTATAGCTTCTCAGCAGTCATTTGCCAACCAAAAAAGAACCCCCACCACCCCGGTAGTTTAGGCAGCTAAGTGCTGTCTTTTGTTTTTAAACAGGTATACATCTCAGGGGTTTGTGTCTTAAGTTGACCCATCCCCTCCTGTAATCACCATCTCAAAAACGGCAGTAACACTCAAAAAGCATGAAAATGCTTTACTAAAAAGAAAAAAAAAAGAGAGAGAAAGAAATCCACACCTCCTGTCTATGTAGTTTTACCCACCCTTTTGGTTCTGTATTCCAGAGGAAGTTGATATCCAACAAGAAAAACAGAACTCATACACTGATGAAAGCCACTTAAATTGGACCAGCAAAGGCACAGGTAGAACACCGCTTGCAAAGACTTCAATAACTACATTTGCAGCTTATAGAAGCAGGGGTAAGTAAAACAGTTTGTTTCTTTTCGTATCACTCAAAAATACATCCACTTTGAAATGCCCAACATGCCACCTCTTTAAAGCTCAATTTTAGCTGAGAGAAGGAGAAAAAAAAAAAAAAAAAAAAAAAGAAAGAAAACCCAAAACAAAACCCAAAACTGTGCTGAAACTCCGCACTTACAGCTCCCTCCAGAGTTCCTGTTGCTGGAGCCAACTTGGAAATCCTGCTGCAAGCACTAGCAGGGCTGGAAGTAGCTCCCTCAACTTTCCACTGGGAAGCAGAAGCTTTTCCCAGCTTTACTGATCCCTTAACCACTATATTCACATATTTAATCCTCAAAATCAACACTGGTTTCTTCAGCCTCCCTCATACACGAGGCAGAGCAAGGAGATGTGTTTTGCAAGGGAGGACCCACATCAGCTTTTCACCTGTGCACCACCCAATCCCCGCAGACTTCCTCTCGGTGGATTTTAAAGAGAAATCCCCATGCTAAATGCTTCAGTAAAATAAAAACACGTTGTAAGCATTAATCACGCTGATGTTTCCAAGCACATCAGGAAAGCCAACAGAAAATTGTGTTTGTCACACGATGAAAACTAAATAAGGTGAAATAGAAAAGGAAATATTTTGCTTTAGAGCTTTTCTTTTGTGTTTTGCCGTTTCCCAACAAAAACACAAGGAAGGCTTTGATGAGGCAGCTGTGCCTCATGTGAAGGGGAGATGGGGAGGATGTAGGAAGCTCTCATGTGTGCCAGACAGCACACGTCTGTGTCAGGGCACTTTCTTATTTCAGTGTTGCATTTTCTGCATCACAGAGCTGCTTTGCTGATGAACTCAGACACTTGACTGCAACATGTCCCCTACAAAGGACTTGGTCAGAGAGGATGGCTGACCAGGGGCAGGGCATCCTCAGGCCCTCTGTAAACCAATATAAGAGACCAAAGCAAAGAGAGGAACTTATTTCATGTTTTCCACAGACTTTCAGCAACTTCTTCCCAATAGAGTAATAAACACTAAAGAGCCAAACTGCAATACCTGCCTGGTTGTGGGCTCTGGGGATTTAAAAAGGAGGCAGATTTCTGCTGGTTCCTGGATGGGCCATTTGCAGCTGGGCCTGAAGCAGCTGTAACCAATATTGCTGCCAAAATCAACTGAATCACCCTAATACAATTCACTGAACCCAAAAAGATCTGCCTCCCCATCCTAGCTGGGAGAGCAGTTGGCACTGCAAGCTCAGTGAAGGCAGTTTTTCCCTTCCAGGTTATTCAGCTGCTTCCGGAATAATCCCAGACATCAGTGCATTTGTGCGCAAAGAGCAGGAACAGGCTCTCCTGTCATTGGGAGCTGTGTGTGTCCTGGCACTGATGCAGAAGTGTGCTCTGGAGAGTCTTTGCCTCTCCTCTATATAATCAAAAATAGGTCCTGTGGCTATTTCAAGAGCAACCGGGAAGGAGTGGTGGGAGGGAAAATAAGAGAGGATCAGAGAAGGGTAGAAATACAGAATGACTTTCAACAGCCTCATTTTTTTCCACAAATAGTTGTTTTATTTTGCACTTTTCTTAATGATCTTAAGTACTGCAAAACAGCCAGAAGGCCTGCAGTTGTGTTACAGTTTTTCTTCCTTTTACAACCTTCTGGATTTCCTTAAATCGGCCTTTGGATTTCCTTAAAGCGGCTTTTCCTGAGGCACTTTCCTTCCACAGTCAGGTGTTTTGGCAGCCTTGTGCCTGTGTGAGCAGATGTGAATGAGCTAGAGATGACCAGCCACAGAAACCTTGCAGGTACCTGCTTGGTGGTGGGAGCAGGAAATGTATCCAGAGTCAGGACTCATCTGAAGAGATTAAAAAAACTTGAGCAGCTTCCTTTTAAGCTCTGTGTACCTGTAGGTGAACCGGCTCAAAGCTCAGACTCTGCCCAGCCCAGAGGAGATAAGAATGGAGTCCTTGGCCACCTTACCTCTGCCTGCACAGCACCTTGTTGCTGTAATTAATCACTTGTAGGTGCCTTGGGGAGGAAAATGCCTTCTCACCAAGTCATGGTAGGGGTGGGAAGCTCCCTGCAAGCCCATGCATTGGAGGCGATGGAGATGGTGTCTCCAGTAAAGGCGAAAAAGCCAGAAAGCCCGTTCTCAAAGTCACTCTGTCTTTACAACCTCTGTCCTTTCTCAGGAGCTCTCTTGCATCCAAAATTTGGTCTTTGGTGGTGCAAACCTACAGCATATTTCATCCCCCATACAAGATGGCCAGCCAAGAGCTGCATGCCAGAACTCCTAAAATCCATGCTGCTACACAGACATGCACCAGCATTAGGGCAGCATCTTCAACTGAGAACATGCAAAGAGCTACAAAAGCAAATATTTTGTGAAATACGCTGTTCCTAACACAGAATGCAAGCCATCTGCCAGAGGGTAAAACCCAGAGGAAGTCCCTAAATGAGCTGTCCTAGAACAAGAAGGAAAATTATTCCAAAGCTGCTTCCAAAAGTGGCTGTAACCCAGCCCAGGCTGCTGTAAAGAAAGAAAATAATCAATCTTATTCCAACTTCCGCTATTATGCTACTAAATAAATAGAGGGATTTGGAAAAAAAAGCCTTTCCCTTATTTTTCCAAAAATCAGCAGGTTAACATGATGCTCTCAGGCATTCCAGCGAGGTTTCAGGTTGAAGTGGCTCTGCTCAGCTGGGCTGCTCTGCCTGCTGCTGGCAAAGATCATTGCCACTGTCCCCGGAGACAAGAGAAACCATTGCAGGGAGTCGCTAGTGCCCTCTTGCTCAACACCCTCTCTCTCTTGACCCTGGCAGGGCTGCTGGTTATGAGCTCATCTCTAACCTACTTTCGAGGGCCAATTTGTTGAGGAAACTGTGATTAAGGAGCTTTAACTGGAGGGGTGAGAGGGTGAAGGCTCAACCAGAGGCAAAACCTGGGATCTCTCCCATATCCCAGCTGCCAACAGTGTCCCCCTCCCTCACCACTGTCTCCTCATTACCTGACACTTCATGGGGCTGCACGGAGGAGTTTGGGATTTTCTCCCCATCCATTTCTCGTTCAAAGCCAGCAGCCTTTCCTCCTAGAGGAACTGGTATTTGCCATATACATACCTTGATCTTCCAGAGGGTCTCTTTTTTAGTTATATTATTTTGCTAGGTAGCATAACTTTTGCAGATTTTAGTTTAAAAATACATATCTACTACCACCACGCAGCTGACAGAATCATAGACTGATGTACTTAAAACCACACTTTTTAAGAAAATGCATCAATATTTGTCAGTAACACATTACACTAAGCATGTGCAACAGCTTCCCTTAGGAAAGTGTTCCTGCTTATTATCAGTAATTAATAATTAGTCCTAAGGCTATTTACCACAACCCCACTGATGTAAGAGCTCTATTACTTCTCTGCATCTTGTGAAATAATCCCATTAATGTATAGAATGGTTTCTCTAATGCACATTTATAAAGCCAAGAGATATGCAGTAGTAAACCTGTCTTGGTCAGGTTTAATGCACTGTCTCTAGCACTTTATTGGGGCAGAGCAGCTCCCTTTATTGACGGCAGTACCTCAGCTGCTACTGCCAAAGAAAATAGCTGTAGATCTCCAAGCAGGGGAGAGAAATTCAGGGAGGTTTTCAGCAGCACCCCCCTTCCCCCCCCCCAAACTCCTCCTCATCCTGACCTGATTCTGGGACAAGACACAGAGCATATCTAGCACCATGCAAGTTCTGGTCCTCCACAATTAACAGTCCAAAGTTTTAGCCTCGGAGCAGAAGAGTCTTTCCCAAACATACTCCAAGAGGAAAGCTCCTGCTGATGTCCCCAAGAAAGTGGACTCAAACAGTCTTCATTTAGTAGTATCAACTAAAATGCAACAGCTCAAGTTTTCTGTTTTAAAGGCCACTTCAAGGCGAAAGCGGCTGAACTGAACTTAGTTTTCCACTTTATCAAGAGTCACATGGAATATCTGCAGTGGTGCCCATGGGGAGATCCAGCATTGGGATTTAAGGATAACAGAGATGAGGTTAAGGGAGCCCTTCTGCAATTCCCAGGCTCTGTTTCAGCGTGACTAAATCAATTATTTCGATACTAGCCCATTATGCTGGTATGCCTCACAAGCAACAAATCCTTATTTTTGTTAAACGTTCTCTCCCCCTCTCCTTTCTTTAATTGATTGTCCATTCTGTCTTGATTTCTATACCCTGGGAGCTGCTTTCATTTAGGCAAAGCTAGCATAATTGAGGACTAAAAGTGGCAACTTCCTTTCCCGCTGGCAAAAAAAAAGTTTTGCATTATGAAGACTTTCTGATTCATTTCTCAGACTTTCCATGCCAGCTGTCCTGTCAACTGCTCCGACACACAGCACGGTTGCTTTTGTATTGGCAAGTACCAGGTGAGATGGAAGCTTTGAAAATAAAAAAGGGTCAATAAAGAAGCATAAATCAAGGGTGTACTCAGGACTTCTGTGTCTTTGCTATTTTCCTAGAGGCATAACAGCCTTTACAGATCAAGCGATTCATCATTTTACTTCTCCAGACAGAGTTTTAATAGTGTTCAAATACTAGTGCTTCTAGTCTTGCCCCAAGAGGATGTAAAAGCTGGTTATCAGCCCCCTCCAAGGCACCACCATTGCGGGGCAGAGACCTGGAGCCTTCTTGCTCCAAATGTTGGATACCAATGTTGAAAATGGACCCAAAAAGCTACCAAGAATGGGATGAAGTAGTCAATTCAAGCTGATTAAATGCCAACACGTGGTTACAGTCAATGGGCTGAAGTCTGTAAAGCCCTGACTAAGGAGGAAGTCAGGGGAAGCACAGCACTGGAGAGTTGCCACCTTCTTCCACTCTTTTCCTTTTTTACAGTCATATTTCCATCTGCACAATTAATTTGAAAAAGGCCACTGAGCAAAAAGTTGCCAGCTGTGGAAAGGAGTGTATTTTACATCCCCCAAGGATACTTCTCCTTTAGTGGCTGCATGAAGGTCTAACACAAATAAAGGCTTCACAGTTATATTACTCTCAGCTCTGAGTAAGCAAATGCTAAACTTTGGTCAAACTTAGGAACTGCCACTAGCACTAAAATTACTGATGTCAGATCCAAGATTTCAGAGCGTGCTCAATCTAGGCTGCTGAAAACCTTCAGGTTGTTTCAGAAGCCTCCCACAAACCTGTGGGAGCTGCTGGGCTTTAATTAGACTGAAAAATCCAGTCACGTGGATTTTGATTAGTTTTAAGGATAACTGTAATTTAATGAAAAGGATGTGTATGGGCCATGGTTTTGGTTTAATTTGTTTAACAACACAAAACCAAAGAGAAGTCCTTGTGCAAACTGCCCAGCTCTTGTCTCTTTATAATGCAGTACACTTTTCTAATTTGCAATGATAATTACAAACTCATAAAAATACATCTGTTGACCCAGACAGATCATAAGGGTTGCTTTGATGCCTGGATTGCTCTTTTTCCATTTTATTGCTTCCATTTTCCTCATACAGCCCACAAAAGCAGTTTAAATGATAAAAGCAATTATTCTATGTTTCATTTCATTTTAAAACTATGAGTTTAATACTCAAGTTTAGTAAAAATCAGATTTAAAAGAGAAGAAAGCAGGCAGGCTGAGGCCATGCTGTCTATTCACAAACACATTATTTTTCTTCGAAAAGAAGGTTGCACAACACAGTATTAACAATTATTACTTAAGCCTGTGGCAACAACTGTAGTTTAAGGGGTTATTCTGGGCTTTTGCTACATGCTAAGGAGGGCAGCGTACTTCTGGAAGAGGGCTCCAATAACCAGCCCAGCTACCTATGATCCAGAGCATCACATGGCACTTTACAGGTTTGTTGTGTTTTTGTCTTTTGTTTTTGTTTTTCCCAGATGGAAATAAGCAGAAAAAGTAAAGAACTTGGAATAAAACCTTGAAAGATGATAGGGAGTCCCTGAGCTCAGCATCTTGCGGCACAAGCAGAGGAGAAAGGAGGAAGATGCTCTGACCACCAGAGCTAGAGAGGAGACATACCCTGAGCAGGAGATGCATCATCACCGATGCTAAGTAAGACCACAGTGTTTTTAAATAGGGCGAGACCTAACAAAGCGCTGTGTGATTCCACCCAGCTTGGCTTTCCATCAATATTTTGAAAACCACACAGAGTATTCAAGCTACAGGAGGAGCATTGGTTTTATGGCCTTACGCAGTAGCATAACACCATTTTCTGCTTGGATTGAAGAGAGATCCAATACAAATTCCCAATGGTTTTTGGTTGCTACTGAGCATTATGTTTTTTCTGGAATTACCTCTCCTACCCACAA
The DNA here is from genome assembly GCF_965231255.1 of Vanellus vanellus. NCBI lineage: Eukaryota > Metazoa > Chordata > Aves > Charadriiformes > Charadriidae > Vanellus > Vanellus vanellus. Next base: position 38,618,968 of record NC_138912.1, on the reverse strand, counting down.
ACTTACATGAACAGGGATGGCTTTTTGTGTGCAAAAAGGATGCCAATACATCCTAGAGGAAACGCTACTTGAGCTGCGGACTCACAGTGTTTGAGAACAAATGGTTTGTGTTGACTGAAGTCCAGGAAGTCCTTATTTTCTTCATAGCTGTTCCTGGTTTGTTTCTGGCTTTTCTTTTTAAAAGTAATTTTGCAAAATTGGTACTTTGGCAGAGTATCTATTTGATAGCTTCCCATCTGCTTGCCCAATTTATAGCCACTGAATTTGCTAACAAAATCAGGTTTTTATTGCCAGCCACATTGCAAAGCTTATATAGCTGTGGGAAAATGGGCTGCACTCAATTTCTCCTTACGCTTCATCAACCAATGTGTGTGCTGATGCTGATTCTTTACTGCCAAGGGTGGGGACATACAGTGCAGCAGGCTACAGGTTGCCCTTCAAACGCACTGCACAATACATGGGTAGATTTATTTGCTCTGCTGAGGGTCAAAGCAAGCGTAGAGATGACCAGAGGAAAACGTGTACAGACTGCGGGTATGTTACAGTTTGTATTCTAGATTACATTTATCCTCAAATTTTGTGGTGACCTAATCCACAAACTAAAATGTTACATTTAGTGGAAGTATACGTTTGGGGGTGGCAAGAAGGAAGAAAAGTACAAGCAAAGATAGCACATCGGCAACAAGAGATGAAGAGAAATGTCTGACATTAAAGGTAAGCCTCCTTAACGGCTCTCTAGCAGTCCCGTTCCCCTGCCACAGCCACAATTTTTCACCGTTTCCACTGCGCCCAGAATATGCACTTGTCTCCCCCAAAATGAGCCAAATTGAGGAAGTCAAGACAGCAGAAAATTAGTAATTTATGTGTCAAATTGGTTTCCAGTGAAGCCAACTTGCTGCAGAAAGCCTTGGCTGAGCTGGAGAGGGCACAGGAACAGATCACTCAGAGTGAGGCAGGAGCAGGACCATAACGTTTAGCATCTGTTAGCCTTTACTCACCCTTTGTGCAACAGAGAAGGGAAAAAATAAACCCAGTAGCTGAGCTAGCAAAGACCTGCAAGTAGGTCTTTATAAGAGAATAGTAGGTTTGCTCTTCACACAGGGCTGGATCCAAACAGCCATCCTGGATGGGATTTTCTTGCGGGGGGGGGGCTCTGCACAGTTCCCCAGCTCCCCTCTGCTCAGCCCCTCGTATAATTTTTCTTTCAGTCAGTTTTCAGCCACGTCAGCTCCCTGACATGTTTCACCATGCAGCCATTCAAACCCTCACATCGGCACAAGGAAGGAGACAGCAGAGATATCCCCAGAGATAATACCCACCCAGGCGATACCCCACTGGCAAGTGATTTGAGCGGGCAACGAAGGAGCACGGTTCCTCCTTCGCTCTAAAACAACAAGGAAATGGGGTTTTCTTTAGAGGATTCTTCAATGCATAACCACCACTCAGATTTTTTAAATTTAAAACCCCATAAAAACTAGATCCTCAGGAAACCGTGCTTCTTGCCACGGTTGCAGCCTCACCCCTTTTTTACTCATTTCTTCAATTCTGGAGCACAGGAAGGAAGGCTGTGCAGACCCACAGGTCTGAACGCATTTAGAAAGCTTATGGTGTACAAGCAAGACAACACATTAAAAAACAAACAAAACCAAACAAACACCACCCCCCAACCCCAAACGGATTTACAATGAAACCGAAAGGCTGGTTCCTGCAGGCTTTCAGAATTTGGCACCTCATCCTGGGATGCAAAAGGGTTCGTAACTGGCAACATACACAGCCTCTTGTGGACCTGTTAAGTGTTTTCCAGGATAAGTTTAAAGGATTATAGAATCTTTAGATACAGATGTCCTGCATAAACAATTTAATTCATTTACTCAAAGGTATGGTGTAAGATAAGACTGCTGTGCTCTATATTCCGAAATAGCTGCAGGCGTTGTCCACAAGTATCCCTTAGCTGGGAACTACTATTAATTGGCACCAACTGTTCCAATATAATTACAACCACGATGCCCATCAGTTGATTAATTTAATTTAGTTTTCTCATCTGCAAAGCAATAACTCTGTTGCCTACCTTAACATAGGCAGTAAATTCTTTCATGCACAACTCTGATTATGTCCTCTTTGAGGACAACTCACAGGATCCCACTTTACAACCCAGAGCACAAAGGGAAAGTGTAGCTTTTCCACATTTTCATCTCTGCCTTCCTTTTACTGCCCAACTACTCAACCTCTTCTAAAAGGATAAGAAGAAAAATCAAGTCAGCTTTAGCACCCTTAAGCTGTGATTTTCACAGCTTTCAATCAAACATTAAAGGTAATCTTGAGGTTGATTATTCTGGAGTAAGCCAGTCATTTCTTAGTTGCTCATCAAGGCCCAAACCGTCACAAATTAATGAAAAAAAAAAAAAAAACACAACCAAAAAAAACACACCATTTTTTTTTTTCCTCCTGTGTCTCAGTTAGGGGGATGCCTTTGTCTTTTCCAATCCTCTTACCATTCAGAGAAGCACTTCCTAGCAGGGAAGAAGGTTTTAGGAAAAAGACTGGTGGACCGCTATGGAAATAGAATACCGCGCTGACCAACAACTCACATGCAACACAGCAAAGCATTGACTCATGTTCAAAAAACTTGAAAACCCCCACTTGTGCGGGGGGTTGGATGGGTTTTTTTTCTTTCATTTAATAGAGGTGACTCATGTATACTAAGGCAGGTATTCCCAACAACCAATGGCAATGGATGCCATGACAAAAATATGGCGGTAAAGGAAACTTGTAAATCCAAGGTAAACACCCATTACAGAGCACATCGGAAAGAGAAGAAAGAAAGAGGGATTAATCAGTGTGGGTATATTCAAGAAAACTTTTTCTCATCAATCTTCCTGCATTAAAAAGAAAACAAATATACTTGCAAGTCACTTGCAGAAAATTTTAATAATTTGCCAAATATACAGCTATTCGAATTACCCTAAATATCACTTATAATTAAGTTACAAAAGTTGGTAGATAGCATAGTACAATGTTCTATAAAATAAACACATGTAATATTAACAATACCCCCTGCAGTCCAATAATGGCAAAAAATAGCAAATGAAATTACAAACACATACAAATTAGAGGAGATTGAGTGACGGCTTTAGACACTTGAATCAAAGAAACAGAGACCAGACGAGACTTGATACATTCATCCATCAAGCATAATTAATGTAGAATTTTAGATTTTTAAAACAATTAACACCACAACATCAGGTGTAATTTCACATGCTTTCATTTATCTTCCAGTACAGTTCCCAGAGTATTAAAGTGCCTTAGTGCACTCTAGTTTCATTTATAGTCAGGTGCAACACATCATATTTGGAAGTTACTTCATAGGTCACTTTTTTTTTTTTTTAAAAAAAAGATAACTATTTGAACCAATGCACAAAATTCAAACAAAGGTGTTTTTAAAGTACCTTTGTTCTGACTATTTGCTGTTGAATGTCATTTAACAAACAAATTAAACTCCAAATATATGGGGCCCATCTCCACTAAACAAGACTACAGTAAAAAATAGTCCTTGAAGTGTGTTTTCTGCTGTAGAATCCTAAACTTTTCTCATCCACCACCCCCCCCCTCCCCTTTTGAACAAACACTGCTCAAACAGTTACATTTGTCCTTTGGATGAGAATCTTCTCTGCAGCTTTCATTTCTAGATGGCCGTGAACATGGCTAACGGGCAGTATTTGGCCTGTGGCTATGGAGAGGCATGTACTTCACAGATAACATCCTACAAAGGTCTGTTGTAACTCGATGAATATGCACAGCATATTCTCCCTGCGAGATACCTGAAGACTTGCAGCCTTTGGATCTTATCCCTAGCGATTACCTGCACTGCAGAACCAACCAGATGTCCTACTCCGGGCTCCTTAGGGACTTTCACTGCTTCCCGCTATGCCACCTTCCTAAACCCAAACCTCAATACTAATTGCAGGAAAAAAAGGAAAACCTCATGCAGTTTAGCTGTCACTCACCTTTCCCCCAAAATGTCCTCTTCAAAACACAAATAAGTTTTATAAAACCTATGATCCAGTCTCCCATCGAAGTGCACTCTCCACTAACACTCCACTCCTACTCTTTCCCGGGAAAGAGTGCAAAAGGGAAATTGCATTTTCCACAGTATTTGAGGCATTTTGCTGGTGTTTTTCAATACCTGCACTTTAAGAGCCATTATGGGGCATAAGTTGTTTAGGAAACAAAAATTTCACTTTAAGTCATTCCACAATGATGCTCCAGGAGGTTACCAGTGGCAAGAGCTGAAGAAGGCACTCAGGAGGAAAGCTTACTCGGACGGGAAAAAGAAAATTAGGAGGGAGGATGAACAATTAATGATCACTTTAAACAGCAGATGCAGGTTTTTTTTTTTTAATTCCACTGTCCTCCTAAATTTGATACTACTTCCCATCGTGAAATGGGAAAACAATGACAACAATTTGTAAATTCAAGCTGTAAGCATCCCCGCCTGACATGGCCAGCGCAGGTGATGCCTTTGCTGCTGCTGCTGCATGTGAAAAGGCCCATTTTAAATACTGCGCGATCCAGACTCAGATCGGCGAGAGCTCTCTGCAGATGAGGAAGTTTTACTGGGCCTCTAGATGTGTATCACTAACATTACTTAAAATACCATCTGCACTGAAGTATTTCAAGAATGTATGCACTCTATTAATCAAACTAAAGGGAATTAGTTATGTCCTAATCTACTGAGTACTTTAAAAATTCTCCAAGAAACTGTATGGCTATGGAAAAGAACAATCTGAGTATGCATTACAGCAGGAAAAAAAGAGAAAACAGTACAAGTTTCATGTGAATCACAACTATACGTAAAGTCTCTGGTTTAGTTCATAAAATTATTTGATTAAAATACTTTAAACATTTCATAATGGTATAATAATTTCCAATGTCATTTATGCAACAAATTCCACCCATATCCAAAAATACCATATATGTAAATGCTTTTTTATAAAACTTTATACAATTCAAGCTCTCATTAGGTAAGCCTATACACAATTCTCACTATCGCCTAGGTAGAAAGTCTTCAGAAAAGTATATCCTCAGAAAGTACATGAACCACAATGCTCCCATGAATCTTCCCTTCTGACAATCGATTCTGCTAAATCAAACTCTTATTGCTTAAAATCAAAACAGACAGATTTCATCAACGACAGATATACCACACCAGTCTGGGGAAGGGACCCGCTTTCAGTTTTAAGGGACAGAAATACCTATAGGCCTTGTTTCCGTAAAGATTTCCACGTAACTGTCACCTGCCCTGTACGCTTCATACAGAGAACAAGAGAGATGTCACTGGGAGGGAGGGAGATCAATGGCAATACATATGTTTAGTGACCACTGTCTCCCTCTTCGTTTTCTAATGAATTCTGTAATCTGTTTAATGATTTCTGCGAACACATCTTCAACTATAACTGAAAGCAACCTGATCAGCTACAAGACACTAGAAACACCCACTCTAAAATGTGCAAGAAGAATGTGAATATAACACCTTTGCAGGCATAAATTCACAGTTGGTACTATGCCAAAACACCTTTAACAGTAAGCTTTATTTACACAACTTCCAATTAAAAATACTGTTATCTCTCAAGCTACATTTTAAATTAACAGAAATACATCCATAATAACTACTGGTAGAAAAACATGATAAAATTATTTTATTTTTTTATTCAAAATATTCTTACAGTTTAACAATATTCCAGGTGCATTACAAACACTGCCATAGTCAACACAACAATCAATACTTAAAGAGCATTCAAACACTGAAGACGTATATCTTAAAGCAGAGACAGGAGAATGAGCTTATACTAAGAGCGTACACATCATTTTCCAATAACTGACTTCTTTGAGGCAGATGTCTGATTTCTCCGGCACAAAATGGATTAAAATCCAGAAGAGATGAATTACAGAGGACAAAAATTCAGATGTATAAATGTTTTCCCCTATTTTTTTTTTTCTATAAAACATTGTGAATTTATCATACAAGGCCCACTACCAGCCTAGACTACTCTAGTGTTGACTATTTACGGGACAGAACAACAAAATCGTAACAGAGAAACCAGCGCCAAAGCAAACAAAACCACAAACCCTTCCTAGAATATGGCTTAAATTAGTTCACAGAGAGTTGGGAATATATTAACTACATGGTGCAATGGCAATACCAGGTAGAAAACAGAAATAGTTTCTCTTCCTGGTATTTTCCCCTCAGCCTTTGCCATAATTTGCATAAAATTTTCAATTAAATGATACTGCCCCTCCTGCGAGCATCTTTTTCCGTGCTTCAAAAACATTATGTTACTAACAGATCGGTTTCTTTCTTGAACGTATTGGCCAATATTAGCTCTAAAGTTTAAACAATGTAGTTCTACACATAATACCCTGTTTCTTCCAATTACCCCAGGTTCTCAAATAGAGCTAAAATTCCAGCTTTATTTAAAAACAGCACATTTGCTTGAAAAAGTATTTCTCTCTTTCTGATATAGAAAACAGATGTCAAATCGAGAACTTGCAAAGACGTGTACACAAATGAGTGCATAGTGCAGAACATCACACAGAGAGCGCGGCAAGGCCACGGTGTCACATTAAGTCCACAGGTAAAAGATGTATGTTTCCAATGAGCAAATCCATTCTGAACAGTTTTACTTCTGGAGCTTGCCTAAAGCGTTAAAATCTTGCTCTACAGATGGCAAGACTCCTCCGTCCCAACTTTTCGTATAGCTGACTAAATAGGCACGGTAGAACAGCCGTGTACATGCATACAGAAGAGACGCACCAAAAATGCTTTCAATACATCATCCTGATCTCAAATATTCCATATGAAAGCTTGAATTTTTCCTGTGAAAAAGAAGGAAGTGGGACAACTTTCAAATGACACCGCTTGCCTGTGTGTCATTCAAAAAAAAAGAAAAAGAAAAAAAAAAAAAAAAAGAGCCGGCTTTAGCTTAGGGTAAGAGAGCCCCAACTCCACTGCAACAAACGGAGTTATGTCTGGCTGCTCCAGGGCTGAACTGCATCCTCCCAGTGCAGGGTCCTTCACCTGTATTGCTCATCCTTTCCAGTCGGTGCTCCCCGGCAGTAGTAATGTGGAACGCTTGTTGCAAAAATACAAGCGGCAAAGGGCTGGAGGAAATCTCTGTATGCTTACTCAAAACGCTTTGTTTCTCCATTCAATTAGTTTGCTTTTAAAAGCAATGTTTTTTGGAGAAGGGCCATCAGAACACAGGAGTGAGGCATTTCCCTTAGTCGCAACATCAGACACTCCATTAACAGATTGACTTAATCTCCTAAACCAAATTCGTTCCTGGAACATCTCGCGTTTGCATTCTTTTAATCTTTCTTAGGAACAAACGGTTTCTCTAGCAGTTGTGCAGTTTAAGCCTGTTACGATACTTTACTCCAGCATTTTCTTAGCACCTCAACAGAAATTATGTTGTGGCTTGTCTACGGTGAACATCAGCTATGGACAACCACCATGGGGGGAAGGCGGCCCCACCAGGGCTGAAAGAACAGCAGTATCATCATTGGAAAGCACTTTTTGATACGCTGGCGTCCAGGTGAGGCTACTGACTCAAAACGGGATTTCTCTCAAAGTCGGGTTAACTCCAGTTATTCCGATACAGTAAACACAAGAGGGCAGTACTGAGGACATCAATCCTGCACATTAAGAGTTTTCAGTCCATTTTCTAAACACCTGTTAATGGAGATACGGCTCAGTGTCAAGGCTAAGTGGGCAAATGTTATCTACACTAAAGTCGTTACGGGAACTACCATAACCCTTGCTTATAGTACGGCTGTACTCCTTGGATTTCAGCCAACCATATACATTTCATCCTACTAATTTACCTATCTTGCTTAATCTCCAGTATCTTCATCCTTTCACACTCCCTAAATAACTATCAATTATTTTCCTGAGTGAGATTATAAAAAGTTAAACCCTTCTACCAAAAGTACAAAGACAAATAAAATATAGAACAATACAAACCCAGTTATACAGCATTACAAGTGCAGAAATTCTTCATGTTGTTGCTCTTCTTATCATTGGCCCCCAGTAAAAACCATAGCAAAGAATTTAGTTATCCAAAATATTTTGAAGTACTGTGATTAAATTCTTCAGACCATAAATGTAGCCCTCATCCTTTGTGTTGCTGGGAAACACATGAGCAAAATCAATCATTCGGACTTCTACGTTTGCGCTTTCCTTGATCTCTGCTGGCATGTGACAGAAAACTTTTTCCAGTTGGGGTATAACATTTCCGTTCAGATGCTCCTGTGTAATGCATGTGCTGCTTTTCCACACGTTGTCTTGCTCCAAGTTTTCGACTTTCAGTGAGAGCTGACTGTGGTGCCTCTTAGAGTATGCCTTTTTGTGAAGTGCATAAAATTTGGACAAGCCTTTACTTACAGAGGCCTCAATTTTTCCATTCTCTGTAGAATTTATTACATGAATATTATTATTATACTCCAGTATGTCTCCACCTGATAACAGTCCCTTGGGCACTCCTCTCTTCTCTGCCAAGGCGACATCACTCAACCGCACGGTTGTTGCCTGACATGAACCTTCATAAACAAAGAGTAATGAGCTTGCATAAAAGTTGAGTTGCTTCTGGCCCTCAAACCACTCCAAAATTTTTTCAATCTTCTGAATGCTGGCAGCTATCGCATCTTTCCTCAAGCAGTAGCCATTGTGGAAAAACTTTGAGATGCCTGCAAGAAATAGACACGTTCGGGGATTATTTTCACCTCTGAAATCAAACATTTTTCATTTCCTTTGGGAAGAGAATAGTTCTTGATTTGAAGAAACAGACAGTATTCACATGGTTTCCTTTCAGGTGATTATGAGCTAAATCAAAAGCAAACTGAGACACTGATACCTTCAGTCACCTCACCTGTATAAGGCCTACAGCTTGGGCTTGGAATATAAATAAAACTAACCAATCAATATATTAATCAAGAGACGAACATGGTTCCTGCTCCCCAGATGATTTTAGCAAGTATCTAGACAGTTTTGGGTGGGACCCCTTAAATTCCCCAGGGATAAATAAGCTCAAGCAGCACTTTAGCATGAGTGACAGAGCTGATAAGTTAGTGCCAGCTCTAGAGAGGGGTGTGTTCGTGTCTGTGTATTTGTCCTTCTATCCCTCGGTGGGGGCAGATGAACAGACATCAGTTAATAACTAATTTGAAATAGTTATCACCCCCAAACAGCCGTACGATGGTAGCATTTGTATTTGTTGTTAATGTAGAGCACTGAATTCTGGCACACAGATTCCCTTACCGTCCTTTACTGTTTCCTTTGTCAGGCTCCTTCCATAGTGCTGGTTTTGCGTCTCATAGCTGTCAGAAGAGACGTGGTAAACCTGCAAAGAAACAAGGAGGTAAACTGTCTACTCATTTCGAACCACCAATATTTCTGCAGAGCTATGACACACCTTACAGACAGGCTCCAAAATCTTTGGGGCCGTTTAGCCTTCGCAGAGCTTTAAGTTACTTGCAGCGGTCAGCGCTGCCCTCTAGTGCTCTGATCTGCAAAATCCTCTCCCTTCACAGCTTTGGGTCTAAGATACGGCTTTCCTGCATTTGAAGGACATCATTACGTTGGCAAAAAACAACATATCCATTACAGGAAAACATTTGATATGGTACCTGCCTTGAAAAAAAATAAATGTTATGACTTGAAACTATCATACTCCTACCCATGTTACTATGGATATTAAATCACTAAGACATAACAAGCTAAAAAGTTCAGTGCAGTTATTTTTAAGTTCTTAAAACTATAAGAATATTTAGCACAACAACAAAAAAATCCTGATGTGACCAATAAAGTCCAGATCCATGAGACGCATCTGAAACTATATTAAGATGTTTCAAATGAGGCTACACTAACTAAATGACAAACGAGGTTACACTACATAAATGACAGCAGCGGAGTGAAAGCTCGGTTCCAGCCTTGATAGCGGTACATCAGCTCTTGCCTGAAAGGGAGGCAACTCATACGGGTACAGTTTTGTCCATATCAGGAATTGTACAAGCTTAACAACTTAATTAAAAAATGCTTTACATAGAGACACATTTTCTCTCAAACTGAAATAATTTCCATAGCAGAAATGTGCCAGCTGGCCAGGCCCAAGTATAATTTGTTTATGAGAGTGCAGACAATCCGTATTTGCAGAAATAACGGTATTACCAAGCAGGCAGTTGTCTCTGGCAGAAACTCTGTGCTTGGCACTTGTTCAGACCACCCAACTCCACAGCACCCATCCCGGCTGCAGTGCTCTGCCCGCCCTTCACCCGCCAGAAAAAGGGAGAATCCCACAGAAAGCAAGTCAGGGGTGAGGCACCTGTCCCCAGTCTCTCCTCTGGGGTCTTCTTCTTGCTGTAGCCCACAGAGACAGTCCAGGACAGTGAAACATCAGCACATAAAAAGGAGTGGTATACAAGCAATAATTAAAAAAAAATAAGAATTCCCTGTTTTCATTGCAGCCACCCACCCTGAAACCTCTCTCCCCTACCCAAACTATGACGAGCACAATATAAAAACACAGGTCCATAACTTCTGTTTTGCAAAGCAGCTGGGAAGAAAAGTCACAAATAGCTCTTATTTTTACAAAAAGATAGAAGTAATTCAATTCAGAGGCCCCAAGGAACTTAAAACATAGCGTGTGGCAACTGATTTAAGTCATCAACCATGAACTGAAGGGGCAGTAAATAATTCTGGTTATTCTAAAGGGAGACCAGTTGTAAACCCGAATGTTTAAACTCACTTGGGTAGCAGAGACACTTCTCACTGTTATGATTCCTGTTTCCAGTGCTATGTTACTTACAGAAACTGAGGCCCTGATGTCTGTAAGTTTGCAGAAGAGCATAGCAGAGGTGAGTTATTCTAAAACAGCATCTGACAAATGTGAGTTTGCTTTCACAAACTAATCATTTTTCACCACTTCCCCCCCCCCCCCCCCAAGCACGAGAGGTACAGCATGCAACATATGAACCCAAGAATTACTTATGTAAATACTTCAGGTACCAAAGTTACTTTCAAAAATAAAAAAGTTTCAAAAACCTTTTAAAGAGCCATAAGCCAAAGGTAATTACATAAAGCAAGAATAAAATATATATATTGATATATATATTGCTTGGGAAGAGGATCAAGAATCTGATTACTACATCTAAGTTTTCACTAGCTGTGTCTTCATTTTAATAATATTAAACATTCTCATTTCGTTGGTCTAGGGACAGCTTCCTCCATATACCAGCACTGCAGCACACTCCTGAACGAATAATCTTGTTTACCAGAACCATTTATCTCTTCCCCATAGGAGCTAATGGGTTTTGTGACATGGGCACTTGCTCAAAAATGCCGATTAAGATCTGCAAGCTCATTTTGTTTTCCAAAGAAAACGCTGGAGCAGCACATAAGCCCCCTGTGCTTCTGAGCCGGGTTTCCCAGGAAGGCACCCTACCTGTTACACTTTGCACAGAGCCATTCCGCCCAAATGGCTTTCCATACAGGTTAAAAATACCTGGGCTGACAGGCATGTTTTGCATTAACAGTGCATTTTTAACTACACAAAACAGTTGATGACAAACTTCCAAGTCCCACACACATACCTATAGTATAAAGTATATATTTAACTACCTTGTGAACAAACGAAGACTCAGAACGCCCTTGGTTACCAATGGGCTTGGCTGCAGACAATAGCAGTAAGGGACAACACATACAGTTAATCACAAAAATATTCTCCACGTTAGCCAAAGAGCTGTCTCTTTGTACTGCCTCAAGCCTTTTCTCAACTGCAAGGAAGTGACTAGTTGAAACGTTCCTGGAAAACCTCAACCAAATACAAATATATTAAGCCCCATTCTGAAACCAGAGGAGCGGAAACCCGAGTTCAAACCGAGATGATCTTTCATCAGTTCTTGCTTCACCCTCACCTTCTTCCCCCAAAAAACACAGGGATGGCTGTGCTGTAGTAGCAGAGGACTAAATTTCCTCGTCTACAGACCTCTTGCTTCACCATGCTTTTGTTCATGCTGTCACCGCTACTAATCTGCTACTAACCCTTCCCAAAAGGATATTTGCCTTTGAACCCACATTTTTCTGTATCCCTGTTGTTGCAGCTGTCTGTACTTGCCCATTTCTATCAAAACTACAAGTCAAATAAGTCAGACCTGTAACCTTAACAGCAGCCAAGAAATGATTAGACAGGAAAATCTCATTTCTTGTCCACCTGCCACAGCTCATTACGTGCTTGCTCCGTATTCACAAGGAGTTTCACTGTATAGTGCAAGAAAAAGAAAACTCCCTACATGACCTGCAAAACCGCCTTCAAGACAACTCCTGCTTCATCACTGCCAACACAGAGGCTCCTCCTGGTGCCTACAAGCAGCTCCCATTCAGTGAGGTTTCTGCATAAACAGAACTGGAATCCAGCATGTTAACAGGGTCAGGTTTTTTAATTATTATTAGCAGGGACTCTGTATGGGCAGCACGTCAAAAAATCCAGATGATTAACTGTTGAGGGAAATTATCTTCGGACTTTCTCAACCTGCATTTGGCTTTTGCTTCCCCACGAGGTGTGAAATTATTGCTGCTTCCATACGCACACGTATTTTTGTACCCTTTTCTCAATTACTCTCAGTTCATCTAATGTTCTTGAACTGAGAGAAATCTTGAGCTAAAAGAAAAAGTTCGTCCAGTGTGGTCTTTAAAAAAAAAAAAAAAAAGCACAACCCTCACAAGATCCCAACAGAGAGATACACGGTTTGGAAACTTTGCAAGTAGAAGGTTAAGCTGAAGATTGGACTCAGGAACACAAACATCACGTTATGTAATGTTATTTACCGTAATTCAGTACTGACTTCCATGGCGAGGCAGAAAAATACACACACTGTTCAAATACTTATCTACGGCAACTCCCTAACTTCCAGAAAGTATAATTTAAATACATATTAATTAAGACTAGCCTGTTTGGTGGAGATACCGCTATCACAAATAAAAATCTCTATTAAATAACTTGCAGACCTCCTTCACATCTGCAAGAAATATTAACTAATCCACATCGACGAAACTGGAAGAAAGGTATTTTAACCAGGCTGGTACAGTACCACAGCGGGGTACATGCAGAGCGAAGACTAACTCGATTGCACGCACGATATGGACTCCTGCGCCTCCAACATTCCCATGCGCCAGCCAGGGCCTGGGAAGTGGTTTCCCACGGAGCTCCCAGTGCCCATCCCAGCTCCCCCCATGCCCCACCAGGGCAGCCCCGGACTTGCTCTTCTGAAGCAAGGACATGGAGATTAGAGACACGCTCTGATGCCAAGACATCCAGACTTCAAAGGGCAAAAGGCTGAGCTCTCCACCCCTCGTATTTTTTTCCATAAATATACTTAACAGTCACTCCTATTTTACACTTATGCAGGTAAGAGCGAGTGAGTGTTTAAATATTACACAGTTTTCTGTTTACAGCAAGGCACCTCTGCGCTCCTAACTGGCATCTGAAGGTCAGTTCCCAGCCTGCTGCCGAAACTGGAGCCAAGCCGAAAGCTGGAGGTAAGCGGGCAGTACCCCAGCTAACCCAGGGATATCCAACATCAGCATCAGGCCACCACCTTCACAGGGGGCAACTGCAGCACCAGGCCGAGACCTACACCCATGACTGGGTACCTTTTGCCCAGACTTCACAATTGTCCCTATATAAATATACAGGTTTCCTTTGCATCTGAAGAATCCAGGTTTCTCTGCAGTCCTGGGATCTCTCAGGGACTGATCCTGCCACAGCAGAAACACTAAGTTTTAACAAGCCTTATTTTTTTGTTTTTCCAAATGAAAATAAAAGAAGGATTTGAAGAAAAAATAACAAAGGAAGAACTTTCTTTTGAAATACGTTCTCTTATTTCATACTACTGCTTTATAGTAATGCTCTAACACTGTCACTGCTGCTGAGAGCACGCACTTTTATCGAAATCCATTTCTCAAAACACCCCTTCCCTCCTCACCCCCCTTTTTTAAAAACAAACAAAAAACACCCCTTATGGTGTTGTTGATAGACCACAAGTGATGAAAGTACACACATCCCTGCTTGCTGCTGGCTAGAAAATTCAGCACAGGACGACAGATGCATCCCAGCTCCTCTGTTTCTAAGACCACACTTACATATTATTCTCTCTGTTTTCCTTCTTTCTTTGTTCTTCTGGTGTTTGACAGAGTGCTTTATATGATTAAGTATACCACCAAATGCTCTGACAATCAGTATAAAGTTTTAGTAAGGTCCTTACATAAATAAGTTACAGAATGAAATTATGTTGAAATTAATTCAGTGAAAAGGCAGAAAAATAATCTCCCAAACAAAAGAAACAATGACACTGCAGTTAAATGATGAACCATTTTAAAAATAGCTTAACACATAATTTTGGACTCCTTTTTATATAATTGGGGGGGAGGGGGCGGGCAGGAAGAGGCCATCTCTCATCTCATCCATCATCAACTTTTTCTTATCATAAAGGAAATCTTATCAGCCACAAGGAGAGAAGCGGACCAGCTGTCACATCCACATTCACGTTAGGAAAAATTGCTGGGGAAAAAAAAATGCCAGGGTACCCATCTGCTAGAACTCGCTCAAAAGGATGGCAAGAGAATCTCCTGAGCTCTACAAATGCAGTCCTCCTGAAACACACCCTTCAATCCACTCGCCAATACTGGACTCTGAGGAATTGCTGCGTTCTGTTCCGCAGCACGGATTCGGCACCATCAGACCGAGAAACAGATAAGCCCAACATGACTGTGAGAACCAGGGAGTGCAAGTGAAAAGAGAGAAAAGCGGAGGAGGCGGTGGTGCGCAGAGGTAACAAAGCCAGCACAGACAAACCAGCCAGCGCCTTGCTTTACTGCTGGCTTCAACCCCTGCAGCATCTATTTCCAGACTTTTTTGGGGGGAGGAGGGCATGCTTGTTTAGAGGGTTGTTTTTTTTAGGGCTTTTGGTTGGTTTCTTCGCTTTGCTGTGGGTTGGTTTGGGTTTTTTTTTCAGTTTCATAGGGATTTTTTTTAGTTTTTGTTTAGTTTTTGTTTGTCTTTCCTGTTTTCTTAAACATCAAAGCCTGAATTAGATTTACAAATGTAAAAAACCCCAAAGAGTTCTGGACATCGTTCACTGTGAAAGAATATGAACACTAGATGCAGGATTTAATAGCTTTATTATTTCTCCCCTCCTAAATCTTGTTATTAACATATCAGAGCTTATGAAAATTACCACGATCCTAGAAACGGTTCATAAAGAACTCGTAAAACAGTCTCAGCTACAGTCAGTTTTAAAATATCTTGCAGGAACATGTGCTGTAGGTTAGGAAATTCATAACTTTGGGGAGGTACCTGCATTACTGCATGCAATCATTCACAGGCAAACACAATGTAAGTAAATGATGGATTATACCTGTAAAGTATAACTTGTGCTTTAAAAACATGTTTCAGAAATATTACGGACTACATGATATCGCAATCAAGATGTTCTGGAAGAAAAAGGAAAACCTGCAGAAACCAGGAATTGTGGATTCTGAATGGATTGTGAATCTGAAACGAGATCACAACCCACACATTCTGCTTGCATTCAACAGCATGCAAAATACTCTATTTTTAATACTGCATGCGCTGCGAAGATATTTCTTACATATTTATATGTCTACCACTGAAACCATATTGCAGCTTGTATTTTTGCTACTGGAACCGTACCTTAGATTTCCAACTTAGATTTGAGCTCTCACTACTTTCATAATGCATCTATGTCTTCATCTGTTAAAGAAAGGAACCTCTCCACTAAATATGGAATTGGGTTTTTAACCAATGTTATTGGAATAACTGCATTTTCTAAACGTGTTTCCATGCGTTTTTTCTGTCTATTCAGTGCATTAAAATGAAGAGAGTTTAGCACATGCCAAACGCCAGAACTATGTACATAAATCAAAGCTCTGCCAGATAAGAGACTCACTTCTTTAAGGAAAAACAATACATATTTTATTTATAAGTGACGACTGCTTATTTACCAGTGCATAAAAAAAAGCCTCATCAACGGCTATTGGGGTAAAACCCCACTATAGATAAATTTGGGGGTAAAACCCCCTACCTATAACATTTTTGCTTGCATCTCTTCATGGCAGCTTACATGATGTGTGCTTTAAAAAAAAAAAAAAAAGATAACTATTTTTCCTAGCCCTCTCTTTATTGCTCTTCTGAAATAGAAACTTAATAAGCAAGCCCACCTCCATGATAAAAATAACATTGAACAGAGAGATTAAAACCAAACCCCACTACTTTCTGAATCGTGTTATACCACATTTTGTCCAGCAAACACTAGCAACTGTTATCCAGCACGTCAGCTGTTATGGGCAGTAAATGCCCGTACAGGAGAGCGTGTGACGTTATGGCCAGAATCTTGCAAAAATAAAGCGAGCAGACAGGCAGAGAGCACCTCATAATTGAGAGGCCACAAGCTGCGCAGAGAAAATGCCTTGCGAATTTTGACTTTGCTAAGCGGTGCGGGAGGGGAGGAGAAACCTTTTGAATTCTTTTTGGAAAATAACTTCAACATGCAATTTGGTACCAAAGGCACAAAGCAAATCTCATCTAGTTAAACGCCGGATGGGAAACGGCAATGCTTGGGGGAACCATCCTTATACATACAGTTGGAATTAGGGGATCAAAAGAATTCCTGCAACAGGATAAAGGTACCAGTAAATGACAATGCTAGAAACAACAGTCACAAGCAAAAAATACCGTGGAAGCAAGTGTTTGTTCCTTTTGCACTGTCGTGAAACAGAGGATGTGAAGTACATTGTTTTACATGTGAGATAAGAAAGGTTATGTAACGACATAAGCCAAATCCAAAGCTATAATCTCCAGCCTTCCTTCTCGATCTAAACTGTTTGACTGGTTTTTGACTTGACTCCCACGTTCTTTCTCATAGGCTTACATAATTACTACTCATGACCACTATAATTTATAGCTGTAAAAGCTTATCTCAAGACAGAGTTAAGGCTGAGAGCCTGGGCAATTAAGTACAAAACATTACATAGATATTAGAATTATTTCAAACAATGGTGCAATCTGTCTGCTGTTGCTATCTAACAGCAAAGGGGAAGCTTATCAATGTCTTCAGCCATTTATGCTTGTTGATGCAGAGCTTGAGAAGCTCCGGCTTTCTGAATGCGAGATGGAAAACAGAAATCTCATATCAAAAAGAAAATTATTCCTGTGCCAATCATAGCATAAAAAAAGCACTTTAAATGCATTGCATCAGGAATTCATTACCGACATCAACACGTTTATGTTACTGTTCCATAAACATTCTGTACAGCTTTTCTTTACGTTGAAGTTGCCAATACACAAATACTGAACCTTCATCTTTCTCCTCACCTAAGATAAGGAAATACAATAGAGTTAGTGCAGACATCTGCAGGGCCTTATCCACCTCAAACGAACCTTCAAATGACAGTTGCTCCTTGAGTGCGTAAGCATCAAAGACGTTTTCTTCTGGTGAAAAGCTTTTTTAAATGCAGAATGTAAGCAGCTATTAATAACTACATGCATCATCTCCGAGAGCTAACTTACTCTTCCCTAAATAGAAAAACTACATAAAAATTATTTTTATTAAAAAAAAAAATCAAGATGAAAAATTTGAAGAGGATACAGCTCGTTATTAAATTATTACAAAGACTGGTTCAGTAAGTAAATCTCTGATATAAGCCTAAAGGTCAAAAAAATACTTTGATATTTTGAAATATCCACTATGCATTAAGAATTAATTGCAACTACATTCAGTTTTAAATAACTATGGTCTATCCCAACCCCCTTCTTGTATACATATACAGAACCCAGGTGGCAAACAGATTCCCAGAAGGGACGCAGCCAAGTTAAACACTTGTTGTGAAGGAGAACAGTGTTTTGGAACATATTTCACACGACAGTTGATACCAGTACTACCAACATATTCAGATAACGCTTTATTTACGTAAAACTCAAGAGGATTGTCATTTGCTAGAAAAACCAGCCCCTGTAACTGGTGTGGAAGAACAGGCTAGAGCATAAGCTGAATTTGAAAACAAAGCAAAGTTCTTACCCTCATGCCAAGTACCAAAAAGCCAATCTCTTCCATCAGCGGGTACTTGCTGACCTGCTGCTGTATCTTCTCAGCTGAAGCGTACGGATCGTAACTTTTCTGACCTATTTTTACATCCATTATGCAAGGCTTATTAAACTTACGGGTCACATCTTCCAGTTTTAGATACGTATCTGTGAAAAAGACAAAACTTTCATAAACAGTGGGTCAAAGCAAAAGAATCGTATTTTTTCTGCTGAGCTTCTGTGGAGGAAAGAGAATGGTTTAAGGCTTAACATCACATCAGCTCTTAACGAGTCAACTGTATTTCTGAACACAGACTAAGTCACAGTCATTGACACCCACAAATTCTACTGGCATTAAATTCTAAATGCCTTATTGTTTAGAAAACTGTATACAATTAAAGTGTGTTAACATTGCACTCAAATTCAAATTATTGCCCAGATGAAATTCATTGAGTAGCCTTTATTAAGCCATTAACATATTTCAAATAGCATTAATAAGCACATACAAATGCAGGTTACTACACCGCTGGTTTAGCAATGGAGATGGCTTTTTCTTTTGCTGTGTGAAGGGGCTAGAATTAAAACAGCGATTTTCTTTGCATCATTTTAAAAATGAAATTAACATTTCAGAGTCCTACCCTACAGGGGCCAAAATGCATCTATTTCTTCCTCTTTTTATCGCACTCCCACCTGTACTCATTTCTCACAGCACACCTTTTGGTGAAAGCACTCCTCAAATCCTAGGCTGCCTTTCATCCATTTCCAAAAGTCCCTTTGGGAGGGTGGGTGGGTGGATCAAAAAACCCCAAGCCCTTGGATCACCTGAAGATTTAAAGGAGCATCTAAAACCTGGTCAAACTGGTTTACGCTCTTCTCCGGTACAGGCAAGAGACTATTACCAACATGATCTACAGCACTGACTGTCAGAACACAACAAGAAAACAAACTTCAGTAACCGCTTGACTCGCAGACAACTCTGCTGGGAGGAAGCCTGCACAGATCTCCAGCCCTTGCCAGGGCACAACACGCACCAAGGCAACACACAGCATTAACACACGCCTCCTTCTTCACATCCGCTTCTGCAAATCCACTTGTTAGCAGTCATAAAACTTCACATTAAAGTTTGTTTTTTCTTTCAAGTACAGCCTATTCAATGAGCGTATTTCTTTGGCTTCAATGCAATCTGAATACACAGAAACATTGTATTATTCCCGATTCCTGCAGCATGATCTAAAATGGGATTGCCAAAGAAAGCAAAACCAGTTCAAGTTTAAAGAGAGAAGAGAGACAAAGTGCCTTGTTTTGATAGCTGTACAGGCAGGTAACAAAACCAGTTAGAATCAAGAGAAAGGGAACAAGCAATGTCCCATTTCTACTTAACAAGTAGAAACGCTTTCTTAAAGATAAGAAATGAACCGGATTTTATTACTTTAGTAAGTCCTACTTAGAGCATCAATTTTTACACCATGATGATCCAATGTCCCAGCTCCCCAAAGTACGTATGTATTGATCTGAAATAGGTTTGGTTTAATCCTTAGGTGCCTGCTTTATGTATAAATGGGACTAAGCATGCTGTTAATCAGGGAAGCAGGTCAAACTAATACACTATTGAAAAAATATCAATTTTTCTACTAACTCACTGTATCAGCTTGCGTTACTTTTCTCTGTCCTTTGGGCTACAGACTCTATCTAGCTATGGCAAAAAGAGTTTCGTTATAGACTAGCTCACCCATAAACCAGGTTTGTTAACTACAACCACAGGGATATCCAAGCTAAAATAACTCATGCTTAACTTTGAGAAGGCACAGGCAGCAAACATACTTGGTATCTGCTCACGAGATATCCCTTAAGGAGAAGCGGGACAAATACTCTCCCTACCAGGAAGTGAATTCTGTATTGCCTGGACTGCAGGCGCCGCTTTTCCTATTCAAAGCTTTTATATGCAGGTCTAATTCAGTCAGGTATTAGCACAGCTCCAAAAATGGCTGCCATCCTTCACCACTGACTCCAAAATGCTTTGGATTATGTTACGAGCACCTCCAGACTCAAACTGTTACATATACAAAATTATACAAATTGCAAGTTACTGCAAATTATACAAATTGTTTAGACATAATGTTTTTATCAACCCTAAAAATATAACTGTATATAAAGTAGTGTAAAACATCTATTTCCATAATGCAACAAAGAGTGAACCCATAAAAACAACTAGCTTAAAAAGCAGAATTTAAATCTCCCCAAACCTAGCGTATTTCCCTGCAGACAACACGCAGGCAAGATAGTCACGCTCTTTCCATCTAAGGCATTTGCAGAGCACCCATGGTTATCCGCTGTCCTCTGCTCCACTGGTCCAAATCTCTTTTTAAACATACAGCACCAACATCAGCACCTCCAAGATACTGAAAGGTTCTAAGTACCTGTCACTTTTTAGTCCCCCATCCATTTCAGATCTGTTAAGCTAGAATATCTCCCTTACTGACCTCCTAAAAATGTAACAATTGCTATTTTTAAAAAATTAAGCATTAAAATAACTCAGGAGCTCATGCTAGCCCTGGGAAATACTAATGACTTGGCAAGGCCTGTGATCTATCCAGAAATTACTCCTCTCTTTCACACTTTTTGGAATTACTCCTCTCTTTCACACTTTTTGGAATTACTCCTCTCTTTCACACTTTTTGGAATTACTCCTCTCTTTCACACTTTTTGGAATTACTCCTCTCTTTCACACTTTTTGGAATTACTCCTCTCTTTCACACTTTTTGGAATTACTCCTCTCTTTCACACTTTTTGGAATTACTCCTCTCTTTCACACTTTTTGGAATTACTCCTCTCTTTCACACTTTTTGGAATTACTCCTCTCTTTCACACTTTTTGGAATTACTCCTCTCTTTCACACTTTTTGGAATTACTCCTCTCTTTCACACTTTTTGGAATTACTCCTCTCTTTCACACTTTTTGGAATTACTCCTCTCTTTCACACTTTTTGGAATTTGAATTTAATTTTTCATTGTTAGCTAACTGCTGGCTCAGAGTTATGACTACGTTATATCTGTTCAATGTACACCCCCACTCTCAAAAAGCTTTTTGTCCTTGCGGGGAGAGCAATGCCACCACAAATAAAGCATTACACCAAGGTTTTTTTCATTACAGCTTCAGAAAAAATATGCATCAAGTGTTTACGCTTCGTTTTTCCTGGCAGTGTTTGGTTCTTGTTTGCATTGTGCTCAAGATCTATGGTCTACTGAAACAGATCCAAAACCCCCCAGTATCAGAAGGTATCACAGCTTTCAACAGTGAACCCCCACAATATCTTGAAGCATTAAGACTAAGGTGTATAACAGTATACTTCAGACTCAGGTGCTCTCCATAGTCTTTGAGGATCCGACCCCAAGGTCAGCAATAAGCTTGCAGCTGAGCCTAGATAACGGGAGCACTCTCCTTCCTCATTATGTTAAACAAACAAACAAACAAACAAACAAACAAAAGCAGATTTTTCAAGCAGTTCAGATTTTCTAAATTATTATGGAGTGCACTGCTAACCAAACGTGCTTCTGAAAACCACGCATTCGCCATCTAAAACCAGGTTAAATTAAAATCCCCTGCAGAGAAAAGAATTCATAAGGATTTGGTAGATAATCCTGACTATATATTTCAAGGATTTAACCAAGTCATTCCTCAGAGGCTTGCCCTCCCCTTTTTTTTTTTTTTCAGTAGCAGGGAAGGAGGCAGAAAGATGTAGCCTGACATATTATTTACATATTTTATTACAGTCCCAAAGGAGACGAACCAAAAGACCACCAAAATTCAGCAAGTATGCACGGCATGAACCACTGCAGACTTCAGCACGTACGCGCTGATGCATTCAGTCCTCACTGGAATAAGAAGTGACAAAATAACTTGAGGCATCTGACTACTTCTCATACCTTACAAGACATCTCTCAAAACATATGAATAAGCAGGGAAAAGCCTCAGTTGCTCCCAGCAACAAGGGAAGAAAAGAAAGGTTTGAAGCTGGCTTATATTTATCTACCCTGTTCTCAGTTTAGGCAACAAAAATTAGAGCACAGTGTGAAATGAGCAGCAGTAAAGTTACTGTAAAAAAAAATATGCAGGGGCAACAAGTAGGCAGCAAAAACCAGAACTCTCAGCAGGAGATATAAAAAGCTTAACACGGCTCCTACATCCTTACAACAACTTTTCCACTTCATTATTAATAAACTGCAAATGCCCACAATGCCAGTGAACCCAAAGTTCAAATCAAATTGTCTCACTCCCGTTTTAGATTAGCTTAGGGAGGTGCAGTGTCGTCCACTCTAACTCTGGCTCCCATGCAGTAGTACTCAGTATGTGATTTCAGCGTAACAGGAGAGTTATTTTACAAATTGTAGTGATACTGTGAACATCAGTCAATCTTTTCTGTCACGCTTCCTATATTCTCATTTACACTTAATACATTGCACCCCTTCCAGCTAGCAGTTTCATCCACTCGTCTACATTTTCAGCATAGAAGACTGATGCTTCTCCCTAAACGTTTCTCTAAGAAAATAGATTCCTTGTGCTCTCTGCCTTACCCACCGCAGTTCCTGTTGTCACATGGAAACTCAGAGATAGTCACAGATCAAGTTCAGAGTGGTCCTAAATTAAGTTACTGTTTTATTTCTACCACAAGCCTACGATTCTCTTCATGTCTGCATGAACCTACTCAAACTCTCAACCCTCTACCCAAGGTTAACAACTGTGATGCTACACATAAAGGACACCATTCACCAAAGAGCTCTCCTCCTTCTTTATCTCATAAATAAAAGAACTTTATATGAAAAAGGGTCACCAGTGGCCATCCTCTCTCTGCCCTGGCAAACCAGGCAAGCCGGTGTACCTCCACACAAATGCTCTGAAAACATATATATAGTTCAGAACATGCAGCAAGCACAGTTTGGTAACTGAAAGATTGTTTAATTTAAGTTTTGGGTTTTTTTAGAAGTCACCTATGTGCAATTTAGCAACAGTAAGGAATTATTGGGGTCACTACTCGTAGGCTGTCTGGAGCCATGTTCCCAGAGCCTGTAGGGCAATAACTGCCAAGGGAAAGATCCAGCTTCCAATGTCAAGCCTGCAAAAACCGACAAATACATCCTCAATCTAATCTTAGTAACTAGATACCTTTCTAGCAGCTAGATTCTTTCCTCTAATGTCACTGGGAATCACCACCGCAGCTGAACATATTGTTCAATCTTTTGAACTAGAGCTTAGTTCACAGCTAATTTGGGGACTCACGCTTGATTTCTCCAAAACAGCCTCCCCTCCATCTCCCTCCTCTGCTTGGTTACCTCCCCTCTTCCTATTTTTCAAAACTTGAATTCCTATTTTTTACGCTGTCTAAATGCACCACTGGTGATTCTTTTCACCCCTGGGGTCTTCTGGTGCTAAGTATCAATGCACAGACAGGTTTTTGTTCACACCTGGCATTAGCAAAACTGCATTTGCAAAAATATCTGCTAACCAACAGATGACTCCCAAGGTGAACAGCTGCCTCCTTAGCTTTGGATGTACCCAGCTCCGTTATCTCCAATGCATTCGATTTCTATCAAGGCTACCCAAAATTCATTAAATAGAGTTGGCAATGGAGTGTTTTGTTTGAACCCCTGCCATAGCTCTCTATGAAGAGGGCTCCTCACAGTGCATAGTCTTTTCAAGAAGCAAAACAAAATAAAAAGTTACTCTTGCTTTACACGGTTCTTCCTACTGGCTACACCTAGACTACTGGTGACCTGCCAAAATTCAGCCCAAAGGTGCACAGTGCTAGCTAGCGAATTCCCAAGGTAAACCAGGGATGTGTTGAATTACTGTATCTTGGCTAGACCACCTATTTTTACATCTTAAGATCCTGCTGAGAATAGAAAAAAAATTGATTTGCAGTTTAGAGGGGACATGAAGCGAGCTCCATGACACATATAAAATTATGAGGGAAGGAAAGAGACAGCTCCGGTAGAGCTATTTGAGTTAGTGCCAAATATGAAAGTGTGAAGGCAAATCCGAGCCAAGTCAGTGCTGGGTATTACCACAATCCTTCTTGCATTTCTTTTCACAGAGTTTAGATCGTGTCTTTGGACACTGTCTTACTGCTGTCTTTGGAAAACAAGTCTATTAAGTGGCAGCATAAGCAAAAGACAACAGAGTTCTATTAAAGGAGCACAGTGTCTAGTTTTGGTGCATTTAAATAGACTTGACAGCATCCTTTTGTTTCTGGATGTTCCAGAAGCTCCATTTCCCCAGTATGAATAAGAAAGAGCAGAAGAAAAATTAGTTTCTGTTTTAAATACATTAATAATACCTACTTTCTCTTGAAGAGAAAATCTTCCAATTGTCCTCCAAAAATATCTTTTCCTTCCTGACTCCTAACTTGTAATACAAACACAAAGTTATGATACCAGAGCTTTGTTCCATTCAAACCAGTAAGAGAGGATGACAAGCAGAGAGCCCCCCCTGCTGAAATAATTGCTTTCTATGATATGGCACAGTGATGGGATCCAACCTCTGGAGATCCAGTAGCAGATTCCAGTTTGAATGCCTCCCCTTAGGCCCCAACCTATCCATTTTTCCTTCCTTACACACCGACACAGAGCCCGTCTCTTGCTCTGATGGCCTGACCAGCCATATACATGCAACCAGCCTGCTCCTCCGACACGACCCCAGCCAGAGCAGCAGCTCCGGGGCAATATGCATCAGGTCCAGCTACTCAGGACCCATGTGCGGCACAAAGAGCCATGCCCCATCTGTCCTGTGAGGAAGAACCCAAAGATCTAATCCAGCCAGAGGACTGCAAACTGGAACTGGTTGTTAGAGGGAACATTAGCGGGTTACAAAACAAAACAAAAAAACCCCAAACCAAAACCCTACAGAGCTCACAACTGCCAAAAATCAGTCTCCAGAAGATTTTTCCAGGAGGTTTGGATTAACAGATAAAAATAGAACAGTACCATTTGGTGCAGTAGGTGGTGACCAGACACCAAAGTATTTTGGCAGATATTCCCGCAGCTCCAGAAGAATGCTGTCGCAACAGTCGGAGTCATAAACCTGAAATAAATTAGGGAGGGGTGGAGAGATCATCAGTTCAAAATATTCATTTTATACTTCCAATTGTCCCCTAATTATCATTTCTTACAGTCTTTGTTTTCATGTGCTTAAGATTTCTACTTTACATTTAAAAAACACACAAGATGAAGATGATAATTATCACAGTCCAACATGAATGAGTAGTATCTTTTCTTTCAAATTTTAAAGAGGAAAAGATGAATCAACTCTAACTAAGAATAACGTATGGCTTAACTGGAATAAAAATTTAAACTATATCTGTTAGCACTGAAGCCTCTTTAGCGAAATGGGTGTTCTCCCATCCTGGATCCAAGACTGTATAGGATTACTACATTGTATCGTGTATCCAAAGCTTTTTAAGTTATATCAAGTGAAGTATACAAGCTCAGACTGGATAGTATTTCCTCCAAAACAACTCATCCTGTAACTACATCACACAGACAACACACAATTCAAGTATATTTTTTTCATTCGCTTTAACGCGTTCAACATTTTTTTCAGTTTCGGTAAAAAAAAAACCCCAAGAACAGTTTGGGAACAGCAGCTGACGTATATTCCTGAAGGAGTAATTCTTTGCAGCGTTAAAACCAAGCCTTGGATACTATCAGCTACTGAATCGCATGACTGTCACCAGTGTGCAGTGTTGTTGTGAAGAGGGTTTCAAAACCATTCCCTCGACCAGATTCCCCCTGTCCCGCCCAAAGATCTCGTTACAGAGATAGGGGATAGCCTCCAGCACAACTCTACGGACTAAAAGATCCACATCCACACGAGTAAGAGGTTACAATGGCTGTTACTGCGTTTAAGAACCATCTCATCCTAGCCCCCTTGCAGCTATCCCGGTTCTGATGCTATCAGGCTGGCGTCCTGTCCCTCAGCCCTGCAGTGGTTGCACAGCCATGCCCACAGACGCCGCGTACGAGTAGCCGGGGACAAGCTAACAGTCCTGCTTTGACTTCAGCACGCAACACACAGGACTGCAGTCAGAGCCTGCTGCAAAGTCAGAAACAATGCAAAAAAAAATATTTAAGGTGTTAAGAGAGCTCTGCAGAGGTGGCTCAGCTCACTGCTTCGAGATCCACATTTAACCACAGTGGGAGAATATCTTGCGATGGAAACTACAAAGGGTAGGTATCACAAAATACATGCCTCTAGTACTGTAACATTAATACATCTAGGGTGGAAAAAAATCCCAAACCTGAAGTCCAGCTACTATTTTAGAACACCAAGGCAAGCCTCAGCTCTGATCATTGATGCCATGTAACTCTAGGCAGAGCCTCACGCAGCAGAACGTTAAAATTAGTCAATGCGGGTTTGTGCTAAATTTAGGTTTCATCACAGAAACCTCAAACCGGGTAAACTCAAATCACCAGTGTGCTTCAAATGCACAGCGGTGTTCCACAGCCCTTCAGGCACATCTAATCCGGGGCTCTTCCAGGCTGGTACCAGCCACAATTCTGACACTGTTGCTGGGCAGTGAGCGAGAAGGTGATACAACCAAATCCACACTGACTTTACGCTAGAGCATTTAATTTAACCCATTCCTTTAACTAGCTCATGGCATAAGCCCCATTTTAAAGATCCTAAGGAGGGTGCTGAATCCCCAAAGTTCAAACCACACAAATATGCACGCAGCGTGATGCAAAACACTGACGTACACCTACTGCTTGCACCCTCCACTACTGGTGCTATCTTAAGCGTACAAAAGTTGCTGGGCGTGTATGTTACAAGTCACAGTGTCACATCACAGGGCACTGATCTCTTTTCACATGTCCTGGTTTGACAAGCTATCATCCCCTCTGCGGACTACAGGTAATTGTACGCCTAGGCCTCTGTGTTAACACAAGCTGGTATGCTGATATTCTCGTGCTCTAAGACAGAAAACCTTGCTTGCCCCTGGGATCAGTGGCTGCTGTGTATTTTTATTTATGCAACATTTCTTTGCAGAGCCTCAGATCTTGCCAGCAGAAAACAGTGCTTTTCTCAAAAGACTGCGCCGTAGTTCGATCTTACTAGCTTAAGGAAGAAAAAAATAAAATTAAGGGTGGGAGAGAAGGGAGAGTGAAAAATTAGCACCACACAGATGCTGAGGCACAGACCCATCCACTGCTACCTTTTAGAAGAGAGTTCACTGCTCCCCACCATACAGACGGCTGTTTCTGGGCCAGGACTCCAAGCAGTGACTGGTGGAACTATGGGTATTTTCAGACAAGCAGTACAAACCCAATTCAATTTTTGTTTACTGTGGTAATTTATTATCATAGCACCTCATAGCCAAGACAGGGAATTGCACTGCACCCAGCACAAATGCTCTTCTCCCAGGTGAATTTATGCAGATCTGAAAGGCAGCGACCATCATGAAGTATCACAGCCTTGACACAGGAGCCAGTGTGCATATATATACACATATATATTTAGGACAGGACAAAGAGGAAAGAGATGGAAGCAAAAAGTGCAGCAGACAAGGAAGAGAAACACTGAATGCAACTGAAAAAGCAGGCAAACATAATAAGAACTTGTTTGCTTAATTTATTGGCAAAAAGAAGGACTCTGTGAAAGCGATATGTCAGGAGACCACACC
Source organism: Vanellus vanellus (assembly GCF_965231255.1). Lineage (NCBI taxonomy): Eukaryota > Metazoa > Chordata > Aves > Charadriiformes > Charadriidae > Vanellus > Vanellus vanellus. The sequence continues at coordinate 38,591,146 of NC_138912.1, read as the reverse complement.
TATTTTTTAAAAAGAGACAGTACTCTTGCTTTGACTTACTTTTTAATCATCAACATTAGGGTCCAGTATTAAATACTCAGCAAGTAACTACAAGCATGCTTCTGTGTATTTCAAATAGTAGGATACAATAAAGATATTCGGATAATTTATAATGGGGTGTAATAGCCTAAAGTCCAGGCCAAATGGGAAAAACAGCTCCAGGAGTCTTATCTTCCCAGTAGTCTGTCCTTTAATACACTGATATAAGACATTTTAAGTGGAGACAAAACTCACAGTAATGCATTGTTCAGTATCATTACTTCAGCGTAACAGAACTAAGTGCATTATTTCTCTCTAAAGAGTTATCTTGCTCCTAGAAACAGTAATAAACTCCCCTCGTAAGTTTGACGTAACATATACAAAGCACTTTATTTGACCTTAATATAGACCTCAATCTCAGCCTGTAATGTATTTGCATGTCAAACAAGAATAAGCACTCAGTTAATAAAGATCAGAGGAAGTCATTTGGTGTGGGCAAAGCAAGAAAACCAGACATTTCAGGAATTCATGCTCATTAGAGAGGGGCCTTGTAAACAGCACCCATGCCACGGGCATTTCTTCTCATTTCATACAACCTGGTAGCAAGCTACACATTTAGATTTACATTTGGCATTCTGAATGACATGTTTTACATTTACATGAGAAAATCACCCTTAAAATTACAAAGGAAATAAACCATGCATCTCATGACCCAAAAGGTACATCTACTAATATTGCTGGAAAACTCACGGAAGAGACAGGTTATCACTTACCCCAGAACAACCCTTGGAAATAAACCATTATATTTTTATTTATATCAGCAGTATTCCAATTTCATTTCAAGCACCTGCACTTTTTTTTTTTTTCTTTTTTTAATGCAACAACAGGTCCATTTCTCCAGCATACACTGACAAGTATAAGTTATTTCTGCTTTACAGGTAACTGTACATAACGTCTTCATCCAACAAATCAAGAACTGCAAAACAATTCAACATCAGCTCAGCCAGGGGAGATATCCATTCTACGTATCGCAGGCTACATTCTTCCAATAGCACAAACTGGAGACATAAAATGTAATAACTGTTGGGCTTAAAAGCAAGTAAACAGGATGCTGACATTTGGAGGGCTCACAACAGCACCATTACAAATTACAGCAACTAACTCATAGGAAGAATATGCCCCAGATATGTCCTGTGGCAGCTCAGATAGTCTAATAGACACCATGAAGTCATAATTTCCAGTTACTCAGGACTTTTTAATTCCGAGGCAAATTTACCATCCCCTAGTTTTTAATCCAAAGTACACTCTGTTTGTTTTGGTAAGTCTGATCCAAACAGATTCATCTGTTTTTTAATGCAAACAGGGACTGCTTGGGAGAATGGGAATGTTCTTTCCCTTACTTAAAGCAGCATGACATTCGGGGTTGGTTTTTTTTGTTGTTTTCTTAAGACTAGCTAATCACATAAATGACAGAGGAGGGGCAAAACAAATGTTTAAACTTCAACAGGAAACTAGTTCTGGCTGTACAGACCCATCTTCAATTGTCCTGATGAATATATACCACTTAGAAATGTAGTCTAAAGAGAGTCTTCTGAAGTACATAAGAGTTGATCTAAAAGAACATATGTCTTAAATTTGCATTTATTTTAAAGTTATTTGAGAAGGAGACTTTAAATGCCAGAGTAGGCATGTCAGTCTGAAGCATCCCTAAAGGAACAGTAGCACTATGGCTTGCCGAGCCTCAGGATACACAACCAGCTGTCAACATCAGGCAGAGTTCAGTTTCCAGCATGGTTTTGGGGGGATTCTTGAGGAGTGGGGAGCAGTTAATAAGCGAAGCGCTCAAATTAGCAAATGCAAGATTTACAGATGATAGTGCAGCCTTAATTCTGTCTCCTAATGTGTATGTATTACATTACAGACTTTAATTACCTGAGCGCACACTGCATTTCCCTCTGGACTCCTACATCACCCAGTTACACCAGGCAAGTACAAAGGCCAAAAAATTGAGGTTGAAACAGCAGCTGTGAATTTAGCAATTCATAACTCAGATCGGCCTTGCTTCTTTCTCAAAGTAGTACTATCTTGTTTTGACTTGCGAGTGTCTGCAGTATTTGTTTCCACAAATATAACTAGAATTGAGCCAGCCCTGCTTATATTCAAAGTATCTGATAGAAGAGTAATTCCAAAAGTTAAATATTTGTGAATTACGTTATGCTAAATGCTATTATACTGAATTGCTTATTTTACTATCCAATAGACAGCCGTACTATACATGAGACCGTAACCGTTATTCTCACAGAAGATAACTACAGAAATACCAAAAAAAAAAAAAAAAAAAAGCTTAAACCAGATCAGGATATATTCCCACCATCTGATCACGTAAATGGATTTTCAAACAAGAGTGGCACACACTTGTGACAATCATATCCTTCTTCCAGGAGTCAGGGGAAAAAAAAATAAAATTACAGCAAGGAGTTAGCCATTTTGCCTTCCAAAAAATGAAGGCTGTGAAAATAAGCTTCAAAAAAATCTCTCAGAGAGATACTTATTTGGTGATGTTTATCAAGCCAGTCATTCTCTAACAATGCCAGAAAAACAGTAGCTCTTATTTTATCCACTTCCACATGTTTTATACAGTCAAATTCAGTCTGACCCTAGCAAGATTTGCAGCCCCAGGCATGGAATCATCTTTATAAGAGGCAAAGCAAACCCTGACCCACTTCCAAGGACGTGGCAGAGCTTCAAAACTTCAGCAGACAGAAGAAGAACCCAAAAGGCAGCAGCCAGGCACAGCCACCAGCAGCAACGCTGAACAAATACCACAGTGGAGCCGCGAGTGAAGAGCTGCAGACGCCATACGCAGCAAGTCACTCTGAAATGGTCAGAGGTAAGCTGGGTAGAGATAAATCATCCAGACCCTCTTTCCTTCCAATAACCACTTACTACAGTGCCAAGGCAGTCAAGTATTTTGAAAGACATAAGCCTGTACCCCACCCTACCCCATCACAAGAAGAGAGTTGTTTCCCTCTTCACAAGACAGCAAACTCCCATCTCATCTTTCATCCCACAAGATTCCCGTGCAACTAAAGATTAACAACAAAGCAAGTTTAAATAATTTACTTTCCTCACACACACACCCCCCATTTGCTGCAAGCCACCCAGCTGAGCACGGAGCAGGGTAGTGAGCATCAGGGCCTTCTTGGTCAAAATTGCAAAATTAGAGACCACGTTTCATCACAAATCTCTTGCCACAGAACTGAGCTTCCTCTTGCCCTTCAGTCTCTCCTGGGTTCACAACTTGCTAGCACAATCGGATGTTACCATTCAGCTTTAACTGCTTAAGAGCTGGAGTCTTTAATGAACTTGAGAGCTCATTGACATCAAAGATAACCTTTCTTTCAGGATGTGCAAACAAGGCCCGATTGCTCAGGCACTACAATCCCATTCATCCTTCTCTTTTTTTTTTTTAAAAAAAAAAAAAAAGCTCTTAAAGAGGATACCCCGGAAAGTGTAGGTGATTATATTTACATTAACAGCACAAACACCCATTAAGCTGCTTCCTAAGTAGGTTATGACACTCTCAGGTGGACATAGTCCAAAAGTACATCGCAAATTGCACAAAGTCTCTACTCCAGAATCTACCTTCCTTTGGTTCAGTTATATCAATTTGCACGTACTACAGACTGGAGCAGAGTTCACATCAGGTACTCTCCACTAGAGACCAAAATAAAGAGAACATCGCCTAAAAAGAGCGGTTAAGACATACTACTGTTGGTCATCTGATAAGGAAGTTTCAATTTTAACACACTGAATACTTCTTCCCCCATTCTTACTTACTCTTCCTTCTTAGTTTGACACCATTCACCCAATAGAGCTGTAGTGACACTGGTCCTGAAGTCACCCACCGCAAACACTCAAGCCACCAGCCGCCAGAGAGATCTAGCAAATTTCAAGGCAAAAAGTCAAGGCACTTTGCCAATTGACACCTCCCTTGAAGAAGTACAGCACAATCAGTTTTCTCATCTATCTGTGCAGCTCTTGTGCCAAAAGACAGCTCTGTTGCTGCAACGCATGAAGAGGTGGCGCAACATGACTACTGCTTCGCATTTGAAGGGAAGACACGTACCTGGTCAGAAACCACCACCTTGATACATCCAAATCCTCACAGATGCAGAAGCAAGTTGAACAAAGACAGCAGCTAAAATGTTTTTATGCAAACTTTCTGCTACAAGAAGAAATATTTTTTTTAAAGCAACTCAAACTATTTAAGAGTTCAAGCTTAAATTATCACTGGAATTACCGAAATAAAAGCAAAACCGTAGAACAATAGGACAAAAGGCAAAATAAGCCAGTATCGCTGTCCCACTTTTGGAGAACATTAATAAGTATTACCCTTTGTTTCCGGAATGCTATCTGATCAGAGCTGAAGATTCAAACTAGGGAGCGAGAGAGAACAAGGGCTGGTAGGAACCCTGAAGCACTTATACTTAAATAGGCAAAATTTAATTTTACATTTCAAAGTGGAGACAAGTCCTGACAGACATAAGCTGGGGTTATTTTTTTCCTAATACTGCACGAGGCAGCCCTCAAAAGGCATGTGCTGCAACTCTACCTGAAAGGTGCAGTTTCATGGTAGATTAAGTCAATCCCAGCCAGGGCTACCACAGTCCCATACACATTTTCATCCCATCCCCTGCAGCAATGTCAGCATCCAGCTGGTCCTACAGCCTGCTGAGCACCCTGAGTTGGCTCACTGCCTAAGTGCCCGGTCAAGGCACTCAGTTTAAACTGCTGTTTAAGTACATCTACCATCAGTACCTCTGAAATGCTTGAAATTATGTCTTCACCTTCCTTTAAAAACACCTGTTTGCGTTACCCTTAATTTTCACAATTTTATTCATCTAAATTATTTGTATTTTACCAGCACCTATGTATTTTGTTATCTCCTACTATACCCTACCCCTTATTCCAGAATACTCAACTCCCACAGGCAGCCAGGTGTCAAAATTGATCATTTCGAGGGGTAGCCCACAAGCATTAGTCAGATTTATAGTCTCCATTTCTACATCAAAAGCTCCTCTACCAGCAACAGGCTCTACTTTGTCATGAGAACACTTGCCAAGACAGAGGCAGCTAGTAATAATCTTTTTATTTTATTTTATTTTTTTAATAGACAGAAAAGTAAGGCACCTACTAACAGGAATTTTAGTTGATAGCTTATGATTCTGGGAAAGCATGCAACAGCTCCTTCCACAAGGACTAAAGATAACAGCCCAAAAGCTATTCTTATGTTTTCTACCCAAGTAGAGGGGTTATCAGTAGTTAGAGAAGATACACTAACATCAAAACAGCTGGTTTGTAACAACTAGCAGTATTTTTTGGTTTGCTTTGAATAATTAACTCTTTGGAGTCCAACCTGCACGTAGCCTATGCAAAACCGGAATTTACAGAGTTGATTATGAGACTGCATCTTCCTTTCACTCACCAGTCTACTGGACAAGCACAGCGGCTGCTGCTTCCCAAACCTGCGAATAAGCCCCCCTGCTCACCATTGGCAAGAAAGGAAAGAAGCAGTGCTAACTTGTGCTAGAACACAGAGGGGGGAACTGAAGAAGAACAGGAATAACACTAAGAACCCTTTGATCATAGTCTCTTCCAGTAAGGCAGGAAAAAAAAAATATATATAGGCAAGTGAATTCTGTTACATTCAGGCATGGTGAGCCAAGTAATTTGTTTTGCTTTGTCTTCAATAAGATTTTTATATATATAAAAATACACATGTCTGTGTGTATATATGTTTATATAAAAAAATACACACACTCAGAAAAATTATTTAAAGACTGAAAAATAATTGCTCCCAAATTCCTCCTTAAGTATTGGATATTGCAGGAATTTTAACAAGCATGTTATATACACAGTGGGACATTCAATATAATACTTAATGGACTTTTTAATTTACTTATGGTTAATCTGGTACCTGGATGACCAAGAACACACCAAAACATTACATTATCACACATACACAGTCCTGGCTTCATGCAATATTCTCATATTACAAGCCTTTTTTTTTTTTTTTTTTTTTTTAAATCTGCAAACTGGAATTCTTATTTTCAGAGTTTGAATTTATTTTCTTTCAAGAAGGCAACCTACACTTTCCCCAATCCCATACTGGCAGTCCATCAACTATATCTTATTTTTAAACAAACTTATAGTGCACAAAGTACAGTATTTTCTGTATAACACCAATATACCTGTAGTAAATTTATACATATTCTTAAATATTCATAACTTAATTGAAGTTTAAACAATATTTGATCCAGTCTGAAAAAGTCAGCATTTGCATGACCCTCTAACACAGCAAGAGCACTGTACTGTAGCTTAATCCAATTCAACCTACTACGGATATGCACATTAAAACTACGCATTTTTGCTTTATTTTCAGCCAGATCTACTCTTGGGAAGGAACTTTCCTCAAAATCAGGTTGATAGAGAACTAGATTATTTTTTTTACTGCTTACTTACATAACATGGACTGTAGACTACTCAGTCTGTTACCAACTCCACCCAGTAGTTCCGCGATAGCATCAAATTGCAATAATGGCCTTTTATTGTCTCCTTTTATGAGGTTTTCTTAGATTTATTAAAGCAGGCTGTAGTTTATTCAGTGGCACACAATATACAAAGAGCTTGGGGAACAGATGCTCACCAGACCCTTCTAGGTTAACCTTCTACTGCGCGGTGCATCCCTTTCAAACTTGTTTTTGCCGCAGAGTGCAAGAATCACAAAAATCTGCCATGCTTTGTAGGTCTTACTGTCCTGGTACAGTATGCTTTCAGTCATTTAATAGCAATCTGAAGTACAAAAAATGCAAGTGTTTATAGGACAGTAGTAGGAACTCAGCAGACTCTTAGACCTACACTTCATCCTTCATCTCTATTAGACGACTCCTCATGTGAAAAAGATCTGCATAGAAGCTGCCAGTATTTCACAATTTAGTCAAAAAGCCATTTTCTTCTCATTAGCCGAGGAGTACTGCGTGTCCTTCCTTTTCTTACAAAGCCTCTGTCCAGGCTCGTGGTTTAAAGCCTAGAGCATGAGGCAATTTCACATGCTGGTTTGGGAACTTAAATTTGCTTATTTCCCCAGCAAACAGCATCCCTCCCAGACAGTTTCTCAGCAGGAGGAACGAGGCCGAGGGCAGAAAGGGACTGTATCAGAACGCACTTGCTATGTTTGCAAACAGGTAATTTGTATGCTTCAGTACCGCTACCTCTTCTGGAGACGCAGCAGATCTGGACATACCAGAACAAGACACAGCCAAAGATAACTTCACAGGACACTGAGCTACAGCTGTGAATGCAGTAGTACCGAAAGGTTTGGGCAAGGCATTGCATCCCCAAAATAAGATGTTAAGAGAACGCTGCATCCTGTTTCTCCAAGCTTTGTCCATACAAGACTGAAAATCAGAACCTTAGCTGGAGACTTGATCGCAGGATAAGGATATTTTAGTACACAATAGGAGCATGATGCCCATCATCAACTCCTTTTTCAGTCAAGGATAACCATCTAAATCAAGACCATAAAACCAGTTAACTGAGTTTACAAAATAGGGTAATTCATCCTGAAGCAAGGCATGCTTTGCCTCCCCGATCCCCTTCCTTTTCCATCACTAGCAGAGAACAGTTTACAGAACACAGGCTGCCTTATCGTGATTTGTGCTATATAGGCTGAAAGCAGGGCTGAGCCTTATGAGTCAGTTCTTGCAACTCTATGCAAAAGCTTCCAGGCCAAAACACATCTTTCAGGCCGCTGGCTTGATTTCATGCCATGGAGGGGGAGGGAAGTCATCAGAAGTCTTCTGCGCTGCCTGAAGCTGCTTGAATACTAATTAAAATTAGACAATGCAAAAAAGAAGCAAGTGTCAAGCAGCAATGAAAAGCCATGGCATAGGAGTAGCAGCAGGTTATTGAGAATGAAATAAGAAAAACAGTACGGAGAATATTATTGATAAGGGTCCAGATGGGCATATTTCCTGCACGATTCTTCTCTGTAACCACAGAAGCACAAGGAACGATGGCTTCAGGAACATTAATGTAATTGGGTCTTCACTAACATGTTAGTGTCTGGCCACAAACTCAAGGATTAACTGTTACAAGAGAGACAAGAAAAGTTGCACAAACAATATTAATTCTGCCTTATGTCAGGTCGTAAAATGAGTTAGCAAGTTCTTTAGGGGAAACAAAACAGAAAGACAGGTCATCGCCCTGTTGAAAGCTGCATTATAATGCATCCAACAAAAGTTCAGAACAACAATTGTGCGGGCAACCATGAAACCATTACTTCCTAGCTTTCAAGTGCCTGACTCTCACCTAACTAATGTAAATCTCTTTTACATGCTGGAGCTATTTGTGTCTCTTACATCCTGGCTTTGTTGTCAGGACATGTAACAAGAATGAAAAACAATTTCTATTATCTACAGTGGTAACAGCTTCCTTGCATTCATATTATATGTCAGCAGGGCTTGAACCCTGAACTTTCAGACTACTGCTACAGCAGTTAACAGAGATGTCGTTAATTGGCAATGGGTGAAAGATCTGTTATCCAGAAAGGCCAGATGACTAGCCTGATTATCTTTTCCCAATGCTACGTGGGGTGAACCAGCTCCCTCGGTTCCCAAGCACTGGGGTAGAGGTACAAGGTGGCCAGAGCTGAGCAGCAACTGGGAGAACCTCAACCGCCTTTTCATTCCTACTCCCCAGAATTACCCTTGCCCTCTGAGACAAGGGTATCTGAGAATTAGGGTAAGACTTGTGTTGCAACAGCCTTGGAAACCTTATAGTATTGAAGGTATATTATTTGGAGCCATGACTTGGCAACATCACGAGAACCAGCTATGACAATTCCAACATGCAGCCACTAGCAAACAGGAAAGAAAAAAAAAAAAAAAAAAAGAAAAAAACCAACTAGGTAAGCACTGGAAGTTGTCCATGCTGCAAAAGCTTTCTCAGGACTGTTTTTGGCAGGCAGGATGAGGGGGGAAGGTGTACTACTCATACCCCAAGCATCACAGAGTCACTGTAGGAGAGCGCAAGAGCGCAACAGCAATTCAAATAAAATTTTACAGGAACATTTATTGATCTATTAACCATAAAATCCCAGTTTATTAGCTACTGCATCAGCAACCTTTAAGACTTCAGTATGCCACGCTCAGAACAGGTACAGACAGTAACAGAGGTTTACAGCCCCACTGAGTGAGTGCCAGCAATCAGAAGTGAAAGAGCTGCCATTTCAAAATAGTCCAGTGACATTCTCCTGTTCTGTTGAATGTAAGAAACACTCCATCTCTTAGTGCTAAAAAACACAGCTTGTAGGAAACTGTACTCACAAAGTTAACCTCACCAACTGTAAATTCTCCCCTCCTCAGTTTTAAGTATTTGCGGCCCAAGCTCCATCTTTTCGTGCCCACACAAGCAGCTGCCCTATTTAGAGCCTGACATTCCAGCTTCCTCCCTCTCTTCAGGGGACCAACAGGACAGCAGTTTCTGCAATACCGCATTCTTGAGCTGACAAATTATGAAAACCCCTGTGCTGAAGAAGATAGCTCTTAATTAGGAAGAGAGTGTTATGCTAGCACACAGTGCTCCTGGGTACAGCCTGGCATGTTTGAGACAAGAGCTCTGTACTCAGTTGAGCAGGGAGGCTTTACTCATACAGTGACTGCACTAACCTTTCCAAAGGATGCTTTTCTCACAGCTCCCAGTTCACCTGCCAGAAGAGATCACCATAGGAAGGCTGATGGGCTTTTTCCCTCCCCTCTCCCAACGCTGATGAATCAAATCAGACTGTTTCAGCATGTATAAATGCGCCCCGGCACAAAGCAGGCTGAAGACAAATACTAAAACACACCAAGCAGTAGACTGCTTTTGTGGATTTCTTAGCATGCATGTGTAGGCAGCCTACCATAAACACATACTGCCTTTTACCAATTTATTTTCTTTAATGGAAATGGGTCACTACTACATAATATATTATACTGCATTTTCAAACAAGACTATTTTCCTGTTTCCACATCTCTGGGCACTGCTCCCTCCTGAAACTCCTTCAAAAGCAGTCCTTTAGAGTGCCTCCACCTACACATTCCCACCGAGTATTTCCATTAGATGGAAACAACTGATCATCAGTGTAGATAGTCCTTAAAAAAACCACAACCCTTCTAGTTCAATATTTTTAATTCTCTTGCTGCTTATATCTATTGAAAACAAAGTATTTTGTAGCTAGTGGAGGTTAAAAAAACTCCTTTTTTTTTTTTTTTTTTTACCCAGATAAGGGTACTAGAAGACCTGGTAAAACACTCCATGGTTATGCAGTCAGTGTTTGTAAGAAGTTCATGCCCTCAGGTACAGGAAGGGAGTTTGCAAGAACAACATTAAAATGTTATTACTTTGATTTGATAATTACTCAGATTTACAGAACTCAATAGAAAGTGGACATTACCACTGGAAAGTCACACTCCAGTGATAAGTTAAGCAATACATGGTAAGTTATTAGCAATGACTACAAATAGCTCATTGTTCTACTACATTTTATCATAGAAGGCACTCACGATAATCTTGTCATACCCTATTTTTCCCCTCCCTCATAACACAGAATCATGACAAGCCATTTCCCCATCAGCAGAGAATGACACATGTTGCTGTAGTAGAGATAATTTGGTTTACTTGGTGAAATAATCTCTTAAGGAAGACAACCTGTATTTAGATGGTGGGTTGTGGAGTGTTGTTTTCTTTTTTTAAACTGCTAAACTGAAAATATACTGTCAGGAAACCAGAAAGGTAACCTAATGGCAGCCTGAGTAGAAATTACTTGAGAGATTTTCCAGTTTTCCACTTTGACAGAGACCTGTGAAATTCTTCAAAACTTCCCAGTTGCCACCCACTTCTGAGCAGGTTTCAAATCACCATTAGTATTTTGCACTACAGTGCCTTGCTCAAGTTTGCATTCCAAAATGGAAGCCCATTTTGTTGGGGCTCTACCAGTCAGCACTCAGCTTCATGCTCAATAGAAAATAACCCATCAACAACCAGAGGAAAAAAACTTCTGGCGATTCATTGACGCAAACTATGGCTCTCTGTCATGTTCACCCATCCAGTAGAAGCCAAATCCAGCAGAAGCCAAATCCAGCAGTTTCAGAAGAGAAGACTCTCTTTTCCAGACAGAAGATAGTATCTACCCAATATTATCCTGGTATCAGGTTAAATATATCAGGGCTATATTCAAACTTGTCTTATTATCTTCTATCATAACACATTCCCTGCAACCTTCAGCTCATGAGCGCTCAGACTCCATGCTGAAATACCGCTTCCTGGTCACTGCTGGTCATTGGAAGACACTTCTGTCTCAGATCCACTATAGCTGCCGAGGTTTGCTTTACCCATAAGTAAACACCCTGCTTGTTTCTGGCACAGGTACTGGGGCACTAACCTTAATTCAGGCCAGGGTAAGGTAGCATGCAAAGGAAGCAATAACTGATCTATCACTATGGACAAAACAAGCACATATGAAAAAAAAAAGGTGCAGAAATAATAATAGAAAAAGTTCATGACTAATCCACATACACTAACAGGTAACTTTCTGGTTTGATCTTATAAACGGACTTGCTGTCTACTGCTGACAAAGTGACAGCCTAGGATTCATCAGTCTTGTTCCACTTGTTTCATTTCTGAACTGTTGCCCACCGTCTCTGGTACGTGACTGCCTTGTAAACAACCCCCTGTCTCAGGGAGTGGTAAAATTCTCCTTCCCCCATTCTCTGGAGGCTCATTAGACTATTTCAAGGTGATAATGCCTCTTTGATTATAGACCACAACATGCCTTGAGCTTAGTCACCAAAACCAGGGCAGTCTTGCTGTTGTTCCCACTGCTTACAAGTTTAATCACTAAAACTGACAGAAGACTGGAAAAACTGACAAGAAAGGTTTGTAGTCTTTTAAATAAGTCAAAGCAGTTCATTGATGTCCAAAAAGCACCAACATGGCACAAGGTAAATGGTAAAAATGGGAAGAAAGGGCTTTCCCTCTTGGCAGCAATGAGCTATTGTATCAGATCACGCTGTACATAAAATCGTACCTTACACTGAACCTCACAATCCGCGGTAATCCTCATCTTGTAACAACCATACGTAGTGCTTAGGTGTCTATATCCCCATCACATGGTCCTTGCCCGAGAGCAAACATGATAGTAGTTAATCATTGAGAAGAGACAAATCCCCAAGACCTTTCTCCTGTACTTTCACCTACATAATGTACATGCATTTCCTCTCCTTCCCTTCTCCCACAAAACTAGTCCACGCACAACTAATTGTCTATACAACTTTCCCTTTCTCCATTATTTTTCAAGAACTGCCCAACTCCTTTCCCAAATGGCTTATAACCAAAAAAATTCAATGTCGGAAGCGACCCAGCAAGGCCGTAATTGGAGCTAACTTTGCAAGTTATTGGCATTGAGACCTGACTTCTTCCACTGCAAAGGCATAGTAACAAGGGCACTGATATGGGCTTCTTTCTTGACGATTTGCTGAGGGCTTGTCACATGAATCTAAGCAACAGGGAAAGTGATAAAGCCTGTGCTGTGAATGGTTAGCGTCCAAGCTTACCACTGTTACTCCCCGGCTTTAGACAGCGACAACAAGTTACTGTCCATACCTCAGGATTTCACAAAGTAGCCCGACACTCGAAGGAGTCGGTTCAAGCTTTCTCCTACTGAAGAGTTACCACTCAGGCTGGATTGCATCTTTCCTAACCTCATCTAAAGGACAGTCACTGAGAAACCTCGGAAAAGTATTTACATTTAAATTTAACTGGCTCCTGCTGAGCTCCTACTAACTCACGAGCTGCTGTTTTGTCTAGCAGTCCCATCATGAGAATTATCGAGTAATGCTAGTATGCAAACACATTGTTCTCTTAGAGCACGTTGCTTAGTCTGTTTTCATGTGAGACATTTCCACAAAATAAGTAACTTCTTTTGGTAACTTAAATTAACACCCTTCTCGGGGGGGGAAGGAAAAACAAACCAAACACAACAAAAAGAGGGTCTCAAGACTCCTCTCATCCTGCATGAAGGTATTTACAGTTCTTCGTACCTAATAAGCCATGGAAAGGGATTACAGATCAAGCAAATAGAGAAAAAACATGTGACAGTATCACAGGGAGGTAGGTTGGCTCTAAAAACAGTTTACCCTCCTAAGACAAGAAGCAACAGCTTTCCTAGTTTGTGTTATTAAAGTTACCAATAAAGCAAACTGAAGATAAGAAATAGGGAGAACACAACAAACTAAAGTTAAAACAACTGGAGAGTTTTATTTTCTTATTGACTTTTTAAAGCAGCTGAGTTTTAATCCAGTGAACAGTTTTAATCCAGTGAACAGAGCAACGCTTCTAGCAATAAACCAGACTAGACGAAGTGTAAGACATGCTAAATTTAGATGCAACCAGTTCTGAGACACTTAACAACATGAGAAAGTTGGGATCAAACATACCTCCCTTTAATCATAGATGGAGATAATACGAGGCTTTTCAATAAAGTCTTAGATGCTGCGAAAACCCTGCTGTCCCATGAGCAAATAAGCAAGCTTAAATCCTGTGAGTGAAGTAGGTCTGGCATGGGGATAGACGTTCAAAGGGGAGAAAGTTCTAGACAGCACACAGATGCCATGACAGGACTGTCCGAGACCTACCATTCAGATATTTAGGTTGCACTTTCCCAACTGCACCAATAAGGATGTACTTCCACACCAGTCACACACATCATTTCACCTGCAGCAAGGCAGCTCCCCTCCATGCTGCCTGACCCTCACCTTGTTGTAGAACTCCTGCTCCCTGGGACCACGAGGTGGTGGCTGCAACTGCTTCAGGACAGTCCCATCTGGATGCTGCAGTATACCTAGAAGAGAAGCGTTTCCTTCAGGGCTTAGTCTTAAGAGATACAGATCTTATTTTTATTTTCCCAAAAATAGCAAATACACGTCAGGGACGGCCTATTTGCTCTGTCGCACTGCTTTCAGTACACACACAGTAGAATCTAAATTGGCAGCTCCTGCACAAACCCCTTCGCAGAAGGTTGCTTGCATTCCTCTTTTTCTAGCTATCAGATGATTTGCTGGGTCTAATCCTGCTCAAGGCCAACACAGCACTGGGATTTGACATTAAAAGTTCCACCCAAAAAAACCCATCCATTCAACTATGGAAAATTACATAGACACTCCCTTTTTAAATAACTGATAAATCATTTTTGCAACAATGCCAAGAAGTTAAAGCCATTAGTACCAAGTTTAATGCATTTCTCACTAACTAAAATAGAAATACATGTCCTGTGAACTTATTTCTATAGTAGGGGCACAGAAAGAGCACTTCTGTATTACTGGAAGTAGCACCCCTATAGCACTCCATGCTAATCAGGTGCTACTATTTGTATCACCCATAATCATAACACAATACAGAATTTCACCTCAGCCAGGCAACCACCTTCATCATGCCAGCACCAAAAAACCCCCAAAATATCCTCCCAATGCAGCCTTAATGAATCTCCAGCCAGCAAGATTGCTGAGTAGCTGTGTAAGAAACGCAACTGAATATCTGAGGGTACTCAAGAGGTGGATATGGGCAAGAATGGCGAAAAGTAACTGCATCCCTGTGAAGCGCACTCTAAATTTCAACATCGTAAGTTGCAAGGAAAAAAGAAAAGCCCACTTCTGGAAAAGAAATTTTCTCCTAGGATTTATTCACAGCTTTGCAGATGGTAATTTATTTTGTTTATAAGTGAAGCAAAAATGTCAACTGTATCCAAAATAGGTTCCATCTTCAGATTACCACTTGAGGAAACACAGTAAAATGAGCCAGGAGCTCTGTGTCCCAAAAAGAGTTTGCAGTTGTAACAGCAATTGTGCTTTCACCTTTTGGAAAGCATTATCTCTGAAGGGGCTCTGTTGCGCAGTCTTGGAAACTAAACAAAATCTTTAGAGCCCAAGATACTTACTTTAAAAGAATCACCAGACTTAAAAAAGTTGTTTCATTAGTTGGCTGCACCAATGAACAACAAGGGAGTTTAAAAATTTGCGTAAAACAGCTCTCAAGACAAGCTGCTTGCTGAAAGCTGGATTTTGTATACTTTCCAGAACTAGAAAAATATTGCCACCCAGCAATGCCCAGACTACCACATCATCTACAAGACACAACAGCTTCTTGCACACACCTCCCCCACACTGCCCCCTTTTACATGTGCTGGAAACAACTTAGCAAAATGCACAAAGTACCTGAACAGCACAGGTTTTGAATGCGTATTGCCAACGATCACAACATTAAAAAAAGGTTTTCGTTGGCTTTGATGATAAGACAAGACAATCCATAAGGGTAGAAAAAACAGGCAAATATTCCAGGAAATAGAACCCATACACTATTGGATGGATACATATTACCTGAAGAGTTCAATATAACCTGATGTTGTCTAAAGTTCCCTTATTCTCTGCATTTCTTGACAGACCAGAGCACCTACTCTGTGACTGAGGCAGGCCTGGAAACCAGATTCATGTTTCAACTCTCACCACAAAGATGAAAACTCCACAACCTTCCCTCTGACCTACAACAACCAATGCAGATCATACTAACATATGGACATTGGTTGTGGTTTTGTTCTAGGGTTCCTGGGGTTTTTTTCAGCACAGGTAGGGAGTAGTATTGTTTTAATACACGACATATAACATTTCTAAAGAAGCAGCAGAACTACACCAAGATTAAAATTCTGAAATCTCTCACAAACATTTCTCTGTGCAAAGCTTGCTAGTATTCTGGAACTCAAACCTACGGCACAAGTAACCAACACAAATGTATGCACTCTTCTAACAAAAATTATCACATCCAATCCACATGCTTCACTGAACTATAGACAAAATCTGTTCTGCACAAACATGCTGAACATTTACTTTAGAAGAGATCCTCTGTCCTCTGAGGGTATCTAATAAGGACTGACCTGTACGTATGTGCCACCTTAATCTTTGCATCGGGAAAACAGCAGCCAGAGTTAGAAGTTTTGTGATTTGCGTGACTGAGCATGTCACACCGAAAGAGAATAGCTCCTTCAGCTACAGGATCCCACCAATGGCTTGGGGACCTCCAGCACTTTGTGGGTACAGGCACCAAACCACAGCCAGGTGTGGGAGGCTCTGCAAGGCGGCGTATCCCATCAGCTCCTGCCTCTCTCCACCTGCCCGTGGAATTAAGCCACAAACCAAGGTGGTTACCTTACTTATTACACAGGATTTACACTGTCCTGGGGGGGAAGCACCTACTGAACATAGCATTTGAACAAAAGGTCAGTGGTAACGCCCAGAAGCCGAGGGTCCATGTGTGCATGCAGGGGGACTGCTAGAGCCCTTTCTTTGCAAGGTGGTAACAGTCACAGGGAGCAAAGGGAAAACAAAGGTTATTCAGGAGGGAGGGAACCCTACAGCAAAGAAATTTTAAGGCATATTTTAACCAGAAAAATAAAATAGTTAAAAAATACTTTGGATACCTTCACACCCTCTGCATGTTTGTATGCAGGGACAGAAGCACAGGGGAGAGCGGTGACAGGCAGGAGGAAGCTGGGCAGAACAACAAAGGCTCTGAGCTTGAATCAGTAAACAGCTTAGATATTAACACTAGCCGGGTACAACCTTCAAGGTACATTTGCCATGTTGTATGCATAGCAACAGAGGTATCCTGACAAAAAGGCATACTAGTTTTATGGATTTAGGCTTTTAAAACGCTAAAGGTTCAATGGGGTAGGAAAGGGCAGAACGGAAAACAGCAGGAAGGGGGACTGCTGTAAGAAAAGGCAGAAAAGGCAATGGAGAAGGTAGAAGACAGAATAGTCTCCTCACACATGCTTAATTAAAGTTCTCACAGATTCTGGCATACAGATTGTCTGTGATATTCCTTACCAGTGCTATTAGCAACTACGTATATCCAAACATCTGGCCACTAACTTCACAACAAAGACACCACGGGGAGCAGCACTGCAGAATTATACATGACCCTGTATCTTTAGCATCTCAACTGCCTGCACTCCTACATACAACATCTGTAAAGAAAAAAAAAACGAGAAGATTCAGTTACAAAAATGAGAGCTGCGAGTACCAGAGCAGCTTTGGTCTTCACTTAAATGTAAAACCCAGTTTATAAGATGAGATCATCAACCGTGGTGGTAGCTGCAGGAAAATCTTGGTCTTGCTCATGAGATGTCGTGGAACTAGCTTTACCTAATTGATTTAAGCTGCACCCACAATAGAGATAGTTTATCACCTACGTTGTCTTGATCCAACTGTGATAAAATTGACGTGCCAAAGGTGAGGCTCTCCCTGCAGTGAGCCTTTTTCGCCTGATCCCACCCTGCATTATGATATACGAACAACGAGGCAGATGTACAGCTCCAAGGATCCAATGCACCTCCCTTGACATTTTATTACACCGGTTGCAGCAGGAGCAAGGGACAAGAATGACTTTGCTGTGGAGATTATCAGCAGCAAAACATGCCACAGACGCAGGCTGTAGATAAGACAAACTCATGGTGCCATTAGGGCTGTAATTCCACTCACTGACAGCTGAAAGGGTTATGAAGTTCAGCCCTTGGCCTGTTCAGCAGAGGCAGCTCCTACCGACAGGGTTCAAAGGCAATGTGACAGCAGGTCCTCGTTATAGCTACTCTCAAAGGGCACACTGAGAGCTGAATGGATGTATACGTTACATTTGGCTCAGAGGCAGGAGTTACACCAAACTTGGTGTCCTGGAAGGGTGAGAAATGCCATTTAGCAGCGTTAAGTTGGCCGCTCGCTCTGGTGCTGACCACTGCCTACGTTAAAAGGCACCTTCATCAGAAGGGCCAACACCTCGCTCTGCAGCCTGGGATTAAAGCAGAAGTTTAAAGCTAGCGGAGGTACGTTTCAAGAACACCGTATCCTCGTTTTATTTGTATTAGCAGACCGCTTACAAGCCATTGATTCAGACTCACTCTTACCATCAAATAAACGAGCAACGAAGATGTTACCCCAGGTGGGTAAATCGCTTACTAATGTTTTGCTGCAGGTTTTGGCAGCCATAGGTTCGGGGGCGTTCCCTTCAGATAAAGTTTGAACATACGCTCTGAGGGTACCGTCAGGCCCTTACCCAAATTCCTGCTTTTTTAACAGCTGCCGGTTAAAATTAAGTTGAACTGCAGCAGCGACCCTTTGGCTTAATTAAAGGTGCCCACTAATTGTCCCATCCCCTTGCCCTGTCACCCTTTACCACCGAAACCCCGCGACACCGAGCAGCGGTGACATCTCACGGCGGGTGAGCTCCGCCAGACCCTCCAGCGGGGGGACACCGGGCCCCTCCGCACCGAGGAGACCACCAGACCCCATCACCGACCCGACCGGCACCGGGGGGGTGGTGGTGAGAGGGGAGGGGGCGCAGGTGCCGTTACCTCAGCCCGGGAGGCGGCGGGAGCCGAGCCCGCCAAACCCTGAGGTAACCGCGTCCCCCTCCCGCCGCCCGCGGGCGCCTCACGCCTCTCACCGACACCCCCCGCCGCCGACAGCGGGACGTGAGGAGAATCGAAGCGACACCCGCCCCGCCGCCGCGCCACAACCAGGTTTGCAGGACGGGGGTGGGGGGGAACCCCCTCACGGGCCCTCCCCGCCGTTCTTACCCACCCCCCCACCCCTTCCACCGCCCCGCCGCCGCCGCTCACCGCCTTTATCCTTGCCGTACATGTGCCCGGCCACCTGGTGCGACAGCGGCACGCAGCCGTTCAGCCCCCGCCGCCGGCCCCCCGCCGCCGCTGCTGCCGCCGCCGCGGGGCCCGGGGAAGAAGCGCCGAGCGCCGGCTGGGCCGCGGCCTCCTCCGCCTCGCCGCGCCCGCCGCCCGCGCAGCGCCCGCGCCCGCCCTCGGGGCGTCCCGCCGCGGGCGGCGCCGGCCGCGGGGGCTCCGTGGCCATTTCCCCGGAGGGGGGGAAAGGGGGTGGCGGCGGGGAAGGGGCGGGAGGGGGACGGGGCGGGGGGGGGGGGAGCACGGCCGCGCTGCGGCGGCGGGCGGGCGGGCCTCAGCGGGCGCTGCGTGGCGGGGCGCGGGCGGCGAGGGCCCGCGGCTCCATCACCCCGCGCCGCGCCGCGCCGCTGAGGCGGCGACTGGACGCGGGACCGCCCCGCCCCGCCCCGAACGCGGCTCCGCCTCCGCCGCCTCAAGGGGGGCGGGGGTCGCCGCCGCCGAGTGAAGTGCGGTCGCCCGAGATAGGCCGCACCCGGGGCCCGGCGCCCGGCGCCCCGATGAGGCCGGGGCGGGCAGCGGCTGGACTCGGCGGAGGCTAACGGGGCCTAGAGCCCCCGGCCGCAACCGGCCCCGACCCGCGGAGGAGCCGGCGGCACCCGCCCCCCGTGGGCATCCCCGCCCCGCCGGGCTCTCCCGGGAGAGCGGGAGCCGTGTGGTGGCGGGCGGGGGCCGTTTTCCCCCCCCACCCACCCCCCGCCGGTCCTCGGGAACCAGAGGTGCGCCCCAAATCCGTTGGGGTTTTATATCTGATGTGCCGGGGTTGGTTGGTTTTCACTCCTCTGGGTCCGAGGCACGACAAGCGGGAGCGAGTAAACCGTCTCAGAGCTTTAGAGTGGATAAGGACCTTTAAAGCAGCCCAAAACAGAGCTTTACCAAGCTCTGCGGGTGCTGGTCCTGGATTTGAGGTGGGGGCACCTGCCCGTCACCAGGTCCAATCCCTGGATAAGGGATTTTCATCTCTAATCTGAATTTTAACCCCCCCGGGTGTTAAACAGGAATGGAAATAGGAAAATGAATTTTAGCAGATAGATGACGTTCCCACAGGTTTTATAAAAAATGGCTGATGTATATCAGGAATCAGCACTGATGTTAGAGGAACAACGGTGCAGTGAGCACAGCTATTACCTGCCCCATCCCATAGTTGTGAGATACGGCAGGTGTTTGGGAGAACTGGATGGCAATCTGGGGGATTTACTGGGGGAATTAAAGTATCAAAGGAACAGGAAGGTCACAGGGAAAATGAGAGTATTAAAGAGTGAAAGGAAGGAGTATAGCATATAAATCCATCCACACTGAGTTTCCTTAGGTCATTGTTCATGGAACAATTTGTTTCACTCACTTAATTGGGTAAGATGGAGAAGACGCCAGTAACAACTCGGCAAGATCCTTTTTGAAGTAACAAAGCTGGTCAGAAAAGTTACGTTTCTCCCTCCTGAATATCCTCTTCTCATCATTCATTACTGCCCAGCCCTAAAGATTAGGAGTCAGATGGTTGTAAGTGTAAGCTCCTATCTGCAGTTCCCCAGCGCTGAATTTTCCCAGGGGGGTGCTGACGCAGGAGAGAAAAACCACAGATTGGTCAAACCTTGCACCAAAAAAAATTACTGAGGAGTACAGTGAAAAAAAAAAAAAAAAGCACAAGCGGTATGTCTCTGACAGAGAGAAGGCTCCCGGTCTCAGCAGCAGCAGCTGCTGCAAGGTTCAGATGCCAACCTGAGCCTTGCAGAAAGATATTTCCCCCTGCAGAGATGTGAGACGCTTTGTCTGATCTGGGTCTAAATGCAGAGAGAAAAACATAGACACCATTTCAGACTTGCATGAGTGCCCATCTAACACCGTGATCTACCTGAGCTCGAAATCTTAATGGGGGAAAAAATGGAATTAAAAGGCAAAAAATTGGAATTTAAAGGCTATTCAAGTACCTCGACCTGAGCTAATAGCTTCTAGATAACCTTAAATGTCGTGGTTTGGGCCAGACTGGCCACTGAGCTAACAGAAGTGGACCTGGAGAGGATTAAAAGAAATATGAAAGCATGAGTAATTGGAATAAGTAAACACTGACTATTTCCTTTTCCCTGATATTTACTTTATTCAGATTTATGCATGTAGAACTTAAGTGACGTGAGGCTCTATCTTCCGCTCACTCATTCCACCCTCATGCTTCAGCACACAGAGTTCACTAATCTTATCTGGGAAATTCTCCTAAAATAAAACAAGTGAAACCGAGAGAATACCCAAAATAACAAATAATGAATTCCTCCACAGAGTGTGATAGTGTAAGAGTCTGCACTGAAAGCTGGACCTACCACCGAGATTTCCGAGGAAACTTCTTGTTTCCGGGCTGTGCAATTGCACTTGAAGACAAAGCGAAAGAGGCTGCAAACAGCTCCTACAGAAGGGGCAGGTGGTTGGGAACCCACCCTCCCCAGCAAAACCCATTTGGCAAAATTATGCTTAATTCTGGATTACTTCTTACTGGAAAACAATCTTGCCTCGCTTGGTCTGCCGAAAATGTAAATGCTAACAGTATAATAATAATAATAAATATTACACACTCATTTATTTCACACAAACTGCTTTGTGCTGCAAGAGGATGACTCACCGGCAGATCTCAAAGCTGCCCAGAACTGAGCAAGGATTGCAAAGTATCACTTTCTGCTGAAATAAAGCCCTTTTTCAAACACAACGGCTAGTTAATGACTAACCGCAAGACGCACAGTAGTTCAGTACAGGAAATAAGCTCATACTTCAGTGGAAGTGCAGGGGGACATGAGGTAAACAGATTAGTGGGGCTGGGACTTGGCCAAAATGTTGGTCCTCTAGAGGTATGCTGACAGAAAGCACCGCTGGATTTTTGACTGTCCCTTTGGATGGTTCACAGCCACTTCTTCCCCACGTTGCTAAAAAATACGGTTCCTCCACCGCAGCCGTGTTCTTCCGCACAAGGTCTGTACGAGAGACATGGATCCTGCTGCCTGCAGAGCCACTTCCTGCAGCGGGCAGCCGCGCTTGCCTCGCTTTTGCCGCACGAGCAGATTGCAATGGAGCCAACCTGGACCGTACGTGTGCTCCTGATGAGAAACGTCAGTCTGTGAAACCAATAATTTGCTGGATGGGTGAGAGAGAACATCTATAGCGGAGCTTCTGCAGGCAGGAGGGCCTGTCCGACTCACTCGGCATACGGCAGACGTGTTCACAGCAGTGTGGAAGTTGTAGATGTGTGTTGCCGTTCTTTTTTTCTCCTTGTTTCACAGCAGAAGGGTTGCTGTATCGCGCCCTCTTAAAATAGCTCAGGGCTTTTAATCCTTTGATAAATTCACAGAAGCTCTGTGCTGGTTTTTTTGGTCTTGTTAAGTAAAGGAAAATCTTTGTTGTTGCTGTAATACTCAATGGTGCTGCTATCCCACTTTCTTTCCTAGCTACTGCCTTGTCACTTAGGCATCAGGTCCCACGATGATTAATATTTTACTTGGCTCTGACTGATGCAAACTCTTTGACACTGCGCTCCTCCCTGGCAACCAGGTACATCTGGGGTTTTCCAGGATGAAAACAAAGGGACGCTGTGAAAAGCCAACCTAGACTCTCCAGAAATAATACAGTACATTTCGAAAGCGACTGCGAGGTTAATTCACGGCAGTTGTGTGTTTTCTGGATCACCTTTCCTACAAACAGAACCACAGCCGTAAATTTTACGAAGTCTTTTGTATTAGAAAGCTACGAGGACTATAAAGGTGAGAAGCACGTTTCAATAGTGTTTTCCTCATCGTCCTTGGACTTTTTTTTTTTTTTTATCATGAAAGAAACTAAGCAAAGAATTTGGAAGAAAGGTTCGTTTTTGGACTGAGAGGCGGTTAAGGGGTGGGAAGCAAACGGAAGGGCTTTCAGGGTCAAGAGGAGGCAGCAGTGGGTGGGTGCTGAGGCTGGTTTTATTGAACATCTTTATTCATGACCTGCAGAAGGGAGTGTACACAAAGTCTCCAGGTCTGTGGATGCTCACAACCTCCTTAGGGCAGCCAAATGCCACGCTGATGGCAAAGTAGTCCTGCGAAATCTCACAAAACTGAATGAAGGGCACAGCATTGGCATAGGGGCTTTGGTGTGGATAAACGTAAGGTAACGCATATAATAACCCAAACCAAAGCTCCCCAATGCTGATCCTGGAACCAGCTGTCACAGCCCAGGAAAGAGATCCTGAAGTCACTGTTGACAGTCGTCTGAGATCATCGGCCCAGGGTGCGTCTGCAGCCAAAAGGGGCAAACAAAATGTTGGGCAACATCAGGAAGAGCATTGAGGAGACAAAAGGCATCATTTCGCTGCTATGTGTAGCCTCAGCGTGCCACATACCGAGTCTGGCTTCCACGCCTGGTCTCTCATGGAGAATAGGAACATAGCATTAATTAATCGGTGCAGAAGATGGAATTAAACCATGATTTGTAGAGAGCCTGAATAGATGAAACATATTTTAGGTGCCTCCAGCCCTAGAAAATGGCAATGAGAGATGTGTGTGCTTTGACATCCTTGGGCAAGAAGCTGTGCTTCTTTCAATAACAGAAGCATTAGAGCAAAGTCTTTAGTACTTTCTCCTGATCTTGTGGCTTGCAGGTAGATAAAGATTATTCCCTTTGTCCATCTAAACAAAGATTTTCCAAGTACAGTGTTGTATCTCTATGAGGGGGTTGCTCAGGGTTTACAAACGCATGATGGCATTTTACCAGTCACATCCTAATGCTGTAGGATAACCCCGGTACTTGATGTAAGATGATTAACATGCCAAGAGGTTTATTTAAAATGCCTCTTTGTCTTTCCCTAGAGGCTACTTACGTTGCCTCCACCTGCAGTAAAATCAAACACCTATTTATTGACTACACCCGCTGCCAACTGGCATTTTAAAAAGTCTCTTCTATTAAACGGTATTCCGCTCCCTGGCTTTGTCTGCAAAGCAACAGAATTTCAACCCTTGAAAAGTAATTTAACCCGCGCAGATGTGTTGGAGCCAAGAAGAGACTGAAAGAGCAAGATCACACTGTTTGAAAAGAGCAACAAATTTAATAATTGCTGCAGTGAAAGTCTCTTTTGGCTGTTGTTTTGGTATCCGAGTCTCGAGCAAGAGTCCCGGCGGTGAACAGACAGTGCGTCTTGACCATGTCTTAGCCATGTATGGTGATATTTGCCAGCTGCAGAAAAGTATTTGAGAAAAGTTACGCACTCAGTGACCTTATCATTCATTTTGCTGTGTTTCTGTTGCCAGCTGACTTGACTGAACAGCACAAACATTCCAGCTACTGCGCAGATCCTTGGACTATGCTGAATTTTGGATGCTTCGCACATTAATGCTATAATTTCTGGCACGCTCAGGAAGCTCCTCTTTTATGCACAGGCTTCTCCCAGAGAGCAGAAGGCACGTGTTTTTTTTGTTGGGTTTTTTTTTTTTTTTTTTTTTTTTTTTTTTTAATAAATGTGCCATGCATTCCAAAACACCAAAAGAAAACTGCAGCCTGAATGACAAAAAGGATGCAGAGCAGAGCGGATTAAGGGCAGTGCAATGTCAAATCAGAGAGGAGGGATGGTTCAATCTTCAGCTAGGAAAAAAAATAACACCAGAAACAATCTCTCTGTGCTTACGCAAGACGTATGTAACTTCTATTTATTGAAGAAAACAGGAGTTGGTTGGGAACCCCCACAAATCCTTTCTTACCAGTCCAACCTGCACACGAGAAAGGCGCACTGAATTCTGCTTTGCTACAATCACGTAAACCCACTGTGATTTTCCCAGCTTCAGGGAGCGTAGCGGTAAATATTCCTTCTATTTATTGTAACTCCACATCTAATTAAACACTTTACAAAGGTGGGCATGGAGGAGCATTAGTCTGCTGACAGGGGACCTGCTGCATGAGCGTACATTGCTTTCTGTCCAGTACTGCGGGATTTCACAAACAGTCCAGGATTAAAAAAAAAAAAAACCACAGTAACAGATGTCTGCTTGAGGCACATAACCCCTTTGGCTCTAAGGGGTAAGTTTTTGGATAATAGGACTGCTTAGTCCCAGAAGTGAATGAACAGCCGCTTCATACATCTTATGCTTCGTTCTATTAAGAGGTATAATGAAATGCAACACATCATTTTCTGCACTATGATTTATCCTTTTTGCCTCCACCTAGCAATGGTACACAGTGTTTAATCTTCTCTTCTAGCTTATGCTCTCCTCCCATCTGCCATTTTATTTCTTCTTTTTCCCCCTTCTTGTTTCTCTCTGTGCATTTGATTTATTTATTTTTATGTTATTTAGTTTTTATGCAGCTCCTCTCTGCATTAGTCTCAGCATTAGGCAGCCTGGAAATCATCCTGCCCGAGAAAAATGCCATGCACCACAGGCAGCTCAGCTACAACACTGCTACAGAAAAAAACGAGCAGCAGAGCACTTCAAGCAGCAGCCCCTGGTACCCATCCTAAATTAGCAATGGCTTTAGCAAAACAATCATTCTCCGGCCAGTGCAGAAAAGCCACTCATCAACGCAGGAAAACCAGGGCAGAACAAACCAGGGTGCACAAAGCAACTGGGGGAACGGGTATTCAGCGCTGCTGGGCTTAACATGTTCCAGTGACAACGGAAAAGGCATTTGGTCTTCTCAGCAGGTCCACATGAAATGTTCTGCCTGTGCTGAGTGCTGATAAACTCAGCCCGCTGGCAGCCATGTCGGGGCACCCCCTCTCTGCCCACATGCTAGATGGAGGTCATGCTCTTCTACCAAATCCAGCTGGGAACCCAGGTGGGTTTTGTCAAGCCTGGAAGCTTCAGGAGTTGAAACAAAAGCCAAATTTAGTAAGAGACTTCCATACTCAGGCTGGCTAGAGAGAAGCCAGCTGACAAAAAGGTTTCTTTGCAATACCAATGTTTAGTTTCACGCCTACGTTCTTATCCTTCCTGGTATTATAAAATGTTCTTCCGTTATTGGATTGAGTGACTGTGATACAGCAGTGACTCACATTTCCATGTCTTTATCTGGCTGTATTACTCTTAAAAGGAAAATCCCAGTCCCACTGATGTGCAACTGCGCAAAATAAATTTTACAGACCCCAGAACAAGGTCCAAACTGCAACAATATGGTGAAAATTTTATTAGGGGCTGCAGTCAGCTCTGCTGCCAGCTGTTGGTGAACCGGCGCTACAACTCCTAGATTCAAAGTGCATGAGCCTCCGAAAAGCTGCTTAGTCCCAAACATGTTTACGCAGCATTTCTAGATGCCTGGGCTCAGAGAGACAGCAATGCTGCTGAATAAAAACCAAACCCAACCAACCAAATACATGCATGTATTAAAAAAAAAAAAAAAAAACCACCAAACTTAAAACCAGCATTGCCCAATCAAGGAGTACCCATTACACAGCGTTTGTTTCCTCCTAGTGGAGGAGTGTGTCATTACAATGCTGGCCTCCACCATTAAAAATTACCCATGAGATTAACGGTGCTTAAACGTGCAGAAAATACCCGTAACTTACAGCCATTTCCTCTTCGAGAATGCCAATTCTAGAAGCACTTGAATATCTGACATTCAGACTATTTTGATGAGTCACACTCAATTACTGAAGAATCAGTGCTTTAATTTGTTCACCTTCCTAATGAACACTTACATGTTTGAAAAGTAACACACAACAGAAATACAGTTTTACTCGGGGACAGGAATCCTTCATTGCTTTGCTATGAAGGATTTGTACCACATTTTCACATAGGAGTTTCAATGTGATGTGAAAACTGCACATTTGCAGAAGAATTTCTTTATGGTTAAAACTTGGCAAAAATCTAACCAATTCGCATCATATTCTAGAGATTATTTGAGGAAAGCACTAAAGAAAAAAGATTTTGGAAAACACTGGAGCAGGCAAGCACTCAGACTATCAGAACATAATAACCTATTATGGTACTAAGGAAAAAAAATAATGAAGTGCTCTCTGTGATGCTCATCAAGACTGCTGGCAAGTTTGTTTACTCAAATTCAAGTATCTCTTTTCATTATCCCGTTCAAACCGCTCAGACACGAGTAACAGAAACTTCTAGGTATGGTACAGAAAATTGTATGTATATGAAAATAAAATTTAACCACTTTGTGTCAACATTTATAAATGTGACACTTCTGCAAAACAAACTCACCAGGATGTAAATCAGTAGAGACACTGCTTCTTTGCTTCCCAGGAACAAAAATTTCTCATGGAGCCCACTTCCCTGATGCCCAAACTCCAGGAAATAGTTTTATGACTCAGGAGACTCATTTGAAAGTTCAGGACTTAATCTCTCAGCACATTAATGCAGCTTTCAGCGAACTTTTATTCCTTCAAGAGCAGCCAGCTAGGCTTTGCTGCTGACAGGAAAAGAAGTCTCAGAAGGAAAACCAACCCAGACGCAGGTTTACAATTGCAGCAGCACTGGCGAACAGCACTGCTCGCAGCGTAACCCTCCACACCCATGAGATAACACAGACGTTACAACCTCGAGATTAAGATGAGCTCAAACGTGTATTTGACAAAAACACAGAAATACCCAGTGTCATATTCTAATAATACAGAAATAACTTTGTTTTGGATAAAAGCAATGTATTTGATAATTTACGGTTAAAACAACTTTCCATATGCATCAGTACTTGGCCACGTAAAAAATATCAAGTACCTTTACAGTCAAGACAGGAAGAAAAGACAGAAACTAAATGTATTTGACTGCAACTTCTTACAAACAGAGGTCTCTCACAGACAATAGCATTCCACCTGCAAACCCTCTTTCTCTGCCACCTTCTCTACTCTTTGTGCCTTCCGCCAAAGTCACCAAGGACCTCAGCCTCTCAAAGTCTCATATCGAGAACATGCAAAACATTTTCTTCAGTCTTAACCAGTCATACCAACCACACCCTTAAAAAAAAATATATTAAAAAAACCCACCCTCTACTGCCCCAATCATCTGAAGAATCTTTAAGGGTCCAGGTTAAAATGTCAGCTTCTTGAAAAGGCCTTTCTCCAAGCTCTGAGGTAGTCTCTCTGTCCCAGGACACTGAGAGCTCAATCTTACACAGGCTGCAATTACACTAATGGACTGGGTTTAATACAAAACTGCTCTCTGCCACCCTGCTCTTTGGGTTTTGCTTTGTAGTCATTTGCATGTTAATAAACCAACGCTACTTAATTTAAGAAAACCAACACGATAGCCATTAATGCAACCGTGTCAGACAAGTGCCATACAAAAGGAGGGCAAGAGCTCTCCTTGTCCTATCCTTCCTTTCTCCCTTGTTTCTAGCTGACGCCAAAGCCTTTCCTTGTCTATGTCAGTTATTTTGGTAAAATTAGCTAAACCACATTAATGGTTAGCCCAGGGAGGCAGGAGTTATTTAAGACACATAGAGCCTAAGGCCACTTAGTAAGAAAGGTGTGCCACCTCCCTCCGCAGCGGGAAGAGTCCTCCGGAACCAGCCAGAGCAATGATGAAACAGACAGTAATGACAGGTGGGGTCCAGTTTTTGTTTTAGCTCCTGGAATAAATCAGCATAGCCTCCCCCATCCAAGTGTCCTGTGGTCTGGGGAAGTCAGCTTCACCGCTAGAGACTGCAAGTGAAACAAAGGCTTTCCAGCAGCAAAGACAACCCTGCCATCCTCTGCCCATCACTCTTTGAGCACTTTGTATCATTCCACTTGTCTATTAAGAAAGCTCTTGCAGAGACCATCTTCCTAATCCTACTCTAAATACAGGTCTGCAGTTCTGGTAGTATGTTCTTGATACCATACAGTAGTAGGGTCAAGTTTCAAGACTGCTGTAAAATCAAAGGTAAAGTTGCCCTTTAGCCCCATCTTGCTCCAAGTCTTTTATGTTTTCTGTTCATAGTTAGTGATTTTGAATTTGTTCTTCTACAGAAGCCACATGGAACAGTAATGTAATATGCCAAAAGTGACACCTGCAGAAAATACAGAATAATCAGAGGTTAAGCTGCATTTTGGCACTGTGATTTCCTTCCTGCCGCTGCCTTTTACATAGAAATTTATCCAGATCTTTGACTTTAGAACCTCACCAGGATTTTAGGATCTACCTTTTGAACACACATTCTACTAAACAGCCTCAGAGTAGTACACACGTATTTGAAAATAATTTAATACCTATTTTCTGATGAAGTACATTCTGTGCGTCATTTTAGTTTCATACTCGATGAGAGGGTACACACACTTTACAGGACAAAAAATTTAAACCATGACTATTTAGTAAATTATGCATTGTAGTGATTAAACCAAGACAAGCACCAGAGAAAATACACATGCTGAAGCCTGATGTATATACTACACTGGAAAGTCTTCAGTGACATGACAAAGAATTTGTGGTTTTTCCCCCAATTACAAGTGAGCAGAGTAATTGTCAGACATTCATTTTGTAGCTTCTACTGTCCACTCTACGCCTCCTTCCTCTTGATGATCAGAGGCCCAACGTTGTCGCCAGTTTCCTCGTTGTGCTTTGTGTGGGAGCCATCACACAGCGGGAACTGAAAAAAAGAAAGAATAAACACATCTAAAGTACATCCAGAGTCAGAAGTAAGAACCTAGGTTGAAAGTTCATTAGAACGTCTTCTCATTAAATCCACTGTGACTGCAGACCACAACTTTTGTGCTGGCGTCTCAGCTCTCCCCGAGTTTTGGCTGAACACTAGTTTTGTCCATGTGAGCGCAGAGTGGACGAGAGGCTTGTTATGAAAAAGCAGCAACTCGGCTCCACTCTGTTTGGTGTTCTGCCTCAGGCCAGCATGAGGAAAACGCAGCCCCAGCTGACCTTCAACCATAACCTACCTGGAGTAGGGCTCTCAACCTTGCCCCACACTCCCTTTTCCCAGGCCACAGCCAGAGTTGAGTGCAGCTGCAGAAGGTAGGTGGGGTGAGGAAGAGAAACAGGAGGAGATCCTTAGCTGAATTTTTAACCTGGTTTTACATAGCACGTGATGAGAAAAAGGACAGTTTCCCTAGCTCGTCTCTTATTTAAGAGATACACCTACGTATTAGTCCTGCCTCCAGACAGCTAGAGTGGCAAGCCGCCTTTGCTTCGTCCTGACACAGTTAGCTTCTCATTGACACAAAAGTTCCCTTTGTGCAAGCTGGCTTCCACATTAGGATTTTGACCTGCTAATGGAAATAAAATGCACTTCCAACTGACATGGCTATTCATCAATATATATATATTATACATAGCCCCAAGGAAGTAATTTGAAGATATGTTCGTTCCATAAAAAAACCCAACCTTACAACAGCCTGGTCAGAGCAAGACCCATGGGGACTCCTTTAGCCAGCCAGAACCTGTAACTGCCCAGGTTCCAGACCAGTCACAACCACTTTGCTCCTGGGCAGCTCTTTTCACATGCAAGAGCCAAAGGACATTCTGTGAAGCAACAAGAGTGAGGTTAGATCCCATCACTTCTCAGGGATGTGTTTTCAGGGCTATGCCTCCTCTGCAGAGGACACTCTGGAGATGATCATAGAAATCACACACCAGTATTTTGCATTCAGTTACTATTTTGTTTGCTTAGAAGTAATGGGAATCAAAGTTGGGCATTACTCAGCTTTTGCAACAGCAATATTCCCTCACAGTATAGTCACAATCAGTCTTCAATACTCTGCTGATCCCAATGTTCATGCCTCAGTCATAGCCCCTTAAAAAAATTAACACCCTATCACCCATGCTTAGTCAGAATAAAAGATCTCAAAATACTTCATGAAAACAATATAATGGAGACAATATACTTGCCCAAAAAAAAACCCCAAAACCTACCAGAACTCTAAAAATAAAGCCACATGCCCTGCAGGGTAGTGTTGCGGGGAGGGGGGGGGGGGTCAGGTGGGGTTTTTTGTTTTTCACAGTTACAAAATGTCAAACCCCACACTATAAATGGCAGGTGACGTTTCTGAATAAAGAAACCCTGAATTCTGAGAATATTAATATAAACTGATTCATGCAGGAACTTTATCATCACACCAGTCATTTGTGACTCAATGAGTAGGTACTGACAGATACTTGGACAAAATCTGAGCAAGTAAGAACATACGTTCATGGGACACTGACCAGCTTCCAACCAGATGTTGCTGGGCCAGTTGTTTTTCCATGCAGCACCACACAGTCCATTGGTCTTCACAGAAGCGTCGACCCAGCTTCAGTCAGACATTAACACTCACATGCCACAAGGAGGCAAGCTCATGGTCCAGCTACAGCACAATCACTTCAAGTTTGCAAGTAACAAAAATCCACTTTGGGATTCATCAGCTTCAGATAGCATTGAGACATGTTTAACAGCTACCAACTCTGCTCTGAATTCATCCTCTGGGTCAGCTGGTCTCGGAACCAGTCGCTCCCAGAGGCTGGGACACTAGACTTGAGCTTCTCAGGAAAAAAATAAAAAACAACCCCAAACCAAATGAGGTTTCACTTTTCCATAGCACCCACTTGGTCACCTTGAAGACCAGATACTGAATAGATGGATCCTGTGCCTGACACAACATGTTCATCCTTGGTAAAGAAAAAGCAGGCTAGCAATAGCTGCCAAAGCTCAATCACTGAGGGAATTGTGCAGTGATCTGGACAGCTCAGCTTATCTCCCTTGACACTCAACAGGTTTAGATTCTCTACCACTATTTCTTCTGATGTTCTCCAGTAGTATTCCTTGACCCACAGCCCGGGGACTAATACTTCTCTGGAAGACACAGGCATTGCAGGTCATTGTGAAAGAAAGCAAATTAATTTCACCCCCTCCCCAGCTTACACACTTAAAAATGCAGAAGAGTAAGAAAACAAATGTACTAACTTTAGACTAGTTACAGTTTGGTTTTAAGACAAAACTCTTGCCTCTACACTGGTAAATTTGAAGATTGTTTTTTTCCACAAAACTTGACAAGCAGTGCTATGAAGTGCCTGCAGAGCACAACACTGAATAGGACAGGGCCTTTTAAAGAACTACCTACCACCTACTTTAACAGATAATTACATCCCAAGACAGACCTATTTGAAGATATCACATGTTTTTTTTTAAACACATGCACTCCATGAAGACTTTGGCGAGTACAAACAAACAAAAAAAGCCTTTGAAGTATACTATTTCAGAAAAAAAAAAAAAACACACAAAAAAACAACCCACAACTGAAAATAATCCTGCTCTTTTTATAAGAGTTACTCCAAAACATCCTGGTATAGTCCAACTGTTTCATTCTTCCCTGTACAGGAAGAACACCATGTGAAGTCAGCTGTAGTGCCTGCACACCATCAGTGCACACAGAAATATCCTGTGGTTCGTAAGGTTTCTGGTTCTATTAACAGCCTCATGCCTCAGATGAGGCTAAATCTGATGAGAAGTGCTCACACGATCATATAAGAGGACATTTCTTCTAACCTGTATATGGAATAGAGATCCCCATAGGCCACTTATTTAACAAGAACACAGCGGAAACTTACTGGTTTTGAAGTAATTGTAATTCCCTACCTTGAAAGCACACACATTCTACCATTTTACCATCATACAAACATTATCTTACAAATTTTAACAGGATCTTAGTTTGAGAACTGTAAGAAACAGATAATGCTAGCTGACTACTTCCATAGATGACAAGCATGTGAGAATGATGAAGAAATGTCTCTGTATTTTATTACTGCTTGGCAGTAACTGAACATGAGAAGAAGCACGCACACCATCTTAAAGATCATGCTACCCACCATACAAGGTCAACCGATCAGGGCAAGAGGAAGGCAGCAAAACTGGAAACTAGTCTTTGAAGCACAACACGCTGATTCAAATACTGATCATTAACCATCAGCAGAAGAAAACAAATGCCTTCAGAATTTTCCACTGACCTCCTTAATGCCTTTACAAGAACTTTCAGGTCAGAGTTCTAATAACAGACTCATCATAAGGTAGCCCCATCTACTTCCTTTTAGTGCGTGACTTCAGAGCCCTAACTCAGTAGGACAGTATGTTCCTAAAATGACAACACCCCTTCAATATATGCCAAAGCGTATTTAAGATTTTTATTTCATGCAAACCAGATAGTATCAAACAATGGCTAGAATACTGGCAGGAGCTGCAACACAACCATTAAACCCAGACACTATCTTCCATCTCTGTTTAGAAAACAGAGTAGGAAGCAGAAAGTACAAACACCACAGTTCAAGTTAGGACCTTTTTTTTTTTTTCTTCCCCAGAAGCACTGAAGGAGGTGCCTATACTATTATACTATTTCAACCTGAGGTAAACCCAAATTCAGATAATAAAACAAAGTGCAGATACTTAGAGCAGCCTTTCTCCTCCCCCTTTTTCTTTTCTGAAGCTCTAGCCCTCACAGCAGCTTCCAATACTGGATTCTGGCTGTCGGTTGAGACTTGCCACAAAGATTTAGTGGCAATACTGCTAGACACATGCATAGTACCTCCATGCTGTAGTGATGGGCACTGCGTGTAAATGTACACTCTCCCCTGTTGTATAATCATACGATATGTAACTTAGTCCACAGAGCACACTGGGGCAATGGTGGAGCGGGGAATTTTGTTTTTCAGTTCAGACTCCAGACAGAGCAAAGATGACAAGCCCATCTCCACAGGACTATTTCAGAATCAAGCCATGATGCTATTTAATCCTCAGTAGTGTTTTAGCGTTGAACCAAATACAGCTACAAATGTATAACTTCCTGGGTTATTTTCACCCACAAGGTAACAAGGTCACATCTGACAACAGCAAGAACCCAAAGTTACAGCACCTGGAAAATTGCAGTGTGGCCCAATTAGACCAGTGTCTAAGGCTCGAGAAGTCCAGTATTCAGTTCACTGATGGAGAGCAAGCTAGATTTCAAGGCTGTTGGGCTCAGTTATCTGTCTTTGAAGGTCTGTATTATTTCAGTCTCCACACATTAGCACCTTGACTTCTGAAACAGCTTGCGCCAGTGGTAAATGGACAGGACTACTCATGCAACCTGCTTTCTCTCATTACAGATCCCAGAACTACCACTGCAGATAAATTATACAGATCTTGGCTACATCAAATGTCAAGCATCTCTACCTCAGATTTAAATCTGATCTTAGTGTTACTGAAAGGCTAGGCATCATGCTTACCATTAATTTTACGCAACTGAGGCAACCCAACTCCATATGCAAGTAAGCTGGACCAGTGTCCAGGCCAGACTTTTAATTGCTCAAAAATAGAGGCCTAAAGTACGCCATCGTGATTTTACTGGCTTTACTTTAGGATTACCCTTATAACTATTTTGAGTCGCTAAGGCACAAACACATTAAGTCCATCTGTCTAGATTCTTCAAAAGCCTTTAACCACACCTCTTTTTAGATTACCTCCATCAGCACTGGAAATAATTCACCGCTGTACTCACTTAAGCGGCAAAAGGTAGCTATCTACAGCACACAGCAATGTTACAGTGTTCCAATAATAAATTCAGGACAGAACAGCAGTACCACCATAACACTGTCTGCGCAAATCAGGCTCTTCCCAAAACAATTCTGCACTCACTCTGTCTACAAGATTTAATGATGGGCTCAGACATTGCAAGTGACAATCTGACACCAGCTCTGGTACACCAAGAGACTTCTTAATTGATTGTGTTATTAACACCATGAACTAGTAGCAAGGTACTTTCTGACTGACAGAGTAAGCTTCCAATTTCCCCCCGCAGAAGGTGCTTAAGATCCCCACAGGCTGTGGTTCCTGAGCTCCTACTGCCAACAGGCCAGTATTTTTAATAAGCCTCCATATTACCATTTTGTGTGCTGGCTGTGCTATCTGTCATTCATGACTCTGCTTCACACAGCAGCTCTCCTTTCAACGGATCTGCTTCTTCAGAGCAACAGAAACATTTTGTTCACTATTACCACTGATCTGCAGGCTTTATTCTGAGTGACACCATAAATCTACATGGTTTTATGGATTAAAATACCACTACATCTCACTGCAGAATAGTTTAGGTGAAAAGACGTTAGTTTCCTCTAAATAAAGCAGTTTGAAACTAGTTTTATTGAAAGATGCACGCACACAAATGAAATTTGACCATTTAATTCTTCTCTTACCTTCTTAGATCTCCAACAACGACAGTACACAGCCTTGTCTCCCAGATCTTCCATATCAAATGCATGGACTACCTTGGGGTTATCCTTCTGGATATGGGGATTCACCATTGCTTTGCAGCACTTGTCTTTACAGAGGAATTTTTTGTAAGCTAGATACCCAACAGCTGCTGCTCCAGCAGCTAAGGAGACTGCAGCAATCCATTCAACTAGAATAGAAGAGAAGAAAAAGAGACTGTCAGTTTTTGACCACAACATTCTATTAATACTACTCAGTAGTAAATGTATTCATGCTTGTGGCAACATCTTTACTTTCCAACAGACATTTTTCTTCTGTAGTAGTAACGTAGTAGTTGAGAAGAATATTTTCTTTTGACACTCACCTAGTTAATCTACTCCTTTCTACTGATCAGAGCTCTCCTTCGACCCAATCCCTTCTACGCAAGGGTGAGGATTCACCTGGCAGAGTTTGGGATGTTTTCTAACCTTTTTTTTTGGGAACCTCTGATATCAGCATCAGGAGTATAGTGTTTCCAAGTTCAGCACATTAAACCAGCTATAAGTACACCTTGTAGCAGAAAAAAGAAAACCCTGTTTGTTTCAATTGCAGGAAAGTCACTAAAGAAGAATGCTCAGCATCAACGACCCAAGCAGGATTCCCCCAAGGTATGGGGCACTGAGTAGCTTTTAATATAACACATCTTGGAACTAAAAAAAGTTAACAGGTGTTTGCCTATGGGGAAATTATTTAATATACTATCACAAGTAACAAGAGCCAGCTTAGATTAAATCCCTACTGTGGAATACAAGAAAGAACAAGGATCCAAAAAGATTATATTTAAGAATAGAACGAGTTTATTTTAACTGGATTAGGTCCCGACTCTCTGACAGAGAACTTCCATTAAAAAAATCTTCTTTCTACCACCTTTCAGCCTCACTTTTCTCCCTGTAGTTGCCTCCAAAATCTTTGCGGTCTTGCTCACTTAGTATAATTTCCTTTTCTGCAAGAAGTTTTCCTACTTTTTTTTGGCTCTATTGTTTTCTCTCTGCCTCATGAAAATATGCTGGACTTCAGCCCAAAGGTTCTGGTTGTGGCAAGAGCCCTGGCTGTTTCTCTCAGAACAGCGGGTGGTTGCTCTTTCTTTGCTTTTTATTCACCACTTCTACTCATGCACGTACTCGTAACGTGCACGTACAGAGTTCAGCTGATTCTACAGACAAATAAATCAAGCAGGAATTTAAGTTTTAGCACATTTGCACAACTTACAAAAACTAAAACAGTCTCCAGTTGGGAATTTCTATCTTGCCCTTCCATGTTTGCATCGGATTTGAAAGATGCCAAGCCAGAAGGCATCCTTGGAGCAAGAGACATTACTACATTAAAGGTTAAGAAGAAACAAAAAGCCTTTGTTAGTTCTTGCCACTTTCCACTGCCAACTGACTTGCTGTATCACCACAGTGAGCTTGCACGAAAAGGATCCAGAAGGTTTTCTGCCCCTGTCCCACAGCCTTTTCTAAAAACCATACTAAAGTCTTTCCTCAGCTAAAACACTGCATTAGCTCATACACACCATGCTGATCCACAAGGGTCTGGAAGTAGCAATATATGGAATTAGACAAATGTTTCTATGATGTCTGCAGCCCTCTAAGATCAGGGAAGGCAGTCACTCCTTTAGAGTCTTATTGAAGGAGTAAAAGATGCAGAAATCCCTCAGAGTTCATTTTCTTAGTAAATGAAGCAGAAGAGACCAACATATACTGAGACCACCCCTGCCAGTGAGTGACAAACCCTCCCTGTAACAACAGGGTGATATTAAGACACAGAAAACCATCTTTAACATCAAAGAATTTAGGGCATGTTTCCCTGCTCCCAACTCCTTAAAACAGTAACAGCCCCAGAGAGCATATTGTGAATTCAGTGGTTTACATGCATCCAGTGAGTTCTCACCTATTTGTCTCCCCATTACAAACTAGCCAGAGTAATGCATTAGTTTTAACAGAGTAAAGAAGCGAGCAGGTAAAATGAAGGAAGGGATTCTATGAAAATCTGCTTTAACTTGGCAAAACAGCCCAAACTAATCCAAAGAACAGCCACAGCTTAAACCAGAGGCAGGAGGTTCTCCTAACGAAAGCCACCGCAGAGAGTCTGCAGCACCCTTTACCCTTCTCACTTGAGCATGCTTCCCCAAGCAAAGCAGGGCCGTGGCAGGGAGGAGGTACCCTGCCAGTTCTAGGACAAGCTGGGTCTGACAAGTTTAAAGTGATTTCTGACGAAACGTCAAGCGCAGCTACAACAAGCATTAGGCAAATCAAAGGGACTGCCCATACTGGGGATTTCAGACAAGTAGCAGTTGCAAGGACTGTCCGAGGCGCTAGTTGATGCATTGCCAATGGATCAAATCTTAACCAATGTTTCTAAATAAGTGATGAGGGGACAGCCATAGACTGTATCCATTCCCTTAAGGAAACTAAGGTGAAAGAGTGACTTTAATGGCGACCAAAGGTGACTCCTGTAACTGAACCACCCTTTAAGGTGCAGCACCTTAAGGAAGCTGACCTTCTACTGCACCTATCCAAAAGTCCGGGTCAGCTTAACAAACCAGCAGAGGACAAGGTTCTGATGATAAAAATACTTCTACAACTCACAGCACGAGCAGCAAAGTCTACTAAAATTCAGCAGCCTTGCAGCACATTCTGTACTAAAATTCAGCAGCCTTGCAGCACATTCTGTACTAAAATTCAGCAGCCTTGCAGCACATTCAGAAGAGCTGTTCTGCACATCTGCAGCTAACCCAGATCCTATAACCATCCTTTGGGCCACCTACCACATAATCATACACTGCACATTCAGCTCAACAACAGAGATCATTAATTTAAAGTAATTGTCATCTTGTATTTCAGTGACCCTCTACTTCTCCCGAGGGTCAGATTCATCTACTACACGCACGGACAGACAGTGTACATACTAACAGCTTAATATATTTTTTTCTTATAAAAGATAATAGTGTTTTTGTATTGGGGTTGAAAATTGTATCAACCAATAATATACGAAATCCAAATATCTAAAGCACTTTATTCTTTAAATTTCAGCATTGCCTTAATACACATCATGTAAATTTATGAAGAATGTAACAAATGTACTCTCTCTCACGATGGCATCATTCTGCAAGGTTTCAGAGGTAAAAAGATTTGTTATCAACTGTTGGTTTTGTGTCAGAAACAGATCTGGAAGAGCTGGAATGCCCATTTCATCTTTCAAACTAAGTCAGTCATAAAACTGCACCTGGAAGTAAAACACTTTTCAGAAGTGTTTAAATACTTAAGCTCTGTTTCAAGAGCCTCTGGTGCCAATTCAACAGTCTGCTGCCAAACTCTTAAGGTCATGCATGTATTACTTGAAAAGGCGTCTGTCAACAGAGTGACATTGATGTGGACTGTCAAGGTTTTTTATTTCTTTTTAAAATAAAAACACCAGGAGCAACTTTTAAGCAATTATTAAACAAATCCCAATTCTGGTACAATACCAAAACACAATGTTAGAACTCACTACAGGTCAAGACACTACAGGCCCCTGTAACACAGCTGAGAAATTGGTTCAATGTAATAAGCACTATATGATGAAAAAGGTTTGGCTAAAACTCCAGAAGAATTACAACACAAAAGAGAAGAGAAAGGAAGAAAGATGGAAAGAAGGAAACAGAAGTCCAAAGAATGCAATCCCCAGAGTGCAGGCAGTGCACAGAAGTAAACAAATAATCGGAAGATGAGAACACCAACAAGTGGGAATTTATTTTCTTCTATATTCTTTGGACACATCCTAATGGACAAAGGATTTGGATTACAAAGTTTCTCTTCCCTTCTCTCCCTAAACAGCTAGAAAATTGCTCTGGATATTTCCAGATCTAGGCTACTCAGGTACTTTTAGGATCTACCAGAGAGCTCAGATTCTATCTGCAGTAAGAACACACATTTACCATCTGCACTGACAAGCACATGAAGAAACTGAGATGGTCTTGGCTCCACCAAGAGTACACAATCCTCATTACAAAACCTATCAATTTACTTTCCAGGAACTGACAACAACATGGGGGATAGCTGCAACCCTACAACATTAGTCCAAGACAATCCTAACAAGCAATTTTCAAGTTATCTCTGCGGCTTATAAGAACGTTCATGTTATTTGACAGTCAGCTAGAGAATAATAACTCCAGATATGGAAATCCATATTTTGTCTTCAGAATTGCTTATAACTTTCAAGCATTGTTCTCTTCCTTTTGTTGCCAATGAAGAGGTTATTACTGTCCAAGAGTTGTTTATGACAGTCCAGTAACTGTTCACAATAAAAGGCCACCTTTCTGCAGCCCATGCTTGGAGAAACATGATGCTCACTTACTAAGGAGTCGTCCAGGATAACTGGCTGCACAGAAAGCCTAATAGTAAAAGCCAACCAGTCAGTCACATAAAGTCACTTCTGCCACTTCAGAGCATCCACAAGAAATGGGATTATGACCAACAGGTTTAATTTAACCAAAAATGTAAGGTAAAGAGGCCACCTGAGGGAGACAGATTGTTGGATCTGGCTGATAAGCAGCAGAAAACAAGTCACTGTGATCAGATCTGTAGTCAGTGTGGGGTCACACCTGCAAACAACCACACTGCTCACAACAAAACACATACCAATATGTACAGAAGCAATTAACTCTCCAATTACTACCAAGAATAAACCCCCACAAAAACATGGGAAATTTCTGCTGTCTGGTTTGCAGTAGGGAATAAGCCATTACTATGATTTCCAAAATTCATCAGTACGAGGCACGCACAGAGCTGCAGACAGAGCTGTGACCTGCTAGTCACCAGGTGCTAATTAAGTTTAATCTTGACAGAAATCACATTAACCATATGCCGCCTTCTCCTAAACAAAGCGCCCTCCAGACTGCTCTGATCGGCTGTTCCCCTGCTCTCCTGGGATAAGGAGGATATTTTCAGTTTCATTAGGAAATGAAACTCCCCCACAAACTAAGTTTTCTTCTCAATTCCTAACATATAGCAACTGTTCTAATTCTTGCAAGCTTATAAATGACAGTAAACAGCCCTTGGAAGCGCAACCTGGCTGCAAGCTACTATCAAGTCATCCTCGGGGCTTTGGCTTGATTATTTTAATGAGCACAGCCTTTCATCACTATAACCCATTTTAGACCATAGCGATGCCTTTGCCAACATCCTCTGTGCCGGAAGCAGGCCCCCCAAAAAATCACTTTGGATGCAGTCCCCTGACTTAAAGGCATAAATCACAAACAGGTCTGCAACTGGAATCCACAGCCTCACGGGGGAAGCCCATTTTTTTACAGGAAATGGGATAATTCAGCTCTCCAATCTGTCCTCCATCCATCCCATCCTGCCCGCGTGCCCAACAACATTTAAAACACATAGACATGGTTTAAGTCAACCGCTACCCAGCGCCAGCAGCACTGTTATCCCTATTGCCCAGCACCGGGCTTCCAGGAGAAGTTAAAGCCCCAGAAATGTACACGTTTTTGTGAAATTTACCCCCTGCGGCTTCACATTAAGTACGGGGCTGGAACAGAGGCGAAGCCTGGCAGCCAGGGGAAAGGCAGACATAAAACAGCGGTGTTTCAACAACAACAAAATAAGCCCTGAAACGGGCCGTCTCCCACCACCGGTAAAACCCGGCGGGTGATCGAGGCCCTCTCGGAGGGCCGAAGCGCACCTGAGGGCCGGGCGCGGAGCTCGACGCCAGGCCGGAGGAAGGTGGTGTGTGTGTTTGGGAGGGGGGAAGTCCCTCAGGCCGGGCCGCCGACCCTCACCATCCCCAGCCGGCCACGGACGGTGATTTCACCTCCGTTCGTACCCAACCCGCCGCCTCCGGGCCCGCCCCTGGGGGCACCCACCACCCCGCCGCCATTTTGTCCCTGAGGGGGTCCGGCGGGGCGCGGCCGCGGTTCCCCCTGCCCTCCAACCCCCACCGGCACGCGGGGTGCACGCGGCCACCTCCCTCCCCGCCCCGCTCCGCTCCTCGGGCGCGCGCCTACCCCGCACGGCAGAGTTCTGCCCCAGCCCCATTGCTCCCGCGGCGCAGAGGGCACGCGCAGCTCCACGCCTCACCGCGCATGCGCCACTTAACAGCCCTCCCTCCGGCAATATGGCGGCCGGGCCCGCCCCTTAGAGGCCGCTCCGCGAAAGGAAGGGGTGGAGCCAGCAGGGGAGGGGTGGGAGGGGGCATGACGTAATGGCGTCACGGAGCGTAAAGCGGAACTACACTTCCCGGCGTGCCCCGCGAGCGGCCCTCGCCGCTGCGCAAGCGCAGGCGCACACAAAGGGCCCGGCGGAGGGCGCGCCGCGCCCCGCCCCGCCCCATTTCACCCTGCCCCGCCGTCGCGGCGCGCGCGGATGCCGTTACCCACCCGCTCCACCCCCCCCTCTCCGGCCGCGCTCCCCGCCGCCGCCCGCCCCGCGCTCCTATGGCGCTGAAGCGGATACAGAAAGTGAGTGGGGCCGGGGTGGGTGGGAAGGTCCCTCCGCCCGGGAGGGGGTGGGGGTGGCGGCGGCGGCGGCGGGCCCGCGGCTCGGCGGGAGCCGTCGGCCCTCCTTGTCTCCGCCCGGGGCCCGCCCTCCGTCGGGCTGCCGCTGCTCTCGGGGGTCGCCTGAGGGGGCGGAGGGGCCCAGGCCGGTGCGGGGCGCGGCGCGGCTGTGCCGGTGGGAGCGGGCGTGAGGCGGAGAAAAGGCGGGTCTTGGGCTCCGTGCGGCTGCGGGACTCTCCGCCGTCCTGAAGGCCCCCCCCGCCCCAGTCAGCGCTTTAAACTGCCGTTCGCAGACCGCCTGAGGCGTTTCCCGCGGCCGTGTGACTGAAGGACTGGGTGAAAGGCGAAACGGTGTTACGGGGTTATCTTTAGCAGAGGTGTAAGTAGCGTATCTGTTGCCAAAATACCGTGCTCCCGCCCTGCGCGGCTCCGTTCGCTCCGTGCTAGCCCAGGGTTGCTGTTTGGGGGTTGGTTGTTGTGTTTCGTTTTTTTTTCCACATTAGGAAGTGCTGTCAGCCCATTCGTATGATCTCTGCAAGTATCCCAGTTGTAGAGGTTTTCTTGGATTATAGCTGTAGACGGCCGGTTTTTAAGCGAGGAGTGAATTTCTAGATTCCTGGGGTTTGGCAAGAGCCAACTGGTCATCCTACAGTACAGACAACAACAACAAAAAAAGGGTTATGGATGGTAAACATAAAAGTTGAATTAACCTTAGTGCATTGGCCGTGTTATAGAACACATGGTGGTTTGTTGCTGTTGACGCACCATGTTTAGTTGGTGTTTGTGCTGTCCTCGTTTAGTGACTGTGCTGTATTTTCTTGTTCTGAATTACCTTTTTGCTATTGGAAAACATTTGATATTACAGCAATAGAATTGTATAATGAGCAGCTAACCTTGCAGCAAGCAGGTTTGAGATACCCTACAATAGGTATGAAGTTAGTTTTACAGATGTCTACCAGAAGCTGGTAGTTAGGTCTCATGCTACAAATCTGATTATGTCTTTACAGGTAATTAGGGAAGATTTTTGTTATGATGATCATATCACATATTTGTTATGAATGTTGCATTTGAACATTATATCAAATATTAATAAAATACTACAGTGATTTTTCTGTAGCAGTGAGTTTTGTCATGCCTCTACATGTTACGGAAATGCTTTGTGTTTTCTTGGATTTTTAATTTCCTACCTTTTCTTTGAGTATCTCCTTACCTATGTGTTTCTATGAAAAGGATTATTCTGAATACCTTTTCTTTCCTCTTGCTCGGTTTCATGCTGCTAAGGTGAACAAAAACCAAGTGGAAAGTCTGGTAGTCTAGTATTTTTGAGATGGAGTGGTAGTTTGTGGGCTTCCAAATGAGGTCCTGCTAGAATAGGATTGTTCTCTGTGTTTTACTCTTATCACATTTCCCGGGTAACTTTTCTTTCTGCTTTAGAGACTTCCATATGTATTGAAAAGCCATTTTTTTTTTAGCGTGGCATTTAAAAACTTTTTGTTTGCTAGGTGTGAAATTACGGGTAGACTATTTATACAAAAGTATCATTCCTCCTGTTAGCCTTATTAGATTCTGTTTCTACTCTGAAAATTAAGAAATGCTTACCAGGATGCTGACTTCAAGGTAGTATAAGATTTCCTGATTAATAACTTCCGTCTGAAACACGAAAAAGATATTGGGGAATGACCTACCAGAAGAGTTGAGGTTAGATTCAGAACTGGTTACCTCTTGCTTCTAGATTGCTGCAGAAATGACTATTGCTGGCTTGCTTTGTTTTGTTAACCACCCTCATCACTATCTCCTGCCTTTCCAGGGTAAGAAAAAAATGCTACAAGAGGGACTTGGCCAGGAGTCTGCCTCCACAGCAGTAGAAGAGAAAAGTGGCAAGGAAATAGGATTGTTTCAGGGGGAAAGTTAAAATGAAGTAGAAAAGCTTGAAAAGAC
Source organism: Vanellus vanellus (assembly GCF_965231255.1). Classification (NCBI taxonomy): domain Eukaryota; kingdom Metazoa; phylum Chordata; class Aves; order Charadriiformes; family Charadriidae; genus Vanellus; species Vanellus vanellus. The sequence goes on along the minus strand of NC_138912.1, from coordinate 38,547,755 downwards.
AAACTATCTTGATGTCACAGTAATATGTAGAGCTTTTCTGAAAACAAAGAAATGTATTTGTATGACTTCAGACTGGCTCTAAAGGTTGGTAGTGGTGTTGTATCTCAAGGGTAGGAACGCATTAGATCTGGAGTAGAGGAAATGCCGTAAGGACTTCATGGTCTCATAAAGTGCCTAGAGCAACTCTTTGGAGAACAAAGCGCTGTCAGAAAACCCAATGGTATTACTTGGGAGTTTGTCAGTCTAGACATACTGTCTCAAATTAAGCTTGTGTCGTTCAGAATTGTGCGCTAACGCAGCTGAGGGATTTTGATGGCAAGTTTGAGTGTTTGTTCGCAATAATTTTGATAATATGTGTGTTTAGGATGAGAGTGCGTACAGAAGAAGCAAAGCGGAGATATGAAGAAATGTTAGTAAGCATTTTTTTGTCTCATACTGGTTGGGACTCTAATTTCTAAATAGTATTGCCATTGTGATCTGTGTGCTTTCATCTTGTCTGTCATGAATCTGCCTTGGGGGACTCCGCAAAAGAGGACAGCCTGCAGACTTCAAGACTATACACTAATAATGGAAAGATGTGTTGTGCTTGGGAGCTTTCTTAAAATACAAGCAACTGAATAATGAATGAACAAGCTGATCATTGTCATGAAAGTGCTGAGGGTGGAAGAGCAGTGAGGACATGAAGCCCTGTGGTGCAAGCGCATCTGTCAGTGCCTCCTCCATGAGAAATTCATCTCAGAGTTCTTGAAAGGATGGGGGATTCTTATTCATCTTAAGATGAGGAGCCTGTATTAGTTTACCTTGTCAGTGCTTTACTCTGGCATAGCAGGAAAAAGATGCTGTCAAAAACTTTAGGCTGTGCTCTGTGTGTGAGGTAAAATAAACGTTCCTTGGGGCTGCAGTTGCTTCTCTGTAGTCTGTGATACATCAGCGTCAGAATAATGCACGTTTTTGTGGGCACTCTAAACTCCAAATGTTGCAAATTATGAAAATGAAACAAATAGTGTAGGTTTTAGTTGGGAAGTGATATTCTGCAAAGCAGCCTTTATTGTTACCGCCTCTGGAAATTGAGACACCGTGGCTTTTGTGCGAAGTAGAAAATAATTTAGGCTGTCAGGTTATGTAAGTTAGTCTGTAGGTCAGTTCTGCCCGTCTGCCCTGTGCGGAACCATTTTTCTGAGACTCTTGTTCCAAATCCTTTGTTTACATGTCTAATTGCAAGTCTGCTGTCCTGTCAGCTCAGTATAACAGTTGAGGAGACTGTCTTCATCATAAATCTTATACTTCTGGGTGCTCCTCTAGTGTTAACAAGGGGCTGATGTTATTCTTGTTAATGGCTCAGGCTATTCTGAAATGCGTACAAACCCAGTATTTACTTTTGTTATAGGCATTAAAAAAACAGATTTAGAAGAGATTTTGAAACCAGTGACAAACTATTTTCTGACACGTTTGAAGACTGGTTTAAAAATAGCTGTTGGGTTTTATCTTGTTGGTGCACAGTGCTTGATTGTTTTTCTCCCACAACTCAAAGAATAGAAGCATTCAAACATTTAGATATGTCAGTGAACTTTATGTCTGTTTGTTTCAGTATGTGTTTTGTATATGGGTAGACTAACAGGATATAAAGACTGGAATATTTATGTTGAAAGTAACTTTTGTTACTGTAAATTGAATCAAGTAAATAAAACTACCAATATTTGTGGTTTAGGTTTTGGCTTTAAACTGTTCAGTCACATGCTGTATTTGGATAGTAATAAACATATGAAGGAAATTTCTTTTTTGGATTAATAATATAAAATTCTTTAATTTGCTTTCAAAACATCAGCTGTGATATCCCAGCAATATTTTTTGGCATTAAAACAGTGTATAAAATAGAATATATACTTTATTATGAAAACTTAACTTTATATTGAGAAATGTTATGATAAATATTTGCTTTGCATTTACCAAATTTATGAAGAACAGAGAATCCTTTAACTAGTCTAAGTATAATCACTGATGGTTTTTTTGACAGATGGTTCCAAACATTAATATAATAGCAGCAGTGTATGCATGGAGTTGGTAGGAAGCGAGTCTGTGGTCTTTGTGCAAGAAATGAAGACCATAACGGGCAAATACAAACCCCGTATTTTAAATAACAGTGTGGAAAAGAGCTCTCGTTGTGGCTTTGTGTTGCTTAGAGTATTAAAATAGCTTTTAGTGATGCTGCCTGCAGTTTATTTTGGTCTTCTGATAGTCTGCAATCTTTTTTATTCTGACTTTTTTTTTTAAACTGAAAAAAGGGAGATATTTTTAGGGCTTTTTTTTTTTGTTACTATTCATGCCCATAGACATTGAGTGTCCATGAGTACTATCCTGAGAATATTTGTCTCCTTGCTATCAAAGTATCCTTTACAAGCTTGTTCCAGTAGCTTTTTAGGAGAGAAGCCTGACTGCTAATGAAGCATGTAACTGTTAAACTGGCCTTCCAGTCTTCACCAACTTCATACTTTTACGAAATACATCTTGTGTTATACTTTGACAAAGAGTACTAGTCTGCACATTCAGAAATACTTCCAGCATTTATAGCCTACCATAGTCTGTGTTTTACATCTGTTAAACTTGACTTTTCAATTTTTGCCTCATGCTGCCCACAGAGTTATTTATTCAGTGTGTGGTGCTACAAAAGGTGATAATTTGGAGGCTTTGCTGTGTCCATCTCCAGTAATTGTCATTTAGCTAATATTCCTTTATTAGCTACGCCTGGTTACGGATCCTTCCTTTTGTGCTCTGCTGCTGTGCTGTAGTTTCAAACAGGAGAAATAGTTTGCTGTAGTGCCTGTTCACTGCAACCAGTTAGAGGTATGGAATTACCGGTCTTCTATTCTACTCTGTAATATTTTCTATGTTTGAGAGGATTAGAAGATTTATTTCTACCGCTGTCCTCAGCTTAGCTGTTTTCTCTGTACATGTTTCTCCTGGCTGTGTTGGGATCGTCTGGCTCTTGATAGGTGCTTTTGTGCTGTGACATTCACCAGTGTTTGAAATAACTGATACTTCTGTTAGCATCTCTTGCAGATGAAATTTTGGGTTTGTATATTCTCGTAAAAGACATTGCACCGGTGTACGCTGTAATTTGTAGTGTTGACTTTCTCTTTTGAAACTGAATCTGCACTGCTTTGAGTTATAGATCATAGGTCAAATTCTTGCACCAGCATTTTCTATACCAGTAACTAAAAATATTGGTGTAGGCAAGGCCTTGAAGTAACTAGACCTGCATCATGCAGCTACATAGTGATAATGCATAAAACATGGACAAAACTGCTGGAACCAATTAACTTAAAATTAAAGGAAAATCTTTAGTGTTGACTGTGGAATGCCTTACATGCAGTTCTCTTGCGCTTCTCCATGAGGTTTCAGCACATTGTGCTTTGTAATTCTTCAGCCTTGTTTCTTGACGCAGCAAGGTTTTGGGCTTCTTGCGAAGAACATCTTTGCTGGTTCTTGTAGAGAATTCTTGTATTCAACACCTCATTCTTTTGCAAATATGTAAAGTCATGAAGCAGTTTTTCTACATCTACTTACTCTAGACAATCATCACAACTGTTCTGCAGTGTTCTGCTCTGGACACTGGCAAGTCAGTCTGACTCACAGGCGACATTCTGACTGTCTCCTTGCACCATTTCAAAAGATGTAGTGAAGCTTGAAGCCTAAATCTTACAGCTCTCCAGATAATTTTGCTTCAAATATGAAGCTTAAATGGCATAATTAACAGTATAAAGCTGAATAGTTCTTTGTTTTTATCACAGCTTAATCTGAGCTTCTGTATGTAAAGGTTCAAAACGTTAACGCTGTCAAACTTGATTTACAAAGTTTGATCGTGTAACCATTTGCACTTCTAAAACACATTAGCTTCAATACATTATTTCTTATGATTGGAAAATGACTTGAATTTGCTCTGTCAGAATGTTGAAGTTGGGTTTCGCTTTGTTTCCCAGCTGCGGAAGCTCTCTGAATGTATTGTTGCTTCCATTCAGTGAAGTTTGTTGAAGAGAGCCTTTTCTTCACCATTATTAGGGAAATATTAATAACAGGAATTGCTAGTTCTGTGCCTCATCAAGGTGTGATTAAAACCATGTTTTGTTTTGTTTTGTTTTTTTATCATGGACAAATTTCAGTCCTTTTAGCCTGAACAAATTGAAAGTGTATACCTGAGGAGCCTTCCCCAGTTCCTCCCAATTCTGAAGTGCATGTGTACATATGAATGAAAACCAATTTGTGTGGTCTTGAGGTATGTAAAGATCTTGAGAAAAGCATCTAACAAACGAGTGTACCATTATAGACTTGTGACTCCAAAATTAAGTGGTTGCCTAGCAGTTTGCATATGCTTAAAGGGATGTTTGCATGTATTTTGGAGACTTTCTGAGGAGTTAAGCTACGTATTTTTCCTTTCGTTGCCTTTAATTTAGTAATAAGCCATGACTGCTATAAAACATGTGATTTCTAGGCTTTGAGTTCTCTGTTTCACCTAACGATCTCATGTAGCTGGCTCTTTTTTTTTTTGTGGTGAACAAGACAATCTCTTGTTGGGTTAGATCTTGAGTTGCAAATTAGAGTATACAGTGGCTGTAACTGCTCTGCTGCTGGTAATGCTTGTTACAACTCTCGTGACTGCTGGAAATTTGAGACTTGTTGACTCCCTTCGTGTACTGGCAAGGACTTGGCTTTGCATAGATTACTGGTTCTCTGTGTCACTCCCTTAGTGAAATTTGAATCCTCCGATTAAAAGGGAACTGCACTTTTAAAGGGTTTTGCTGTTGCCTTTATTAGTAAAGTCTTAGCCTGGAGTGGTGTTTCTGGACCAGCATACAATTTCACCTACAGAAAACACTAGTTGGCAACCTGAGATATTTCAGTATATATCAAATAACTGTCTCATTTTAAATTCCAAAGATTGTTAGGATTGACTTCAGAGCAAATAGTAGTATTACCACTCTATTATCTGGCTGAATATAGGTAGGTTGTAGTGTCTGTCTTTGAATTCAGGGCCAAGAGTGGACCTGTAAGAAGTGTGCCTGAATTTAAGTGCCAGGTCCGTGGTAAAGTGGGTCCTTCAAAGAGAGAACTCTGAGTTGAAATGTTTACTGGATGTTGTAAAAGGATAAATATATTGCAGTAGTTAGGAAGTGCAGAGTTTTAACCCTTCAAATTGTTGGACACCCTTCAAATTGTATGTAAGGGCTGATCATGCTATGTACACAAATTTTATGCCTGGATTAAACTTAGTTCCAATTTAAACCTTGATTTTTTGGAAGTAGTTGTCTTGACTAATGATTTTTGGGTAGAAATATTTTCACTGTTACTCCTTACACTAAAATCAAGGAGCTATTTGGAGACCTGCTTATGTCTATTGTTTGCTTAAATGTGTATGTATTGAGTAATTACTTGACTGACTTACAACGAGTGGCTTAGCACACATCTTTTAGCATGTTTCAATGAAAATATTTGTGCATAATTGTTAAACTTATTGTAGCACAGTTCCTATCAGCTAAGAATTGGCAAGAAGTTTTTTCTTGTTAGTACAGTAAAACTTCAGACATCAAAAGTGGTATATTAAATTAAACAAGGAAATCAACCGACATTAATGCCTGGCTTGTTTTGCCTTTGATATAGTGATGATAAATCAGATGAAAAGCTGAGCTGGTTTTGTGTAATTAAATAATAATTTTAAATTATTTGGGACTGTATGGACTTCTGTAAGAGAAATAAATCAGTTGACCTGCAAGAGCTTCTCTGAATGCTTCTCTTAAATTTTAACTTTTTTGGGGCTTTTAATAGTCCTTTTATATATCATATAAATTTTTTGGAGGAAAAAAAATAATGCAGGGAATTAAGTCAAGGTATGTTAAGTAAGGTGTAGAGCTAATAGTTTTTCTTTCTTTTCTAGTTTACTTAGGAACCTTTGTTATCTTTATATGTCATCTCTAGACAGACTGCAAGCATTTTATGAGCTAGTTTAACTCCACTATTGTACATAGATAAGGCCAATACAAGAAGCTTTTGTGAAATCAAAAGCTAAAGGAACAATCAGATTAGTAGATAAACTTCTAATTTAAGTGTTGGATTTACAGAGAAATGAAGAAACCCTTCATTTTTTAATTTTTTTCTGTGTCTACTTCAGTATATCTAGCTCATTATGAACTTGGCTATAGCTCTTAAATACTTTCAGATATTAATTTATAGCACAGTGTTGTCTTTAGCTGCAGACCTGCCCGGCAAAAAAAACCTTTTCAGTATCAATGGACATTTCAAGTGATGATTTCTTTAAAAATACCACAGGTCAATTTAATAAAATCTGTTTGTGTTCTCACTGTTGAAGTGAGGCTGCTGAGTGGAGTGTATTTCCATGTAGATGTCTTTCAAATATTTGTGTGTTTCTTACAGGAACTAAGTGATCTGCAGCGAGACCCACCAGCCCACTGTTCTGCTGGACCTGTTGGAGATGACTGTAAGCTTGTTGTAGCCTGTTGTTACAGTTGACCTTTTTTTGGTTAAGAAAAAGTTTGGAAAATCTCTAATTGCTGTATCTTTTTTACTTTCAGTGTTTCATTGGCAAGCAACAATTATGGGACCTGTAAGTATATAATTTGTGCCCCTCAGAAAGTAGACCTCATTTCCCTTTTTGTTACGGAAGGATTCGTTTGGGTTTCTGTAAACATGGCAGTCAAATTCAGCTGTGCTGTGTACAGAATAAAGATTTAGGGTGATACTGTTGTTCCTGGTAGTCTGGTACTAGTTTCTTTCTGTAACTGTTCAAAAATCTGTCCTCTTCATGAAGTTAGGCATGCTTAATCAATTAGCCGCAATGTTTGAATTGGTGATGGGGGCTGCACAGTGAAAAGCTTACTTTTCAAAGATTATCATTTCCGTTCTGGAAGATCAATCCGTCTGAAAGGGGGAAGAGTGGGTGTAATCCGATGTTGAAGTTGGTAACTGTGAACAAGAGTGATGGTGCACAGGGTGGTTTGGGGGCTTTTAGATAGAGGTTATTTGATGGCTGTGATGTGGCTCTGGCAAAAACAGATGGCTTCTGCAAACTGGAGGCTGGCAGTTGTGGGTACTTTTGGTTTCTGTGAGAGAAAGGCCTGCTTTCCTTGGGTTGAGGGAGATCTCCAGAGACCCCATTTATGACTCTTGTCAAGGAAATTATGTAAGAAAGGACAATAAAGCTTGAGAATAGAAAGTTTTAAAGGAAAACTGAAAAGGATTTCAGCATAAAGAATGAAGAACAGCATGACCTGAGGGAAGTGGTGTTTATTAATATCATGGTAAGGAGTTTGTATTCCTAGCAGTTTTGTTTTAGACTTAGTAATTTGGAAAGAAGAGTTTCTGGTTCAGATGTTGAGCTGAACCACTGTGTGAGCTGAAATTCTGAGACAATACTTAATCCATTAAGATGCAGCATCACGTGGTGGAGAAAAGTGGAATTGTGACTGCTTTGAGGCTATTTGTGCATTTTCAGCACAGCTGCTCTGAGAGATCAGTTGCTAATTTGTCAGTGGTATGCTGGAGTACGTTGTCCAATTTGTCAATAGCCCAGCGGCAACTGAAATGACTGTGGCAGTTTTTTCTGTAGGATATTAATGCTTTTGCTATTTTTCTTTCTGTGATATTTCACAAAGTCATTCTGACCCTTTCCCTTCTGTGCTGCTTAAAGGTGAATGGCAAACCAGCAAAGAAGTTAAGAGTTACCAAAAGCTTATGTGCTGATTGCCACCAGTGTCTCTGTCCTGAATGACTCTGATGACCTGAGTAAGGGAAATACTAGCACATAAATCCCAACTTAAATTCCATTTTTTTTCTTTGAGCTTGCAATTCACCTTCCATATTCTGTACTGGAAAATACTTTTCTTCACTTCAGATTCTTCAGATGTCTCTAGTTAAAGACAAGAATGAACATCTCTTGTCAACCTTTCTCAGCAATATCTGCCAATAAGAAAAGAACACAGTCAGCACGTTAATCCTTTGCCTTGATAATATAAGGAGATAGGGATGCACACCCTGTGTGTTTCCTGATGGCCTGAGGGAAGCATGGGACTGAAGCTTACCTTCAGAATTCACTTCCTATATATGGAAGTAGGGTAACCTCTTTTCCTGCCTATGGGCATCATCAATTTGTTTTACGTACCTTACAAAGCATACTGTGACTTCACTTTGCCTTCTGTCTGACACAGAACTTGTCTCATCTTCAGCTTATTTTGACAAATCCATTTAGTATGCATGCAAGCAGTCCTTTCAAACCTAATTGGAAGTACAGCGGCAATCTCTTCTGATGTTACCTAATGCTGACTTCTTAGCAATACTATATATAACCTGCCTTACATTGCAACACTGTCTGCATTTTGAGTGTGTAAGATGACATGCCTTAGTGGACCATTTGTGAATTGACCTCTTGTATTCTTCTTTAAAGCGGTAATTTTTGCTCAATTCCAAAGTAAGCATTGTATTTAAAAAACAGTCTGCCTTTGCTTCCATAAGAAAACCCAAAAACTTGATCTTCTGCAGCTTTGCTGGGATTGAGTTCCTATGTTGCTGTTTTAAACTTGATGAGTAACAGAAAAGGTTTTCTTCTCCTTGCCTTAATCAGAAATGGCAGCAGTGCTCTCAATCATTTAGTGCTGAGACTTTTCCCCTCACTTTTCTAGTTAATGAAAATTAAAGCTTTCCTCAACAGATGACTGCAACAAAGTTATTTCTGTCTGTTAACTGTGTGCAACCTGGACGTAAACCTGTGCACATGTTCTCTAACAAAATGCATGTTCACAGATTTGTGCAGGTCACAAAGATGTTGTGTGTTTTAAAACTCCCTGATGTCATCATGATCACCTGAGTTATGTTGGAAAATCCTACTCTTTGCATCTGCAAAGAGAAACCACTTCTTAAGGTAAGTATATTTGTAGCTTAAGGATGGAGGAGGATCAGAGCAGCTGTGGTGTTGCACGGAGACAGGATTTGGAAGACCTGCTCTGGGTTTTGTATTTATTCCCCTTGGTGTGGTGGAGCTGATGGATCAGCACTTTTTTATAACTCTACCAGTCAAACACTGCTCCCTCCCTTTCTCTCCCCAAGAAGGGCAGCACTCAGTAGCCGCGTTACGCTACTGCAGTAGTAGCCATGGTTGGCTCTACTGTAGCTCTGCGCGCCAGTGGGAGGGTACAGTTCCCTCGGTGCCTTCCCAGTACACAGCCCATAGTGGGCTGTGGCCCATAGCATGGGCTGTGTACTGGGGAGAAAATGGATTTTCTAAGATACTCATAGCTTTGGGAGGTTATCTGCATTCAGAAGGGAAGCTCCAAAATAACTGAAATATATTCATATGTTTTGTTTCTTTTCTTTTTTTCCCCAGCCTGACAGTGCATATCAAGGGGGAGTCTTTTTTCTCACAGTACATTTTCCAACAGACTATCCTTTCAAACCACCAAAGGTAAGTTGTTTCTTTCAGAACTTAGCAATTTTTTGGTTAAAGCTTTGTTTCTCTGTCTTACCTCTTTGAGGCTTAATTTTGGAAGTTAAAACCAGAAAGACCAGCAATATAGGACACATGTTCATGGGGGATGAACAGATAAGACCGTACAATAGCTTGTGTTGGCAGATCTAATATAACTGGAACTGAAGGGACAATGTTAATGGTTCCAAATGTAATAAACAGAACTTGATGTTACTTGTTTTTTATTTATTTTTCTAATTCCAGATTGCTTTTACAACAAAAATATACCACCCAAACATAAACAGTAATGGGAGTATCTGTCTTGATATCCTGAGATCGCAATGGTCACCAGCTCTGACTGTATCTAAAGGTAAACTCACAGATTTGCTAATGGATTTATGAAATTGCGTATACTGCCATGGCACTTCTTTGTGTTTTACTGCATTGTCTAAAAGTGGCAGTGGGAACTCATTTATCTTGCATGTTACAGAAGTGGCAAATTCTATTGGAATTCTTGTTACAATCCCAGATCTTGCATATTTTATTTGGAGTGTCACATTACAGAAAATATTACGTGCATGGTGAAGAAATGTTCTAAAACAAGTCGACTAAGATAATAAATGTCCAATTAGCCTGAAATGCAACTTCTGTATTATAGCTGACTGTGCATGCAGAACTGAGGAGAAACTGGTGAAGAGAGGTTCAAAATCAAATTAATTTGGATGTAAATGGAAAACCCTGGTACTGACGTGTGTGGGCTTACCTGATTGCTTTTTGATGGCTCTTTGGGTTGCCTGAGCATCCTTGTGTGGGCTAAGGTCTTAATTACACTTTATTTTAAAATGAGATAAATTGTTCTGGTTTGCATTCCTCAAAGATGAATATTTTAAAAGGTAGCTGCTTTCGAAGTTGTCAGTAAAAGACTTATTAAAATATTCTAGTCCTGTAGTTAAACTTTCTGGAGTTGAACACTGCAGATTTTTGGAGCATTGAGGTTACAGTTGAGCAGTTCTTTTGTTGTAATCATTTTGCCTTACTTCAAAAGCAGGTTAAAATGTGGGTGCTATTATTGTTTTTTCTCGCCCATCTTCAAAATCCTTAGGCACACTCTTAGTCATATTACGGAAAGTTCTCGTGTGACTCAAAATGTTAAACAGTATCACATCTTGCTTATGTGCTTGAGAGTTCTCTAAACCATGTGTCTTTTTTTAGAACAGTGTCATTGCATTTGGTGTACAAGCAAGTTAAAAATTGTTAGTCTTTGTCCAATGGAAATTGCTCTGTGCAAGCCCAATTGCTATATCTCCTTGGAAAAGCAACTTCTGCTTATGCGTAAACAACCCTGTGCAGTAACCTCACAAGCTAAACAAAATCTAAGTATAATACTTCCCTGATGTAATTGCTGAAGACATGAATTACTATTGTGTGTAGTTGGTATTAACTTTCCACAGAAATTGGTTGATTGGTTTATTACTGAGAAAAAAATTTCTTGTTTCTAGTTATTCAGAAGGTATTTAGCAAATGAGAGTTGGCGCTTACACCATGTTTAACAGTTGGCATTTACAACTGAAAACTCTTTAAGTTTTTAAATCTTCAGTGCTTTTCTGTCTCTTTACTTGTTGAGTGTTCCTTCAGTTATAAAGAGGAGCAGTCTGCTGCTCCTATATGCTCCGATTTGACGTGCTTTTTATATTCTTGCACATTATATATTTCATAAACTGGAAATTGGCTTAGTGGTTTGTGGAAGTTTCTCCTTTATAGTTCTGGTTTTACTGAATCAAAGGATTACAACGTACTGATAGCACCCCTGATTGGTGTGACCAAGTATTCTAACCTGATTTTCTAATATTACTGGTGTGTTTGGCACTTAATAAAGTGAAATATGTCAGTATGAAGCATTCAAACTTACTACAGCTGAAAATAGGTGTTAGTCTGGGCTCTTTTGTAACAAGACAAAGCAAGGAAAAAAAATTCTATTCTGCATCAGATTCTCATTGTAGCATCAAATTCCCTCTCACTACGTGTTTAGAATTGTTTAACTGCGTACCCTTGGCTGTTAGCTCTGAGTCTAAAAATAAAAATTTTCTGAAAAGTATGGACAGACAATGTTAGGAAAATCACATATCCTTGGTTCAATACCAGAAAATTAATATGGAGTTATAAATTAATACCTACATGGGGTACTGATGAAGTATTTTCCCAAAATGGCAGTCACGCCTCTATCAAATTAAGTGAAATATTCATATAAAGGAAATAACTCTCAGCACAGAAGTAGAGAAGGATATGTACAAAAAGAGTATTGCATAGCAGTGTAATATTAACAATATTAATTATCTTAAATAATTGTAGACGGAAGAGTTCAGTTTGATCAAATATTTATAGAGAACTATGGAGTCTGTAGTTTAACATTCATAGGTTAAAACGTGGGAGAGAGTTCATTATAAAAGGTACAGATCCATGGGTTGCAAGTTCTCTAGGCTAGTATCAGGTGTTGTTTGCTTAGGACCTAGGAAAGTGGTGCTGTATAAACATTTCTGAGCATAACTGCTATGTGAAAGCTTAATACTAATATGCATTCTCTTTCCAATCTACCCCTCCACCACCCTTCTTCAGTGTGCTGGAATATATTAAAGGATTATAGAAATAAAGCAAACTAACTTGTTTAATCTAGTGTCTCTTTTATTTAGTTTTATTGTCCATATGCTCCTTACTTTGTGATCCTAATCCAGATGATCCATTAGTACCGGATATTGCACAAATCTACAAGTCAGACAAGGAAAAGTGAGTATAACATATACATATTTGTGTGTGTGGTACTTGCAGATGATTATCTGTTACGCACCTTCTATCTTAACTTTTAAAGATACACTTTTCATAGACTTCTACAGGATTAGACTTTTAAATCTTGAAAATATCAGTCAGTGGAATGGCAAGGAAACTATAGGTATACACGGCTCTTGGATACCGACTGGGTTTTTTTGTACTTAGTTGCATAAAACCTTCACACTTTTGTGTTGTGTGTTTATATTAATTGCATGAAAAATCATTTCCCAAATATGAATTACTTGTTGCTACTGTGATCCTCTGGTTGTAAAACCTGTGCCTTTAGTAAGATATTAGGTATGATCAATAAACGTGTTTTTGACACAATTTTGTAAACATAGGATAGGCTAATATTCAGCTCTGTCTAGTGCTAAGAACCATTGTTATGTTTACTGCAGTTTGCAGCATCTTACAGAGAAAAAGAACCTTTTTTACTTTCTGGACGAGCTGTAGAATTTGCAGGAAGTTTCTGATCTTGGGTAGGTAACATGGACAGCATGTAACTGAAGCATTACAGGCTTCTGGACCAAACCTAATTTTGATTTGAGGAGTTTTAACTCTAAAAGAACTATACTGGCTGAAACATCTATGCTGGGGTCTTTTACTTACAGTGCGGAGCGACCTGGATTTCCTAAAGTTCAGTTTTAAGGCTTGCTGACTCCTTGTTGTACATCACTCTGAAGGAGGGTTTTGAAATACTGTCTTATAACTACATACATGGATGAACCCTCACAGTACCAGATAACAGGATTTAGAGGTCACTAGCAAGCCCGGTGCTCGGCATAGCAAAGTTTGGGTTTTTTTCCTAGAGCGGTACCTCTCTAGAGTGACTCCTTTTGCCACTCAAACTTTGAATAGTGAAATTTATGGATATCTAAGCAGTGATGCATTGATTTCTTAAGACTTTCTTGCAGTTGTGGCTGGCAGGAAGCTCAGGCCCTTTATTCCACAGATTAGACTGCATGATTTCCAAAGGACTCCATGGAGGAAATAATACCTGTGTGAGATTTTTCCATCTTTGCTGCTTTCTGCTGATGTATCAGCTACCTGCTTCTCCTGGACTTACAAACTTTAAAAACTTTATGCATGGGAAAGATTACAGAATCAGTAATCCAGGAAGGAAATATTTTGTTTACCACTGTGAGATTCTGTTGAACTGTGCTGCTATAGGTGTTTTGAGCACGGGCCAGGATGTAGTCTGCAGTCTATCAGCATGCCCTGAGCTGCCCTCTGTAACAGGGTTTTAGCACCTGTGGATTTTCTAGGTGTGTGTGGTATTAAGAAAGACTGAAACACAAGATCAATTTAGGATAATAACAAGGAGTAGGATCTCTAAGATTTTCCAAATACATCCCGTCCTAATTTGCCAAGAATGGAATAATCCTTCCGCAAAATGAATCTGTTGCAAATTTTCTAGTGGCCTTGACAATGAATTAAATAATCATAGCTGTGCAGCGCATTCATAGACAGCCTAACCACCGCTGTTTCTCTGACTACTTCTTCAAGCTGCAGAGAAGGTTATGGATTTAGTTTGGGGCAGGCTTTTTATCCTTGGTACTGAAGCTGCTTTTTGGTAACCTTGTTGTTAACTATTTTAATTGTTAGACTTTTTGCTTGAGATTCTATGGAATTTTTGTGATATCCAAGAATTTTTCACTTTCTGGTAAACTGACTGAGAAACTGCCTGGCTAAATAGAGAACTTTTGCTGGACCTCAGGAAAAAAAGGAAAGTTTACATTCTCTGGAAAAGGGGGTTGGCAACTTATGAGGACTATCAAGATATAACAAAGCTATGTAGGGGGAAAATGAGAAGGGCCAAAGCTCAATCAGAACTCAGCTTGGCCACTGCAGTTAGAGACAATAAGAAGAGATTCTTTGAGTATATCAATAGAAAAGGAAGACTAGGGAAAATGTAGGCCCACTGGTGAATGAGACAGGTGCCCTAGTGGTGGAAGACACAGAGAAGGCAGAGTTACTGAATGCCTTCTTTTCTTCGGTCTTCACTGCTAAAGCTGTCCCTCATGAATCCCATACTCTGAAGGCAAAGGGGAAGGTCTGGAGGGAGGAAGATTTTCCCTCATTTGAGGAGGACCGTGTCAGAGACCACTTGGCCAAGCTGGACATTCACAAGTCCATGGGCCCTGATGGTATGCATCTGCGAGTGCTGAGAGAGCTGGCGGATGTTCTTGCTAGACCACTCTCCATCGTCTTTGAACGGTCATGGAGAACAGGAGAGGTGCCTGAGGACTGGAGGAAGGCTGACATCACTCCAATCTTCAGAAAAGGCAAGAAGGAAGACCCAGGGAACTACAGACCAGTTAGTCTCACCTCTGTCCCTGGGAAGGTAATGGAGCGACTCATTCTGGATGTCATCTCCAAACACGTTGAGGAACAGGAAGTTATTGGAAGTGGTCAACATGGATTTACCAAGGGTAAATCATGCTTGACCAATCTGATAGCTTTCTATGATGTTATAACTGGTTGGCTGGATGAGGGGAGAGTCGTGGATGTCATCTACCTTGACTTTAGCAAGGCTTTTGACACTGTCTCCCATGACATCCTCATTAGGAAGCTGAGGAAGTGTGGGCTAGATGAGGTGACAGTGAGGTGGATTGAGAGTTGGCTGCGGGACAGAACTCAGAGGGTCGTGATCAGTGGCACAGAGTCTAGTTGGAGGCCTGTAACCAGTGGTGTCCCCCAGGGGTCAATACTCAGTCCAATTTTGTTTAATATATTCATTAATGACCTGGGCGAGGGGACAGGGTGTATCCTCAGCAAGTTTGCTGATGATACCAAACTGGATGGGGTGGCTGACACCCCAGAGGGCCGTGCTGCCATCCAGCGTGACCTGGACAGGCTGGAGAGCTGGGCAGAGAAGAACCTAATGAGGTTCAACAAAAGCAAGTGCAAGGTCCTTCACCTGGGGAGGAAGAATGCTAGGCACCAGTACAGGTTAGGGGCGGACCTGCTGGGAAGCAGCTCGGAGGAGAAGGATCTGGGGGTCGTGGTAGACAGTAAATTATCCATGGCCCAGCAATGTGCCCTTGTCGCCAAAAAGGCCAATGGAATCCTGGGCTGCATAGGGAAGAGTGTGGCCAGTAGGTCGAGGGAGGTCATTCTCCCCCTCTACTCTGCACTGGTGAGGCCACAACTGGAATACTGTGTCCAGTTTTGGGCTCCCCAGTTCAAGAGGGACAGGGAACTGCTGGAGCGAGTCCAGCGAAGGGCAACTAAGATGATTAAGGGCTTGGAGCATCTCCCTTATGAGGAAAGGCTGAGAGAGCTGGGACTCTTTAGCCTGGAGAAGAGAAGGCTGAGGGGAGACGTTATTATGGCATACAAGTATCTAAAGGGTGGGTTGAAGGAGGATGGAGCCAGGCTCTTTTCAATGGTTCCAAGTGACAGGACGAGGGGTAATGGGCACAAGTTAGAACACAGGAAATTCCGTTCAAATACACGGAAAAACTTTTTTACGGTGAGGGTGACAGAGCACTGGCACAGGCTGCCCAGGGAGGTTGTGGAGTCCCCTTCTCTGGAGATTTTCAAGACCCGCCTGGATGCAGTCCTGAGTAATGTGCTCTAGGCAATCCTGCTTTGGCAGGGGAGTTGGGCTAAATGATCTCTAGAGGTCCCTTCCAACTCTGAAAATTCTGTGATTCTGTGAAACTGCGTGGTACCTATTTTTTAGGACTGAGGCATTGAAGACTTCTTGCAATGCATGCTAATAGCCTGTGGTTCATCACGTATCACAGGTCCATGAAAGTTTGAGCATTGCTCAAAAGTCCTTGAGGACTGGATAGAGAAGGAGTGGTGTAGAAGTTATGTGGAAGCCTCTGGTCCAGTATTTCTCCGTGTAGAGTAAGAATTACTAAAATGGCCTTTTTCTGACAGTTCGATGTCTGATACAGTCAAATCGTATAACCCACTTCTGAAGTGCTTGAACTCTGTGCTTGTACTGCAAAGCAGATAGTGTTCAAGTTGAGGATGTTGTGCCTCAGCTTCTGCCCATTTGTGTCTCAGCAGTTGTCCGTCTGCTTACTTAATAGTGATTTTAGCTATTGTGCCTCCTGTTTTTGAAGGAAGTGAACAAGGGCTATTTCTCTGTCTCCAAAACTTGAGATTTAATCATCGCTGGAGAAAGTGAGAGGTGTAGTCTTGACTGTAGCTTTATCTTCTTATGCTGATCACCTGTTAAATTCTTTTAATCTATGCTTGGATTTAGGAAATGAAAGGTATGGCTGGTTACCCCTGGGCATTTATCTATGGGTATTTTACTGTAAGTAAAAATCTAAAGACTTGAATGGTAGCATATTCTTAAGAACAAAACCAGTCAATACATGAGTTGCTTTGCTGTTCTTAAGAAATGGGTTTAAAAAACTTGTCACCGTTTTCTCTGAAGGACCTGGGAGAAAGTTAATCTAATCTGAAAAGTGAAATGTAATAAATGTGAGGACCAGAGGGAAAGTTATTGACTCTCTAAGGACGTTTGCTGTTGGGAGTGCTAGTCAGCTTCATATCAGAAGGAAAAGACCCAAGACTTAAAATGCTTTTCAGGAAATTTTCTGTTCAGGTTCTGAAATGCAGAATGGAGAATTAAAAAAAAAAAAAAAAAATTGCTGTGCCTTCTTTCCCCACCTTTTCCAAAACCAGTTAATTATACTGAATTTTATGCAACTAAAATGTGTGAACTTTGTCAGACTGTTAATAGCATACACATTTAGGAATAATTGACAACAAATTCCTGTTAAGGTACAAATAAGGGAACCAGCTGTGAAATGCAAATTAAGTATGCACAATGGTACGCATTTTAATACAAATCTCTCAGATTAGTTCTAAGTTTAAGTCTAAATACCTTTGACAGGTAGCCTTAGAAACTGAACATACAGTGAGTGTATGTTTCTTGGCTTTTAGACTATTTTAATGTTGTTTGAATCAATGCTAAGAAGTGAAAAGCTCAATAACATCTCTATTAAGTAAATATGTGGTCATTGTCAGTGTATCACTAATAGCTCTTCACTGTTATGCCTTCTTTCCGCACGTACAGATACAACAGATATGCAAGAGAATGGACTCAGAAATATGCAATGTAAACTTGTGAAGACTTTTTCATATACCACAGAGTACTGTAAATTCTAGGGTTTTTTTCAAAATTAGAAGGAAATGGAACACCTGTTTCAATGTATCACGATGCCCCTTGAATTTTTTTTTTTCACCCATGTAAGTGTGTTTCCGGAGCAAGGGAGGACAAACTTCCAAAAATAAACTTATGACTGTGATAAGAATATTTATCCTCTTTATATGCTTTGCAGAAGACATTTATTATGGTTTTTAAGAGTTGGACATCTACATCTTCAGACTACAAGACCCATAATGCAGTTGTAAAGCAACCAAATTATTTTTGCTGGAAAAAGTAGCTGTTTTTATGTGATGAATACTGTATGTGTGTCCTTAAAGTTTGTTGTCTGTTTCATAAGTGTGTTCAAATTTCATTTTGTTAGTTCACTTATATAATTTGTATTTTTTTTTACTGTATAGACTAAGTATTTTATTTACCACGTAAGTCATTTCATTTTAGACTTACTTGCTTGTGCACAGTATTGACAAGATACAACTGCTAGTAATGAAAATAATTGGAATATCCCACCCATTAGGATATTCTAAAGACAGACTGCAGATTTCTTAAAACCTAAAATGATCTTTGCACTGTAATTCTTTGTATGCTGATTATGGAGAAACACTTGTTTTTGATTCTGTTGCATACTTGACTTAATTTTATTGCAATGTGAACTAATTGCACTGCTATGTAGAAAGATACGTAACCGTTTTGTTGCTATTCACAAATGATTTTTGACATGTGGGCAACATAACACTATCACAGACCTTTTACAAATCTAAATGTAGCCTTTTCCATATAAATAAAACGCATTTTCTACTACTTGTCTTGGCTTTTTTTCTTTTAAACCATGCATATCCTTAAAGTGCTTGTTCTAACATTTAAAGAATCAAAATACTAAGCGCGCATGTGTCTTGTAGACAAAAGGGAAAATAAAGCCATGCAGAATGTACTGCTTAGAACTGTGTTGCAATTAATTTTTATGCTAGCTTTAGCCTAATTTATTTAGCATGCTATGCCTGTTGTTTTATATAGGTTTTCAAGTAGCTTAAGGACATGTTACATCTATATCCATTTCTGGAGGAAACATCACGGGTGTTAGAACATCAAACACTTCAGCTACGGCGGTGTGTATGCAATATCAGACTGTTATAGTAAACTTCTTGCACTTGAAGCTAACTTTTTCATTAATCAGCATGTCAGTTGCTTCAGACTATGTATGTGGAAAAACAGTAGTGCTGGAGAGGGGCAGTCTTCTCTTGACGTAGATTAAAAGCAGAAGAATGTTGCTTTCCTACTGCACATTCTTACTGGGTATCTGAAAATAAAAATGTGTGACTAATGTTTTTCTCTGTACCTTGCACATGAAAGAAAAGTGACTTGCAGTTGGGAAATGTGTCATCATAGAATACATTTTTAAGACTACAAAAATATTTGGCTTTTTTTGCTGTATTTGAATGACAAACTGGAATTTGGGATGTGGGCAGGAAGCTGTTATTCCTACCGATGGAATCTTGTTACCTTCATGCTTTCTGACTTACTGACCCTGATGGGGTAAGCTGGTCACGGACGGGGAAGATGTCGCTTCTGTGCTACAGCTTTTGTCTATGATGTACTGATGGCTCTACTGATCTTACACTATCCTTGCTCACTTTAGATTGTAAGCTGAGTAGACGTGGAGGGTTTTGTTATTGACATGAGTGCTTCATTATACTTGAACTGGGACAATGGCGCTGGGAAGGCGAAGCCGTTGTTTATACTTATTGCTGAAATGGTGGGAGGAAACTTTGCCCATCAGTATGTGTTCCCTGAGCTTTTATTATTTTTCTAGATCGGTAGTAATATGTTTGTACTAGGAGTTATTTAAATACGTGTATTGCAATATCTGCATTGGACTGTGTGAAATGGGAAGTTTGACTTGCATTTCACAATACTCTTTCTTTTGGTTTGCTGATACGTATTAGGGATGACTTGAAAACACTTGTATTTCCTCTGCTGTGCGCCGCATGTGTGAGAGTAACTTTCCACCACAGTGCAAGACCAGCAGCATGATGGAGAAAACAAGGACTGATGGCTAGGAGTAAGGCATTCAGCTTACAGCCTATTTATGTACTTTAAAAAAAAAAAAAAAGTGTAACGAACATGCTGTGTTAGAGGTGTGAAGCTGAGTTCAAAAATGGTGTCTGAGGCAAATGCACCATTACTTAAAACTTCGGTCTTGCAAAGGGATGGTCAGATTTCATCTATGGAGATAAACATCTCTGCTTGTACTCATTCAGTGTTCCTCTGTTAATGTTATTTTAAGGGGGGGAAGTTATAGTTGAAAGGTTGTTCCCTCCTCTGGTGTTTTCAGTGATGGGAAAAAACTGCATTATCCACCCATCCTTCCCCCCCCCCCTTCGTTTATTGCATGTGTGCTCTGCCAGTGCCACCTGGGCAGCCATCAGCTTGATGATGAGATGAAATAGGTGAAATGAGTTCTTTTTGGCTGGGGCTCATTATCATCTCTGTCATTGGTGTTTTTCCTCTGTATTCTTTTCTCCCTCTGCCCTCCCGCAATAAACGTGGCACAAATCCCTCGTGTCCCTCTCTCGGCGCCGCCTGTCCCCTGCGGGGGAATTGCCAGCCTGTGCCGGTGGGTGTTTAACCCGGGGGGGGGTGGTGGTGACACTGTTCCGAGGGCGTGACGCACACGCCCCCGCGGGGTCACCTTGGCGCGGCCTTTCCTGCCCACGGGGGCGGTGCCTCTGCCCGTGGCTCCGCCCCACCGCTCGCGTCACGGCGGTGGGCAGCCACGCCTCTCGCCGCGCAGCGGCCCCTCTCCCAGCCTGCCCCGCGGCGGCGGCCGCGCGTGCGCGCGGACAGGCGGGAGGCATGGCGGCGGCGCTAGCGCTGCTGGGCCGGGCCGCGGCCCTCCTCGGCGGCGCGCAGCGGCTCCTCAGGTGCGGGCGGGAGGGGAGCGGGGCGGGGGGATGGAGGGGGTGTGCGGGTGTCCCTCCTCGGCGAGCCGGGGGCGCTCGGCCTCCCCCGCTGCGGCGGTAACCGGTGGTGCGGTTGTGCGCAGGGCCTGCGGCTGGGCGGAGAGGTGCCTCTGCAGGGGGATCAGCTCGGACGAGCGCCCGAAGCGGCCTCTGACGGCCTATTTCCGCTTCTTGAAGGAAAACCATGCTGCTTTTAGGCAAAAAAATCCAGGTATGCTTCTTGAAGGAAAATCCGCTCCCCGAAAGGAAATGGTTCTGCTTTTAGGCAGAAGAATAATAATGTAATTATCCAGGTATGCGGCACGAAGGGAACGAGGGTACCCCAGTTGGCTTTGTTCGTGCTTTTAGAAATACAAAGTCGCCTCAAAAAGCTGCCACCGCTTTAGCTGCCTACGGTGTTTTCCCTCCAGAACGCGTGATGTAAAAGTAAAGCTGGGAGAAAGTGCTGTTTGGTAAAATTAAACGTCGTAAAGTACATCACCCCCATTTCAGGTAGACCAAACCCACCCCGGTATCCGTTAGCACACCAAAGGTAAATTCAGTATTGCCGTAACTCACTGCCTGTACACCTATTGGCTCAGTCTGCTATACTTAATAACTCAAACAAGGAAACGCTTGTATGTAACTTTAAAAAAATTTTGAAGAAAAAAGCTCACCTGGGCAATACACGTTAGCAATGATTTGTGGTTTTCCGTCACCTTTAAGTCTGTGTGCAATAATATATCAATATATTATTGATATAACGAGCTGTATATGATTTTATTTTGGTTCTTAGTAATTTAAAAACTACACATACTGGACTGCCTCAATGTATATGTGAGAAAAAGTAAATGTGTTTGGAGGAAAATGGTTTTCTGTGAATATGTTTAATTTACTATTCAATTTACTGTTACAATAAAAAACTTCATTTATGGGCAATATTGTCACTCCTGCTGTCAGAGAGCAGCAAAATGGAAAGCTACGCTGATTTTGAAAATACTGTTGAAGTAATTGTTAAAATGTTTAAAGAATTATGGTCGTATTAGGCCAGTCATGAGGTAATTTAAATAGGGAAAACCCTTAGATGCCCTGTTTCCCTTGGTAGTTCAGGAGTTCAACAGTCTGAAAGGTTGAGAACTGAACTTGCAGAACTTATTGTAGTTACATGCCACAGCAGTGATTTCTACTTGTTTCCAAAATTTGAATAATCTGCAAATAGATGTACTATATCTGATGTGCAAATTGAGAATTTTGGGCTTTCTTGTTCCAATAGAGGTAATGTTCAAAAATAACCTGATAATTTTATTTGTTTTCTTTTATCGTGGGCAAAGCATCATATTTTCAAAGGTTTTAAGACTGGAGTACTTAGAGTACTAAAAACTCCCCGTCTGTGTTGTTTTTCCAGAATTCTGGAAGTCAGGTTACTGATAAGAGCTTAGTTCTGCTTTTCCACCGTTGAGATGGCTGGACTTTACATTTGAGGTGGGAGAGAGGAAGATCTATTTTTGCTTTTAGTGTGAAGCAGAGGGAAAGCCTGTAAAGGATCTTTCAAGAGGAGAAAAGCTTATATCCTCTTTCCACCACCTTTGAGCTCTTTATTTTTTTTTTTTTTATTACTTCCCCTCCACCCTCCTTCAGAAATTCATGTCTGGCTGGAAACCTCATTGTTGAATGACCATAGCGCAAGGGTCAGAGTTAAAGGCAGGCAGCTGAAAAACAAAGCAAATTCAAGTCACTGTAATTTTGTTTGTGGGAGAAGGAAATTAGTTTTTCTTTAATCTTACTTCTGTTGAATAATGTTGTAAATAAAGGACTTAATTTTAATAAATATCAAGCCTGTGGATATCAGGTGGATAAGATCACATTGTACTGGATTTGAAGAATCCAGGAGGCTCTTTTTGCCAAAAAAAAAAGAGAACTGGAAATTTTACTTTGGGTTTCTTCCCCAGTCCCCCTTCCAAGTTCAGCCCATCTTGCATTGTATAAAAAAGGATCAAGCTCAAAAGAAAAAAAAAGAAACTGTTGTAATAGCTTTTTGTCTTGAGATGGTATTTCAGTTTATAACTGCACATTTCATTCAAGTTTGAACCAAGAGCAGGGACTTTCTCCCCTCCCCAAATATTAGGGTTCCCTGTACCTGCTGCACTAAGCTAATCAGTTTTATGAAAGGAGGAAAATATATTTGTACAGGGAAAAGATACTAGTGACAGCCTTCCTTGGGAAAAATTGAAGACGCTTACTGGAGATACAATATTGATCTTTATTTTCTTGCTTTCAAATTGCAATGTACAGAAATGAGTAACATCGAGCTGGTTAAAAAAATAGCAGGTGTTTGGAAGGAGTTACCAGCATCACAGAAGCAGGTAAGTTTGTATCTTTGCCCTGTGTGCTTTGAACTCTATAGAGTCTTAATGGTTGTTTTACTTGGTTTGGTGTCCTCTGCTTTTTGTTTTCTGTTGTGTTTTTTTTTGTTGTTGTTCTTGGTTGTTTTTTATAAATGACAATAAAAAAGTACTTGCATACAAAGGTTCAGACATTAAAAAAAATTCTGAAGAGACTTGAGAGCTCTGAAGTACTCACGGAAGATACTTTGCTACTTCTACACGTGACCTTATTTTAGTATTTTTAATCTGTTGCCAGAGAAACAAGAGCGAGATCTCACTGTCTGGGGCTGTAGGGCTGGGAACCAATATCTCATTTCTTTTAGAATGGTAATTTGTGTATGTGTGTGCATTGCATGTATGATAACGTAAGTGTTGTAAAGTTGTTTTGCTTTCGTATGCATAAGGGAGGTGAAACCTCAGTTGATTTTGATGAAAGGACCAACTTTTTTTTCTGCTGATTAGATAGTAACCAGAGACCTTACAGATAACTTTCTTCTAATGCACTTGTTTTTTGTCATAAGTAGTGAAGTTTCTTTCAGAGTGGCAGTTTCAAGGGATAATGTAAAACATCTCCATGAATTGCTAATCATTGCTGAATATAAGTGCCATTTATAGCAAAGTAATGATTGTTCTTCCTTGATTGCAGTTAGCAGTTAGATTCAGTTAGGAACCAATTGCAGTTTTCTAGCTGAAGTACTGTCTTTGTTCGATAGGATTGAAGTGCTGTTATATCCCTTCTGGACTTCGGGCTCTATGTGCCTTAGTATAAAATACGCCTTTTCATTTGTATGTCTGAAATGGAGAACAGGATGGTGATTTTTCACATCTGCCTGGATGCTTGGTGCCCTGGTACCAAGGCCATGATTTTATGATGCTCCTGTACCTGGTATTGGCCGGTGTGGCAATGCGTTTGGTGACTGGAACACTTGTGTGCTGCAGTGGGTATACACACTCTTAGTAATCATTTCAGCCAACCTTCAGCTTTTCCTTCTTGTAACTGCTTTGAGCTGCATCTGAAGGGTCATCTCATGTTATCAGATTAACCGAGATAATTCATGGAAAGAGCCCAGGTTTTGAATCTGAGTTCTTCTGAATCCATTCAGCTAATCAAACAGATCTGAAATCGATGCTTTACTTTAAAAATGTTATGTACCAGGTTAGTCTGTAATTTTTTTTAATAGTAGGTTAGAAGTGTTAGCTTGTTTAATGGTCAGGCACTTCTGGCTGAAAGCATCTGCTTAAGGCTGGTGATTGTTTGTGTTGTAGGTTTATGAGGAAGCTAGAAAGACAGACTGGCAAAGATACTCAGAGCAGTTGGCCGCATACAAAGCAAAGCTAACTCCAGCACAGGCTGCAGCTTTGAAAGAAGAAAGGAGAAAACGACTGGCAAAAAGAAGATCGTTCAGGGCAAAAAGAGTAAGTATTTTGAAGCTCCTGTTTTTCTCTCAAGGAACCTGAAGTCTAGTACACAGAGTAGAGTTGAGGCATGTTTAGAGATACAAAAGAAACTCTCAAAATATATAAAACAAACAAATAAACAAACAAAAACAACAAAAAACCCCAACCCACAACTACAAACAAAAAAGTCAGCCAAATGAACTACAAACCCAAAACAAAACCCAAACCTCTACCCATGGAAAAAATAATTGGTGGTATTAGCAGTTATTTTAGTGGCTTGTTATTTCCTCTGCTTGAAGACCAGAACTAGCACATACCTTTGTGCTCACAGGTAGCTTCTCTATGCTTTCTTCTTCCTATTCCTAAAGCTGCCTGAGGAATGATAGGTAATAAAAGACGTTTGACCCAGCAACACTTTCTTTGGTTGGGAAGGCATCCAGAAATAGCTTTTCACAAAGGCCTTGTATCTGTTACTTCACTGGCCCCTACAAGGTAGTAGCTGCTTGAAGTAGCTTTTTTTCCTTCCTTTCTTTGTGTTCTACCACTTTGCTACCCGTGTAGCTGCTGACATGTTGAATTAGGACTGCATAGAGGCATGTTTCTCAGTGTCTTTATTGACTTATTCATGCAGATCATCTTCCCTATTCCCTTTTAGCTGGTTTATATATAAATCCTGAGAGACAGAACCATCTGTAAAGGTACAATAGTGTGGTTTGTCCAGTGGCAAAATCACTTGAGGGTTTACTTATTGCTTGTTCGTTTCTGTGAATTAAACTGCAGGTGTGACATTGCCCTGACTGGCAAAAGTGAAATGAATTTGGTTTAAGAGACCCCTACTTAGAGGAAGTTTTTAATCCACCACGAGGAATGTAATTGGCATACCTAATACCTAAAGCAGATGTCAACTTGCAGCATCCAGGCTGCAGTGGGAACGTCTTAGGGCTGGAGAAAACAAGAGTAATTGCATCCATCACTTGCTGTACTTCCCCTCTCTCAGCATCATCCCTGTAGGCAAAGCACTCAGATAGCAGAAACCTAGTTCTGTTTCCCTGGAAATCCGCTGCTTCTGTTGCACCTTCTCACCTCCTACAGTTAGGTGTGTGCCCTCCTCTCTGCAAGTATATGGTATTTCGCACCAGAAACCAAAGCCTTATGAAGATAATAGAAAACTTAGTGTCGTGACTTTCTTACTGAGTGGAATTTAGTAACAGCCTTTGGTTTCTGGCAGGCTTAGCTGAAATAAGAATCAGTTTTAAAATGCCTTTTTTTTAATGTCTAAAAATTAAAGTTCTTATCTTTTCTTAATATAGTTTGGCATTAGTCTTGACAAGTGGTGAGAATAACCAAAGCATCTTGATGTACAGTCCAGTTTACAGAATAAAACACACAAACACAAAAAAAAAGAATTTGAACCTGATTTTTATATGAAATATAAAGACAAATGGTAAGTTTAGTTTTGGCAAAATGCATGCTTGGTAGATTGAATAACTTTTCTTGTTGTTTTTAAAGGAAATGACCGTGCTTGGAAAACCTAAAAGACCTCGTAGCGGCTTTAACATTTTCGTGTCAGAAAACTTTCAAGAAAGTGAGGGGATTTCACCTGCGGTAAGTCAGGAAAGATTGTTCTTTAAATAGATCGATTGTATTCAGAAAATCTGGTTTTGGATTCTGTGACTTTCAAAGACACTGTTCAACACTTCATTATCTGGATTTTGCTTTGCTTAGGTGGTTTTTTTTTTTTCGGCTGTCATGAATTTCTGGCTGTACTGCTGGTGGCATGTCCTATATTAACTGCCTTGTGGGTATACAGACTTAAAATATTTGCACTGGTTTTTGCACTTCAGCATTACAGACTTCCATCTGTTCCTTCTGTGAAGAGAGAATTCTACTTGTCTTTGTTGTACCGTAGAAATACGTTAGTTTTTCAAATGGTTGTGGTGGTCTGCTACCGTTTCTGTAGCAGTGCTGCACTTTGGGGTGATTTAAGTTACGCTGGTGGATTGCCGCACTTGAAGCGCTGAAGACCTCCCTTGTGTGCCTAATTAATATATTCCTTACCCTGTGCATTTAGTCAGCAAATCAGGATGGTGGAAATAAAAAAACGAGAAATAAACTGTGCACAAGGCAGGCATCTCCAGTCAGCTGCGGCCCAGTTTGACGCACATGTGGCAAAATACTCCCAAAGTGGTACAAAGTTTCCTGTGAACATGGTTAATTCTCTGGTGGGCTTGGCTTAAGTTAGGGCTTGGTTTAAATGAAACCAGTATGCACGGTGAGATGCGATCAGGTTACTATAAACCAGCTCAGCTGTTCTGTCTGTCCGCTTTCGCGGCGGGCTAACTTCAACTGCTGCGTGCTTATATTATCTGTAAACGCGGCTCAGATGATGCCCAGCAACTTGTTGAACTGTGTCTTTTATTATTTACCTACATTAAGAGGGTCAGGTATTAAGCCCACGTGACTTTGTGCTTTTTTTCCATTGGTTTATACTTCGCTTTTACTAGTGTGGCATTCATCTCTAACCTTCTGTGGTCAGTCTGCTGTTAAAATAATCCTAATGTATTGTGTATTCTGTATCCTATAGGCAAAGCTGAAACAATTATTTGATGCGTGGCGAAAACTGTCCAGTTCTCAGAAGCAGGTATGTCAGCGGATTTCGATGAGGCTCTGATCTAATCGGAAAATGACCAACTTGAGTCAAAATTAATAAATTCATGCAAAATCTTGAACTTGGTTGTTCAAAATATAATACTGAGGAAAATACTCATTACTTTTATTCTAGTAGTGACCATTTCTTTCAAAATGTTGATGAAATGTGAGTGCGTGGGATAGGATGGAAGTTCCATATGCCTGGAAATGGATGCAGAGTGGCATCTAGGGAGGAAGCTGGAATAATTCGCAACCATTTGATTTTTTCTAGTAATATATAATATTTTTAAATGCCAGTATAGTAATTTGCTGCTCACAGAAAGGCTTTTGACAGGTAAAAGCAACAAAATTCTATCTTGGGAATAGTTATTCTTTCTTGGGATATTGAAATATGAACCTGCAGATGCCCAAACTACAACACATGTACCTGATAATATATACTGAAATAGAATAAAACTCCAAATTTTCAAGTCTTCTGTACTTTTCCATCCCCTCTCCTGAATGCCCTTCTAGATTGTTTTGGATGTGTACTTTGAACGTGCACTAGGTTCACGTTCTTTCTGCAGGAAAAGAAACATTGAAGCAGTTGTGCAGAAATATCTATTCCTGTTCCTTACCTAAGCCAGCTCTCTCAAGCCAGTACTCCAA
This sequence comes from Vanellus vanellus, assembly GCF_965231255.1. Classification (NCBI taxonomy): domain Eukaryota; kingdom Metazoa; phylum Chordata; class Aves; order Charadriiformes; family Charadriidae; genus Vanellus; species Vanellus vanellus. Next base: position 38,520,314 of record NC_138912.1, on the reverse strand, counting down.
AAGCCTTAGCTGTTAGTAGTAATATTGAATAAACTTCCTCTTCAGGAACGACTCTGTGTTGAGGTAACCATAATTCAATGCTAAGGTTTTGTATTTTTGTGCAAGTTTGATGTTTGGGGTTTTTTAATTTGCTGGAGATGAAAGTGGACACCTGGGATGCTGTTATGGTTTGAGGAACCCACGACAATTTGTCATTTAGACAATTATTCTATCACCCAATGACCCCTTCCCCTACCGGGAACGGGAATCGAGGAAAACCAAGGAAGCCTGAGGGTTGAAGTATAAACAGATTTAATAGAATAAGACTAAATAATTAACAATAATAATACTAAAGAACCAGTATTGATCCCGATAGCAATATAAAATATACTGGGATTATACTCAGCCCATTTTATCAGTAGGAAGCTGTGCACTCCCAGCAGGGGACAGCAAATGTGGGATGCTGCCAGCACTGTAGCTTTGGAAAGGAAGGGCTCAGGGCTCCGGCACTGGGGCAAAAAGTTCTCGGGATCACCGCCATCAAGGGAGAAAGAGAACTCCTCAGCAAACTTTATCATTTATATTGAATGTGATGTTTATGGTATGAAATAATCCTGTTAGGCAGCTTGGGTCAAGTGCCCGGGTCTCGCTCCTCCTCATCCCCGCACCTGGTGAGTTCAAAAACACAGACCTTGAAACCAGCACACCATAGCTGGCTATAAAGTAAATATTTTCACAAATTCAGACACAAGAGTCTTCTAAAAGTGCAATTTTCTCAGGCATTAGAAGAGAAATCAATCCTGTGTTGCTCAAACCGGGACAGATGTGCACTGCACAGGTCTGGTCGCCTTTGTATCAAAGCGGGGGGGGGGATGTGACATGGCAGTTATCCTGAGAAAGACCCTTCCGTAACTGTTGATACCCGGTTTTCTTCCAGCCATACCTGCAGCTCGCCGAAGATGATAAGGTTCGGTACGAGAATGAAATAAAGTCATGGGAAGCAAAAATGGTTGAACTGGGACGCGAAGACCTGATACGTTCCAGAAAGCAAAAGCCAAAAAAGAGTACTGCTGAAAGCGGAACGGCCAAAGCTTCCTCACATGAAAGCAAGGCGAAATCAAAATTGAAAAAATCAGAGGAATAAAACGGTTAAGTATTTTATATCGAATCCCCTTTGGTTGTCATGTCTTTATCCTGCTGTGTTAATGCTGCAGTCAGCATTAGCACTGAAATTTGGAAACCCTACAAAGGGCCCGTTGGAGAAGTAGAAGAGGTGATCAGGTAGGAGAGGAGTCGGCGTCTCTCGGAAGCGACTGAAGTAATCATTGCAGGTGTGGCCTCAGCTGTCCCACAATAACCGGTTAATCAAGCTGTGAATAGTGATACTGACATCAGCAGAGCTCTCCAATAATGGTAGGTAGCAGCTAGCTTTTATAAGATTTTTTTTATGAAAGCCAGAATATTCTACAACATCACCATCTAAATTCTGTAAATAAGAGCTGAAACCTGACTTAAAGCTGCTGTGTTTTTATTCCCTCCATGGTATCAGTTGTGAAGAGAAATGTTCTACATTTCAACAAAAGGCACAGGAAATGTAAAATGCCAACTTTTATTTTACACATCTGTCCTTTTCTTTTGTACGTATCAATCTGTGTATACCACTTATGGTGCATTTAATTAAAGACTGTATGAGTTTTGTATAAATGTATCTTTATTGGGCTTTTATTCCGTGGTTTTGCTTGGATACATGCAAACACTTTTGCCTTCCTGTTGTCACATTTGGGACTGCCTGGAAGGAAAAAATGTGTGAATTGTTAGAATTTTGGGTTTTGATGGAATAAATACAGGTATTTTGAAGGGCTGCTTCTTTTTTTCCCTGGGATCTGTGTGTTGTAACAGAAGTCTTACAGGTATTTTGGAGAATATGTATTTTTAGAAGGCAGGCGAGTGGTGGATTTCATCCATCCTGAATGACCCACAAACCTTGTTTATCTGTGGGAAATGGAAAGCCAAATTGGAGTCCTTTGCCTTTTTTTCTTCCCCTTTTCTTCTGTATTTTGTAAATTTACTGATGGTAACTGTATCCGAGCTCTCCTGGCTTCCTTCCTTCGCAGGAGAACACACCACTGAGTTCACAGGCAGGAGGCTCATCCTCAGCAGGAGGTTCCCAGCAGGTCCCTGAGGGGGAGCGATGAGAGTCCAGATCGCTGTAACTTGCCCACGGGGGTGGGGGGGGCACCAGGCCGGGCATAGCCCCGCTGCAGCCCTGCACCCACCTCCCGCCTTCTTCCTGCCCTGCTCCTCAAATTAACCCTGCGGGAGCGCTGCCCTGCCGCCAGGGAGAGCGCTTATGTAGGATAATCCCTAAAATTTTCCGCACAGAGCCGCCCGCCCTTCCCGCCGCCCGCCTCCCCTCAGCTGCGCCGCCCGCCCTGCGCATGCGCGGCACAGCCGCCCGCCCGAGTCTCGCGAGAGACGGCGATTGGCGCTCTTGTGGCGGCGGGACGGGACGGGACGGGGCGGTGAGGCGGGATGGGGCTGCTGGAGCAGTGCGAGGCCGCCTTTGGCTCCCCCGACCTCTACTGCGTCCTGGGCGTGCGCCGGGAGGCCTCGCTCGAGGAGATCCGCCGCGCCTACCACCGCGCCTCTCTCCGCGTACACCCCGACCGCGCCGAGCCCGATGCCAAGGAGGAGGCGACGCGGCGCTTTCAGGTGAGGGCGAGCGGCGGCCCCGACGGACTGACCGGGCGGGCTGACTGGGCTGGGGCAGACTGGGGCGGGCTGGCTCGGGCAGACTGACTGACTGGGGTTGGGGCTTGGTGGGGCTGGGGCTGGCTGACTGACTGGGGCAGACTGGGGCTGTCTGTCTGTCTGACCGGCCCCCGTGTCCCCACAGATCCTGGGCAAGGCGTACACCGTCCTGAGCGACGCGGAGCAGCGCGCTGTGTACGATGAGCAGGGCAGGGTGGACGAGGAGGGCGAGGCGCTGGGGGGCGAGCGGGACTGGCAGGAGTACTGGCGGCTGCTCTTCAAGAAGGTGAGAACCGGGCTGGGGGCTGGGGTCCGGCGGTGGGGCCCCGCAGGGCTCACTTCAGCGGGATGGCAAGCCCTCCGGGAAGGGGAAGCCCCCTGCTTCAGAGTTGTAGCTTTGTCTCCCTCACGGGCTTTGTGTAAAACACTAGGTTTTCTTATGCTGTCTCCTAAATCCCTCTGGTGAATAAATCCTGTAACTCAATAAGTGTTGCCTCTCTGCTTCAGATCACTGTAAAAGATATCAAAGACTTCGAAAAGAGCTACAAAGATTCGGAAGAAGAGCTAGCTGATATTAAAGCAGCGTACATGGATTTTGAGGGTGACATGGACAGAATAATGGAGTCCGTGTTGTGTGTGGACTATACAGATGAACCAAGAATACGGAAAATCATAGAAAAAGCCATTGACTCTGGAGAAGTCCCGTCCTACAAAGGTTTTGTAAAGGAGACTAAGCAGAAAATGCTCGCAAGAAAAAGGCGGGTAGGTTATATCAATCAGTCAGGGACCAAAGGGAAACATTTATAGTAAGTTTTTAATGTCTCTTGGTAGAAATAAATGAAACTGTTCTTAAGACAAACGTTTGCCACAGGAATGCTGGGTTACAGATCTTGCTCAGTATCTCTGACTTCCACATTTAGTCACCTGTGTTCTTCGCGCCCACCTACCGCAAACTGTTGCGAAAGGCTTTTGAATTGTAATGGGTTGTTGCCTATTACTTCTTTCTTTTATTTCATTGTTATACACAATGGCTTATTACAGTTTAGCATGTTTGTGCATTTACTTACAAAGCCATGAGTTGCTAGAGTTGTTAAGAAGTGTACATGGGGTGGAAATATATTGTGCTTACTTTTTGGCAAGTGTGAAATAACATTCTAAACTAAGTGGAACCTGGGTTGTCCAATCTGGGTTTTTTTTAGACACTTTGTAGAATGTTATATGCACATCACAGTAACCTTTCTCTAAGGTAAAGAAAATGTAATAGCTGCTAGGACTGAAAAAGTGTGGGTGGGGGGAACACAGATGGGGATGGACATTGCATTCAGTGTTGTGAAACAGCAAAAACCTGTCCCACTTTACGAAATTGTGGAACCAGAATGGGCTTTGTTTCACTGATTTCTCATCAGTGGCCAAACTTGGAAACTGTTCATGTTTCCTTGCAGCTATTTGTATACAGATGCAAAAAAAAAAAAAAAAAAAAAAGTTTGGCAACCACTATAAGACTTTGTCAAGTAACATGTAAAATACTTTTTTAAAAACTAGTTTGGTATTTTAGGCAGAAAAAGAAGCTAGAGAGGCAGAAAAGACTAAAGAAGAACTGGGTCTTGGTGGAGAAGATGACTTGAAAGCGCTGATTCAAGTAAGGCTTTTTATATCTGTTGAAGATAATTATGTTACTGGCTTATAATAGTGTTTTCCCTGAGCATCTCTGTATTTTGGATCCTTGCAACTCTTCCAAGTTCCTGAGGTTAAAACCTGACCTTAATGTTAACTATACTTACTTTAATTAATAGTCAGAGTATGGTATGGATTTTATTACCTGTGTCTTCTTAAAATTAACAAAGCTATTCTAATATCCTTACTGCAATCAAAATATTTAACTTCTAGTTTTAGGCAGTTAGGAAGCGTTAATGATTGTTTCCTTCTGAGGGATTCCATAAAGATGTAGAAGTTTATAGGTCTTACTATTTTGTTTTTGTATCTTGGTGATCAGGAAAGAAACACTTCACATTTTGCTTTTCAGAATGTTTTCTCTTTCTTCTTTCTTATTGTCCAGTGGGCTTCATAGAATGTTCATGCCTCATTGTAAGAGTTTTCAGTCTAAACTAGAAATTGCTTTGCTTTTCCTAGCCTTACAAGTTTTTTTTTTATAGTTGTTCTTAACCTCCATCTTGATACTTCTGGAAGTTAGGTATAGAGCCTAGAGTATGCAAGTAGGCTTTTGCTTGACAGTACTATACCTCCTGTAGCTTGTACTGCCTGCCTAATATATTCCGAGATCTTATGTAGCTCTTTAACTTCAATAGTATAATCTGTATTGGGAAGTAGTAAAAGTTTTGAGGTTTGTTGTTTGTTGTTTTCCCTCCTTCAGAGCAGAAATAAAGATCGAAAAAAGGAAATGGATGACTTTTTGGCGCAACTGGAAGCAAAATATGGGAATAAGGCTAAAAAAGGAGGAAAGACAACTGCAGGAAAGAAAGGAAAGAAATAAAGAACTTTGTAGGCTGAAATATCAGGTATTGTTTTGTATGGGAACACGTGGATTTGGGAGAACCTCCGAGTTTTTTCTGGACTACTGTTTCAGAGTGTGTGTGCATCAACTTGCTGTGACGGGGCAGGTATGATACAGAATGCATCATGAAGAAGAAAGACAAAGCATTCTGGTGCTACTGTTTAAAATACTGTGGATGCTCTTCAGTTAAGATCAAACAGATTCTTGACTAAAAGTTTTGTTACAGTAAGGAAGTGGCATGATGTTTGGGATGCCTAGGTGTTTATGAAACTTGTGTTAAAGCACCTTCCTTCCAAACACCCAGCTGATGGGTAAAACAACGTAATCCCACACCTTTAAGAGTCTTCAGTGCCGGCTCCTGTGGCTTCTGAGTTGGAAAACCTTATCTTTTTGCCAGTCACGTTTCTTTTGTAACAAACCTTCTGCTGTTTTTAAAGGTCTTTGCACTTCAGCCCAACAGGTGTTTTTCAGGTATTCCAGTTGGTTTTATAAACTTACTTTGGAAAATTGCAGATTTAATAAATGAGAAGTTTTTGCAGAATTCTGTCCTATGTTGCTTTCCCAGGCCTCTGTACACTTTCTAAGCAGCTGTTCTAAGCAAGCTGATTGCCTTGACTCTTCTGACTGATTTCCGTCAAGTAAATATACTTTTCTATAGCAGCTGAAAATATGGCTGTATTGTTAACTGTGGCGTTAGTGCTGGTGATACCATGTTAGATGAAAGGGCCACCTAGTGTTTGGTCTTTGATTGCCTGTGGCAGATGCCTTAGGAAGAATATGAGACCGCAGCAGGTATGTGACTATGCAGAAATTCTCTTAACACACAGAGGTGAGGTACTAAACTTAAAAATTCACAGAACGGAGTTGGTTCTGTGTATTCCTAGGGTTTCTGATGTCCCATGACAAGGAGTTCCAAAGCTTAGAAATGTATTGCACGCTATTTCAGTAGCATCACAGTAAAGTCTGCTGTAGGATGGTAGTGATTGGCTACTTCATTGTATTTGTCAACACTTCTGTTATTACAGAATTAATTAACTTCTGAAATAAGATGTGCAAATACTCGGAAAGTTTTTGCTTCAGCTGGTTTTAAACCACTTGACATAGTGTGCAGGGGGATGAATCCGAAGGGTAACTAGTTTTCAACGTACTCTGTAGCTCAAAGGAATGAGGCTGGCTTTATTTTGTGGATCACTTTTTCAAAGGCTTACGAGCCACAGGGTCAACGCTTACTTTTTAATTGAAGGTCCTCACTGCATCAGTGATACCATTCAGGACCTGACTATTTAACGGAGCTTCCTGGGGGGAAGCTAGAGGTAGATGGTACTCTGTTCCCTTTTACTTGCCTGCTTTCAAAAGTTAGCCTGATTCTGAGAGTACAGCATATCATTATGTTGCATAACACGACTTGAACGTTACTTTTACTACAAAAAATAGGTATCTAACAGCCCAGGAGAAGTCTCTAGTGTCAACCATCTATAGAAACCAAGAATTACCCTACGATGAGACTGTTTTCACTTCTTTAATGCACTAACTCCTCTAGGCTATAAAATACTACATTATGTTACGAGAAGTCTGTTCAAGTTCATTTGTGTATTTAAGTAACTCTACGCACCAGGGCTACAGAAAAATAACTTGGTCCCTGAGGAATGGCACGGGATGCTTATCTCCAGTTAGCTTGAGATAACTAAATGACACACTATACAATGTTCTGGTAGTCTTAGTTCTTAAGAGAGATGGTATTTTGAAAGAATTGAGTGAACAGAGACTTCTCTTTAGCATTGGTTTATCTCTATGCAAACTTAAGAGGTTTAGATGGAGCTTTTTTCCCCCTTTAGAAATGCAAAGGAAAGCTAACCCAGTCACATTTGCACAGTTCTGGTTTGCTTTCTTTTCCCTTGTGGAAATCCCTGGATCAACTGGACTCAAGAACTTCAATACTGATTAAAAATTATTAGCTGTTCTGTAGGTACCACTAACATTTGATAGACTGCATAACTTGGAGTGGGGAAATAGGGGAGCCACTTCATAAAGAATACTGACAAGTTTTTCCATTATGAATTGTAATTTGGAAAATATTAAAAAGGAAATTTAGAAAAAAAGTGCTCTTTAATTGGATTATGAAGGAACAATTATTTTCATGCAGTGTCCTAACTTTGTTAAAATACAGTAAGTTGTTATCCTCACCTTATCTTTACACTTACTTGTAGTCTGGCACTTACTGCTTTGGAAGTAAGACCTTCAACTTATCATTTGTTTTGAGAAGCTTGTATTTCATGTGTTTATCTTATTTTGGAGCAACAAGGGCAACTATGGTGAATACCTCCGGTATGTCTCGCACACAGTGCAAAACACATCTACTAAAAGCGATGTTGCATCTGCAGGTTGTGGAACTTCACGGTGGAGTGCAGAAATCTTGTATAACTGCAGGTATTTTTAGAAAGGGAGTCTGACCTGTTCTGTGAAATGACCATAACATCTCTCACCAGGAAGACAATGTACTTTCCTTGAATACTGTCTGGAACTACTTGCAATAAGATACTCCTTTTTGCCTCTTAGACCTTCTTTAGTCACTCGAGGAAGAGGTATAAGTATATAAGACAGGAAAAATCAGTGGCATGCTACCCTTAAAACTGTCAGTTCTGTCCATCTGGTTTGCTACCTTTTTTTTACGCAACTGTGTTAATATCTGCTGCAATTACTACAGGATTCACAACTTGTCTAAATTGAGCAGTATCATGTGGAGTGCTTGCTTTTGATAGTATAGTATTGCTTTAAACATATAAATATAGCTTTAAAAATTTAAATTACTACTGCTACAGAAGGCCTGATCAATCTTTTGTAGAGCTAACGGAAAACTCAGCAGGTTCCACAGTACCTGCCTGTAACAACATGAATCAGACACAAGCCAGGAATGGGAAAACAGAGAGCGTTTGCTAGATTTTCTAGGAGCTAGGCTTTACTGTCCATTGGAGTATATTCACCCTTCCACTGGAGTATAACTTTTTCTACTGGTAGAAAATGGAATGTTTAAGTATACCCCTTCTAATCTTTGGCAGCTGCTTCTTAGATTTATATAAAAATAATTATTCATAAGGAAGGGTGTTTGAAAACTCTCTGTAAACAACATTGACATTGCTGAGAATGAGATGTGGTTCATGACTCTCTGGAGATGGATGAATACTTCTTCATGGCATGTCAGAACCCCTGTTTGCTTTTTGTGACTGATCCACTTCGATGGTGGGCTTTCACAGAACCATGCAGCTGAAGACCTAATAAACAGAGATTGTGTAAAACTTGAAGACTTCTGGAAGGTATTAAAATTAAGTTTCAAATACATCTCCTTTAGCTTAAAATTAAAATGCCTCTTTTTTTGGCATTTTGCATTTTGTTCTAATACGTATCAACTGCATTATGTATAACTTAACTCAAGTTTGAGACAAGTGACTGACCTTCCAAAAGAGGCAAAGTTTGTGCTTTCATGTTTGCTGCATTGCAGGGAACTACTGTATTCCTTGATATCTCACAAAGCATTCAAGTCTACAAACTTACTTTACTGCTATCAATTTTTTTTTGTTTGTTTATACAGCAGTCGTAAAACTCATCTTGCATTTAAAGATACCAGGTTGCTTTTTTTTTTTTGGACAGGAGCAGATAGTTATTGTTATTTCAGTAGGGACCACTCTTTTCTGGCGTAAAAACAGATTACTTCAGTTTAGTGCCTTTGTTAAACTCAACTTGCCTCTTGTACCACTTATAGTAGCAGTAGTAGGCCATTCAGCTATTAAACAAACTAAAAGACTTCTCCTGTCCTCCAGTGATCACCCACGTACTTGCTACCTTAACCTTTGCTGCTTCCATCAACTTTTGCAGCTTCAATCCTGTCTTGTTAGTTTATGTAGGAAATTCTGACAACTCCATCAGGTATCCAAAAAAACTGTGATGAAAGGAATCCCCTGTAACTTGTCTTGATGGACCTAGTTTTCAGAAAGTGCGTCTAATCCCCTGCTTTGTGCCACCCATTCCAGGTGGAGGTGATACTTAGCATCAATGCAAAGTTAAGTCAACAGGGAGTGCTCAGGGTGAACTCAGGTGAGAGTTACAAAGACAGCATTCAGAAAAGCTCTTCCAGAGCACAAAAGTTAACTTTTGCTCTGCCATAATCTCTGAACAAACTCCATTTCAACTGACTAGCCTAGCTCTTTGTGTGCGCCATGAGGTGAAAAACCGAAATCTCTGAAGGTAAAGTTTAAATAAGTAAGGTTCATTGGTCTGCTGTAACACTTGTGTACACACGTGCAACTTAGTCTTGTAGCTTCCTACTATGAAAAAAGAACCACAACCCTGGTTGTGACTGTGTGGCTATTCTGAAGCATATATGAAGACTATTTTCCAAGTGTGCTAACTGTAAACAATTTAAGGAGATGACTTTGCAGTGAAGGAAGGGAAACAGGAGGGAAGAGTATGCACTCCATTCACAACACAAATGCCTTCCTGATGCCTTGATACTTTGATCAATTAAAAAGAAGTCATTTTAGATGTGATTCGTTTTAGGTTATGCCAAGTAACTCTATAAAAGTTCATTTGAGTGTTACAAATAAACAGTACAACCATACTCTGATTTCAGAGCATGCATGTGAATTGTACTGGTACAGTTAACTGGCTTTAAAATATACTTTGAGTTGATCTAGTGCAATTCTAGTACAATCTCTCCCAGGTACAGTGGAAATAAGTTTCTTTTGGACATAATGCAATTTCTTTCAGTTGTATAGCTGAGCAGAAAAATCCTTGGCCAGAAAGTAGTTGTTGCTAGTTCTGTTTAAATTGGCAAGTTCTGCTCTTAATTGGACATGAGAGGCATTGGGGCTAAATACATTAAGCTTCCTTAAAGGATTTAACATACTACGTGTTAATAAAATAAAAAAACAACCACACACCCAATCGTACTCTACATGCAAGTATAAAACTTGTATAATGGAAAATTTAAAACGTGAAATAGGTAATTGTATTGAGGAGGTTTTTCAAAGTTCTATGTAGGAAATGCATCCCTGTCCCAAAAGCTTACCTCTTGCCTGATCTTACTAAATTCTGGGACTGATAAGCATACCTGAACCTGTCGATCCTTTGCTTGTCCAAGATTGACTATAATCAATAACAGTGCAAGAACGGCGGTGCTGTGGATCTGGCTGAAAAGACAGTTCAAGTTATTTATGTTTGCATGAAAAACTTTTAAACATCAGCATTAAAATAGAACTACAAACTACTTAAACATATGTATTTCCCAATTCATAAGGTGTTGTAAAGGTCTGACTTGAGCATTTACAAGACTAAGGAGACTTAAATCAACTTTAGGAGTGGAAAATATACTTTTATAGCACTCTTACTTAGAATGTTTACTGGGCCAGTTAAAGGCATATTCACCACTTCTGGAAAGTGTTCTGTTTCAAAATAGATTTAGAAAGTTTGTACATTCCTAATTGCTAAGTCAAGGATGTTGAAATTAAACGCAGAAACCAAACCAGCAGCTAATTGAAAGCTATTGTTGAAGTTATAGCTTTTAAAGCTTAGATAAAAATTCTTTGTTAGCTAGGACAAGATATAGCAGTAGAGTAGGTGTTTCAGTAAATTAAACCAAGAGTATTTAATTGGTTTTGGACATTAACAGCACAGCCACCTTGTGCAAGAAAGCAATGAAGACTATCCTACCCTTGGTTTTCCAAATATAGCTGTAGGAATGACTTCCTACTGTCTATGCAAAACTTTAAAGCTTCCTTTCCTACCCCACAGTTCTTAAGCCTTCACAGAAGACGCTGGATCACCAGTGCAGATAACAGGCTGAATGTTACACCTAAGGTAACACTTGGCTTCTTCCACAAGCATCTCAAACTTGTGTTTTTCAGGAAACCACCAGCTGCATATAGGTGTAGTCAGGAGCTGGCTGTGGGGGCTCTAGTGCAATAGCTATCCATGAACAAGTGACTTGCCCTGTTTGTTTCAGAAGTGCCAACCAATGATGTTTCTGTTAACCTGTGAGTATCTAATCAAGTGGCAAACTTGATGAACTGATCACCTGTGACATTTGGTTCTCGAGTAATGTTTACCTATGTTAATTGTCAAAGCACCCTATTCGGTAACTAAGGATGATTTAGTATAATTTGCCATACTTTACCAAGAACGTGCTGGCTCTGTTAGGCCTGGAGAAATGATCAGGTAAGAAAAGTCGCTCCTGTTGCTGCTGGTGGGTATCTTCTTGTGTTGTTACACTGTGAGCTCGACTTGAGTTCCCTTGAGATTTCTGCATTGAAGAATAACAGTTATGACTTTTTCTTACTGCAGCAGTACATTTAAAATAATTAGCCTAGGAATTAAAGATGGTTTTCCAAGTCAATCATGCTACACCTAGTTATGGGGAGGAAAAACTTCTAGCATTAATTGGAATTAAAGCATTCAATTCTGGGTGATGCTATAAGTCAAAATTTCTGTGGCATTTTTTGTGCATCTGTTTCAGTTGCTGTTACTTACAAGACAACAAATAAACTGGAACTCTTGGGTTGGGTAATTGATCAGCAGTGACTACAATTTTACACTGTTCAATAATAAAATTAAATGATTGCATGTATTACCGTTTGCCTCTGGGAGCCTGCAGTGCTCGTGTGCTCTGCCACACTGGTGGTACTGATAGGTGGCAGGAGGTTATTTCGGCTTAGCGGCAGTGGGGAGGGTGAGGTCAGCTGCTCATGTGCAGTCAAACTAAAATGTGCCAATAAGAACAGAAAAAGCATACAGTTTATATGTTTGGCATTGTGTAAACATACAATATTGTCAGTTTGTTTGGCATTATGTAGACAGTGTTAAAACCAAGAGCAAGGGTTGCAGCATTTTTCTGTGAGATCCTGCTGTTAGGGCTGACTATTGGAGACTATATTTGAGAGAGGAGTTCTGCAGCGGGTGAAGTTTTCAGAATGTTTAATATTAAGCACATAGGCAAAGTAAGTCTGAGAATGAATACCCCAGCAGAAATCCTGGGAATGGGTGTATATAAAAGCTAGTTGGTGGTTAAAATGCACCTCTCATCCAGTGCATTTTGAAGGAGTGTGCTGTGCAGCTGGTATTGCAGCATAAAGGTGTGTGTACGTAAAGGTGTCTTCATGAGCAGTTGCCAAACAATGGTAGAATCTTGTCTGCCCGTTCCCAGACATGGCATTATTTTCTGCTCTTTGTTCATGTCCTTGAGGATGAACTACTGCTTACTGATAACTTCAGCCTGGCTCATTGTTTATCTTCAATCGCTTAGAAAACAGCAGCAAGCTCTATTTTAAGCAGAGAAAGTAAAAAAAGCTACATAATGCAAATGCACATTGTAGCTCTTTCACTTGATTACAAGTGTCAAATAAAACATTGGGGGGGTAAAACAAGGCTTCTACCTTCTCCATATTTTGTTTGAGTATTTGAAGGAACCAGGTGCAAGAAGCTTTTAGAAGCCTTCTAAAGGGAGCTAAACCAATCTAATTGCACAAAATACAAAATGAATTAAGGCTTAGTCACAGGAGGCATGTAAGTATTCTATTTTCTAGATACAACCTTTTCATATGAAAGCCTTTTTCAAGTCTGTATATTATTGTGTGTCAGAGAAGCGCTAGAAATGATCAAGAGGCCTTAGCTCTATACATGTTTTGACTGAAGGAATGATGTTCTGTAAGAATACATTAGAAAAGCTTCAAACTATCATCACCATTTTAAAGACTACTTTCCTAGTGCTGTCTATATACATTTAAACATACATGCTAATATAATTAAAGGGGAGATGTTAACAATTGTTAAATTGATTGAAGCCTGAGGAAAGGGAACACAAGCATAAAATATTGGAAGAATGTAGAAATATCAGTTGCAAAGAGACACGGAACAAATCTCTAAACAGTACATGACAAAAATAACAGGCTGGATGAGTTTATAGGTAAACTGCAAAACTAAAAGGAAATTGCATCAAATTTACAATGTGGAATACAATATTTTAAACCCTGCATTGTTTCCTAATAGTTTGTAGTCCCTGTAAATGACTAAGCTCAATCACATCATTATGCCAAACAAAACCAAGATATTCTAGACATGATTGGAGGTTCACTGAGGTCAGTAAGAGCCCTTTGGTTATCTTCAGTTAGATTGGTAACAGGTTATCTAAGATGGGCACCTTTATAGCCCAGTCTGGGCTAGGGTAGTAACAGGCAGTTGATGACCAAAAACTGTGGACTTCCAAGTTCATCTTGAAAATAGGCTATAGAAAAAGAAAGCTGATGTCAAGAAAGAGATGGTGGCATTTGCTTTGCTTGTACTGGACAGGCTGAGAACTATAGTTCGTGTTCAAAACTGCCGATATATGTGCCTTGTAGCATAGTAAAAAAACTTTTGTCAACTCAGCTTCCTCAGGGGAAACTGCTTTAATGGGCAATTAATTTCTTTAATCAAATAATTCCTGTTCTTTCTATTCAACTGAATGTTCTTTGTATAAGCTGGGTTCTCTAAATACGGTAACTTGCAGTGAGAAACTGGTTTTGAAACATACAGTCGAGTTCCCCTGAAGGCATCGTCCACAGACGCTGGGGTCCCAGTATGAGAGTGGCTTGTGTCAATGGGATGCAGGGTACGTGGTGGTGGGTTTCGCCTTCTTGTGGAACGTGACAGGGATGATGTACTGAGCTCTAGAGCACGATTTGGCCACACTCTAGTAGAGAGGATGGAGCTGGAGCCTGGCCGTTTGTCATCCAGGTCCCTAACAAAACAATCACAAAACCAAAAAAGATATGATCAATATGACCAATAACTACCCTGTTACCAAAGTACTCATCTACAGGAGTCTCTTTTTTTCCTTTTTATATAACTATATAAAATAATTTACAGATAAATTAGAAAAGGCAAGGGGATGGAAAAGAAAAGAGAAGCCTATCTTCATTTTTTCCTTAACTATGAACTTTTTGATTGAGGATTCCAGTATAAAAGTCACAGACAGATTAAAAAAACCCCCACACATTGTATACACAGTTTTCACACCCGTAGTTCAGATCTAATACAAGTCCACTTCTCAGAAGTGAGCAAATCAGTTTCTCTATCCCATTCTGAGCTTCATCTCTTTTCAGGATGTCAGTGCCAACAGTAATGCCACAGCTGTTCACTAAATCAGCAGCAAGAAGACAGAAAACCTGTACTCGAGGCATACTGTTTCATACAGGATAAAAACATAGACAAACAAGCAGGAAAATAATTGAAAATTGCTTTCTCCAGTGTAGAAAATTATCTCACGACGTTTTGGGTTGAATTCCTCTTATTATGAGAGTGCTCTACTTCACAACTGATCGTCTATAGTTCTTACGGTGTTTTCTCCATTACAGGCAGATTCCTTTGCTGTAACTGGATCCCATGTATCACCATCAAGCCATTTAGATTACGTTGAGAGCTGCTACTTGACCCTTGAGAGAGATTTACCTGAAAGTTTAAAAAATAAGTTAATTACTGTTTGGCAGAGACATACACACATATTTATGGATTTTGTCCTTGTAAATAGTTTTGGAGGAAATAAATTAATTTCTTCTATGACATCCAGATAGATACTCAGTTATATTATTTCCCCCTCTAAGACAGGCATCTTAGCATTCCATTTTCCTTGCAAATGGTAATGCTTAGCAAATGTTTCCCACCCCAACTGAGCTTCTCATTTGCATGACAGGATCTTCCACCAATGGCTATAATCAAAAGCTTTACGAAACTGATTTTCAGTGTGTGCTGACATTTTATGTCAAGAACAGAACTGCAAACTCCTTTCTTGGAATACAGACTGATCTGGAAAACCATCAAATTCCACCCACCGTAACGACAGCAAATGGAAAATACCAGAGCTTTAATCTCTCCAGCATACATACTTGAGGTGTTTTTCTCCTCTTTTTGCTTTTCCGGCCACATCTGGGTTTTGGGCACTACGCATACAGTACGGGAAACATGAGGAAGAGGCAGGGGATAGAAATAAGGAGAAAGAAATAAAAAGAAATAAGACGGAAAGAGTTGAATTAAAATGGAGTTAAGCAGATAACACTTTGGTGCTCACTGCTCTAGGAGCAGATTGTCTAAAGCAGATTATATAGTCAAATTCAGTGTCTGAGAAAAAAAAACAGTTTTACAACTGCACTGAGATTTGTCCTCTATTGCCTGATGAGATGAGTTAACTATAGATAAGCTAGTGAGAATGGCATCTCATGCACGCAATCCTTGATCTCACAATTTAGTTCAAACATCATTACAGTATAGAACTATATCGTTAATGAACAGTCACCACATGGTTGTCTGATACATATATAAAATTTTAAGTTTTAAAGAGAAAAGTAGGAATTAAAACTTGCAACTGAGGAGTAACAGAAGCGTTGGAAAGGACAGTCAGCATTCATACAAAACCCAAATTAGTTATGCATCTAAACAGTTCCCTGACGTACTCAAATCTGTTTGCTTAGGTAGCGCTGTATTGATTTGTCCCTACACGAACTAGCTGGCTAAAAATACTTACCAGATTTGATGTCACTGAGGGCATTTTAGCTTGCGGCACACGAGGTAACAACACTGGCAGCGGATCAAACTGCAAAGGGCTTTCGGCATCAGCTCTGATTGTTTCTACTGTTATGATATTTTTCTCATCATCTATGCAAAGCAACAGAGAATTCCTGTCAATACAGACTATTGGCGTTGCTAGTTGTGGACAGTACTACGAATCCAACTTTTTAAAGGAGAGTCCTCTTAGATGGTAAACTCTATTAAATCTTTTGAAAGCATGCCTCGCACTGTTAGCCAAGTAAATACCCCCCAAAGAGATTATTCCCAAATACATCTCGCTCTCATTGCATCCTTGCAAAATTAAGTAACTGAAATCCCCTTGTGAATCTTCAGTTTAACTGTGATCCTTACCAGAGGCTGACCCTTCCCAGTGTCTGCAGATTAATTCTTCCATGCAGCCCAGGACTTCACTCCACACATCATCAAACACAAACGTGAGCACAGAATCCTTCATGCAGGAATACGGAGAGATAGGAGGGAACCCCAATTTCCGTCTACCAGAGGACAGTCCCATTTTCCTCTCTTGCAACTCTTCCTCCCTGTAAAAATGTAAGCATTACCTGTAACATAAACACATTTTCTTTGTCTCCTTTTTTTTTTTGCATTTATTTAGTATCATTAAAATATCAGCTAAGGCCACATTTCTGTTCTGTTTTCTCTTAAACTGAAATAGGTCAAGGCAGCTGGCCAAATAGCTCAAAGACACTACTTCAGGAAAAGTTTTGTATTTAGCACACTATTATTTTCTGAGAGCTGATAGTTTAATAAACAGCAATATCAGATAACAGTCTAATAGTGAAAGAAGCAAGCTTCTGTACATTGGGCACTGGAACTTTTATTTCTTCCAGAATCTACCACTGACCTAAATGAAAAGTGACTGAGACAATCACCTTATTACTGCACGCCTTGGTTTCCTCGTACAGAATGATTATAAATGATACTTCATGGATAATAATTTACAATGGATATCAAAGTTCCATTTAAAAATAAATATTAATAGTTACAGTGATATTTGTTTATCACATTGTTAAGCTCCATATCTAACATCACCACAGAATTCTGAAGATGAGAGAGGAACGTTACTACTCATGACTGTTTAATGCCACTCTTGGCCTGCTGTTCTAGCAGCCAGGAGGTGTTCAGGGCAAGGGCTTAATTCAGTTTTAGACAATTAGACATAATCAATGAGATGGGAGAGAAACCAGAATTCATAGCAGCAAGTGGTCTTTGCTGCAGACTCTCCCACAATGCAAGAGGTATCATAAAGTGTAAAAAAAAAAAAAGAAAGTTTACAGAAGGGAAAAATAATACTGATGCAAGCACATTTATTATGCTTTCATATGTACTCCCTGAATTAGTACCTAACATCAAAAGCTACAAACTTTGGGGGGGGTGGGGGGGGGGAGCGGGAAGAAAAAGCTATAATACTTCTAGCATTATTTTACAGAGACAGATGTATTGTTTGGTGCAGCAATGTCTCTCTGGCCTGGTCAATTTGAATCTCATGGTCCATGCAGCTAAGTGGCTTTATTTATTAAAACCAATTAAGTAGTTAGGAACTGACAGTACCATCCAGAGTCCTTACCCAGGCCATATGTTCATATTGTTGGGTTGAATAAAGTAAAGGGGCAAAAAGAATCCTCTATGCCACCCTTAATCCTTTCTTCTTAGGATAAAAATAGTGGTAATTATTTCTTGGCAAGCACCAAATCCACTCTAATTCCTAAATTACCACTGAAAATCTGCAAAGGTACAGTTCTACCCAAAATGCTAGTACAAAACGAAAGCAGCACACTGCTAGTGCATAACAACCAACAATGAATTTGACTTAGTATAAAAAAAGAATGGCATTTAAACAAGTTTTGTTAACTGTGCCAATAACATAGCAGGCTCTTCGTTATGGTGGAATGAATTATTTAAACCAGGCACAAAAATGGCTAGTATGAAAAAAACCAAAAAAATCAGAAAAATAATTTAGCAAAATAAATTGCTTTAGGAAATGCATTGGGAGAATTTCCGGTGCCCTAGCAACCTCAGGCCTTTGAAAGTTCTTTAGAGGAAAAATATGAACGAAATTAATTGATAAAGTATTTGATGAATTAACATCAAAACCAAATATATATTTTAACAGCAGAAATTCCAGGACACTGGTACTAGTTTCTGTCTTAATATCCAATACTTACGCATCTCTGTGGTCAAATGCTAAATATTCCTCCATTATGCCTTCTGAGACAATTACTCCATCTTCACCTTCTTCGCTCTCTGGAGAACATGAGGTCGGAGACTTGGAACGGTCAGCCTTTTTGTGAACGGGAGTAACAGAAAGAGGTACCTTCTTGCCAAAAACACTAAATCTGAACAGGTGACAGTTTTCAGAAAGCAGAAATGAAAATAAGTTGTTATTCCACTTCAAATTGCAGCATTTGGTGCATTCTAAAACATTAAATAGTAAAAGTAGTACTAATGTAGTGCTTTGTATTTTTGAACTTCTACACAAATTTAATAGATGATTAACAATAAAACCAGCTACAATACATACATATTCTTAAGAAGTCAGCAGCAGCAAAGGTATTTCTATTTACTGACCGGTTTATTGTCGTTAGCAACAAGCGCAGCTATGCAGTCTTGCTATTCAGAATGTACTGCTTTTAGTTAAAAAGTGTGCTGTGTGCTTTTAGATTAAAAAAAAATAATTATGTGATGCATCCAAAGCTCAGCCTAACAGAACGGAGTAAGGCTTCACGTTGTAAGAAGCCTGTCACTGTGGTCCACCAAGAACAAAATTACCTTCCCACCTTGGTACGGTCTGGGTTAACTGTCGGTACTTACTCATTAGAATCTTTTTCTCGTGGTGAACTTACATCTGAGGACCGTAAACTGCCAGAAGGTGAACTTGAATACCATCCATACCCTTCATCTGTGGGCATCACTATCTGCTTCCCCACAACCCTGCCACGGCAAAAGCAAAGGAGAAATAAATCAGAAAATGTTGAAAGCTAAGATTATTGAAGTGCCCAAGAACACACAGCAGCAAATCCTAAACATTCTACAGGGAAGCTACGTGGTTTTCTTGGTGATAGTTTAATGTGGTTTCCGGTGTTTTCCCTAGTACGGATTGCTTCAAGTCAGGTAAATACATAAAGAAAATTTTGCTTGGTTTTTTACACTCTGTTAATTGTCAGACTTTTGAATTTGACTATTCCAGTACATGTAATGAAGATTTAAAATTTAAGTTTCCAGATAGCCATAAGGACAGCTGGGTAGGAGGATTTTTAAATTAAGCACCTGGCTTTTAGCTGTACCATACACCTTTTCTAAGAGAATTTTGCTATGTTAAAGCAAAGCCAGTTGCAAATAGCAATAATCCTCTGGCAAGGAACCAAACATGAGATAGCAGAGCATTTATTAATGACAATGGCAGGCACACTACCAGAGTGATCTTTTTATCTCTATCTACTATATAATTGCATAAAACCATGCTGCTACTAATGTTGTTTTAAAAGCAGCTTGCCCTTTTATAACTCTGTGATGGCCCTAGCACGAATTTATTAATAAAATACCTGAGATGAGGAAAGTTGGCTGTCCACTGGTGGCATTCTTCCCGCAGTCCCTCAACGTGCACATTTTCTTTCTGCTCATAGAGAAGCTCATCAATTTGTCTGAACATTTGCTCAACTTGTTGCGTGGCAGCTTTATCAAACTCCTAGAAAGGAAAGTTATTGAATAAATACCCAGTGAATAGCATTTGGAGGGTTTTTTTTAATTGATTTTTTTTTTATAATTGAAAAAGAAAACTATTTATTTGAAGCTTAGTGGGACTGATTTAACCGTTCCATTTCTTTTGCATAGAAAGACATTAACTTTAAATCATTTCCACCCCGGAGATGATGCAGACTGCTGTTAGGACTGATGGTAGCCACATAAAAAGCTTACATTGACACAATAGAAAAACTATTAAAACATTTTGAAATATCTGTATTATGATATTAAGTTAAAGACACAGTAATTTACATAGAAGAAATCAGAGCAGGAAGGATAAAATTCAGTGACATTTTAATGAAATGGAAAATTTGTTGCTTGCAATGTCCACAGACAACAGCAAAACAAAAAGCAATGTAGACTGGTGTGAAACACTGTGGAAGTGAAGGATGTTTAGGACATTTGTTGTATGTTTTCGTGCAGCTAGAAAATGGGGTCAGTTCTTGGGTAATTTAAATCTAAACAGTTCCATCTCACCTCAGAGAAAGCAATAGCATGCTTTGTTTTGGTAGATGGGGAGTAAAACAAATATTTCTAAATGAAAATAATGTTTTAGGGGCTTACTATATTTTGAGAAACATGTGAGTATGCAGAAGTTTGATAAACTCACACCATGTGTCTGAAAGTCAGCCACTCATGTTTGGGATTCCACAGCAACAGCATTTATTATGCTGTAGAGATACACTTACGCATTCAATGATTCGCATTTCCAAAGTTTTAGATGGAAGTGCAGAATATTAACTGAATACATGAGCCTAATATGTTTTGATCTGAGAGAAAGGAAAGATGGGGAAGAGAGAAAAAAGATTTTCTTTCTATAACCACTATCGCGATTTATTGACAGATCCAATCCTCATTCTTATCCTGAAATATATTTGCAATGGTATTTCAAATGTCATTCTACCCACTGTGCTACATCTAGCTTGGATGATTATGTTCTACTCACATCATAGCCCCAAGAGAAGACCGAGCTGTCTTCGGTGGAGGCATCGGCGTAACTCTCACTAGCAGACCATGAATTACCATCATCAGCTGCAGCAACAGAGGGGTAATCCGATTCCTTCCAGATTTCAGACTCCCTGAAATGCACATATTAAGGAAGAAAAAAACCCAAACAACTATAAACAATGATAAGAACAGCAGGCAAGTAAACTTTTTTTTCTGTACAAAAAAGCATAAATACATCAGAAGAGGTCTTACCACTGATAGTGTTTTCACAGGTTAAATATTTACTTCTCAAGCATTTCAGCAGAAGCCATAGTACACAAGTAATTATAACAACTGTAACTCCTAATAATCTCAATGATATAGGAAGTCTAGAGGTCAAGCAAAACAAACACAGATTTACCTAAAATTATCTTAGTTAAGCTGCAGACTATTTCTAGTCCCAGTTCTGGACCACTCAGGAATTATTTTTATCTTTTCTCTTCTTGTTTCTGCCATAAAATTAGATGACACAGGCTATTTGGGAGCTGGGAACAGAACACGGCTACGCACTTTTTATTATTTCCAAAAGAAGGCGGCATGTTCTGCAGCGCTACAGGTCAGAGGTGAAGCCGAAGCCTACCGACTCAAGATAAAGGTAACTCAAACACCTGGTTTTGCCATCCTCTCTGGAAAAAGAATCGTTTTATGTTTCGACGGGTACCTTGAGCTCTTGCTGTGGCTTTCAGCCGTGGGAGTCGCTGGGCACACCTCAGCCCATGGTTCAGGCAGTGGATGATGCCGCAAGGCATGTTTTGGAAGTCCTGGTCTAAAACAAGAAATGGAACTCGTCATTATTTATAAAAATAAACATCTACAGAGTTCCTGAGCTTTACATGGTGGCAGGGAGTGGTTTCTGCTTTTCAATGAATGCACTGATTTGCATAGCAGAGCTCATTTATTATTATCAGAAGGGTAATTCTTGTTGCCAAAGCTTTAGAATTAAGGTATCAAACACGGCAATAATGGTCTTTGCTTACAAATCAGTGTCTCCCTTTAAACTTAAAATGTTGTGTTGTGAATTGGGCTACAGCTCTCTAAAAGCAGATATAACATCATTGTCCCTGTAAGAGACTTAGAATCAAACACAACAAGAGCGGCCACCAAACCAAGCAGTGGCAAGTGAGGAGAAATAGCTTTTGCTAGTTTTTTGTTTTTTTTTTTTTTCCAAAGTTTAGGTGTTTAGGGAAGAGGGACAAGAAAAATCAGAGTAGCTGGAGATGGAGGCATCAATGCAGGAACCCAGAGCAGCGACCTACCAAAACTGATGTATTTCTTTAAGCCTCTCGCCCCCCCCCCCCCCCCGAAAAAGCATCAGTTACCCCTTGGGTCAAGAAAAAATAGGCAAGAACAGGGATTTCACCGCGTTCTCTCACGCCTATATTTGTCGAGGGGCGAGCACCCCCCTGCCCCTGCTTGCCCTCACCCCGGCCGCCCCCCGACAATTCCCCCGGCACCGGGGCCGCCATCTCCGCCTCACACCCGGCCCCGCGGTACCCGGGGCCTCGGCTCGGCCCTGCCTAAGCACGGGGCCCGGTCTTCGCGGGGTAGCGGCGCCGGGGACCGGGACAAGCCGGGGGGGGGGGAGACGGCGGGGACTTACATCTCCAGAGCGCCGGGGGGCACCGGCTTCCGCGTGTATCGCGAGATCATCCTCAGCTCCGCCGCCCCACCGCTACAGCCGCCCGCCGCCGGCCCGCCGCCATGACGGCGCCCCACCCCGCGGGGAGGCGGAGCGCCGCCGCCCGGCCAGGCCCGGCCCGCCGCCATGGAGGGGATCGGGCGGGCGGCGGCAGCGGTAGTGGCGGAGGACGCCGTGCGTTACCGCTTCTTCGCGGCGGCGGCGGCGGCATCGGCGGCATCGGCGGGAGCGGGCGGCGAGGCGCTGCTGCGCCGTTGCGCTGAGGCGATCGTGGTGCGGCTGGCGCCGCTGCTGTCCGCATACATCTGGCAGCGGCAGCCGTTCCGCCTGCGCTGCGTGCCGGCGCGGGGTGAGCGCGGCTGTGAGGGGAGGGCCCGGCGGGCGGGAAGCGCGGCCGTGCGAGGGAACCCGGGGCGGGAGAGGCCGGCAGGGGTGCTGAGCCGCCTTTCCTCCCCCCCCTCTCCCGGCCAGGCGAGACCCCGGCGCACATCGGCGGCACCACGGTGTTCGGGGACAACGTGGAGGACGAGTGGTTCATCGTCTACCTCGTTCGGGAGATCACCAGGGAGTTCCCGGGGCTGGCGGCCAGGTAACGGGCCCCGCTGAGGTGGCGGCGGTTGGGGCCGGCGGGGGAAGGGGCAGCAGCGCCGCTCCTGGCAGGGGCTGGCGGGAGGCCGTGTCTTAACGCCAATAATAATAATAATAATAATAATAATAATAATAATAATAATAATAACGCAGACACGGGGTTAGAAGCGTGTGTTAGTGTGCTGGGCGAGACTTCTCCTGGTAAGAAACCGATTTCTCCTTGGCCAGGATCGATGACAACGACGGGGAGTTTCTCTTGATAGAAGCAGCTGATTTTCTCCCAAAGTGGCTGAATCCCGAGAACAGTGACAACAGGGTGAGTAAAGTTTCTGTGCCGGTGGGCAAGTGGCTCGCAACGGCCTTGTGCTTACCAGCTGGGGTTTTCTCTTGCGTCTCTATCTGGCCAAGGGGTCTGGCTGCCACTGAAAATCCCTTACTGCTTAAGAAACTTCTGGTCAGGGCTCAAGACTTGTTTTAATTAGCAGCATGTTTAGTTTGTCAGCACCGTCTCTTTTCATTCTGGCTTTAATGAGCTGCTTTATGCTTGCTGTGGATGTTGAACGAGAGACTTAACCACTGGAAACCTCTGATACTCAATGCTGCTCCGCGTGCGCTTGCAGAATGCTATGTAGAGCGAGGGTGTCCTGAGAAAATGCTGTAGGGGTATCTGGAAATTGCTGCAGGTATCGAGTGGTTCTTCTAGAATTGGTTTGTTGATGGAAGGAAGGAAGAGAAAGTTCTTAGACTAATATGTTCTTATACTAACGGCAAAACATTCATATGGAGACTATAGACCTGCCTGCTGGGCTCTGAGTCTGTGCTGTTCAGCTAGATCTGACTCTTGCACATAAATCATTCTTTGAGAGTTGTTCCATAATACAAAGCTGACTGAAATTTTAAAACTTGCTACTCGTGGTGGCAAATGTGAAGGCACTGAAGCTGTCCTGCTATCAATTGATCTATAAAATCAGTAAGTTTGGCCAGCTTTCCATTTTCTAGGTTACTGGGATGCAAGGAAAGCTTGGATAACATGGGGACTATGGAATGTATGTGGCGGTGTAGTACAAACATACCATATTCCTCTCCTCAGGAGCAGTCTTGGATCCACCTGACCTTTCTAGCTCTGCTGTAGCCACTTGGATTTTTTCCTACTGTATTATCGAGTGCTCAGGCATGAGGGTTTGCTGCCCTCAGAGTGGGGAATCCTCAAGACTGGAGCATTGCTGACTCTACAAGGAGACAGAGTGGGTCTGGTATAGGTGAATTAATAAGAGGACTGCTTCACCTGGTGTCTGCAGCCAGATCATCTTGCTGTGGATGACTGCTAGTAGTTATGTGTCTTGGCAGTGGATTTAAATGGAAAGAACTTAGTCTTTCATTAGCAAGAGTTGTTTAATTTTCTTTTTTCCTACCGTATGACTTAAAAGGGGTGGAACACAACACAAAAATTAATTGTAAACCTGTATCTGGACTATCGGGGCTATATTTTCCTTCCATTTGAGGGAACGGATGGAGTGAGGGAGTTGATAATATTATGTTCAGTTGTTTTCTTAGGATCAGGAACCAACAGAGGTCACGTATAGCACCTGAAATAATGCTTTTTAGTCCCTGTCCAATTCTTCAGCAGTTGGGTTATGCTGTCTGATTCTCCTGAAGCAAATCTGTAGTTGAGGAGAAACTTTTGGTATTACTGTTATTAAGGAAACAAGATAGACCAAACTTGTTGCAGTTAAAATAGGGGGTTTTATTTACTGGTTGGATCATGGTCTCTGACGTCTGTATTTACCTCATCTCCCATTTAAAAAAATATCATGCTGTTTCCTGTATTATTTCTCTATTTGTACTTCAGTATTCTCTGTGTTTAAACAAATGCATTCATATATGAAATTAAATTCTCCATTGCTTAGTGTGTGACTGTTCTTATCCTGTCTGATGAGAATGTTACTATCTGCCAGGTGTTCTTTTACAAAGGAGAACTGCACATCATTCCGCTGTCAGAGACTGACGAGCAGGAATGCGACCTATCTGCTGCCAGTCCAACAATCTCGCAGGCGTTAATGCTGTTATCCAGCCGTTCGGAGGAGTTCCTGGCTGCAGAACCCATTAGAACAGCAGTGTATAAACGTATCAGTGGGTACGTGGCTGTTTTATTTTGGTCTTCTGCAAGAGTAAGTTTTGATTCTGGGCTGTCTGGGGTACTTTCTTGTATTCAATCATTTTCCTGTTAGACGTGATAAAGTTGCTTCCTTTTCGGAAACCACCAGCTAGAGGCTTTTCTGTGGCATTCTTCTAAAGAGGGGGACCAATATCCAGTGTTACCTGGGGTCTCTTAAAGTGGTTCACTGCTATGATGCCACACCTGACGATGACGAGTTATTCTTCCTTCACATTCTTCTTGTACTGAAAAATCTGAAAGTTCTGTGAACCTTTAGGAGCTGTTTGCAGGGGGGGGTGGAAAGAGGGTTGCAAAGTAAAATGCAGAACCAGCATGCTTTTCAGAGCATCAGCTTGTCACTGGTGTGTTCAACACTACATCATTTTTTGGATTTGACAGCGCAAGCCAGATGACTTCTACGCTTGGTGTAGTGAAGGATACTGTATAGCTGGGCATGTTAGTGAAGTTCACAGTGATTCATTTTACCAATGTAGGGATTAAATTTTTATTAGCTACGTATATATTTATATTTATATATATATATATATAAAAACAGACATTCCAAGTGTTAGGTTAGCTGAGTTTTGACTTTAGTTTAGAATAATGTTCTGGCACTTGGCCCATAATGTAGATTAATATTAACGTGAAAATGGAAATAATAATTAAAAAGAAGTGATTCGGGCTTGCAAGACACTTAATACACTATGTTGCTGTTGCATGATACAGGTATCCTGAGAAAATTCAGGCCTCGCTTCACCGAGCCCACTGCTACCTTCCGGTAGGCATTGTGGCAGTGCTGAGGCAACGCCCTTCGTTGGTGGCAGCAGCAGTCCAGGCCTTTTACCTGCGAGATCCTGTAGATTTACGAGCATGTCGCTCTTTTCAAACTTTCCCTCCAGACCAGTGTGTGATGACTGTAGTAAGTGATCCTTCTTCTGATGCAACTTGTCACTTAATTAGGTTCTGTAACTGATGGAGGTTCTGTGGTCAATTGATTATAAATATACGTTGATTTAATTTTTAAAATATCCTGTTTTCTGATTTATTTTTTTCTTTTGATGTTAGACATGAATTTCCAGTTCATTACATTAATAGCTTTTCTGCCTTCAGATTGATGTGGTTAGACTTTCAAATGGCTAATGAGGAGATAAGTGTTTCTGGAATCAGAGGTTACTGCTAATAGTTCCTCTGCTGAAATGCTTGCTAAATAAATTGATATAGGTCTGTGATCAGAGCAGTTTGATCTTCTCTATCTGCCAGCCAAAATAAGGAGTTGCTCCTAACTACCCCTAGCTGTTCATTCCCAGGCTTTTCACCTTCTCAGCTCTGCTTACATAGCTCTGTGAAAGGTATTTTATGGAGTGTTTCATGAGCATTGTCCAAGCAGTGTTGTATCTGATACCTTTGCGTTACAGAGTTGTACCCCTAAACTCCTGAAAATAAGCTTTGGAGCCAAATTTTAGACTTCAAGACTGTTTTTGAAGCCTCAGCTTTAATTTCATTAATTGAAAAGAGCCTTGCATTTTTCAAAATATATCTTGTTGGCATGAATGCCAAGGATTTTTTTAATGTATGTAGACTGAATGACGTTCCTGTTTATTTACAGATGTCAACTTGGAATATACTTTGTAAGATCTGAAGAGCAACATATCTTAGGCAAATGTATCTAAGGTGGAATTTGAATACAGTCTCGGGTATTGTTTGTAATATGGGTGCTTTAAAACAAAATTCAGATGAGACTGGTGGAAAGTTGGTGCCCATACACAACATGGTCACACTGCAGTGAGTGTGTTTCTTTTCCTCTGTCTTTTTCAGGTTACTTTCACAAAGTGTTTATATGCACAACTGGTGCAGCAGAAGTTTGTTCCGGACAGACGCAGTGGATACATGCTGCCCCTCCCATCTCACCCTCAGTATAAAGCCTATGAACTGGGCATGAAACTGGTAATTATTTTTTATACATTTTGTACTTAGGCTATTTAGTTTGATAGTTTATAGATGTCTGAGAAATTACACTTTGCTTGTAAGTTGTCTGCTTGTACAGAAAAAATTGAGCAAATTCACGGTTGCCATTTTTCTGGAAGTACAGTATCATGGGATTTTTATTTTACAGAATAGAGTGCTCTTGTACTTCCACCCTAGAAACTACCCCAGCCAGGATTTACGTGTTTGTGTTACCATAGCTGAACTGGTATCAAACCCAGTTAATTTTCCTTTAAGCAATATGGAAAATAGTTTCCATCTCATGATAGATGAGATCTATTTTAGCCTCTGTCTGAAGTAGCACATCCTATGATGTTCTAAGTTGCTGTTTATGGCCTTTGTGCATGAAGATGTTTCTGTGGACTAAATTTGCATTTCAGTTTAGAGCTCTGCGTAAGTGTGCATCAAAACTACAGTTGCCGTGCCTCAGGCACCAGAACGCATGACCCTGTCCTGCACATCCAATTTAGCACCAGGCATGCAGAGCTTGTTATGAAACATCTTTGCCGCACAGAGCAATCCAGAACTTAAAACTGCCTACACGTCGCAGTTACTTTGATCATAGGCAGCATCTGAGTTGCGGGCGGGGAGGATTTGGGTGTTTGGAGGGCAGAAAGGGTGCTGGGTCCAGTGTGCCCTGGGACCTTGCTGCAAGTAGAAATGCAGAATCTGAGTTTTCTCTTCTGAAATTTCCTCTCTGGAAACTTGTGCCTCAGTACAGCCAGTTTGCATCCACAAAATGTATAGGCCAGGCAAGTTTGCAGTTCAGCATAGATTCTAAATACAGGTAAAGTCTTCATGCTTGTGTGAGAAGTAGCTTGTACACTATAGATCTGTCTTCTAGGTTGCTTTGCAGTGACTTGCCCATGTGGACAAACTTTGCAAAGTCAAAATGATCCATTATTGCTGTGGAAAGACAGATTCCAACTTCCGAAACAAGATACTGCTACTTCACTTACAGTTGGGTTTGGCACCTACTTCTCAAATGGCAACATCAGGAGCTCGATGATAGTTCTTTTATGCAGTTGTTTAAAGGTGCACTTGAGAACCTTTTGTTGCATCTCCTATACAGGCTCATGGCTTTGAAATTTTGTGCTCCAAGTGCAGCAAAGTATCTCCTGATTCCAAGAGAAATGTGCTAAGTGGTCCCCTGTGGGAGAGATTCCTCAACAGCCTGAAGGAAAAAAATTATTTCAAGGTGAAGTAGTGTGTGTGTGTCTTTTAAACGTTCCAGGAAAAAGATGTTTTAGCTCTTGAACTTGTGTAAGTTCTTACAGCAGGGCAAGAGATCTAATGCTTCTGTCTATAGAAAAATGAACGAATGTCTTTAAAAGAGGTATGTGCAGTTTGTTCTCCTTTGAAATGAATTAATTTCTTTTGGAAATTAAAAGGGAAAAAGCAGGATTTGGGCATAAATTCATTCATCTAAAGAAAGGGGAAACACTTGAATAAAGGAACCTACAATATGGTTGTGTGTCAGTATAGCTGTTTTACATTTTATTTACATTTCTCTAGAATTAATTATCCTTAAAGATCTATACTTAACACCCATGGACCCGTTTGGGCCTGTGGAAGCGTATGTTTTGTTTGTGGGGGTTTTGCGGGTTTTGCTTTTTGGTTGTTGTGTTTTTTGTGGTTTTTTTTTTTGTTTTTTTTTTTTTTTTTAAAGATGCCTTTGACTACTTACTTGGGGTTTATAAATTGGACATAAATTGACTACTTATTTGAAGGTTATAAAATCGGACAACTCTATTGAAGTGCTTAGGTTAATATAGGAAAAGGGGAATATTCTTACAGTACTGCAATGCCACTTCTGTGGATAATTCCCTAACACTAAGAGATTTATTCACAATTCCTGTACAATCATAACCTGGGCATGGTAAATCCAACCTGTTGTGGGAATCATAGTATTGTCTTTGATTGTTTTTAGTGTACACCATATGATACTGCAGCATAGGTCTTTAATTCATACCTGGCTGTGAAAGCACCTTATGCCCATTCCCTATATTCTCTTCCAAATATATACTGCAAGTCAGTATTACTTGTTTTGATTTTCTCAGCACTAAATTTCTGTGTAACAAACAGTCATTGTTATGAAGCCTGACTGAGAAAAGGAAGTGGAGAGAGAATTGTTTAATATTCGTGACTTGCATTGAATAGGGAGAAATGGAAGGATCTGCTAAGTACTTGGAACTGTTGCATATGGCAGAAGATTACTTTCAGCGATCTGTTACCAAGCCAGAAAGGTAAGAGCTACTTGAAATTCAGGAGTACAGTACCTACAAGTACTTTAACTCAGCTTTTTTTAACGCTTATTACAAAATCGTCAAGCCTTTTCTCTGTTGTACACCTAACATAGGTGCTGTGGCTAGGACATAAGGGTATTAATTTCTCTGGAATACTCTCCACTAGTAGAAGTTACTGCTTGAGTAACTATTTATCTTGGATTTGTAAAATGCTAAGATATTCCAAGTGGGTTAAGAGGTGACTGAAAAGCATCATTTCGTTGGTTGGCTATAGAAATTGTTTAAAAGTTTCATTGAAAAGCAATCCCAGTGAATAATAAATATTGAGTAATCTGTCTCTTTTACTCATGACAGGCAGCTGGCTGTAGATTCCTCCAAAAGATCAAATCCAAAAAATAAATCATAACAAAAATATCTGAGGGTTAGCCAGTTCATAATATCTTCACTGTTACTTGCTCGAAGTTCCAGTCTGTGCTGTTTGGGATCTGGCAATCCTAATGTTTACCAAGGCAAAATAAATATAAAGAACAAAGGAAACTTGAGAAAGGGGCTTTGGAGCCATCGATAAGGAACTACAGTAATTGACTGTGTCTTGTTTTGGCTTATACTATCCGTGTACTATTCTGGTACTTCCCCAAAATACACTTATCTTTTTTTTATGTATTTGCACAGAAGGAATAATGAGGAATTTGAGTGAAAACCTGCATGTAGAGTGTGAGATGCCATTGGCATTGTAATGATGGTAAAAATCCCTTTCAGTAAATTGACATTTTTTCTTCTAGCTCTGTTGAAGTGAGCCCAGGTGACGAAATCTTGACATTGCTACAGACAACAACCATAGATGTAAAGGAATTTGAGAGAGAAGCAGCTTGTCTTCCTCCAGAGGATGGTGAGCAGGACGGAGGGGTGGCCTCATCCTGTCACAAATGATTATTTGTGGGGGGAGAGGATGAATGTTCACATTACTGTACCAGTCTCTGTATATACTTAGTTTGTCTCCTATCCTGTGACTGCTAGAGGTGTTATTCATGGGCCGTCGTTTAAGATTGAGGCAACCAGTTCATTTGTATAAGCCACAAAGCTTAGGGCTGCGAAGTGGCAAGATATGCTATCTGGTTTCTGGGTTGATACTACTAGATCAGTAACACCATGCACACTTACTCCAGATCAAGTACTTTGTGTCAACTATCTGCCAGACAGAAAGTATTTAAACATTTTGCAATAATAAACCAGTTCCAATACTGACAATACAAAGTTAATTACTATCTGGTCTACTCTGATGCCCAATATAAGATGAGCGTAAACTTTTATATAATAAGTTTTTTTCACTCATTTGTCAGAACTGTAGCTGTTGCCAGTGTGCAGTACAGGTCACATCTGTATTTCTGGATGATGCAGTAGCACACAGATGCAACGTTTCAGTGTTAATGATCAGAGTCGAAGGTTGGATTGGTCCTCCCTTTGTAGTGTAAGCCTTTTCATCCTTTGTTTAGTGGCAAAAGCATTATCTGTGACTAGAACAATATCTGCTAGTTTGAAGCTGCATATAAAGCAGAGTTTTAAAGTAGTAACCCAAAATCTGAGCTCTCTTCTTCTCAGCCTCTCACTGCCTTATACCCTGTGTTATCCAGTATCAGCATGAAAACTTAATAGTGCAAAAATAAGCTACAAAATGCTAGCAGTGCTCTCAGCCATCTGGATGGGGCCTTGTGGGTTAACAGACTTGTGCTGAATAACAAATGTGTCCTATATTCTTTCAGATGACAGTTGGCTGGAGATTACACCAGATGATCTAGACCAGATGCTGAAGGAGGCAAGAAATGAGTCCCCTCCTTCCTCAAATGAGGAAGAGCAGAAATATGACTTGGAAGCAGTTGCTGAAAGCATGAAGGCTTTTGTATCCAAAATCTCAACGCATGAAGGAGCAGAAATGCCATGGTAATAGTATTTTTAAGTACGAGGTCTGGTATGGAACGTGTTTTCATTCTGCTGCAGCCCTTTGGTTGATTCTGTAAAGCAGAGAATCAAAGTTCGAAAGTGTTCTACTTAGCAAAGGCCTGAAAAAAAACCTATGTTAGTAGGGAATATGTAGTTGCTTTTAAACCAACTTGGTAACCACTCTGACACCGTTGCAGGTAAAAATGCTGGCAGTTGTGCTATTTTCCAGCGCCCTTACTTAGTCTGGTTTTGTGGGTTTTAAAAGTTTTTTTAACCCTTTTCAGTTGAAGACACTGTCATTAAAATGTACATCTCAAGTTCATTTGTGCTGAAATTTTTCTACCATGAAGGACTAATTGTTCAGACTGCTACGATGCTTCTGATGAAACTGTGCAGAAATAAAAATGAAACTTGAGGGAATCTGTCTCTGTGAACTAAGACTGTTGATTTTTGTGGTACAGCTGTGTTTAGATTTCCTGTAGATTAATTTTTCTAATATTCTGGGCCTGGTTTTGCACTACTGAAGCACATACTGTACACCTAGAAGCAGGAACAGAGAATTACTGCGGATCCCTCTCATTGGTCCCAATAGTGGAAGAAGAGTGCTAACTGAAGATCCTTAACTATTTAGACAACAGCCAAATGCCACTAGATTAATTGTTGGAGTTAAGAAAGCGTGTGTAAATGGTGTGTGGACAGGCCTTTAATTTTAAAAACCAAGGAATTAGGTATTGGCATATTGTCTAGGTTCTTTTTCATAGCTTTAATATTGAGAAAATAAAGCTGTGTAAGCTGTATCAAGTGTAGAAGGGTCTACTCAATTTATTCTTTTAACTGTTTGGTCCATTTTAATTAGTGTTAGTGTCAATGTCTGTGTTATAATGTGGGTTTTTTTTTTCAGTTATTTAAAAAACAAAAAAAAACAAATGACAATAGAAAAGACAAACCACTGAACCATGCGACAAACCAGAAGGAAACCTTGAGTGTTTTTTTTAGGTAGAAGATCTCAGAGATTTCAGGGTTTTAAATCTGTGTCTAAGGTATAACACCACCATTTCATTCCAGAAGGATTCAGGCGTGCTTATTGTGGTTCCCTTCAGTACAATTTTTGTTTGACCGTGACAAACAATTAAAGGTGTTGGTTTTCTTTTCTCCTTCATGCCAGGAGTTCTCCCACTTGCTGTCTCATTTCTAATTCATACAGGCCTCAGGCTTTTAAGCACTTCCAGGATCATCAGTTGAAGACATCCCAACTTTCATCTAGGCTTGAGAGAAGTCACTATGCCATATGGTTGATGCCTGTGTCAGGCTTATGCAAGAATAAAAGCTTTATTTATTTAAAAATATTTTTTATATTTCAGGTCATCTGATGAATCCCATGTTACCTTTGATGTAGATTCTTTTACAAAAGCATTGGACAGAATTTTAGGTGAGATTGCTTCTTTGTTTCTTTTGTCAGAATATCCCATGGTTATTTGGCTTCCCTGGGTTTTCTGATCACCCATGGGCACTGTGCCGATTTGTTTGCTATCTGTACTGACACAAAACAATATATAGGGGCAGACTCAGAAGAGCTGGATTCTGATGATCTGGATGAAGAGGAGGAGTTTGACTTCTCAGATGAGGATGATGAAGACTTTGATGCTGAAAATCAAAGGCAAGAGCAGAAGGTATCACCTAATGAGCTTATAGGCAGTCTCAAGTCATACATGAAGGAGATGGACCGTGAACTGGCACATACCAACGTTGGTAAAAGTTTCACCACCCAAAAGAAAGGGGTAAGTATACCCTGAGTTCAGGTTTGTAGCATAATAGTTTTGAGAGCTTTAGTAGGAAAGAGGAGATACACCGAAATTGGTCATTCTGAGTAATGTGATCAAAAACTTGTCTTCTCAAAATGTGCTGTCTAACTATTAAAAAGAAGTATTAATCCCATGTGCAAGCAAAATGTGCTGCACTTGCACCACGATATGTTTTTGGGGGGGATGCCAAATCAACTTAGCTAAGCTTTAATTTGCACATCATTTCCAAGACTTAGTTTCATTTCCCCGTTTGAGTAGTAAGGCAAGCAGCTGCAGCTTGAATTCTTGAGTTCCTGTAGTAGATTACTCGCATGGGAAGCTGAACCAGGACCCAGTAACCCTCTCTGTCCTTCTCTTGGAACCTAATCTGTATAATGGAAAGTGATGATTTTTAACTGGCATGAGCATTTGGTGACTAAATTCTTGTCTGTCAAGACAGTGTGGAACGTACTGAACTTTGTTGGCTGCAGAACTGTTTCCTTGTTTCTTTTCTCTTGTGGTTTGTCTTTTTCTTTATTTTTTTTAAACCCTCTTATACAATTTGATAAAACATTCTCTTTATACTTACTGTAGGCAAGTTCTGTTACTGGAACTATGTCTCAAAATGCTGGCCCTGACTCTGGAGCTGAAGATACTGAGTTGACACCAGTTGATGTGGATATGAACCTAGTCGCTAACCTGCTTGAATCCTACAGTGCTCAGTCTGGACTGGCAGGACCCACCTCTAACATTTTACAGAGCATGGGAGTGCATTTACCTGAAAATGCAGATCATATTGGCTCTAGTAAGGGAGCGAGAGAATAAAAGACTGTCTTAATTCAGAAGACATGGCTGATGGAAGAAATGAAGCACAGAAATACTAGCAGTATTTGGAAGAACAGACAAAAGGTTTGAATTTAAAGCAGTTTATGCATTAGTTATATGTGACTTTAAAGATGCAAAGTGAATTTACCTCCAAAAGCCATTTGTTTGGATACTATCTTGGATTTAAATCGGATTTTTCCAGTGCTACCATGTTTTCAGAAAATTGAAAAGTAATGTTGTGACTTGAATGAAACTTTTATAATAAAACCTGTCTTCGGTTTTTCAAATCAACGATGCAATTTGCTGTGTTTCTAAACTGTCATTTTACCCATTACTAGGTGGTTTCAATATCTGGAAAGCAGTTCATGTTCTGAAAATGCTGCTGCCTTCAGGGGGGAGATGGAGGAATACCATATTACGGGAACAGTGTTCTCTTGTGGATTTGGGAACGCTGGTTAAACGTTCAACAGACACTTAATCGCTTTTCCACAAGAACAATGCTTCATTGTAAGAACTTATGATAATTACTGTAAGAATCTGTTCTTTATTAACTGGGAGGATTTGAAGAATAATTGGATTGAATATGTAAATATTGGCTATAAGTATTTTTTGAATTTATTTAAATAAAACCAGAAATACAACTTGACTAATGAAGATTTATTTTTTTCTTTGAAGGTATGCATAACTTCCTCAGTGCAGTATCAGAAGTTCTTGGAGTTAAAGCATTTTCATGATTGTGCATTTTTTGAATTCCATTATTGCTGAATGTTGATATCATGCCATCAGTAGCTGTATATGAGCCCAGTCTGAACAGTTTAGCTTTGTTTTATGGTGAAAATGTAGCTAGAAGACGTTCGGCATGTTGCTTTCACATGGAACAAAAAAGCTGTTCTAGATATGAAGACTTACTTTTAACAAGATAAATTTGAAATAAAATATGTAGACATTCTTAATTTACAGACAGAAAAACGCAGTCCTGCTGGATCTGAATCAGTTTCTACGAGTCTTTTGTTCATTTTTTTTCTTTCACACAACAATTAATCAAGTGTCTTAACTGGTAGAAGACAAGCTCATTGGTTGAGTTTTTGTTTTTTTTTGTGTTTGGATTTATTTAAAATATATTCTGAAAAATAATATTCAATGATAGAAAAGCCTGATTGATCCTGAAGACATACCTAATTACCTTTAAATGACTGAATAATAATAATAATGTTTATTATTATTATTGATGTTGTTATTATTAGTCTTAAGGTTTGGAGTCCATTTAGTTGAAGTCTTTGTTTTAATTTTTTTGCATGTTAAGTCTTGGCATTATTTAAAGTGACAAAGCAGAATGTAGCAAAAGTTGTTTCCATGTAGGACTTGGACACTTCTTGGATGATGAGTTTTAGCATCTGACTGCCTGTGCCAGCCGAGTTTGAACAATGCACAGAAAATTCTTTGAAATTGGCTTAGTTTCACTGAAATTGATGAGACCTTGGCAGTGTACAACCAATGCTTGCTTGCTGACTTCCCTGCCGATCTATGCTCATGGTGGGCTTTTTTTTTCCAAGTTTTTGTTTGTTATTGCAAATGACAAATATCTTGTAGAATGTTCCAGTAAAATATCATAAATACTTGAGGATCTGTACCTGAATGCATGGAATGAATGTGGATGAAGGGTATGATGGCTATGCTACTTCCACGTTTGTCCTCCACTGATGTTGTATAAATTACTTTGTCAAGAGTTTAGGGAGAGTGCTAGCAAGTTGGACAGGGATCAGAGATGGACAACAAGAATGCGGAAGTATAAAGATGTTGCTGAAGTTCCAGGAGTTTGGATTGCAGAGAGGTGAGGTGGAATGGGATCGGGTTAGACAAACCTACACTGGAAAAATTGTGGGTAATGGGAGTTCTTGAATCTGGCAGACAAGGATAACCAGGAGTTAGTGGTAGAAAATGGATGTACTTGAAAGTGTTAACGTTTTAATAAGGAAGGTAATTAACACTGAAGGTACATAAAATTCTCCACTGATGAGTAGTTAGATCAAGCTTAGATACTTTAAAAAACAGCTCAATTTCAAGAACATGATCATGTGTAAACTCTTTTGTGGCCTGTATTGTACAAAAGGTCAAAGTGGATCAAAGAACTCCTCTAATGTAGAAAACTTCTAAG
Source organism: Vanellus vanellus (assembly GCF_965231255.1). Taxonomy (NCBI): domain Eukaryota; kingdom Metazoa; phylum Chordata; class Aves; order Charadriiformes; family Charadriidae; genus Vanellus; species Vanellus vanellus. The sequence goes on along the minus strand of NC_138912.1, from coordinate 38,484,429 downwards.
CTAATGTTCAGAACAAAGCTGCTCTTTTGGAAATGCTTCAGCTGATCTTGCTTCTTGTATAATCTTACTTTTCCATCAACTGGACTGTTATTTCTGTGGGGCTGTACTTATTCCAACTATTTACATTTGTGTTTAGCAGCTTCACAGTGGAGACCTTCAGGACTCTTGCATTGCTCACGAGAATTTGCCATCGAAGAATAAGCATTTCCATGCTGCCTCTTCCACTGCTTTGAAGTAACATATGAGGCGTTTCTGCTTTTAATTTTGAAAGGGAGTATTTTTAGCAAAGGAAGCCTGATGGAATTAATTAGGGAAGACAACTGCAGTGTGGTTCCCTTTCAACAGATTGCTATCAAAGTTTCCATTATATTCTAAATTAATTTAACTAGAACTGCATTCCAACACAATGTATTCACTTTGCTCATTTGAGCATCTGCCTTTTGTGCAGCCTTGTTCATCCTAGAACTTCTGACCCTTCCCAGAAACGTAGTTTTCTTGTTTGTGGCTTGACCCCTGGAGCCCCAGTTCTGAATCGCACAGTTGTTGACAGGTGTGTTTCAAGCAAGAAAACAAACAGTGGATCTTTCATCTTCTATATATGAGATTGAAACTAATCCCAGGGGACAGCAGAGACCTTTAACTTGTTAAAACTCTTCCAAACACCTGGGCAGCTTGGCTGTTGCCACTCTTTCCACCGAGCGACTTTATGGAATAGCGAGGAGCCCGAGAACGAGGGTTTTTATTTGCTCTGTGTTAATGGAAGGTGCGTAGTTCACCTCGGAAGTCAGCAACCCACAGGCCAGCAATGTCTTCAGCATGAGTCTTAACTCTTGTGTGGTCAGCAGGGAGGAGATGTGGCTCAGGAGGAGTGGTATTTAACTACAGCTCGCTGTGTTCAAGTGTGGTCCCTGTGCTTGCGTTGATCTGCAAATAAACTGTTTTCAGCATCCTTGCTGTGTAAGTGGATGTCAGCCACCTCTGTTGCCATGAAAGATCACCTCCCTGCGTGACACTTGCCTCCTGCCTTTCCTTTCTAACACTGCAGTATAGGAGTAACAGTTACCTCCAGGGCATGTGCTAGTTACAGCGGTGGAAAAGCATATTTTTATGAATGTTTGCGCAGCTCCTGCTGTAGCTACTTATCTAACTCATATGAGAAACTGGATTTTGTTTTTAATAGCAGCGGGAGTCCAGGCAGGCCCTTTGTACCAGCTTGAGATCCCTTGGGATGCTGCAAAAGCTGCAGCAACAGCTGCCTGCCCTCTTGCCATTTACATCTTTGGAATGGAACACAGGAGCATCTGTTCTGGCAGGTCTAAGATAGAAATTTATTTCTTTTTCCAACATTGTTTATTCCCTTAGGATTATATCACCATGGAGGGCAGTTGGGGTTCTCAGCTTAAACAGCAGAATACAGAGCTATTGAGAAAAGTTAATTGCGCAACGATACGAGAAGTCAGGGGTGTGAGGCCTAAAACATCACTTTAGTTGATGTGCATTGAGTGTGTTCTTTGGCCACCAGCTCAGGAACCTGATTACCACCTCATGAGGATGGAGAAGGTCTCCTATTACAGATTCCAGGTGCCAATAGTGGATAATTAATTCAATAGCAAAACTCTGCTTTTGGGGCAAATAACTGAGATTGCTGTTGTGGTCATGATTCAGTTTATCTTGTGTTTGAATTCTTACAGTAACAACTTGTCCCGTTGAAATAGGACAAAAACAACAGGCAGATGTAGGAATACACAGTGCTGGCTATCCTTCCAGGCAAGAAAACGGTCTTGTGGAGTGCAGTGTCATGGAAAAGGATGTCATGAACAACTTACAGGTTTCTGGTGTGAAACTGTAGCTAAGAAGTGACGTAATTAATGGAGGCAGAAGAATATCACATCATGTGTTACTCCTGTGTAAAGTGTGGATTGCTGTTTGGAATAGAGCCTGTACTTAAGTGGGTCAGCACTCCCAGATGGATATTCACAATTTTGCAAGCGTGCAAGGATGGGAAGTGAAGAGCAAAGCTGATGTGAAGGTAACGCTCAGGTTATTCAGAAAAAAATACATAGGTGACTTGACCACTGTTGAAGGTAGGAGGCGGAAAATGAGATATTTCCAGTAAAGACTATAATTTGATGGGGAAAAAGGAGTAATGATATCCAGTGACTGCAGTGATGTTAATCTAAAACAGTTCAGACCAGATCTTTTTTTTTTTTTTTTTTTTCAGTTGGTGAGGGTTATTAACCTTACCTGCAGTTATAAGGCCATACAGTTATAGTGTTGGAATATTATCTAGTTTAATCCAGGCGTTCTCCACGCTGCATACTCACAGCAGCCATATTTAACTATCGTATTTCCTCAGATCACTACTGTGTACCCCTTGTGACTGTAGACATATTTTCTTTCACTTATAAAAACTTCCCAGGTTTTTGTTGTTCAGATGGATCACACTTACTGAATTTTGCGCGGTATCTATTTCCTTTTGCTCTGCTCCTATTCTACAAATCAGTCAACGGCATTTCATAGGTAAAGCTGTATAGCTGCTCTTGTCCTAGTCCAACACACAGTTATTTAGCACCCCGACTGTAGTGTCCGCCTTACCATTTATGAATTTTCAGCTTCTCATTCCTTAAGAGATCTTGTTGAGATTCTTAGACTTTTATTAATAAAGTGATGTGTGAATTTGCTTCTGTCCCTATCCCAAATCCCATCTTCCTTCTTTTTCTGCTTCTGTTAATATACTAGGAAATCTTCTGGGTCCCTTTGCAATATTTCCAGTAACTGAAATTGTTCTGTTTGCATTTCCTGCCATTAGAACGACTGTACTGTGTATCAGTCTTTTTTTCCCCCCAATCACTTCAAATCTTATTGAAAAATCTTTTCCTTGCGTTGCTTCCTAACTTTTGCTATTTCTCTCTGTAGCTGTGTTTTCTTTAGATGTGAAGTTTTGTGAAGAATGCGATATAAAAAGATGCTACGTACGGTTGAGCACAGGGACCAGTGGAGAAGGATGTTGTATCAGTGTTTTCTGTTCCTGTGCCAATATTGGGAGCCAGGGAACCCTTGTGTTTCTGCTCCTGTGATCTGTCTCATGTTTGTGACAGCTGATGCCAGCTTCACTTTCTACATGTAATGTTGATTCTGGACATCACTGAGTGAGTATATCTGATTGTCTACAAAATACCACTGGTGGATCTTAAAGAAAATGCAAGTCACACCATTTCCAGACTGGCAACTTGGCTTTTTTTTTTTTTAACAGAAGTAGGTTTGGTGGTGCTCAGTCGTTCCCAGGTGTATGCGTTGTTGCACGAATGATGTCTGGCAGTATTTTTTTTTTCCCCTTACACAGCTGCTCGCCATCTGTTGCTAAGTTGAAAAATGAACAAGTTTTAAATGGGAGCTGAAGGCTGGGGCTGCTGAATTTGTTTCAGCAGCGCTTCAGACTGAAGCAAGGGAATTGTTATTTGTGTAATTACAAGTTGTTCTGACAACCTGTCCCTTGCAGCTGCCAGAGTTGAACTGCTCGTGGTTACTTGAAAAATGATTACCTGAAAAATGACTTTAACATGGTCACGTTGTCAGGGCGTTCCATTAAGTGCTCATGTCCTCTCAGGCTAAACATCACACTCAGCATGTGTCCACTGTGTCTCAGAGCATGTTTTAAGGTGAAGTAATGTCTTGATGTAAGAGCTTCCTCCTTGACCTGTAATGCTGAAGTCAGGCTTTCTGCCGTTCACAATGGATGGGTACCCCTCTGGGTAGGAAAATGTGACCTTTCCGTGCAGCAGCGGAGCAGGCCAAGGTGATGGGAGTGCATGTGTAAGTGAATTCTCAACCCACACTATTTCCAGGTAAGATTTTTCTAAGCTGCCTCAGTCAGAGATGGACAGGTTGTGTCATGTGGTTTGGTTACTTTAATCCTCTGGTGGCACCTGTTGGAGATAAACATAACTTTTATGCCCTGCTGCTTTTGCTAGGTAGGTGGAATGCTGCTCTGAACCTGCCCGCATTGCTCTCCGAAAAGCTATTTCAGATTAATCAGAGGAATGTTATTATTTTATAGCTGCCTGTGTATCCTGCGGGCTGGCAATACTTGTAAGCAACTGGGTTGTAATGCCACAGCCTGACTGCTTTTTGGCCTTACTTGCTGTAAGTCCCAAGCCTTTGCAGTCTCTGAAAGCAGTGGAATTTATACAAGTGATTTTATACAAGCCAAGTGTCCCCAAAGAGTACTCATTTAACGGATGTGTTTTGGAGAGAAATATGCTGCTACATCCCTTTTGCCTGCCTGATATCTTTTACCTGGACAAGCCCTGCTGTGTTTTGTTGAAGCAGCATCTGTCAGGAATTGCCCGTTTCTCTTTCCAGGTCATCTGCCTTTATGGAGCATGTTCTGTCTTGACTGCAGTGGGTATTATTCAGGCTTCAGCCAGATTTGAGGCAAGTGCAAGTAAGAACAATGTCCCTCTCACCTTGTTTTTCTGTCCTGTTCATAGCTGTGTATTCCCTATAACTGCCTGTAATCACTCCTGCTTTCTTAACATTAGGAACAGAGACCACCATTACTGTTTCATACCTAAGTCAAAAGGGTATAGATTAAGGATTTTATAAAACAGTTTAAAATTGAAGGCTCTTCAAAAGATGTAATGGGAATATTGCCTTGTAGTTGTTCTTGCTCTACAAAACCCAAGTATTTCAGTAGATTGAAAAGACTTTTTTTCTTATTGATAATTAAAAGGAACGTTTAAAACTGTGTTTTAAAAGGTGAGTCACAGAAGCAAACAAATGAGAAGATAGCTTTGCTTTTCCTCTTTCTTCTTGTAGAAAACAGGCAGTAACTGATGAAATATGAAGAAGCCTGGTATAGTCAGAGTATTAGACAGACTGCAACTCCTAAGAGTTGTCCTGAAGACTGTGGATATCGAGCAGCTTCAGCCTGGGCAGTGTCTGGCCCATGAGCATTGAGCCGAGGAGGCAGCAGTAATGATCACAGCTCCTGTGACCAGCCTGCCTTCTGCTGTGGTGCCCACCTCACCCCAAAGGGACACCCTGCCAAGGCAGGTCTCTATCAGCAACGTAGAAGGGACAGTTCAGAAGGAGCCAGGGTCAGTGGGTACTTGCTCTCTTTCGGTTCCAGCTCACTGATAGCCTGCATGTTGATGTTAAAACCCCTAATTTGATAAGCAGAGTAACCCAGTGTTTCCCAAACACAGGTGAATTTTCTCTAATGTTGAATCTGATCACACACTGCAGCTGGTTTGACAAAGACATACACTGTGAATATGTACTGTAAAAGTACAAAACCAAAATACATGAAGCTCAGATCACTGTAGAAGTCATACAGCTGTTCCTCCTTTCACTCATATGTACTACTTTTTGCCGCTTTTACTTCTTGGTCCTTTTTCTGCCACTGGGAGAACAGATGATATGTGGATATTAAAAAATACCAAGTACATCGAGCTGGATGTTGTACACCAGAAGCAAACTCGGGGCACATTACTGAACTACATGAGGGTGAGTTGGGAAGGCAGTGAGAAGTAGGAAAGAGGAATATCTTGCTGGCGGGTATCTAACTCTTCATTATCTTCTACTGCAGAGAAGGGGGAGAAAGGAAGGAGGCTGAAAATGAAAACGGCAGATTCCAGAGATGAGAGAGGAAGAGGTGAATGCTGGGGAATTAAAATGGTGCAATGGGAGAGAAAGCAGGAGGAACTCCTACCAAGAGAGGCAGCGAGACGTGTTTCAAAGGAAGGTGGAGGCAGGAGTGTTGCAGTTAAGTTCAGTGGTGTGTGGGCTCCTGTGGTGTGTCTGGTTGGGCTGGAGGGGAGGAAGCAATGCCCTTGGCTGTACCAGAGTACATTCTTACAGGATGACTGACAGATTGAGTTCACCAACATGAAAGATGTGCTCTGACACGTGGGTTTTATTGACTGAGAGTTAGTGAGGGTGGGAAAGGTGTTTGCACATGCCACCATGGCCTGAACGAATCCCCTCCCACCCTCCTAAAGTAAAGTTAACTCTGAGGAAAAAAAGCATGTCTCAATGGTGTAAGAGGCCTTTTTTTACTTACTGCTCAGGTGTCACAACTCCAGACTTTTACCACTGCTCAAAAGGTCTTTCACCTACAGTGAATCCCAATAGTGACAGACAGTGATACATTCCTGTTCCCCCTTCAAATATCGGTACTGATGGCTTTGCAGTCTCGGCATTTGAACTCTGACCAAGTAGGGAGAAAGGAGCGTCAGCCTGAATCGGCAGCAGATCAAACATCCTTCCATCTGTCTCTTTTACTAAGCTTTCCTTGCCCAGACTGTCTCTTTGTCGCTCTCCCTCCAGAGAAATGATACCATTTCATCAGTAAAACGAGACCAGCTGTCCAGGCAAGCCACAGACTTTTGGCACAGGGTAAGAGGCGTTGTGCCTTTCAGGATTTTTCTCTGTCGCAAGTGCAGTCCTTTCTTGCAGTGGTTCTTCTCACCGTTTCATTATCTGGGTTCTTCTAGTATGCTTATTTGTAGGTTTTGCTCTTCCACTCTCTACCAGCAGATAGCTCTGTTCTCTCTTCCTTGGGGTGGAAGTAACACTCACTGGTGGAGAAAATGGTGCCTCTAGACATATTTTTAGTTGCTCAGATACACCAGTGAAGTAGGAACCCATTTAACATTTGCAAAAAACAACAACAACAAAAAAACCCAAAAACAAACAAAGAAACAAAAAAAAGGATGTTTTATATGAAACTGGAAGATTGAATGGGAAGGGAAACAGATGAAGGGGAGAGCATACAGGCAGTGGCTTTTCTTGTGTTTTTTTGATAGTTCTTCCAGATCCATATAAATGTAAACACTGAAAGGTGCCACTGTCCTTTATTTTTTCCTGGAAAAAGTGTGTGTTTGATATCCATCCAAGATGGATAAAATGGAGGAAAATGGGACATAGGTGCCAGGGGCTCACTGTTCTCTTGTTTGCTGGGCAACAGCAGCAGCTGGTCACAATAAGTTTGATGCTTTGGAACTAAAAAATTTATTGTACATTTACTGCAACTCATGGGACTTCAAAGGTGATGTCTGAGGATGACCAGTTTAGAAATGGCTTTGTAGTTCTATGTATCTAAGACTGCCATCAGTCTGGTGCTACCCTCACTGTACCACAGCCTTTGCCTTCAGTAACTTTGGAAGCTTTTGTATCCAGCTTTCACAGTTCTGGTAGAATCACAGACTTGACAAAGTCATGCCTAAGCTGGCTGGGAAGTCTGCTGCTTAACCCACTCACAAATCAGCTGGTGAGCAATGGCCTGTTTGGGAGGGAACCAGGGTAAAAAACTACCATCGTCTTGCTTTGAAGATCTGTGGTCTCTCTTGAGACCATCCACAATTTCCTCTAGGCCAAACCAACGGGCTTCCTCGAGTTCCAGGCTGTTCATACTGATCTGGAAAGAATTCAGAGAGTACCAGTTCCTTAAATCAGATTTAAATGTGGCCAGCGGTACCTTGCTTGTTCTTGCACCCACAAAGATCCTATGCTAGAATGCTCAGAGCGCTTTATCCATGCCCAAATTAAGTGTTGATGCCAATACAGGAAAGGACATTACTACCCACCACTGCTTTCTTGTCTTGGTTTCCTTAGGGAAGCCACAAATCGGATAGCCCTATTTCATCATGGCACTGGCCATGGCTGAGCACAGTAATTAACATGGCAGGATCTACAGCAAATACAGTATTAATACTAAAGAGTACCTCCTCTGCAAAGTTCGGAGGAAAAAATATAGGGGTGTTGGGCTCTGGGCTTGTATATATACAGTGACCTGTGCAAAATCTGGCACGTTGCAGCAGAAAATATGATTATTTTGCCAGGGAACCGGGATCTGCTCACCTCAGCCTGCTGTGCTCTCACCAACGCGTGACAAGCTATCATTAAGCAGCTGCTGGGAAAGGGCCAATGCTGAGAAGCTGAGTACCGGAGTGACTCCACCTCCAGGCCCACCTCTTCAGCCACCTCGCGCCGGACTGTCTCCTCCACATTTTCACCTAGAAGCAACCAAAGTTAGGTAAGGACAACCTGGCCTCAGGGCAGCAAACCATGGCAAAGAAAATGTAGGCACACTCATTTGTGAGGTGTTCCAGCCCTGACCGCTCATGCACACACACACGGGAGCTCTGACTGTGCTGACCTGGAAACACTTGTCAGCAGGATGCTCAATTAAATTCATCAACAATGCTTACCTCCCTTAAACAGAGGCATCAGAGACATTTTTGGCTTTGTCTATATACAGTTGGTGGACAGAACAATGCTGCCTCTCGTCATCATTTTCTTTTAAAGCCATTTTCCCTTCTGTAACAAGAGGTCTGTAGTTTTTCTTCTAAGCCAGACTGCACTAGACACAAAATGGACTAAAAAAGTATCCGGGGTTCTAACCTGGGGAGTCTTGTATTTACCATCAGGGACTAGAGCAACTGATACACACCCATGATTCCTGTTCTCTTCAGATACATGCAGCTATTCTGAATTTTGTCTGAATGGCAACACCGATCTGTTTAGATCCAGTATGTTTTTCCCTGCTATCACTGATGTTTCCATCCTCCTCTGTGAACAGGCCTTTGCTTGATGTTCTGCCCCCACGCCCTGCATGTCCGAGGCCACCACGCTGGATCAGAGACTGCCTTACCCACGTCACAGAAGCCTGACAGAGCAGTGTACATCCCCTGGGGAAACGAGGGCTGTCGTGCGAGGAGGCACCGGCTCCCATCAGACACCAGGGTGATAACCACTGGAGACATCTAGAAAATGCATCAAGAAGCAAAGCAAGGAGTTCAGACCAAACAAGTACGTGCAAATTGTTGCTTTTCCTAGCTGGTTGAGGGTCACTGGATGAACACTAAAGAAAAAGCATCCAGCTACATGCAAAGCACTCCTGCTGCCTTTTACAGGTTCCCCTCCATGAGACCCAGCAGCGTTGGCGTGTCACCAGAGAGCCCCTGTGTTGCTTACCATTGCTGTTCAGGTGCTCACCTGTGGATAGTAAGTTATTCCGCTGGCATGGCAGACACGCTTACTGCCAGCTACATTTTTCTGAGTGGGCTGCCCAGTTTTGCTGCAGTACTGGTGGGAATCGTGCCACCGGAGAAGGGACTGAGCCTGCGAACGCCAAGAGAGAAACAAATCTTATTTATAGCTGGGCCAAAGAGATGATTCAGAGCAGTCTCCCTGAATAGTATTTTGCTGTCTTCTCCCCAGCATGCGGTTGTGTGGATAAACTCTGATTATGTTTGGAAACCTCAGAAAGATAAATGAAGTATGGGCACTGCTTTGAAAAATGGCAGATTCCGCAGTGGATGTTTCATGCTTCTTGCTTTAACATTCAAATCTGAGCATGTTTGGGGTAGGTGGGGAAGAGCTGTTCTTTATTGGGATATAATGGGAGTAGTAATGGGAACTGAACTATTCTAGGGAGTCTCCAACCCTGAATACCTTCTTGAAAAATAGCCCAAACACCACAAACATTATAGAGCAGGAAAAGAAACATGAGCTATTTCTACTTATGGCTTAGGACAGCTGATTTGCACACACAGGTCTTTTCTCAGGGCTTCCAAACATAGAGTTTACTGTAGAGTAACAGCTTATAAGTGAGTAGTTTTAAAAGAGCAGCTCTGAGAGAAGATCTTTAAGTTAGTTCATGACATTCAGTTTGCCTAGAAGATTACAGAAAACTAATGCCTGATAGTTCTTAAATTGAGGACAAACTGTGATTGCTGTGACTACTGATAAGATCAGTGTGTTTCATGCTGGACATACAGCAGGTTGATGCTAAATGGCTAATTACTGCGGTCATTTTTAAGCCACTCGCCCATTTCTGTTTCAATTGCAGCTTGCTTTTGGGATCACAGATGTGGGAAAACTGCTATAATTTACTGTGTGTTTGTACCTAGGTCACTGAAAGTGTATGGTAGGTACTTCCACGATATGTATTAAATCATAAAACAATATGAGAGACAAGGAAAAGGGTTGATGTTAGAAGTCGCAGCTTCTTAAAGTAAAAAATCCTGTACCATACCGAAGCCAGCAAAGGAGAATCTCTCTCATCCACTACGAAGAGAGCCTTTCGTACGTCAGTAAATGATCCCTTGAGTTCAGACTCAATGACTGATTTCTCCAAGGCTCCTGTTTAAAAAAAAAAAAAAAAACAAACAAACAACAAACGACAACAACAAAAATCTTTGATCTCCTAAATTGCAGTTGTTATCCCAACTTTACGCCCTTCATTGTTCCGGTATACAATTTCTGGAAGTTCCCATGGAAGTGACATCACATCAGTGGTAACATTCCCAAATGTTAAGTGACCTGCCAACAGCCCACCTTCACTAATACACACATGGGAACAGCGGTGCAGTTCTGCAGCTCTGACCCGATGCGCTCACAACAGCTCCTACAGACTCAACTGAGTCTTCTCTGGCAGTAAATGTTCACCCAGCAAGGACTAGGGATGCTGCCTCGGCAGCATCTTCATCTCAGTGCATCAAACATGACGCTCACATGGATGGGAGAGGAGTTATCCTAACCTAAATCCAGGGCAAAGTGTGGTACGTGCTCATCCGAACAACCAATCAGCACTGACTTCTCTATCCACTGTTCAGTCTCTTTGAATTTCTCCAGGATCCTTTTCATCTCTAAACAGCAGGGGAGAGGGGAAGAACAAGCTGTTAGTAAACAAATTCATACAACTGTCATGCTCTCCAGATCTTCAACACACACAATCTTGGCTCAAGGTGAGGTGCTCACGTGAGAGAGGGGACCAGACAAGTAGACCCACCCAGATGGAGACCAAAAGTCTGGCTTTCCTCCTAGCTGTTGGAAGTTTTGACCGTGTCAAGCTAAAGATGACAATGTTGTAATGCTTGGGGAGCAGCTGTCCATTCTGTTTCTGTCCTACACCAGCCAAAACCTTTCTCTCAAAGAAAACTTTTCCTGCCTTACACCAAATCACCTTTGTCAGTTAGACCTTGCTTGTTTTCCTGCCAGCCCTTTCCCTTCAAAAGGTGATGGTCCCACGTTTAAAACATATTGTGTCAAAACAGATCAGATATGTGCTGATACTGCGTGTGTGTGAAGAGAGTGAGTTTGTGTGGGCGTGCCAAGATTTTAACTCTACATAGTCTTTGGTTGTTAACAAATGGCAGGATGTTCCTGCACAGCTTGGTAGATTTTCAACCCCCATGTAAGGGGTTGCATATTGCAAATGACTCCGTATCATTTCAGATGTGTGATCCAGGAGGTATTTCTTTCCAGACACCTGCTTACCTGCTGCACTGAGCTGTGGTACTAAATACTTCTTCCCAGCTTTCTGCAGGAAGGGAGAGAGGTTGTGAAAGAGGTAGAAAGTTCCTGAGGTCTGGGCTTGTCTGCAAAGGCTATCATCTTCCTTCAGCTCATTTAAGTATCTGTAGTGAGAAAAGAATTAGGAAGAGGAACTCCAGGTCATGTTCAGACTACCTGTGTCACACTTATTTGGACGTGTTTATTTTGCACAGAGCCTGGGGCTGAATGGACAGTACAGATTTTACGTATTCCACATGCTTCTAGAGTCTTTGATGGCTAAGTCTACTCTTTGGTGGGCTGTAGCCTCTAGCGAAGGTGCCATGTGGCAGGAAATATTGCGATTCTTACTACCACGCAAGCAACCTCAAGTCTCGGACATCTGAGATCAGTAACCCAGTCTCTTCATCCAAGAGATCTGTTTTATAGACACGATCACTTGTCTGCAGGAAACCTTGATCTTCCCTTTTACCTCCACAATCTGAATGGCTCCAAGTCCTGCTGGGCAAGGCTGCTGAGCGCTTCAGGTGTTGAATACGCTTCCCATCAGGCTACATGCATTTCTGCAGGGTACGTTCTGCCTGTCACACTGACGTGAGGGGCAAAGACCAAGCTGAAGTCTAAAGACTCAGCTGGCCGTGGCCTGAGTTAGGAAAAGCAGTCACTGGGAACAGGGTGTCAGGATGTGCTTCCTTCAGGCTGTTTGAAGCAGTATTTAAAACGAGGTGAGTAGCATCACTTCAAGCCTGCCTTGTATTTTAAGAGATCTTTAGCTAGGATAGCCAGCATAGGCACTCATTAACAAAGCTTCAGCCTGAGAGAACCAGTTCTTACCAGCGGTGAAGGGAGGGGAGAGGAGAGGCTTTGACTGTTATCATTGACAGAGCTCACATAGCATTACTATATTATTGCTGAGCTGTTAAAAGATTAACCCCCGGGTTGGATTTAAGTAGGGCTGCTTGTGACAGTGGGCACAGGAGTGCCCAACTCTGTTCTTTTCACTGCACATGAGAATTGGATAGGAACTTACCTCATTTTTCTAACATAGGTAGAGTGTAACCTGCAGACGAGAGAGGAAGCTCTTCTGTACACCGCTTGATAAATTGCAGCCATAACCAACGCCTATAGGTAGCTGTCTCTGCCTAAAAAGAGAAGCACAGAATATAATGCAGTGGCCCTGCAAAGTTAATCTTGATTTACAAGGTGCAATAACCCACTGCTACCAAAAAACTCCCTCTCACAGAGTCTGCAGCGTGCTGATGTCTGCTTTCTAAAATGATCACTTTGGTCTTAGTCATACGTCAAACCCAGTGTCAGGCAATTTCAAAGACTATTTAAAGATATCTCAGTTTGTTTCCATCTGTGAGTGTGCACAGGTCTTAGAGAAATTGCTGTAACACTGGATTAAATGTTCCTGCCCTGAACTCGGGTATCCCTGGGGAAAAGAGCAGTGAAGGTGGCTGCTCTCTTGTTTATTTCCTACACAGTTGTAATGGCCACAATCCAACGGAACAGCCTATTGCAGCACACAGCAGATCTGTGGGAAAGGCACCGATGCCAGAAGAGAATGAAAGACAAAATATCAGCTGCGGAGGAGTATTCCCCAAGTTAGACGAGAGACAGCAGTTGCAGCTGAATTGGATCACCTCCAGATATGAATGTTTTTTTGTGCCAAAGGATCCTACCACGTTTTCAGCTCAGGCAGTCACAAACTGCAGTCTGAACTCAGCTTCAGGATGTCAGAAAATAGCCAGAAACGCCACCATCTCTCTAGCATTCATCTGAAACAGAAATGAACTGTGATTCATAATCCTTAAACAACTATTTTGAATATTTCACTTTTCAACCACAGAACTCGAAGCCCCTTTAAGGAGGAAGTTACATTTGCTTCGATTTACAGATAAGCGGTGCCAAAGAAGAGGCTGTGAGTCCTTCCTTTCGGGAAAGGTCAGTGATGGCTCCCACGCCTGAGCGGTGCCTGAGCAGAGGCTCCTATCTGTATGGGGAGGCAGTTTCTGTAGCCTTGTAGCTCCTGACATCTCTGCCCCGGATCCCTTTTTCCCACTGTCTCAGCTGAGGGTGGTCCTTGCTGGGATGATCCCCAGGGAGACCCGGGAAGCCAAGCCTGCTGGGGAGAGCCTCGGCGTCCCTGCTCGGCGTTTCAGCCCTGGCAGCGGGAACTCAGCACGCTGCTGACAGGCTCAGTCGGGCAGACACGTGCAAGGACGGCAACTGTCGCGGAGACCGTGTCGGAAACAATTTTGTGGTGCGACGATGACGCGGCCGTCGCTTCTCCACCCCCGTGTCTCGTATAGCCTGGCGTGTGAAAACTCTCCGAAACGAGGAGTTTACAAACTGCTCTGCACTTTGCTCTGTAATGAGCAGTGGGATGTGACCGGCTGGGGGACAAGAGGAAGAGCCTTGTACCTGGCAGGACAAAATACGACATATGCAGGCGTTTAACCCCTTCTTTCCTAGGAACCACAATCATGGAACCGTATCTCAAGTTGGAAGGGACCAGATTTTGGTGAGGATCGCTGAAAACTCAGTACAGACTTGATGTCAGGAAGTCAGCCCAAACTCCCCTGCCTCGCCTGTGGCTCTCGGCTACACTGCGCAGCCGGCCGGAGAGAGGACTCGGCCTCTCGACCCCACGCCTTTTCCCCACTCACTGCGTTCTGTGCAGAAGGAGTGCTGCCTCCAGCACCGGGGATCGGCGATGAGAGTCCCACCTTGACCCCGGATGGACGCACGGCTCCCACCGCAAACAGCAGGACAGCTGTCCTACTGGGGCTGAGCCGGTTGTCCCCCACTGGGAGCGATGGGAAATGTAGTTCTGCGCAGGCTGCTCGCAAGCCCTGGGCAAAGCGCGATGGCTGACTCTCTCTGCTCCGGATTTTTATTAACTTCTGGAGTCTGTGAGGCTGCCTGAGAGTAAACTTTTTTTTTTACTTCTTTTTTTTTCTTCTTTCCTCCCACCTGCTCCACTCTATCAGAAATCCATATGCTGTATTTTGCCAAGCAGAAGTTATTATGAGAACAATGCTACTGCAGTAATTTGAGCTGTTCTTAGCAGAGAAGTTTGTTCCTCTTAGTTTCTCTTTTTTCTGTTTTTTTTTTTCCTTTTTTTTTTTTTTTCCCAAGCTTCCCTGTTTTTTGTATCAGTAACATAAGAGCATTGTTTAAAGTTAAGGACCATATGTCCTCAAACAAGAAAATATGCCAAGAGGCTGCCTATATCTAAAGGAGGGAGCTGTTTAGCGTTCAAGCACCCAAACCCGCAGCTAAATTTGCAAGTGAATAGCTCTGATTAGAAAGCATGCTTTGCCAAGACAGATGTCAGAATAATGACAAATATTTTTCGTGCCTTTATAACTGAACAAACAGATTCCTCTCAAGTACTGAAAACATTATTCTGGGCTGGAACCTACCTGCCTATATTTAGCACAAAGAGAATTTTATAAACATATGAAAGTAAACGTTTTCAGGGCAGCCTTTTGCTTTTTGGTAATGAATTGAGACATTCTAATCGAGAATTCACGTCACGTAATTTGAGAGCATAGCTTGTAAAAATAATAAATTGAATATGCAGGGAAGTAGCACTCTTGTTACCAACGTTACTTACAAGTTTATGTTTAATTATGCCTGACTGCTATTTGTGTGCTTCCTGAAACAGAGCAAGCCCAATCTTATTAATCCACTAGGCTAATTGGATTAATGGACAAAACACATCTTCCCTTAATAAGATAAAGGATTGAAATATAATCTCTAAGGGAAATATCCACCCTGCTGTTAAAAGAAACCAACAGATTTATTGACCCTAACTGCCCCCAGAAATGGATCTTGCAAGAAGAGCTAGCTTTAGAGGCAAGCAGTTGGAGGAGATACTTTGGACCTCAAATCTAGGGACAGCGTCTCAGCCTTCTTCAGCCCAGAGCAATCAGTCATTTGGTAAGTGCACCCCTATCCACATGGAGGAGTAAAAGCCAGAGCACTATGCTGCATCGTAAAGACTTCTTCAAAGGCAGCGCAGTGTCATAGCCTCTTGTTGCTATACGCAGTTGAAAAAAAATCATGGATTAGCCCAGTCGTGTGTACCTGGGTCCAGTGCTGTGCAAAGATATGCAGAGAAAAGGAGTTCAGAGTCAGTTCTGTGACTGATCTGACCTATCTATGAGAGATTCCTTGTCCTTGTTATTCCTTGTTATCTATGAGTGTATGAGAGAATCCTTGTCTCTTCTCCATGGGTCCATACAGAATCACAGAATGATAGGGGTTGGAAGGGACACCTGCTTGTGATAGCACATTACCCAGTATTTCTGCAGCACATAAGCAGGGGAGATGATTTTGAAAATAACAGAGGCTTTCTCGTCATTTATTCATGTAATTATTGAATTGAAGGAGCACAAATACCACTTGTCGCTTTAGTGCCTAGTTGCTTCTTTGCAACTATTTTTGAGGCAGGCTCCGAGTTGTATGAATTGCATCTATAAAACTGTTCTTTGTCCCCTGCAGATACTGTACTCTGTGCGAGAAGCAATCTTGCGAGCAAAGTGGAGGCCGGGCCATACAACTGCATCTCTGACAGCTTCCTGTAGCTTACTAATTTGAGCTTTGGCAGGCCACCAGAGGAAGTGAATCCCTGAGACTCTCCTGATGCAAGAAGAGCAAACATAAGGAGCAGGCAAGGAGGACACAAGCAGTAGGAACACACACTGGTGAGCTCTTACACGGACAAGATTGCAAAACAGGCAAATCTTTGGTTCTGTATTGCTAAGATTTATTTTTTTTTTTTAAATCTGGGTTTGTAAAATACTCATTTTGGTATTAGCAGTTGGTAAAAGATTTTTCAAGCCAAAGAGGTGGCTGGAAAATGTAATTGTAGGCTAATAATGGTTATACTAGTAATCTTGCTTTTTCTTGCTGTTCTGGTTTGTGTCTTTCCAGCTGCCCCCAATAAGCAGAAATAAGCATTAGAATTGCTAACAGCTGGCCCTTGCAAAACAACTGTTAATTGCTTTAAATACCTAAAACTAGCAAACTTGCATTGAAAACTCATGGTCAAGCCACAAGAAACTTCTTGGTAAAAAAAACCCCCACATTTATTTTTTAGGAAGAGACCGAGGAAAGACAAACCACTTCTTTATAGAGAAAGTTAATGAGTACTCTTTCCCTCTATCATTAAATTTTAGATGCAAACTATCCAAATCTGGCCTTGCCCTAAAGTTAGACTCGTCGTGTATATTATGCATACGAGGGACTCCTACAGTTTCTCATACTCAGGGTGGGGACCTTGGAAGACAGAAACTGTCTAATTTGATACTGCTGATTACATTCTGCTTGCACAGGTGTAGAGGAGACCCCTTAATATCTGAGGGACATTTTTAACAGGATTTGCTCATTTCAGCTTGTTGGGGTAGCAGGTGTGTGTTTTGTCTTTTCCCCCTCCCTGCTGCTGCTGGCTAGGGAAGATCCTCAAATTCTGGCATTAATTTGCTGCGCCGCACAAAATAACTGATGATACAGGGTTCAGCCTCTCGGCTGCGGGTAATGACTTCATTTTGGGAGCAGATAAGCATGGACATACAAGCACCATTTGAGGAACATGTGTGAAACTAGATGAGGCTTCCTCTCCTCATGAAGGGTACACCTAAGTTGTGAATACACTTAAAAAACCTAAACACTACTGTGAGCTAACTCGGTATGATATCAAGATGATTCACCTATGTCTTAAAACACTGCACGCAGGTCGTGGCTGGCTGTCTCCAAAAGGATACCGAAGAAGCGGAGAAGGTTCAAAGAGGACAACAAGCACGATCAAAGACTTGGAGTATGGCTGCTGCAAGGAACTAGGTAAGTTCTGATGCTTTAGCCTGTGTAAGGGATAGGTACCAACCCATGCAGGAACCCGGTTAATCAAATCTAATTAGCTGGAGCCATGTTCCCGATGAACAAGCTGAGGTGGTTTTCCATGGCCTGGCTAAGGGATGGCGCAACTGCTAGGTAAAGGATGTTGTGGATGCAAACCAGTTTTAGCTCAAGAGAGGAGAAATACTTAATGGAGAACTCTGTTGAGGGTTACTAAATAGACGGACCACATCAGGCTGAAAACACCCCTGAGTTAAACATGTTTGGAGGCCGTGACATTATTCTAGGCAGCATGGGCTGAAAGAAAGCTTTGGCGCGAGCCAGTACAGTTGCGTGCTTATGAAGCCTCTTGTGCTTCGCTCTTGTTTTAGGTGGACCTTTCATTTATTATCCTTCAGCTTAGGGCCTGTGGAGAGCTTCTACAGGATCGCTCAGAAAAGGAACCCTGTTAGGCTACAAAGGAGTCGGTGTTTCTGCTAGAAAACACACTGGGCTTGCAAATCCTAAAGAAAGTCTGAAAGCCTCCCGAAATCCACTTGTTGTGGTTCTCTCTCAAGAACCGTTCCTGTTGCACTTGTTCTTAGAGACAGTGAGTGCTTCTTAACAAGGTGCCGACATAACAAATTGCTCTGCTAAGGCCACAGCATAAAGCAATTAAAAAAACACCAATCTTTTAATGCAACTGGGATATCAGTGACTGTGCTGGAGTCTAGGAAGGCAGCAGAAAATGCCTAAGTGCTCTCTAGTTAATGGGCAAAAAGCGCCGATAAGGGGCAGAAACAGATTCATGGAGCAACGTGACTATTGGAAACAACTCCTGACTGCTTGGTAGATGCCAAAAAAATCCTGGGCTCCTTTGAGCAGAAATGTCTTTGCCTTCAGCCCCGTGCTGCCCCATACAAGTGAGTCCGCTACTGAACATGCTAGTAAACCTCTTGTTGTTCTCTGCTGTCTGCCTTACTTCCTAAAAAATATCTGAGTAGTGCAAAAGATTATGAGAACACATTGCATCTCTCTAGAAAGAATCTGAATGCCCCTGCCGTGTGTGAGGTTTTGCCAAATCTCTGGAAGCTGCTGTTAAATCTCTGGCGAGATCCTATGGACTCTTTGGATAACAGGGCTTTAACTAGATGCCTCAGCTAGAAGCTTGGATATCATTCCAGTGTTTCCTGCTAGTTGTAGGAGTTGTATTTCTGTTGGAAGATGACCAAAACGAGAGGAAAGGAGAGGAGGGGAAGGCTTATTTTTTGACAGACAGTTCCACTAAAAGCTGGCGTTCTTCCTGTGCTGGAGCAGCGGCGCTCGCAGTACTGGTGATGTAGTCGGCTGTGCGGACACATCTGTGTCAACATCTGGACATGAAATGACTAAATTCACTTAATGTTGTTGTTTGTTTCTCGTACAAGAGATGTCGTGTCTCATAGTCTTCCCCAAAATGGGGCATAACACCCGATGTTGTGATGCTTGCTCTTTAAAAGACGTTGCGGAGGGTATGGAAGCTGAGGTAATGACTTAGGTACAGGGAAGAAATCGTGATTATGGATCATGCTGCAACCTCCAGTTACCTCTTATGACTGAGGTGGGTTTAATCACAGAATGGTTAGAGTTGGAAGGGACCTTGGAGATCATCTAGTTCCAACCCCCCTGCCCTGGGCAGGGACACCTCCCACCAGCCCAGGTTGCTCCAAGCCCCGTCCAACCTGGCCTTGAACACCTCCAGGGATGGGGCGGCCACAGCTTCTCTGGGCAACCTGCACCAGGGGCTCACCACCCTCACAGTCAAGAATTCTTCCCGATACCTAACTGAAATCTCCCCTCTTTCAGTGTAAAACCGTTTCCCCTCATCCCATCACTCCTCTCCCTGATCAAGAGTCCCTCCCCAGCTTTCCTGGAGCCCCTTTAGGGACTGGAAGGGGCTCTAAGGTCTCCCTGGAGCCTTCTCTTCTCCAGGCTGAACACCCCCAACTCTCTCATCCTGTCCTCATAGCAGAGGGGCTCCAGCCCTTGCAGCATCTTTGTGGCCTCCTCTGGACTTGCTCCGACAGGTCCATGCCCTTCGTGTGCTGAGGACTCCAGAGCTGGATGCAGCACTACAGGTGCGGTCTCATGGGAGAAAGCAAGATGAAAGTAACCCTACTAAAGAACGTGTGTTAGAAGGGGGGTTTGACCCCTCTTGTGTGTTTGCCAGCACTCTGTAATTTTTGCTGTGAAAGCGTTCAGCCAGGGGTGACCAAAAACGTCCCTCTTAAAAGAAGGAAGGTGACAGGCTGGCCAGGTGAGTAAGGAGATGATTCTTTTATCTGAAGCCCGCATCTAAAAGAAAGGAAAAATTGCTTATGAATATCCCTGATTCTAACTTAATTGCCGGGACTACAATAAACAAGTAACTAGTTTATTTATGAAGTCCTACAAAACAAAGCACAGTGACCATAGATCCATCACGGCCAAGCATCTTCGTGTCCATCTGTGATGGCCGAGAGCTCCTGCAAGCCAGAGAGGGGAGAGAGGTGATCT
Organism: Vanellus vanellus; assembly: GCF_965231255.1. Taxonomy (NCBI): domain Eukaryota; kingdom Metazoa; phylum Chordata; class Aves; order Charadriiformes; family Charadriidae; genus Vanellus; species Vanellus vanellus. The sequence goes on along the minus strand of NC_138912.1, from coordinate 38,464,746 downwards.
GCTTTGTGATACAGCTTTGGATGCTGCTGGGCGAGATGCCTTCATGATCAGCAGAGCGGGAGGCTGCTCCGGGACCTCCACGTGACGACAGCACCATCCATCTGCAGACATCTTCACTGGGGCTTTGCAGGAGGAGACCAGGGCGAGTATCTGCTGGGCGGGTGGTGGCATGGGAAAGCATGCTGTGAAATGCCGGAGGTGCCACCAGCTGGAACATGGGCGGTGGCAGATTGGTTTAGGATCAAAATTACACATAGGCGTTAAAGCACCGGTCAGATGGGAGTGCACTTTTACTCCAAAAAATGCCACTTTGGGCTTAATGCTTCCCACAGTTTTGGTTGTCCTGGCCCATTTCCACCCCATTTATTCTCCCACGATGATTAAAAAAAAGATAAACACCTCCCTCCCCCCATACGCACGTACCCGTTTTTGGGGTGTCTCCGCGCTGGCCATGGAGGGGGGGGGGTACCCCGAGGGCTGCGCGCCCACGTGGAGCGGCGGCGGCAGCGCCTGCGCAGTGGGGGCGGCAGCCGCTGTGACCGAGCGCACGTAGCGCGCGCCCGCCCCGCCCGGCAGGGAGGGGGGAGGCGTGGCCTGGGCGCCTATAAAAGCCTCGGCGGGGCCGGCCGCGCGCGGTGGGTTACGCCACTGGGCAGCTCGAGCCCGGCCGTTAACGGCACCGCCGCCTTCCCCCCCCCCTCCTCTTACCTCAGGTCAGGCCCGGCCCGCCGGTGGGTCAAAGGGATGGGGGGGGGGAGGGGGGAACGACGACGGCGGGGCGGCCTGAGGGGAGCGTCAGGGGTCCGGGAGCGGCGGCGGCCGCTGCGTGGGCGGCGGGGGTGGGGGCGATACGTGGCAGCGCTCCGGTGGCGGCGGCCGCTCTCCCGGCGAGGGGGCCGGTGCCCGCGGGCCCGCCCGGCCGTTGCGTAACGGCAGCCTCCGGAGGGGGGCGGGAGGGCGCCGGCGGGCAGGGCCCGCCCGGCTCCCCGCGGCTGCGAGACTAAACAGTGCCGCCTCCTCCTCCGCTGCCTCCTCCTCACGGGAGCGGCGGCCGTTCGGCCCCGGCCCGGCGGTTCACCGCGGCCCCGAGCGGCTCGGAGCACTCTCCTGCGGGGTTTGGAGGCGCAGGTGGGCTCCCGGTGGCACTCCGGCCTTGCGGGCACCCGGCGGGAGCCGCTGCCGCGGCGTGAGGGGGGTTGCGCGGAGCCGATGGGGCGCTTTGATTGTGCTGCCTCGGGAGGGGAAGAGCGCTCAGGCGCGATTTCGTGCTTGGATGGGTGCAAAGTTACTTTGCTTGAGGGGGCCGCGGTGGTTGTCGCACGGTGGGGTTATCTTGATTTGCCGTTCTTTCTACCGCTTTGGGTTGGAGTCAGCCAACCGCATTATGTAAAAACCTGCCTTGCGTCTAACTTGGCGGTGAGCTATGCCCTTGAGCAGGTATCTGGATAGGATCTGGGCTGACTAGAAGGAAAAACCTCCAGCGTGGAGTCTTGAGCGTGCAGTTGAATGAAGAGAAAATGAAAATATTAGCTGGGCTTAGAGTAAATCTTCCGCTTTACCTGAAAAGCTGGATGCTCTTAGAGGAAAAATACTTCAAGGTTACAGAGAGAAGATATCAAAAGGATTGCCCAGCACTCGGTTTCGCACATTTTTTTTTTTTTTTCCTGCTGAATTCAGTAAGAGGAGTTGCAGAGGCACTCCGGTGCTGAGGTGTTCACCTACTTCGGATACAAAAAGATTCAGCACTCAAGATCTTAGTAAATGAAAGAAGCTATCGATTACAACAAGTAGATAAATGTTAAATGCAGCTTCTTATGATGCCAAAGACTATGCAGCTAAGCATGCAGACAGTGCGCTGGCAGGGGTGGAAAGTAAAGTTCCCAGTTTGGGAAGCAGAGGCCTGCTTTTGGGGTAAGAGATAGTTCTCTGCTTTATTGTTCTGTACCTGTTACTACTTTTGAATCGTTGGACACATTTGAATGTCTTGGGCTATGTTGTAAAGCATTTGATTTGACCTAGAGTATTCTGCACTGTGTCTTAATTATGTGCTGACAGAACCAGTACTGATTTTTTTTTCCTTTTTTTTTCTTTTTTTTTTTTTTTTCTTCCTGGGACTCAACAGGAATGTGCCTAAATCTTGCGATGTTAAGAGTGTTAATTCTGCTGTTTAAGCAGTGGTTGTGGCATAGGTAGGCACATCTCTTCTAGCTGTTAATATATTTAGAAGCTGAGGAAGCAGCACCATTTCATGAACTGCTGTCCAGTGGCAGTGCTGTCCTAAGCAGTTCCTGATCTGTGCTCCTCACATGGGCTGGTGCATTGGATAAACCAAATCAGAAATGAGTGTATGGGGGGGAAATCACTACCTCGCCTCCCAGCAATAAAAAAAAGCTGATGTGGATTAATTCCCTTTGCTAATTCAGTGTGTAGCCCTAGGCATGGCTAAGGTGGCGGTGTGGAGATGAGGAGCTGCTGCAGAAATTTCAGTTGAACGATGGGGTTAATGTGTACATTGAGAGCTATGCATTGAGCCAGAGGAGAGAGCGGCTCTCTGACCTCTAGAGATTTAAACATTGCTGCATAATGAATGGTTTTAAAATCTAGCATTTAAACCTATGATTTTGAGGCATGCACATAGATTAGAAAATACCTAGTGCAGTTTGAAAAACATAAAGGATAGATAACGAGTAACATTGTGTAAGAAGTGAGGATAAATAGATGTTCATGGGAGGAAAATGATGCCTCCATGTTGACGTTCATATAGATAAGGACACTTAATTTTTAAAGAAAATGGTCTGAAAGAATATACTTGTTGGGAAAAAAAAACCCTTACTTGATAAGTTGTGTCTGTTTAGCTGAGGAAAGACTGAAAATAAAGTCTGTGCTGAAACAGCATCTTTGCTGTCACTTGTGCTGTGTGTTTCTAGGCAGTGTTCTTGCAATAACTTCAGAATGACTTGCTGTTCCCCTTGAGAGGAGCACGCTTTCTGCTACTGCAGAACCACCTGCGAGGCTACAGCTTCAGCCTGAAAGAACTCTGCTCTGTTACTGGTTTTCAGCTGTTGATCATTGGGATTGTCCTGCTTTCTTTATAATCGCTCTTAATATCTGAAAACATTCTGTATATCTCTATAGATATTCTGCTAATCCTTGAGCAGAAGAATAAGTAGAAGGATAGCCTTCTGCTTGTTGTGTCTAATAAGTGCTCCGCTCCATTGCCAGTGTTCTTTGTCTTGGCTTAGAAAGTTAAAACAAGTGGGTTCCGAGAGGGCTGTGTCCATTCAGTCTTACTCTGGAAGAAACCAAGGAAATACTTCAGTTCCTTGGGTACAAATCTGTATGAACACGCCTGTTCTATAGTTAGACTAATGAATGTTGTCTTCAGGTTGGCAATAAATCATACTTAAAATGCATCACCTACTTGAGTCTAAAATTGATTCTTGTTATATATAGATTATATAATTAGATTATTATATTACTTGTAATACAAACATGCTACATTCTTCTGTTAGCACCAATTCTAGCAAATCTTTCTTCTCTCACTGCTTGGATCTTAATTTTAAAACAGCCTTTAAATACAAAGTGCTGGAGAATTTAGGGAACTGGATTCTAATGTTTCTGTCCTGTGAGACTGTTAAGCAATGATGACAGCTAAATGTTTGTGGTACTTAGTACTTACTCTGGGAAAGTTCTTTCATTTTGAGTAGTGTTTCCAGTCACATCATGACACAAGACTATAACTTGAGTCGTCCTTGAGACAGGAGAAGATTAGTGCAGTGAGCAGCTGTTGTTTGTTGGTGCTGTTCTTTTCTCCCCCCTAACTCAGCTCGGTTTAACATATTTTATTTTTTTTAAACATAGAGTTTGATACATTGGGGATTGTGGGAGTGGGCCAGTATTTAAATCAAAAGTTGAGGATCTTGCTGATGGTTTTGACTCCTGGCCTTGCAGCAGACTTAATTTTAAGTAGGTCACTTACTTCTTACCTAAGTAGAGAAGCTGTTGAGGAATTAAGTTAGAGCTATTCCAGAATAATTCCATGTTGAAGTATACCCTTGGTTTCCATTTTCTGTCTGTTCTCTTGGTAAGCAGCTGGGAGCTTGGAATGGGCGATGAGGAGACTTGTATAATAAGCATCTTCAGTGAAACGCTTCAGTCTTCAATTAACATAACTGATTGTTGTGAGGTTATATCACTCGCTGTAGTTTGTATGAACGTCATTTTTCCTTCTGCTTTGCATGGATGCTACATGCACGTCCACTCTCCTATGACTCTTGCAGGTTGCTTCTGCTTGTAGAGCAGAGCTGAACTCTTTAGAAGGCCGCTAAGTTTCGTCATTTGAAATGGCATTTGTTGTGTATCCCTGCTGTTCAGGGAATCCTGTGCTGTGCTTGGCAGTATCATTTGTCTACTTGCTGCTTTGTTTTACTTGCATCTTTGTGTTTGTTTGTTCTTTGCTATTTTTTCCCTATTCATTTCTTTTTCTGCTCTGCCATGTTTTACTGTTGCAAAGCTTAGCAAATGCACGTCTCATGAAAAGTCAGGAAGCTCCTGTGTTAAAGCTGTCAGCTGGACTCCCACTTCTGTATGTGGGTAGTGGATTCCCTGCTCTCCAAGATGGCTCAGCTGCTGTCTCCATGTCTGTCTGAGGGACACAGCTGAGGAGGAGAGTCAGACTGACAGGAATAATTTAGAGAGGATTTCCATCTTGTTTTACTTCATGTCACTGATAGGAAGACGTTAAGCCTACTTATTTGGCAGCTTGTGCATCTAAGAGATTTCCAGCATCTATCTCAACTGAGCTTTATTTTCTTTGATTTGGGAACCTGTAGCTGATCCTTTTGCAGTAGTTTTGAAAGCTGTGCTACTTAGCAACTGCTGTTAGGGCAGTGAAAGCTTGGCTGGCCGCTGCCTTGGGCTCTGTTTCCAGCTCTGAATTCTGGCTGGGAGGGAAGTAATCCTGGGTGGCTGAAAGCTATTACAGGAGTCTCGGTCCTTGCAAATGACAAAAAAGCTGGAGACTGTGAAAGGAAAGAAAAATGGAGTTGGAAGTTACCTCTGGATGTTGTCTAGTCTGACCCCCTGTTTGAAGCTGGGTGAGCTTGGAGGTTAGGTTAGGCTGCATGTGGGCTTGTCCCATTTAGTTGGTTTTGAAATTTTTCCAAGAATGGGAGATCCAGTTTCTCTAGACAACCTCTTCTAGTGCCTGACTGCTGTCACCGTGAGAAACTTTCTCTTCGTACCTCCTTAGAATTTTCCTTGTTGCAATTTGTGACCATTGCCACTTGATCATTCTTTTGCTGTGTGCCTGTGGAGGTATGAGGAGGGAATAGGGTTGCAACTGCGTTCAAAGTCATCCCAGTATTGGAGAAGGCTTTAAAGGCAGGCAGAGAGAGGAAAGAGTTTCCAAAGCATGATCCTCAAACAGGCTTTATGGCATCATTCTATTGTGCGATGTAGAAGACTGTCACCAAGAGCCCCAGGTGGAGAGGAGACATCGTTTTCATCACATTTTGGTGTTTGTTTGTTTGTGTTTTAGAAAAGTTTTGTATTGATTAATAGCAAAAGGTAAACTTTCTGAAGCTTTCCTTGTGTTTTGCTGAGTGCAGTAAACAAATAGCTCCACGAATTCTGAGTACTGATAATGTTAGCAAATATTTATCATGTAGTAGAACTGTTTGTGCTTTGTAATTGATTCACAGATGTAATAGCTTGAGTGCTGAATGAGCAGCAGGCACTTGGCTTTCTGCAGAGCAACATATGAATTGAGCAGTGTTTTTAATAAGAGTGCAGGTACATATCAGTGTACTTGTGTATGTGGATACAGCTTCTTTTAAGAAAATAGTGAAAGGAGATTTGCCAGCAAGAAAACTTGATTCCAGATGTGACCCATTAATTTATAGCAATTACTCAATTGGAGCTCTTATTAAATGAGACTGACAGTCACAGAAGAGGTAGGTACAGTTGTATAGACCTTACCAGGATCCCTGGTTTATGCTGAAAACTAGGTAAGTGTTACAGGCTGGCTGGAGGATTGTCTATTGTTCGTTGTGTTAAGGGCTGGAGTTTCATAAATGGATTAAACCTGTGCCGCTACCAGAAACAACAATTTTGCCTTCCTTTGCTGTCTTTGGCTGCCAGTTCCTGCCTCCAAATTGCCTTCCTGTGCTGGCATGGTACGTTACGTGGCCATATAGTGAACTGTATCAGAACTGAACCAGGGTGAAATGAACTTTGGGGGGATTTTTTTAGATTAGTTATGCTTGAAATAGTCTGATTTAGCTTGTTGTCTGGCTGCTTGTGCGGGAGACGAGCAAGTGAGGAGGTGAGGAATACTGCTGTGGACAGCAGGGCTGGTTTAGAGCATTGGTGAGGCTGAGGCGCCTAACTCGACTGGGGAAAAAAAGCAGGATTCGGGGCTTCTCTTTTCAAAGTTTTACTTTACAGCTTGCATTCAGTTGGTGAATGTGTCAGAATGTTTCAGCCTTTCAATTTTGGTCATGCAGATTTCAGATGGTTTACAAGAGTTGGAGATTGCGCTGCTTTTCTAGGCTCTTAGGGGCTTCCTGTTAGTGCCAGTGACACTGTGCTTGTCCTGTCCAAGAGGCAGTTCACAGAGTCAGTAAATCTAAACCCAAGCAACCGCTCTTTCTGTAGCGCTAGGGACGGAAAGAAAAGGAGGTAACTGCTTCCTGACCCTTCAGGTGCAATATGAGAAGAGATCCTGCACTCTGGAGTCAAAGGAGGGTTTCCTGTTGATACCTCTACTTGTGGGTGGGATGATTTTTCCTTGAGTGTGACTTTTGCACTTTCCTGATTATTGTTTACATCTTCCTTGTGTGAATGGACCACCTGATGTTATGTTGTTCACTATCGGTACCGCCAACTCGATCAAAAGCATATTGCTTTCTTCCTTAAATAGGCCGAGCCGCTTTGTAGCTGGAGTTGCTTTTTTCTTTTTTCCCCCCTTCATTAGTTGTCTCGCTGTTGGAAGATTTTTAAAACGTTTCCTGCTAGTACATGCGGTTGTTTTCATTTTTATGAGCAGATACAATACATGACAGTTTTAGCTTTCATGTTTGGAAAAAAGTAAATCTTGTGAATTCCAAGGCAGGGCAATTACTTTTAAAGTATGCAGTAGTGAGAAAATCCTGGGCTGGTAAAAGGGTTCAGGAAGGCTGAGAGCTTCGTGGGTGTTTGTGGGAGAAGGTGCTGCCTGTGAGCCTGCTATGGACTAATCCAGGGACTAACTACGAACCAGTTGACAGAGAAACCTTTCGTGTCGGGTATGCAGGCTGGCTTTGTGATGGTGGCAGCTGAAGGGCAGGAGCATGCAAGTAACTGATTGTGTGGGTTGGTTTTGTAGGGTTTTCATTTAGACCTGTTCCACTGTCATCTTTTTAACTGATCAAAGTAAACTTTTTTTTTTCCATTGGGTAGATGAACTTGATAGTATGTACTTTAAATTGGCATTACGGGTTTTTTTTCAGCGTTTGGTCTTGGGTTTTTTGGTATTTTTTATGAAGCAACTGTGTCTGCAGTGTGGCTTAGATGTCAAAAAGATGAAGAGTGCTTGTAAAGACCCTGTCTCCAAGCTATTTTTTCTTCTCCTACCACACAAGACAAAAGTATAAGAAAGTCTGCAGAAGGGCATCAGTCCTCTGTGTGAGCTGCTCAAGCTTGTCAAGGTTCTGCTACCTCAGTAACTAGTGGCAGCCCCAAGAGAATAAGCTGTCTCTTTTGAAGGTAGATTCAACTCTCCGGTGAATAGGGATGTTTTACCTACTTTGTTTCTTTCGTAGGTACGTGGTGAGGTGACAGCTATTGAACTATGGCATTCAACAAGATTTGGTGTACTGTAGCCCTTGGACTTCTGCTGCCTTTTTCTTATGCCCATACGGACTTCTTCACTTCCATTGGTGAGACATGCTTTGGTTGAAAGAATTTCTTGACAGCTCTCAAAACTGATTCTGCAATGATGTGTTAATGACATGCAAGGCTTTAATTGGTACAGAACTAAATCCGCTTACAAGTTCTTATGACCTTATTGACTTCTTTCTTTTGGGAGAAATGTGCTTTGAGATAAGTCTGTCCAGTTAGTCTAATGACCCAGACTAGGCTTTGTATTCATTACGTATTCTTATAGGTACTGACCTCTAAACAAAATTTTGTTGTGGGCTGTTGCACATATATAGAAGCAAGCAAAACAGCTGTTGAGGGTACATAATGATACCAGTATGTTAGCATACTCTCCCTTGGGTTCTGATGGCCTGTGACACAGCTGAAGATGTGGACTGTATCACTTCATGATGAACCAGTTCAGCTGCCTCCTTGCAGGAAATGAAGCAATTATTAATTAATAACCGAGTCTGTTAGGAGACCCATTGAAGTCATGCAAGTAATCTTAAAAATAAAACACTGGATTAGTATTGTATATCAAACATGAAGTCTTTGTATATTTCTGTAGCTTTGTCTTTATTTGCTCTACATTATATAGGCTCGGATGAAAGATTACTCTGTTGCAACCTGCTTCCTTTTCCAAATTATTCATAAATTAGTTCTAATAATAAGTATGTGATATTACGTTAACTTCCATGGCAACAAGCTTGGCCCAAAATAAGATTTTCTTCTTAAAGGAAAAAAAAAAAGGCAAGAAGACTTACTCAGATACTCCTTCACGGTCATTTAAGTAAATGCAGAAGGGCTGTGGGGAAGAAAGTTGAAGAGGGGAAAAAAGTAGAAGAGAGGAAGAATGCCTCTTAATTCTCAGTTTTTTTGTTTCTCCTTGTCTAACCAAACTCATTTGTTTTTTAGGTCATATGACAGACTTAATTAATACAGAAAAAGATCTGGTGGTGTCACTGAAAGATTACATCAAGGCAGAAGAAAGCAAGCTGGAACAGATCAAGAAGTAAGCAGCTTGTTTCATAATGCTAATAGTTAATAATTTGGGTCCACCCTTATGTAAAATGTGCTTCCCAAGGCTGATTAAATTTGTGGAATTTTTCCTCTGAGGCAAAGCTTAAACTAGCAGGTTTTGTCCTAAGTTATTATATCCAAGCCATTGGTTTGCTTTATGCAGCTTTCTAGAGATGAAATCTAATCAACCCGCTTTCTATACAATACCTTCACTTTAGGACTCCTGTTTGCACGTAATTCCCAAGGGGATGTAGTTCTTTGAATGACAGTTTGCCTAGTGGAAACTAAAACCCAAGTCTCCGAAGTCTCCGAATGAGCGTTACAAAGACTGCAATGACACACTAGATGTAAAAGCGCTAAAAAGTGGTAGTGTTGCCATATTGCTTGTGAGTGGCTAACTGATGAATAGTAATAACCCACTACAAGAGCAGAGTCTCTTTCTACATGCTATATTTAGATTTAAAAGTAAAATAAAGCAAAATAAAACTTATACTGCTTTTAAAAATAACAAGAGACCTGGCTGTTGCCATTACTATGTTGCTCGGCTCTATAGGTGTGAGGATCAGAGTCCAATATGTCAAATTTTATCATAGCCTGAAAAAAAAATTTTGTATCACTAAAGAGGATGGTTTCCTGGCTTTCAAAAATATGTGTAAGTTTGTCAGGAAGATTTTTAAACAGTTTTAGATAAATGCATGAATTTTGTTTTAGCCTTTGTGTATTACATTCTGTCATCCAGGATGAAAGATACTTATGTTGGTCTGTATTTATTTTTATGACTTAAAATACAGAGTCAGAAAAGTTAAAATAACTGCCACAGGTAGAACTTGGAAAAGATGCCAGCATCGTATGAGTTTGTTGGGCTCTGTACTTTGGCTGAAGGATATTGGTAGCTTCTGTTGACTTAAACTCAGTGAAAGTTGGTAATTCACTGAAACACGGAGAATGGCTTGTACCTTGTGGGTGGCTTGTGGTGGAGGCTTTTATGAAACAGAAACTACCTGAAAGAAATCCTGGCCTTGTGGTTGTGGCTCACAGTTGCGGTGACCTTCAGCTATTCGTTAGGTTTGATAGTCATGCAGTGGGAAACGTACGATGGGTTTGACAGTGTGCAACGTGAATGCGCAATTTGTTGAAATTGCTGTCTTCAGTCTTTGGCTTGCTAGAAGCTGGAGTTGGTCCACAGGACCGCTTCAAGCACTCTGTTTTGGAGGGAACCCCTGCACTCACGTTGCTGCTGGCAAGAACACAGACAGGGGCTGTCACAGCATAGGAAAACAACTAACTAAAGGCAGTGTGGGAAGAGTGAATGCAGACAGTGGCACTTTTAACAATAAACATCTACCTGTCTCAGGTAAAGCAGGCAAACTTAATTCAGGCAAACCAAATTCTGGAACAAGCTGAATGCCGGCTTGTGTACAGAGTTCCTCTCCAGGCTACAGATTTTGCATTTGCTTTATATTGGTGCTGATGTTTGGTATTCTCTGTGGGGTGTGGCTTTAAGTTAATTTATCCTGTTTTCAGGGTGTTGTTACATGCCTTAGTGTTCTAGATCTGCATTGTTTTGCCTAGAGAGGGGAAGTGTGGTTGTTTGCAGACCTGTAGTAGCTGGTAGGGCTGGTGCTTATAGCATGGCTGATGTGCTTCCTGACTGGAGCAGACTTCCTGGATGTTTCCATTAAAATGATAGATGAACAGCAGTAATTGCTGAAAGATGTACTTGTTTCAGAGTGCATTGGAGTTGTGAATGGCTAGTGTCACTGAGGGTGTTAAGGAAGTTTGTGGAGTCAGAACTGTAGCACCAGAAAGTTGATCTGGGTTCCCCATTTGGGAGCGTGGGAACTACATGGTTCTTAATACAAGCTTACAGTACAGAAGGCAGTTTTGTGGTTGGAGGCAAGGAGCTTATTGTAGATTTAAGAGCCTGTGTCTGAACGTAAAATAATTTGAGACAAGCATTGAAATACCTTTTTGTAAACTTGAGAAAAAAGATAAAAAATGTGGGTAAAGCTTTGTTTTTGATTAGTCCTGCATTCAAACTCATAATGAAACTGCTGGCATACTGCATTTGGTGTTTGTAGGAAGGAGTTTGTTCAGCACTGTTCCGACGAAGACCACAAGAGCAACACAAGATTTAGGCTGCAGCTGAGGAAGAAGATTTTTAAAAATAAATTTTTATTTATCTCCTTCTAGGAGAGCTTTATATATCGATAATGTATAAGCTTGAAATTTGTGTTGGGGTTTTTATTAGCGAAAACTGAGTAGCTTGCAATCAGTTTTATAGTGCGTTGGCAGACTTTTGCAAGAGACTCTAACGAGTGTGTATTTTCACTATAGATGGGCAGAGAAATTGGATCAGCTGACAGATACTGCTACGAAAGACCCAGAAGGGTTTTTGGGACATCCTGTAAATGCATTCAAGTTGATGAAAAGACTGAACACAGAGTGGGGTGAGCTGGAGAACCTGGTTCTGAAGGACATGTCAGATGGTAAGTGTGCCTGTAGTAAGAACAAGGATCACATTATAACTGCGTTTACTTGACTATGTCTTTCATGTGTCATGGTTTGAATTAGATTTGTAAGTCTGCTTTTGAGGTGACTTCATAAAAAATAATCCTAGAAGACCTGCCATTCTGCTGTCACTGTGCTATAATTTGAGCTTTACAAGAACTTAGGAAAACTGCTATGTTTAAACTGAATAATCTCCTTGGACACTTTAAGTTTTGCAAGCTGTCAGGGCGTGCTTCGTGTACTCTCCCTCTTCTTGCAAACTATATTTTAGGAAATTTCATCTCTGAGTGCAATGACTTCACTGAACAGAAAAAAGGGAATAAAATTCAGAGGGCAAGACATGTTGGAATGTCTTTGAGTATGGTCAAGTGCTGTTGCTGCTGTGATAGGCCCAGTGTTGTTAAGGTGTGATGGTTTGAAACCTGAACGTTGGCAGAGACTGAGCGTTTGTGGAACTGGTCTGAATTAGTGTAGTAAATACTTTGCTGCCTCTTTTCTTCTGCAAGAGTGGAAGCTTTTCAGTAGGGAACAGAGCACAAAATAGTTGACTGAAAGAGACTTTTAGCAGTAAGGAAGCCAAGATGATTATATTTGACCTGTGAGTATCTGTCTCAACAACTAACTAATAATAATAAGTAGGTTTGTAGTAAGAAATGTAAAGAAGTGGAGCTTTCAAAATAGACCCAGGGTTGGTCTCTAAGGATTCGGCACATTCGGCTTCTCTGTTGCTGCTGTGAGGGACTGAATGTGCCAACTGAAAGAGCTCTGCACCTGCCAGGCAGGAATCTGGACCAGTGTATCTTAAGTCCTTGTTCTGAATGGGGGGTGGGGAAGAAAAAAGCTGGACTGCTTTGTTTTCATAAAATTGTCAGGAAAAAGGAAAACATTGAGGGAAGCATAGAGTAGTAAAAGAAAGGATGCACGGGAGTGAAAGGATATGGTATTTTTTTAAAGCAGGAATACTTTTCCATAAACCAACAGTGTTATCAGGCCTAAATAGTTAAAAGGACTACTAGAATGTGGCAAAAATCACAAATTTGGCCAGTTCATTGTTTATGGATGATTTTCCAGCTGAGTATTGCATACTACACTTTGGTTTTGGTTGTGCTGTTTAGTTTTCTACTGGTGAGTATTAGGTGAACTTAACAAATGTCATGTTGGCACCATCCTTAATTAACACTGTAAAGCTTGTTATGCTGCTGGATCTTGGGACAAAAGAGTTTGTTGAGCAGAATAGTTACTTTTCTGAAAATGCCAGAGTGGCTGTCAGTTTGTTCAAGCTGAGGTCCTCATGGTGGACTTTGGTGCTGTTCCTTTTTGTGGCTGTGTGTACCAGGATGCTGGTGCTGCCCTCCTGGCTTTCTGGAGTGCCGTTTCCCTCATCAGGGCAAACAGCCCACCAGGCTCGTGACTGTGCAGAAGTGGAAGGGGAACAAATAGTGTCAGTTCTCCCACCGGAGAGAGGATACTGTACTAGCTCTACAGGAGGGCCCTTCAAATAACAGCAGTAGCAGTGGGGGGGTGTGTGTGTTCACCAGAGAGGAGTAGGAACCTTTCATAACAGGGGAGATGATGACATGCGACTCTAAAGGCTGGGGAACAGATCCTAGAGAGAATATTTTTTTTTAACTTCATAGAACCTGCTTGCCACCTTTTCCATAAATGTCACCCTGGTGCTTCTTCGAAAAGCTGCCACGTTTTTCTTTCTGATAGTTCCTTTGCTTTCTTTTCGAAAAAAAAAAAAAAAAAATTGAAATGCTAACTTTTCAACATGTGCCTTGAGGTCAATTCAGAGTTGTGTGAAGATGGATCTTGAGAAACCTTTTTAACTTTGTGTGTTTCTCAGGTTTCTGTGTAAATATGTCAATGCCCAAGCTCACAGAAAGCTGTTAGGTTCATAGTGGCTGCTCAGTTGCCTAAAGTCTCGTCAAAAGCTGTTTACAGTTAGACACCAGCATTTTTGTTTTTCATCTTTTCATTGACCAGCTGTATCTTTACACTGCTATTCTTGGCACTGGTTTGGGTTTTTATTTTTTTTTCCTCTTATAAATTATTTCTAAATTCCATGTTAGTAAATGAAAAGCTTTTTTGGAAGGCAGATTGAATGGAATGGTTGCAAAAACTACCAATATATTATCTGTAATGTTCTCCATGTGGGGGTGGTCTTTTTGTTCTATGTAACTTTTTTCTTTTTTTTTTTTTAACCTGTTGATTCAAAATTAGTTTCTACATGAAACTGAAGGGCTACTCCTGTCCTTTAGAAACAAACAGCATTTGTTGCAGCTCTGCAGGTCTAATTGCTCTTCCTGACTTACTAGTGGCCTTTCTTGAAATGTTACATTTCCCCAGAGTAGGGAGTCATTTAATGCGTAGAGTTTATACTGTTCCTGGGACAAAGAAGGCCAAGTGTTTTCCTGTTTTCCTAGGCTTTATCTCCAACATGACTATCCAGAGGCAGTTTTTCCCAAATGATGAAGATCAGACTGGTGCAGCAAAAGCCCTCTTGCGGCTTCAAGACACGTATAATTTGGACACAGACACCCTCTCAAGAGGGAATCTTCCAGGTAAGAGTCATTGATGTTATATTCAGAAGCTGCTGTGAACTTTTACTGAATGTCCTGATTGCAAATCACGGAATGCAAGTGTCTTCCTGAGTTGAGATTCTTCTTTGTCCCGTCGTTCTCATCACTCTGCTCACGTGCTTATTTTCTGCTTGTGCTAAACTTAAAAATTTCTTTTTAGTAGAAGCCTGCATCTTCTAGTTATGGTAAGATGATTTTAGTGTTAATAGTTTTTATTAAACGATCAATAGCAATAAAATCTTGCCTGGGTGAGGATTTTCCTTGTGTTGAAGTGGTTGTGCACTGGCAGAAACCTAGTTATATTGCACAATGTAATGCATTCTAACAAAACAGTTCTATCATTTATTATTCCTTTCCCTGTCATGGATAAGATGAACCTATCCCATTGGGAGTGACTGAAGTTTCTTTGAGCTTAAACTTCAGGCAGTGTATAAACTGAAAAACAAAAGACAGAGGCTGTATTACAGGCATAGACAGACTTGAGCTTATGTGGCATTACCTAAGGTAATTTTTAATAAGTTTACGTGCAGGAGAAGACACACTTTCTTGTTAGCAGACTCTTTCTCTGCTGAGCTTTCTTTGCTTCCTCTGTTCAAAAATGGTACTGTGCCAACTGGCAAAAAATCAACTCTGTACAATCCATCTGTGTTTTTGCAAGCACTCATTGTGGTCAGATGTCTAATAAAATTAAGGATAATTGGCTTTATATGCTATGATGTATAACCTTGCTTTTGGGTTTAGTTCAAGACTGTCTCAAAGATGTACATGTTCATTCTACTACAATAAGCAGTTGTTATTGTTTTCTTAAACCAGCACAAAAATACAAGGTGAAGTGACTGTAGTTTATTATTTCTTTTGAAGTAATAAGCTGTCCAGACTGTGTGTAATAAAGTGTTAATTGCAGAACCCAAAAGTTTTAGAGTATAAAGAGAATAGGTTGGTTGCTTCAGAGAGGAACATCCCACGTGATCGCTTGGCTGTGCTCTTTGCCTTTTTTCTGGCCAGGGCACCAAGGTTTGATCAGAATTTTAACTACTGTCACATCGCTTATTAATTCTCTTTCCTGCATTGCAGGTTGTGCTGTTTCTTCATAATCAACCCTATTTGATTGCTGACTTAAGCAGCCTTTGAAGAGTTCCCTTTTGACGTGTGGGTGTTATTTTGCTTCTAAATATACCAGGCTACAGCCCCACAACCTGTTACTCATTTCTTAGGGTCTCTTTGTCTGAGAGCACTCCGCCACCGCTGCGCCCCATTCCCTCATCTTTGTGTTATTTTAGAGTTTGCAGCTTCAGGCTCAGAAAACTGAAACCACTGGCTATCACAGGATGGACCACAAGGTGTTTTAATTAGTTGTTTTGTGGGATACTGCTTTTTGTGGACTGTCTCTTCAGCTACTTAATCTCTTAAGGCATGTCTTCAGCAGAAGAATTCCACTGTTGGAACACAGCTGTGGGAGCTGCTGTTAGACATTTAGGATGTATTAAGATGTAATCAGGAATGTAATTTTAGCTGTAAAACTGGCAGGTCCCGTTTCCTTTTTACAAGATTAAATTTGGTTTTTCTTTGGGCCTTAATTTACAGTGGCAAAAATAGGAATCTGTAATTTTCTTACTAGTGCTTTAATCTTTCGGAGGTCTCTTCAAATGTTTCTAAAAATGAGTAACTTGAAAAAATCTTGAGCAGCTGGGAATTTACTGACTGATGTTTTGATTTTCCTCCCCCACCAAATTGTTGCTAACAAGATGTGCTTCGGTAACGTTTTGAAAGTGATAATACCATGTCTTTGAAAACAGATTTCTGAAACTTTGAATTTGGCTTTGTGTTGCTCGAAGCGTTTGGGGTTTTGAAGAAGGAAGGTTTATTTTATTTTCCACCAATGGTAAAGACATTTAGCTAGTTGCTGGTATTCTGGCAGTGGAAAACTGCATCTAACTGTGTTTGTGTTCTGCCAAGGATTTACAGGCTTTAGATACTGAAACTGAGTCTTCAACAAATAGCTACTGCAGAAGGGACACGTTGAAGAACAGAAATAAACTGTGCTGTGAAAAATATGAAATAACTGAACGTTCCTCTGAAGACTGGTCTGGAGTTCTGTGTAAATTCTGTTTGGTTTGTTTTGCTTTAAATGCAGGTGTGAAGCACAAATCCTTTTTAACAGCCGAAGATTGCTTTGAGCTGGGAAAGATTGCCTACACTGAAGCTGACTACTACCACACCGAGCTCTGGATGGAACAAGCTCTGAAACAGCTGGATGAGGGAGAAGTGTCTTCTGCAGATAAAGTCTACATTCTGGACTACCTGAGTTATGCTGTGTATCAGCAGGGGGATCTGGGCAAAGCCATGATGCTCACCAAACGCCTTCTGGAATTGGGTACGTGAAAGAAAGACCCGCAGCTCACCAGGATCTAGCTCTGTGTTTGAGCAGGTGCTGGCTGTGGATTTGTACTGAGGGGTGCCGTCTGCCCTGTATCCTGACTTGTATTGGGGTTTTTAAAATGAACTGTTACTGATGTTATCGTTAACATCTTGATGTGTAGTTTTTCAGTAAAATAAGACTTGTATTACCATAAATCGTATTTTGCTACCATGTTTTTAGACAATTTAGACGGGACAGTTACAGTCTTAACTACCACGTCAGAAAGTGTTGTAGTTAAGGGTTGCTCCTTTTTGTTGATGTATTTTCTGCCTCCTGTCACTGTTGGCTTCTAACCACTTATGTGTCTTAGTCATTACTGCCTGAAATTTGGGTCTCTTACTCTATCTTACTTTCCTGTGTTTAGATTACTTCCACTCGGGTACAGGCAAGAACAAATAAATGAAATTAAAACTAAATAGGTGATACCAAAACCTCTGCAGATTATTGAAATGCAAATTAAGTGTACTTGAGATGAAAAACTGGGGAAAAATAAGAAATACAAAATGCAATACAGCAAGCTAAGATTCTGTCTGCTTTATGAAATACGAAGAGTGTCTATGCCTCTAAATAGTCTACTGATTGACTGTATAAGGGACGCGGTGGGAAGTTCAGAACTAAACCTAATATAGCAAAGGCTAGCGAGAACCATTTATTAATGAACTGAAGCTAATTCTGTAAGTTTAGTGATTGTTAAAAGCTTTGTCACCAGAAATCTTAATTCCTATCAGGGAAGTTTGTAGGTTTAAAGGCAGTCATGCTGTCCTAGCTCCCTCCCTGTCCTGTTCCCTTGTCTGAGCCTCTCTGGTGAGATTGGCTGGAATAGCCAGACCCTTTTTCTTAGTGCTTGGACCCCCGTGCCTGCTGAGGATCCAGGCCTCATGGTGAACAGCTTCTTAACTGCAGATGAGTTGAGCTTAGCTCTGAAAGCTCATTGTGTCTTTTCCTGCAGATGAGTAAGGATAAGCACATGGTGCAGGCTGGCATCGCTTCCAGCTTTGCTCGGCGTTTTAGCTATCCTGTGAATGCTCTCAAACCAGAGTAGATGTTTCTAATTTCTATTTGTGAAGCAGTAGTGTGCATCTGTTTTCTTTTTCTGTTTGTACATAGCCTCCTGGGGATACTTCTTCACAAGTTGGAAACTCGCCAGTGATACTTGTCTGTTTCTTTGTCAATAGATCCTGAACATCAAAGAGCAAATGGGAACATGAAATATTTTGAATATATCATGGCTAAAGAAAAAGAGGCAAATAAGTCCAGCACGGATTCAGAAGACCAGGTGGAGAAGGAAACGGAGGTTAAGAAAAAGGATTACCTGCCCGAGAGAAGGAAGTACGAAATGCTGTGCCGTGGGGAGGGTCTCAAAATGGTAAAGTGGAGTAGACTGTTTTCAAATGTATGAAACCAACCATAACAAAACAATGTCCAGAATTTTGTATGTGGTGTGGCAGTTGGCTGAGTGCGTGGAACTGAGGATTAGTGTGTGTTGGATTTCTTCCATGTTTCATTCTGTCCAGTAGACAAAAAGTAATACTGCCACAGGCGCTGCTGACTAACTTGGATGCACTACATAATTGTACTTAATTGGATAAGGATGCTGGAAGTCTAGAATTACATACGGAATTGAATGAGGGTGTTTTTTTAGTGATAAAATTATTTTTAATAGGACTGTGCAAAGTACCGCTTGTTGCAGTATTACAGAGTAACATGAATATGCTGAAAGTACTAATTTCTCAAAATTAAAGCATCTCTTTAACTTGTAACATAACATTAAGGTAGGGAAAGTGAATTGTTCCTGTCTCTTGTTTTCAGGACATCTTCTGTTTCTTAGAGTGTCATGTGGAAGTTCTCTGACTGTCTCTTGTTCCACCTTGCTTTCAGACTCCTCGGAGACAAAAAAGACTCTTCTGCCGCTACTACGATGGCAACAGGAATCCTCGATACATCCTTGGCCCTGTCAAACAGGAAGATGAGTGGGACAAACCTCGAATTGTTCGCTTCCTTGACATCATCTCCGATGAAGAGATCGAAACTGTGAAAGAACTAGCAAAGCCGAGGGTAAATGCCTTGCACTTCTTTGCCTCTTGGAATCTTAAATTTTGTGTGTAGTTTTCTGTGTGAGTATGCATGATTCTGTCTCCTTGAATGCAGATGTGTGCAGCGTGCTCACACGTTGCTTATCTCACCTTGTAGCTGGTGGTGACACGTTCTTTGAAGGAGACAGTGGGAAAGCTGGAAGTTCTGTGTAATTAAGGGAGTCAGGTAACAGTGGTGCAGGATTGTCAGACTTCCGGCAGACACAATTTCAGCACATGCTGTTTCAGATAAGGAGGAGAATGTTCTACAACAGAAAACAAATGTACTGCAGCTAGGTTGCCTTGAATATACCTGTCATCTGTTTTTTTTGTTTGGTTTTCTGGGTTTTGGTTGTTTGTTTTTTTTTTTTTTTTTTTGAAGTCCGTATTTGCTGTAGTTGTGACATGGAGGAGTGCTGTCTAGGGAAAGGCGACCATCCCTCTGGTCCTGGAATGTCACGTCATTGTATAGACAAGAATGAGTGGTTGTATTTTCCATTCAGCATAAAACTGACTTCTGTCTCCCAGGCTTTGAAGTTGCCTGCAGATGAAGGGGCTTTAAGAGGGTCGTACTTAATCAGTGGTACTCAGCTTCTTATTCACAGTGCCAACTCATCAAATCCTATTTCAGAAACTGAATCCCAATGTTCTTGTTTCTGAATGCAGCATACTCCAGGGCAGCTCAACTGTCAGTTGACAGGAGTCTCCAAGACAAACAGGAAACTGATTGAGAAGTTTGGCAACTTCTGTATCCAGTTGGTGCAACTCCGCATCTCAAGATGTGTCTTGAAGATGTAGTTAGTTGAATTGATTTATTTTCCCATCAATTACCAGTTACTTATAAAGTAAGATTTAAACTTGCAGAAATATCATTTTCTTGCTTTTTTTTTTTTTAGCCTTATGTGGCTTTTTGTCCAGACAGCTGAGCAAATGGAGATTAGTGCATTAAATAGAGGACAAACTGTTAGCTTTGCCCACTGCAAAGTAAACCAGCTGTGGGTTATACATGGGCATATCAAGGATGGGGCTGTCTGTGGCCACTGCATTGAGTACTAGGTAGCCTGAAGGCGATTTTAAAGCTTCCTAGAGGCTGATGTGTTGGATTTCTGAGGTAACGTTCTGAACTGTAAGCAAGAAATACAAGCAATTGTCTTCACTCACCTGTAAAACATCTCTTCCTGCTCTCCTGTCAGGCAGCTTTGCTGCAGGTCTAAAATCAAAGCCCTGGTGGTTTGTAGACAATTAAGGCCCTTTGCTACTGCAAAAGCTCTGGCATTATGTCTGTGGAATAGGACCAAATAACTTCTTTATGGAGTAGAAATAAGTTTCAGCACTGAAAATAAAAACCTGTGAATGTGGTGTTTTTAACTTCTGAAGTTGCTGAGATAATTGTTTTCCTATCAAATGATTGGCTCGTGGTAAAGACTTGGGGATTCATAGTTCATTAAGGCAGAAGCATCTGTATGCGTTTAGTGTTCCACATATTTCCTACGGCCGAGGCCTTGCAGGGCTCAGTAACGAGCGTAGCAAGAGGATCGTGGTATTTTTGAGACTGAAAGGTCATCTCCTTCTTCCCAATGCTTGGGATGTCACCACTGCGCCTCCCAGAAGGCAGCACTGTCTGATCTCTGCCCAGCCTTCTGCTGTGCTGGTGGTGTAAGCTGGCAGGATAAAGCCTTATTATTCAGCTTTGGGAGCCTGGCTGGAATTGCGATTTGTGCCTTGATTCCTATATGCGTCTGCATGGGATGAGAGGAGAGGCAGCATATTAAGAGTTCCCAGTACCTTTTCTTGTTAGCAGGCATGGAGAGGCCTTCATTTACTTAGTTTATTTGAACAATAGAAAAATACTGCTTCTAATTGTTTGGGACTTGGTATGTCATTTGTGCCTCTTTCAAAATTTGGGCTCTGCAACTCAGCCTTTCTGGTTATGAAGGATGGAGAGTGTCTGATGGTACATTAATGAAGAGAAAGGGCGCACATGAGGTTGTGAATCAGAGTATTAACATAGATGGGATGGTGTCAAGTAAATGGAGTGCAGTAGAGGGAAAGGAAGGCCTTGAAGTTCTCAGTCTGCATCATTTAGGAATATAATATAAACATGTCCATGGACTAAGCAATTAGTTTGTGTTAGCAGGCAGTGTTAAAGGAGTTCAGTGCTGCTTTTGGTATAGAAAGAATCAAAAAGGCAGGGTTTTATTCATCTGTCGCTTTATATGAGATCGCAACGTTGCCTGGATTCAGTTTAACTGTAAAACTAATCATACACGCAGAGTGCTAACAAAGGACCAATTGTACACGTGCCATAATGTTGTACCGCTTCCAGCAGTTGTTACAATGTGAAGGAAATGAAAGCTTCTAGTTTATTTTATTCAGACGACTGTTCTTGCTACAGAAATGGAAACATTACTTCCTGGAAAACTTGATCTTCTCTAACGCTCTGTTTAAAAAAACAAACCAAAAAAACCCTAAACCCCCTCTCTTTTAGTAAAATCGGAGACTCTCCCTCCTTCCCCATCACTGCTTTATGAATTTCCATCCTCTCCATGAAAGAAAAACCACCGCAAAAGGTGTCTGGGTGGCTTGCGTTGGCGGCTTGCGGGACATTTCCCTTTAGGCTTCTGAATGGTCGGATTGCTGTGATGCAGTATGTGCTTTGTAATGCAACTATTCTGATGGTTCGCTTCACAGCTGAGGCGAGCCACCATTTCAAACCCCATAACAGGAGCCTTGGAGACGGCACATTACAGAATTAGCAAAAGGTAAGAGAGCTCTATGCCAGATGTTTTGGGCCTGTAATGAGTGTGTAGATTCTGCTCATTACGGGGAAAAAAGCAGTGGTCTAAAAAGACAACTTTGGCTTTTGTAGTCCACCGCTTTGTGACGTGCAGATCTGTAACAGGCTGTTACTGCTGAGTTTCTCAGTCTTTTCCTTCAGCTAGAAGTTCTGGGGGCATATTTTGACTTCTTTTTGGTTTTTTGGTCACCTTCTCGGTGTGTGTTCTTGAGTGATGATCTGATCTGTAAAAGCAGCAGGTGTCTACAATCAGTGTAAAAAAAAAAAAATACATGATGCTACAAAATCTTTAGTAGAATCTAGATTATTTCTTTTTTTTTTTTTTTAATATTCCCATCCCCTTGCTTTTCTCACCAACCAAAAAATCGTCCTCCCTTTCCTTATAAAATCTAGCTGACCACTCAGAGTGCCTTTATATCTGTAAGAGATGCTTCAGGTCCTTATTGTGCATGACAGCTGGAGTGGCATGCAAAATACGTTCATTAGTCACACAGCATTTCATTGTCTGAGATAATCCCAGGCTCTCCTCTGGCGCTTTTACCTCCTGCTGACAGGAACGCAGGCTCGTTTTAACTGGGCTCCTAGTTCTTTGCAGCTTGTCTATTAACTACTACAAGTCTTGAATTTAGCCAGTGTTTTCCAAAATTGGCTGGCTCTGAAAGATACCACCTGCCCCCTGCCCTCCAGCGCCCTCTCCCCTAGTCCCTCTCCCCTAGTTTTAGCAGTGGTGATTAAGGATTGGCCGCGCGTTCCATCAGCATTAACCCAAAATTCTGAAAGGAGTTAAACTTCTGGGTGAAGAGGAATTGTCTGTGAAACTCAGCATCATAAATTACTTGCAGAAAGTCTCTAGTTTAAAACAAAAAAAAAAAAAAAGAAAAGAAAAAAAAAAAGGAGGAAAAAAGTGAAAGGACAATCTAACCAAATTTTTCCAACCAATTTGTTTTGATTTGGACATGGCAGCTACAGCTTCTGTTGCCCTTCTAATATTGCTAATTTAATAGCATTGCATACCATCCAGACCAATCGGAACCCTTTCAAACACCTGTGGCTTGGCAAAAAAGCGGCCTATGAGGTGGGTAAGCCCTTGTCCTTTCTCTTTTTGTAGCTGAGCCGTGCTACTGTTCATGACCCTGAGACTGGGAAACTGACCACAGCACATTACAGAGTCTCTAAGAGGTAAGGGGAACGTCTTCCAAAGGTATACCCTGTCCAAGGAAGTCTGTTCTGGGACTGTACTGCTTCATCTCTAAACGTGGGGCAAATAAGGATTTTGCGTAACTTTTCTATTCTTAGTCTCTTTAGAAGAAAGAATGGCCTAAAGCAAACCAAGCTGTCCTATAACAAAGCAAGCAGTCTGCGGAAGTAGGAAATAGTTGTAAATGTCAGTGGTATTCAAGATGGAAGTGCCCTCTTCTGCTTAGCATGGCTTGGCTAGGGCGACTAACGTACTAAAACGTTAGCACAGCGTGGGCTTTGGCTGAGACTAACACATGGTGGGAAAGGCCTTGGCTGTGTACCTCGCCTCTGCCCCGAAGCTTGGGTACCAATACTGGCTGCTTTAAACTAGGCACTCGTGAGCTGCTGTAATTTATGGGAATAGCGCAAATTAAAGCTAGTTGGTAATTTTAAAGAATTTCTCTGTTTAAACGATTGAAAGTAGTTTGCTGCTTTAATAGAAAACTAGTGTTCTTTGAACAAAAAAATGAAATTAGAATGGCTAGTAGCGTAAGGGGTTTTACTTAGCTATGAGTTTCTTTAAAAAGATAAAAGTGCTTCAAAATACTGGATCATGAGAAGTCGATTGAGTGAGGAACGATTAGAACTCTCATGGAAACTAGAAAACCATCACAGCTGAAGTCTGATCCTTAAAGCCAGGCTTGTTACAAGTAGTGGCAAGTTAAAATCTTGTTTTTAGACATTGAAAAGTGCCTTGCACCTTCAGCAGCGTGCCGGTCTACTCACTCATCACAGCGTGTGCAGGTAGCGGGAGTCCTTTGGAAATTGTCTGGTGAGCTCTTACGGGTTTGCTCCTTAAACCTACCTCCACAGGCCCCCACCAGAATGACTTTAGGAATGTACCTTTTCCTGTTTGATGTGTGCTGCATTTTTTTTTTGTTTGTCTTTTAATTTTAAAGTCTGTCCATGTCTTCTCTATCTTGGTTATCTGTGACTGCGCATTTTAAAGAAAGCATTTACTCGGTCTCAGGGTTTGTCCTCTGTGACACAGAACACTCTGGGGCATTTACTTGTTAATCCATTTGAACATACCCTCATGGTTTCTATCAAACTTGATGTGCTAATAATAGGAATTAGAGAAGGTGACCAGATCACTAATTGAAATTGAGATGCATAATTGCCCCCTATTTAAATAGATAATCCTTAGTAAAAGAACTCTTTATTTAGTGTGTTGATTTTTCATTAGTGGGAACAGTCAGAAAAAAATAGTACTAGACAAGACCGATCATTAAAAGCCAATTCCCTCGTGCATGGCTGATGGTGCAGCCCGACCCTGTTTGCTATCACCTTGTTATTGGCTTTGTGACAGAGCCTGGTGTCCAGTACCTGGTGAATGAGACCCTGAGATGTTTGTTTGGTGCTCAGAAAGGTGCGCTCTGGGACTTCCTTCCAACATACCTAAGGAACTCACAGAATTAAATCAGGTTTTACTGAGCTAAGATTTTTTATTCTGTATCTCACTGGAAACAGGAAAGAGAATTGGAAAGAAACATACAAGTAAATGGGGCACACCATGTTGTAAAGTCAGCAAAGACAATTTTTTTGAGGGAGGAGGGGGACTTTCCTTCCCATGCTTCCCCTTGCCTTTGCATTCCTCCATGTGCAGATTGCTTAGGATGTATACACTTTAAAAGAGAACTTGACCCCTAAATCTACAGTAGGAGGCAAAAGCCACCCCCAAAACCCCAACCCTCAAGCCAGACTGCTTTAGAAGGATCATGTCATTAACGCTGGATCGCTGAACTTCTCCTACGGAACGACTGCTAGAAACATCTCTCTGTTAGAGCTGTTTGAGCTGCTTTGGATTCCGGATGAATCATTGCTCCTGAAAACCAAAAAAATGCTTGCTTTATTTTTTTTAATAGATGACTGCTTTCCCCCTTTGAACATTCTTTCCTAGCAAATGCACTTCTAAATTACAGCATTCCTCTCTTTGAGAGGACTACTGTTCGCTGTGCAGTACGTGGCAGGCTGTATAAAAGGGGGCGCCTTGCCAGCAATACGAGGAGCACCATCAAACCGTGCTGTGTGCAGTACCAGAATAAACTCAGCCACTCTCACACCGCTTTTAAAGAAGTGGCTTTTTTTTTGCCCCTCTCCTCCCAGCAGCCAGTCAGAGCTGGTAGCATATGAGGTTACAGTTTCCACTTCAGAAATGCCAGTCTGTGCTTTTATTCATTCCCTGTTGCCTCTCTGCTAGTACTTTTTTACATACTGAATAAATTTTAGACAGTTCTTCAACATCAATGCCAGTATTTTGTGTGACCAATGACTGTTACAAAAGCAGCGTTGAAATAAATTTGGTGCAGTGCAGGTGCTGAGCCTAAGGAGAGAGCCATTGTGTGTCTGGTACTGGACCGACTCATGCAGGTGGAGAAGGTGGGCTTTTGGGCACATAAGCCCACATATGTTATGGAGCTCTGGACAGTTGTCTGTTTTTTTTCTCCTAATATACTGCTTAGTCTAAAATTATTTCTGCATATAAATATTGCACTATTAAAAATATCTAATAAGATACCTGGTACAGAATTAAAAGAGGGAGGCGTAAATGTAATTACTGCTAGCTGTTTATAATGAATATAAGAGTTGTTAAAAGCCAGATCTTGGTGTAAGGAAGAAGACAAGCAACCCCCCAGCATGGATTCAGCACGGTAATTAAATTCTTTCAATTTCTATAACATATTGGCTTAGTTCCTGGGTGTCCTTTTACAAAACCAAGCGGGACACCAAAATACTATGCCTTTTTTTAGTTGGGGAATTTGGGGTTTTGGTGTGGTAGTTAAAGAAATATCAAATCCTCCTGTAAGTAAAGTCGCCCACATCTTCAAGTGCCATGTTTCTGCCTTCCCAGAAATAAGCTTGTCCCTTTTTTTATGAAGTCTTCTGCCCATAGTGAACGCATAGGTGTCAGCTGGACAAAAATAAGACAGAGCTCTGTTCATGCCAGTGAACGTGTCAGATAAGCAACTGAATTTAACAAATGTACATTGAAGACTAGAGCTGTGAGCATTTACTGAATTGTACTGAACCTTGGACTATGCATATGTTAAAAGAATAAAGTTTGAGGACAATTTAAGGCTGTTAATGCTGCACCACATACATCACTGGTGAGGGAGTCCTTTTTTTTTTTGTGATAGACAAGAGCAGGGAAAAAAGTTGCCTTTTGTGTGAAGGAATACCTGCTGTAAGTGGTCTAGAGCTAGGCACACACTTACTTTGATGGCAGCAAAGGACCAAGGCTGGGACTAGTGACTTCTGTGGAGCCTGCAGCAACAGGAGGTCCTTGTTCTATGATGTCCTAAACACAGCAGGCACAGAGACCTCCTGGTGCTGGCCACTCGGTGTAGGGCTCTGCAAGCCCTCCTGAGCGCTCTGCCCTCATGGAAGCCCATTTCATGACGCTTACAGGGTTAAATCAGGCTGTAACTCTTCACATGAAACTGTTCGGCAGGACATGCCTCCCCCTAAGTTCTGCTCAGCAACCAGCAGGCAGGCTGGCACTTGAAATGTGGTTTCAGTTCCCTGTTTCCTCCACCTTTCATAGACTTTCTTTGTATCCTTGGGCAATTAATTTTATTTTAAAATATATATATAGTAGTTTTCCTTCATGAAAGGCTGTAGTATTCTCCCTGTTGAAAGCATTCATTGCAATGCTAAATAACCAATATAGTAAGAATGCTTTTTGCTGCTTTTTTTTTTTTTAATTAAAAAAAAAAAGCATAGACTGGCCACAAGTAGCATGAGGCTGTGTTGAGGCTTTTCTTGTGTATTCAGTGTGAGGTTAGATTGCTTGTGAGTGTTACCTGTTCAACTTGGCTGCGGAGCATGTGGCTGCATAGCTGCTGGTTTTTGGGAGGGAGAAGGGGGAATGCTTTGTGTAAGTAGTCTTTCTATTCTTCTACCACCTTAAATCAAAGCAGGTTGCATTGTAACACTTCCTTATACTAACAGTGTTCAGACATGGATGAATCTTGGTATGTGTTTTGTGCAAGTCTGTCTGGAGAAATCTTATTTCTTTTATCTATAGTTCACTTGTCATTTATAAAAAAAAAATGCTCATAGAGATTCTGTAACCTGTGTCAGTGCCTTGTGTCACGTGTCATGCTACTGTTCCTCCCATACAAAGTGTATTGGTGGGGTTTTTTTTAATACATTTTTTTTTCAATTAAAAAAAAAATTTGAGTAGCACTACTATGGTGTACTTGCCAACTAGGCTCTGTGTGCAGGTATTGCTGTCCAACAGTCTTGAAAAAAAAAGCAGCAGGAACCACTGATGAGCTGAAAAGGCTGAGTCAGATGCTAGAAAAACAGTAGAACTGGCTGTCTCCATTTTCCTGCAAAAAGGGGAAAACGTGGCATTCAAATTATCAATATTATCATCCATATTAGTGACTAGCAGGGGACTGCTAAAGTAAATAGAGGCCCAGGGAGGGCAGCGAGCACGCCAAGAGAGGAGCAGGTAAAATTAAGGCGCATTGGCTAGACCAGGAGTAGTAAAGCAGCAAGAGAAACAAGCTTCATGTGAGCAAGAGGAGCGGTTTAAAAGAAAAAAGACAAAGAGAAGATGAAATTGATGTTTTTTCAAAAAGAACAAAATGTTTACTATGTGAAGAGCTGAAAAACGCCTGTATGTTTGTTTCCAGGTAAGCAAGGGGATGTGTTCAGGGCTGGTAAGTGTCCAGTGGGGACGGGCAGAGCTGCGGTTACACTAAGCTCATGCCCTTTCTGCCAAACATCGCTATTCTGGGTGTGTGGCTACTGCTGGAGGACACAGCTGCTGCCCAGTCAGGCAGCTTTTGAGAATGAGCAACCACTTAGAGTAGGAAATGCTCCACTGGGTCTGGGTGAAGGCGGCAATTCGCATGCAGAGCTGCTTCTCTACCTGTTTGTACCTTTCTCTGCTGACTAGTTTGCCAATTAGTTTAAGTGCAGTATTTTTATCTGAAAAGTTCTAATTTACAGTAGAAGGCTGACATTTTGGAGATGCCTTTGGAACTGTGAGGCTGACCTTTCACATTTATATTTAAAAGAAAGTTGGGTTGTTTTTGTTTTGGTTTTTTTTTTTTTTGTCCCCTTAAAAAAATCATTGTGTACCTGAAACATGTGCTAAATACCAAATTTGTAATAGGCTATTTTGGAAGAAATTGTCGAATAGGAAAATGGTAAAGAAAGAGTTCTATGCATTATTTAATTGTTTTCATGATTTTTTTTAGTACCATTGCACAGGTAAGTAATGTGAAAGGATAGATTGCAGAGCGCTCGTCTGTAAGTGCATGACGTGGAAGAGCAGAGTTACTTTATTTAGCGTATGCAGAGTCTGTGTGACTGTAATGCACCTATTCCTTTCCTAAGTGCTGCTTCAAAATGCATCGACTGTGGAGGTCTGACTTAGCTGTTTGGAATGGGTAAGATCAAAACTGTTTTGTACCTGTTTTAGAAAACAGCTTGAAGCAGACGTCACTGTGCGGAACACTTTCTTCAGTCATTTGGTAGTCCAGTATGGGAATTAAGGCCCTTTGTTTTAGAGCTTCCTTAAACCAGTGCTGTAAGTGTTCTTTCTAGAAAATGTGGTTATTAAATGCAGGCCTTTGTAATGCCCTGGAAATATTTCTGATAATCCTATCAAATTCTTGGAAAGTACAAAAAACCAAATAATCTTAAAGTAATTGCAAATGTTGCATTTGTACTGCTAGCTTACTGCCTATTACTACCATATTTTATTAATTATTTCCCACCATCCCCCTTAGTGCTTGGTTGTCTGGATACGAAAGCCCTGTGGTATCTCGCATTAACACGAGGATACAGGACCTAACAGGACTTGATGTCTCCACAGCAGAGGAACTACAGGTAAGGACACGTATGATGGTGAATGTCAATTGGCATTTCATTTTGGGTGGCTCCGCGTGCAGCATCGCACTTGCTCAGGTAGTGTTGGTGAGGTGGCCACAAAAGCGCCTTCGGCCCAGAGGTGGCTGATTTGGTGGCTGGTTTGATTCCAGGTCATGGGAGGAATGAGCAGTTTTTTTACAGGAAGGAAGTAATGAAGTTGTCTTTGCAGAGTAGCACTTACTTTAGTGCGTAATGGCTTGCTATTGCTGGAGTAACAACTGAAACTCCTGCTGTGTGTTGAAGTGGATGTGTAATTCCTTTTTATTTATACTAATAAAACTGAGTTTCATTGCTGCAGGGTCAGACTTTGCTGCTGTGGTGATAGTGAAAAGTGTAACTTGACTGATACTTAGGGAAAGGGGAAGAGAATAGGTGTTCAGATTTGCCATCCCATCCTTGGTCCTAGAAGGCCAACAGCGTGTCTGGTGTCACTGTAATGTGGGAAAGACTGACTGTAGATGTAACTTGAGTAAATTTAATTTTGGAAGTACTTGCTTTTATTCATTTGCTTGAGGCTTTTAAATGAACAGCTGCTTCATCAATTCTGAGAAAGCATTAATACCTAGAAAGCAGGACACCTAAAAAGTGGTTCCTGAAAGCTCTTGTGCTACTGTGCTACTCCCTCAAGACTCCTGATGATAAAATGCCTAAGCATCTGGTTGAAAATTGAGGTTATGAATACATAGAAGAGATGAAAAATAATAATAAAAAAAAAATCAATCAGGAAAAAGGACTGTGGATCCTCTTTATTGATATAGAGATCAAAAAGGGATTTAAACTTGAATGACGTAAAAATGCCATGACCTATTTTGAAAAGAATATAGCCTTTAAAGGTACCTATGGAAGAAAAATATTTTTCTACCCTGGGGTAATACCAGATTCTGTACCTGGACTACAGTGCATCCAGCAGTGCCAGTCGTGGCTGTGCTGCAGCTCTTGTAGCCAAAGATCCTGGAGCTCCTTGGAGCCTGTGGCTGGCCAGTTCTTCATGAGTTTCGAAAGTTTCATGGTCAGGTTCTGTGACCTGAGAGTAATGACTCTGACAGGTCAGACAGTAGCAGGCACTCAGAAAGGGGAGAATGTCTTTGACACCCTTCAGCTGGGGGCGGACAGAAGAGCTTTCAAGGAAAGCTGACCCTGGGGAAGGGAAGGTTCAGCTGCGCCTTTGTTGGGAGCTGGTGTCCAGTCGAGACCCCCAAAGGCAGACTGAAGGGCTGAGAGCGTAAAGCTGAATGCCAGGTTCTGGCTCTGCACTGATGAGGAGTCTGGGTGAAGTCAGAGCTATGTGTGAATAAACCCAGGAGGACTTTGCTGCACACAGTACGTGTTAGCTGGCAGAGACTTGTAATTTACTATGGCTTGATTTTTAAACTTCATCTGTTGAAAGCTCATAGATGACAGTCAAATTCTTGTCTGGATAAAGTACTGCTTTACTAGATTTGTGCTTCTCCTTTCACTTTAGGTAGCCAACTACGGAGTAGGAGGCCAGTATGAGCCTCATTTTGATTTTGGAAGGGTAAGTCCTGTTTTCTGTCTCCACCTCTTTCTTCTTCACAAGTGTTGTGTTTCTCTTTTTCAGGTGGCAAATTATGGAGTGGGAGGACAGTATGAACCCCACTTTGACTTTGCACGGGCAAGTAAAGAGATGGAGGAGAGATAGTCACCTGGTGAAGCCTGGGCCTCTTGGCTGTGG
Source organism: Vanellus vanellus (assembly GCF_965231255.1). Lineage (NCBI taxonomy): Eukaryota > Metazoa > Chordata > Aves > Charadriiformes > Charadriidae > Vanellus > Vanellus vanellus. The sequence continues at coordinate 38,434,625 of NC_138912.1, read as the reverse complement.
CACAGTTTCCATTCTTTAATGTGTATTAAATTTTGTAGTTCTTCACCTTTTCTAATCCATGTTAGTGGAGAAAGCCCTCTAAACGACCAGCTGAACTGATAAACATTTTAGGCATTACAGAGCAACAAGGTTTTTCTTCAAAAATATTATTTAAAAAGAAGTAATCTAAGGAGATGACTTATAGTTCTTAACAGAGCAAAGGGCATTAGCTTTATTCTAAATCTGAGGAAATGTTCAGAAATATTCTAGCTGGCCAAGGTACTGGCTCTGTAAAGCCATTTTGTTTAAAATCGCTGAAGGATATGCAGCTAAACTCTATAAAAACTTTCAGCATATATCCTGTGTGCCTGACACATGCGGCAGCTGACGGTACCAGTTAACAGGCATGCGGGCACTGCACGTACTGTAGCTGTGGCTGCAGTGCTGAGCAAGGCAGATGTGGCTGCGTGGGAGAACGCCTAATGCCCTCTTCTGTGAGGCTTTCTAGGCAGCGCAGGAAAACTTGCATTGCAGCTTACCGTGTAGGCCTGCGATGCAGAGCGGGAATGTCTTTCCCTGGAGCCGAGACACAGGCATCATCTGTGCTGTTGAAGAAATTTTGGAAACACAAGTGCTCTGTTACTGCAGCTGACATGCTGAGCACCAGCAGACCCCTGAAACTGGGGAAAAAAAGCCTACTGAGGTCTTCTCATCTCACCATCTGTATTTTTTGCTTTTATCTGATTTAAATTCCCAACCTCTTTCTCTTCCAGCTTAAATTGCAGACTGCTGGAAATAACGCCACTGAATTCAGTTGGTTATTTATTGGGCATACTTATGTGTGATTTAACACCTTTAGATTAACCTTACGCTGTGAATCCAAGCCACCAACTATTAATCAGAATCTCTGCTCTGTAAGCACATGCTCAAAAGTGCATTGCAAATAGTTAACAGTTTTTGTTTGGAAATGCATGGGTTAATTTCTGGAGTAAGGACTGCCAGAATTATAGCACATGCAAATAGTGGTCACAGGGGGTGGGTTCTAGAAGTAAGAATGGAAAGATGAGAAAAGTTGGTATTGTAACCCATCAAAATGGGGTTTTGTTCTTATAAGTCAAGTGATAAAATCCTCTTAGTTACCCAGTGGCTCTCTGGCTAGTTTGTTAGGCTGTTACAAGCACCACAGGCTCTGCTGAGGCGCACTCAGCTTCCTCCCTCCTTCCTGGCTGTAACCAAGGAGCGATGGTAAAGTGCACATGTTCATTAAGTGCTGGAACATGGTGGGGGGAGGTTTCTCCTTTGACCACAGTGCTGGGCTGCTGGTGGTGTTCCTGTGCATTGAGAGAGGGAGGACACGCCTTACTCCTGTTGAAATTTTGGGAATGGCTGCCGCAGACGTCCTGCAGCTGGGATTGCACATGGCTTCATGAATCACTGGTTGGATATTTGATGGCACTCTAAAATGCCTGTGTGCCCGGGAGGAGCACAGCATGAAGGAGGCCAGCTAGGTCGAGCAGCAGCCTGCCTGGCATGGCAACTGGTGGCTCCAGTGCGAGGTCGGAAAGGCTGGAGCAGAAAAGGGGGTGAGGGCCTCAAAGGCAGACCCACCCCAGGGGAGCAGGGCCAGCAGCCGCCCTCAGGGCACGCTTGGAGCCGCCCCCGCAGCAGAGCTCTGCTGCAGTGTCAGTCTCAGTGAAGCTGGGGCTGAAGAGCTGCCCTCGCTGTTGCTCATCTTGGCCAAAGACAAGAGGGGATAAGTGAGTGTAATTTACTAATTAAGTTCATGGTTGTGAAGAGGATTTATATACTCATTTTCAAACAGTACAGTTCTTACCCATTAGCAACTTGGGCTTATGCCCTCCCTGTCCTACAGAATTTTAAAACGCCTGGTTTATTTAAATGAAGAGAGACACTCATACTGCATTCTCCCCTCCTTCCAAATAGAGGGACTGAATTAATTTTTCTGCATGAGTTTGTCTGCTGCTGGCTCTGCAGCTGTATATCATTGCCTCCTCTCCATAATCAAAATGAAATGCTTATTAAATTTGCTTGCTTTTATTCACAGAAAGATGAGCCAGATGCTTTTAAGGAATTGGGAACAGGCAACAGAATTGCTACTTGGTTGTTTTATGTAAGTGATATATTTCTGTCATGTGCTAGTGCCAAAAATACCCATCACTGCATATTCTATACTGTTGAATGATTTCGTTACCTTTTTTTTATTGAAGTATCTTGCAAATGAAGGCAGCCACTAACTTAGCAGTAATACATAGGGGATAGCTTCTTCCACGTGTGTAATGGTTCTTCCATATGTTCTTAAAGAGGTTTTTTTTTTTTCCCCTCAAAGGTGAGCATCAGCTTAAATTATTTGGTTGTCTGTTCACTTTTATATCTGCATCAGCATTTATAGCATGCTTATTGCCAAAATATTTGAGAATGTAATGTTCGGGGACAAGGCTGGCTGTTGCCCTTTGCACAAAGGGGGTGGTCTTCTGCCTTACTTAAGGCTGTTAATCACACAGCCTTTGCTCACTAATTGGGAGGTAGAAATTAAGTTGTTTGATAACCTAATATGTGACCCTTGGGAATGTATCTGGTAGCAACTTACTTGTGCCTTCCCCCCCTTTTCAGATGAGCGATGTGTCAGCAGGGGGAGCTACTGTCTTTCCTGAAGTAGGAGCTAGTGTTTGGCCTAAAAAGGTAAGCGGGGCTTTTTAGCCACTGTAACCACCCCTCTCTCCACCGACTCAAAAATATAACGGGTGTATAAATGCTTAGAAAAAAGCTTTTTAAAATGAGTTCATATAAAGAAGATTAGAGCACTGTTCACGGGAGCACAGAGGTACTTACAATTAAGCGAAGTGACTGGAGTCGTACGGGTGATTCCAAGGGCCTCTGATGTCCTGTGCGTTAACACAGAATTGTGTTTTGGATTGAATTGCTTCTACTGCATAGACTTTTCAAAACACATTTTGAAAATCCCCAAATCAGTAAGTAGGTTTAGCCTTGAGGCATCTGTAGGGAATTCTCCCTGAATTTATGTTCCTGTTATGATTTTTTCCTTCCAAGGATCACAAATAAGGTCTGTCTTTGCTGGCCTGCTGCTCATTTTTAGTACATTACCTTGCTTTCCGAAACTGGTCAGAGTTGAATGAAACTGGGTTAGGGCTTAAAAAAAAAAACAACAGCCAAGTATACATAGAGACAGAGCGAGTCAAAGGAGACTCATTCCTTAAGAAAACAATTGTTTAGAATATGGAAAAGATCCTTCAACTTAAAAGGAACGTCTGAAATACAAATACACATCCCTTTGCCTTATCAATAACAAGTGAGTTGGTGTGAGGGCGTGTTTCATGCAGGGCAAAACGCTGAGGGTTTCCACTGCAATTTCCAGGGAACAGCTGTATTCTGGTACAATCTCTTTCCAAGCGGAGAAGGAGATTACAGCACACGGCACGCGGCCTGCCCGGTACTAGTTGGAAACAAATGGGGTAAGTACCCCTTACGTTGTTCTCGCCGCCTGGGGCCTGGAGGTCTGGGGGCTGCTGGTGGGTTGTCTTGGTTTTCCTTTTCCTCTGGGCTTCACGGTGGAGTAAAATGCAGCCCAGAAATTAGGTCCTTTATAAAGAAATCTACTTTATGTCTGTATGTGCTTCATATCTCTCTCTCTATATATTGTAGTAATACAATATAGTAGCATATTTTGTTACACATAAAATACATGTAATACTATTATCTACTTTAATAGCCTTTCATAGTTTTGCAGTTACTGGGAAGTTTTTTCCCTCTTGGATTTATTTGACCAACTTCACATTTGTGTGTGTGTATTAAAATACTTTAGGAAATTAAGATAATTCTGTGCTTAGCTGAAAGCTGACCAATAGCCCATATTTAGCTTAAATAGAAGCATGAGCTAACCAGGTGCAGTGATCAGATACCTTTATGTCTTTGCAGTATCCAATAAATGGCTCCACGAGCGGGGACAGGAATTCCGAAGGCCGTGCACTTTATCAGAGTTGGAATGATGCAGACGTCTCCTTCGTCTCCTCTGTATTCAGTTTGTGTAAAATGCACACATCTCCTACAGTTTACAATTGACTAACACTCCACTACAGGTTCATTCTTCAACTACACCGGTGTTTCATCTGTGGACAAAACAAACATGCTTTTAGTTCCCTCTAAAATATCCCCTTAAGGTTTTATGAACAGAATATATTGATTTTTAAGGTTTATGAGTGTTACAGAGAAAAAAAAAAAAGGACAAAATACACATCAGGGCCACAACTAACAGTGGTGTTGTGTGTGGTGTTCCCCTTCACCATCACCCCTCTGATCAGCACAGAAAGCCGGCGATTGTTCGCTTAGAGTCCTCCTCGCAATTGTCAGTCTGCTAAGGGGGGATGATTTAATGGGAGGCTCTCTTCTAAGGAAGGCTGAATTAAACCAGTTCATCCTCAATCGCCAGACATTCGACTCCTTGCTTTTCTCTAGTGCCTGCCTGCTACTGTTGAGAGCTGTGGGCACAGTTGGTGTTTCTCTGGGGAACAGGTTATCATCAGGGTTTAGCCTGTTTTTCCACTTCCACAAAAGCCCCAGTTTTTAAACTGTCTTCCTTCTCGACCTCTGTGGTGAATTTAGCTCTTAACCTTGGAAATGTGAGCCAGCAGTTACATACGTGTAGATGAGATGCTTCAGCAGTGGTGTCAGACACATGCCTGCATCAGAGCAGCCTGACAACAATCACAGCCCCTCTTCCCTCCTTTTTTTTTCTTTAATGTTTGTCCACATAAACAGATGCTGCTTTTATTCTGTCTTAGCAATCAACTCTTACATCTGTTCCTTGGGCAGTGGGGATGGGAATGTCACCATCTTCATTAATCAAAGCAATTGTGCCTTAGGACACTGGAATTTCACATTGGTTATGAGAGTTCAGGTGATGAGGTAATACATAGTCCTCACAGAACACTCTCCACCCTCATCCTCCCAGTTCTTAACATTTTGTGAGAAATAGATGGCCTATTTATAATCCTAAAGCTTTTTATTTTGCAAATGTTTTTTTCTGCTGCAGCTGCTGAATGCAGGCTGCAGCAGTGACACATGCCTTTAAGTCACGGGGTGACGGTTGGCACAGAGTGCTAGAGACGGTGCCTGCTCTGGCTGGTTTGGTGTTGCTCACCTGGCGGAGCTGCCGTCACTACCGTGCCGCACCTTGCGCCACCTCCTCTCACCGTAGCTGTCGCTGGGAAGGGGCCTCCTCCTGAGGCTCTGGTGCTGCTCTTCCCACGAGCCAGGCCTGGAGCCGTTCTCATTCATGCCACCCACACAAAAAGTGTCCCCAAAGTCAGCGGTGCCCACACTGGAAGAACTCACTCACAATGACCTTCAGGGACCTCAGTTTGTGAGGAGTCATCTTTACGCTGAGATGAAGTTGAAACTTCTAAGGGAGATGAGACTGTGGCTGCTGTAGCTGTTGAACTTCTGTTCTGCTTTTGTCAGATTCCTGCGGGAGGAGTAACAGCTGTCCCCACTGCTCCCCCTAAGCAGGGCAGGGAGAGGCTGCAAGGAGCTTTGCTTCCCTACGCCGCTTCTCTTCAACAGCAGCATTTTTAGCAAAATGTGTAAATACTCCACTAGCACAAGGACAAAAATCAGTGAGCTGCCCCAGACTCTACCTAACCAGTCTGATTTTCTGGATGATGATGGTTTTACTGATTTAGGGGTCAAGCCTGAAGTCTTTACCAAGGAAAAAAAATCCAATTTTAGTAAATTGGATTTTCTGCCTCAATAAAATCTTGAAAATTGAGCCAAAAGGTAGATGAAACCAACTGTTAACATGTTAGAAATACCTCTCCATTACTGAGCATGCAGTTTAAGGTACTATACGTTTGAGAAACTGCATACTTTCAGAAGACACTTTAAAATCTTTGCTGGAAAATGCGTTGTTAAATTTCTACTGAGCCTGTTAGCAATGGGACCTGTGTAACTGTTTATCCTTAGCCCTGCACCTTCTTGCATTTTGCCTGTGCTTTTGGCAGATGTGAAACAAATTCCATCCAGCACTAAGGAAAACAAATAAAAAGAAAAATTAGAAATAGTGCCAACTTCATGTCTGTACCGCTTATTTATTCAAAATAGCTGGTACACCACAGCAGTATCCGATATAAACAGATTCACCAAAGAAGGAGGTTATCAGAGCAAATTTTTTGATCACTAACTTGTAATCATTACACAAAAGAACTCCATAGCATTTCTACTTACCTGAGTTTACAGTGTCAGACATTCACCTCCATTCCTATCTGTCATTTTCTGTTTCTTGTCTTTCTGACCTTCTTAAGCTCCAAAAAAAAGGTAACCGTGACTTGCAGGTAAGTCCTGCCACGTTCCTGCAAGTAAAAGAACACAACAAACAATGTTGTAAGTAGGAGTTTTGCTTTGGGGCATTCGTTTTCTTTCAGTAGCTCCGAGGCATCTATAAATGCTTTTAGAAAGCCCAATCCTGCATAGTTAACAAGCACAAAACGAAATCAACATATTACCACCATGACCACATTTAGAAAATGGCATCTGGTTTTGCTATTACAGAAAAGCTGGGAGTTACCTGACACATTAAAATAATTACAAGTTAAAAATTGTAGAATTTATGTAAGGTAAAAGAGAAATACTGAATAAAAAGTGTCAGCGACTGCCGTAGTGGAAGAAGAGACTGGTCTTGTACATACTGAACGAAGAAAGAATGGGTTAAAGCAATGAGAAATCACAGTTACATTACATTAAGCAATGGGGGTTGGGTTTTTTTCCCCCCCATCTCTGTTCAACCAACACCAAAAGATGAATGACAGGCTTGAAAGGAGTTGTGCCTTGTCTGGGGAAGTTTGCTAAACAGTTACAGCCCTCACCTCACCTCCTGTCGAGTACTTCCAGTGTTAAACAGCATTTTTAAGAATGGTCTCTAAGAGGCATTGCTTGGCCAGTAAAAGTGTAGTAATGCATGACTTTTTAAAGCAGCGAACTACTCAATAACTTGCAATTCTTCGGGGAGGAAAAATGGTTTGTCTTTTAACAGTGGAAAATTTCGCTTGGTTTAAAGAAAAAGGAAATAAATCCCTCAAAACTCAAACTCGTCTGCTGAGGCACGTCAGACTGGAACAGTTCCAGATTATTAGAAGAGAAGGGGTAAGCTTATTATTTTAGACTGCAGACAATCCGTATTTCCTCTTTCTCCACTGCAGTAGTGTCCGTGCGCCCAATGCTAAACGTGTAAGGGATTACACAGGTGGTGGTGCTGCTTCCTGCCTTACCCCTTTATTTCTCAAAGGGCTTCTGGATCAAGAACGTGGCTCCTGCGTGAATCTAGTTTTGTATTAAAGATGATTGACAACTGTTGGGCTCATAGTGACTGACAAGTGAGAAACTGCCTTACTGTTAAATTTTTGTAATAAAATTTTTAATGTAAAAAAAAAAAAAAAGGGCTTAAAATAAAAGCCACTGCCACTAGCAGTGAAAAATCCTCCACATCAAACTCTCCTCGTATATATGGCTGTTGTAAATCTGATCACGCAGATTTTTATCACCATATGTGTTTCCTGGAAACTGAGCTCATTTCACTTCGTAATCTGGGTGGGCAGGTGCAGGAGATGCTTGTACCACAAATTACTATTAAACACGTACTCAGACCCAAACTTTGTGTCTCAGGTGGAAACACAGAGCACTAATGGGCTGCAAAAAGGGAAGGGCAGGTAACCCTGGGCTGAAAACATGATGTACGCAAAAATTTACAAAAAGGCCCTGAACTGCTCCAAGGGAGGAGTCTGGCTCAGCCCCTTTGTCTCTCTCACACATCGATTATGTCAGTAGCTGATGTGGGATTTAATAGTGATGTGGGAACCGCATGAGCTCCTGGCTTGAAACTCAAAACGGGCACAGCAAAGGGTCAGCTGCTAAGAGACCCTTTTCCAGGCATTACAAATACTTCCATTTCCTGAAGCCAAGAGGTCAAACAACCAGTTATTCTGAATAGTTCTAAGGAGGGGAGAAAGATCAGGCTATCCTGTGACACACACACCAACAGCCCGATAGAGGGACAGCGCATGCACTTACATGTAGGAATGTCAGGTTGATTTCTTCCATAAACAAGGCTTCTGCAGTTTAGATGCTACAGCTGTTCCTGTGCTTCCATCTTGCAAAACGGTGGAGCTTGTACTTAATTTGGGAGTCATCAGGAACCTGCTAAACAGCATAGCAAGAGCTGGTGAGAAGCCTTGATCCTTTTGCCTGTGGAATGGAGCCCTGCGCTGCTGATGGAGCACTCGGCTTGCAGTTCAGGAACTGCCCTCCCTTCTCCACGCAGCCCACCGACACAGCTAACGGGCTCACAGATTTGGGGTAGGAAAGCAGTCTAAAACAGAAGAACATTTTTTTTTATTTTGGAAACATGAATTGATTCAATCCCCAGCCACCCCATGTGTTCTGCTGAACTGCTGCCGTGCCCCTCTCAGCAAGGTGGGCCAATGCCAGGAGAACAGGAGCAGCTGGATGGTGCTCTCCTTTCAGAGGACAGAGCTTACTCCAACCCTCTGGGCTTTTTGGAGTGTTTGTGGGCTTCCAGCCCCTTGGCTTGTGAGGCTCGTGCAGTCAGCCTGGCCGCAGAGCTGGCGTTACCAAGCCAGCAGCGCAGGCGCCTCGTGGGGCGAGATGCAGCCCATGTCTTTCCTCTGAGACAACAGAGGGGCTACCTGCCCTTTTGCGTGTGGCCTGAGGCACTCGCCCAGGGTTTGGGGGGGGCTTAGGCAGCCTCTGCCACCTCCCAGGGAGGGAGGATTGTGGTTCAACCTTGCTTATGCGCTGTGGCTTCCCACCATCCTCCCTGGGTATCCCGGGCTCTTGCAGCACAGCGGCACCTAGAGCAAGACCACGGGGGATCATGACCACGCGAGGAACCCCTGTCTGGGTACTGCAAACTGCAGCAGCTGCAGCTAAACAAGGCAGGGTAGGGTCAGGGATAGCATAAAAAGCCTGCGAATCACCGCAGGGCAGGATGAGACGAAAGGAAAGGAAAGGGTCTGACAGTATCAGCACCTACAGATGGGGGAAGGCAGCACAAGGCTGACTTGATCTGTCCAGGGACTCCTGGAGAGACTGGACCAGACCATGAACTTGAGCGCAAGGTCCCTGAGGGAGAGGGTCTTTAACCACCCGCCCATCTTCCTCCAGCTGCTGGACTCTGACCTGCCTCTGTGAGGGACTCGGGCATTTCATCATCGAGCTACATTTCTCGTTCCGATAACAAGTGACTCATCTGGCTCCCAAACCAGATTACCCACTAACCTTAACCACAGGCTGCCTATTCCCCCAGGCTGCCTATTCCCCCCCTTTAGGCTGTGCTTAAACATGGACCAGCAACTCATCAAGCTGGCCAAAACATAGAAAAACAGCTCAGTCCCTCCATCCTCTGTCTTCCCTCCCCCCCCCCCCCCCCCCCGAACATCCCCAGCAGGATGTGAAGGGAAGGATCCTGACAAAGCATGAAACCACACATCTCTGGCTGTAGCAGCGTGCTCAGAAAAAGAAATGCACAAAAGGAGCTGGACCAGCCCCTGCACTTCCCTCCCAGGAGCCCAGCCCAGGATGCAAGGGTCAGCGTTTGCTTTGGCATGGCTGATACGCGAAACCAAGAGGGTTTCCAGCTTCACCTGGGATGGGGTTCACCGCCGTTAGTGTGGGGGACACAGGCACACACCTCCAGCTGCACTGCCGCAGGACAGGTGTAGTCAGCTCTACCTCCCGTTTGAGGGGAGCAAGCTGCCAACAGTCTGATAGTGTCATTAGGAGTGAGTGACTCATCACAGCCCGAGGGCTGCTCTATATTTAAGCATTACAAAGTCAGAAATGAATGCGTGGAGTCAGGAGCTGCTGATCCTGAGGTCAAGACGAGGTTCAGAAACCAGTTGTCAGAGTTCACCATCATGGCAAACACCATCTGTATCTCTAAAATCTTTAGAGAGAGAAAAATAGGCATAGGGAGGGGGAATTTGGAACCACAGTGGGTCAAAGGAAGGTCAGACAACCTGCAGGTACCCGCTGTGCACAACCACTTCAGGAAGTCCTCATTTCTGCAGCTTTTGAGCCCAAGCAGCAATTCCCTGAGATAACTCTGTGTGCGGGGTGGGGTGGGGGAAGCGTTGTGTAGCATTTGTTAGTTTTACTCAATCCTCCATTTTTCCTCATCTTTAGATCTTGAAGTTTGGGTGCAACCAAGCTATTTGCAGCTGGACTGAAAACATCTCGTGAGACTGGTGTGGGGAGGGGTGAAAGGAAGCAGGAGGAAGGAAGGAGAGTGGCTCATCCCCAGGGCAGGGCAAAGGGGCTGCCACGTTTGGGGAAAGCAGTTAGACTACTTTTTTATTCACAAACTTTTGCTTCGGGACAATAAGCGACGAACTAGCAGGAAAGTTTCTGACTCCTCTTTTCCCAGGCTTCGCATTTTGCCAGCTGCTCCCCGCCCCTGCCCTGCTCAGCTTTCCTAACTCATTCCGATTGATTTTGCAAACAGCCCGGGCTCCGTGCTCTGGCCAGAGCCACCCCCTCCCGGCTGCACGTCCTGCCTGGCGCAGCACAGACAGCTCATGCAGCACTCACTGTGTTTTGCATCCCCTGCAGTCCTGCCAGCGTTCCCCCCCCCCCCCATCTCTGTTCGTGTTCAGCAGCACATAGATCAGCCACCAGGGACTAAGGGACGATGAAGCCATGTTCTGGAATTGCCTGCAGAACAACCCTAAAAGGCTCCGCATAAAAGCACAGCACCAAGCACAGCCACCCAGGGGCTCTACACAATGTTTCCAAGTTATTCCTGAATAGCTATTTTGCTCCTTTTTTATATTAACTTATGCCAGGCCGTTCCTAAGGGTGGGGAGTGCCAGGACTGCAAACCGGTGTGTCACACAGGTCAGTGATTCAGCCAACAGAGACACAAACCGCTCCACTCCATTTAAGACACAGACTGGGACTGTTGAACCCGGTTTTCCCTTCACTGGGGCTCCCTGACAACCAGTTCCAGGGACAGCAGCCCATTTCCACCCATAACTAACAGACCAGTCCCCAGCATGGTCTGAACAGCAGGACAGACCCAAGCTACCCAGTCCTGCCCCGCAAAGTGGTCACGCAGGGGGAGTCCTCACCTCACGAGCATCCCCACTGCTTTGTGCCATTGATTGAAGAAAGGCTCACCAGAGGCAGGGACTTGCTGGTTCCCAGGCTCCAGGGAACAGACCACCTAGTAGCAAGCTGGCACCTCTAGCTCAACCCAAAACGTCACCCTAATTTCTCACCAGGCATTAGAGCACTCCCCTTCTTCATCTGCAGCTTGGACACTGCCAACCTCCCTTCCCAATCCTCTCTGTCTCTCTCCTTGGGTTCATCTCCCAAAAAAGAAAGTTGGTCTGAGGTTTCCTTGGAACCTCCTGCACACCTTCTATGTCTCCTCATCTAGTAACTCAGCCAAGCTTCCTCCAACAGACTGGGACAGCTCTGCACAGCTTGGGCGACATAACAGCGTTCAGGGAGACATCACACAGGTATCACTTGTGGCTGTACAACCAAATCACCTCTACCTGCTTACCTGAGGAATGCTCACACCCCCTTCTGAGGGGTACTGAGCAAGATCGCAGTCAGCTGTGGGCACCAGAACAGATGCAACAAGAAGGGTGCAGCTGGCTCCAGCTCCACACCATTTCACGGGAAAGGCACTAACCAGCTAGTTTGTTCCTCTTCCCCACTTCTCTGACTCACTTGTCTGAGAAACCAAGACTTGGTTGTGGTCCCTCCTCCTTATCCCAGGTCTGGAGCACATAACGCATGACCGTAGGTAGACAGGCGCAGGCAGTCAGGTTCTGCAGGGCTCTGGCACTTCAAAAGTAACAATGCAGTGGGGCTGAGTCTCCTACAAAACAATAAAATGCCAGAATTTGCCCTTATGTTTGCCATAGATTTGAAAGACCCGCTGCCCAGCTCCCCTTCGCCCTCTGGAGAGTCTCTGACAGCCTGGCCACTTCCTCACTCAAACAGAAGTGACTGCTGCACTTGGCTGTTGGAGTCCACAGAGATCGGCCAATCTGCCAAACAGCTGCAGAGCAGCTGTTTCTGAGAGGCAGTGTGTGCTGAGACACATCCGAAAACCTTTCCGAGAGCAGCCAGAGCCTTCCCATGCTGTTTCCCTTCCCTATTCTTTATCAGTGGTTTGCATCGTCTTTTGCTGTTAGTGTTCATTCGGTTGCTTTCTTTTAATGAGTAACTTCTTTGAAACCTCCACCAGCAGTGCAGGCCCCCTGAGCCCTGGCAGGCCAGTCCCACCCCAGAGCCAGGAGCTGCAGCTCCCCCACAAGCCCGTTACCTGACTTGGGTGTCGGTGCCAGCCCTTCCTTGCTCTGGGCCATCTATGCTACACGTTTAATTCCGCAACACTGGCGTTACACAAAAGCTGTAACAACCAGCCATCTAACGTCAGCCTTCAGGAGTCCCATCAAATACTCACCTATGGCATTGGTCCTATAACTGGAGGGGGCATGCCAAGAAGTTATCCTGAATGCAGTGTTTCTAAACCCAAACTACTCCTAGAGGCTGGATCGACCCCTACAAGGCCCAACTGCACCCTGTAGCCATAGCAGAGCAGGACACGGCACAGAGCAGGACACGGCACAGAGCAGGACACGGCACAGAGCAGGACACGGCACAGAGCAGGACACGGCACAGAGCAGGACACGGCACAGAGCAGGACACGGCACAGAGCAGGACACGGCACAGAGCAGGACACGGCACAGAGCAGGACACAGTGTTTCTGTCCTGGGTATGCTCCTGCAAGGCAGCCTGTCCTGGGCGTGCAGGCGTGGAAAACCCCTTCACATGACAAGTGTGTCATCCCTGCAGCATCAGAAGTTTTCCTGGGAGCAATTCCCTGCAGCAGCTAGGCTGGGTGGATGTCTCATCCCACCCCATTATGTTCCCAGGAGGCCTGGGAAAAAGGTGAGGGGTTCTCCTCAGTCTGCTGCTCATCTATTACTCCCATTGCCCGAACTGCAGAAATTTTGGACAAGGAGATACTCTTCACCTCCCAACAGGTAGGGGAGAGAGTGGGGCAGCCCACGCAGTGCCTCAGTGGGGCATGCAGAGGGTCTCCCGTGTGCCACACAACCTGGGCAGACCCCGCTCAGCACCCCAGGGAGCGGTCCCTTTTGGGCAAGCTGAAGCTCTGGAGCCACAGGGGCTGAGCCTGTTCCAGCGGGATTGTGCAAACTCAAACCCCGGTGTTTCTCTGTGAGACAAACTCAGTCCAAATCTCCCTGGTGCACTTTGCACTCTGACTGTGGTGACCTCATGCCGGCTCCCTCGGCAGTGTTTAAAGTCCAGGGCAGAGGGGTGCTTACCTGCCTCCTACGCACAACAGCTCGCTCCCACTCCTCCCTGCCTGCACATCTGCCTGGACGAGGACTGCGGGGCTTGGATCCGGACTGCAGCATGCGGCTGCTTTTCGAGGCAGCGGTTCTGTGCCTGACCCTGGGCTTAGGGCAATGCGCTGAGGAAACAACACAGGAGAACACTGTTCACCAAGCTCCCAAAGAAGAGTCATTCTATTCAGACTGGGGCATCGGGGCCATCCGGGACAGCTTCGAAACGGTTAACAACTACTTCGACTCCTTCTTAGAACTGCTTGGGGGTAAAAACGGTGTTTGTCAGTACAGATGTCGATACGGTAAGTGAACCTCACTCTTGCTGGCTCCTTGCCCTTTCCTCTCTTTCCCTCTCGTGCAGACACACGCAGCACTCTCCTTCCCCAAGACCACAACCAGCTCCTATCCATGACCTGACACCCTGCACTGTTCGGCACAGAAAAGTCACTGCAGAGAGTCACAACTTCTCTGCCAGTGCCAGCACAGGGACACTGAACCCTCATCTATCCCTCTCACCAAGAACAGCCTGTTCTTGAAGCCACTGTGCTGTGTGCCAGGGCGCAAGAGGAGAGGACACAGGTTTTACAGCAAGGGCATACTGGTAACCAGGCTGCCCAGCTGCCTGCAGCCCTGGAGAGAAGGATCACAGTCAGCAGTGAAGCCCTCGAGGGGAGGACGACCAGCCCGTGCAGACCTGACTCCGAAGGGTTGTTAGTGCCGCCAGCAGCCCTAATCTCAGCAACCTTCGGAGTGTCATTATTCAGCAGTTGCGAGTTGGCTAATAACATGGGCTGGAGCAGGGGAGATAACAGGAAGGCAAATGAGACCTAATGTCACCATAGAGGAACCTTTAGTACGTAAGGCGGAACAAGGCAGACACTGCTTGACTTGGACTTTAGAGTGATTTACCAAAAAGAAAGAGTTTGGTTTGTCCTGGGGGCAGGACGAAGGGGATGACATCTCAGGAAGAGCAGGGCAGGGACAGGGCTTGCAGAGGCACAGCGGGGCAGGTCCCTACGGTGCAGGTCTGTGGGGCACTGGGTAGGCGGAACCACAGGCAGCACCAGCCACGAGCAGGGTACTGATGCTGAAACAACCTGTTTGGGAACAGCAAGGAGTTTTCTTACAGACTGTGTCCTCTCCCCAGCCTTCTATAACTGTCCCCACAGCAATAGTTGTCCTCTGTCACCTCAACCCGCCCATCCACAACTGCCTGTCAGTCCTTTTCTCCCCAGCTCCATCCCATGTCCCTTGTGCCGGGAGAAACAGATGCTGCAGGGCTGGGACCTAAGCTCCCTGTCAGGGTGAGAGGGTATATGGGACACCCTTAGCCAAAGTGGGACCACAAGAAGAGTTTAAAATCAGCCTTAAAGTTATTGGTGGTTTTTTTTGTACTGTTTTGTTTTAAGATAATTTTTATATATATACCTGTCCTGCTCCTGCCAGCTCTGCTCCCCAGGTCCCATGCTAACAGCAAACAGGGAGCAGCAAGCCAGGCACCCCACAGACCTGCAGGGAGCCAGGCATCTCTGCCATCACCTCAGACCCACAGTGGCCCTGGACTCTCAGCCCTGCAGCTTTATAGTCCCTCAGCCCAGGGCCCCACGTCCCTCCCCAGCCAGCGCTGCCTCCCTGCAGCAGCTCAGGAGGGCCACGGCTCATCTGTGGGGCCCGTCAATGACAGCACGCGCCAGGGGTGCAGTGTCTGGAGGAGACCCCCATGCACACCATGGCATCGCCCCAGCACACAGGATGAGGCCATTTGCCCATCAGGCAGCCTGTCCCCAGGGCCACACTGTGGCAGTCACACGCTGTGTGACTTCCCTTTAGGTCCGCACCATGCTCCAAATTCAGAGCAGAAAGAGGCTTGCCCTTCTTAAGGCAAGGACTGAAAACAGGGATTAACGGGGCTGGTACTGCAGCATGCCTAAGGCAAGGTTTGGGAAGGTTGATATTCAGAGCTTGTTTCAGGGAGTCTCAGGACTCACCAAGTCCTGGAGAAGACGTCACTCTTGGGCACATCCCGAGGCTGGGGCTCTCCCTGCCCCTGGCCCTGCGCTTTCAGGCAGGCGGAAGAGCATCTCCACAGAGCGACGCAAATACCTGCTTACTCTCTGACAGCATTCCGCATGTTATTAGAGAAATGCTTTATCTGAAAAGAAAAATAAACCAGCACATTGTTAGCCCTGTTCTTGTCCTGTGCCGAACAACTCATTAATCACTGGCTGAAGGAGGAAACTATTGAAACGCTGCCTGTGTGCCTCCAAGGGTCTCGCTGGACCCTTCCCAGACCATTTGCCTGTGCTGGTCTCTAGCACAGACATTGCAAACTACAGGTGGAGGGGATGTAGGGATGATCCTAAACCAGCGAGACCAGGTGTCTATGCCCAGAAGAATGAACACAAACCATCTTTACCATCTTGCTGCTGAATCAGAGCCTGACTGCATTTCCCCCAGGCACGAAGCAAAAATTATGCCTTCTACTTACTTTCATTTCAGCCAAGAGACACTGATAATAGCTTATTTTGCCACAATAAAGGTCAGGACTCACCTGTGATTGCCACATCCATCTTCAGCTGAGCATGAAGCACTTGGCTGTTCTAGCTGTAAGACTCTCCTCCTGATTTTTCAGCAGCTAGCGAGGTCTGAAAACAAACAACTTGATGGATTACTCCCTTAAATCAGGACACTAGGGTTACACTAGTGTTTGCTGGTAAATATCTCCTCCTCCTTACAAAATCTCTCTGGGAGTCTCAGGGGTAAACAGCCTGGACTGGGAATGAATCCCTTGATCGATTCCTTCAGCTGTCTGGCCAGGCAGGACTTTAATGTTTTGCCCAGCTTTTAGTCCCAAGGGGCTTAAGATGAGGAGGCACATCCAGGCTGTGGGACTTCAAAGTCAGGCTCTCCAACACAGCACTAAAAGGCTGTGGTGAGTATGGGACACATCTGCCCAAAGCCTGCTTGCCTAGGGCAGAGAAATAACAATGGACCACTGAAAATAGCAAGGAGCACCAAAAGACCAGAAATTCACCCAGAAATACATTCACTTCCCCCTGCCAGTGTACCAGCACTGCAGTGTCTGAGACCTCCTGCATCGCCAGCAGCTGTTCTAACCAGTTGGTTGTTTTCCAGTCTCCTGGCACAGCTACAACAGCCTGGAGATATTAAAATGCATCAGGGAAACTCGCTTCCCATTAGAAACTCAAACTTCATTTCTCCTCTAAGGCCATGCCAACAAGGCAGTGCCCTGAAATATATCTTCTTCCAAAGAACAGGCTTCCTCAGCAATGCTGTGCTTCTACACATCAGCATGGCTCTTCAACGTGCTGCTGGGCAGGTCCTGCTGCTCTTGCAGCTGTCCTCTGGTATCTCTCCCCAGCTACCCTGCAGCAAGCAGACAGACCACAACAGGCCCCTGGTGAAACACAGCGAGCAAAACAGCCACTGTCACCCACCAAGTCCCTTCTCCATCATAGACGTGCCTATAAAGAATAAGGATGGGCAAGTAATAAATAACATGAGTCGATGCTCATGTAGAGTCGGGAACGCCTATTATTTCTGCTGTGCTTTTGTCTTCCTGTTAGCTAGAAAACAAGATGTAGGAGAGAGGTTAACTGTGGTGTCTTGGACTTCATCTAGTCAAGAAAGAGTTCACAAAGGGGCACTTTATAAATGATTAAGCTTTGTTTTTCAGAGAGGAGGGGGGCAGACTTGCTACAAGGGCTCATCTTGAAGGCAGTTCAATGTTTTGTTGATCACCACAATTCTCAAGTGAATTTTTTTTTTCTTAGGACAACTTTCTAAGATCTTATAATAGCTGTAACTTCAGCTTAATGGAAGGTTTTCTCTGGAAACTCACTTATCTCCATATCCCCAGACAGTCTCACTCCTACTCTGACTTGCCACCTTATCCCATTAATTGACAATGTGCTGCAGGAACGTAACTTATCGTCAGTATTACAAGCAAGTTGTTAAAATTTGATCCCATCCTGCAAAATCCACCTTGGATTTTGAACTTTCCTTTGCCTCCTGCCTCAGTTCAGGAACACTTGAATTCTGAGTTCCCAATTCTCGCTCCCTTCCAAAAGAGCAACTAGACTGTGAATTGCACAGAGACCTGGGTGCAGCCCTTCTCTCGTTATATTGCTTGGGTTATAGATTCAGACCATATATAGACATAATTCCTTCTCTCTGTAGCATAACCACCAAAATAGCGTAATGTGCAACATGTCCTGAATTCAGAAATTACCTTGCGTCAGCGTACCTCAACGGACTTGAGTTATGTTTTGGTGCTAAGATAATCCTATAATGATGGTATGCTGCCACCAACTGATTTGTGCTCTTTGTCTACTGTGAGCTCAGCTCTACCTGCTCAAAATAACAATGCTTTCTGCACTAGAAAATTACCTCTGGAGCACGAAGCAGATCTGATCTATTCAAAAGGGGCCAAAAAGGTAGAAACGCAGTAGCAGCTGCTGTACTGAGAAATACCTTCACACACAAATGCCATCAAGCCGGTGGTAATGTCAACTAGAGAGCTTTATCTTGGCTTACAGACAGCTAAATCCTTGGTGCATCCTGCATTTCTGTAGGAGAAAATTGCCTATTGGTGTCTCACAGCTGGACAAGATTTCAGTTTTTTTGTTTATTTGTTGCAAATCTGTTGTTTAAACAAAACCACTCCAGCAATTTTTAATTTGGAAGGTGCTGGGAACATTTCCTCATAAGACTTTTTGAGGGATTTGGCTGTGAGGTCTTCTCAAGGACACAAGTACTTTTATGGCTATATTAACCACTGGTACTTTAGGTACCTTGACAGAAAAAAGGAAGAAAGCGTCTTAAATGATTATCAGTGCTGACAATAAGAAAACAGTGGAAATCGAGTTTGAAAGAACCCAACCCTGCCTGAAGGGCTAAATTAGACATATTTTATGTCTATATAAATTCTCTAGCGGTGCTCAGGGAAGCAGAAACTTAACCATAGAGGTGACAGACTTACAGAAGGCTCAACTTACACATGGTTTTGTTGGAGCATTTACACAGCTCACAAAGTTTTCCCAGAGCAGGGTTTAAATGTCTTGTTTTAACACTTCACTCTGCATTTGGGATCTCCCTTTTACAAACCCAGCTGGGACAGAAACAGAACAAGCACTGAACACAAATCAAGGGACAGTACAGAGAAACTTGACTCCACTGCTTCTCCAGGGGAGAACCCTCTCTCACCTTGTTCCTTGCACAGCTGATCAAGGCACACAAGCAGCCTGGAGACTCATCCTCCCCAAATTGGAGGTGTTAGGTTAGATGGAGATGAGGGTTGAGGTAGGAATGAGAGCAAGAGGATGAGACAGGGCAGGGAATAGTTCGATCTCCTTTCCACATGGACAGTTTGCACCCCGACCCTGGGTGCCCACCCCTCACACCCAGAGCGCTTGGTCAGCCATACACAAAGCCCCAGGAAGGGCTGACAGGCAGACAGGAGGGCTGGCACACCTTCAAAGCAAAGTAAAATAGATTAAATCGCTGCTAAAGCTACTGGACTCCTTCTACATTGGTCAAGTAATTATTCACAGAGGAAATTCTTGCTCCTCTATGCATATTAAGAAGCATACTATGGGAGGGCAGAGAAAAAGGGATAGAAACGATTTGTGAAATGTGGCAGTGCATCACCACATGCAGAAAACGGACCAAGACTTCCTCCTGCTCCAAGCAAGATCAGACATGCAAGGTCTAGCACAATTTTGCAGAGATCCATAGCTCACCGACCCTCAGAGTGAACTGAGGATGGAAGGAAATCCCCTTGCTAAGCTAGTAGTTTCTACTTGCCCCTTTCTAAGCACCTGCCCCTTCTACTTGCTCCTTTTCAAGAGCCGGGGAGAGTCCCAGACCTAAGGACTGGACTCAGCCCAGTTTAAACATTTGAGAAGTGCTGGGGACTCAGTTCACATACAACACAGTGCTCCAGTGGCCATACCAGAGGAGCTATGAGCTAAGTCAGGTTCTAAAGCCTCAACAGAACCGAGCTGAGAGCATGGCCAGTGTCTCAGCCAGCTCTAGCACCTATCCTTCACTCTCTGCATCTCCTGGAGGAGAATGAAGTGTTTGGGGATGCAGACCAGAGGCAAGCTGCCTGACACTCCTAGCTTTTTGGTGCTACTTTTGGTAAGATTGGCTTTCCTAACATTTTTCCTTTCTTTCTCAGGGAAGGCTCCAATGCCGCGACCTCACTACAAACCCCAAGAACCCAATGGCTGTAGCTCCTATTTTCTGGGGCTCAAGGTACCCGAAAGTGTATGTACTGTCATACCCACAACCCCTAAATGATGTGATTCTCTAATCACAGTAACCAGATAATAATATTGGGGAGGGAAAAGGCTTAGCTGTGTTAAGCACGGTGTGATGGCTTCTCTTCACAGCTGAAGCCAGAGCTCTGGTAAAGGGAGGAAATATCACTTATATTGGGACTGCCGAAAGACATGGCTGCCTGCTGACAGCAAGTAAGGCGAACATGTCAGTCAGGGAGGTATTAAGATCACAACTGCTGGTGGCCATGAAACAGGAATCACATAGACAGGAGTTACATTTATGAAAGACTGGCCTGTCCCTCTGGTTGCCTCAGTAGATACCAAAAAAGAAAGTTTCCTGAGCAGGTTGGCACCAGAAGAAGAAAAAGGGTTACGTGGCCAAGCAGAGCACCAGTGCAGAGAAACATATTTCTGTCAAGGCCCTGATCAATGCTATGCCTTTGTGATAGGAAAGGGAACATGTTCGGCGCTGGGCAGCTCAGTGACATAGCATAACACACAAACAGCAATACTTGAATCCACTCTGCACACCTGGCCATCCGTCCCCTCCCATGCTTTTTGCCTCTGCCAAGCACTGAAATAAACCTGCGGGCTTTAATACTGCACCCACACATTATTTTAAAGGCAATTAATGAAATCTTATTGGAATCACCAGGAAAAGCACTCCCAGGAGGCTCGAAAAGCAGGAATTACCATTTAGCACATGCATTACTATTGCCCATGAATTCTGCAGCAATTAGGCAGATTGCTGGTCTGAAAACCCCTCCCTTTACAGCCCATTTTTCATGTAGATTAGTTCCTTAAACTACATTTCATTGCAAACCTTGTGGGCATTTCTGCGGTATCTCCTCCTTACACAGGCAGTCATAAGCGCTGAGGCACAATGAAGAAAAAATTCATCTCCTAAATATTACATGAGGAGGGCCAAAACCAGGAAGAATTTATAACAAGCTAATGAGTCCAGTCTCTCCAGGAGACAGGCCTTCTGCCCCATCACCCCCCTGGTTATTAGCTAAGCTTGCTGTTTACCTCCAAGCGAGCAGAACTCCCCTGACCAAGCTGTATTTGTCCTTGGCCTTGCAAGCGCATCTGTGAGAAATAAGGCATTAATAACACTTAGAATGGATTTATTAGGCCAAAAAGCAGGACTCGTCAGGTTGTGGGAAAACGAGGAAAGAGAAAAGGGGCCTTTGCCACTGCTAGCAAGGACAGGCAGCTCTCTGGCGAGTTCTGACAAATGAGAACTAGCAAATGGTCATGGAGGGGTTGTTTCCCACCTCTCTACCAGAAGTTAATACCTGGTGACAGACAGGAGAGAAGGGAATGTGGTCTATACTGCATTGGACCTGCATTACTGTCGCCACTTTCTTTACATGGTGAGGGAGAAACGTGTTTTCCCTCCTTCTGCCCCAGCTATTGAGGGTAGCATCTGGAAAAGAAGCCAGCTGGGCCCTGCAAAACCTCACTCAGTTGCAGCTGTTTGAGTTAAAGGCCAGGATGCAGCCAAAGGACACTTCTTTTCTCTCTTTCTCCAGCTAGATTTGGGCATCCCTGCCATGACCAAGTGCTGTAACCAGCTGGATGTTTGTTACGACACCTGTGGGGCCAACAAATACCGTTGTGATGCCAAGTTCCGCTGGTGCCTCCACTCCATCTGCTCTGACCTCAAGCGCAGCCTCGGGTTTGTCTCCAAGGTGGAAGGTAGGCTTCCCAGCTCACGTGCCCTGTGGAGGGAACAAGCAATGGCAGGGAGGGGTTAGTGTGGGCAGGGAGTACTCTCCTTGCCAAAAGAAACAAAAATCTGCAGTAGGGAGCAGCACATCCCTCCTGCGCTTGTCATAAATGGCTCAGAGCTGAGTGAGAAGCCACCACTCTGAGATCTGCACAGACACACTCGGTCCCAAGTTTAGTCCCAAGAATAAACACCTAAAATTATTTACATTTGGAAGACATTACAAAACACGTGGAAAGAAGAAAAAAAAACACAACAAAACCCCCCTAGAAGCAATTCCTTCAACCCTTGGATGCCCTCCCTAAGAGTTCAAACACCTTAATGGGAGATGAAAAAGCCTTCCAGAGCCAGTAAACTGCACACTGAAATCTGTATGTGGCCAAGGGCCAACAAAGTGGAAGAGCCAAGGACAGGGGCTCTCTGGGATGTGGTTCACAGATAAGAGATGACAATGGCACCAGGGACACACCACAGCGTGGGTGGTGGCTTAGCCATTGCAGGGAAGATCTGGATTGCTCTGAAGCCCTCATGCTAGCGAAGCTCTAGTGACGTGTCAGCAGCTCAAGAGCCACCCTGGTTTTGCCTGATTCTAAAAACCTCAGTCCGCAAGTTTGAGAAGAGCTTTTTGGCAAAGGCTACATTTGGTAACCTCTGTGAAGGTTACGCACATGAGAGCCCAAGCCTGCCTCTTGACCCTTTGTGCCAACAGCAAGCACTGTGTGAGGAGGGGGAAACATCTACTCTGCCACTCCCAGAGGTCACCCATGGCAGCAAAGCCTCCCCCAGGCTGCTCCTCCTGGGGCCATTTCAGAGCATTCCTATCCTCTGTAAGGCAGGTGGCCATCTCTTGCAGAGCAGCAGTAACACAGGACAGGCAGAGATAAGACCTACCAACAGCAGATGACACAAACAGTTAAAGATATTTAGAGATCTGGTCTGAAAAACTGGCAGAGCCCTCGAGAAGAGCCCATTCACAATGCCAAAGTGAACTCGTGGTGCTGCTGAGTTTCTCCCAGCTAACCGCAGCGAGACCCTCTGGGTTCATCCCCGCTGCTGATGCCCTGCTGTAAGGTATAGTTAAATATGCTTTTGTTTTCCAAAGGTGCAGCCTGATTAGGACACACGGGCAAGTCTGCATGACACCGGTACTAGTGCAGATAGCTTTCTACCTCGTCACAGATAAATGTTTGGAAAGACTGTTCAGGCCAGCAAGAGAAAACAAAGATGTGGACTTGAGATATACGTGCTACAGGCCAAGTACAGCCAATCTTTCATGGTCACCCTTATCTACAGGCTCTCGTGCAGCCAACCTCTTCCTATCTCTTCAGATTTTCCCCTGCCAATTTTTCAGATCCCTCCCTTTTTCCTTTCTGCCTGCAGCAGCAAAGCCAACAGACAGACCCTAAAGGAGTTAAGGTGGAGCAGCACCCACACTCCTTGGCTGAGCCAAGACACCTCTGCCTATAGCCAAGTAGGACCAGATTCCTCCAGCATCTCTGACTTGGTTGCCAAAGGAGGCACAAGCGTTGCCAACACAAATACACCTCTGAGTCATCTTCTCCTTCCCTTGCCTTGTGCTCTATACATGCTGCTCCCTGTCCTCAGGGCTTCTCTAAGCAGCTCCTGTCACACAGTCCTCCTCCTCCTCCTCCACCACCACCATCCCAGTTCTTCTCTGGGATCCTTTCCACTGAGTCACCGGGAGCTCAGAGAAAGCAGCCAGGGTGAGAGCAGCTGCACTCCCTTCACGTGGGCACAAGCATCCCAGCTGCAGCCGTGCCAGTGCCGGTTAAGCAAAGCCTTGGCTTTCCCACTGACTCACTACAGCCTCTCCAACGCCTGCCAACTGAACAGATTCCTAAAGCGGCAGGAGCAGAGCGAGGTAGTCGGAGAGGCTGAGATGGGAGGAGACAGTCCCAAAGGCAGGGCCTTCCCAAATCTATTAAGCATACAGCAATGACTGTTAGTGCCAGTGAGTAAACCCTAGAAGACCTAGTATTAGCCTGTTTATTTATTGACAAGCAATTTCTGGCTTGGTTTTGGGGAAGAGGAGGGGCAAGTAGTCAGGCAGACCATATCAACAGCATTGCTGTCGCAACCACAGTAAGAGTTTTCAGGCTGGCTGGCAGCCAGCATTGTAACTCCCAAGAGGCAGAAAAGGTTGGTTAGTAGCGGCTATAGGCAACTGAGGGGAGAGGGAGCCAGGAAAGGCACTAATATGGAGGT
This sequence comes from Vanellus vanellus, assembly GCF_965231255.1. Classification (NCBI taxonomy): domain Eukaryota; kingdom Metazoa; phylum Chordata; class Aves; order Charadriiformes; family Charadriidae; genus Vanellus; species Vanellus vanellus. The sequence goes on along the minus strand of NC_138912.1, from coordinate 38,410,944 downwards.
CTTCTGGGAAATCTGCTTGGTAAACAGTGCTGTTTGCAGTGCCCCAAATGATCCATCAACAAGAAAAGCCTGAGAGGCAAGAAAGGAAGGAGGCTAGGGGGGAGAAAAGTTAGTGCCATTTTGGTGCCACCCTAGGGAGAAAACAGCCCTCAGTTCAGCAGAAAGGAACCTCAGGATTTATAAAAATGCAATACCCAAAGAGAAAAAGACAGCCCGCGCTTTCAACTGCAAATACCACACAACTCAGTGCAGGGGGCTCAGGCTACGGTGCTTCCACCCAGCCCCCAGACGTCCCGGAGTACCTACCTGATCTTTTCCTTCTCCACAGCTTGTGAATCTGTCGCAGACACAGTGTTCAACGCCGTCTGGACCCTGGGCTGCCGGCCCTTCATGAACAGCCAAAGGAGTGCCTGCATTTGCAACGAGGAAGAACGAGATGAATTGTGAGGAAGAGCAGATGCCCGGCCTCCATGAACCTGCTGCCAAGCGTCCCCTCTCAGATACGGCACTTCAGCACAGTCATTTCTATCAGCCCTCTGGCCTAGCATGGGATGGGGGGCCCTGGGCCAAGCAATACACATTGACTACAGCTTTTGGGCAGAGGGCTGTGAAAGGGGAGACAGCCTGTGAATACAGGGCAGTGATGCCACCTGTCCACCACAGATGCAGTTCAATAGCCCTACCCCTTTCCAAGTCCATCAGCCTGAATGATCTGACGCCAATTTTCTCTACAGACTGATGAGGAGAGGCAAGCAGCATGCAGTACTGGTTATAAATAAGGGGCTTTACTTGTTTGCCTTAGACACATGTGTATTAGCTCCCCCTGCCCCTTAACTCTCTAATTTGCGCTGCAAGGCATTAGGTTTCTGCAGCTCCTGAGAATCCCAGTCCATGGACACTATTTACATTTTTCCACTACTGGTGACAGACTGAAGAGGGGTAATTTGCTTTCAGCATGTTGCTCACACCCATCCCTGACATTTTCCATCCTATCATTACACACCCTGACAACCCTGCTTATTTAAACACTTGGTGGATCCTAAAACTATTCAAAACATCTGGGGATTTGGTAAGCATGAGAAGGACTTTAAGCGTTTGTGATACAGGCACAATTCATATTTGACCAGAAAGGAACCAAAGCCCATCACGTCTCACATGTGAAATCACAGCGCTCTCCCACAGTCTCAGGAGAGGAACCTTCTTTTCTTTTGCAGTGTCCTCCAGATCTATTTAATTATTTTCCTCCTATATAATTTTCCCTTAGGATCCCTTTTTAACACAAAATGGCTGGGTATCCACCTCCATCTTTTGCACAAGGGAAAGAGGAGGCTCCCAGTTGCCTTGGATGAGATATTCAAAATTCTGGAGGCTTATCTGTCAGGTGGCAGGGCTTACATGCCACCTCTGTGGGACAGAGACACTGCCAGCCAAGGAGCAATCAGCAGCCTCAAACAGCATTCTTTCTAAAGCGTGGTTAATATTTCCATCTGCTATCAGGAGCTTTTATTGCATGCGAAATTAGAATTTAGAGGTATATGGAATTTCATCTACATATAACGTTTGCAGACAGCTTTCATCTGTGCTTCTTTTTGAAAGGAAATTGCTACTGGGTGCGCGTGCCATGCCACATAAATACTTCAGTGTCTTCTGCAAACATATTTATGGTTATGTTCTTCCATCTGCCACAGAAAAGTTAAGACTACAGAAGAGTAATTTAACAAGAATGGAAAGAGTCTGTCTTAGTTACTTTTCTCCTAGTTTGTGTTTAAATGCATGCATGGAGCTATAAATTATTTAAGCCCTGTACTCCTGTTCTCGCCAGTCATATTTGCTTTACAGTGAACAGCAACGAGACATTCATCTGGTCCCAGATAGATTGAAACAACAACAGCCCACAGGTATGAAGACCAGGAAAATGGAAGTGACCACATGAGGTGCACTGGGATGTTTTCCATTAAGGAGGACCTTAGTTTACGCTGATTAGATGCAATGACATCCTTTCCTAACTGTGCTAATGCCACTGGAGAGTGAATACCGCATTGCCAAGGTTCATCGCAGTGTCTGTCTATCAAAGCATGAGGCTAGACAGACATTCTGATTATCCATCTAAGAAATACACACTTTTGGCTAGGGATGGGAAGGAAACATTCCATGTTCCAGACACTTCCCAAACTTTATGTTTCATTGGTGAAATAGTGCCTGTTGCCAGTTGTAAATGTGAGCACATTCTTATGATTAAATGACAATTTTTTTTTTTTTTTTAAATAAAACTACCTTGTCCACACTCAATAGCTGACTGGCTGGCAAATGTCTTAAAACGTTTTATAGTTGAAGTGATATCAGATTAAAGCCAGGCCAAGCAACCGATGACAGATGGTGATATACACTAGACAAATTGAAGTGTTCTGAACAAAATCTATCCACACACTAATGCTGTGGAGACACCACTAATATAAATCATAATTTCTTCACACTTTCAGACCATCCCAAAACACTACAGACTGCAGCACACAGGGCAGCTACTGAATAAGCACTACAAAGTTAAGCTGTGGTAATCAGAAAAACCCTATGAGTAGCTCTACAAGGAAACTTTTGAAACTTCAAGTGGTGGCAGAGACTCAAGAAAACAACCAGATAATCCTGCATAGGAGAAAAACAGTGCGTGAACTACAGTAAAACTTCTGCAGCCAAACTAAAAATCGCTTCCCCTTTGTGCCACTCCTGCTACTCAGTGGTTATATAGCCACTGAAGCAACTGATCACGGGACTCCCCAGGTCAACGCCCAAACTCTGGGTCATCTTCATCTCCACCCTGCTGTGAACAGGAAGAAGATAACTGTGCTCACCCAACGGCTTCCTGTTGACTTTGTATATTGACGGGACTATTTGCAGCTCTTGCTGACGTTCAACCCATTCAGCCAGCATGCCCTCTCCCAGTAATGGTTCCTCAAACAGCAATCTCTGCATTTCTGCCGAGGGCACAAGAGCAGGGACTACAGCAGCAGGTAATAGGTGTTTACTCCTGGACATCCAATGTTCAGACTTTCACTTTGCATCCTAAGAGAGAAAGAGGTAGCACGCATTGGGCAGCACTGACACAGCTTGGACTTTGAACTGTGGTTGGCAGTGCTGGTCGGACCCTCGGGAGCACTGGTTGGGTATGCTGCCTTCTCGCACACGCACTGCCTGCTTGTGCAGTGCGTTTTGCTCCCACTCTGTGGTGCGGCAGATTAAATTAACCAGACAAACCAACCCCTTGGCTCTCAGATGAGTGTGGCCTTTGATTTCATGTCAGGCTGACAAAGACGACAGATGGAAGCAAGAGGTAAACTGGGGAGAGCTAAAAGACTTTGAGAAATGGTTATGTTTGTGCCTAGGAGGCATCCCCTCCACATCAGAGGAGGAATGGCCAAAGGGCAGTGGCAGATAGTAGACCTACTATCCTGCTTGCAGAGCAAACTAAACACCTTCCCAGACTGCTCCATTCACACGGCCACACAAAGCAGTGTTTCCTCCTCATTACTCTTACAGATTATTTAACTAAAAAGCTTCAGAGTGGAAAGGCTGCTTCATATGAATTTGTCAGGAAGAACCAAATAATGTGCACAATAACTGAAATAAGCCAGGAAATGAACCTCTCTCTCCACCACTCCCCCACGTCCCCTTCACACGAACAAAAAAACAGCAGTTGCCTCTCCAGAAGGCATCAGCTAATTAATTTCATTTCCCAGCTCTTGTTTTATCAAAACAAGTATATTTAGCAGGGGCTGCCTGAACAAAGAAGTGACAGTGGGAAATTGCCCGTGTGGTCCTAATGCAGACATGAATCAGCAGAAACAGGAGATGCACGGATGCAAGAAGGAGGTTTTAAATTTCTTTTTCTTTCACATATGGTCAGATAACACATGAAAAGTGTCTTTCCACTTATACCTACTTATCATCATAGAAAGATTTTCATTTATTCTAGCATACACACACGCACACACATACTCCTAAATTGGAAAAGCAGCCATGAAGCCATCTAGAAAAATCATGAAACTCCCAGCCCATCAAATGTCCATTCCTCACTGGAATCTCAGTCACCAGAAGAAATAAATCTGCGAAATGGAATACTGCTGAGGTGATTTGTGGCTCCCTTCTAAATGGTCCCTTCAAGCAGACTCCCCATCCATTTGAGAACAGCAACAAATTTTGGCCTTGGCAGCAATTTGGCTGCTTCCAACCAAAGTAGAAAATGGGTAATGCAGACTAGAGGGGGCTTCCAGCACACTTAGAAACATACAGAACAGAGCTGCGCACTGTGAAACTTCATGCAGGAAACCTTGTGAACACACTGCGGTACCACAGCCAGCGGCAGAGACAGATCCTTCCTCTTTCACCCTCCCAGCCCTGCCTCTCCTACTTTGTCCTTCACTGCTCGCTGTGTGCCTCCTTCCTTTCCCCCCACATTTTTAATCCTTCACCACGCAGCACTCCTGCTTCTGAATGAAGCCCAGGGGAGCCCGAGCTGATCATCTGTTATATTTTCTTTGGAAGGAGTCTGATGGTCCGAAGGGATTCCCTGACAAGCACGATGCCGCCACCATCACCAGTAATTTTGTCTCTAGCCAGCTCTCACCCACCAGGGGACTGCAAATGCACACAGTCACTCAAACAAGGCTGCCACATCTCCTGTCACCAGGCTCACTGGGGACAACACTGTCCCAAGAACTACCCGTATTACAAATGATCACTATAAATACATAATGTGCATTTCCCTAATCCCTTTTGTTGGAGCCACAGCCTCTCTAGACCAGGATAATGCATTTCAACTTTCAAACAAAGACTTGGTAAGCCGCAAGGTTGCGGGGTGTGTGATTATAGATATTTAATGGTCTTTTTCTTACAATCAAGGTGCTATAGCACTTACGAAAGACACCACAGTTTTGGTGGTGAGAGAAGAGGGAGAAAAATAATGATACACTAAATACAAGAGGAAACACTGTTAAACTGCATGCAATTATCAAAAGGCACTAGAAAAATCGTTTCATTAAATACCTTTTACTATTTAAAAATAACATTTAAATGCATCTGTGATAAATCTGAGCTTTAGCTGCCTGTAATGACCACTGTTTTATAGCTCCAAGGAACTTACACATTATGATATATATACTTTTATACATGTTTTTATTAATGGTCATCCAAAATCTCAGCACATCCGAAAGCTTCAGCATCATTCACAGAAGTGCATAGCAAACACATTCAGCTACGATACTATTTGTATTGCCTGATGAAAGAAGGGCTCGAATAACATTTTTTTAGTCAAGGACAAACAGTCCTGTGGAGCCTGCAGGTGGATGCAGGGAAAGACAAAGTCAGGTAACACTTCAGGCCTGCAAAGCCATAGAGTCCCTTCAACCGAAGGGTTGTTAGGAAGAAACGCAGGTAAAAACCAAGCTGTTCTGCAGTCCAGGTTGCACTTAGAGGGCTGCCTTGTGTGCCCAACATACTTCACAAATAATCATCACGCAGTTAGGGAAAAAAGTCCTGAGGTTCAAGTGAGGCTTTACCAAATACCTCTTGTTTCTCAAACAACCACAAAAGAAGGCATTGATAAGGAAGGTTGGTCTCGGGCAGAGATGCCGTTCCAGTGGGTGAGTCTTAGTCATCAAAGTCGATTCTGATGGGGCCGCCTGTCAGGATGTGGTTTGCCATGTGACCAGATTCCTCCTCCTCCTCCTCTTTCTCCATCGCAGCCGACCTGCGCACCCGTCTCCGGCAGCCCTGTGCGCAGCGAGAGCTCTCGTCTAGTGCCCCACACACGAGGATGCGGCAATGCAAGAACACCTCCTGGAGGGTGGCAAGACAGCAGACCAAGTCAAGGTGCAGGTCTGGGAATCAGACTGGCCATGCTGCCAGCTCTCAAAAAGCGTGAGTGATACGATTCCCACAGTACAGCCATTTCTGTCCCCACATCAAGGTCCTTATCCACCATCACCATCCACAGCCAAACTGGCTGCTCCATCTGTTTTCTTATGTGCCCAAGAGAGGGCACATTTTCCAGAGTGCTCGGCTGAGATCACAGAGCATGGCGTTTGTCTGTTTGACAAGGGCTAGACAGGGAACATGAAGGCATGAAATGATCCTCCTGAGGAAGGGATGAAAATGCCAGGAATAAGCTTGGAAGAGCTCACATGGACTGGTAGGAAGCAGGCCAAGAACGCATGAAGCCTCACAAGGAGATGGACTGATAGAAACGTGCAAGAGAATTTGACATGAGCTGAGAAAACATAAAGCTAGGAGACCAAGGGGCAAAGGAGGAAACAGCAAGTTGATGAGGGGCTAAGACTGGTCGTTGAGGGGAGAAGGAGGACACAAAGGGAAGGGAGACAGCTGCCTTTTCTTTCTGCACAGTGAAGGCAGACAGTGACAGGATCATGGCTCCCTGCCCTCTAAATGACAAGAAGATCAAGCAAGATCCCTGCAAGCAGCAATTAGGGAAGCAAATATTTGTGAATGTTTGGTCAGTGGTGAGGTTTGAAGCAAAATCCATTGCACAGGCCAGGAAGATGCAGGTTAGAGGCAGCAGTGGCAATCAGACAGCCAAGTGAAATTTCTGAATTTTGAAAGATCTCACCTGTTTTAACCCTACTGAGGCTCTCCAGGAGCTGAAGAGGCACTTTATAGTTTTTGGAACAAGCAGCATTGGCTGAGCATAACAACAGGGACTGAAAGACCTGATTTCTTTTAGCACAGAAAAGGAAAACTATTTGTGTTAGGAAAATGGCGTTATCCTTCAACTAACTGTCTTCCCACTACAAAGCTTCTGCCCCAGACTGCCACCAGCCTGGACGGCCTGGTTTCACATCAAATTAAGCAGTGTGGTGTATCTGGAAACCTGGTATCTGTACTCACAAGAGCTAGAGAAGATAGAAGGTTGAAGAGCTTCAAAACCATAGACTGTCTTGTTTTAAAATAGGACACTGCATAATGTGCCTAACTCCCCAGGTTTCTGTTTGGTGACTGGGAACGCTCTTCTTGTCCAGCATACAATGGCCCACTAAGACTAGCCTAGAAGCAACAGTGATTTTAACCTGCTATAGACACAGATGCTGGAATAGGCACAGCAGCACCTGCCTTGGGCCAGCCATTTCTCCTTTTTGTGCTGTAAGACAGCCAACTCTGTGCTGAGGCTCTTCAGTCACAGCAGGGCTGATGCAATATCCAAGAGGTGGGTTTTGAGCTTACCTTGTTGTCTTTGCCCACAAACTTGAACACAGGAACCTGGAAATGCTTGGCAAGATGGTCCTTTGACGTGTACTGTTTCACCGAATCATCAGAAACGCAACTGAGGAAAGCAGAAGGATGGGCTTTAATGGGTTTCCCAGAAATGGAAAAAGAAAGAGAAAAAACATCCCACCCTATTTAACCAGAGAAAGGAAAGGAGGGCTTGGCTGTCTAAAGCTAGGCTACCATCCTTGTTACTTCCTGTTTGGCCACAGGAGAAAATTCAGGAATGATGGGGAAAAACACCAGCGATGATAATAGCATCTCCAGACAACGAACAGCTCAGCAGCAGAGAGCTGGCAGGACATGGTCCAGTCCCCTCGGCAGAGGGACTGCCAGAGAGCTGCAGGCAAGTTTGTCCTCATTTCACCTTCCTGTGCAACAGTCTGCAGTGATCAACAGAACTGTTATACAGTATGTAATGTATTATGTACTTTCTGTATACACATATATATGCACATAAATCACACTTAAAATAAGCTGCTACCTACATTACTAAAATATCACTGACGATATTTTTTTAAAAAAAATCAAGATCTACTTTGCTTTACATCATTTACATTTTTCTTCCTGCTGGACTTGATCAGACAGCTCAAATTCACTACAGCTAAAAATCACAATTTCAATTTCTCCATCACTAGCACTATACAGTCATGTGAGAGGTCACAGAACTGCAAGAAAATAAACTACTTTTATAAAAGTTACATTTCAGGTGCAGTCTATTTATAAACTATTACAGCCTATTTAGAGTTTGACAGAGAAACAGCAAGACAAAAATTTATGGTGACCTGATATTTACTGCTGCCTATTGCAAAGCCTGAGGCATTTTGAGAGGCCCAGATGCTGCTTTTATATTGCATTACAATGCAGCTTGTCCTTTCTAGCAAGTTGATTCCAGAAATGTGGACTTTACAAGATATTAAAAAAAAAAGTGGTGGTAGAAGAGACAAGAGGTAACGGGTGTGACAGCTGAAAGTCCTACTCTTGCAGCTACCTTTAGCTTCCATCTTTACACCAGAAATATGCAAGGCATTGTCAGAAATGCCGACATTTGACATGTTCGAATATCAAACAGCAGCAAACCCCACATCTATATGTAGCTCTGCTTTCACTAGAATGTGTGTTTGGAAATCTCTATACTGCTCAGCTGACTCGGCTCTGTGGGCGGCAGCTTACTGCAATCCCTCCCAGAATCGCCCTTCTGCTACGTACGTAGAACAGTGTATGTTCATGGCAGCCCTAAGCATTGGTCTGATCCTAGCATTATTTTCACCACCATGTGTTTCTGTAGCTTTTTTCAGCCAGTGGAGGTCATGGTCCAAAGGGATATCCCTGTCTGCAGCGCTTGTCTAGTTAACCTGCCTGGGAGACAAACATAAAAAGCCATCCAAGGGAAGCTAATAAATTAACATTGTGCATCTAGAAAAATTGACACAGATTCTTCCCCCTTGAGGCCAAACACTAGATGTTACTAAGTCGTTTAAGATAAAACTGCTCTTAAAAGTAGCATTCCTGAAGGCATCTGATTGTAAAGAATGACAGTTAAAGACTTTTCATAAGTGACTGGCCGAGCTTTGGGGCCATAAAGTGCCAACTCATAGTTATGTCCTTATTTGTGAGCCTATAAACAGGATGATTCTTAGACACTGGCTCAAACTGACTCCTAAATTGCAGGTTTTCCAAAGGTTCACCACACCAGTGACAGGAAACCTACTGGTTTGGGTCTAGGGAGAGGGAAAAATCAAAGAACAACAAGGAGGAACCAGGGATACAATAAGCCCCTACTATGACCCTAAGTGTTTCTTACGGAGGGTTCCAACAAATGCATTGTGGCATGACAAAGAGCTCAGAAACCTTCCAAGTCACAGGGTCAAACTCTTCAGCATTGGGGGGGGAGGAGGTATACCATGTCCCACCCTCCTAGGAAACCCCCAGATCCCGCTTCCCACCTTGGAGGGGTGAGAAGGGGCAGGGAGTACAGATATGGAAGGAGAACGGGCGACCCTGGCCAGGATACAGGGAAAATAACCCTTTTCCTGTGCATAATGTGCTTAGGTTAGGGGAGCAGACAGTGGCTGTGCCATAGAAGCTGTGCTCTGACCCTCTTATTGGGGGGCTGGAAGGTAGAAAGGAGGGCTTAAAGAACAAAATAACCACCTCAGCCTGCAAACAAGGGGCAGCCCCAGGAGTAACAAGATGAGCCTTGCAGTGGAACTGCCTTAACCACGTAATTCTCAGACAAATCGCAGCTCTTGACCACATCAGCTTACAATGGATCGCCCTCAGTGGCATGACCTTGCTCCAGATGCCCCAGAGAGCTGCAATATTTATCGCCTGTGCAATCAGTCAATGCTTTTTATTTATTTTTGTTTTGAGAAAGAGGAAGAACAAGATCAGAAGCAGGAGAGCTGCTTTGGGGTTGGCTGCCTGGGCTAGCAGCAGTACAGGGTACTACAGAGACAGCAGGGAGGGATCTGGGAAAATCCTGATTTCCAGTGCGGTCACATGAGCATAGGGAGAGGGTTGAGGAGTCCCACAGAAGGTGGCTCCCACCTCTTGCCAAGTGGAGACAGCAGGGAATTCACAGGGAAGAAAGCAGGAGAGAGAATTTTCCTATCCTCCAGTCTAAGGTATATTCCCTCAAATTTAAACAGTGTTTCCCTTCTGGAAGCTGCAGTTAACTCCTGCAGGTCTGATCCTACACAATCAAACTGATTTAAAAATCCCATCTTTATTCCCTTGGGCTTTTGGGGCTGGGTTGATGGAAGAAAACTGGGTTATTACAGAACTGTCTGGAGCAGGGACAAATCAGCAGCGCATTCAGCTAATTTTACTTTTTAATTGCTGCAAGCACACTGAGAGACAAAGAACTCCAGTTAGCTAAATAGCACATCATTAGCCTTTGGTCTAAGTGAGCGGTTCAACTTAAATACAGCACAGCGCACAGTCTGCCATGTCTGGGGACACCGAGGCCTGCAGTGATGGCTGGAGAGCAGAGCAGGCTGGATGAGGCTCCAGCCCTCTTTTCCCTTTGGTGAAGTTTTAATGCCCTCTGCAGGATAACAGTACCAAAGGGGCTGCTGGTGCCATAAATCCTTCAAGTGGTGCTGCAGTGAATTCAAGAGATGACATTTTCTGCCTTCTCCCTTCGGCTCAGGTTTTGGCCACAGTTTTGAATCCCATCATTTCACTCATGGTGAGAAATGAAGGAACGTTTGGAGCCTTGACTCTGTGAAGGGGAGTCAATAAATCAATCCTTCCATACAAATCCACTTATAAACCCCAGAAATGTCAGGCACAGAAGGACTGCAGCCTAGGATGGAGGGAGAGCAAGTTAATGCTGAAACCTTTGTCAGAAAGAAATGAAAACAGTATTTTTATGTACTGTACTCTGCAGGACCCTTTTGCTACAAGACAATCACACAGGACTTGTCATCACCAGCTGTAACAGTGGATGATTTAGCCTGCCAGCTGAAAAAATAATTGTTGTCCTCATTAGGTGGACTGGCAGACAGAATACAGGACTTAAACAAGCACAGGCCCTTGACTGTCAGGCTATGACACTTGCGTATGTCTTAGATATTACTTTGGCTGGCCTTTCTCACTAGAGGATAGCAGACGGGTTCCCAACTGTGACATTTCCACAGCATTGTCTGGTTTTGAGCTGCCAGGCGCTGCTGGATGCAAACACTCCACAGCAACATTGCACCATGGCACTACCCATGTTAGCACCCAAACAAGTATCTGAAAACAGGGGTCATCATAGGAGCCACAGCAGAGACCACAAAAATGCTCCCCAAACCTCTGACAGAAAACCTGTTACAGTGAACCCACAGAGCCACCCCGAGTTTTTTACTAGCATATCCTGGAATGATCACTAAACCCAAACACCTCAGAAAATTACAGCCAAACTGAGGGACCCTAAGCTTATTGCACTGACAGGCATCAGACAGAGAGCAAAGCAAGGAGAGCTCCCGGAGCTCCAACCAGGACCAGCCATGGAGTCTTCTTGCTCATGCTATAATAAAAGGAAATGGGAAAATTAAGAAACTTGCTCCAGTTGCTGCATGGCAGTGGCACACAGCCATCAGGGGGTTGTGCCGATTGGTTTGGCACTCTGCAGGCTGGCAGAGAGAGGATATCAGGAAGGCTATCGTTTCTACTGGAGCCAACTCAATTATCCACAAAGCTAGTTACAGGGAAATATGCCCTGTAAAGGCCACACTTGGAGTAACCTCTTTCACTGCCTCCCACTGTTTCTCCCAATCACTTTTGATGGGGCAGGTGGTTTCAGATTGATGGCCTAGGTACTGGTGATTGTGAGGAACACAGCAGATAGGCTGCTGTGGATAGCGTTTCCTGCGTCACACAGGCAATGCAACTTAGCCCCACTGTCAATTCCCATCTAATAGCCAGCAACAGAGGGAACAGTGAACTCACCCATCTTGAATCAGGTAGTACTTTAGGATCTCATCGATTTTTGAGGTGGGAGTGGCAAAGCAGCTTTCTACCAGTGTCTCTAGTCCATTGACATGTACCAAGGGTTCAATCCCAAAGTACAGAGAGTCCCGAAGCTTGAGGGTGGGAAGTGCACCCCTGTAGGGTTCATCAAAGTCTTTGTCTTTGAAGATCTCAAGAGTGAAGGGAAAGATGCCCTGGTTGCGACTCATGATTTCCAAGGGCGAGTTCTTGAGGTTGGGCACATAACCTTCAGAGATGGTATACCGGCGTGGGAACTCACAGGTCACCGGGATCAGCAGCTTGCTGGTGCGGACAATGATGTCCCCGTTGCTTCCTGGAGTCTGCTTTGGCAAGCCAGTCACCAGATTGGTGGCAATGATTTTGTCATTTATTACCTGCAGCAAAAAAAGTAGTTTAAGGGAAAAGGGAGGTCATTGAGAAAGACATCTCTGAGTTCAGACTAGCAGCTGAGTTTACCTTGTTCGGGAAACCCAGACACTAACCACTGAAAGGACAGCTTGTGAAGTTATATGCTACGACCAGAATGATGTTCTTCCTAACCTACGATCTAAGGGGCTGTATCAGTTTGCTGTCATTTTTAATGCACTGTATTCCTGTGTGAAGCAGAGGAATTTGCTTCCAGTTACTACCCATCTGCTAAGATGAGCTCTCTGGTTTCTGACCAGTTGCCAGTATAACCTTTGAAACATTATTGGGGGAACCAGATTCTGTCTCAACAGGAGGGTGAAGAGTCACACCACTTGCGCTTTCTGCACCAGAACGATGATGAAGCTGCCTCTATGAAGTGCTGGGTGCGCAGAAAGCAGTGCCCTTGCTGACAGACTCACACCACTGGGGAGGAAATGGAACAAGCTCCCCTACTTTGGGATGCCACCCCAGGTCTAGTCTGAGGCCAGCTACATGGCAACACTGGAAACTGCTCTGTTGGTACAGCTAAATCAACTTCATTCCCCAAGTAAGCCATAGCCAAGTCCCCAAATCAGAGAGATCCCAAAAGACAGGACAGCAGTGGGTATACATACGTCTACGACAGTGCCGCAGGACTTCAAGGAGAAATGGATGTTGACATGAGTGCCATTGGATACTCCTTTGCAGGAAGTGTTGATGAGGGAAAGGTCCAGGCCTCCAACCAGGTCCTTTGGGATGCTCACCTCAATAGAACTGGACTTGCACAGCACTGGCACTACAAGGAAAGTCCCCAGAATAACACTTTGCACTACAAAACTATCAGGGAGCACGAGTATATTGGGGAGGTGAGGAAGGGATATACATCAACTACTATTGGAAGAAACAAAGGGCAATCATTATGCTAGGTTTATGATACTATCTAACAACAGTAATCTAACTACCTATCTTACATTCCCATCTACACAACACAAACCTCCCAAGCTACCACTGCCCGAAATTCTCCTGGTGTGGTTACACCACAGAAGACGATGAAGATGACCGCTATACGTGCAGCAGAAACTTAGCTACACATTTTTTCCAGCTATACTTAATACTCAAGCACAGGTTTGATAGATCTCTCTTGCACTGCTATGTCCTGGCAAGCGCCTTTCCCAGGTACAGATATCAAATTCAGAGCACCCCAGGCAAAGCCATTTTTTAAGACCCTTTATCAGGTTTTACATCAAACCCAGGACATGTCAAAACAAGGCAGAGTAATTCCATATAGATGCTGAGCCAAAATGGAAGCACCTCAGAATGCCATAATAATATTTTTATAACCAATAAACCCAGCTCTGACAAACAAACCCAATTAGCTCACTGATTCCACCTTCCAACTTTTGAATTTTAGTACAGATCTCCAGGTGAACTTTTTAAATTAAAATTTCATTACATAAGAAATGGAGAAAACATAGATATTGGACAAAATGAAAAAGGAAAGAAGAGGGAATAATCTTCAATAAAAAAGTAATTGCTATATATATTCCTTGGGTCTATACATATCTATTCAGTTAGATACAGGACAAGCATACTGGTGCATATATTCTGGTCTCTTCTCGGCCAGAAAAACAAACACCCTCCAGAATTTCCATTTATCATATTTTAAAATCACATGACAAAACTTTCTGCAAATATACTAGTTCCCCAAGCTTTCTCCTAAAATTAATTACAGTCCCAATCCTTGACATTCATATGATTTCCCTCCCCTTAATTTTCATCCTCATTATATAATCCAGGATTATGGATCTTGGATACAAGGCACACTGCTAAAACATGCCTTTTACCCCCCTTAAAAAATTCTCCTCTCCCAGCTAAGGTATTTGTAACAGCTACTGCGTACCTGCAGGGAGCATTTTTTATTAAAAGTTGATCTTTTCAAGGTGATATGCTAAAATGTATGCAGTGTGCCCAAAGCAATATGCTCTCATAATGACATTGCTGGGTTAGAACAGAAAATTAAAGAACTAAGAATCACCTTAACTTTTTCTCCATCCACAGTAGAAGGCAAGTGGGAATAACTGAGCATATCAAATGGCAAAGCTCACAAGGAGACAAAGGGACTTTAAGAAACACAGTGCAATGCAGCCATAAATATCCTTTGGAGAACTGATTGGCTCAATGTGGATTTAAAGCATCACTGTTCTAGTGACTCTTTGATGAATAAGAAAATTTAATGCTTTTACAAAGGTGTAATTCAGGGCAAGAGAGTTTGGATCCCAACCGCAATTCTCCAAAGTTCAGGACCATTTTGGTTCAGGGTAACTGTGTATCTAAATGTCTTTGGCACAAAGGGGAAGAAAGAGGAGACACCTATTTAACCTCTGCTCTAGCATTGCAGGAGTTGCACCTGGGCACAGAAACAAGTGACTGAAACCTGTGAGCAGATCCACTTTTGATTCAAGCCAACTCATCACCATTTGGGGAAAACACTCTGGGAAACTACTTATACTAATGATCTCAGAGTAACTGGTAATGTAATTCAAACCACCCTAGACATTTGTACACAGAAGAGTAATCAATACTGAGAACAGTGTTTCAGTTCTACCAGTTTAACAACGGTGGTGCAAGCGGAGAGACTGCGTGCACCAGCGTGATTCAGCTCTGAGCAGGCCTGATTCCCCCAAGACAGACTGCCAGCAACAGCATTAGAGGGGGAGCTGAAAAGGAACTGGCAAGGTAGCCTGACTATACGCAGACATGTTATTCCAGGGCAAGGGATGAGGTCCCGACTGCCAAGACTGAGATGCCCAGCAGAAATGAGTTATCCTGGGTGCCAAGGAATCCACTTTTATTCACAACTTACATCCAGAGAGCTGCGCTCTCCTGACTTGCTGCCAGCACCCATCTCTTGCATCCCTGCCCCAGGCTCACCCCAGCCTGCGAGGCTCCTGAGAACCTCACCTAGTCTTTGCCAGGCAAACATTTCAGTTCTTCACCCTCATACACCGCAGAGTATCTGTAAGTATTGGGAAAGCCCCCTCATTACCACTTGAAACTCAGCTCTGCACCAATGCCTGCAAGTATCCTGACACTGGTAGGAAGCTTCTGTGGTGAGTCCAACACTCATTTTGCTGTCTGCTGTTGTTGGCACCATGTTTTGTCCACCCTGTGGCTCCTTCCTTGGCCTTTCAAAGCTGCTTGGAGCAGAGGTTATCTTTTTGCATAGACTGCTCAGTAGAACAGGTTCTCTGGTGCTGGGGAGCCCTGAACCATTGCTACAAACACAAATAAACTACACCATTGTACCCTGCTTAACTGCACATAAGACTTGGGCATGGGAGAATAGAGAAATGCCTTTCACTGCCACGCTTCAGAAAGAGGTGGGTACTCAGGTGGTCTGCAAAATTCCAAGTATTTCCCTGGCTGGTATCTTTGTGGGAAAATTGCAGCCAAGACTGTGATTTCTGTGGAAGATTATTAATGTTTGTTCTGAATGAAGAGACAGTGCAGAGGAGGGTTGATAAGCTGCAGATCCAATTGCTTCAGGCAACTGTGCCTACCCTGCACTGTTAATTGCACCACTATAAACCTGATTAGATGCCATAAAAAATTGTGTGGAACAGTTCCAGATATATTCTGTCATATCGGCTCAAAATTGCAGACCACTGCGTGCAGACATAAATTCATGAAACACAAAAGAACAAGCAATTTTGCTTTATGAGACGCTGTACCCCAAGCCCCAGCTTGGCACCCGGTGGTGCTGCTGCTCTCATTAGCGCTGTCAGAAGAAGCAAAAACACTGGCTGGGAAATGCATGGTCTTCTAACCCTGCTGGGGTTGCCTCAGGGAGCCAGAATTGAAGAACATTGCTCTTTTCTTGCCTGTATCCATCAATCAGACCTTCAATCAGTAAGTATAATCACAGCTCTTGGAAATCTCCATCTCCTCCTCCCCACCTGGCTCTCTGCTGGAGCAGTAAGCACTACTGAATCCCAAGGGTGCAGTGTTCACCCCTGAAAACAGTGCCCTGCATTCCTAAAAAGCTTAAAAAGCAGAAATTTCATCAGGTAGAACCATTCCAACTTCCCCTCTGAGGCATACCTACCTGCCTTATTGACTACCATGAAGTCTGAATCTGTTCCTCTAACTGATGTCTGGGCACTTTGTAACATGTCAGACTGCAGGGGGTTCGGAGCACACCAGGTAACACCAGCTTATCGATATTTTATCTAAAGCCCAAGTGAATTAGCCCATGACAGGCTCCCTTTTATTGCATCTTGGATCCTGCTCTGGCTATGGCCTGAGTCCAGCCCATTAGCGAATTCCCACGGAAATGTCTGAAAGCAACTGCACAGGTTCTTCATGGGCCCACCAAGGCAGAACACAAGCAGAGAGCTATGAGGTCTGTCTCTACCAGGGCAGCAGTGTACCTTCTCCAGCTTTGTGCTGAGCCTGACAGGTCTGAGAAGAGGCCAGGCAAGTCAGATAAGGCCCAAGAGAGCATTACCTCTGTCTTTCATGCACCCACATAGCTCTCCTCAACATGCAGTTTTGACTGAATGTCCCTGCAGCAGCAGATCATAGTAGACGTCTCTGTAAGACACACAGGCTGCTCGATGCTTCTGGCACCTCAGAGGCTCAGGTAGTTCTGGGACCATGAGACCCAGAAGAATCCTGGGTGAAGTCCTAGATTATAAGAAGTCATTGCGTGAGGAGCTACAGACCCTCTGCTTAACTCTCAATGCCCTCAGGAACTTCTCCCTGATCTGCTCCCTGTGCTCATTGCTGCAGAGCTAAATTGACCCCTGGGAGCCTGGATGTATTTGCAAAGGAAATCTCACTCGGCTCTTGCAAACTCAAAACAGGGAACACGCTTATTCCATGTGCAAGCTATAGGTGCAAATGAGTCAGCAGGAAGGACTCCCTGTGCAAGATTTGAGTAAAGTTCAGATGGAAGGTCTTCCAAGAATAACATTGCTCTTGCCTCTGTGCAGCAGAAGCAACAGTCAGTCTTCACATGCTATCTCGGGCACTTTTCCAAGGGACAGCAGAAACACCTACTATCAGAACTAGTGCCCTGCTTCAAGACATAGGAATGCTTACTGGAATGGCTACAGAGATACCTGGGCAAAAAAAACCAAACAAACCACCTCTCTAGCTCTATTTTTGGAAGGGAATGAACCACTTCAGCTGAAATTTTAAAAAGCCCAGTTTGAAGCACGGAAAATTTCAGTTCTAATAGCATAGATTTGTCAAAGGCATGCACAGCTGAAACAGAGCAATATAATGGGACATGTTAAGCAATCTTAATTGTAAGTGAACACTGCCAAAACCGCCTGTGAATGCAAGATGCACCCAGCTGGGTCCTGTGTCTCTGTTCTCCTGCCTGGTAATAAAAGCAATGTCTCCAGGCTCTCAGTTTTGGATGATGCGTCATTAATGACAAAGCCAAACTGGAAAGGACAGACTAAGAGAACACAACAAAAACATGAAGAAAAGTTCCTTCAGACATACTTTTGGTGTCAGAGGGTTGTTGGGGGAGGTTTTGTTGACTTACCTTGGCAAGTGTGATTGTCTTCTGACAGAACAAGACCCCTCGGACATTCACATTGGTATGTGTCTTCGACTTCAATACAGGTATGGCTGCAGCCTCCATTGTTATTGTGACAGCCTTCAATTTCTGCAAAAGAAAGGAAAATCAGCACACCCTGCTCCTCAGGCAGCTGCGTGACAGCTACGCAGGCCCCAACATATACTCCTGGCATGACCAACACAGAGCTTGAAGGCAACAGCATGGTGAGAGCTTGCTTCCAAGAAAATGCGGTGGAAACCTATTTTTAATTGTACAATTTCCTGTGTTTGTTATTTCACCATGAAGTTAACAAGGAATTCTGTGAAAAAGCTTACCAAGTTAAATCACATGCTATAACTAGCATACATAAGAAGGCTGAAGAGGCAATCTTCAGCTTGGCCGTTTCTAAATTCTGAGACATCCTTTTAAACGAAATTTTTGTGTTGTTTCTTACTTCAAAAAGGTGGGGGGAAATCCTCTTAGAACTTCTACCATGTGGAGGCGTACTCACTCCCTTAGTCATCAGCAGAATTAAAGCCCTGGGATTTGCAAGGGAGGTGTCTTGTGGCGGACAGACTCGCAGGTAGCCAGCTCCTATTCCCATCATGGAACACCAGAGAGAAGATGATATGCTCTTTGCCTGTGGGTTTCCCAGCTGCGATGGAAGTAGGCATAGCAGATTCTTGCATCCCCTTTGTAGGCTGAGGATGAAACTCTGCTCGTAGAAGTTTGTTTAGCAGGAATTCTGCTAGTTTGTGAGTTTTAGGCTTCGAGGCTGGCTATCCTGAGATGCATTATCACAGAGACAGAATGACACAAGTTCACAGTGTAAGGTCAGTTCCCCTCCTAATTTCCCCCCATTCTAAAGTGCAGAGGAGACAGGGCAGAACAGCTAATTGGGGGATTTGTCATGTCTTGTCTTACATCTTTTCTGTTCAGGTGAGGCAATTCTCTAGGGATCTGAGTTTTCGTGTAAAACATGTTCCTAACAACTACAGCTGCAGAAAAGAGCCTGAAAGGTCATCCAAATACATCCTGAATTTGAAAATCTAAGGCAAGTAAGGCCATTTCCAGTTGGTTTTGATTTCTATTATAAAGAAAATAATAGTATCGTCATTTATTTTTTTTAAATAACCCTCACTGCTTTTTTTTTTTTTTTAAACCTTTTAGGATGAATATTACTAGATGTTCTCAGTAAAACAACAGTACATATAATATAATATATATAAATAGAAAATATTATTATAAATATAATATATAAATATTATAAATACAAATATATAAATATAAAAATATAATTATATATTCATAAATATATATAAATATAAAAATAAATATAAATAAATATTATATATAAATAGAAAATATTTCTCCCTAAGTTTGCCATCAGAAATGACTGTGTGGTTTTCACTGAAATGTAAAGAAAATAATGGAAATCCCATACTCAATCCCACACATTGCTTGGAAAACAACAGCCTGAACACGCCACATGGGTAAAAGCATTACAAGGGAAATTTTGAGACACTCCTAACCCTACTCAGCCTCACCAGCTCGTGTAATCAAGCTAAATCTCCTGCATTTGCTGAAAGCAACAGCTGTGAGGTGGCTCACAAGTAAATCACATACTCTAATGGCTCATAAAGCGAAGGACACATCTTTAGAAATAAAACTCACTAACAAGATTGTAAAAATCCTCAGCAGCAGTGTTAAACTTGAGAAAAGCACCATCCTTTTCACAGAAGTGGAAGTTAAATGATATATCAAAGGCCCTACAATCCAACTTTGGGAACGCCAAAAACAAATGAGTTTCCAAGCACAGACTATTCCAGCCCTGTCAGAAGAGCTCAGGAATAAAAAATGCCACGTAGCACAGCTGGTTTACGTGACACCCCACCAGCTCAGTGCTGGATGTGGAAGGGACAAAGCCCACAGATCATTTTTGGCCCTAGACAACTTAACAACTACTTAAGGAGCACTCTGCACAGCAGCTTTTCCCAGGGAAGTGTCACTGTCTGGATGAGTGATGTTTATTAACAGAGCTCGGAGAGGAGATTTTCACAGAAGTGAGATGAAATGTGTTTTGGTATCAAAGAGGGGGAAAAACAGCAACAAAAACTGCAGCTTTGAGCCAGCCGTCAGTGAACCATAAAGAAGGGTGGAGTCCAGCCCCAAAATACAATGGCAATCCCTCTCTCCCCCTGCACTAGGGATGTCTGCCATGCAGCAGCTAATGTAAGGTTGCATGCAGGCTGCAGATGTATTCAGTTCTGGCAATTGAGTAGCTTGAAAGTGAGGCACATCTGTAGCTATTATTCTTGTCTGAAGCCACACAGTACCTGTGAACATACAACAGATCAGCTTTGTCTATGAGGGCACACATTGCTCTTCACAGCTGACCACAGAAAACATCAATGCACGGGTCAATTTTTGCTGGTTTTTCTTATTTCTGCTCAAAGATGTTTGTACATTGTTAGTGACAACAGGTCAAACCTACAATTTGGTCTTTAAGCCCTTGCTAAGCTACCACTCTAAACTTATCAAGGGTTTTCAACCTGGCTGTGCCACAACTGGGAAGTAACTGTAGCAGCTTCACACAGCAGAGCCCACAAACCACTTAAAAAAAAAAAAAAAAGCAAAGAGTCAAAATGGAGCCCTAATCTCAAATCCAGCTTCTGGTTACAGACTGGCACCCTCTATCCTCCATCTCTAGCCTGGGACCTTCAGTGATCCTCATACTCTCATCTAACGTCATGACACTACCCCACACCTAATGCTAGCTGTCAAAACCAAGCAGTGCTAGATCTACCAACACACAACTATCGTGCAAATCTCCAGAGCCAAATCCCAGCATCTCCAGCAATAACTAGTTCTGTCTGGACAACCAATCTTCCAGATCCACTGCTGCCTCTCCTCGCATGCAGATAAATACAAGCAAATCCTAACAGAAATGAACGAGGCAGGGAGAACAACAAGGAGACTCCTCTCTGCTTAATTAGAAGGGTATTTCAGTAACAACCCCACTGGCAAGCACAGAAGTGATATGAGTGACATTTAATCCCAGCTGCAAGGAGCCAAGGGAGAACTAGTGCTGCAAGGGAAGGGGAATGATTTATATTGTTTCCAGCAGACTGCGATAGCCAAAACCTCACCTTCACAGGTTTTCCCATCACTTCCCAGCGTGCGCCCGATCCCACACTCACAGCGGTAGGAGTTCTTCAGGTTAACACAAAATTCACTGCAGCCTCCGTTGTTCTGCTCACATTCATTTTCATCTGAAAAAAAAACAAAAACCACCACACTATCAAAACACGCTTCTGGTAAACACACTGCTGGCAAAAAGAGGCTGCTACATGGGAGCACTGGGATTGGACTGGGACCATGGACTGGCTTTCCTGGCCTCATGACCTGGATTAGAGCAACAGAAATGAGTAATCACCACTAAATGCTAAAGACCACTATCTATTGACAGGAGCAGAGTGCTTTGCCATGCTGTGTCTACCTCAGGAACAAAGCAGACACAAGGGGAAAGACAGCATGCACACAGCAGCCATTTTGGAGTGAAGATGGACACAGTCCCACTGGGAAACTTCCAAACTGGTTCCATGTGCTGGGGAGTTCATGTTTTCATTTATCTTCTCATCCTAAACTCTGCTCTACTCCACTCACAAAGACATTAAAATGGAGTTAACATGACTTCACTGCGTGGTAAAACTAGGTGAATACCAGAATCAGTCAAAAATAAACTCTATCTATTTTTGTATCACACCTGCTACTGCTACACGTGGCCAACTACCCTACAGCAATTTTAAATGATTCAACCTTTATTTCAAAAAAAAAAAAAAAAAGAATGAAAACCAGCTGTAAACATATAAACAAAGCTAAATCAAATCAAAACACTTTAATGAACACTATGAAGCTTCCCCAAGAAAAGTCATATCATGAGAAATTTCATTATTTTTGCTTCTTGACCCAGCTCTGGCTGTTCCATACCCTGGAAGGCTCAGGTGTTCCTGCAGAAGAGAAGTGTCAGCTCATCATGGTGAGACCTAACCTGGGTGCTGGTGCCACACAGGCCACCTCAACCATTAGTTGCTTAGACACTCTGTACCAAAGAGCTCAGTTCCTCATTGCCACATGACAACCCTCCCTCCTCTGCCCTGCTACTCCGTAGCCCTCTACAGAGCTGTGGCACCTACCTTTCCAGCTCATAAGAAAGAGAAGTGCCTGAGCCGGCATCCCACACTTTCAGGAGCACACTCAGTAATGGTTGCAGAATAACCTTGTAATGGGCCTGGACTGAGTTTTTATAACCTAAAGCAATATACCCATAAATAGTACCTGTGTCACGTTTCTGTGCTGGCTGCATTCAGCTCTACATTAGAGCCCTCCAGGGTGCTGAGGGTATTTACTGAGGAAAAAGCACAGCAGATGCTTTTGAATCTCTTGGTAAAGCTCTGAAAACTCCTCCTAATTTTCTCTGTTTGAAAGATTAAATTTCCTCTATGCCTGGCTGCTTTTTTTTTTTTCTTTTTGAAACTTACTTTGTTCTCTGAGATTCTCATTCTTCAACCTGATTTAATCTCTGCATGCAAAAAGCGAACCAAATAGAAAAGAAAGACAGCCATTGCTATTGCTGAGCCACAAAACTAACGATTTCTCATAGGCAGGCCAGAATGCTGAGGTTATCAATCAAAGTTCACATGGGGTTTCACCAAAACAGCTTAGAAGTTACCATTTACTATACGTCAGAAGCTTAAAACAAACACAACAAAAAAAGAAAAACACCATTTTAAGAAACAGGTCAGAGATGAGCTCTCTTTAGTATAAGTGATCTCACACATACACAGTGCTTGCAGTTGGTAGTGGTGTGTCCTTTCACAAGTGATGCAAATTGAATATTTTTAGCTAAAGAAATGGCTGGTACCCTGCTTTGGGAGGGAGGAAGCATGTCCAGAAGACACACACAGGCCCTTCCCTTTTCACACGGGACAGGCTCCACACTTTCCCTTCTAACAACAAAACTAAAGCTGCCTAAACAGAGGGTGGAGAGGTAAAGGGCTACTGGCAAAGGCATAGAGATGCTGTTAGAAGGTCCTAGAGCTTGGCTTGGTCAAGAACCGTATCTAGCAATTCACCTTGCTGGTCCTCCAAGTTCTACAACACACAGATCTGTCCTTGCTCTTCCACACCAGTGACAACCAGAACCAGAAACAGGCTGGTTTTCTTGAGACTGGATCAGGAAAGTTGCTGAACTGATTTTAACCATGGCTTAGTCCAACATGGATCCAGGTATTCAAGAGGTCAAAGGCAATGCACTGAGTCGGTGGATCCATGACAGAAAGTCGAAGACCTAAATCTAACCCCTAAGTAAGTTTGCATATGAAAATACAATTTGGGATCAGCAGTTCTACTCTGGGATTCAAAGCATATAATGTACTGAAGAGAAGTCAGCCTAGCACAGGAAGGTTCACAGACAGAGCTGCTTAGCATTACTGCAGCATCTTCAGTCCCCTCTTAGGGCGAGCTGGGAAAGGAAGAATATTCTCCATATAGGAAAGGCATAGGAAAGGCTAGTACAGATTTATTTGGTTTCTCTGGAAGGCCAGCACAGTTCCTCTCAGATATGATTGCACAATTACTCAGCATAACAGAAAGTCATTAGAAAGATGAGAGAGCCATACAAGAAGAAAGGTTGCAGGTAGGTAAACCAGTGTGATTATTACAGCTGAGGTGTTGTGCCATCTGGTTGTCATGAAGAGAAGCAGCAGTGCACAATTCCTGCCTAGCCTGGCAGCAGGGGGACGAAGGCAGCTCCAAGCACATGCAGACGGACTCAGGACTCCCGCATGCCTCCCTGCTGCAGGAAATCCTTCCCTGCGAGCCTGCCACACATTTGTTGAGCACTGGTGCTTGTCAAGGGCACTTCTGTGCTTGGAAGTCTGGCAAAGAAGCAGCCAACAGATGATTTTAATTAGCTGAGAAAGCTAAGGCAGCCACTCAGCTGCAGAGATGTGGAGCAGCTTTAGCAAATCGTTCTGTAGAATCGGTGTGAGCAAGTGTAAATATGCAGCAGGGCCAGGCTGCTCTCTCCACAGATTGCAACGATTGTGGCCCCTACCCTGATGCCCACAGACATGAGGAGTGTGAAGAAAGAAACCACCCACACCTGCTCTGTCAGCTATAGTCCGTATGGAAGAAACTCATTTGCAGTGCAGCCTGCTGGACCAACTCTGCTGTCAACTCCTCTACCAAATTAAGCCTCAAAGACAAAGATGAGATCCCACTTCCCCCAAACACTAGCATCCCTTTCTCCCTCCATTCCATCTCTTCTTATCTGTCAGCGTGGCTCTGCCGCTCCCCAACAGCCCCTTGCACTGCCTAATTGGCCTAAACCACAACACCCACAGACCATCTTAAGACCTCGCTGCCCAGCTGCTCTCCTCCCAGCACCACACACAACCACAGCTGTCCTTCACCTCATGTTCATGGGGATGCCCTCACAAATCCCTGAAACCCATGTTCCCCGCTCTGCTCTCACTTACAGCCCTCCACCTTCCTCCTAGTCTTGTTAGTCTCTACCTGCGCTGTCACCAAGTGCGAGCCCCTGAATATCACCTTGTCATGCTGCCTAGAGCCACTGAGGCTGTGCTGTGGCCTGCAATCCTTTGGCTCTCCTCAAACCCTGGGCCCTGGACAATGCCCTACAAGGGCAGTAAGTATGGTGAAGCTTAGCACATGGCCCTATGCCAGCCAGCAAAACTTCTTGGAGGAAAGAGGCATTCAACAGAGCAGGCGAGAGGAAATCTCTAATGACAGACTGCACAGCCATTCCTGAATACCAATGAGGCTGAACCATGATTTTGCAAAGAGACTCCACTACTGACAGTGAAGTTGCTGCCTTCAGCAGCTGGACCATGCAGAAAGCAAATTCAGCCTCTGTACTTATGTAGCTCCAGGGGCACCAGAATGTATTCAGTCATGGGATGTCATATCTCACCCTGGGGGGAACCATTTACAGAATCAGAGACCTGATCTAGGCAACAAGGGTGAAAAACTTCTCTAAGAATACTTTTCCTTTTTTATACTGCTTTGTGAGACAATGGATTGAGATGCGAGCAACAAAACAAAGCAGAAAGAAAGCGTCAATAACCGACAAGTTATTTCTACCCTTACCAAGACATGTCTGTCCATCTGGTCCTAGTGTTGTCCCCAGGGAACACGTACAGTCACTGGTGTCCAGGCAGGAGTCCTGGCAATCCACCACATCACAGATGTCATAAAAATCTGGGGCACAACAAGAATGTTGTCAGCACAAACCACTGAGCATGCACTGAAAATACTGTATTTGTACCAACAGCTTCACGCCCTATGTCTAATCCATTGGTTACAGACCTAGCCCACACTAGAAAAGCTGAATGACTGAAGCTGATGAGAAACAATCTAGTTTAATTAGTGTAAGTCAGAGATGCAAATTTTGGCTTTGGTAGCATGCCAAGACAAACCACTGGGCCCACAGAGAGCATTAAATCACTGTGGCCAGGTCAGCTACAGAAGATTTCCGCTAGCTGAACAAAGGCTAGAATTCATGGAGGTGAAACAGTCTAATCGATCTCTTATAGACAGGCCACCACCTCCACGGCATCACCTGACACGCTTCTGGGTGAGAAAGCCAGAAACCAGTCACTACTCTCTCAGGTATATGGATGCTCACTACCTCTCCTGCATCACAGGGACGAAGGGGTTTCAGAAAAGCAACCTCAGCAGTTACTTACGCCCACAGTATGCATGGAAACAAACGCTAGGCTTGGTTAAGTGATACACGTAGTACCCGCCCGGACACGCCTTGACATCAATCGTGGTATTCCAAAGGCAGCAGTTCCCATTGAAGCTGGCACAGGCCTGGCGTGGGACGATGCCATCTGACTCTCGCGGGTGGCTGCCATTCAGCCAAATGGGAGCATGGGTGCCACAATGGTTCTCCGGGATGCAGAAGGTAGGCATAGCATCGCCAGCCATGCCAGTGAAGCGATACCATTCCCCGTCGATTTGACTGTCGCATGTTGGCTGGCCGTGGGAACCGTTTATCTGATGATCTGTGTTCCTCCAGGGCTCGTTCAGGCTGATGTAGGCAGAGCAAGGGTCCAGGGCTGAGACATGCAGCAAGAGACAAGAGAGAACATCTGGTAGATATCAAATCAAGTTGTTGACTGATAATTGCAAGGAATGCAAAATAATTTCTTTTTCTATTCCTGACTTAACAGAATCATTGTGATAGATAGAGATCCCCAGGGAGAAACAGCAATACCAGCTAACTAATTGCCTTATGGAAGATTCTGACAGCTCAACTTAAATGTCTTGGAAGAAAAAGTAAATTAACAGAGCTCTTACACCATTATGCAAGAGTCTGACATGCTGTTTAGCTGCTGTAGAGTACGACACGGGAAAAAAAGTAATATAAATAAACTTGAGGTGCAGGGAGTGATTTTGCCATAGGAAATGTGTCTTGGAAGCACTGGATAAAGCCTAGGACATCCACCCTTTGGCGACATGCTAACTGAGCACCTGCAAGCCCCTCCTGAAGTCACTGGTAACTCGTCCACATCTTGGAGAAGAGGACCAGGCCTCAAACAAGTTACGCAGCCTCTCTAAAAATCCATCCATAGCCCTCAAAGTTGAGTTGCCGTAACCATAAGCCAGAGATCACCTTGCAAAGCATCAGTTAAAACATGAATTGCAAGATATGCAACAGAAATGTTACACTTAAAGTGTACAAAAAGAAAATATTCCATTTCAATTATTAGACCTCTATATAACTGTAAGCAATCTCTAAGCATAATTTATCAGTTCCTACTCACTTCAGAGTACAATTTTAAACAGCTAAATATAAGAGCTACTATCCCAGGTCATAATGAAGTTGATCTATAGCCCAGCAGGCTGTCTCTAACCAAGAGTGCATGCTTAGAAAGGTGAGGTGGGAGAAAGAGACTCTGCTCCATTTATCTGGAGTTTTATTCTCCGCTGTCCACATGCCCCAGTCTCCTTTAGACACTCTGTCCCCCACCTCCCTCTCTGCCAAATGCTAACCACCTCCATGATTCACAGTATCTCTTGTGGTTTTATGAGATGTTGCCACCTCCCTGCATCTACAACAGCTTCCCAAAATCTTTTTGTTTATTATCTTAAAATCTACAAAGCATGAAGGTCTGAATCAGGTCCTTCTGGGGAACAAAATGTTCAACTCTTTATGCGGTCATGGTCCTTGCATGCCCACAAACCCACAGGAGATTAGATGTTTATGAGTGAAGTGAGTGTTTGTGAGGGCAAGATACAAACACATGCACTTCCTGGTATGTCTGTGTCTGTTTGTCCAGTGCTCAAAGAGCATGTCCCTTTTCAGAGGCCTTTCTGAACCTTCTGCAAACAATTAAAACATAAGAATAACATAAGGAGAAAAAAAATGAAAAATTGAAGTGTTCATTACATTTTCAGTCTTCTCCTAATTAACCCCAATTTGGCAGCTTCCTCACTAAAAGTCCAGAGGTTTCATTTTCATTTACATCTAATACCTGGATCAAGCACCACTTACCGTGACTAGCTATTCCCTATTAAGCAAAATGAATGCTAACACTGTCTTGAGTAAGGAAAATTGATTACTATTTGATAGAATTAGGGTAATAAAACCAATCATTCTGATTAAATGCATCTCAGACTGGAACTTCCCCTGTACTTTCCACACCACATTTCCTTTCAAGTTCTAAAATTGCTTTCTGTTTGTTTTGTTTAAGCAATAGGGTGATGCAATTTGGGTGGGGGGAGACATTATCTTGTATCTATTAGAATGCTCTGGTGCAGACAAACCTTCTTGGTTCATTATTTTGATTTGCTTCACTGACTTTGACGTGGGAACTACAAGTGCTTCAAGTCACCCTTATTTAGATGCAACCTCTGTAAATATCTGTCTCACTGACATGCTATCTTGTACCTTCTCACAAATACAACAACTCTCTTGACAAACATCCTTATGCCATCCTCAGCCGTAGACACATTTTGTTTGGCCTCGAATGCAGCATAAAAGGCAGGGGCAGCTGCTGTAGTCATAAGAGCTGCACGCTGGCACAGGGAGCGCAGGTCTGGGTTACAGAGAACCTCCAGTACCATAATTCATGAGATATACAGAGGAGCAGAGTCACTCCCCACCACAACCAGCCCTTAGTTCTCCTGAGCAGCAGAAGGGGGGACTACAGAAGGAAATCGCTGATGAGATTCACCAGACGAGCCCCTGTGAGCTCTCAATTTCACCCACCTCTCCATGCCTCCCCTTGCCCACAGACAGCAGCAGCACTGTTAAATCCCATCCTCCAAAAGCTTGCTTGACTTCTTGCAACAGGGAAAGATGGGTCCTGCCTTTGCACACAGCTGAACAGAGCTTCCTCTGGGCTTCCCTCAGTGTAACTCACTTGGTTTCCACAAGATGATTTGGTATGGCCTTAGGGTGACTCACTGACTAAGATTAAAAGGTTCTTGTATTGTTAAAAGCCAAATGAAGCGAAGCGAGGAACACCCTGTCGGTTTCCCAGCTGGGGAGCACCAAAAATACACACACTCTCATTAGCTTTCATATAGTATAATTAACTTTATGAAATATTATTTGTAGACAGACTCTGAAAACACTTATCTAGGGAGATCACATAGTCTCCTGAACATTCAGAAGATAATATAAAGACAAAATTTACTGAGATGAACATGCAGCAGCTCAGGGACAGCTGGAAGAAGGGGAGCAGGGAAATGGGGTAGTACACCCTCCCATCTTTAATTTCTGCAAGAGCTTCAGGCAGGAGTGAAGAGGAGGCAGACAGGCAGAAAAAGCAGAACTTTTGAACACTGCAGACCCTTATGGCAACCCTCAGACTGCCAGGACTGCCCTAAGCCAACCTCCCTGCAGACACCAAGCAGTCTTTGGCAGCACAATTTAGTGAAAATTAATCTGAGCTTTTAAGAAAAAAAAAAAAAAAAAAAAAGAGGCCACAAAAATATATAAGCAACCAATCAACCTCTCATCTCTTCTCCCCAAACAACAAAAGCATGGGGGGTTTGCACAAGACATATAACTGTCTCCAACTCCCCTCTGTTTTTCATTTTTCTTGGCTCAATTTTTTCCTCCCCAACACTTCTTGCGTGGCCTGAGCAATTCAGCCTGACAAGCATTAGCTATGAAGTAAAGCTTTTCAATTTGTAATCTTGATGATATCATTAGTTCTCCAGCTGACATGCTAGTGTATAAATTGGATGACAAATCAGGCTCTAGCAAGCATTCATAAACCCACCATTCTGCAGAGAGATTAATCCTGCGCGTGTTGTGTAACTGGAGGTCTCTGCTGTGGCCTGACTAAGCAACGAAAGGAGCAGCACTGCATTATGACACTAAATTCACTTAAGATTTGTCAAAGAAGCAGGTGAAAAAGTAGCATAATATCTACTCATAGAGTCTCTCCTCCAGAGGGAGAGGAAAATCCCACAGTGCCTTGGCAGTAGAGATTGTCCCAATATGGGAGGCTTCACCCTCTGTGACAGAAAGATCTTTCCAATTGGAAAGAATTTCACACCACCTTCCAAGAAACAGGATATTTCTCACGTTTTTCATTCTTTCACCTAAGAATACCAAGGCTCTGCATGAACCTTAAAGGTGGCAAATAGAAATAAGCTTGAAGGCAATGCCTCTTTACTCACCCATCGAAGACACTGGCTGCAACTGGATGATGAAGCAGATAGAGAAGAACAAGTACTGGAACATCCCACTCTGCCAAGGAACAGATACCACTCAAGTAACAGAGGCTTGAAAGCCCTTGCACACGCTGTGGCTCTTGCAGCCTTCCTCTCGGTGGAGCTTCTGACCACAAGCTTTCTGAAGAGCAAGTGTGACAGCTCTCCTGGGAGTTTATCAGAGGAAGAAGCCGAAGGGATGTGGGCTACAGCTCCAGCCTTGACCTCCACAGAGCAGTTCTGCCCCTTATTGACAACAGAGATGTACTTACTGATCAATCTTGTTTTTTGGACTCAACCCGCTATTGTTTTCTGGCCTGACCGCCCCACAGTGACACCTCCACTATCTTATCTGGAGAAGAATTCTAACCAGGGACACCCGGACATCCCGAAGGGATGGAAAAGAAGAACAGATGGGTGCTTGTTGTTATCTCCGCTCCTTCCACAAGTCATACGACTTCATGGCTCCCCACAGGCAGAAAACACCAGCTAGAGAGCCTTAACTGCAGGAAATAGTGGCCAAAGGAGGAGAACCGATCCTTCCGAGCAGAGATTGCAGATGAGTGCCTGGAGCAGAGCTACAATGGGAACATCAGTCAAAGTGAAAGACGGATGTCCCACAGGGAAATAAGCTGTTCCTATGCTACACAAAGGCCCTTTCCACTCCTGGTCACACAACTTGACCATTGCAACGAGATTATCAAACAAGGCAAATAGACATTTTTCTGCAGTAGTCTTATGATCTGTCTTTAAAAAGAAAAATCAGACAAACAAAAAAAAACACACCAAAACCAAACCAACAGTCAAGAAACCCAACAGTACTGAATTAATTTCCATGCAAAACTGAGTAATTAAGAACCTCTACCTTACTGGTTGAAACCAAACTAGGTCGAGTTGCAGGTCACAACCACAAGCTCTAGCTATAGATGAGATGTAGCACACTGAAATCTGTTCTCTACTAAAACAAACCAAGCAGCACGATTAGCAGTGAGAGATACCAAGGACAACACAAATAAGCAGAAAGGGATCTTCCCTCTCATCCCACTAGCTGTAGCTCTTATTATAGAGAATAGATTTTTAACATATATATATATATACATGTACACATCTACAGGTGCCTTCCTGCTTATGAACATTGGTCGTACTCCAGGAAATCACCTAGATTTCTGGCAGGCAGAAAGCTCCCCATCAGCAAAGAGTACAGTTAAGCCTACAGTAATTGCACAATCAAGCAAATGTAGGCAGTTCCCTGTTTCCTTTGCACCCCACATTTCTGTAGGGGGTTGGCCTAAGGGATAACATCAAAGTTGATGTGCTAGCTTCAAATCCCAGTAGAAAAAAATTAGCTGTATTATTTTCATATTGAGTTTGCATGAGACGAGGAGTTGGGTATTTGCCTGCTTCGTAGAGATTGTACGTTATAGAAAGTTCTCCACGGCCTCTCTCTGTCTGGGCTTTCCCCTGGCAGTGAAGTGCAGTACGCTGCTCTGCTCCACCCCAGCAGAGGAGTAGTTTTCAGCGGTGAATGACTCTAGGGAACAACAAAAGCAGCTTTATAAATGACTATCATTGCTCCCACCACCACCACCAAAAAATAAAAAAAACTTTGTGGCTATATTGTGCTGACAGCTGTGCAGTACCAGAAAAGTTTTTTCAACAACAGGAAAGGAGAACAAATTCACTATGCAAAGCTAGCAAGGCAGATAACCCTCAAAAGATGGTTATGTGAATTCCCAGAAGAGAAACTAAAATTGAACAAAGAATAATACAGCAAGCCACAGGAAGTTATATTTTGCCATTTTCATTGAGAGGTTGATTCATACATAAGATCCTGGGTAAATAAAACTGACAAGCTTGAATTGAATTTTCTATTTGTGTTAGAGGTGCGTGTATTTCTCTGAACCACTTCATTAGGAGCTGCTTTCATTTTTGTAGGTGGTATATTAGGTCTGACACTAGTAATGTTTTGACAGTGACATGTGACTGACAAATGACAATTAACATAAGGAAATAAACTGCATCATAGCAGTTTTGAGCCTCAAAGGTGTCACAAATAGGCCTTATTAAGTTCTCCTAAAGGGATTAAAGCAGGAGCAGCATTCCCAGAGATGACACTATCCCAAAACCACCATTAACTATTTAGTTCAAAGAAACAGTCTAAAGCTAGACAAGATTCAGTGTGCTGCCTCTAAACATTTTTGGGATCCACAGGAAAGACAAAGACCATCTCAGTCTTCCAGAAGAAGCACCAGCAGGAGCAACTGTTCTATCAGAACTTGGTCTTTCCTTTGCAAGTTATTGCAGATGACGTACATAGCTCCAGATGCCCCCCAAACAATAGTAGCCTGTATTAGAGTAGACCACTGTAAATCTGTGTCAGGGAGCTACAGCAATTATTCCTGAGATAGGAAGGGAGAAAAAAAAAAAAAAACAAAAACCCCCTCCTGCAAACAGACCCTCTGGGAGAGAGGATACAATTCCAATGAAGTACTCTAGATGCTGTAGGGCCTGCACTGTCTAGACAGATCTGGTAAATCTGTTGTTCCTAACCTCTACTTCCTCAACGCAAAGATGAGTGAGCCTGACTTCCCAAGAAGAATCACAATCAAATTAGTATTTCTTTAAAATATTCATCAGCGTGGGCTAAAAGATATGAAGAGGGAAGCCAATATTAAAAGAGGGCTGGGATTTCATTTTGGTAACCCAAGAGATGGTGTCTTCTAAACTTGCAGCTGTTTAAGCCCAGATATATCTGTTCTTAATGCAAGAAAGGAAGGTAATTTTGCAGGTGGCAACCACACTTCTCACCCCTCCCAGAGATATTGAGGGCTTTACCATCCTTACACAAAGAACTCAAATTCTTTAAAGCGTTAGCTAGGCTGGAAAGCCTCCCGGTCTTTGTAATGGACTAATGAATAAAGATGCTTTCCTGTTTGCTGAAGCTGGCCTTGTCTTCGCCAGAGCCACCTCTCAAGACACACCAACGGTTGATGAAAGGGAGGTGTGTGACGACCAGCTCTTGGTGCCAGAGAAACTCCTGCAGCCTGCCTAGAAGGAGAAGGCGGAAGAGCTAATCAGCATTTCCTGCCACTGAGAGAGAGGAGAACCCGCTGTCTGCAATTGATTTGAGGATGTATGTTCACAATAAGCCTTGACAGGCTGCTGAGATGGATTGCACAAATGTCAAGGACTTCAAGATAGGCCTTATTTCTGTAAACAACTTGTCCCAGGACACTGTGCCAATGGGAAGGGCTGTTGAGATCAGGGAATGAACATGAGTTTGAAGCATGAGCAAACTCAACACAAGAACAAAATACACCAAGACCGCATTAAAATCAGACAAGTACAGAACTCCTAGTGAAGAGAGGCAGCTATTTCCTTTGCCTTAGCGGAGCCCTGTGATGCAGGACTTGGGTGTTCTGCGAGTGTTTTTCCCACAGCTCCTACAGAACCCAGTGTATTTTCCACAATCCTCAGTTTCTAGATGGAGGATTTAGGGCATAGACAGCATATCCACAATTGCAAAACCAGTCAGTTGCAGAAAAAGGGGTAGGACCCATCTTTTAAAAGTTCACAGAGCCACAATGAGACAGCATAACACCAGCTTCTCCCATACTTCAGGTCTTAGATACAGGAACGGAAATTAAACTTGCAGTGTATTTTACTTTTCATGCCTTTAATATCTGTATAGAAATAAACCTGATTTTTTCTTTTAAAGGGAATAATTGGAATCTCTAGGGATAGGTAGAAAAATACTTAAGATATAAAAAACTCCTTCCTGTGTGAAAAAAAAGTCATACAACGTGGCACAGAGGAGAGCAGTGAGGAGCATTTACGACTCCACACAAAAACCACAGAGAAGATCAAAGAAATCATTCCACTGGATCAGAAAGACAGGGCAACTTGGCCAGCTTCACTTGATTGACACAGTGCCAAGGTCTGACAGCCAACAGCAGCTTTAGAGCATCATGCAAACCCTCTTAGAGCCAATGTGGAGATGTAAGAACTTGCAGCAAGGTGATCATCTTCGCTGCCTACCAGGTCAGAAGGGTTACGGGGAAAAGAAAAAGGGTTTCTTCTTTGCTCTTCAGGAAAAAGGAGCCATGAACACCTCCCCTGGAGAGGTTTGCAAGGTAGAGCCTTGCAGGCATGGCAAAAAGGGAACCCAATACGCTTCTCCAGACAATTTTGAATTTGACGTTTATTTATTTGAAAGCTCCCTCATAGAAAAAGAGGGAACAGAGGTTAACCAAATGAATTACAAAACTGGTAGAAAAAGCAGCATCTGAACACTACAATGCACACTGCTGTTCATCCTTCATAGGGTCTTAAGAATGCAGTGTTAAATTAAGATTCAGGCAGCACTGCCTGCTCTAAAGTGCTGCCAGTGGGACAGGACCCTATTACCTGCCTGGCTCTGAGGCATGAAATAGCTACTGCAAGAGAGTTTGTTGACGCTGATATACAACAGTGTATATCAGGAGAGCAAACATCACCCCTTCCTTCAATGTTAGTGTTCAAGGGCAACAAAAGCAGAAGCACTGAGGTTTGAGTTTGAGTTTTGTGGCATGTCATCCACCCCCAGCAGAGGCCACATGTGCACTGGTGGTACAGAGAGTGGTGACAGCAATCTTCCAAAAGTAGAGACTAACAAGACCCAGCACACAGCCCACATTTAAGCATACAATTGTAGACTCTTATTTTACTCCTTTTCCCACATTGTCTCTAGAACAACATTAAAGCATGTGCAGGAACAATTTTGTCACACCATTTTCCTGCTTTCAAAACAGGGATTGTGGTGTTAGATGTCAAAGGCCTCAGTTCTTATGGATGTGTTCTTATGCAATTGTTCCAAGCAGTTTGTCTAGGGAGGGCAGCAGCAGCTCATCTGTACACGGCAGCAGACTGAGGGCTGCTTGGAAGAAGAGGGTTTGTCAGCATTGCTGAACTAAATTTCAATGGTGATTAAAGGCAGGTAACAACAACTAACAGCCTCCAGCCTCCCCTCTCTGACTTCAGAAAACACAGGAAAGAGTTGGCTGTTTTAAGAACTGGCCAATCCTGGAATTTTTAATTTTTTTTTTTTTTAAACAGTCAATGGACATGATAAAAGTGTTCTGGCACCAAACATCTCAACCTAACATCCCATAAAGTTAGGACAAAGTACAGTCTGCTGAGTCCCAAAGTTAACAAAACAATGATACGTCACCATGACAAAAATCAGACCACAGCCATTCGAGGGCCCAGAAAAAAAAAGTAGTAGAAGCTTAAAGCTTCAGTTTTCCTCTGAAACAGCACTTGAATGCAATATAGAAATACACTGACACCACTTTGTACATTTTAGGTTGCTGGGCATTACACACCCATATACGTTCTTATCCTGCAAGCCTGCCACACGTCTCCAGATTTTGGCAGCCTCCATGCGGAGCTACTATGCTTGTCAAACAAAGGCAGATCTTTGTTAGACCAAACATCTCTACTTCTACCTCACCACCTCAACTGCTCCTGAGGTCCCTGTGTTATGCAGCTAGGCATGGCAGCAAGATCTCCATCCGAGCTTCTTCAGGAAAGCTATTACTTGCATCATCATGGCCTCAGTGAAGTAAGGTCAAGAAGAAACAACCTACACAAAAAGAAATGGAGGAAACTCAGCAGGACAGCTGCCACACATACAATATTCTCAGCTGGGGAAAATAACATTATTCAAGAGCACCAATTCAAAAATTGAATAGTTATTTATTGTTCCAGAAGTACATTGCTCTTTTATACATATTTCATAAATGATACAGGATTTTACACATGTTCAGATTTTGTTTGTTTGTTTTTTTTTTTTTTTTTTTTTTGTGGGTTTTTTTAAAGGACTTTTCTCCATGCTCCCTCCCTCATCCCAAACACACCAAGGATTCAGCTACAGGATCGTGTTCATTTTTTTTCCCTTTAAAACTCACCACACAAACAGGATAAAACAGATAAAAAATAATCACACAATGTAATTAAATTGAAAGACAGAGGAAAAGGGGAAGAGGGGAAAAAAAATAGAAACATGCACCCATTCGGTCCAACATGCCATTGAGTGAGAAGAGGCAGCAATCCCAGCTGTGTTTCCACATCCACAAGGCACCTGGCATCTAATTAATACTGATTTGTTTTTCTTTTTTTTTTTTTTTTTAAACATGGTTCTCCAAAAAACCCAGAAGCCTCTTTCCATGACACAGTGAGGAGTAGTAGTGAAATGTCAAAAAAGCAGCCAGCCTTTCTGTATATAAAGCTTAGTGCCCTTCCCGCACCTTCATCCTGTCTCCACAGTATTTATCAGCAGGATGCTAAAACAGACTGACCTGCTTTGAACGAGAAGATTTTTATCTGCTTAGAAATCAGCCAGCCTTGGCTAGAAGAGAGGGCAATGGGTCGACTTTCCTTCCTCTATTTCTTTTAGCTAAGAACAAGAGATGTCATTAGCCACTCCTAAGAAATTTTGGCCTGTGGGTGCAAAGTTCATTTAAAGCTACTTAAGCAGGGGAAAGTGCTAGAGAACTGAAGTAGTTCTGTGTCTTGCACTGTAAAAGCCTTGGGCTTTCAAAAAGCCCCCGGGCAAAGAAAATGCTTTGACCATATATGAGACTTTTTATCCCATTACACAAGCAGTCAAATATCAAGTTTAATTATTCCATATTCCAAAACTGTTCATTTAAGCAGGAGTCACAATTCTGCAACAGTTTTATAATCCTTTAAACATTCATCATTTCATAGTCCAGGTGGCTATCAGATTTGGGGTAGGAAGAGGGGAATCTCCCTCCCTTAAGACTGAATATAAAAAAACCTCTCATGCAATGCTGCCATTGATTTCTAGAAGGAGCTCAAGGGCATTGGGACGCAAAGTTTACATAGTTATTATGGAATAATCCAAAATATCAATTATCAAATGTCCAGAAGAAAACTCGTTCCTTCTCTCACTTGGCTACAACCAATCTGTGCTACAAATAAGCAAAGGAGGAAGTCAGTGGAGCACATGGGGTGGGCTGGGAAGGGAAAGCTCACGGTTTTCCAGTAGAAAGCAGTCTTGTAGTAACTTTTTTATAAAAGAGACCAGGTCTGATCAGAAGTGTGCGTGTTAATGGCGGTGGAGTGCAAGTTCTGATCACCAGCCATAGCTCCAGGTGGCTTGGATTCTTTGTTCTTTTTTTTTTTTTTTGAGAGAGAGAAAGAGAGATCTGAATCAGGTAAAGGAAAATTTAAAAAGCTAAGCAGGCTGCTGGTGTCTTATCAAGAGGCAGACCCTGCAAAGCTGGAAGAAGACATCCCTACACCCCAGCATTACATTCTTATCATGAACCCCCCAATCCTGTATTTGTATAGAATTGCCATTCAGACGGTTTTTAAACATGACTATTTGCCAAGCCCTTTTCAGAACTAACATTCCACAATGTCCCATCTTCAGATTTAAGAGATTCCCCCCCTACAGTCCTTTGTCTTGATTAAAGGTAAAAACCCTCCACCGCCACACCACCTCCCAGCTTCCACCTGCAATGCTTTAATTAAAAAGGCAAGAGCTATGAACAGGTTTTTTGCCGGGGTTCAGAACTTCTTTGCTGATCAGTCCTTTTCATCAATTTGCTGGATGGGCAGGTGAACCTGCAGTGGGTCTCGAAGCCTCTTAAGGTCCAATTCTGCCTAAAAGCAAAAGGCACATTATAAAGAACAAGCTCTCGATACACCCTCCCCAATACCATTCCCCTTTACAAAATGGAAATAATTTTCTGTATTTCCTTGTTTTTCCTGTTCAGAAGGGAAGCGTTCAAAAAGTAAAGCAAAGTCACAAGCTCATATTTGGGAAAACCATTCTCAGCACTTACTGAAAGACATGTGCTCTGTACTTCTTTAAACTTGTCTACATGCAGCCACTTAAAAGGAACATGGTAGGGAAGATTTGATTCCCATAAGCTCACTGCAACCTTTTCTTTTAAAAAAAGCCCAACCCAGAACAACTAGATTAGTGGGAATGGTTGATTCTAGAAGAAAAGCTCCATGAAAATACAGCTACCCAAGGGTATCTGCATTCATCACGGCATGAGAAAACCCAAGGGTCTTTCTGGGTTTTCTCATGAAACCAAAAGATCCTAGTCCTGACCTCCCTCTACTCCTTGCACAGCTCCTTCTCCAAAGCAGAGAGAGAGAACACATCTTGCCCTGGATATCCTACACTGTCATTTCCAGACCCTAAGAAAAAACCAGAAAATGATACCAAGCAGTGAAAAAGAACGTGGTAGCTCTGCTTTTTCTGCTTATACCATCCTTCTGCAGAAAGGCTCTCAGAAACATGAGGAAAGATCTCTACCTGACTCCCTTGTTGAACAGATTCCACAATGTGGATAGTCTGCCAAAAGTGTCCGTCTGCAGAATATGAGAAATCTGCCCCCATTGTCTCTAACAATACAGCTAAATTTTTTTTTAACATTATTTTCCAAGACTGCAACCCAGTGTACTGAAGTACTATGTCAGGAAGACATGAACTGAATGGATGCAAGTCTTCATTCCTCACTAAATCCATCTGGTGTGTAGGAGCTGAGAAGAAAGGAAATCTTGAATTAGGCTCCTCTGAGGCATGAAGTGCCTGAAGCAACTCGAGATTTGCCAGCAGTTTCTAAAAGGCCCTTACAGATAGATACAGGCAACCATTTCATGTTGATTTACACATCCAGCAGTTCTATTCCTGGGCATATCAAAGCCAATTCAGTGATTGCACTGGGACTGTGACAAGAAAGTGGGCTGAAAACTTAAAGGTACTTCTTGTTTGAGGTGAATCTATTAATAGCAGCTAAGAACTAGCAAGCAGTAATTTCTTTCTCTTCTGGAAAAATTCTTGTTACCTGAGCAATTGCATCCTTGAGTTGATTGTATTTCTCTAGATCAAATCGTGTCTTTTTGGCTCCTTTATGGAAAAATAATAAGTACTGTCTGTCTCTGGCATCTGGATAAACGTATTCCTAAAGAGAAAAAAAAAAAAAGGAAGATAGGAATAAAGCCACAACAGGATGCAACTCAGCACAGTATGTATCAGGTGTGTTTTTGGGAGGATGACTAGTTTCTGTCAGCAAAGGCACAAGACCAGACAGCATTGTCTAAGCTCACTCAGTGTGGTGGGGTAACCCCAGCTACAGCTAAGCCCCCACCCAGTCACTCCACTCCCCCACAGCCAGATGGGGGAAGAGAATCAAAAGGGCAAAACCCCAAGAACAACTCAAGAGTCAAGATAAAGACAGCTTAATAAGTGATGAAAAAACCCCGTACGAGTGATGCAAAAGCAACCACTCGCCACCTCCCACCAGCAGACCAATGCCCAGCTAGTCTCTGAGCAACAGCTACTTTGGAGAAACTCTCCTCCCTCTGGTTTATTGCTGAACATGACATTATATGGTATGGAATATCTCTTTGGTCAGTTCAGGTCAGCTGTCTTGGCTGTGTGCCCTCGCAACACCTCATCCAACCTCAGCC
Organism: Vanellus vanellus; assembly: GCF_965231255.1. Lineage (NCBI taxonomy): Eukaryota > Metazoa > Chordata > Aves > Charadriiformes > Charadriidae > Vanellus > Vanellus vanellus. The sequence goes on along the minus strand of NC_138912.1, from coordinate 38,371,985 downwards.
TATTCCTAGGGGGGCTGGGGGAAGCAAGAAAACAGAGAGGGCCTTGATGCTGTGCAAGCACTGTTCAGCAATAGCAAAACCACTGTTGCAGTATCAAGACTGTTTTGGTCACAAATCCAAAACACGCACCATACCAGCTGCTATGAAAAGCATTAACTCCATCCCATCCAGACCCAGTACAGTCAGGCATTTGGTTCTCTACTAATATGGTTATGCTCCAGCAGCGAGTTACCATCACTTCTCTCCTGTCCTGAATGTGTGGATCCTTCCATGCAGAGAGAACAAAAACTAACAAATTTCAGAGTTCCAATACTCAAAAGTTGGTGTGGAGAAAGGGAGGAAAAAAGCTATAAATACCAGAATAAGCCTTTGTAAGATGGCTCCTACTCTCTTTTTCTTAAGGTCATAAACATGCAATGGCTAATTAAATCAACAATAGTTGCTCATGAGTTCATCTCTTAACCAAGCTATGCAAGTGAGAATAAGAACCCAATACAACAGCTTATGCCAGGGATGCTCTACTGCAAGAAGTCACAGCTTTTTAGAGCACGCAGATAACTCTGAGCAGCAGAACTGTTCACACCAAATCCCACATAGCCTCTACAAAGCACGGGTCTGCCTCTGCTGCAGTTAACTCTCCCTTGCACTGGAACACCACACAGCCTCTGTGTCTGGTATGCATCCAATGATCAGGGCTGTGAGGTGGAGAAAAGCTGCATTCAGAATCAAGCCGCACCCGAAACACTCAGATTTTAAGGTCTGGCAGAAAAGGGACTAACTGATACAGATGACAATCAAATCTGAGTTCAAACATGGCAGAAGTTCCAACTGCATTTGGCAAAAACTACTGCAGCACATGTGTCCTCTGCCCCTGAAGTGATACAGCTGACAGACCCCTGGGACACCACGCTGAAACACCTGCAGCCTCTGCTCTAATGGTCTTGTGACAGCAAAGACTCTTTGAGCCCCCCCTCATTATTAGGTGGGATTATGAAGTTTAAGTGGGAGCAATGAGACAAACCACGTACTAGAAATCCACAGCATCCACAGGATCCAGAGAAGGATCTTTCATCTGGATAGGAGGCCAGACCCGTGAAACACAAACAAAAGCATTTCCAACGCGATCCCTGAACCTTTGTCTCTTTAAGAAGACCAGCATCTCGTGTCAGAGATGTGTTCTTTCTTGAAACTCAGAAGGTACCTCATGCACCTGGTTTATTTGGGCTGATAAGTCACAGCTCTCGGAGGCCCCTGGAGCAAGTCAATGTGTGTGACACCACTTGTGTGTGTGTGCATGCAGAAACCATTACCCGTCAGTAGATGAACCTGCATAACTAAAGCAGTCAATCATAAAACATACATCAGCATTTATGGTAACCCAACCAGGAAATCAGCAATAACCACCACCAGAAGACCCCACAACCATACGCCACCATCCTGGACAGCACAAATTTAATCAAGTGGCATCTAGGTTCCGACAGGATAAGGAAGGGGCAAAGAGACTTCTAACAGGCACAATTTTCCTATTTTTCTAGGGAGTAGAACTCAAAACAAGTCTTCTACTCAAGTATCATCAGCACAACAAGTCCTACCTGGCGAGTCATTACGAAATAAGCGTACATTGCCATGGCACTACCATAGGTGATGAAATAGGTGACTGGTTCCATAATGTCCCAAGAATACTCCCACCAGGTGAGGCGGGCCAGAATCCCAAACTGAGTGGCCATGTAGGCCAGGCCTCCCCACAAAACCAAGGTTGTCCTCTTCTCTGCTTTCCTGCTGAGCTCCATCCTTACCTGAAGGAGACAGAAGTACGCATCTTACATTCTCAAAAATAATAAGTTAATATAATTAAGAGATATGTAAAAATAACACCTTGTATTTATATTAAATCTTAAGTTGAGACATATGATTTGAGTCTAGGTTAATGCAGAGAAATCCAGCCTTCTTTTCCATCAGTATCTTGCCATCATCCATATTTTATTCTGAGCATGCTCTGCATACCTTGCAAAGCTGCTTATTTCCTATGTTCAGAGATGTCCTGTTGCATTATCTCCTGTCTTTATTTACTACCAAGTTCATTTCCAATTATATAAAGCAAGGAAACAAAATACTTCCACAGAAACCAGAAACAGACATGGTTTGGTATACACTTACTGCATCTTCTGCTTCAGTGATCTTTAAACTACTGGAAGCACGCCAGGGATCTAATTAAAACCTTGAAATAAATTAAGGCCACATTTGGAGGATAAGTAAAATACAATGGGAAACATCTCACTTTTTCTAGTGGTGCTAGTTGCTCCTTCAGTTCCTCTAGTCTTCCTATCAGCTCTTTCTCTTTGTTCAGCTGGTGCTCCTCAATGCACAAGGCAGTGTACAACTGCTGAACCAATGTCTTGACATCATTCAGCGTCGTTGCATTTTCATGGCTTAAGAGCTCTAGGAAAAAAAAAGAGACTGCTTTATATGCATTTATCCACAGAACTTCTCATATACTCTTCAGAACTGCTATTAGTCTACACAGGAATCGCATGAAACTATCTTTTCAACAAAGAAGCCTTTGGAAGAGCTCCAGCACTCTAAGACAATACAATTTCTTCCAAAGAAAACCAGGCTTTATTATTGGCTATTCCTAAAATTTAATAAGAACAAGGAAAAGAGATATATGCTATTAGTTTGCCAGATATCAACAGCTACTTCTGATCCATATTTACATGTAAGACTTAACAAAGACAAATGAACAACTAAACGAGCACAATGCATCACACCAGCTGTCAAGAAACAGACAAAATTCAGACATCAGCAACCACAACTATTGATAATGGCAGCCAAAGATCTTGGGTTAGTTGCCGCAGAACATGCAGTCTTAAGGTAATTATTTTAAATACCAATGCCAGGAATTGTTTCTCAACACTCTGTGGGCAACCCTGTGCTATGATGCCTATAGGACAATGGAATTATCCCTCATAGTATTTAAATAAAGACCATAACAGGACCACTAACTGAAACTGCCTTTATTCCTGCATTTCAACACAAAAAGGATTCCCAAAGGAAATCAACTCGTAAAGGAGTTGTGACTAGTGATATATTACACACTCCATATGGAAAAAAAACCCACAAGTTTCAAATTAAAGCAAAAGAAATTGACATTAGCCAAATAATCTAAAAATACTATTTTTTTTGTAGCATCCTTGGTCTTGTACCTTAAGTTATCTTCTCAAAATATGATTTTACCAACACAGAAAACAGAACTGACATGGGAAAGATGCAGCAACCTGTCTGGACTTGGCCTGCAACTCTCAAATGAGTGAAAGAGTTTAGAGTCATTAAAAGCTATGGACAACTTAAGTTTTAACACTAGCAGCTCAGGGGAACAAAGTGACTCAATTGTCTGTGCCCAGGCACACAAAGCACACCATATCCCCCTCCCAGCTAAGGAGCTGCTGTTCCCCTATGAAGGAAAAAAACCCCCATGTGTTCCTACTGAAGGGACCATCAAAAAGCACTTAGTATTTGAGATTACAGTATTCATCTCAAAATACACAGGGTGATTTTGTAAAAATGGAAAAGCAATAGTTTAGAAGTTTAACAGAACTAATCCCAGTACCTATTTATGGGCACACTCATTTTAATATAAACTAACTATAGAAATCTCCTTGGCAAATGAATCAGAGGTAGCATTTCATGTAACCTAGGTGATCCCAGAGCTCACCTACCAGCACACAATGGGTAGATCATACAAGCGAGCTAACAAAAAACACACCAACTCACCGACACAAACTTTGCTCTCCCAAACATTAGGTAAGTGGGATGTATGAATTGCCTTACCTCGGGACAGCGATTTCTCCAGTGCAGAAATAGACACCACGTTTGCATTCTCATTTAGTTGTATTAAAAATTACAGACCAGACCAGCTAGGCTTGATATCATCACCTGCTCTCAGGGGCTAACAGTTGGAAGACATACTTGCCTAAAATTGTCGCTCCACTTCTCTGGCTTACAGTATCTTTTAAGTGGGTGAAAACACTGCATTTAGGACACAGCAGTGGGGTGAGAGAGCAGAGGGTAACTTTTTTTGTGTGAGACAGTCAGTCTTCATGCAGAGTTTTCTGTCAAGATGCTTTTAGGGACATTGGAACATATCTCTAGCGGAGGTCAGTCAAATCCACAGATAGGGGAGAAACAGCATCTCACCCAATGCTGCACTCCTAATTCCAGAGACTCCTGCATGCTAAGGACAAGTGGCTGCACAAAGTACCTCAAGACAGACATTTCTTTTTTACTTGGTATTTTGATATCATGAACAATAAAATGCTAGAATACATTTTTATTATTTTCCTTGCACAAATATCCTTGGAGGCCAACTACATCTACAGAGGAAGATAGCATATATCAGCAGGTCTTCCGGGAAGTCAGCCACCCAAGGTAGTCTCAGACCCAAAAGATATGGTCAGTCTCCTGATTTTTGATAGATCAGCCTCCTTTATCATGTTGTCTTATTCAGGCTGCTCAAGATGGTATAAGGAACATTAACAGTTTCCTCGCAGCTTTTGCCTTATGATTTTGTTTGTTATCTACTACTTGAAGAGAAGTGTAAGAAAGGAAGGCCCAAACACTAGGGAAAACATACAAATAAATAGGGGAAGGCATTTCCACCATCTAACCTCAACTGGACATGCAAGTCAAATTATAAATCCTTACTAATTTGTTTTCCTGTCTACAAGGCTTAAGATTCCTTTTAGAAAAATACTGCTTGCAAACTTCACATTATTGTCCACAACAATAACAGAACAACAAGGTAGACAAAAATCCCCCACTATCTGTTAGCCAAGCAACATTTCCAAAACTGGTCCTTTTGTTTAAGTCCTCAGAAGTAAGTACAGGCATGCGAGAAGCTGGTGCTTTATGAAGCCTATAAAGTTGCCTAGGAGAAAAAGTAGATGGTAGATGAAAATACCAAGTTCCTGCCTTCGCCAGGAACTCTGGAGTGTCTCAAAAGCGTCTTGCAAGTTTTCACATCCAAAGCCCATTACTTAAAAGGATTTTCTAATTGACTCAAAATAGGTTGGCTTCCCTTCCTATTTAATTCTTAGTAATATAACCTTGTAAGAGCACGGTCTCATTTATTTCACTGCTTGTTAGCTAACAAGGTTTCAAGGTTTATTTGCAATTTTCGAAGTACCACACTTAAAAGGAAATAATGTTAACTGTCAGGTGAGGGAACGATTTATTCTTCCAAATCAGATAATGTAAGTTTCAATCTAATTCCCATTTTATATTATAGTCCTTCAGAATGAGTTAAATTAAATTACTTTTCAGTAATTAGAAAAAAAAAATCAGAAAAATTTAGAAATTAAAAGAAATGACATTTCTTTATTTATTCCTCTTGGGGGGGAGGGGAGGGTGTACTGGCTTTGACCAGAATGAATATTTGCTTTTCATCATTGACTATTCAGATTACTTGGATATCACTAAATTAGAGTCCAAGGGCAGGATTAGATACTGCAGGGTTTCCTTTAGAAATAACACTTCATGTTCTTGAACAAGTTAATGAAGCATGCTGCAATTAAACAGGGAACTCAATACTGAAACTTAATTCTGATGTTTACCAGAACGAGGCTGGTTTACCTCTCTTTGGTGGTCTAACATGGTATGTGACATCATTAATGATCAGTTTGAAGTCATCCAGCAGAAGCAAATCTATGCCCGTGGAGGAGGCGACACGCGTGCCATCTGTAAGGCAAACACAGATGACTCATTAAACAGTAGAAACAAAATACCTAAACATGCTGTAGCTAAGCAAGTTGTAATGCCATCCCAAATCCAGTTGTTGGACTTCCATGTTTTTCCACAGACAATACTCTTTGTCAAGATGGATATATAGAATGGGAGAGCTTAACATGGCTAATACTAGCTGAGCTGTGTGTGCAGCTGCTTTTTTAAGTCTGTGATATTTTAGGTCCTCTTATAAAAAGCAGTTCACGTCATCCCACACAGTTAGAATATTTTATTATGTTTTGCAATACAATCCACTTAAGTCACCTTCATCTCTCCCCACTGGCATTAGAAATGATTATTTCAATCTCTGGTATCAGACAGCTCTGACATCACTAAGCTACAAAACGCCTCCCTCTCAGGCCAAGACTTTTCAGGAAATACCTGCTTTAATGGCACTTTCATAAGACATCCTCATGGCATTTCAGAGCTTTGGAGGCTAGCAGATACATAGCAATTGAGCAAAACATAGCATGTGACATTAAATGAAAGATGACCAAGTTTTCATAGCTAAGCAAGATACTATTTCCCTTGTACCACCTTTTACACCCAATTCCTTACAATTGGAGCATTCACATAGGCTGCATATCTTGTGTCTTTCATACTAGATAGTAGAAAACTCACCCAAAACATAGACATTAGTCCTAGTGGAGGTAAGCTAAGCATTAGGAATGTTTTCCTACTTCACTCTACAGTCAGATCAGACTATACAGGGACATCTAACAATATTCTTACTCTAGGAATGGTGTTTCTACCTTCTGTTTTTTCAGGAATGTCCAAGAACTCACACCATAACAAGCTTTTACTTAGAAAGGTAAAGGCTAGATGAAAACAGCTGGCAAGCAAGCAAATCAATTAGTTTGTAAACAACAGTACCTGCTGAGTAGATTGCAACCCGATCAATTCCTCGGTCCTCTGCTTGCAGCTGTTGTAAGAACACACCTACAGAGTCCGAGATCGGTTTAAGCGTGAACTGGCAACGCTCACGCCGGGATGGAAGATTCACAGAAATCACAGGTAACCCGTTTTGGTAAACCACTGTCACTTCTACAAAGACAACAAAAATGCAAGTTGATCATTAAAAATTAACAGACCTTCTCGTAATAGTTCTCTATTTGTCCCATGGAGAAAAAGGCAAACACGGTTATGAGCTGAACATGAAAGACACTAAGTTTTAGGTTTATCTTTTTTATCAAGAGATCTGTCATCCTTCTATTTTTCTTTGGACACAGGTTTTCACTCCCATTAACTTAGCAGTATCTGTTAAACTTTCTGTGCTCTGTGGAAAAGTAGAAGACATTTACTCTAAGCACAGTCACATTTATCATAGAATCACCGAATGGTTAAGAGTTAGAAGGGACCTTAAAGATCATCTAGTTCCAACCGCCCTGCCATGGGCAGGGACACATCCCACCAGACCAGGTTGCTCCAAGCCCCGTCCAACCTGGCCTTGAACACCTCCAGGGATGGGGCAGCCACAGCTTCTCTGGGCAACCTGTTCCAGTGCCTCACCACCCTCACAGTCAAGAATTTCTTCCTGATATCTCATCTAAATCTCTCCTCTTCCAGTATAAAACCATTCCCCCTCGTCCTGTCACTCCACGCCCTGATCAAGAGTCCCTCCCCAGCTTTCCTGTAGCCCCCTTTAGGTACTGGAAGGGGCTATAAGGTCTCCCTGGACCCTTCTCTTCTCCAGGCTGAACGACCCCAACTCTCTCAGCCTGTCCTCACAGCAGAGGTGGCTCCAGCCCCTCTGATCATCTTTGTGGCCCTCCTCTGGACACACTCCAACAGGTCCATGTCCTTCTTTTATTGGGAGTTCCAGAGCTGGACCAGTACTCCAGGTGGGGTCTCACCAGAGCAGAGCAGAGGGGCAGAATTCCCTCCCCCACCCTGCTGGCCACGCTTCTTTTGATGTGGCCCAGGATGCGGTTAGTTTTCTGGACTGCAAATGCACATTGTTGGCTCATGTTGAGTTTCATCCACCAACACCCCCTAGTCCTTCTCTCCTCAGGGCTGCTCTCAATCCATTCTCCGCCCGGCCTGTATTTGTGCATGGGATTGCCCCGACCCACGTGCAGGACCTTGCACTCGACCTCATCACTTCATGATGTTTGCACAGGCCTGCCTCTCGAGCCTGTCCAGGTCCCTCTGTGTGGCATCCCTCCCCTCCAGTGGGTTGACCACGCCACACAGCTTGGTGTCACTGGCAAACTTGCTGAGGGTGCCCTCAATCCCAACATCCATGTCACCAACAAAGAAGTTAAATAGTACCAGTTCCAGTACTGACCCCTGAGGAATGCCACTTGTCACTGCTCGCCACTTGGACATCGAGCTGTTGACCGCACCCCTGTGAGTGTAACCATCCAGCCAATTCCTTATCCACCAAGTGGTCTATCTGCCAAATCTGTGTCTCTCCAATTTAGAGACAAGGCAACATGATATCTAAAAGCCGCAACATGCCAGCACAGTATGTGTTTTTGAGAACCAAAGTATTGTGGACAAGAAAAGACAAAACACTGTACAATTTAGCAGGATTTATAGCCCAGAAGACAAAGGCAGACTGTGTATATTAGGAAAGATCAGGGAAGGACCTACTTCAAACCTTTTTATTCTTGTTTAGTTCTAGTTTCCTCCTCTCTCCCCTAAGACAACAAAAAACAAGACAGCAGTCAAGGAGTATGAGGTTATAGGAACAGCGCTCTGAGTTTAAGCTTCAAGGTCATTTCATCTAAAATTCATGGAATCAATACATTTTGTACTTCAGAAGATAGACATTACTTCTTAGGTGTAGATAAAACAACATTTTCTGTTTCCTTAGTGCTGTCAGGAGCTTCTTCAAGAGCATTCTTAAGGATTTCAGTGCACCTTTCTAAAATTTATGGTAGTGACCTGTACGAACTGTAAGCTAGTTATTATTTTACTGCCAGAAACACAGCCCACTGTGTGCTTCAGGATATCCATACATAGAAAAAAAGAAGTTAAGAGTTCGTATTCCCTAACCCCTTTACTGAGTCACAAAAAGTCGAAATTTTCCCCAAGTGCAGTAGTTGCTAAGATATAACAGCACACCTAAAAATGATTCACTTTGAATTGCTATGTATTTTTCTTATGTAAAAATGTAAGGTCTTTTTTATTGTACAGAGCATTTGCCACATCTCAAGGATTGTGCAGTCGCACCCACCCACGCTGCATCTGGCTTTGTATTCCCACCTGTTATAGCTTTGGCCAACTCTATGAACCACAACGTCTAAACTCATCTAACTCATGTATTGACATACCAAGTCAATTTAAGCAGCTAACATCAAAACTAGTTGGTCAAGGAAGTCGATGCAAGTAGAAATAGAAGCAAATAATGTAATTTTAGCTACCGAAGGAAACTATTTCTCAGCATGCCACTGTTCAGAAAGTTTTGCCACCAATGGCCTTTATACCTCTCCTTTCAGTGATTTGCTGCCAGATGACCGAATTGCTTATCTCAGGATCATTTGCATGTTAGGATAAGTCTTGGGGCAACATGCCCTTCTGAAAAGGGAGGGTCAAGGCTGTTAAGAAAGGACGCACCAAGTATACTTTTACAAAGCCAGAAGAGTTCTCTTGGGCTTCTGAGTTTACTGTCACATGCCTTCAAGAATTGAATCAAGCATACCAAGGGTTTTTGCCCTCTTCCAGGGGATTGCTATCCAGTGCTGATAAAGAGGTCCTCATGTTATGTTTAAACACTAGGTGGAAATGACCAAGTATGGACATCTAAAAGGACTAAAGCATCCCAAGAGGCCCCAGTATTTGGAAATCTATAAATGCTTATTCTCAAGATTCAGACACCTGACAGGATTTTAGTAGCTTTAGTGTTTCGAAGCTTAAAACTCAGAGACAACAGTCAGATATTTACTGAAAAAAATAAAGCAAACTGCCAATTTATTTGGACAGTTAGACAGAATTTCAAGCTTCTTATCAACAGCTGTTATGACACCAGCTATCAGATTTTTGCAGTCTTTCACTCGAGTATTTGAGCAAGAGACTGGTAAGAAATAGATTAGCATTAGCTACAGCTGTGATAGGAGGCTCAGATGGAATGATCAACATGTTTAGAAGCTTAAAATAGCCACTTAAGTATTGAATTCATTGGTTCTGTAAGCAGCATATACAACATTAACTTATGCACTGCTTACATAACCACAAGACACGGAAAAACATTCTTTACTTAAAATGCTGCCTTGATTATACAGGCAGCAAGCCAGTTTATTGTAGAGCAGAACAGATAACAGTGTTTGCACCAACACATTTCTGTATATCCCCATTGGTACAACACAACTGCAGCTCGGTGACCACCAGCTGCAGAGGAATTGCCTACCAGCACCAGCCCTGCTGCATTTTAACCCTCCACAGACCAGATAAGAGACCTCAGTGATAAACGCAATAGGACAGACTGCACCAAGAGACATCAGCATTGGCAACACACACAAAACCTTTCTCAAGGATGTCCAGCTTAGGTGAAGTGTTAAAGACCGAATTATTTCTTTCGGATGACAGGTTCAGTAAAGTCTGGAATTACAGCTAGTTTATGTTTTCCTCACAAAAAGCTTGTAAAAGTAATTTTCTAGCCTAAATCACCAGCAGGGAAAGTCCGTAATTCCAGTTTGATCCTCTCATCACCTCCCACACAAATAATGTCTGGTCAGATTACTATTGCATTCGAGAGGGAAGAGCCCGGAGACAAATAAAAAAAAATAATCTAAAGGACATGTCAGCAACACAAACCTAACAGACAGCTCCAGTAAAAGTTATTAACAAGACACTGCGATATGGCTGTCTGCCTTGCTCTCCTCTGCTCTGACAGCCCTGTGGATTGCCTGCATGAGGGCAACTACAAGCTACTAAGTGGTCAAAGCATTTTGGCATATCATTAATTATAGAGGTCATATTTTGGCTAATCTTCACTGATTACATTTTAAGCCAGTGTTTAAATACATGGGACAAGTAAAAGAAAGTAATTGTATATGACTGTATTTCACTTACATTTACAGACACCTACAACCTGGCCAGGGATGCTGCTAAATAAGACAGTGGAGAACTCAAAGCTTTACACAACATATTAAGCGTGAGGTTGCTGTGACGTATGAATTGTATCCAAGCACCACAAAGTTTTTACCCAACCCTATGTGCACCAGTAACAGGTCATTAGTATTTTTTAAAGATTTCTGTTAAGCAATACATTATGCCAAAAGAAGGTACAGTAAAAAAAGGGGGTGGCCAAAGAAGTCAGCGTTGAACATTTACTACTGGTAAAGGTGAAGTTATTGGAAGAAATAACAAAAATATTCAAGCACAATATGAGGAGAGGTAAAAACCAAATCAGGCAAGTAGCTACACACTTACATTATCCTCTTGACCTTACATTTGTCCTCTACACTTCTATCTATTTAAGCTTTCAGGTTTTTATTTTGAGTTCTCCACAGCAGTCATGTTCTCTTTGTGTTTGCACACACTCACTATCCTGGCAGGGGAAGCAATTGTGCCGGAACCCTTTACTTTATTAGCTTTCAGGCTTTATTAACAAGCCTTAACGGGGAGAGGATCCACTAAGCACTTGTGTCAGTCAGCATAAGTGCTCTACTCTTTGCGCACAGCATGCAGATGTTAAGCCAGCAGTGATCTCAAAGCTGCTTGTTTTCCTCTTTGTATTCTATCATACTGAGATTTTTAAAGTTCCACTAGGGCATTCTTTTGCTTTATGTTATCACAACCTTATTAAAAAAGCTTAATGTCTGAGCTGTCCCAGAATTTAAATAAAGGAATAAAATTGCCTTGCCTTCTCAGCTTATTCACTGCAGCAAACAGTACTTTCAAACATTTGAGCAAGTAGCTGGTATGAACTGCACTGTCATTACATAAATAAAGTTAACAGGGCACACAGTACCCTGAAAGGTAGACATCACACAGCCCTCACAGCTACATCAGGAAAAAGTCTGGCAAAACCCATTCGGACAGTTGCAGGCAATCACATCTTTCTTTATAAGGCCTGTCTGTTTTTTTTTAAGGACAGTTATCAGAAAAGTTGACTATTTCCTTAATTCTTCTTGACTGACTTTATTCTCTGTCATTTCCTTAGTCCAGAAGTGGATTACCTCCTAGCGAAAAAAGCCTCAACCAGAAAAGGGGTCAGGGAACATGATTTAAGTTAGTGAAGTCAGAAGTGAGCCAAGAGTTTCTCCATGTCGATACTCACCATCAGAGGGCACTACTGTACTGCAATAGACCACTCTCACACTCTGCCAAGGAGAAAGCCTCTGATGCACCTAGAAAATACAAGCACAGCAAAAAGGACAAATGCTCAGTGCCGTTCGTCTGGCAGAATCACACACCAGTGCCACCTCCTGTCCCCCCTCCCGCCATCACCCACCCCAATGCTTGTGCTAGGCATTTCCTCCCCTCCGCCGCAGGGGTAACCACAAACCAGGAGCGCCTGTCAAGAACAGCCTCTTCTTTTACCATCTGCCACCCAGTGGGGTTTCCCCCCTCAGCCAAGTTCACCTCTCCACACCTCACCCTCAACTTACATACATAGTTTGAAGCGAGAACGTAACAGAACAGCTGTGATTTTTTTTTTTCCTTAATGTAAAATATATTCTCAAAGCTGCATTGAGTTAATCAGTTTTAGGAAATCAATTTAGATTACTACACAGACATGGAAAGTAGAAATCACAACAAAATATCAGTCTCCAAGGGTTAAAACAAAAAGAGAAGTTTTAGCATAACAGTGGGGGAGAGTTAGGGAGTTGTGGATTAAGAGGTTAATTCTCTCCGGTTGTTTTCTCTGCTCACATGTGTGTTTTTTTTTTTCTTGCCTTAACAGAGGGAAGCCAAACTCTAAGATGCAAGTAGTAAACATGCCTGTTCATAGAAGAACAAATTGTTCAAGATAAAAACAAGAATTACGATACTGAGCTATAAAAACAAAAGCACCTAGTAAGAAAAGAAAGCTCATGAATGGTTCATATGTTCTACAATCTTGGCAAGGGAGTAATTTGTTCATGAAAATCTAGGATCAGACTGATTTAAAGTCCATCTTCTAGAATAAGTTATACTAGTTATGTATTAATCCTCTCCCAACAGTGAAATTACAATTCTAGCACAAAAGAGCCCAATTTTAAAAAAGAATAAGGCACAACACTAGCTCTCACCTGTCTACGGTGGTATCTCTTTCAGTGACTAGGACTCACATTTTTTCAACAGTTGCAATCCAATATGGGCATTCCTATGGTCTGGGATTATTTTAGTTTGTTGGTTTTTTAAATACAGCTGCCAAACCTGCATTTCTATAAAGGTATCTCACAGGTAGGGCTTGATTTTTAAATAAATTTCTAACAGAAGTTTGCAAACAAAACCCAGGCTGTTGATTATTTCTCTGCCAAATTGTCCAGACCTCCATATTTTGTGAGGTTGCTTTCAATAATCTATTAAAAATAGCTTTATCTGCTACTTCACTTTTCTTCTGAAGCCTGCTATGCAAATAGAGGATAGTTTCAACTACACTAGTTTTTCTTGAAAGCAGGACCTATGGCCCAGGAGGTCAGTGCATTGACAGCTCTGGAAATTCACTCTCATTTGTGCTGTATTTACACTCCATTTTTCCTCAGTCTTGAGAAATGAAAAATCAGTCAAGTAATTTTCAATTTTCTTCCTTGCAATTGCATTTTCAGCTTCCCACAGTAGAGTCAAACAGGCAGCTAACAGCAAAAGAGAACTAAGCATTAAACAGCTATAACTGAACTGAAGGGGGAAGTTGCATGTTTTCGCAAAAGTAACGTTTTTTTTAAAAAACAACTCCTATGTGTTGGGAACCAAAGGGCAAATTTTCCTTTTCACATTTGAAAATAGCAAGTCGCCTGGACTGAAAAATGCCCATGTGCTACTGCTGAACAAGCAGGACACCCCCTACCCCCCAAAAGAAAACCAGTTTTAAAATTGAAAAACATGCAAGCAAAACACAGATACAGACCCACATCCTGGACAAATCAAGCTCTGCTGCCTTGGCATCACTATTATATTATGAAAAAAGTCAGAAGCTTCAACGATCAGAAGCTGTACCACATGTGAGGCAGTTTTCAGAACCAAATTTGACTTAAGGAGGGGAAGCCTTGATGGGAAGTTTAAAAAAAAGACCTTTTCCTATCTGAAACCAGAAACTTCAATTTTAATTCTTCTAAAAAAAGTATCAGATCAGATCCAATAATAAGTGGGCAGAATTTATACAGTGAGACACAAAAGCTCCTGTCAGAGAGCACTACCACAAAGCTTACCGAGCACCATGGCAGAGCTGGCACTTTCAGATATGTGCTTTTCACTACTGTACTCTTCCCTTTTACTTGGCATTAATCATCTATTTTTGAAATGCTGCACATCAAGAGCCTGCCTTTCTACCAGATTTCCATGGCAGACCAAAAATTTAGTAGCAGTTTTCAGAAAATCCTAAAACACACTAAACCCAGTGTTATCCCATTACAAAATAGCTATATAACTGAAAGATATTATCAGCTAGCATCTGCAAAGACTTTACCTTAATGCCATCAGTATTTGACGGGTATAAGCTAGCTCCAGGAGTCTCCCACCCTCATGGAACACAGGCAAGAACAGGGAAAAAGGCAAAATGGGTTGAAAAACGGGGCATGTTAGGTGACTCATCAAAAAGCTGAGGTGTCCCCAGATTTAACCTCTTTGACAATTCTTTTAGCCTGATTCCAGTCTGAACCAACTCTGTTTCGTTAACCCCACAGCAGTATGCTGCCATTACATTTTACAGAGACACTGGTTAAACTATACATATCTGTCACTCCTGCAGCTCTGAACTATGCTATGCTGCCGTCAGAAATTTCTTATCTAAGAAAAGTCTCTACTGGTTAGGAAAAGAAAAAAAAAAAGGAACAAATTAACTCAAAGTCAGCAGAGACTTAAATGCCATCTTCTGTCATCCGAGGTTAGTGAGAGCTTAAGGAATCATCAATCATTTTTATTCTTGAAGGGTGGCTGTTGTTTTAAAATTGAGATGGAGAGAAATGTCTGAACCCTTTATCCAACGTCTGCAATTCAACAGTTTTATGCAGAAATGTGCCAGAAGGCTGAAGCTTGGGACTGAGGCAGTGTGGGGCAGAGGAGAGAAACTTGTTTCAAGCTTTGCTGACCAGATCTCACAACTATTTGCCTGCAGACAAACGGTCAACAGTTCACCACTTCAGCAACAAAGTGCAGAATAACTACATCCAGGTTTCAGTTGAGACAGACTTGTCAACCGCTTGAAAAATAAGCAAGATATTTGGAGTGTGAAAAGCACCAAAGCCAGACCACCGAAATCAGTAAGCTTTAAACACCAGAATAACTTTCTGTGTCTGAAGAGAAGAGATGCAGAAATTCACTGTTCACATTCATTGGATCCTTCGTTTCCTGTCTTATCTGCAGTAAGATGCATGTTAAGAGGCTCAGGTTACGCAGCAGCTTTGCTCCCAGAATGATTAAGGGAGCAAGAGGAAAAAAAAAAAAAAAAAAAAATCCCAGTCCTTTAACTAAAACTAACACTTCCTCCAGCCTCATCAAGGTCTATACTGGACAATCCAAAGGTAAAAATAACAGCATCTCTATAGGTCCTACTGTAGCTGTCTCAATTCTACATGGGTGACAAAGTTAATCAAAGCCCTACGGGGAAGAAAAACACCTTTTAGCTACCAGTGAGCGTTCTCTGATGGGACAAAAGGGAGCAATCTGGCAGAGCTCATGTTCTGCATTTTATGTAATTATCAGTGATAGAATGGTAGCAACTTTGGCGTACCAAGTCTCCAAACCCTAATTAAAATCAGAAAAGAAGTCATCCAGAAAAATAAACACACCCCCATGCATGGAAAAGGTGAATATCTTAATCTAGAACACAAGTAAAAACTTGCTGCTCGCTCATTACCTGGAGTACCAGTGCAGCAAGAGCTGCAGAGCTTTTGTGAAAAATAGCGCATTCTCAGTATATACATTTCTTGCCGTGAGTGAAATCGTTAAGAGGCATTTGCAAGTGCCAGCTGCAACATCTATTTTACAATGTATGAAGGGTCCTCCTTAAATGAGGCTGCTTTAAGTCAGACATAAAGCAGCTCACCTTTTCCAACAGGCAACAGCTATTTTCCTCTCCATTCCAACTCTCACAGCATGAAAAACTGAATGTCTTTCCTGGCTCTGACACTCCTAAAACCTCCTGGCCAGCATCTCGGTGACAAAAATTGCTGTGAGCTTCCCTGCACAATCACAGTAACCCAAACCACCCGCCTCAAAAGTGCCAAAGAGCTCCATTTCTCCATCTTTCCCTCACTTCAGGGCTCCAACTACTTCTGCTCCCGTACTCAGCCTTACATTTTGATGTCTCTGAAACGGTACTTTCATCGTAAGTCGTTGGGTCCCCTTTTGTCCTCCTATTGCTTCCCCCCCTCACACCAGCTGTGTTTGCAAAGCAGAGGAGACACAGAGCAAAACCCTGTCCTGACCAGAAATCTGCCATCCAAACTCCATGAAGTGTAACTTATCAAAACAGCTAATGTTTTTTGCACCAGTAGGTAAGCTCCTACTGCATTTAAGTACATCTAACTATGGTGGATTGACTGTGGCCAGCTGCCCTCTCCCTCCTCTCCTCACCAGTCACCCTCACTGGCACAGGAAAGCTGATTTACTGCCAATTAAAGTAAATAATAGCAAGAAACAGAAAGAAATTAACACACCTTTCCCTCACCCCACCCCTTTTTCCCCAAGATCCAACTGACCCCCCTTCATTGCCAACTCCTTCCCCCTGTCTTGAGGGGTGCTGGGGAATGGAGGTTCCTTCTGGAAACATCCGTGCCACAGCCCATGGAGGACCTCATAGGCAGCAGCACCTCTCCTCCTCCTCCCACCTCAGCACTCGCAGGGTTTTTCCTCACAAATCTCCTTTTTCCAGCATTTTCCCCCTTTTCTTACCTCAGATTCCCCAAGGCAGCACTGTCGGGGCTGAGGGGCCAGGCTGCTCCAGCCTGTGGGGCAGCTGGAACCGGCCTGAGGCAGCCCTGGCCTCTCCTCACAGAGGCCCCTCAGCCCTGGGGCACCCAATACAGCAACGATTAAAGCACAGGTTGCAAATAAAGCCCTTCACTGATGAGCCAACACGTGGCTCTGAGGCACAGACAAGACCTTTTCAGTCCTCAGACAAGGAAGACACCTACAGCGGTCCCTCAGGTGGGTCTGAGGACAGCATGGGGACAGGGAGAGGGCTTGTCGGTGGCCCTTACGCCCATGATACCAGCCAAGAGGGGTCCCGGCCTGCTGCCAGCGCCCTGATAATTTCAGATGCCTTCTTCAGCATCCTCAGAAACCTCCAAAGAGATAAAAACAGGCCAGTCTGGCATCGGAGATCTCCGCCTGCATATCTCTCCCCCTTCTTTTGCCACCTTCGTTCTTTCAAGACATCTGGAGACCTTGGCCTGCTTCCATGATTTCCCTTTGAAAAAAAGAAAAAAAAAAAACCAAAACCAAAACCTCAAGCAAGCTGGTATGCAAAAACCCCAAACGTCCGGCCAGAGAGAGGAGGGAGCGTGGCAAGGAAATCCTTTGTACCTGGGAGCCATGCTCCTGCACTCCCCAGTACAATTTTCTCCAGTTTCCAACAAGTCCAAACTGCTGCTTTTTTTTTTTTTTAACCGCACAGCTTGTCTCCCAGGACCCAAGCACTCGCCTGATTAAATCCCACTGGCTTGAACTCATTTTTCTTGTTCCCTTTGCCAGTACGCCCTTGCTCACATCCCACTCGAGAGGTCAGCTTTTTGCCCCGAAAAGAACATTTTCACACCTGCTGCCTCCATAGGGCAACATTTCTGCAGATGAAGGTCAAGCAAATGAGAGAACCCCCCTGAACTGCAGTGCTATTCCTCTTTGTGTTTTTCTTTTTTGTTTTAAAAGTCAGGCTGAGGAGAAGGACACAAAACCACCAATGCCAGTAAGACGTGGGAAGTGTTAAACTTTGCATTTGGAATCACTTCTTATGACCTACACTTTAAGCAAATGGTCTTCATTTGCCACACTTCTCATCCCTGCCTGAATTTTCTCTTCTTTCAGCGTTAGTACAGAGCTTCATCACATCTGCTAGGAAAGGAACATAAACAGGAGGTGAGCTATAAATATTCCCTTCTCATCCTGCTTCCTTTGCCCATCTGCCTAAAGAGAAACAGGTAAACCACAGTGTCCAGGAAGAGGCGAGGGTAGGAGGAAGGAGATTCATTCTTTGCAGAAAAGGGGGGGGGGGTTGGGGGGGGAAGGGATGAAGCAACCGCCCCTTGTTCTTCATTGCGCCTTTCTTTCAGGTGTTACTGCTGTTGCGGAGATGGTGCAATGATGAATCTTGTAACAGAAACATCACTGCTTTTGATGGCTTTGATAGAGCCTCTTGGAGGCAAGAGAGGGAAGAGGGCGTAATAAAAGGGAAAAAATTTAACAGACACATTAAGCACATTGATCAAGCAGTCTCTACTGCTTTAATAAGCACTTCCCTTGCCACCATCCACACTTTTCCCAACAACAACAAAACCCCAAACCAAAACCTTTTCTCAGTCTATAGTCTTAATTTTATTGTGAATGTCAACAACTTACTGAGACTTACATTACCCCTACTTTACTTGAAACATGTAGACCAGACCACCATACTCCCTCTTTTCATCTAAACTTTGCACAGTCCTTCCTACCTGTAGCAGGGAACCTGAAGCAGGGCTGGAACCTCTCTCCCTTGCAGTTTGTGATGCCAGATCACGGTTTCACAATGAAAATATTTTTGCTTTACTGAACAAGGATGGTTTTAATTCCATTTCTTTAATACAGCCCTCTCAGTTACTGGAAAAAAGCTGAGAATTTTAATTCCCTTGCATTCTGAAGTCTTGAAAAACAGAAACCAGCCAAAATACCACAATACATTTAAGCCTGTGTCAGCTTTGAAACCTGAGCACAAAGACAAGGCAGAGCTGAATTCCTTTCCCTAGTTTCCAGATTCATTACTGGAATCTTCCTGTACTGAAAAGGACAGTATCTCTCTTCTCAAATTAAAGGGGCTTCCAACTCTGGTTTAAAAAGCAGTCTGAAGTGTTTAGTGAGTTTTGATCTCACCGATTTCAGTGTGCATGATTTTGTCTCCCTCAGCCAATCACAGCTGAAGATTGTATAACCAGAGGGAGAAAAGGAAACACACACACAAATCTCATCTCTATCTAACCTACACAGGTTTGGTCCAAAAAGAGAACTGGTGGAGCAGAAACATCCGTTATCTTGCCAAGAAGTGCCTCAGTCAATAAGAGGCAGTTCTTTTTTACCTAGCAAGTCACATCAAGTCAGTCCGAGCATTAAAGACAAAAAGTAGTTCCCTCTTCCAGATGAGGAGACTTACAGGGTAAGCTTGGAGACCCAGTTAGCTTTAGGATTGAATCCTTTATGAGCCACTTGAGGAGTTTAAGAGTATTGCTAGAATTGTCAGGTAAATTTTACAGATACTCTCATATTCAGTTCAGGTCCTAAGACAAAAAAACATAGGCTTGATAAACGGCTACAAATACCTACGGCCAATTAACATTGGCCAGGTTTCTTCTGTAAGAAATACCAAAGCTTAGGACATTCAACTTGGCTCGCTGCTTCACTGTCTACATGAAGTTTGCATCAGTTCGCTACCAGGTGTGATTAGTACAGTAAAAATCAATCCATTTGCTAGTCCCACGTGTGTTTTATCATAAAGCCCTGGAAAAAAAAAAAATCTTCCATTTGATTAAGAGTGGATACCTGACATTTTTCCCCTAGATATGCTATCTGCTATGAGGATTGGTACTGTGCAACTCTGACTTCCAAATCACTTATGTTCCCTGGCAAGTTATTGTCATAGGAGAGAAGAAAATGAAAAAAAAAAAAAATCCAACAAAAATACATGAATATTTTAAATCCATTTAAGACTTTCATTGTGCTACTAGACCACAGATCAAGGAAGTTTATACGCATACTTAATATCCCTATATGTTAATGTTTAATACCCTTTAGTTAACGATGTACACCTTGTACCTGACCTATTTCACGGGATGGCCTCCCACCTCCACCCCGAGAGAAGAAACTGCGCAATGCTCACCTATGGTGTGCCATAGGTATGTGCCCGGAGAAGGAAACTCAGCAGAAGTTAAACCAAGTGAAAGGCACTGGTCTGCAGAAGCAGATCTCTATTGGCATACTAATGAAGCACAGTAAGACCACAAATGCGCTTATTTTGAAGCTGATGTCTAAAGAGCATGTTAAATTCCATTTTGAAGGTTTCCCAATTAGGGTTTCCTCAGCTCATCTCACATGGCCTTTAAAGGAGGAGATGGGAAACTGGGGTTGGCCCCTTCCATACAGCACAAGGAACAGCCCCATGGTGCCCTGTAACATTCTGCATATGGTTTCAGAAACACAAACTTGGCAGTATTTCCCAAGCTCCTCAACACTGTTGTGTTACAGTTCCAGCCTGGCTAGGGAATACACAGAAAAGCCACTTTGGTCCTGTTCCTCTGGAGCAGGCAGGCACTTATCTTCTGTGGGACTGCTCCCCAAAACAGAATCACAGAATGGCAGGGGCTGGAAAAGACCTTCGGAGACCATCTAGTCCAACCCCCCCGCCAAAGCAGGGTCGCCTACAGCAGGTTGCACAGGAACACATCCAGGCAGGTTTTTAATATCTCCAGAGAAGGAAACCCCACAACCTCTCTGGGCAGCCTGTACCAGTGCTTTGGCACCCTCAAAATAAAGAAGTTTTTCCCTTATGTTCAGACGGAATTTCCCATGTTCCAGTTTGTGCCCATTGCCCCTTTTCCTGTCACTGGGCACCACTGAAAAGCGTCTGGCCCCATCCCCCTGTTCCCGACCGTGGCAACAAGCGGGTCTGACTGGAACTCCAGTGCCCGCACTGACTACTTCATCATCAGTCACCTCTGGGAAAATTCCTTATTTGAAACCCAGAGACCAGAAGGCTTTTATTTAATTGACCACTGATAAAGGGAATTACTGTAACAGCATCTCCCAGTAGCAGTCACTAGCTCCTGCGCTGAATAACATAATCATACTTAAATGCATGAAAGCACAACAGGGGCACTAACAGCTAAACAAAGTTTCAGGAAAGCTAAAGTTGATCATTTCATCTGACAGCCAGCACCATCCTCAGAGCAAGCTCAGTCATGTCCATCATTCCTTCAGGCTGAGCACAATGGGACAAGAGGCTGAATGCCCTAATGAAGGGCTGCTTCTCCCCATTAGGTGCCACCACAGAGCCTGCGGCCAGGTCCTTGTCAGCACCAATTAATTCTGTCACTTCCTGGACCTCCCTCCTCTATCTTAGGGAAACTAGTTGAAACTGGGTTTATAGGCACATGCACTATGCACAAACACACCTTAGTTAGTATAACGATTAAGTCAATGCATCTAAGTTAAATCACTAGTTAAAGAACCTTAAAGTCAAACAAACCAAAAAATTCCCTACACATTTTCAATGGTTACCAAGTTATCCACTGCCAGTATATGTGATAAACCAGGATTATAGGGGAGCATTATGAAAGGAGTTCCCAAATATTTGGATCTGTTTTCATTTTAAAAATACCGTTTTCTACTAATTCTATATCATCCAGATCACAAGGACTGCTGCATTAGGATTTTAACTGAAATTTTTCAAATTGTTTCAGCTCAAGTACTTTTGTTTTAAAAATCCAGAACATAATATTTGCTGTGTTTATACCTCTAACTATCTACAAATTTTTCCCACAGAAACTTTTGCAGCTTCATCTAAAGACACAAGGAAGATCCAACACAAATCAGTTTTGAACAGCCAGTCCTGAAAAGCCGATTTGAACTACTCACCCAATTAAAACCTGTAAACCACACATCAGAGAGATGCATGCTACAAAGGCTTTCCAGTTCACACTTCTTTCTAATATGAACACTGAGGCTTAATTCAGGCAAAGAGACTGAGCAGCCTTGGAAACAAACCACTAGAAAAATGACCATTTTCCTAGTCATTAAGACCATTTAAGAACCAACAGCCCTGAGAAGAGAGATTATCCTGGAAGAGGGGGGATTTGGAATGGAATGTAATGGGAGATCTTTGGCTAGGTCACTTCCTTAAAGCTTTTCCAAATCAATTAAACTGGGTTTAATATATTGTGATAGGTGTTCAGTGGCCTAGAAGAAGGCAATTTACAATTTGGCTCTGAATTACACAAGCTGTCAGAGACACCTTTACAGTTTACATTTTCATTGACAGTCTCAGCTAGTTAATCAAAATTGAATCATTCTTCTCAGGAAAATTAAAAACACATGAAACGGAGCAAAAAAAGCCTTCCTGGAAAAAACACAAAGGGACAGGCATCAAGGTAAGGACTTCAATCATATCCTTTCAATCCAAGCAAGGCAGCTAGCTCAGCTCACAAAGAATAGGATGCTCTCCATACTTCTCTTTCCAAGAACCTTTTTAATGCTTTATCACTAGAGTAAATAAGCCTGAGAACCAGGACTTTTCCTTTCATCCAATGCTAATAATTACTTAAAGTTCTTTCAACCTTGAATCCCAGGTTTCTTCTCTACAGGGCTAGTCTTAAGAGGCCAGAGAACCCTGTCCGAACCACGCAACTGCACCGCCCCACGCAACTAACTGCACTGCCCCACGCGCAGGTGTGCAGCCTGTGCTAAATGCAAGTTGGTTAAAAGCTCCCACAGTTTCCCCAGATATATACACCTCCTTCCACAACTTCACCCCCTGCCTTGGTGTCAGACAGCAAGCAGAGTGTCAAAACCTTCCCCCTACAACCACCCAGGCCGTGGAAGCATGTTGTTACAGAACAGCCACAGCACTGGGGACAAGTTACACTTCTACTCAGTCATGCCTTCTGCATTACAGGGATTCCAGGCACACAAGAGAGAACAGGCTAAACACACCAGAAGATTTATCAAGACTTTCATCAGGATCAGTCAAGTCCGTTTGGGTCATTCCTTAATGAGAAAAGTAGTCCTATACACTAAGGCCATTTTCGCACTTTAAGATGCCATCATCCTAAAGCAGGTTGGAGTTTCCATCCGAGTCTTGCTGTAGTCTTATTTTGGCTGTATGGAGTGAACAAAGGATAGAAAGAGCAAGGTTCTACACTGACATACTGGTAGGACTCTGCCTTGTCTTCAAAGCAGCCCTGTGTTTGTGAAGTCTGCTGGGTTCACAGTTCTGTAGTCTTGCCCTTGTACTGAGGCACAGCTTGCAATCATCTCCAAAATACCTATCACCAAACTCAGAAGTCAGGTTTAAGACTCTATTGCAATTGGTTTCTTTCATCCCTGCCTACTTATTCTACTCCATTGATGGGTGAACTTAGAAGTGAACCACAATTAGCTGTCACAGCTGCTAGTCATGATTATTTCCAACTGCATCTACTAAAAGCTTACGTGTCCAGAAATAGTCTCATGAGACACTGAAAGCAGATTCCTCTTACAACAGTAATTTTTATTGTTTTTTTTAGTATAGACAAAGCTTATTACTAAAACAAAGAGAGAAAGCAGCAAGGCATTACTAGTTAAGAATTCAGGTACCAGGCCCAGACTCTTCCAACCAAACAGTTTGTATTTGCAGACACCAAGTCCCCTGATGGCACTCTTGAACTGATTCAGATATCACACAAAGTGTTGGCTTTCTCAGCACAGCAGTGAAAACACATTAGCCATTGAGAAAGCATTAAGAGAAGTACTAAAATAGCTGGCTGTAAGCAGTATAAGTGGCTGTCCAGCTGAATACCGGGCAATTCCGTAAGACACCTCTAGATTAAAAAAAATAAAAATAAAAAATCAGTGGGAAAGCAGACCACTGTTTTAGACACACAAAACAGCGATACTTACATCAAGTCCTGATTAAATAGCAAAGACCACTAATTTCTGAGGGAAAACAGTCATGATGGAAAGCAAAAACATGGAAAGCAAAAACACGCAAAGAACGGCTTGAAAAGCAGTAGCTAGCATGGTCATAGAGCAGCAAAACAGAAGGAACACAGGTCACAGCCTTGCTACAACGCTGCTTGGCAGAGCAGGACACAGCAACAACTGCAAACAGTATTTTTTCAGGAATAGGATACAACAGCAAACCCACTCAGCGAGAGTACATCCCACATGGATGACAAAAAGACACAGTTTGTCTGCAGACAAGCACGATTTCTGCAGCAGCATTAGGAATAACCTTGTGCTATTATCAATAAGGAGGTTGTAGAGCAAACAAAAAATCCTTTTACCTTGCCTTTTCTCATAGCGGGCACAGTGTACTTCAGTGTTTTGAAGCTAATTTAAAAAGGCAAAAGTCTCATCTCTCTTGTAATTCAAGAACATAACTGTTACCTTGGAAAAATATAATTAAGACCAAGTTACAATTGAGAGAGTTTGAATACAATTTGTGAAATCACGCATGGGTGGTGGACAACTGGCACACCCTTCTCTTAGGACAAATTTCTTTTCCACATTAGAAACCAAGAAAGATTCATTCCTATATGCCTACAGACAAGAGCAAAATATTTAATTAAAGTTCACCAGATCTTTTGGTGGCACTGAGAGGTTCTCGGTATGCAATAGCTAAGAAAGTATTTATGAAGTTAAGCTGTATTGGAAAGACTGGGAAAACACTGCCCTGTTCCAGCCTTTTCGAATGAGACCATCACCAACTGTAAGTTGTCACAAGCCCTTGCTTACACCAGGGGGCTGCTACCATCACGTACTTCACAAAAAAAAAAAAAAAAAAAAAAAAAAAAAAAAAAAAAGTATTTCAACTGTTTAATTAATAACCATAACAAAGAGATAAAGTAACAATTTTACAGGCTAGAATGTAGTCTGCTAGTGGTCATTGGTTTGGAAACATTTGTAAGTGAGACCTGTTCTATTTCTCATGGTAGATACAATTTGTTATTAATATATACAGTATATTTAATAATACAGAAGCCAGTTTGACAGACCAACACTACACAGTAATAAGTCTGATCAGTAATAACTGCTCTTGCCCTCGTTTTCTTCCTTGCCTATTATAGAAAGGGAAGATGCATTTAAATTCAGAGCGTTAAATTTAATGACTTTGACACCACCACTCTTTAGATTACCAAAGGCTTGCCAAAACCTCCATTCCCAAGACCCCTGAAAAATTCAGAAGCATCATCTCCGAGACCACTGAACAGCTACCACCCTTTTGGTTTTGGGGACTGGTCAGAAAACCTGTTGGCAAGTTTGTAGGAAAGCATGTGGCAGTTGAGAGGACTTCTTCTGAGGGAGGGAGTTTTCTTATGCACATTTATCATCATTAACTCAGCTAATTTGAAACTCCTGTTTTGGAATTCTGCATCTTCTGGACATAAAGCCTTGCCTGAGTAATAAAGGAAGATTAAATACCTAGTTTCACAAAAGGAGCAAGATCTCCAGGAAAGCATCCTGTCCAAATCACTCCTCTTACCAAAGTGTCAGATCTACATGCAATTTTCCTGGATGGAGGCAGCTTCTACGATGTTTAAAACCCCCAAATCCTGCACACACCACCACCCCCCCTTCCCCCAAAAGCACAGCAGGAAGTCAGAGCACTCCTCATCCCTGCTGGCTGGAAGCCACGAGCATGCAAAGCAAACTCAACTTCGCTCTGCGGTGCTGTTACTTCACTGATTGGCATTACAGATGTCATTGTCATCACGATCCCTCACTGCATACCAGGAAGTTGGTATCAGCTACCGGAGACCCTGTGGACCTTTCCTTCACAGCCACCTCCACGCTACCAAGTCACAAACCAACCCCTGCAATTTTGTAAAGGTCCATCTTGTACCCTTTGGGGTAAAGGGAGATTTATAGCAAGATGTTGTATGACTGCCCCACTACCCCTCATTTAAAAGAAGTGAAAAGGAGAATCCATAACTCTGACCCTTGCTAGTTTAGGCAGTCACTTATTTCTGGGCAAGAAAAACAAGTACTCATGGACTTCATATAAGAGGAAGTTAGAAAGATAAACAGAAATAAAGCCTGCATAGCCCAAACCAGATTTCAATAAGCTTTCCCATGCCATTTTCAGCCCAGCAAGAGGCTTAAAATGCTCATTCTGATCTGGCTAGAGGTAACTCACACAAGCGTCAGGTTCACATTAATAGGGTGACATGAGCTTCCTTTTATGCCCCAAACCTTCCTAGAACTGCATTTAAATGCAAAATATTTCCCTGCTTCCCTCCTCCCCCCACAAGCCAGGATTTCTTTGATTCTCAATGTAATTAGGAGATAATTTTAACTCTGTCACTAGATTGATTGCACTGGTGCTTAACTGCGCTATTAAGCAAATCATTAGCTGACATGTGGTATCTTTTCCATCTGACAGAGTAATGCTCAATGTTGGGGGGGGGGAACTCTAGAGAAACAACCAGCTCTGATCCTTACATTGCAGAGCCATACGGCTACAGCTGCTGTAGCACTGTTTGGGGAACCATATACACTTTATCATTAACAATGGAAGTGAGACAAGCAGCCATTACTTTAGTCCAACCTGCCTGGCATCCTGCACCCAAGGTGACCAGCGAAGGACAACACAACAGCTAGATCTTGGACCCATCACTAGGTAACTTCAGCAGCGCTACTATATGTATGAGTTGTAACAGCCCAGCAGAAGACCACCAGTTTTCTGTACTTGAGCACTTCGACTGTGCAAAGACCCTTTCTACTTCATTTCTACAACCCTGAAGTCTGAGACTTCCTGCGCCATGTTCTAGTAAAGGGTATTAGAACCCATCAGCTCCAACTTTGAAAGGCTGCTTTACATGTGTATCGCATTAGGAGAAAGTATGGCACGTTCAGTCATTTTCTGCTACCTGAAAAAGGCTCCTGTGCCCCACATCTATTTGGAAGCAGAATAAAAGTTAGTACAGCATCTAATGAGAAGCTTATTTCAAAAGCCACATGACAGCTGGTTAAGTTCTACAAAGGGAGTGTTTTTCCACCTATTCCACCTGGTGATTCCTTCAAGGATCCTAAATTAAGTAGTTAAGTAAACAGCAAGAAATCATTTAAGAAGTCATTGAGCCCAAATCAATCGTCAGAGCATCAAGGAGTCATAAAGAGGCGAATTCAAAACAGCTGTTTTCTCCTTCTAGGAAAACCTGTCCAAACATGAATTTGCACAGAGGAACCATTTTGCAAGTCTGTGACACCAAGGCCTTCTGCTGCAGCAGCCACAGCTACTGACTTTGCCAACCACCTGCTTAGCAGCGGCTTCAACAACTCATTCCCTCCACACCTCATCTCTGAACCATCGAGTCTTTCTTCCTTGTCGCGGTGAGAATCAAAGGCAGTTACAAAGTCCACATTTTGCAGCAGTGGATTTATAACCACACCAGCAGGCATTTTGCAGTCCGGCCCATAACTGGACTGCATCTGAAAATATGTTATTTCTGAGCTGTGAATATCTTCCGTCAATCAGATCCTGTTTGCTCAGCTCAACTTCCTCAAAATTCATGTCTACTTTGCTTGGTAGCAGATTTCATCTAGTTATTTGGTTTGAGTCTCAGTAGATACATTGCAGCCTAAGCCTAAAGCTATACAGAAAGAGCAGACATGCAAGTCCCCATTTCAAAGAAAGATAGGCCTGTGACATTCTTGGCTGAGGATGGGAACCGAAGTCACACAAAAACCTACACCTGAACGTGTACACCTGCACAGCACCCGTACAGCAGCAGGGCTAACCAGCTTTCTGGCTTTACAAACTACCAGACTAACACGAGGTTTCTCTTTAATACTGGACCATGTGGCAAGCTGGAAACATCAGTTCACTTAAGCAGACAAGTGTCCCTGATTAGCTGCCTTCCGTGCAGTAGCCGGCTTTGTCTGGACTCTGGGAACAATAAGAAAAAGCAAAGAGCTTGCTTGTAGCAAGGGTTGAGATAACAATGGAGGCTTTAAACTAGTGTCAGTGTTTCCTCTTCACAGAAGGTACGTTTCACAACACCCGTTCGGTGACTGGCACCTTTTCTTTTCCTCTCCTATGTGCTACAGCACCTAAGAACAAGAGTTTGATAGAGACCAAAGATACTCCATAGCCCTTAAAAGGAATCTCACATGACAGAAATTGCTAAAGTATTAGTGCAATGAATGTTTCTCATACTATTTAACCACATTGCAAGAAAAAAAAGTCCAAGGGCTCTCGGCAAGCCAATCCTGGGAATCCTTTTTTCCCCAACAGCAGAGTTTACAATCCTGGGCCCTAGAGAAGGAGCTAACCTGGCACAGCTGGGGAACCAAATCTAATTCCAGATGGGCTTTTGAAGGTCTCCTTTACTGACTCGACCTTAAAATACAACACAGACTGCCAGCACTTTGCTGATCATTGCAGCAGCTATTGCCTTGGGCATAGCGACCACAAAATGATAAGAGTAAGGAGGAGAACTGCCCACCATGGACTTCTGGAGGGCAGACTTTGGCCTGTTTAGGGGACCAGCTGACAGAGTCCCTTGGAAGGAAACAAGTCTGGGAAGATTGGACATTCTTAAAAAAGGAAATGCACAGGAAAGGCACAGGAGCAGGCCATCCCCACGTGCCAAAAGATGAGCTGGCATGGAAGATGACCAGCCTGGCTGAACAGAGAGCTTTAGCTGGAACTTGGGTCGAAACAAGAGAGTTTGAGACCTTTGGAAGAAGGGGCAGACAACTCAGGAGGACTACAAGGATGTTATGAAGTTATGCAGGGAGAAAATTAGAATGGCCAAAGCCTAACTAGAACTCAATCTGGCTACTGCTGTAAAAGACAATAAAAAATGTTTCTATAAATACATTAACAACAGAGGAGGACTATGGAGAATCTCTGTCCTCTATTGGATGTGGGGAGAAACATAGCAACAAAGGATGAGGAAAATGGTGAGGCACTCAATGCCTTCTTTTGCCTTAGTCTTGAGTAGTAGGACCAGTTTCCTTGGGTACCCAGCCCCCTGAGCTAGAACACAGGGACGGGGAGCAGAATGAAGGCCCCATAATTCAAGGAGAAACGGTTAGAAATCTGCTGCACCACTTAGAACACACAAGTCTATGGGGCTGGATGGGATCTACCCAAGGGTACTGAGGGAGCTGGTAGAGGTGCTCACCAAGCCACTCTCCATCATTTCTCAGCAGTCCTGGCTAACCATGGAGGTCCCAGTTGACTAGATGTTAACAAATGTGATGTCCATTCACAAGAAGGGCTGCAAGGAAGAATCGGAGAACTAGAGGCCCATCAGTCTGACCTCAGTGCTGGGGAAGGTTGTGGAGCAGATCATCTTGAGTGCCATCAAGTGGCACATGCTGAACAACCAGGTGATCAGACCCAGTCAGCATGGGTTTATGAAAGGCAGGTCCTGCATAACTAACCTGATCTCCTTCTACGACAAAGTGACCTGCTTAGTGGATGAGGAAAAGGCTGGGAATGTATCTTCGGTAAAGCCTTTGACACTGTTTCCCACAGCATTCTCCTGGAGAAACTGGCTGCTCATGGCTTGCACAGGCATACGATTCACTGGATGAAAAACTGGCTGGATGGCCAAATCTAAAGAGTTGTGGTGAGTGGAGTTAAATCCAGCTGTCAGGCAGCCACAAGTGGTGTTCCCCAGGGCTCAGTACTGGGGCCAGTTCTCTTTAATACCTTTATCAATGATCTAGATGAGGAGATCGAGTGCATCCTCAGTAAGTTTGCAGATGACACTGAACTGGGTGGGAGTGTTGATCTGCTTGAGGGTAAGATGGCTCTACAGAGGGTTCTGGACAGGCTGGACCGATGGGCTGAGGCCAACAGTACGAGGTTCAACAAGGCCAAGTGCCAGGTCCTGCACTTGGGCCACAACAACCCCACGCAGAGCTACAGGCTTAGGGAAGAGTGACTGGAAAGCTGCCCGGCAGAAAAGGACCTGGGAGCGTTGGTTGACAGCTGGCTGAACATGAGCCAGCAGCGTGCCCAGGTGGCCAAGAAGGCCAACAGCATCCTGGCCTGTATTAGAATAGTGTGGCCAGCAGGATTGGGGAAGTGATTGTACCTCTGTACTCAGCACTGGTGAGGCCCCACCTTGAGTGCTGTGTTCAGTTTTGGGCCCCTCACTACAAGAAAGACATTGAGATTCTGAAGCACATCCAGAGAAAAGCAATGAAGCTGGTAAGGGGTCTAGAGAACAAGTGTTATGAGGAGTGGTTGAGGGAACCAGAGGTGTTCAGCCTGGAGAAAAGGAGGCTGAGAGGAGACCTTATTGCTCTCTACAACTACCTGAAAGGAGGGGGTGGGTGGGTGGAAATAAATAAATAAAAAAAAAATATCAGTCTCTTCTCCCAAGTAATAGGCAATAAGACAAGAGGAAATGGCCTCAAGTTGTGCCAGAGAAGGTTTAGGATGGATATTAGGAAAAATATCTTCACCGAAAGTGTTGTTAAGCATTGGAACAGGTTGCCCAGGGAAGCAGTTGAGTCAATAACCCTGGAGGTATTTAAAAGATGGGTAGATGTGGTGCTTAGTGACATGGTTCAGTGGTGGACTTGGCAGTGCTAGGTTAACAGTTGGACTTGATGATCTTAAAGGTCTTTTCCAATGTAAATGAGCCTATGATTCTATTTACCTTAATGTGTCAGCCAAGTGCAGTTTGCCAGCACTTCACAGGGCTGGGGGTTAGAGCATCTCTGTAGAAGTCACCATGGCCATCTTAGAAGTGACCACTACAGCCATGGAACGAACTGCATGAATAGGTGAAAGCACGCAAAGTCAGCTGGTTTATTTTAAAACTGCTGCTGACAGCACATATGATTTGTGTAATTACAACTACTCTCTTTTGCAAAAGAGTCGTAGTGTTTCAAGCTTCTGCCACCATAAAAGCTGCTACCAGATGATGGCTGCAGAAATGATGGCTATCAATAAGAACAAGATGAATAGCAAATTCATGAGCTGTCAAAGACAGTACTATTAGAGCAGTTCATGGATGTCCATGCCACTAAAATATGAACAATTCTGTGGAACCCTCCACAAGCTGAAAGAGCAGAGATTTTAGTTTTTTTTTTTTAATTACGAGAGAAAAATTAAGGGCTTGAGGGCTTCTTTTTTTTTTTTAAAAAAAAAAAAAAAAAACAAAAAACACAGCTTGCAAACAAGCAAGGGCTTCAGTACAAATTTAAGAAGTCTTTAGAGTCCATGTGGGATTCCACACCTGACACACAAGAAGGTGTCTAAAGCTGTAGTCATACTGCAGTTCTGGACAACAAGTGCACTACTGCCCAGATCAGTGCAAAATAAAACTGCGACAAGCGCCTTCAGAGCACCCACACATGTCTGCCAGGTACAGGCAGCACAGTGGGAGGGGGTCAGTTCCTACAGGCACTGGCTCTGTTGTCACCCTGAACGTTTCCCCATGCTCTCCATAGCCAAAGCTAGCTGAAAGCACAGATCTTTACGGAGCATTTCCATTGCATCACAAAACCCCAACTGAGTCCTTAAACCCAAAGACAATCATCTTTGAAAGGCAGTGAACGAGCATGTCTTGAACTTGACTAATAAAGCACAGTCATCTGTTCTTTTTATTCATAATATCTTTTCAGAGCAAACCTAAAATACAAGAAGTGATACACGGTCGGGCTATGCCACATATTAGGCAACCTCATACATTACATTTGCAGCTGTTTCATCAGCTGTCACCAGTCATCTGGCACTTCTCATGTACAAGAGAGGCTGCCCTTGCCCTGTTTACCAGTTTTCCCCACCACACTTCTGACCTCAGCATCCTCAAAACACTGTTCATGACACTGTATACTATACATACCCTACTAACATAAGCACTTCATGCACTCCTCCATACATGGCTAGTCAAGAGTTACAGGACTAGTATCAAGGTGAAAACCTATGTAGTTTTATCAAAGACTACGAGTTTTGTCTTAAAATCTGAGTGGACATGCCTCTGCTAGTCACCAGTTCACAGAATAACGTATTTAAGACCTCAAATCACATTGCATAGGGAAACCAAACTCTGCATTCCTGGAAGCGAAAGAAGACAGAAGAGGAAGGGGGGTTATTTATATGCAGACATACTAAGTTGCTTTGAAGCAAAAGGCTCAGGTACTTTGTTTTGAGGAATTTGGTTGGGTGTTTTTCATTTGGTTTCAGGGTTATTTGGGTTTGGGTTTTTGTTTGTTTGTTTTAAATCTTTAAGCTCTTCAGAGAATAAGACAGTGGAGAAGAATTTTCCCTACTGCTACATCAGAAATAGTGACTCAGCCACATTTCTCCAGGAGCAGATTTACGGTGGTGAAGCGTGCAAAAGGAAGCAGATCCACATCACCAGACTCTGTAGTACAAAGTAAGAGAGAGACAAGGATCAAAAGTGAACTCAAAATGGAATCAGTTACTAAACGTCAGGTACAAATGTGAAGCCTGTTCCTATACTGCACTGAAAATATCCATTTGACCCTTAGCACACCTCATTTCAGGGCTTTTTAACAGGTCACAAAAAGATGGGCAAATGTCACCCCCATCCTCTTGCACTGAGCACACTGCCTGAATGCTTGAAAGTGCAGCAACTGAACCTGGAACCCGTCCTTTGGGAGCAGACAACAGATCACGAACAAGCAGCTTCAGCACTTCTTTTTCACCAGCATATTCGCACGTGCTCAGCAAGCGAAAACCTCCCCTTTCAGCAGGCTGCCTTCTGACAGCCTTGCCAGTCATTTTATTTGTGTTAAGCTTTTACTCTTCCCAGGCACCAACCATAAAGTATTTTAACGTTTTAGAACTGCAAGTCAAATCTACCTGAAGGAAATCAATACCTACTTCCACTGTTCCAAGTTTCCAGACATCTGGACTGTACTGCAGTGTTACCAGCCCAGCACGTCCCACAGCAAAGGGCCAAACCCCAGTATTGCACACAGGGTGATGCTCTCAACAGGCTTTCGCAACATCCACCCTCTTCAGGTGTCCTTACCTCCTGTCATTTGACAGCTCACTGCTCTATGACAATCTGGCAGCCGTTTCCTTATGGCAGCAAGGCTGAGAAAAATATTTTACTGAACTGTGCAACCTTCATTAGCTTCTTGGCTTACCGACATAAGAAAGTTATCACTGGCTCATACAGAGATATCCAAGGATATTTAATGCAGTTAAAATATTTCTGGCACAGAAACAAGAAAAAAAAAAAAAAAAAAAAAAAAAAAGAAGTGTTTCAACATTTGGCTACATTTGCTACAATAGTTGAAAAAGCACTTTTTAAGCAAGTTTATCCATGAGATCACTGCTTTGTGATGTACATCAACAGTTCGATTAATCACACAACTATTTTCAAGGACTTGCCAGAAATGGAGAAATAACAGACACCGCAGAACAGTTCCCTAACAGACACGTGCGTGTGAACGCACACACTCTCACTCTTTATCCTCCTGTGTAATGAGCCATTCAAGAGTCATCTCTGAATTGAAAACATTTTTTCTCCTATTTAAAGTACCTAATGAGTGTAAACTACCTGTGTCACTTCTCAAGTGGTCACTGCCTTACTCTACAACCCTCTGTTTGCACAGCACTTAAACCGTTCATTAGGTTCTTTCAAATGAAAGATTTCATGTAGGAAAGCACCAAAAGAGGCAATTCAGGTAAACAGCATATGATTTATCAAGATACCTGCACATAGAAAGTGCTCTTCCTCCACTCAATAAACTTTATTCCTCCTTAGAAAGGATTTGACACCGACATCAAGCACAGATTGTCCAACTCTGAAAGCATGAACTTCACAGGTCAGAATACACTAATCCAGCTCCAAATAACCTTTTTTATTTTTCTCTTGCTCCCTGTAAAATAAACTTCCATTTTATACTAGCAGTGAATTCTCAGTGCTACTAGCTCTTGGCTTTATTCCCCCAAACTCCCCATTCGCCCTTAGCCATTCTACTCTCCACTGGACGACAGCACGCTGCCAGGCCATCACTATTACTTAAACCCTCCCATCTTTATGCTTTCTGTCCTATATATTTTAGGGTTTAACCTCTATACGTGGCACTCCTTGGAGCACAGCCCCTCAGGTCGTTGCATAGGAGTCAAGCAATTGCTGTGCTAAGCAGGATAAACTGCAGGGAGCAACTTCTTAAAACAATTCTAGTGCCAAAAAGCATGGTATATAGCTTCTGGTATTAGATGGCATTACAGTATCAAAGAGTAGATGATTTATCAGGGTAAGATTAAAAGGAACTGGGTTTCTAATATTGCCACTAAAAAAACACACTGTTTTGTGGAAGAGACAACTTATAATCCTCAAATATAAGTTGTTCTTGGTCTGCTTTCCCCTTTGCCGGATGCTGTCATTTTGATGCATCAGTGGATGCTAGATCAATGGAATCCTACACTTTGTCTTCAAGAGGTTATCTTCCGAATCTATCTGGGAATTGTTTAAACATTACAAAGGCTCAAGAAAGAATAAATCACATCTAACTATTGAAAACAGAGGTCATTTATCTCACAAGATGAGAACAGAGACAACAGGCTATGAATAATGCAAAAGAGGTAAGATACAAAATATTCAGTGCAGTCTATTACCTGCAGCCTGAAGTGGGTATAAAATAGTTGATTAAATTGGAGAGCAAAAGCTGTTCAATCCAATTACTGAATAAATATTTTAGAGCGATTTTTCTGTTAAACATTTGGAATTTGTCTACTAGCCTGCATTTCACCCTAGGACACTAGGGGAGGGCAGCAGGCTAGAAGCCTGTGCTTGCATTAGAGAAAGGCTAAAGCTAACAGGACCTTTTGAGCAAAGATTTCTGGAAGAACACGTGCCTTTTCAAAGGCAGGAGTCCGCGAGGGTGCACAAGGCGAGGGATGAGCATTCATCACAAACTGGCAGGCTGCTGGTCATGCTTGTAACCGTTGCTGTGAGGCCACTCATTTAGGCAAAAACATTCAGCCCCGGAACAAAAAGCAAAAGCTCTTTTTCTTTGGGGGGTAGCTATGACTTCAGCAGGCATTTGCCACCCCTGTGCTGCACACTGCTGCTGCTGAAAACAAGGCTAACACCAGGATGCATTTCAGTGCTATCTGCTTACAGCCCCTCTTCCCGTAACCAGAGCTAAGGGAGACGTGTCCTGAGAACTGACGGGAATTTTCTACTCACTTCCCCGGCCAGTTTGCCCTTTGCTAAGGCCACAGCGCTCCCCAGCAGTTGCCACCCTCACGCCTAGCCTTCAACCACAGTGTCGTTTCACCTTGCTGTGGTCACCAATACAGGCCTACAAAAACCTTGTTAAAATTGGGACATCGCTTAGCAAGTTACTTTCTTACATCTAACTTCAGACACCTGTTGAGGAGAAAACCTAAAGTTAATAATTCTGCTTGTGAAGGTATTATTTCATGTGCTGCTTTGGAAAAGCATCATCTTCCTCTCCCCGACCCTGTTTTAGCTGTTGAATAAAATTAGAGCCCAGAGAATAGATATCACAGATCATTTAACCTGCATTTGCCCACCTCATTTAACCTAACTGCATGATCCAGTGGTTACAGGGAGCATAACGAGTACCACAACAAAATTGCCACTTGATAATGCCAAGGTAAATCACTTAAA
Organism: Vanellus vanellus; assembly: GCF_965231255.1. Classification (NCBI taxonomy): domain Eukaryota; kingdom Metazoa; phylum Chordata; class Aves; order Charadriiformes; family Charadriidae; genus Vanellus; species Vanellus vanellus. Next base: position 38,336,592 of record NC_138912.1, on the reverse strand, counting down.
CCAGTTATGATCCGTGTTATTTCCATGCAATTTGTTTCAGAGGAGGACTGGGCACATAGTTAGCTGAGCAACTTGATATTCTGGAAAAATATTCTTAATTGCCATTTGAACTATAAAAGCGTGTGTGGGAGGGGTATTTCTCAGTGCCCACAGGAGAGAAGAGCAGAACTTGTGCAACGACAGAACCCAGCCTGGATCAGCAGGTGACCCCTGCCAGTGCCTCTATCCACTGCCCAGGATGTAATTAGGGTACTATCAAGACTTTAGGTATTTTTTCTGAAAGACCTATATACCTGTGAGGAACTTCACAGTAACTCTCAGCCTGTATTTGGGAAGGGGAGGGAAAGAAATATGCTTGCTAAAGCTAATCTTTGCTCTAACAAAAAAGTAAGTTTCAAACTATGACTTCCTAGCCCTGTCTTCTCCCCCGGTCCCAAATACTTAGGAGCAGCAAAAACACAGAAAATGAAAAAACTCCAATTTTTTGGAATTTGGAAAAAAATTCCAAACGTGAACCCAGTTACCTTCAGAGCCACAACCATGAAAACAAAAACATGTTTAAGTGTGAAAAGCACAGAAGGGAAAAGGGATAAAACTTCAATGTAGGAGTTTGGAAGTAGCAATTGATGCTTGGGTCAAAGTTTTAGCTGGAGTTCTTAAAGATCAAACATTCAAGAGCATAAAGGTTAGTTATATCCACTTTTAACTAAGGAAAAAAAATAAATGTTACTGGATTTAATCAAGCCTGGCAAAACTTGCTTACCTATTCTTTGTGGCTGGTTTTGCAATACTGCAACACAAAAATTAGTTTTGGGATATACGGCTTCAAAACCAAGCAACTTCAAGAAGCTCTAGCTTCAATAAGTCAAGTCACCAAGCAGGAAAACTCATTTTAAATAGTCAGCCCTAAATATATTCACCATTTCTACCTTTATTTTCCTGAATTGTCACTCATGTCCAATGACATGAGGTCTACCTACACTCGGATGCATTGATCAGACTGTGTAATCATTGCTCCCAGTTTAGTACTACACTTATCTCAGAAAATACACAGCAAGTAAATAGCTGTGTAGTTCATTTACTTTCGGATATATTCACAAAGATATTTACTAAATAAGATATGACTTATTCAAATTAAAGTTGAAATATAAATACCCAAGTCAAATGTAGCTACTCTTATTGATAGAGCAATACTCTAAACAAACATTATTCATAGCATTTAGGTTAAGAAATGTGAAGCTACTGCTAACTGTAATAATAAACAGACATAAAAATATAGCATATGCAAGCCAAAAAACCCACAACCAGATACTTCTGAAAATTCCAGAAGAAATATGGGAGGTCTGACATCTGATTTCCACAGAAATTGAAAAGGAGCAAAAATCAACATAAACAAACCTCTTTGCCTTTTAGATGCCTAAATATCTACAAATCTAGTCTAATACGCCCCCTGATTTTTACAGGGAGTTTAACCTGTTTCTTATTAAGGTTTGTTTGGTTTTTTGTGTTTGGTTTTTTTTTTTTTTTTCTTCTGGTGTATGAAAAAATACACCAGCAAAACCAGCCAACCAAAAAAAAAAAAAACAGAGCTAAAGAATCAGGAAATCTTTCTCACACAAGAGAAGAGTACATACACCCGGGAAAAAAAATATGGACTACCTGCATTTCCTGCTGTAAGTACAGAAATTATATTTTATATGGTATGTGCAATTCTTACTTTTACAGACTGGAAGGTGATCTTAAATGAGATAACACCTTCTTCCCAGCCTGAATTTAAAAAGCAGCTCCCGTTTAAAACAAACATTTCAAGGTTTATAAGAAAATAGTAATGAAAAATACTCGGGCATACTTAAGACTATTTATGCTTATTTTCCACCAAGAAATAAGCCTGATAAAGCCAATGTGCACAAAAAGAGATGCTTTAGGCATCCTTCTCACAAAATATTCAAAGCCTAAGACCTGACTTCTGATTTTGACAGTCAATACCTTGCATTTGGCTTTATCTGCCTTGTGACCAAAAAATAGAGCTGTAACTGCCCAAGACTAAAGAAGAAAGAGGCTTCACTTTGCCAGTCTCTTGCAAGTGAGGGAGGAAAAAAAAAAAAAAAAAAAAAGAATATAGTCATTGTGCATTTAATTCCACAGAAATCAGCTCGTTCTATTTGGTACTCTCCCAAATTTTAATAAATAAGCTGACATCTTTCAGTAGACCCATTACTCTAGCCCACACTTCAGACAGTGACTTTAAATTTAATTCTCTGCAAAATCTGTGCAAAATCTGCCAGTGATTGTGCTAAAAGAATGATTTAGAGAGCGTTATTATGCTAACTGCATCAGCACTAAGTGGGATCTCAAAGCCAACCGCCCCATTCATGCTTTGCTGGGAGCAAGCTGCACGTCACTCCCTATCCCCAGTACTTTCTCCTTTTGGCTGCTTTCAGCAGGGCTCCAGACCTATAAATAAATAAAGAGCAGGGAATCCCAGTGATGCTCAGGGCTCTGTGGTTGCCTTTTCTGCCAGTGAGCCTGATAACCAGAACGAACGTTTCCAACTCAAGGTTATCTCCTCCCTGCTACCAGCACACAAAGGGCTACAAGCAGGAGAAGCCCAGAAGGAATACGCTTCATTTCTGCGTTACGATTCCGAGTGAGGTCTTTCTCAGGGAATGACTCACCACTCGGATTTCATTCATACTGAACATGCCCGTCCCTGGTTTTATTTTGGTGAGGACAAGCAGTGCACTCACAAAGCAGAGGCTTCCCCCACCCTGAGCTGCACGCCCTTGGGGAGATCTTTGTCCAAAATGTTCGGGGAGAGCTTCTGCCTGCGCTAGCAGCATCCAGGGAAGCACGAGCAGCCTGTGCTTGTGTGCTGCCAGCCAGCTCAGCAGCCCTGCTCACCCAGGCGACGCTGACCCACGGTTAAGGCTACTCAAATAACTGTTTCCTCCCAACTTGGCACTGAACCGATAAATCCATTAAAATAGTTTTGGATCCTGTCGAGAGATGCCACTTCAAAAGCACTACTGTAGTTACAGTGGTCAGCGGGCTGAGAAACACAAGCTTTTGAACAAGCAAGGCTTAGGGGGGTTTTAAGTATTAGTTGTCCAATAGCGATTCTAGGGATCTTCACCTTTTTTTATTTCAACATAGAACAGCCTTAGAGATACAGCAATTTCTAAATGGGCTAAGCTTCATAAACGACCGAGGCACTGCCCACAGAAAATCATGACCTACCCTTACACCAAAAGGGCAAGGACCCCAGTAACAAGGACAGGCGTGTCCCTGCCCAGTCCAATGAGCATCCCATTTACAGTATAGGTGGCTCTAGCAGCAGACACCGAATAAACCCTGTAGCATGATAGTCCAGGCATTCACCTGAAGACAAATGTTTAGATCCCATTTATTAACAAGCTGAAATTCCTTGGGGTTTTCTTTGTGTTTATTTTTTTTAAAAAAACACAGGTGTCTTGCATCCAGGAAAATTAATCCAACTGCTACACTACAGCAAAACCAGAAGTACAAGATTACTTCAGTCTCTCCAAAAGGCTCAAAGCACAGTACTTAAACCACTGCAGTAAAGCATTTCTTGTATTTCCCAAACCAAGTCAACTCCATCAACAGGTTAGCAACTTTTTTTTTTTTTTAAATTAACATTGTTTGCCAGAGAAAACACAGCCAAGGGGTGCAAAAATCAGAACTAGACTCCCACCCTCAAGATACCTCCATCCCAAGTCCTGCTTTTTGCCCATACTGTTCCCAGATTAAGAAATACAGCAACAACAGCTCTACTGTTAAGAAAAATCACAAAGCTTTCCGGATGCTGCTGGTCTTGCGTGGCAAGGTTTTATGCACCTTCCAAATGTTAGTTTTGAAGGTTTTTTTTTTTTAGTTTGAGGTTTTGAGTCCAAAGCCTCACTGTGCAACACCACCAAACTTTGCCTTTGGGAAAATACTCCTCATTTGGTACCTTTCTTATTACATCTGGTAAGTCAGTGTCATTTTGATATTTACTTGCTTAAAACTCACAGAACCCACAGTTCTTCACCCTTCACGTTAATTTCCAAGACACTTATCTTGGTGTTGTGCAAGATAAGCAAGTTTGACCCGGAATCATGAGAAACAGTGCAGCCAATTGGAAATCCAGGGAATCAACACTTCACCTCCCTCCTGGGTCTGTATTTTAAACAAGACTAAACTTTGGCATTGAAGTATCCCCTGCATCCCTCTCTGAGCCTCCGCTGCCTGCGTGCCAACGCATTCCCCACGGGCTGTCAGCATGCACCATCATCCATCTTGCACCGGTCTTAAGTGTCTGCAGACCCATTTCACCTTCAATGAAACTTTAAGGAAAGCTTTCCCTGGACCAGTCAATGCTAACACAAACACAGATTACGTGAATCCTGAGTGTTGTTCTTAGAAAACATACCTCAATTTACTATTTGGATGAAGCCTCATGACTGCTGGATGGCGATTTGTTGCATTACCTTAATTAAGGAGACCACAGGTTGTGCAGCCACCGAAAGGGGCTGCTTTCCCAACTCCTGCCCATGACAGTGCTCTGATGTCCTTTAGTGCCCTCAAGCTCAACCTTTTTTTTTTTCCTGTGGGGGCAGTGATTAGCTGGATAAGGCAATAAATACACCTTGCTGCCCAGCCATGCCACCACTGTTTGTCCTGCTTGGGGCATTTCCAACTGGAAGATGAGAAATACCCCATTATCCCTGCTCACATCTGGGGCCAATGTTCTCTTTCTAAATAGAAATTAAGGCTAGCATTAGTGGAAGCTTAACCTTATTAAGCACTGTACCACTTGTTGGCAGATCTTTCTTTGCATTCATCCTTGTTCCCCAGTGAAAACTACATAAGCGCAGCCAAAAGCGACGGCTGAAGCTTTGACAGCTTCAATTGAATAAAGCTAAGAAAAATTAAAGTTTGAATGTTGTGTTAACTGTTCAGAAGTATTCTGGTCTCCATGAAGGGAGGACATGAATTCCTCAGATGAATTTTCTTATTTTACGTCCATAAAAGCAGAGCGGTAACTTTTAGCCCTTACAAGGATGCTGCCATGTGGCTGGGTCAGACCTTTGTTTTCTCATTGCTTAGACCACTATATTAATGAACTATAAATATCCCTTTCAATCAAAGCTCCACTATTAATTTGGGGGGGTTAAATTCACCCTGAAGGCCAGGCAATACATCAGCACTCTAAGAAACACACAGAAAAGCTTATCTGTTCTCAACACCAACGTCACTTTGTAATAAGCCCAAGTCTGCAGCCAAATTCATCCTTCTTCAAAACACACACACGTTTTCTGTGAGCATCTAACCAACTTTCCCTCAGGCAGGGGGAGGCTTGTCAATGCCGCAATCATCTAATTAGAATGAAATCCCTTGAGCTTGCTTCCCCACCCAAGTTCAGGGTTACCTTTACCCAAAATTAACCCCACACCCTTTCCTCTGTCCAATTTCCCACTGTTGAGCGGGGAGGAAATGCAAAGCACTCATCTTTCAGAGGAACCACAGTCCTGTTATCTGAAATAGCTACTGAATTTCTGCTGAAGAGATCTGGCCTGTCCCATTTCAGCTGTCTCCCAATGCCCATATCACCCTCAGCTAACATTATAGTTATGTCCTTTATAATAGCTATAAAAGGCAGGTCTTCACATCCAGATGCCGGGACTCAGTGCCTTCAGGAAAAGAATAAAATAGGATCTAAAAGACTGCTAAATCCGCTGGCAGTCATGTAAAACTCATCCCTTACGCCTCTTCGTTTCTGTCTGCAGGTGTTCACTAAGATACCAGCTTGCCATGAAGGATATCCACAAGGGATATGCAGTTAGAAGATACTCAGCACCCAAGCACTGACACATGGAGAGTCAAGTAGTTTTACTGTGCCTCTCCTTTTCACGTTAGCTAGAAGACTGAAATTTTCCAGTAGGACACACACCTCAGATAATTGTGGACCCTGCCATCCCTTAAAAGTCAGTACAGAGGTCTGCTCCCGAATGAGAAGAGCTGAAGCTGTTTGTACAGCCACCACATATCCATCATACAAAGTAGCATCAGTCCGCATGTGCGTTACCGTGTCCCAGTACAGCCAACCCATGCTGCGTTTCACACTGAGAGCTGCAAAATTTACCTAATACAAGTTCTCCCGCTTCGTAGCGAACATTCTTCTCTAAAACATGTGTTTTCTTGAAGTTCTCTGGTACAGAGAGGGGAGAGCAAGGACCACAGCACACATTTCGCACCTCTCCAGCCTTCTCACCTTGCAGAGAACCACTCCATTTGCACACTATCCCGGCTTTATGCTCCAGGGCTGTGCCAGTCCTTCCACCAGAGCAGGGCTGATCCTGCCAGCACGCCCATCGCCTAACAAACCCTTCATGCCATTCAACTTACACGGGGGGTTTTACTTTGGGGAAGAGAGTGTGCCAGCCTGAGAGGTGCCCCAAGTAACTAACTTGGGCTTGTGCTTTTGGAAGCCCGATTTCTAGAGGAACAATGTTTTAAGGTCTCAAATTCTTGCTGTGCTTAAATTAAGAACGCTTTCAGCATGCCTCCAAGTGTCTTGCTTGCAGGATGAGCCAAGGGCACGTTTCTTCCACCTCATTTCCTCTTTCAGGTCACAAGCTGAGAAACACCATTAAAGCCAAACAAGTTAAGAAATTTTTATAACCTTCAATCTGAAACACCAACACAAGTAAGTGCAAACTTCTGGCTAGCAGCCTTTCCTTCCATGTAAGACGTAACAAAAAGCTTTGAACACTTTAGGCAAGTAACCCTTCGAAAACAACCAAGTCCATTAATTATTACGCTGTGCGCCACAGTAAGGCAACAGCCTGGCATTGGGATCCTCAGGCCAAGAGTGAACCTTCTTTCACTTGCCATGATTTGGTACATCTGACAGATTTTGCCCCATAAAATTTGAGAAGAGGTGTAGGACACCTGACCTCTCTTTCCCTCCTGGCAAGTGGGCCATGTAGAATGCATAACACAAACCTCTCAGCCATTTAAGGAAGAGAGAAGTAAGGGGAAAAGTCTGTTTTTATAAAAAGAGTATTCATTCCTTTCAAAAGGAACCTGTTGAAGACAAATAATGTTTCTTCTGGCAAGGAAAACGGTCAGCGCAGTTTGTACATAGGCTACACAATAAACCATCCAACCCACGTCCCTGCTAGCCATTTACCCACCTTCAGCACCATACACATTCTTGGTATCTGCTGGAGGCAAAATATAAAAGTATCAGTTCAGTCAGCATGGATTGAGGCACACCCACCTTTCATATGCAGCGTGAACAAAAGTAAAATGAAAATAAAGTTGCAGTCCTAAGGGCAAAATAGCAGAAAATCATTCTCTCTCCCTGGCTTGTCTGATCCCATCCCTGCAGCTCTAAGCACCATAGGTTCTTGGAATGTGTTTTTGGCAGCATTTATTTAGAAAATAGTGCCTTGTTTGGAAAATAAGGCTTATGAAAGTTCTTAACAGGATCTTTCTTAGATTTCCAGCTGCAGAAAACTGATGTTCAAACTGGTGATGGGTTTCTCACTCCCACCACTAGCTAACAGAGAACCAGTACCACACCACCTCACATGGCACGCTTGCTGTGCAACCATACCACTGTTTTACCACCAAATTTCACAGGGTTTAGCCCACAGACCAATCTTCTCCTCCACACGTGGGGCAAGCATCCTCGCTGTGCTTAACTTATGTCCCTCACCACCGATAGCTGTTCCCGTGCTCAGCACAGCGAGCCCACCCACCCAGATGGCACATGGAAAGCCCACCTTCAGGAGCTCCAGAAGGATTCCTTCCTGCCCAGGGCTGTCCCTTTGCTGCCTGTAGCTTTGCCTGACTGCAGCAGCAGGAGTTTCCCTCTTCCTTGGGACGGGGAACAAACTCTCCTCCTGTCCCAGTGCATCCTTCCTTTGCAGTTTGCATTTCTGGGCCCTGGGAATATGCTCAGGAGATGATCCATGCCGCAGCCACCTTGCTTGGTATCTCACAGCTCAGGGGACTAGTTCCAATTTTACGTACAGAGCAACCTGTATATAGCCTCAAGTTTGAGGAAAAAGCATAAAGGACTGAAAAAGACGCAAGTAAAAATATTCTAACAGGGATTTTACTCACTAACCTCCACCTCATGTTCAAGAACATTTGGCTATAGTGTGTAGAAACATGTGGCACTCTTCAAAAGCGAATATCCTCAAGTGTACGACAGTTAACACACTCATATTGCAAGTCCCTATACACACGCCTAAACTTCCAGCATAAGCTTTTCATACATGGTCCATCTGAAAACACAACTAGAAGCTTTTTTTTCCTTTTATAATTACTTTTCCTAGTTATATTTAAGGAGTTGACAGTATACATAACTTTCAGTGTTCGCATACTGAACTCGCTCTAGACTAGATAAAAAGAGGGTTGTTTTTTTTTGCACACCAATGCCTTCACCAAAGCCAGTGCCAAACCACACAGGTATTGATAAAGATGGGAACTGCCAAGAGCCGAGTCTGAATGCAGCAGGGCTTGGCGGAGTCACCAGGACCTGGACTAATATTCAGAACACCTGAAAACTCACATGCAGAGAAACTGAACTGAAATCTCAATATATTCTAAACAACAAGGTTTGTTTGTAAACAGTCTCACACTAATTCTGACATTGCTAGAGTAATTTTTCAGTGCAGATGCTGTAATCCAGTATCTGCATAAGCAATACTGGTTCATTCCTACCACCTCTGTTTGACACTCAGATTTGCATTTCAGGTAGTCTAAAACCATACACAATCTTATTTTGTCTGCAAAGAACAGAACTGAAGTCTAGCTAAGCAAAAGGCTACAGAAAGATCATCTAATCTCTACTACGCAATATCAGTAATGCACAGGGCAAAAGCTGGGACAGCAATATTAGCATGCAGATGGGCAATAATCTAATCAGCAGTGAACTTTTTTTTCCCCCCTCTTGCATTGCCTACAGGTCAAAATATTTGAGTCGCTTTGAAAAGCGAGATGATGACAAAACTGGCTGTTCTGGGAAAGCCCTACCTGTAATAATTGCTTTAACCAGCCAAGTGACACAGCAAGGCTCGCATCTCAAGATGAAGAATACTTGAATGGCGCAATGAATACAAACAAAGGGATTTCCATTTAATGTGCACTGCACGGGAAGCAAGTCTTCATGATTAAATGCCTCCCTTCTCTTTCCCGCTCCGCAAACCCCCAGGATAATTAACGCTCTGGGACAAGAACGCTGAAGTCACATTGTTTCTAAATTCACTGATCAAGCCAAACACACTGAGACCATCTGTTTCAGTCTCCTTATCAAGGATGTGTTTCCCTCTTTTAAGAAAGGAGAGCTAACTGTTAGCAGCAGGCTTTCTAGCACACATTTTGCTACTCCAGCAGCAACGTTTTCAACAGCGCGCTCTAAAAGGAAAGCGCAATCCCTTCTTTTCATATTATTTAAAAGGGGGCTTGCTTTAGAGGCAAAGAGCACCGCAGAGAACCCGACATGGGAAATTAAGTTATAGCTTTCAGCCGACACAGCTGACAACCTTGCTGCAGGAGCCTGAAGGATATCAGTAGAGCATCAGCAGCAGGGGCTGCCCGTGTCCGCTGCCGCTTGCTTTGCCGAGCAGGAGAGGGAGGTGGGAGACGGGAGATACCCTTGCTGGATGATGCAGCTCTCCCCACACACCGAGTGGGAAGGTGGGGGAAGAGTGATGTGGTACGAGGAATCCCAGCTCCCCTGGCAACGAGATGCCTTCACTGAACAGATTTCAATAAGGCATAATAAAAGGCGGCTCTGAAATTAAGTTAAACCAAATCTCCAGCTCTTCTCTCTTCTTCCTCTCAACACTGCGAGCAACTGCTGCTTTGGGGAATTACCTTTGCTGCAGGGAACTCCCACGTTAAGCATCAGAGGCACAAGGCAGTTCCGCAGTCTCATTTTCATCTGTGTGCGTGTCGGGGGTTCCCCTGGTGCTTTGAAATTAGAGCCTTATCTCTGCATTGCATTTATGGCCATAAGCAACTGGAGGAAGGTACGGATATAGGAGAACCAATTGGAATATTTTCATCCCAGTTCCTAGCGTACTACAGCATGCAGTACCAGCAGATACATTAATACGTTTTTCACACTCCTACCTCATCAATCTTCTGTTTGGAAATTATTTGCTCCCAGAAGCAATTAGATTGCTGTAAGAGCACATGCGAGAAAATCCACAGAATACCAGAAAATTAGCGTATAGAAGAGATAGTGTTGAAAAAGCAGTCGAGTGATTTGAGACTGCAACAAATTACCCACCCAAAACGACACAGAAATTCTTCACGCAGAAAGAGTTTGCATTTATATAGCATAGATGGACTTTGCAAAACCAGCTTAAAAATATTAACCCTTTAAGATCCTTTGCATGCACCCATCCTGCTAAACAAAGAATAATTTTTCTCTGTGAAGACTGTGTTTACCTAAGCATAAGCATAATACAGTTGCATTAATACTGAGTTATTCCTGCAGAGATCATTCTGCTCTTCTAATACAACCAAATGCTTCTACTGTAGCTACTGCTGCAGAATAAAGTCTGTAATATGCCACAGTATTTGCTAAAACTAAGAACTAATTCTTTCTATAGCCTGGTGCACCTATCAATGTAACATCTTCTATCCACACGTAATACAAAGCAGTGGAACTAATTATGGAAACCACATGAAAGAACCAACATTTTTTTCTGTTCCAAGAGATGTCTTTTTCCTTCAAAAATTTAAAATAATCAAGCTTGAAAAAAGAGAGTGTTTTTACCTACATTCAGAAATCAGGATTGGTGGGCAGAGTGCTTTAATTCTGAGACATCAACAGGCATTTTAACTAAAAAAATAAAGTTACACATCACAAGCTTTACACTAAACAGTTCCTGGAGATTTCACTCTCTCTTGAACATTCATGCTCCCCTCAGAAGCCCATTTCTCCAAGAGGAGAGTTGAACAAGCATTCCTTCTCCTACGGTTGCTCTTTCACCAGCTGCAAGAGTGCCCGAGACCTACACCAAAATTCCCCGGCCAGGGAAAGAGTCATGCCCCAGTCAGCATGCACAGCTCCAGGCAGAACAAGTCCTCCGGTTGCATCAATGGCTGTGTCCTGTGCAGTAACATATTGTGCTCTGCAATTAATTCATTCTGCATTATTACTTTTAAGTGTATTGTATTCGAGAGAGGTATCTGTTTCAACTAAGTGAAGATACTAAATAGATAAGGGTTTATACATTTACAGAATAAGATTTTGAGCAAACGCAAACCAAGAAGTCAAAATTTCCCACCCCTGAACACCACTTGCTTTTGAATTTATTTTTTTTTAAAGCAGATGAATATTCTTAATATCAGGAGTTGGTTCACTTCTCAAGCTCAGAGGAGCTTCACATCCTGCCCAAGGTAGCAGATACATCACACCTGGTCCCTAAGCTCGCCCCCTGAATTTCGTAATGTTGCAGATGTACCCAACTGCAGGACACAGCCAGGGTGTTCACACTCAAAGCACGCAGCTCGGCACCCCTCTCGGTAAGCTCTGTGCAGGAAGGCGGCTGTGATGGGAAACCTGAGCGGTTAAAGGGAAGGGAACTGAAAATGTGACTTCTCATCCATATTCCAGCCGCAGCACAGCACTGCAGGAAGGGCAGGGGTGAAATCAGACCTTATAGGAAGATGCAACATCAGACTGTGCGTTATTTCAAACTCCTCCGGAAAACCAGCCTTCTGTGCTTCCCATCCATGACAAACCCAGGAGGTACGCAGCCTTGCAGCCCCTGCACCTCACCGAAACAAGCAATGCAGTCCAAAAGGCTGATGCATTTAGAAAGGGCTTTTCCCCTCCAGGTCAGAATCCCAGTCTTCAAGGAGAAGAAAAACATCTTTATCCCTTGCCACACTGAAGACAGAAAAGGGTCACGAAGGGACAAACTTGAAGACCCACTCAGAGACTGCATGTACAACAAATAGAGTCCATGAGACCACTACCCACCCACAAAAGCTGAGTGCATAAACCTGCAGGAACTTTCCAGATCTAGTGCTCAACTCTCCCCTGAAGCCCTCAACTCATTTAACTAAAGTACAACTTCTTGGACAACGAGCCAATGTTAAGAATTAAAAGATTTATCACAGTTTACACCTCTCCCTATGCAAAACAAGAAAAATGTAGGCAGTAAAACACAGTGTGTTATGATGCACAACATTTCTACCTGTAAGCACTAAGCAGCATCTCTTTATGTGGATGCTCAGCACCTCAGAGACAAGGTAAACTGCAGAACATGAAAGGAAAAGCAGCAGACAAACCACAAAACTACATTTTACAACTTAAACTTGGTTGTGTATTAGATTCAGGAATATTCCACTCCATGTATTTATCCAATATCCTGTTACATACTTAGTTTTATGAACACCCAGGGAGAATGGCAGCATGACACCGACAAATTGATAAATGTCAGCTACATTTTTGGATACCATACACACAAAAAATAACTTGGGAGGCAGGAAAAAAAAAAAAAAAAAAAAAAGAGTAGAATACTTCTAATCATTCTTCACAAGAAATAGTGTGTCTCTCTAGTCAGCTGCGGTACCACTATGAAGAATGGAAAATTCATATTCACAGTATCAACGAGTTTAAGAAAAATGCATATGCTCCATGATGAAATCATTTCTGTCTATATTAAGTAATTTTATAAATCAGAGGAAAAGTAAACACGCTCTTGCCCTCACTCGTTCTCCAAGGTTCTGCTATATATGATTTCTCCAGAGACAACAGCTTGCAGGCTATTACGTAGCTGGGAGAACACGTTTGCAACACCACACTTCATCCATGTCAGAGTGATATTAATATCATGCAAGTAGAGGGAAAAAACTCACAGATTTTAGTCTGAAAGTTGCGTGAGAGGCAGCAAACATCTGAGTGACACTATACATTAAACCTCCCTAGCTCTGTAGCCTTGCTTACAAGCTGTTTTCACCACTCTCACACGTTCCCGAGAGCACCACCGCCGAGCTTTAAAGCACGTAGAAAGCGCAGATAAATCTGCTGCTAGCCTTGTGTTCACATTTCCCTCCCATTTTGATAGCAGCGAGCCATGTTTTTGGTTTATGGAGGTGGCAGGGCTCGTAAGTGCAGACAAAAATAAACTCATATTCACAAGCTCATAGCAACCAGCAATGCAAAAGTTTTATTGAAGCTGCTCTCAAAACATTCAGTCCTACGCAGCCTATGAATGAAAACACAGCCCCTCTCTGCCTTGTTAAAGAACAGCATAGCAAGAAAATCGAGACTCCCGAGCATCAGGACAAGACATTTCAGTTTGCAGATGTGTGAAAGTGGGAAATACAAGTACAGGCTCTCGTGGCATCTAATAAAATACTTTCTTCATCATTTCTTCAAGATCATTTATGAAGCAGAAATTGATTTAAAGAATCATTTGCTTCTTCAACTACTAATTTTGATATGGATTCAGAAAATCTATGTCAGCCTCAACCACCACCATCCTTTTGCTTAGCAAACACGCAGCCACAGAACCTGCAGCACAATGCTGTTTTATTAACTTCACAGAGTCAACTGTATAACACTTCTCTTCCACCCCCAGAGGTGTTTGCACAGTCCACCAGGCAGAAAACATTGGATTTTCCATCCAGCCTCAGGGAGAGGAAAAACCACATTCATTACTCCAGGTCTACACCACTCTTGCTATAATTGCCTCTGAAGTTGACTATTACATGCCACTGTTTGAAACTTCTTTTTATCCTAAAGTTACAGATTTTCAGGAATGATGTGCAGACAGAAGTATAATGGAGAAAAAGATGAAGAGACCCCTTGACACCTACCCTACCTGAGCAGGGACTCTCGCACACTAGGTAACGTACCTCAAGGCTGCTGTTCTCCCACCGGCAAATTGAGATGAGAGCAGTGTACTCCACCAGCACTAGAAGAAAAGTATTTTCCCTTACAGAGTAGGGCTGAACTGATAGTGCCACTGGAGAAAGCTTTCAAACACACCAAAGGGCTAAAAAAAAACAAAAAAAAACCCAAACCACAAAACACAAAAAAAACAGCTAACATATTTACTAGAGATCTTGCAGGTTTTTGCAACTGCTTCAGGGTTTTTGGTTTTGCTCACCTCCAAACTCTGATGAGCAGGCAGGCAGACATCTCCTCTTTGTTCCCATCTCCTATGACTATTTTTACATCACACGACTTCCTAGCTTTGCTGTACCAGAAGCTTGCACTGTTGTACTATCCCAGGCATCTCTATTTATTATCAGGGCATCTGTATTTCAGACAAGAAGCAGTCTCTGAATTCATCTCACTCCCTGTTGCGAGGCTTAACTAACCTCAGTTCCTTAACATCAGGCAAAAGATGCATGAAAACACCACTTCTGACAGCAATTTTTTTTTCCCTATGATAAAATGAGGGGGTAGACATGTTTTCTACTTAAAGTGATGCTTTCCACTGCAACAGACACCTACTTTGACAATGAAAGGCGCTAATAGAAAGCCCCAACTATTTCCTACCAATTAATTTCCACTTTTGAGACCCTGGACAATAGATGTCCCTACTGTTCAATAGGGAAAGCCCTACTACCGTGAGAGCCACCCAGGGCTAATCTCCAATGAAACCAGCTGAGGCTTCAGATATTAGACAAATAAAAGCTTCTTCAGTCATTTCACTAATCAAAGATTGTTTTACCTTCTCCAGGCAAGCGTCTAAAATGCAACATGAACACCTTTGTGGGAAGGAGCAACGGGAATGCAGGTATTTGTTTCCAGAATACTCAGAGCCATCTTCAGGGCTTCGTGTACCTGAGTGAGTACACTTAAATGCCACCTGGTGATCCCGTAATGTTTATACACCTCTTCTGCTCTCCAGGAGATTGTGATATCCCAACAGATAGTCCCATTGCAAGTCAGCAGTCTTCTAAGACAAAACTACAGGGTGCAGAGGTAAATGGAGATCGGGACACCCCCCCCACACACACACACACAGAGTAGCAGTTTCGTCACCTTCCTGTGCGAGTGCAGCCATCTCAACCACAAATTTCTTAGCTCCATACCAACAACATACACAACTCTATCACCAAAAACAAGCAAACAACTTGTATTTTTCTGTCTTTAAAATAACCTCAAAAGAGCCATTTGGTCAAAGGTTAGGTAATCAGGATAATAGGAACAAGATGATTACGGGATATCTCTGAGGATTACAAGCCGCTAGCTTTTTCATAACTCCCTAGATAGTGACTAACTGTCGCCTGGAGCTGCCACTATTCTTTCAATCAAATCCAACTCAGCTATAGCTCTGATGTGAAGTTTTCTTGGGTAGGCAGCTCAGAAAAAAAACAAGGAACAAGCTGCTTTTTTTTTTTTTAAGCGTTATTTCTAGCATCTTTTTACTATGGCTTTAAATGGAGTATCAAAGATACCAAAATATTTCAATCAATAGCTGTGAAAAAGAACATAGCATTCTGTGACACAGTTAAAAGGGAAGAACAAAAGCCTGATTTTCTTCGGAAATATTTACAAGAGAAGGCTGTCCAAATAGATCCCCACATGGGCAAGTATTCCAGGCAATTAAACCTTTTTGTTAACAAAATCATACGTTAACTTGGACAACACTGCTATAAAGCTTGATTGAACAACACTTCACATCCATCATTAGAGAACCTATCTACAGCTAAGCGTCTTTTGCAGGATGCTCTTCAATTTGACTTCCCAATGAGCATGCAAGTCAAACCAGAGGTATTTCACACACATTAATGCCAGCTGCTGTCAGCTGTCTTATACAGATATTATAAGTGAAACCATTTTCATTGCCTTATCACCTTATAGACATTTCTAGAGCCCTCTATAGGAAGGGTTAAATTTAATACTAGTGACTTGCATTAAGAATGTAACCATCCCTGCGTGAGATTTTGCTTTCTCTTAAAGATGGCTTAGCAGATATGCAGCTAAAAAATGATAACACTCAAGAGGGAAAAAAAAAAAAAAAAAAAAAAAAAAAAAAAAAAAAAGACTGCTTTATAGCTGTAGTCTCACATCTCAGCCAAACTGGAAGAATCAGCTCCAGGGAAGGAAAAAAAAAAAAATAAAAATAATGGTGTTCAAGAGCTTTCCTCTTGCAGATATCCACAGTTGTCCATACCATACTGCCTTTATCCTTCTAGGAAGAGACACCCCATCCACTTCATGTGCTCTGAATGACTTGCACACGCACCAGAAGCGGTTTCCATTAGATCTGCTCTGAAAGCGCGTTACGCATCTGCTCCCTGCAAGCTGCGTTAGCCTCACCAAAGTCCGTGCCAACGCGCTTCCCACTGCTGCACTGGCAACCTCTCGGAGCACCCTGGGACCTATTGCTCTTCAGATCAACCCCACGTACTTTGAGACAGGCACACACAACACAGCCGAAACAACGGCTTTCAAGGTATTTATAAAACAAGCTGTGTTAGAACAGGAAACACAAGAACTATTTCGGTGTGGGTTTGTAGACAATTTTTAGCAGCATATTTGACTAACATTGTATGCTCATGTTAAAACCATCTCAACTTAATTCCCCTGTCTTGTGATACCCAAGGGATGACTTTCAGAAAATAAAACTCTTTTCATGCATTTATGTAGGGCAACTTCACAACACATGATATGATCCCTTTATGCTGGCTACAGTGTAGCCAACATCTTCAATTTTTCTACAAAGACCCAGATCTTTTAAGGCAATTTTTTCCAGCTCGTACAGGAACATCAACTTTCAGGTCAAACAGTAAAGCAACAGTTTTCAGTTCTTGTACTAGCATGAAGAAAACACTCAAGTAAACCAACAATTCTTGTGCCGCCTATTTGTTCTTCATTGCCACAATTCCCACAAATTGGGCAGTTATACCCTAGGCCATCGGCAGCTCGGTAGAGTCCCAGTGCCCTGTGGCTACCATTTCTCGCCTCCCTTATAAGAGAAAGCTATCGCTTTTTATGAGGCTGTCAGACCAAGAGGAAAACTGTTTAGCACCAAGTGGCCTCTGGAAAGCTCGAGAAGACGGTCTTGATTTTGGTGGAGATGCACTTCACCCGTGAAAAACAGAGTCTTCTCAATGCTTATTAAAATACACAGAAAATAAGAACACCCACACATTGCGTGACTGTGCCCTAAAGCCAAGGGATTTTACATTGCTCATCTTACTTGGATATTATTTTTGGGGGGAGGTAATGCCTATTTGTGTAGTTAAACCTGCCAGCAAGAATCTAGCTGCTATCTTATTTCCACTAGTTAAGCACAAAAATATCCAAAAGGACAATGGAAATTCAATTATGGCAGTAAGTTGTTATATCATAAACACTTGGGAAGCAAAATCTTAGGCCAGGACTGTTTTGTTAAGCAAACAAAGCTTTGTTCCCTGTTTGCATGGCTGTCCAGGGCGAGCAGCCCCACTCTTTCCCCTTTCAGGAGCTGAAGGACTGTCTCGATGTTGGAAAAAAACAACACTGTGATGCCAGTTTTTGAGTTGATGAATTTGAAGAGTGCTTGACTGCGCTATCAACAGCTCCAAGTATTTTGTGCCTTCAGTCTCAGTTTAAGATGACTTTAGCAGGTTAAAAATAATCTTTTGCAAACTTGTTTCCCTGTGTCTATAATACAATAGCCAGGAGAACAGCAGCAGCAGGCTACTCACACAGGTCCTGTTATGTCACATTAGGCCAAGCAAAGGTTATTCCCTACTTTTGTTGTACTCTCATCTTCTTCACACCAGCTATGGAATACAAGGATCCATACTTTCACACACTCAGCAACATGTATATGTACGTATATATTACAGACGGTAAACGGCAAAACACATTAGATACCACCCAGGCAAGATCTGTCATTATGTGAGCAACAGCTCTTTCTCCAGCTTGCTTTCTTAGACTGTTTGATCATTCTAATGGTCTCTTATTATGAGGCAGTGTCAGCAAAACTGTAATTTTCGTCTTCTTTTCATTACAGCTTAGAAAGCCATCCAAGTCCTTTCCACGTGATATTCTTTGGCTCCCTGGTGGCTCAGCTGAATACTGAACGCCAAGCTGAAAACTAGCTAGTACCATTAAAAAAGTTCCCATCAGAAGGCATTCCCAATTTCCAGAATGACTCACCCATCACTCTTCAAGCACACTGCCAGCACGGAAAAGCCAGCCATGGTCCAAGACAAACTCCTATAAGGTCAAAGATACTAGAAACCAAATTTCTATGCTGGGCAGCTGCCTGTCCACTCAAATAATGATTTTTATTTTTTTTTTTTAAAAACACACTTCATTATATCTCCTATTACAGTCACCTTCTCCCTCTGCAAGGGTTCATGTGAAGCTATTTGTCTCAGCTAGCCACCTCCTTCCGAGTATGAGGATACCTCTCCAGAGACAGCCTTTTAAAGAGAATCTTTTTTTTTTAATTCTATATGTAAGTGCCCATAGCAAATAACACTCCAGAGTAGCAGCGTATGGCATAATATAAAGGCAGCAATTAGCCCAGCAGCTTTGTCTTTTATCTAAGCAGCTTATAAAGAAGGAAGCCTTTACGCCTCCTCTCACAGCAGCCAGGACAGGTTATCAGATCCGCTGTATTCTGGGCTATACAGGATAAAAAGCCCTCCCCTGAAGAGCCTACAGTTTAAAGCTATAGTCAGTTCCAATATAGCTTCCAAAATACATACCATGATTATTTATTCTAAATACACTTGACGGAGCTCACTTCAGGTAAGCTGTTGCTGTCAACCCCGTGAATTAAGGAATCTACAAGTCAGACGACAAGCAGCATTAGTGCTGTCCTCACTCGGTGGGTCTTTAAGGAGGAGAGCTGCATCACGCTTTAATCATTTTCACTGCAGCTACTGAAGGAGGAAACTAATGTTTTGAGACAGAAATATTTCTCTGTGCGATTTGTGCACCCTGGGGTTTAGAGAAATAAACCGCGTGTAACAAAATTTAGGATAAACAGATTTGCAAACAGTACTAGTGGTTCATTTTGCATTTGGAGCTCTGAAAGGTTACCCTTACTGTGGCGGTGTTGTTGCTTTAAGACAGAAATAGAAAAAGAGGCCTGATTACGCATTTTCTTCAATAAATAATGCAAAACGCCTACGCAGTTCTGTGAACAGGGATTCAAGCCCAGGTCACTTAGGTAAGCATCCCACCTACTACACATACACTACAGAAACAGCTCTTCCAACAAATAGCCATACCCGCTCTGCGGAACTGAGTCCCAGTAAATCTTAACTTTACCTTATTATTATTATTACTATCAGCATTTATCATTAATGGCATACAACGAGAACTTACCATGCAAGTCATTATGGGAAAAAAAACGATAGTGTATGTTTTGGAAAGCAGAGCACACTAATTCCACTGTTAGCAGAACTGAATGCATCTTGGTTTCTACTACGGCCAGTTTTGTGTACCTATACCTAAAAGAAATCTTTGCCCAGTGATAAAGCTGCAAGGAATTATAAATTCCTGTAGGAAGAGAAAGTGAAAGATTTTTTTTCAGGGGAAGGGGGACAACACGTCTCTGAAGAATTCATGAGGCGGTTACACATGAAGTTGCAGCTGCCGCTCTGCTCTCCTTGCTACTCCACATCCTCAGGGGAGACAGGATTACTGCAGGATGCTTTCACGAGATAAATATTAGTCAGCATAAGTATTTAACAGCTCTAACGCATGAAATCAATAGCTCAGTCTCAGTTCTAAGCCAGGCTAGTCCTGCACGCCGCCGGGTGCGCAAGCTGAAACCCCGGTATTTCCAGAGCCCCTCACGCTGAATTCAACAGCGTGCCCCAAGCGCAAGTGTGGCCGCGTTGGCGTCGCTTCCCTCTTCACAGCCAGCACGAAAGGGTACATACACACCCTTCCCCTGCTAAAATGGCTGGAAAGGCATCTTGCCATCGGTGCGTTGATGGGCGAGACAAGCAAACTGCTAGAACACTACAGCGAGGCAACTATTTTTACTGTCAACCTCTTCTTCATTTAACTACACATTAAACACCGAGCGTTTTCCTATTCTGCCATCTAGGAGAAACAGCCAACGCAGAGAGTAGGCAGGCTTCCAGCAGCGCAATTCCAGCGACCAAAGACTTCTTGCTAGGTATCCTCAAGCCACACAGAGCCAAGAATGTAATGCACAAACCCCGTCTTAGCAGCATCTATGGCACACAGCTAAAACACTCCCTCCATGTCGCTGAGTGCAATAGTTTTAAGAAGAGGGAAAAAAGATTGCAGGTTTTTTTGTATGGTTACTGACACCATAGGAAGGACATAGCAAGAAAGCAATTTTCTGTTTGGCTAACCACCATCTAATACCGTTAAAATTTAAAAATTCAGGGATACCTTTTTTAACAGGACACTTGAGTTTCTTGTTTTCTCCTAATTTCATGGTAGAATCCCCAAGTCCTCAATTTTTCTTCTCAATGCTTTTTTATAGCCTCAGCTGTCCTGAGCAGCAGCTTATAGTCCAAAATGCTAAAGAAAAATATCATCACGCCAAAAATCAAATTTGCTCAACCCCATGATTTTTAGGACACCACCATGAAAAACAAATCATCTCCCTTTTACCTCTCAGATTCCAGCAGTTTTAGATCTCCATTTCAGGCAGTCTTGGTACCTCAACTGACCTGCATTTTCAAGTGCAACAGATTTATTTCAAACTATTCAGGTATCCAAGATCCCAGCTAATTAATTTTTTTTTTCTTCCCCTACACAGAGAAAGGCTTTCTTCTTGTCTCTCAGGAACAGCAGATCACACCTGCATTTGCCCCCAGGAGTATTCTTCCAGTGTATGCTTGCTTCAAAGCAGTAGAGATGATGAAATAGCAAGATGTATTACAGAAAACTCAAAGGATATCGCAAGCAGACAGCATACCAACTGTAAGACTCTCCTGCATTTCTCACCTGGCACATCACAGAGTTCAGGAGCCAAAAGGCAACCAGAACTGTAGCTGGAAGGCAACACAAAGAGCTGCTAACCTGGATTTGAAATCTAAGATGCACTGTCTGAAACTGGAACGTATTTATACCTTTTTCACTCCAGTATGCCAACCGGTTTCTTAAACTCTGACAACTGAAGGCAAAATAACTGATATACTGAAGGCATTTCTACAGTCTGCTTATTTTCTCATAGTGTGCAGAGCCCTGCAAAAGAACTAAACACATTAAGGTCTCAATTTGCTACACAGCTAAATGTCTCAACAGATCTTTAATAGAATATTAACTCACAGAATACTGTTATTTGTTCCTCAGCATTCTACATCCCAATTCATTGCCTTGAGGCTACAATTTATTATTACAGTTATTCAGTGTAATCAAAGCCTCATGGTATGTTGCAAACCTGCATCGCCATTTATTTATATTTTTTTTTATGCTAATAGGAAGTGAGTTTGGGGACAACCTGTTGACCCAAGTGAAATGTTTTAGTTCCTACAGTATTTTGCCTCATGTTTTAATAGAAACTTTTTTGTTTTAAAACAGCTGCAGACATTTTTCACAGGATTAGAATGCTACATGCTTTATTTTAGAAAGCATTACACTAAATAAGCCACTGCACATTCAGCAGTGCCACAATATCTTAATTTTTGTTCACAACCGCTGACACAGCAACAGGTGTGGGGTAGTGCCCAGGCAATATCATCCACCACCACTTGCATAACCCAAGTTGCTTCCAAAGCCATGATAAGCCTCTAAAACTCCTGCCAGCACAGTGCATTATTCATCAGAAGGCAGATCTTTTTATAGATACATTATCTGAACAACCAAAATTCCTTGCACTCAACTCTTCCCCCTGGATCTCTTGCTAGATGGTTTTAAGCCAAGATTTGCAAAATCATGAAGCTGGACTAAAAATACTTATTATGCACAGTATTGTATAAGAACTTAAAAGCTACAAGAAAGCATAGTATTCACAAAGTCAGTAGAGCATCAAGAAATCAGTTTGTGATGAAACAAACGTTCTCTAGATGTGCACCAAAGGATGCACAGGTAAAGAAAGAGTTCTCTAATGCTATTTTAGCAAGTTCTGCACTTCATTTATTTAAATGTGTAGAGGTTTACTGATTCAACTCTTCTGCAGAACTAACTTTCCACTGATAATCCAATAATAAACAAGACTTTGGCAATATCGCTTCTCATCCCCACCCTTTCCCTGCAGAAGGAAGACAAGCTTCCAAAGGATAGCAGGTCTCCTGTGTCAGGCAGAAGAGGAGTCTAGAGATGAAAGAATCAGCTATCATCTCTGGACTACGGTTCATCATAAATCACCTGAGAAAAAAATCTGCACAGCAGAAGGACTGGGCAAAGCTCAAGGAACACAAAAGGCCTTTCCCACCCTTTTAATCTGTGCACAGAAGGCCAAAGTTACTTCAGAATCCTGCTAGATTACAAAACAACAACAAAAAAAAGACATTTCTCCAAGTACGGATTATACACACTTAATTTAGAAAAAGGTATGTTACAAGCTGAACAAAATCCCTTTCTCTCTCCAACAGAAGAAAATAAAAGCTACTCACCTCTGGTCACACAACAGGAATAAGAACGTTCTCTGCTTTTCAGAAATCCTATCTTAGCCCTCATCACTTACCTCAATGTTCCAAGCTTTGAAATTATTTAAGTCTGAACTGGGGAACACTACCATATCGGGGGGAGGAATATACAACAAAAGCAGAGAGCAGCACTTGAAAAAGCTGCCACCCCTCACAAACACGAGACACACCAACAATTACATGGAGAGGAAGGAAACAGAAGTGTTATCTCTTGCAAAGATAAACACTTTCTCCAAAAAAGCAACACATCCTTGCTCTCTAATCAGGAGAGTAATCATATAGGGAAACAGAAGGATGGAAACAGTGGTTACAGTCTGAACAAGAATTTACAGTCTAGCACAACAGGTACAATAATCCAGAGGTACTTTTACTTAGCCTTTGGGTAAGGCACTTGCCAAGCAGCAACATAATAAAAATCTTAAAGGACTATAGAGTTACATCTGAGGAAGAGGGCATAGGGTCAGGGCTACTCCCAAATCACACAGGTTTTTTTTTTTTGACCACTGATGGGCCAAACCTGCCCTCGTGCCGTGATGCTGAACCCAAGTAACGTTGGTTCGACAAAGCAAGCAGGGCACGCTGAAGGCTGCCCTGAAAACCTCCTGGGCAGGAACCCACGTGAGGCTGCCCGCCACTGCTGCCATGACTCTGACCCGATAGGCCTTAATGTGCCCTTCAAGGTTCAGATCTGCCAAGGAAGAAATAAAGAGATGTAATCAGGCAGCTATTTCTACATGTTCCTGGAAATAACCTGACCTGGTGTACTCCACCGAGGCTTTCAAGGCAGCCAGTGCAAGATGCAGTACCAGGGGAGTTCAAAGTCTCAATTCATGAGTCCTCCTTTAAAGATCAAAGATATTTACTGTTGATACCCGAGCATCGTTAAGGTGCCAACTCTAATCTCAGGCAACACTCAAGGATGCTGCATCACTTCAAATTAGAGTAGTGCTGCATGATTGACTCCAACTTTTAAGATGCCGGAATTCACGACGACTCTTCTAGAGCTCTACTGGAAATATTGACCTTGTTTCTCTCCTTAAAGCCTCTCCTCAGCAGAACCATTTATTTAAATTCAGAACTGGCATGAAACTAGAAACTTCTCCAGTCTTCAGTGTTGACAGGAGCTGCGTTTGTCTAAACAAGCCTACCATACGCAAGGGCTTATTACCCGACTTAACAGCATGCTACCGAATGACCTGACAGTCATCAGGTTGTGCAGGTGTTTCCACCCTGTTTAGAAAGGTGGAAGCACAGCAACACTAAGATTTTTCAGTAATATTAGATAAGGTTACAATGTCAACAGAAACTAGAAGGCATCATATCAGAGAAGCAGTGATGACCTGGAAGGAGAGAGGGAGAAAGGCATCACTATTATCACATCGGCCATCGGAATACAGGTCAGGGAAAACGAGTGGGAAGATCACCACTGAGGGACAGGGACATCAGTGATAGGGACTGGGAGAAGAGTACGTGTCACCCACAGCAGCCTCTTCCCAGAATTGCAACCATTCTGCAGAAAAGCAACACTTAAGAGATGGACAATTCCTCAGAGGAACTCACCATTGCATCTGGCTAGCAAATTTCATACCTTCACCCTACTTGTTCATCTGCTGCAAAAAACATTCCTTCGCAGGATTTTGCTTATGAAGAGACCACACAAGAGCTAAATAAGCCAGTCTCAATCCTTGAAGGTGACTAATCCTCATTTTCCGTACAGCAAAGACAACTCTTGTCGCAGCATAGAGACTGAAGAGACCAAGATTTACTTCAATGCAGTAGTTATTATTTGGCACAGCTAGAGAGACACAATAAAGATTGCTATTAAAACTAAGGCACACTAGCACAGCTCAAACAATTGAGAGGTTTCTGTTCCTGCTGTTATGATGAAGTAAACAGATTAAAAGGTTTGAGAGTTAGTTATCTTCAATATGCACAGCTGTACATTTTGCTCCATGTAATTACTAACACGAGTGTTTCCCACTTGCCAAAGTATTCCCATGTAAATAAATAGCCCTACAGGATTTTCCAAATAACTATTACTATGAGCTGAAACTGGCTTTATCTCCTGTCCTCCTACCTGAGCACATGCATGTATCACTAACTTCTATAGTAATTTGCATGGAATAAACCACTTCAAAGGACTTAAACACCAGCCCAGAAGAATTTCCTTATGAAGAAATTAAGTGGAAGTCATTATTAACATATCTTTAACCCATGAAACATAGAAAGTGAGAAGCAAAAGGAAAGAAAGCAGCAGGGTGATATCATGGCTATCTCTTGTTTGTTTATTGCCCCAACATGGTGCTTCTCAACTGCCACCCCGCTGGTTCCACTGCTCTATTTGGCCACAGCTACGAGCATCCATCCTAGCCAGGAAGGGACCAGTTCAGCCACAGTTTACTGCTTCATTAAGGGCCTAAACAACAACAGAAATGAGCAGATCAAGTTAGATGGTTTTGTTCCCCAATAAAGTCTCTTAAGACATAGGTGGTGGTTCAAGTCGCTGAAGACTGGACAGTCATCTTCTATAAGTAAAAAGCCTCATTAGCTGCCCATCTCCCTCTCTCACAGGCTAACATGCACAGTGTTAAGGCTCAAAGGGCTCAAAGACAGCAGGATGGAAGTTGTATAAAAACCGGAGGGGTGTGGCTTAATAAGGTGTAGCTTTACCAATTAGTAGATGTTCTGGAGAACTACCTAAAGCATGTATGCCATTTCAGGCTATTCATAACATCTGGCAAGAGCCTCCCCACAGCAAGAAAAATTATATGTGAATGTCTTTTTGATTCAAAGCTCATCCATCAATTAAGCTTCTAATAGACAATGCAGTGTTTCTATGAAAATCTCAATATCCAAGATTGCAGAGTAAGTCAGCATTTAGCTTCACAACCCCACGGCAAGTGTATTTCAACTGGTAAAACCCCAGTCAGATTAGAATGACTGGGAAAAAAAAAATTAACCAATGGTTTTCTATATGGGAACAAAAGCAAGAAAGCTAAACCAAATTAGAGCATCTTAATTGAAGAATTACATCAGGTGTAGTATCACTGAAAATTCCAGAGGCTCAAATTCCTGTTCTGACACCACAATTTAATCCTCGCTCAAAATTAATTCAAAGTTACCTTTCACCAAGAAGCTCATTAGAGACAAGTACTTAGATGACCGGCTGCCATAAGACATGAAAATCTCCTTGCTATATGCAATAGGAACTGGATGCTGCAAAACTGAACTGAATCTCATCTTCAGGAGGCTTTTCCTGCAGGAAACAGAAGCTCAAGTTACAAGATTAGTCATGCCCACAAAAGCACAGGGACAGTTACATACACACTATTGAAAGGGAACGGCCAAGCTACGCAGGGACAGTGCTCCAGGCTCTCCTAGAAAGAAAAAGCCTTCCACTCAGCAAAGAGGAGAAAACAGGATTTTTAAAGCCCTTTGGATATATCTGAACCGTTAATAATGTTATTTCCTCTTAGCGGATACCATTTAATCGACAGGGTTTTCCTTGCCTCCTCTTTTTTTTTTGGTAGACATTCATGTTTTACAAGTAGTGCCCCAAATCCCAGACAAATTACCATTCAGAATACCATCTTTGTGTATATACATATATATGAGCTTGCTATTTTGAAATTAAGGCTGTAAACTTGCAAGCACCTTTGTCACCATGGTTATCAGCTCAGAAAAAATAATTCCCTGTACTGAGAGTTTATGTTAAGGTGAATTTGTCCCCAAGGGAAAGCAAGAGTGGGTTTTGATAGGTCTTCTAAGATTTTTTTCTTAATCATCCAAGTGTTTCTGAGGCTTTGTGGAAGACGCACTGCATTTGTTTCCAAGCCTTGCAGCCCTCCAGCTACAATGGGAAGAAAGAATACACAACTTGAAAATTACTTCAAGCTCAAACGCCTAAAGACAACACTGAATGCCTCTACTGTTTTATCAAGCCTCAGGTCTCCTGCTGCCTGTCTTTTCTGCTTCACTCTGTTACCTCAAAGGAAAGGGAAATGAGTTACTGCAAAGCAAGGAAGATCGAATATGTGAGCTCCTAATGATACCCAGGTACCTTCCATGCTAGCACCACCACAGACAACTGAGGGGGGAACATATTATACCCAATTAAGACTAGAGGTAGGTACCTCATTTTCGTCTTTAAGTAGGTGTAGCTCACTTCCCAATCACCTAACGCATTACACCTTAAGGTGCCCAAAGCACTAACCCTTACCACCTCTCTAGATCTCTTCCTGCAGCGTATTTATTTTGGCAGCTCCATCCATTCATACCAGTGGCCTTATATTTACAAGTGTGGGACATGTGCTGTGTATTTCTGAGTGGAAGGGATTACAAGAGACTTATCAAGGCCCTCACACTCCTGTTTTAAGGTTAATTCTGTTGGGGTGGGCTTAGGGCTGACAGCTGGCAACGCCATGAAGATCTTTCACTACAGGAGGCAAAGTTTACATTGGTTTAAAGCTAACAATTACCTGCAACACCAGCCTCCCTTCACTAAGGGCTGCCTTTGCCAGGAATACAAACGCAGTCTTTAAATGAACAAAGACTTCGATCCCCATTTCAGATGTGGCCATCACGTGTGCACTGAAGTGGAGATACCACTAGCAACAACTTCTGCTAGTAACATTTCTATATCCTACAGCCCAAGCTGGTGCTTTCTGCAAGGCTGAACTTGGCAAAACACTTGACAGGCACTGGAGAGACAAAAAAAAAAAAAAAAAAAAAAAAAAAAAAAAAAGATAAACGTGTGTATTTTTGTTACTTTTAAACTAACTTCCTTGCACGTGGGACACGGTTACGTATTGGAGTTTGTCACATGCATGGAGAAGGGCTGCTGGTCTCACACCAAAGGATGGGGCTAAGAGCTCCAGGGCCAGCTGAGGTTTAGCAGGGGAACAGGAGATGCATAGCAGAAATCCAGGGAACAAGAGACCCACACAAGTCTTTTTCCTGAGCCTACAATCCTGGAGCTCACCAGGCCAGAGTGCCACCACAACTTGGCCAGAAAATTCTCAAATCAAGTTGCTCATAGAGCAGAGGAGCTCGTCATTGGCCTTGATTTCAACCTTTTGACAGTTCAAAAAAGCCTCCCAAACTGGATATTCAAGTAGGGCTGATCAGACAATCACACAAAGTTTATTTTATATTCTGCTAGAGGGAACGCAGCAGCTTCTTCCCAGCTGAGAGCATATAATTATTTGGCACCAACCGGCTACATCTCAGAATCTACGATAGCAGCTGAACAGTCCATTTTAGTACGGTAAGCCTATTTTTCCCTTCTCTCAACTCTATCGGCTTTCCAATCCTACCAACTGCCTGGAAAAATATAAGCTGCTGGGACGATTTGAGGCCATGATGACCAACACGACATTCTCTTCTGTACAAACAATTTTGCAATGCACTGAGTACAGTCGGGCCAGGCAAGCCACCATGGATGCAGTAGGGCAAGAACCACAGCACAACCCAGCCTAGAAGGGACCTCAGAGCGCCCCGAAGCTATTTTCCTGTTTTACTCCAGCATTAACACTGAGCACAACAGCTCAAAATACAACTAGCAGACTCTGAAAGGAAGAATATTTGTCCTTATCTGAGGATATGAAAAGCAGATGGTGACCACAGCTTTTATCTCCCCAAAGCAGTACGACTAAGTGAAAAACCCAAAGAACCCTGTTCTTAACTGGGCAGCGAAGCTCAACTTAATCTGCACTTAACTGCTTTTATAAAAATATTGTTACACTGTAGCGGGGGGGGGGGGGGCTCTGCATATTTTAATAAATGCACCAAGGTGTTTAGAAGAGATTTCTTAACAAAAACTATCCATACTACTACAGTTGACTCGACTGCTAGACCCAACATGGCGAATGACAGAAATGTCTCGTTAGTCCACTTACTGATATTGTTTCTGGGGCAAATTTCAAGTAAAATTCTGACACTAAACATTTTTCTTTCCAAGATGGGTTCTCAAATAAGGTTACCTGTCCAAATAAAGTTGTCATTGTTTTACCAAGCTGTCTCTAGCGAGTAATTTGAGGGGGAGGTTGTTTTTGTTTTGTTTTTAGAATCAAAACTAGTTATGGCCTCTCTATAAAGTGGAAAGAGGAATTCAGAGCAAGTAGCTCTGGTGCCAGTATTTCAAAAATAACCAACTTGCATAATCTCAAAAGCATTCTTATGGAAGCTCTCCTTCAGAAAAAGGCTTTTGATGATCCCTGTGGTTTTGACAGCAAGATCCTTATATGGATTCAAACCACACATTTTATACAGAGTGGTAATCGTAAAGCTGATCACCAAGAACATGTTGAATGAATGGAGGACAGAACCAAAAGATTCAGGGAGGCCTTGGGATCTCTAACTTTCAAGCTTCATACCAGAGATACCTAGAGATTTTGGCAGAGCTTTTGTTTTTATTTAGACACGCACAGTTTTTGTAAGAACAAGCTCTGTGCCAAACGAGCTCCCAGCCAGGGACTCACCCAGTGCCCAGATCAGCACGAAACGACCAAGATGAGAGGTCTCTGCTGCTCTTCAGAATCGCAGAATGGTTTGGGTTGGAAGGAACCTTAAAAGTCATTTAGTTCCAACCCCCTGCCCTGGGCAGGGACACCTCCCACCAGCCCAGGTTGCTCCAAGCCCCGTCCAACCTGGCCTTGAACACCTCCAGGGATAGGGCAGCCACAGCTTCTCTGGGCAACCTGCGCCAGGGGCTCACCACCCTCACAGGAAAGAATTTCTTCCTGATACCTAATCTAAATCTCCCCTCTTCCAGTTTAAAGTCATTACCCCTTGTCCTATCGCTACACGCCCTTGTAAAATGAAGCAGGACACCAACCTCCTGATACACGGACTGCAGTACACACATTTCCCGAGTATTTATAATGGAGACAAGATAAAGAAGTGTCACTTCTAAGAAGTGACATTAGTGCGAACAAAGCACTACACCAACAGGAACGCTTATCGCAAAATTAACCAGGCTTCACGGTTCCTTGACAGTTTGTCAGGGAGCTTGAACTCTTCACCTATTAAAGCCACTCAGCACACACACATGCACCTCCATCTTTCCTTTCCCCTAAAGCCTCATATCCATGACAGGCAAGATGGGTCCTCCCCATACCTTTACATGGCCAAGAACCAGCACACATACACTACAGAGGACTGTTAAGGGAAACAATGCTTCTGGCAACAAATTCTAGACAGTGTCCCTAATAGTTCGATTTCTTTGCAGCTTTATGAGGAAAACACAAACCGAAGACTTGGTGTTTCTATTGCATACCAGTTCTGCTTCCCAAAGCTCTAAGAAGACTGGCTGGAGAACAGAGGAGCATAGGCACTATGAGAACACCCGATGCGCCTGTACAGTTACATACTGTAGTCCCTTGTGCACCCCAGACAGTCCTCACAATGGGAAATAGAACAGCATTTCCCTTGTTCCAGAGGGCTCAGAGCTCCCATGCCAGACATCGCATAACCCAACTATACAGCAAAGGGTTCCTGTAAGGAACACTGAAATCTCAATATATGTTTTGACAGGCTCTTAACACAAGCTAGCAGGAATACATTAGAGCAATGGTATTCATTCTATAGTCAGTGGAGCACTTCTGATCCAGGGGGAAGTGAAAAAGTGGTCCACTGCAGTATTACAGATGACCACCCCCCCAGTTCCCCCATGAAGAAGTAGCATCCCAGTACGTATAGCTGGAGCTTATCAAAAGTGTCTAGTTTTACTAGAGTGACATTTTATCAAGCAAAACAGTTTGCTTGAGCAAAGCAGTCGAGATGGTTTAAGGCCAATTTTGAGGTATTGGTAAGAAACAAGATTATCCACACATCTCACCTGCCCCTTTCCTCAAAAAAAGATGACCTGGTCCTTCAATTTCAGTGGAAGGCTAAGAGGAGACAGCATTCAAGCAGCAAAGACAAACCAAACCATCACAGAAGAAAGTAGCATCGCATGCAGACACACAGTCGCCGCAACTTGCTCATAGATGACAAACCAATGTCCAAATGTCACAGCGGTCTCCTACCAAACACAGGGCTACAAAACAGTGAGGGGGAGTAGACGCAGCAAGCTAAATATTTGGACAGACTTCTGAAAAGCCAATGAAGGGCCACAAAACGGCTTAGAAAAAAGCCACAGCTTTCATTTTAAGCCAAGAATATACTTTCATTATGGTTTTAAACACTTAATGGGAAAAGGACATATAACTTATTAAACAGTCAAAACTAGATAACAAAACCACTGTATTCAGACTGACAATTTTTTGGTGGAGTTCTAGATTTCCATTACATTTCTGCGCAACACCACATTAAGCTCTACCAAACACCAGGGCAAGGCATGTAATAATTCATTTTACTTGTCGAGTTACATTTGGACATATGCTATCTTCCTAAAATGAGAAATGTAGTAATTCCCATTCCCTTTGTCACCTGTTATTTCAGAGTCAAAGCATTAAGCAGGATTAAATTATGTCATTTTTCCAAAATTAACATCATGATTATAGCCACAGGGATTCACAAAGGAAATCCATTCTCCACAGGGTTTTTCTGTGAAAATGATGTTAAGCATTTAAAAATGATCTGTAATACGTAGGTGTTTTGCATAAACGCCCATGCTTGGGTACCAAATTTGAACTGGAGAGCTCCAAGAGCGCCCAGTAGTAAAATCTGAAAAAGCTTGTGCTTTAGGAAAGTATCTTTTTATGTATGGCAAGCTAATGTTGCAAAAGACTTCATTCTGTCTCTCAAAAATACGTTTAAGTATAACACTTGGCCTTTGCTCTCCCCAAACCTGAGCACCACATCAGTTTGGGAGCAGCGGAAGAGGAGGAGGGAGAGAGAGGAGCTGATCCATAAGGTTAATGTCAACAGGATCCTCAAGGCTGCAAGCATCTGCACTGTTCTTGGATGTGCCAGGCCTTTTATTTACAGCCACTGCAGGAATCCTGGACAGGGACAACAGAAGTACCAAATTTTCTACCTCAGAAACCTGAATAACAGCTGACCTACAGCAAAAAGCAAAAATTTGCCACTGTTCCATCAATAATTGAGGAACAAAACTGAGGGGGTGTTAAGCAGCTGTGGTTCAGATACCATGTAGTACTACCATGTCAGTACAACTTTTCTGTCTCTTAGATGACTTCATTACTTAGAGGAGAAATCTGGATCCATCTGTTCCCATTAGAGTGTAAAATGGCTTGGTGTGACCCCTCTTGCAGCCCTTTATTGCAACACACATCTGTTCTTCCTCTATTCAGCCTTCCCATCGCCCCAGCACAGTAACACCCCCCCGCAATGCTAGCAATAAAATATATAAATCAAAAGAAAAACACTTTCCAGCTGGCAACTATAGCCTTACCATTTAGTCCACACAAAGTTCTAGGAAAGCACATAAAGCACAAGTGTTTGAAATAGCTTTCCTATTTCAAAGGTGCTGCAAAAAAAAAAAAAAATATAAAAAAATCCCTCTCCCACGCAACTCTTCTGGCTACTGCAGAATCCTGCTAAACTTGAATCAGACTGCAGTTTGCAGACAGTCATAGAGCACTGACAAGTCCCGCACTGCTCCCAGGCTGCTGCATCAGCTCTCCAAGTGCTCTCCGGCAAGTGGGTCTGTCTTTGCTTCTTGAGGACACCTCTCAGAGCACCAGATTGACAGCTTGCCTCTACTCTGCCCAACAACTTGGTTACTTCCAGTATTTATCTCCCATCACAACATCCTCAAACATACCACCTTGCTGCTAACCACTTTCAAAAACCTGGAGACGTCTGAAGAGGGAGGAAAACCAAAGAGATCTGGGAAAGGACAGGTGTCATTGGTACAGGGCAGCCAAATAACCCACCCAGAAGCACCAGCTCAGCTGATCAAAACCTGTTACAGCCAAAGCATCCATAGTTCTACTCACTCTCCGATTCTCCCCGAGTTTTCAAGCTCTAAATAACAGTTGGTCCCTAGATAAATCATGAAGCTGCAGAACTCATATTCCACGTATAACCCTGTGTCCAAACTGGGGAGGAAAAAAAACCCAAACCAACCCTCGTGGGTCTAAACAATATTTTCACTATTTACATACAGACAAATCTCTCTACCCATTGATAAAGATCTCTGCATGCTCTTGATAAATTTGCAAAAGAATAGAGCTGTAGTGGGGCAAGGCAGGATACACCCAGCATGCCACTGCTACTATTACATGTGTCTAATCTTGATCCTCATTAAAAAAAACTACTAAGAAATCCATTACTATTACATTTATTTTTATACATGCTTTCAGGGGCAGGAAAAAAAACAAACCAAAACCCAACCAGACAATGCCTTCCAGGAACTAACATCCTGACCAAGATTAGCAAGATCTACAGATACTACCAGTTCTCTCATCCCAAAGAATAATTTACTCTGGTGTAGTCATAATGAGCGCACAACCACAAGCGTTTACCATCACCTTCCTCCGTATATTTACCTGAAGACAAGTTTGGCATTGAAATAAAAGTAGGGAGTGAGAGAGATTAGTTTAATCAGCTATACAACAGGTATTTAGTATCTGTTCTCCAGAGCACGGCTGCCAAGTTTACGTATGCATTTAACATTAAAATCTCACAGCGATGCCAAATCGGTCCTTTGCATATGAAGTTACAGATCAGGTTATTGCAAGTTTAGCCTTGAAGGAAATGAACTCCGGGAGCCTAGAGGAACCAAGTGAACTTATTCAAAAAGCACTTCATCTGCTTCCTGTTAAAAAAATTTCCCTCTCAAGCCATTGGTACATGAGCCACGTTCATCACCTGAAAAGTCGCAACAATTTTGCTTCAATTTTGAACAGGAATGGTATAGCAGGGGAGGAAAAACAAAACAAAACCAAAAAACAACCCACAAAAGCAAAACACCCAACACAGACTGTCTGTCAAACTGAGCACAGTGCTTTGTTTGACCTGAATAAAGCAAAAAAATCACAGTTGAAAAAGCAAAAGTTTCTTTCTTGTGCTTATCCCCAGCCCTGTCAACTGTATTGGGGATTCTGGCCTGAAACACCTCAGTAAGGAAGGATAGCAGGAAAGTTGTAGATTTGCCTTGAAAGAAGAAAACCTCCTATGTTCATATACTACGCATTATCCATTTACAATACAAATGTTGTGTTATTTGTGCTAAAACCAGACTAACTAAAAATAAAATTATCTGTACATTTGTATCAAGAGCATTTATTTTAACCAAACTCACACTTTCATATTCCCATGTACTGCCAAAATTTACTACAAAAGCAAGGTAGAGAACAGACGACTCTCTAAAGCATGTTTATTTTGGCGTTATTTAATCATTCAAAACACATTCACTGAAGAGAAGTTGTCCCAGATACTTACCCTGCTACAGAATACCAGTCAAGTCACTTGTTAATAGTGGTAGTCCACTAACCTTCAAGAAATAAATCTACCTTATACGAGACAGACGCACTAAGTCCGCCACATATTTGAGGCTGTTTCTTGAAATCTAAGGCAGGAAGAGACACAAGCCATAGAGACAGATGGTCACCTGAAAGGTTTGTTCATGAATCCCGTCACCAACATTTGAACTGGTTAGAGAGAAAAGGACAGGTCATAAGTTCATACTACAGATTTTTGCACGTTTCCACAGACTGGTATGAATGGGTTTGCATGTTTCCACTCAGCCACATAGCACAGAACACAGAAGGAGAATCAGAAGCACACTAAATATACAACTGATATATAAATACAGGCCCAACCTACAATTTCAGGCTATCAACAAAATGTCAGCACACTCCTTGTGCTTTAACCATTCGTGATAAGCAAAGTAACAGATGTCACAACAGCAATGGCTGCTGTAAGGCAGCACTGGAGGATGTATGTAGGGCATACTGAGTTAATCTTCATAGTATTCCAAGGTTCTACAAGTTTGCCAGATAAATATGCATTGAGTAATGCCAAGAATGTAAATTCACCCTCCGGCACCGATCCTCCCGCTCTTGCTGTTTATAGACTCTGGCAGAAGTGATGAAGCTATAGAACTCCCTCATTACCACCTGCTCAGCCTTCAGTATACTGCATATCTTCAAAAGAGGGGGGAAAAAAAAAAAAAAAAAAAAGAAAAACACCCCAAGAATGCACATATTGCTAAAGTGGCTCTCGCTGACGTGTGCAACATTCTTCTAACAAAACAGTCTTACCACATAGCATGCAACTGTGCCCAGACTAAAGCCATAGGAAGGAAGGCGAGAGTCAGATACAGTTACAGCTAAACTAGAAAAGCCAGTATTATCTGCCGTTTCATTACTTTTTTCACTGAAAAACACAGACATTCAATTTGTTTTAAACCATCTATCAGGTCAAACACTAGGAAGGTGAATAACTTGATTGTCAAGACCCACTATGCTGTAACCCAAGACAGCAAACACTCCTAGCTCAGAAATCCCCCGCCCCCCCGATGACTTCCTTCCATTTGGTTGCCTGTACTGGAAAAAAACAGTGGGGTTTTGACAATACTCAAGAGGAACAGACTACCACATCCTTTCAGCATTCATTAGATTAACAGTCATCTAAGGCAGTATTACAACCTGGAGAAAGGCAATTATAATGATAGCAATTCTCCTAAATCTGTCTAAATACCTGCAAAATTACAACTAAGAATGAAGACTTGAAATAAAAGCTTGCACTTGGTCAAATACCCAGTCAGTTCCCCAGCAAGACAGGAAAGCACACGCACGAGGTGCAGCAAGCAGCTTCTAAATTAATGCAGTTATTCAGCTAAGCTCGTTTCAGCAACGATGTTAAGGCAATACAGTAACCACTAAATATTACAGCTCTGACCACTGCACCCACCAGTTCCTCAGTCACAAGCATTCATCACCTTATCCTCAGCTTTAAGCTGCCAGGAACTTCTACGCATGGCTACATTCACAGGGAAACGGGATTAAAAGATGCAGTCACTGAATTAATAACAGTGTTGACTTAGTAGTTGTATTATTAACCCTGTTGATTGTTGACTTCAGTGGGTCTCAAAATACCACACAGCATTCAAAAGAGACTTTCTCATCCTATGCCTTTTACTGACTTAAATGCCTGAGAACAGCACGCTCGGAGCTCTAAAACACAATTTAATAATAAACACGCTTTATTAGACTCAGAAATTTTCATATGCAGTTAAACGCCCATGAGAAAAATCAGAGGCATATGATGAAATGACAGACTGGTCTCCAGACCAATCTCATTCAGAAATGCTACAGCAGTTTCCCTCATCAGCAGATAATGAAAACCTACGAAATCTCATCTTAACCGTAATCATTCATATCCCATCCTATATTATTACTCAAAAATTCATCAGTCACTGCTAACCTTAAACAAATACAGATTAATGTCATTTTTTTGAACAAAACCCATCTAGTGCCTCCCAAATTATTTTTCAGTCAGTCTTCCCAATAAACAGGATATATCCCACATAGTCAAAACCCTATTGGGCTTCCAAATAAGCAGTGCAATTTTTCAAGTTATTCTAAAAGCCCATTAAAGCTTCATCAAAGGTGCGAACTGTTAAGACTAGCACGCGGAGAACAAAGATTTTCTTTCTGCCTTTTACGTGTTAAAGAGCCTCAGAAGTTCACTGCCATTAACAGACACTGAATATCATCATTGATTCAAGTTTCAACATCTCTTAACATACCTCTAAGAACTGAAACCTTTACTATCCAAGACTTTCAGTTTTTACTTTCATGCTGGTAGACAAAAGCGTGAAGATCAAAATAGTAAAATACTGAAGAGATGAATAAAAAGATACCAGCAGAGAACAAGTAATGTGGCGGGGGTGGAAGGGAAGTGGTGGAGAACCTCACTAGTCAGGCAAGAGTTTAATTAAAGCGTGGAAAGAACAGTACTGCCAAATTCCAAAATTAAATTATTTTTGAACTAGAAGTATAGAGCCCCAGAACGCAGGCAGTTCAAGACAACTGAAGATTTAGTGCAGTGGCATTAAAATAAGAGACAGGAAAGCAAAAGCAGAGCTGTACATTGGAATTCGGGGGTTTTTAAGTCATAAGTCCATGTGTAAACAAGGTAATATTGGGGCAACACTAGTACCATCCTCATTAACCTGGGTGAGGGCTGAGAATTCACTCTCAGCATGTTTGAAGACCACATCAGATAGAGGGAATGGCAGGTACACTAAAGGGCAAAGCATCTCAGCAGGTCAAATGAATAGGCAAGCAAGCAGCTCAGGAGGTTCAAATCCAGATTCGGTTATAACCACATGTTGTGCTGCATTAACAAAAGCAAAACCGCTTCCCTCTGCCTGCGAGTTATTTGCCTCATGAGGCCGCAGCACAGCCCAGGTGTCCACACCCACAATACAACAGAGAAGTCTGAAAACAGGAATGAGCCCAGGAGAAGGTCCACCAGACAATATGGGGTCTACAGCATTAGATATATAAGAGGCTGTAGGAGAGGTACACGTAAAGAGGCTGCTCAGCTCAAAGAGACTGCTTCACAACCCAGCGAGTCTCCTACTACCTAAAGAGGAACTGCAGGCAAGATGGAGCCTTGCAGGTCACACAGCAAAACCTCAAAACGCAAATTGTTTTGACAGAATTCTCATCGGTGCAAAAAATGTTGGAAAAAGTTACCACGAGAGCTCTGCAGCATCAGAAAAAGGCAGTCCAAAGAGGCAGCTAAATTGTCATCTTCGTAGATTTTTCACAGCACAACCAGACAAGGCCTTAAGCAACCTTAAGCACTGAATCCAGCCACATTCTGAGTAGGTTAAAGTTGCCAACCTGCAGAGGTCCTCTCCAATCGCAACTACCCAATCATCTTCACCAGCTGTTTAGGTTTACTGCTGATTAACATTCATAGAAAAAACTTGCAAAATTTGACCCTTCTTCCAACTTCAACACTGACAAAGCCATGATAAGTATCATTTAAGGTATCTTAACATTCTTCAAGATGATCAAATTCTCCCTTCTAGAAGTTCCTAATTTAAAAATCCCCAGAAAGTGTGTGCTCAGGCACCTACACAATGCAAGTAAAATCACCACCCATCCATGAACACTACTTTTTACCTACCAGGTGTGACTAGTTCGTAATTCCTTTGCTTATCAGAAAAGCCCCATCTGAAGGTCCTAGCTGGATGCAATTTCAGCTAAGAAGTTGCCTGTGGTAACTTTTAAAAACCATAATACCACCCCACTGATGCACTGGGATAAATCCATGTCTTTTAAACTTTTAATAATCTGCCTGTACACTTTAGTTTTCATTCCCTCTAACATCCAAATGGTCACACCGCTACCAAAATCTCCTAACATCATTCCAATGCTGTGTCCCATGCTCAACAGCCACAGCTTCCACACTCTGCTTGGTAGAAAAGGAAGGAGGAAACCCAGCTTCATGAGCCCGCTTTGAAGAGGAAGTATCTACATACCTAATTAAATCACCTGAGAAGTAAGAGCATGTACCTCTGCAGTAAGCCATCAACACTACCTCTTGCAAACTCAGCCCCAGCGGATCACTCACGAAGGTCTTAAACCCTGGACTTTTGCTGGCACTACTTAGTCAGAAACTTGCAAGAAACCCCAAACATAGGTATCTTATTCAAGAACTTAATTTTATCAAGCAGTGCCGAAACAGGCAACGTTTCTACGAGGTCTAACCATAGGGAAGACTCCTCATCAGTTCTTGTAAAGATAATTAATCTGTATGCAAATTCATTTACTCTTTCTATACCAAATGAACGTTCAGTATAATGCAAGCTCACAGAGAACCTGGAGGTTTAGATTTCTAATACCTATTCCTGCAGAAGCAGCGTTCCTTTGCACTCCTGGTTATGCCTGGATGGTATATGCTTTCTGAAGGCCCCACACAGACAGGCATGATCTTGTTCCCTTTGGAAAGAAAAAACAAAACAAAACAAAAAAAAAACCACACCACCAAGATCCACACAGCTCCAGTTTATTTAGTTGACCTGAATTTTGTCATGAGAAAAGTAACTTTAAATTTTTAATAAAGACTTACCCAAAACATTTGCTAGCAACATTTGGTTAGATTTCTATCTCTAGGAAAACCCAGATAATCATGCCTACACAATTTTGTTGGAGAGGTAACTGCAGAATTTTTAATATTGACCTATCTGTTAGCTTGAAAACCAAAAATAAAACTGACTTTGTAAACAAGAGGGAGGAAATTTTATTTTTAGATCAGATACTGAGTGTTTTGGAACAAGAACACTAAACAATGTCTGCACCTCTTTATCAATGGATGACTTTGTACTTCTGCAAGAGCTATAGATGATACTTCCCCACCACACATTCAGGAAGCATCAATCAAATGCAAGGAAAAAAGAAGGCAAAGAGACAAGCTTGTTCCTCCCACAACCTTTCCACACACTTGGACAAGATTCTTTAGCCAAAGTTACTAGATATATGCTAGAAAAAAACATTATAGATGAGCAACAGAAGCAGAGCATTCACCCAGTTGGTAAACAAGAATTAAAATGTGACCACCGTGTTAGTAAACCACAGACAAACCACCTCTGCGGGAAGAGACACAGCGTCAGCCGTGGCAAGCCCCAGTAGAAGAAAACCCAAAACTTAACCACGTGGATAGTATACATATATTCATTTAAACTCCTTGTCCTTTCGCTAGGGAGTACAACTCCCAAGATAAGTTGCAAGAGAAGGCACCAGCTTTTACTCAAAAAGTTTCCCCCAGAAGCAATTCCTGCGTGGGGCAGATGCGTTAGAAAGCAGCCCTACAGCCTACCCCGGCAGAGAGGGCATGGCTAGGGATTTACAGCATGGGCTCCGAGGGCCGTCTGGCCGCCTTCTCACACTCAACATGGTCTTGACAGTCAGCTTTCCTTTATTAAACGGTCGATAGAAGTCTCTGTTTCACCCTAGCAGATAGGACACACGTCCAGGTTTTGGCATTTTAATTATTTTTTAACACCATACTCGGCACACTATCACACAATCCAATTAGCATATATAAATTTGTGTAGCATTGCCTTTATTTACTTTAATCGAACCACTGGCATGCTTGGAAAAGCTATTCTTTATGCCTTGCCACTCAAAAAGGCTTATTCTGATAAGCCAAGACATCAAGTGTTAGTTGTGAGGATTCCAAATGTTTTCTCCCGAATTAGCGTTTTTTTATGACGTTTTTACTAAAGTATAAACAAGGATAAGAGACAGTGAAAACAACCATGCCATAGTTTTCAAGTCTGTTATGTACTCCCTTTGAGGTCTAGGGAAAGGCTAGAAGAGAAAACAAAGCTTGCAAGGCAAAAAACATTATTTCCCCCAGGCAAGTGTCCTGGTGGTAAACGGTACATTCTTTCTCTACAAAGAATTTCTTCCTTCCCCCAGCCACCAAGCATTCATAACACCCCAAGCACTGGCCCAACTCTCCCAACACAAAGATTAGAGGACTTACAATGCAAGATAATTGCAACACAACACATTAAGTAACTTAGAAGACTAATTCAAGCAGAAGCCCAAAACTCTCTAGGCAAAAATAACACATATTACTCACCACACACTCCGTACTGAGGAAGGTGAAAGCTGAGGCAGCTCCAGGCAAGGTGATAGTGCTCTTACAGCCTTTTTGCTCAGCCCATGGCCAATGCCATCCCCCAGACTTATGAGGGGTGCCAGGGCCCCTTCCACAGCTGCTCCTCAGCAGACTGTTGCCCACACAGCTGTCCCTCATGTACCTAACAGGCACTAAGCCCCTCCAACCCCTTCATGGGGAGAGGAGCTCTTTGGTCCAGGTGGGACTCGTCCCACCAAATGCACCAAGGTCAAGCTGCCATTCTCCACCCAGCTGGTTTTGCTCTGAGGACCAAGCAAAGCTGCTACAGGGACAGAAAAATCCTCCCCTTAGGAGAGAAAAAACAAGGCACAACAGAAGGGATTGCATTGTGTTGCCCCTTGTTATTTGTATTTATTTTTTAAAACCAATTCCCTTAGTATATCAGCAAAGTTCTTCATTGGTTTAATCTCTGTCCTAACAGTTTTTTGCCATAAAACATCAAAACTTTCTAAGAAAAGGTTTAGTAGGCATTGCATGGAGAAAATACCCAGTTAAATGCTGCAATGCTAGAAGATGCATACAATTGTGGGAGCAACATAAACTCCCCTCCTTATAGGTGCTGGAAAAGAGGGACAGTTTCCCCAGTTGGTAAGCAGTTATGCCCTTCAAGCTTCCTGCGCTTTTCCAAAGCGTACACAAATTGCACACTTTCTGCAGCAGCAACCACCCTGGCACAACTACGTTGCACACAAATCAAACTCTAACCCTCCTGCCACCGCAGCCACATGTACAGATTCAACACCACAAGGATATTTCCTAAAGCACAACGATGCCAATACTACGTTTGAAGAGGTGATTATTTTTTATTGCCATGCTGCAGAAGCAGACATGTCATCAGTTCAAGGAAAATCAACTGCTGATACAACCTCAGATAAAAAGTCATATATTATGCACTCTACATCTATATCTAGTAAACTTAATACTAATTACATTTATTTCATCTAGTGGTATTAAATAACAATCCATTTCTGCTTATCCCTGGCAAGCCACAAGAACTGCACAAAGAAACCCCTGTACAAAAGCAGTCTGGTGTTGGTCTGTTTGAATGCTCCCACAGTTACAGATGCTCACCGACACTGGTCTGATTTACGATAAACTTCCTTCTTTCCAGCTCACACTTGCAACACAAACTACTCCACAATCCCAAAGGCAGATTTGAAATCAGAACAAATAGCCAGTTTAACATCGTAGGTCAAATATCCATTTCAGGAGGTCCAAGAAGCGTGCCGTTGACTTCAGTAAAAGGTTACCATTCAAAGGGCAGAGATTCTTAGAAACTAAATATTTACTTACAGAAAACCTGAGAGAATCCCCACAGCTGCCTCAGCCTTCTCTGAAAAGCCCTTTTTGCAGCCAGACAAGGAAGGATTCATAAAGGTAAATCATCTGCCTGCACAGGAACAGCAGAAATTGCTTCCTTCGAGGCCTCTCTGCCTGCGGCGACTACCGAGCCAGAGTGAAATAAGTTACACTAGGCTGTCCCGGGCAGGGTCACCCTGCAGCTCCGGCCTCTTAACCCACGCTCGCTCATCCTGAGAACCTGGAGAACAGCCAGTCGGTCATTCTGCACGCTTTCACTGACAGAGGAATATGCAAACGCCGGTTTTCGCTAATGAAAAGCAGATATGAATGCCTTCACACCTCTAAAGGGAGATCAGAGCTGTCCTCCAACCCAAACATTAACTTTCCCCACAGTAAACAGATACAAATCAGCGTACGATAACTGCAACCACAAAATTGGTGAGGTTGTGCACAGTCCAACTGTTCCAGATTCATGAGGGATGCCTCGTGAAACAGTTCTTCACCAAAAAATGCTTTCAAAGAAACCAAGAGAAGACAAAAAAAAACCACAATGGCCCTAAACCTCAAAAAATACACATCATTTTCCACTTGCTTGACTGCGGAATCAACAAAATGTACAGAAACTTGCACCTAAACTTCCCACTGTAGAACAAGACATGGGGCATTTGATCTCCTCTGAATTTAAAAAACAACAACAAAGCCAGAAATATTTGATGCTGAACCTCTGCTCAGTTCACTGCAAGTGATTTGTTAGCCATACTGGTGGCATATCCTTTTAAATCTCTATCACAGCCACCTGCCAGATTACTGTTTCACTGACAGTAATTCCATGTTATTTTTCTAAACTAGGATAATCTGAACATAAGTACAGTAAGATAAGATGTTTGAAAGTATGTATCTTCAACTTTGTATTCTAAAACTCAGTTTCAACAAATTCTGAATGAAAACCGCTCCCAGAAGCTTTAGGGTCCCCCAAAACCTCCTAGTAGTGCTCTAAGAATCAGAGTGGAAGTAACAATTCTTTCCTAAAATTATAATCAGCAAAAGGTCTGAACAAGATGAGTCAGCCAACAATACTCTAAAACGTACTTGTTTGGGGTTTGGGATTTTTTTGCTATTTCACGTGCATTCTTTTACAGATTTTTGCTAATTTGTAATCAAAAATTAATTTGTAGAAATGTAAGATCGGCAGTAACCAGCACGCAAAGACAGATTATGGCTTGTGCTGGATTAAGTGGACATTATACACTACTGTATACTCTGCTTTTAAGAGCTATACTTGGTAGAAGGCAGAAGAAGAGGGAGAGGACAGGGAGAGGTGCAAAAATAAGACACATTTACCATTGGAGGCTCGGGAGCTTCAAGTCAGCACATTATATAAAATTAATCTTGCCAGCTACTGGTACTTAGCTTTTTCAGCAAGGAAGGCATTAGTCACAGTCAGTAGCTCTACAGAGAGGCACGGCATCTCAGAAACACAAGAACAAGCGCTAGAAAGAAAGGAGGAGGGATGTACAAGGTGAGATTGTACCTGATTCGATGTGCACCCATTTGAAGATATAACAGAGGGCACCCCCAAAAGGGCAGCAGCAAGGGCACCTCCAATACCACAGGGGCTGGAAGGAGCACTTAGCAATCAAAAGAGATGGTGCTCAGTCAACCAAATATGTCACAAGGAGCATTAAGGGGCCTGTTTCAGAGATCCAAAGGCAATTTTCATTTAAGTAGCAGCTTCAGAGGAAAAAAAAAACAAACCCATAGTCAATAGTTAATATTGTTCCGCAGGATCCAGGGAGATTCCTCATCTCATGACAGATGAAGAAAGGAGTGCTACTCCAAAGGGAGGAGGTCCTGTACTCCAAAGAAAGCACTGCACACTAGATTACAACTACAAAAACTAATGCTAACATTCATACTCTTGAAAAACCTATCAGTATTCATAGCTGAGGAACTCGGGATATTTCCCGTGCAACTAGTGAGAAAAAAGAAACAAGCAGCTTTTAGTAGGAATGTAAAGCTTTACATTGTTTTCTCATGTTTTATTCAACTTCAGTATTTTAAATTCTACCTGAGCATTACCCAAAAGCTGTTCCATAAAGCAAATATTTTTATGAACACCAGCTAAAGCTGACAAAAAAAGCTCTGGTCACCGGAAGGCAACACGAGGCCATACCTTCCCATCTCATCTCTTCAGGACACAACGGTTAATACACAATGTTCAACCTTTGAGCTTCATAGCTCAACCCTAATTACTGTGTAGAAGGAAAGATAATTAATGACTGATCAGAGCTGCGGGTAGAAAGAAGCAAGTGCCTAGTCAGAGACCAGTTATTTTTCTGCTGTTGGATTATTTACCTGCAAAAGCCACGTCACAATTAAGACTGCAAACAGCAATTATAACTGTTAAAAGTTCAGATGTTTTACGTTGAGTCACGTGTAGCATTGTGCTCCTTCAGGACTTTTTAAAAAAAGGGCAACTAATAGCCCCACAATAACTTGGTAGTCTTATTCTCACAGCAAGGATGAGGAAAAAACCCTATTGCTAGATAAAAGCTTTAGCACAGGAAAAAAAACCACACATGTATAGGTACACGATTAAGC
The DNA here is from genome assembly GCF_965231255.1 of Vanellus vanellus. NCBI lineage: Eukaryota > Metazoa > Chordata > Aves > Charadriiformes > Charadriidae > Vanellus > Vanellus vanellus. The sequence continues at coordinate 38,292,534 of NC_138912.1, read as the reverse complement.
AAGGGGGAAAAAGTAACAGCGCAGCAGTAGCACTAGAAAGACAAGTGGTGGGCAAGAACAGCATCTTTGCACCAAAGTTACCAGAATATAAATCAGGAATATAAAAGAAGTCACTGAAGTGTTTTGATGTGCCATCAAATTCCTGAACTCATAATAATAATAATAATGATAGATGGCAAAGTGGAATATGAACAGATGACAATAGTTCAACTGTATCCTATTCTTCATCTACTTCTCCCCCCCTCCCCCCCAATTTTTGATTTTCTGCCTGGAACTCCCCTTCTTCTCTAGCTTGGAAAACAACTAGCTTCCCAGTGAGTCAGTGAGATTTATTTATATGGATCAGCAAGTTATCAAGTTGACTTTCAATATCGCTCAACTTGAACTTCATTAACTGATTTCAAAAAGATGGCGTTATTACACTTACAATGTCCTTTCAGCCTGTAATATTTTTCAGTTCTGCAATGAATTATGTAGAAATTTTTCACAGTGAAAGCTGGAAGGATTTTACATGCAGGTAATATACAATAAATCAAGATTTCTCTACCAAGAAGTTGCACAGGTTTCCAGTGCTTATCTCATGTTTATGTACCAGCTCCTCCTGCATCTCAAACAGCCTACAGTAGAAGTTCAGGGACTCAGCAAAATACCATTGCAGTAGGAGAGAAGATACAGTAACAACCACAAAAAAAACCCCAAACAACCAAACATCTTGTCTTGTTTTTTGACTAGTTATATTTCTTCAGACAACAGACAACCTAGAGGGAGATCTGTTAATTCGTACAACCTTCAGGCTGGAAAGCTTACAGAGACTGCTAATAAGGATGGGAAAAGCCTCATAACTCAGTGATTACCATGACTGACAATTAATATTAAGGTGCAAGCTTCATCCCAGTGCAGAGATAAAGCCAGAGCTGGAGAGCTGAAGCTGTAAACACAACTCATAAGATGCAAATTCTAATCACTTTACATTAAATAAGTTTCATGCATATTATTTCCAGTGCTGGCAAACCAAGTCGCTAGAAGGTAAGTGTAACTGTCTTCATTTGAAGTGTTTCAGAGTGCTTTTTCCAAGGAAAATTGTGGCCAAACTAACTCATGTAGAAGTGTTTTAAACTACTTCATGCTTACAAATAGAAAAAAAGGGAAATACTTTTGAGAACCCAGCCTAACCTAAAAAGTATGATTCATGGGATGCTAATTCGTACTATGAAAACTGAAAGCATCCTGAACTTGGAAAGTATGACAATAAAAGATTGAAAGCTTTATTTATTTATTTATTTTGCTTTGTTTTCCTTAGAAAAGCTTTAAGGAGGCAGAGTAACAGAGCTGCAGTGTGTTAAAAAAAATACTAGACAACAATCAGAGGGTTTTCTTGTGTGTGTGTGTGTTCAGTGGAAAGGAGGTAAGGGCTTACATTACTTTTTAGCCAAGGCAACTCAGTAATGATAGACTTGAGTAATGATACATATCCCTAATGAGGCGCGTGTTTCCACAGTCAGCTTACAGACACCTGTTTAGTAGGGTCTCCATGTACTCTAGGGTGTCTCGGGACACTACGATGGCAATTCAGCTTTCTTCATGTGTCTCCAAGCCACCTACTTCCACGTTCCCAAGATTGCAAGAAAACTTGTAAGCGTTCATGAGCCAAAATCCTGCTCGAAGCATCATCAGCTCTAACTTGCGGCAAGAAAAAATCACATCCTGAAGGAGGCAAACAGAGCTCTGTGCTGCCATCAAACTCATGTACTAACTAGTTCAGGTACACAGTGAACATGAAGATACACTGATTATTTGCTTGTCACATGGCAATGCAGATTCCATCTAGTGTAGAAATCCACACAAATTATGTAAATACTGCCTTAAAAAGTACTGTGGTGCTTCGACATTGTAATTCCAAGAACAAGCAGCCCTCTGTGGTGCACTCTATTATATAAAATGTCAGGCTAATCATAGCAATTTGGCTTTACGAGTGTTGCCAAATCTCCTAATTGAAAGTAAAAACGTGGATAAAAGTGTTTAGGATGAGTCAATTACACACATACCTCTCTTCGAAGAACAAAGTAAGAAATTTCTTACCTCTAACTGACCACAACAACAAACAATTCCTTAGGAGAAAGGAGTGTTTGTTTTAAATCCTGAAAGCAACACTGTTCTATGCTTCAGTGTTCTTGTCTATTCCTCTCCACTGATATTTGAGTAATTCAGGGGACACCTAGTTCCTAACCTTGAAGAGTAAGACTATCAAATGGAATCTGATTATTTTTCAACCCAAAAGAAAAAAAAAAAAAAGCCTGAATCTCTCATCTGAGCCAGCAAGAGCAGTTTTTACTTCCATGCTGGCCCAAGAAGTAGGTCATGAAAACAGCATCTCCACCAAACTCATTGCCCTAGATCCAAAGCCCTCGGCTCTCTGGTCAAACTGGAGCTGTGTGTTACCAGTGTGCTTGGGATAGGAGAGAGAAGGATGTCCTGCAAACAGATGTAATGTGTGTATCATTGACTGCAAAAGGAAAAAAGCATGATGCTGTAATTACAAGCAGGCATTCAGCGCAAGAAAAGGAGCTGCTATGTAGAGAAAAACTGAATGGCATAGAGGAACAGTCAACAGAAACAACCCACCTTTGGAGAAGGAGAAAAAACAACATCTGTTCAAAATGCTATTTACAAAACAATTCATTTCACAAGTGCCTGTGTGGTATTAATGCTTTTCTCAAAGTCCTTTCTTACAGCATCCTTGCCAACTCAGACCACCAGATCTGTATAGTCTCATATCCCAGCCTACTCAATCTACCTAAATAATAAAGAGGAGTACTTTGTGAAACTGTTTGTTTAAAATTACTCTCTTCAGCATTAAATGCCAAAAGGAAATATGGAAATGGTGACTCCTACATGCAAGAGTGACTAGCTGATTCAAAATTGTGATTTATTTTTAATGAGTACGTGTGCAAATCTGAGTCATGTTCTTTATCTTTGGATAAAATTATTCTTAAGACAAAATTAATCTTGGACACCATCACTCTATTCAACTTTGTAGTCAGAGAAATCCATGTCTTTTTGGCTTCAAACCAAAGCTCTGTTTAGGAACATCAGCATGTTACTTAGCAGTCAGACTTGTATCACCCCGCCAAGCAACTAGGAATGGACATTTCAATACATGTAACTGTTTCTTACTTCAACACTGCTTTTCCAGGTGTCAAAAAACCAAAAGAAAACAAAACAAAACAAACAAACAAAAAAAAAACCATAAAAAACAGGTCTGCAGTGAGACTCTAACTGGAAATGTTTTAAAATCTCTCTCCTTTCAGATCCTCGTCTCATCTGTCCGGCCAGTAAATTCTGTGACTACATGGCATTGTAACATGCTTTTGAAGAGCGCAAGAAGTTCTAGTGACCACCTTTTTGAATGATAAAAAAAAAAGCTCTATTCATGAAAAAGCTTCTCAGGAAAAAATTGCTGCCTCAAAGCAGTAAAGTTAGCTCCCATTAACCAAGCTGATCGTTTGCAGCAGGCAGGCTGCAGGCCAGCCAGTACCTTCAATCTCATGCGATGCTGCAGCCAAAATGGAGTCTGGATATTCACATAACACTTACTACTACTGCCTGGAAATGGTCTTCATCAACATGCCCTCTGCTTCCTCAGTCCTTTTGTGTGATGCACGGCGCTGACTATAGCCTGAATAAAAGCCAAACAGCACTCCATCGTAAGTTTTCCAGACAGTTCATCAAGTACAAGAGTGTCCTGGTTTGACTAGTCTAAGAGAGGCTCATCTGGAACTTGCCACAGAAAGGGAAAATTCTTTAATATAGTCCCTTTAATTCAGAGAGGAGTATTTGGAGCTTGTTTCATTACTAGCAATATACATTGCTCGTAATACAACTCTTTCTTAAGAGAGAAGCTAGATTTGCTTCTCTTGAATCCTTACACCCGAGTCCAAGTGAGGAATCCTATTCTCCTCTTAAATACAATATCCCCAAACTCAGAGGAAACCATACAGCGCTGTACTAGAGTAATTATCAAATCTACTAAATATTTAGACAATGGAATTTCTGTTATCACTGCCTTAGAAACAAGTCCCTTGATAACGGGAATAGCCTCGCAGCAAGCAGCAGTCTCCCTTGGGAGCTCTTTATGCAGCAGATGCTGTTATGCATCACAAACATGCCATGCTCTATCATCTGACCAAATATTCAACTCCCCCTTCCCCCTCTGAAGGAAGCCAAGAGGATTTCCCAAATCACATGATAAATGAGAGCATTTTCATTCCAAAAAAGGAACTGCATTTTTCCCCCCTGGGAAATCTCCGCACTTTTTCAGTTTACTGTGATTTCAGGGAGAAATCACTCTGCCAGCCTTCCTTCCCCCACACAAGAGTCTCTGCGATGTTTCAGACAGGTTCCCAATTAATTTAAATTTCTTTATAAAAGGTTACTGCTGCATTGCATATTATCTATGTCCGAGTTTTGTCTAGAACCAGAAAACTTGAATGGGACATGGTATATCAAATTGTTGTCAGCAGTAAGAATTACATACATAATGACAATATAGTAATCATATAGGAGAAGTTCTATACAAAACCCATCATCCAAATCCCAGCTATTGCTTTCTGATGTGCAACTTGAAAAATTCCTGCATCGCTCTTGTGCCATCTTGGACAGTCCATTTTCTCTTCAAAAATGACAATGTTAAATACTGCTCTGACACATGAAGATTTTTGAGTTACTTTGCCGGGCAGAAAACTCACTATCACTTATGTCCAAACATCGAAGAAAAATGACATGGGTAAATTATGAAGATATATTTTAAAATAATGGTTTAAGTGGAGAGAGTAACTCTATTTCCTTTTACAATAATATGTCACAACTAATTTCTTTCATTTTGAGACATACCTTAGAGTCCACTAGTCTGATTAAATTTCACAGCCTGCATTCTGGCTGATGAACATCCATTTGCTATTCATTCTACAGATTTCAGCTGCAAATCAAGAAGAACGCAGCATCATTAGAAGTCATTTTTGGCAAAAGAAAACGAGGGTTTAAGACAATTACCACCGTGCCTTAACGAGGGGGTCCACAGTACATAAGTCAAGTGACAGGTAGGCACACAGATGAAGGAAACCACGTATAGAGAAGAGCAGCTGACAAGGAATAAACAGTCACGGTTCAGCAGATATCGCCAATTCACTCTTCAGCTGACAGTGAGCAAGCCCATATGTCAAGGGAGTACCTCCTGCTCATGGGAAGCTATACCTTTTACAAATCATTGACAAAGCCATGAATTTACAAGGACCATATGTCAGGTTCTAACTGAATGGTTCTTAAAGTTGCTCTTCCAGCCATTCCCCAAACATACAAGTCTCAAATGTAGAAATGAGCCATCTCCATTACTACATTTAGGGAATACATTTTTCCTTAGCAACTCCAAGGTACGGTAATAACTGACATGAGCTCATCCAAATAAGCCCCCTAATAAAACACGGTAAGCTTTGCCTAGCTAAGTGCTTTTCAAGGTAATACGGTGACACAGAATGGAGAAAACATGGAGCAACTTTAGATCCTTTTCTAGCAACTGACGTAGAAAATTGGAGGATGAGCTGGACTCTCCCCTCACAACCTAGAAGGAAAGGATGCTGTTTGCCAGCTGCCGACCCTATGGTCACTTCATTCATAACCCGCTTGGTGAGCTTCCCCACCTGAAATTGAATGCACATGGATCCAAGAAATCCAGTTATTTCGCATTCCTCCTTCCAAGCCGTGTATGTCAACTAACTGAAGGTAAACCCATGAGCAAAGGTGTGCTCACCTAATTCCACACTCAGATGCTCTGCAGTGAGCAGCTCTGCGCAGTACCCATCTGATAGAGTGCTCGGGTGTCCCCAGCTCCCGCGCACATACAGAGGAATAGATCCTGCTCCGAGGTACATTGCAAAGCCAAGGCTTACCACTTTTATGTAGCAACCATTCTCCCTCACCCCATTCCTACAACCTCACACCACTAACCAGTGGAACCAGCCTACATCAGCTTCGGATAATGGAAAGAACGGCAAGCTACGCGCACATCTTGGGACCCGTGTGACAAAAGCAACCAAAATTGTTACCATAGCATTATTCCAAAACCCTCTCAAAACAGCAATATGTTCCACAAAGCTTTTCTTAAACCCTATAAAACTTCTTAGGCTATGACCTCAGAGTGAATTATTTTATTCCCAGCAGGCTGCAGGACGGAATGCAGGACTGACAATCACCCAGAGGGTGTTTTACGGTGGTCGCCCCCTGGTAGATCCTTCCTAAGTTATCTATCCAAGTAAAATTTGAGTTTTCAGTATTCCAATAAGCAGTTTCAGAGATTTGACAGTTTCCTTACTTCACAGCAGTCCTTTCCTCCTGGGAAAGCCAACAAAAGTGAACCTCTGAAACAAGCTTGTTGGCCGCGTTTTTTTTCCTCTCCTGCTTATGCAAGTTGATCTAGATTTCCTAATTCCTTAAGAACTGCCAAGAATGCAGAAAAAGACAATGGGCATGCTTCGTATTTTACATGAGACATAAGCAATACCCCACAGACTTGCCCTCCTGGAAAATAATTCCACGTCACATTAAAGTGCTGCATATTTTCATCTTCGTTAAAATGACATCTCATTTTGATGACCAATTGAGACCTTAATAACAGGAAGAAAATCCTTTGCCAAAACTTTAATAGAAAAGGGACAAGTCGTTTTCTTTTCCTCATTAAATACTCCAGGACAAAAAAGTCCTTAAAGCAAGATCGTTCTAGTTTGCCCTCGAAAAGCAAGTACTGAAATACGATCAACAGCACATCAGCAATATCACAGGCGGTCTCTCACCCAGAGAGCACTTCAGAGATTAGAAGTATTCCTCCATGGCGAGCACAGAGCACACAGATTCATCTAGCAAAATTGTCAAGCACAGTTCCTCGTCCCACACAGGGCTACCAGAGGCGATGGGAGCAGAAAGCAACAGCTGGGATCTCAGGAAGAGTGACCACCAGCTGACACTACAATAAATAAGGAAATAAATTAAAAAAAAAAAAAAAAAAAGCCACCCAAAAATCTAAAGCCATTTCTACATTTTCATGGACCAACAAATGGGAGAATAATTGAAATTACAGATTTGTGTCATCTGTATGCCATTTTACAGAACGGCAAACAAGTGACTCATAGCACAAATCTGAAATGAAATCATAAAAGTTACGTTTCACCCTCAAGACTGGGTGGGACCTAATCGCACAGAGTTTCATCTTTAAGATTAGTCTAAAAACAGCTTTAGAAAATGAAAAAAATTTTTTTTTTTTTTTGCTTTTTCGGGCTTGACCCTGCTAAGGAGAGCTAGACCCATCCTGTCTGAGGGCAGCTCAGAAACACTCATCACAGGGAAAGAGACCTGTCCTGAAAGTTTTGTATTAAATGACTGGATCAAATTTTACCATGACTGTAAATCCCTTTCCCATCACAGACCCTACATACAAAGTTTTGATTATTCCCACAGGCTGAGTTATAAATAAAATAAAATGTTATATCATCCCATAATTGTCAAAAAAATCCAACATCTACTCCTTTCTGAACAGCACTCCTCTTTCACATAAAGAGAGCCCTGGAAGGGTGTTCTCCAGACACCACCAAGTAAAGCTTTTTTCCTATTCACTGAATGAACAGGCACATCAAAAGCTACAAAATGCCTTTTTTTTTTTTTTTTTTTTTTTTTTTAAATTCAGCCTCCCTTCAAAACCTACTTTGCTCTGTAAGAATGAATACGATCAAGAGATTGTTTCAAGCACCAAAAGATACTTGCTGGTCACCCCCTCTAAATTTTTGCTTGTGCAAAAAAAAAAAAAAAAATCCCAATACAACCTAACAAAAAAAGCTAAAAGGCACAACATTTTCAACTTAGTAGTGGTATTCTATTGCTTTATAATTATCTAAGAGCATATTCACTCCTCTCATTTGAAATAAAAACATTAAAAAAGTTTTCATTCCTTATGAACCTTTCAAAATAGCCCTGAGCTGTAGCCTTCCCTCTGGCAGTAAATCCGGTATGAGGTGGCAGACCTTGCTTTTCCTTGCATTTTAATCAATTTAGGCAGCGCTGGAGTGGGCAAACGGAAACGACAGCTACAAGAACTCGTTAAGTTTTCACCAGCTTCTACCAGGGTGAGGCAAGCGAGGAGTTGGCGGGACAGCAAGTGTGTGTGCGTGGGAAGGAGGTGAGGGAAGAAGCAGGAGAAAAGGGAGATTTGGTGGACAGACCCATCTTTATGATCAAATCAACACTTCCTAGGGCTTCCTGGGCATTATAAGTGTTCAGCTAGGTTGGTATTTATTTACATTGCAGTTCAAACCACATCCCATCTTGACTTCCAAAGGGACACCAGATGCATCTCCTCCTGGTCTGCAGCACACGTCACTGCTCCTATGGATGTCCTAACACGGGAAATGTTTGAAGCCAGAGCAGGTAACAAATGCAGCCAAAGATCCAGCAAGAATAATTGTTTTATGCCCCTTCAAACCACCAGACAGCCACGAGTTCTTTGGCTTCTTAATCATTCATTTGAAAATTACAGTCAGCAGTATGCAAGGTCAGGAAAACAAAAGTTGTTAATTAAAGCAGCCCACCAGTTTCCATCCTCAGCAAAAATACAGACATCACGCCAAAACATTCTTCCAAGTCTCTCCATCCTTGCAGCCCGTCACCTACGCTACTGTGAGTTTTGTGAGCCCCAAGCTTCACCTGTTAAATAAATTTGTTTCAAGAGATGGGAAACAGTAGGGCAATAAACCCTTGCTTGCGAGAGCAAGCAACTGTGGTTACAGGGACCCACCAGGAAAATTATTACCACCCTACTGAGCAACAGCTTCTCTGGATATTGATGCTGTAACAGTATCAGCCATGGGGGGGGGGGGGGGGGGGGGGGAATAAAATATCACCAAATACACATTGTATCTATGCCCAGTAAAGGACAGCTTCAGCGCGATGGCTGCTGCATCTTCCTCCCAAGGCTTCTCACATCCCAGGGCACCTTTCCTTGGCACAGAGTCCTCTCGTCTTTGTGGGATACGCTCTCCACTGTGTCCTTAATACAGGGCTACCTGCACCAAAATCCTACCCTGCTTGGAAGACTGATCGACACTAGCCATCTTGGTCCTCATCTGGAACAGAGATAAAAACCTGTAAGTTGCACAGTACCTACTTGAAATTTGGCTGCAGTTCAGTTAGGTTCAGTTTTTCCCTTTTAGGCTTAGAAGTTGTCACTAGGAACCATTATTTCTGATCTACCCAGAATTGCCAGGATTAACTACCATAGGAACTCCACATACAGCCGAGCCCTTGATTTTCTGTACATATTTTTTCCAGATCTGAACCAGCTGATTACACACCAATCCAACATAACTCCACCACTGGCCACATGCACCAAGAAATGCAATAACAAGAGACTCTAATCTTTGTAGGAAGAAAGCCACGAAGATTAGGCATTCAACACGCAAAAGCTGAGCATTTTATTTAAGCCCTTTGTCTACCACTGCGTATTTAAAAAGCTTTTATAGCTTACTTCTTTGTGAACCATTTCCACAAAGGACTGCTTCCCAGCCCCACCGCATCTCAGTGGTGCAGAGCTCTCACCATTGGCAGCTTACCCTCAACACCCACAGCACCCAAAACAAGTAGGAGTCAAAGAAGGGGCTCCCCTTTCTTCATAAGGAAGTTCCCTCCGAGGAACATCCACTTTAATTCTCTCTCTGTGCTCCTCTGAGGGCAAGCTGTCTAACAGGAAAACAGCAGCAATTTTTGTATTAAGCACGAGAAATTACTGCAGGACAAAGGACTTAATTAACAGGTAGTATTGTGCTTTATGCCTGCTATGCTTCCCACCAGTTGACAACCCAGCAAACACCGCTAGACTGAGGAGTGCCACCTAATCACGCACCAAGGGCTTCATCCCCATGCCACTCCCGTTACTTAAAAAGTCAGTGCTCAGGGTTGTGCATTCGTACCCCCACAGCACACCTTGTAACAATCCAACCGCCTGCTGACCAGCACCAGCCAGGCTGCTCCCCACCACTCTTGCAGCTTCTCCGTCCTTTGCCAATTCTTGCATGAAACTAGGAGATACAAAAAGAAACCACACACACAATACTTTTATTCCACCTCATGTTGCTTGCAGATACCGCCTTTTGCCATTTCTGGTCTTCCCACCAGCAGAAGTTACCTTGGTCCCAGTAAACGAACCGCCTCTCTCACCTCCCATCTTCACATGCGACCTCCCAGCAACACATCAGACCCCCACAGCACCCTTCCAACGAGGAAGTGCTTACAGCACCAATTTAAAACAAACACCAACACTACTGACGTTTCGCTCTGCAAGCTATTCAGCCGTACTCATTTCCAAAGCTGTAGCCATCCACCCACTCCCCATGACACTACAGCCTCTCCAGCCTACTTCTGCAGTTTCTCCACCGCGAAGGTGCTTGCTGACCCTCTCCTCCGCTACAAAGCTTCTTCCACTCTCACATATGTTTAAGTGAGACTGGGAGAGTGGAAACAGATGCAACCTCAGCTACTTCTGCTATAAGTCCATTTATTCAGCTCTGTCATGTTCTCCCAACACGATGGACACTCCAGCCCCACTTTCTATGCGGTTCTGCCAACAGGCTCTCTCCTTGCATTTCACAGTCCTCCTGCCAGGCACAACATCATCACTTTCAGAGGGGAAATTCACAAGTATCCATAAACACTTCCTCCTGCCTGCTTTTTCCTATTCCAAGATCAATAACTTAATTTCTCATTCAAATTTTCTGCATCCTCCTCCCAAGATCTCTCACACCCTGCGATACTGTTCGGCTAGGACAGAATGTGAAGACCTGCTGGGTCCTCCATAACCCCACTTCTGTATGCTGATCCCACTGACCTCTCCCAACTGTCTCAGCTTTCAAAACTCTCAAGAAAGCTGTGAAAGCTTCATTCAAGCCCTACAATTCCCAATATTACTGTATTCTCTTCTGAACCTTCATAAACCACGTTATTTAGTCAAGAGTTTGGAACTCCTTGCCCCGTCTACTGTTTGATGTTACCACAACCACATTCTTTACCCTTTACCCATCTGGACGGGTTTGTTTGTTTTAAAGTACTGTCTTCTCTCAGTAGTCTGGTCAATTGGTCCAGGCTCTTCCAGCATATTTTATATCCCTTTTGAAAGAACTCATCCATAAGACCATTTAGCGTTTCCGACGTATTTCGAGAAAGCCCATTTAATTTATCACCTCTGCTAGAAACCAGCCATCCTGAGAAGTAACAGAGTAGAATTTATTGTACTAAAAACAATACTGCACAGACATACCTAATATAATCACTCTATTAACTACACCTATATTACACAAACTCTTCCCACCTATTTTCTTATATCATCTATCAACTATCAACTCAGGAAGCTCATACAGTCCAGTTCTATCACAGAGCAGGATCAATTCTTCCTCAGCCATAACTGACTGATGCGAGTCTAACCTATCCTAACCACCTCCAATAATGAAGATTGAACAGTTTTCCTGGGAAATATTTCAGCATTTCACTGCTCTTACTGTCAGTAAAAAGATTCCTAGAACCTAACCAAATCCCTGTCTCACAGTGTAAGCCCAGTAATTCTTCTCCTACCCAACACTGATTTTCTGTTTCTCTGCTTCCTCTTTGCAGCAACCTCCTTTCGATTTTCTCTTTATTATGAAGAGCTCTGGTTCTTGTAATTTCTCCTTGGAGATCATTTATTCTAGGAGTCGGCAGCTCTCGGGTCTCTACTCTCCCACCGGTCCACATAGTTTCTCAAGTGCAGTGTGATGGAAAGGATAACTCATCTTTCCTGTGCGGAGATAAATAGGCACGTTACAGATTCTGTCAGAAGGAACAGTTAGGATACTGGGTATCGACCTGCTCACAGCAAGCTTTCACTTGATTGCTAGGTTCACGGCAATCAACACCTACTGAACTGCCTGGCGTACAATCTCCCTATTGAAAAAGAAGAAAACCCAAAAAAACTAATCACTGCAACACCACAAATGGCTAACAGCCAAGCTGCCGAAAATCAAACAGCATCACCAACCGCTACTAAAAAGCAGAAGAACTTTCTAATCATCAGCCCAGGGGACGCAAGCAAAATCCTCCTTCTTCCTCAAGCACCTGAAGGGGACGGCTTTGACAGCGTGATTTTAGCATGTCCGTACTTCAGCCACATCTGCTCAGCTAGGACCACGGCAGCAGCAAAGTATTCCAGACAAACAGAAGAAATTCGGGATATTTTTAAATGGTTGTTTTTATTCTTCTTGCACATTTACCACTATGTTTTGCCCGATTAGCGGAATCAAGCATGAATCTGGGTCTCTGTTAAATTAATTGCAAAGGTCAACATAAATTTAGATAAATAACTTAATATTTTCTGGGCCAGACTGCTAAAAGAGACAACTTTAACAACAGTTACGAAAGCTGAAAAGACTATTCCACACCTGACCAAATATCCAGGGTACCAGTAGCCTCGCTTGTCAGGTTGGTATTTACAAAGCCCGAAGTCAGTGCTGCAGAAGTCACACTTCACACATGTGAACGACTGCGCTGCAAATATGGGACTGCTGCAACTGAGACACTCGATACCCACAGAACCTCTGGCACCCCATCGCTGCGAAAACATACCGGCACCATTAGAGGAACTACTGGCACCCTGAAAATACAAAGCACAAACGCTTAGCTGCTCTTTAAACAGCACTCTGGGGACCCGGCGTTATATCTGCCCTTCCACGGGAGTGCCATCACCCGATTAATACACGATTTCGGCGCCTTTGGGTAGTTTCGCAATGAGTTGCTTCAGCAAAACAACAAGTGAGCGACAGGTGCACACCTCCGACAGCAGCTTTTTTTATAGGCAGCAATAAAACAGATTGTGGCAAAAGCGAGAAGAATATCCCACGGTTACATACTGTTCCCTTAGTTTAGAAAGAAAGAAAAAAAAAAAGAAGAGGAAAAAAAAAAAACCCTCCCGGTATTTTTAGCAAATCTCTCGAGCTCCAAGACGCAACCTGCTCGCCTTTACAGTTTTTTTCCGCCCTAAAGCCACATAGTAAGCAAGGCGCGTGCTGCCAGCCTGCTCTTTTCTGGCAAAACATGCCGCTTCTGCAGGGGCAAGCGAACAAAAATTGGATGGGTGGGTTTTTTTGGGTTGGGTTGGTTTTTTTTTGCCCACCTATCCCCCCACACCCTTCTAAGCCGCACCAACCTGACAGCGCCCGGCAGCGGGTTCGGGGACCACCACCCTCCCCCGGGCGCCTCTCCCCTGCCTGACCTTGGGGCGGCAAAAAAAGAGAAAAAGAATAAAATAATAATTAAAGAAAAAAAGGTGAACTATGCGCTGAGCGCTTGCGCTCGCCTTCCCCCTTCCGTGCCCTACCGGGAACGATTCTGTGTCCCCTCAACGGGTGTCCCCCGACCCGGTGTCCCCCCCTCTCCTCCGCCTGCCCCCCGCCCCCTCGGGCTCGCGCGGCCCCGCGCGCCACCTGGCGGCCGCGCCCCGCCGGGACCCGACCCCCGCCCCGTCAGCCCGGCCCCGCTACGGGCGGGCTGCGCCGGGCCTCCACCGGCGCCCTCCGGTGAGGAAGAGCCTTGACGGCACGGTGCGGTGCGACGCGGCGCGGCGCAGGGCGGCTCGCTCCTTCCCGGCAGCGGGAGGGCCCGGGAGCTTCCCCGGTTGCCGGAGCGGGGCCGCGGGCACGGCTGCCGCCGCCCGCCCCGCTCAAGTTTCGCCCGGCGGCGCTAAGAATAACGCGCGGCTGCCGGGAGCCGCCGCCTCCCCCGGGGAACGGGCGGGAAGAGAGAAGCCGCCCGCCCGCCCGCCCGCTCCCCCCCCCCGGGGCCGCCGCTCTCCTCAGCCGGCCGCCGCCTGAAGGGCACGGCTCCCGTCTCACTCACCGTCCGGTGTCGCTGCTGCTGCTGCTGTTGGCGGCGCCGCCCCAGCGCCGGGAAGCAACCGGCCGCCGTCAGCGCGGCGGCGGGGCGGCGGCAGAGGAGGAGCGGCAGCGATCTGCCCGCCGTAGCCGCCATCGCGCCGCTGGAGCCGCCTCACGCTGCGGCGGCGGCGGCGGCAGCGGCGGTTGCTGCTGCCGCCCGGGCGGGGGGGGGGGGGGAGCGGGGGGGCGGGGCCGGCCGGCAGCGGCAGCCAATCGGAGCTCGTCAAGCCAGGCCGTGGCCGCCAATGGGCGCCGCGCGGATGCCCTGTCCGGAGAGGCGATTGGTCGCTGCGTTCCCTCCCCTGCCGGTGGTGGGCGGGGCCGCGCTCGGGCTTGAGGGCAAGGAAACTCCTCGGCGCCCGCGGGGCGGGGCCGGAGGGGGAGGGGAGGGGCGGGGCCGGGCCGGCGGGGAAGGGGCGGGGTCACCCTCCCGGGGGCGGAGCCAAAGCGAGGAGCGGGTGGGGAGACGGTGCGGGGAGACGAGGTGTACCGGGGAGGGGGTGCGGGGAGATGGGGTGCACCGGGGAGACGGGGTGCGCTGGGGAAACGGGGGTGTACTGGGGAGAGGGTGCGGAGAGGTGAGGTGTACCAGGGAGATGGGGTGTGGGGAGATGGGGTGTACCGGGGAGGGGGTACAGGGAGACAGGGTGCACTGGAGAGACAGGGTGTACTGGGGAGATGGGGTGCACCGGGCAGGGGGTGTGGGGTGCAGCAGGGAGGGGATGCAGGAAGATGGGGTGCAGCGGGGAGAGGGTGCCCGAGGGGAGCGGGTGCAGGAGGTGGGGTGCACTAGGGGAGGGGGTGCAGGGGGGCAGGGGGAAGCAAGGAAGGCCGCAAAGGTACCACCATGGCTCTGGGGGGAGGGAGCATGGGGGAGGTGGAGGGATTTGGGGTGCTGGGCCAAACCGGCATCCCTCCCCCATGGCAGTTTCCATGAATGGTATAAAAAGAAGATTATATATATATATATATGTTGCAGAGTGAGAGATGTACATATATACGTGGTGGGCTGGGCTGCCAGCGTAGACTTTGCAGCATCTGGGCTAAATAAGCGGTGTGTGCTCAGTTGTTTCCTGAAAGGTGATTTACTTGGATTATTTTTCTTTGAAAAGACTTTTCCCTTCGGCCATTACAATACTGCCAGCGGCTCCTTTTTAATTCCTGGGAAGGAATAGTCCGGAAGGGAAACAAGCCTATCACTTTTATTACTGGAAGTGGCCCCAGAATTGCTCGTTAGAAAATGGGGCCTTAGAAAATATTAATGCACAAGCAGTTCCCACATGCAGCGACATCGTTATGGCTGGGACTGAAACGAAGTGCCTTTGCTTAAAAGCAGCTGGGATCCTGTGTTATTAATATTTTTTGAAGTGGAGGAGCCTGGTTCCTCACTGTGTGGAGCGATCGGGACGCACCTTCTCCTGGGAGGTGAGGAGAGGAGGATGTGCAGGAAAGGAGAGTCACTGGAAATTTATGGGGAGAAAACTGTGACAAGGCTAGAGGTTGCCGAAAGCATCAGGAACACGTGGGCTGAGAGACTCCGGCTGTTATTTACCACCCTTGTTCACCACAAAGGGTGGTAAAAATACAGAGGGAAGCACAACTGGGTGATGGGGTGACACGGATATACTTCAGCCACCGCCCACATCACTGCAACACACCGGTGCCCTCCTCCTTCCATCCCCACCTCCCTCCAGGTCTGCCTTCCCCAAGTCCTGCCTTCTCATCCACTCAGATGCTGAAGGGTTGTTTCCAGCTTTTGCCCAAGCAACATCATTTTGGAGCCACACAGCTCATCCCTGAGCAGTCCTCCACCTCAATCCTCATTTCTGGCTGGGTTTTCCTGCAGGGATGGGTTTTCTCTTCCTTCTTTTTGTTGGTTGGAGCCATCGAGTCTTGACTGTGTCCTTCTGGAAGGATTTACCTGTGGTCTTTCCAGCGTAGCACTTCAACAATTATTTGCTTTTTCTTCCAAGATCAAGGAGACCTATTGCAGCAGCTGCTCTGAGCGCCACTGCTCAGAGCCGATCGAACTTTTGCTCAGCCGCTGCTCATTCTATTTCCCTCTCCTTCCACATCAAAAATTGACAGCGGGAGGAAAAGGGCTTTAAAATAAGGATTTTGTGCAGCACAGCCCTCTGCGATGACCCCGAGAACATCCACACCAGAAGATGCTCCTGCGCACATCTCAGCCAAAGAGCTGACGCGTGGACCACAGCCGGGGTGTCCCTCTTCAGGGACATCAGCCTCTCTCCAGGACAGTTTGCAGCGTCCCCACACAATGGCATAAAAAGCCTCAAAATGGCAAAAGTGGGGTTAATGCAGCCCAGAGGAGCTGGAAAAGGGAGATTAGAAAGGCAGGAAAGGAGGAGGAAGGAAGTCCCCAGAATGGGGAAGGTCCCCAGGGACGGCAGAGGATGCAGCTCCGGCAGCGCTTTGGGGCAGAGCCACCTCTTCATGCCATAAACTACCCAATCCAATGCTTTCTTTTGGCTGGGTGAGCGGGGACATGTTTAGGATGAGCCCATGCTGCCCTCCCCATGGGGTTTCCTCGGGGGGCTCAGTGCCGGCAGCTCCAGGGGAGGGCAGGGACGGGCATGTCCAGCAGACCGCAAGCTGCCAAACCTGCCGCAACTGCTCTCTCCCATTCCCTACTCCTCCAGCCATTCATATTTTATATTTAGATATTTATTTCTATTTAAAGAGGAGCTGGAAGTGTTCACCTGAAGTCATATTTTAGGCAGAGTTTAAACATTTCCAAGGAGTGTTTGACAGAGGTGGGGGAAGACGGGCTGCGAGCAAAGGCCGAGGGCAGCAGAAAGCTCATTAATTCATTAGCGAACCTGTGCTGAGCATGTGGGCACTCATTACAACGCATAGAAATGGGAATTAAACGCGAGCCCCAAGATCAATACCCCGTGCAATTAAACTAGCCGGCAGGGAACGGCTTCTCAATAGTGCAGGGGGCGAAAGGGGCGAGGATATCAGCACCAAAATGAAACCCCATCTTTTTAAGTCAAACAGCTCCTGGTACCCTGCTGGAAGCATCTCCCAGTTTTGGAAAACCTAAATAAAATAATGTATTTGATGAGGCTTTCTCCTGGTGCTTATAATTACAGCCGGCTGAATATTGGAAAGCTGCTCCTGAAAAGAATTGATGGGGAAAAGCACGCCAGCATTCGCAATTAATATTATTGCCGTTGGGAAAGACTGAAGTGGAAAGCTGACCATCAACCATCCCGACACTGCTGACGGAGGTATGGATGCTGTCCTCCTGCAAATAAAAGACTGATTTAAGAGAAAGCGAGTGCGCGATGAGCCATAGGCAAACCCAACACTTTGGCTCAGGCCTGAGCAAGCCCCAAAGTGCTCGGATTAAATAAACCAGCTAGGAACAAAAGAAAAACCCTAATGGTCTCTTAGTCTATGGGCACATCACTTTTTTAGGGTTATTTGAATTTACGATTTACTCTATTTTATTCCTGTAGATGTCTGGGGCTATGATACTTGGAAAACCCCACAGGCGGAGGTCAATGCACATGCAAAATCCTGCAGGCGTGTCGGGCACGGGTGGATGAGGAAATTCGAGAGGACCCCGGGGTCCAAGTGCATCTTATCTCCTTTTATTTAGAAGAAAGGTTGGTGCTTTCAGACTAATGCAGATAAGACAGCGTGGCTGTGAAATCAGGGGGCAAAGTCTACCTGCTGATAAAGAAACTGGCACCATCCGTTTTCCGTAAGCACCGCAATGGCCGCTCGTGGTGGAATAAGATATGATGGGGAAATGCCCCTGGGCTGGGCAGGACAACAGTCCTTGTCCCATCGCAGGGCCTCGACAATAAACCCCGAATTACCCAAACACGCCAGGATTCGCTCGCCGCGGGGTGGTTCTCTTCCCATGTCCTTGTGGGGACCAGTGTCTCCATCAATGATGGTCAGACCTCCTCGTGCCGCCGTGCCCCAGCCCCACAGTCGCCCCTCCACGTCTCTCTGGCATCACCTTACGCCCGGCCGAAAGGTTCGTCCTAGGAACGGCTGAAGTATTTTCACTGCAGCAGGGCAGTGGCAGGGCTCCCTGGGATCCAGCAGCCTCCCGTGTTCCTGAAGAGCAATCGCTGTCTATTTATGCCTCCGGAAAATGTATTTTTTAATGGGGGTTCATTAAAGCCTGAAGAGAGCCAGCCTAAGAGGCATCTGGAAGCAACTAAAATTAAAATACCTAAAATTAGCCTCCCCAGCAGCAAATCCTCCCTCTGATCTAGATGCCGAGGTGCACATGACCCAGGCGTGCCTTTCTCATTTTCCCTTCCTGCTGCCATCCCATTCCTGAGCCGCCGGGCACAGCCCCAGGAGCTGACGTGCCTGCCCACGACTCCGGAAAAAACAGCATCCCTCCTCTGGGTTTGCTAGGATCTCTTCCTCGGTTCAAAAATCAGCCTCCAAGTTTACTTTTTGGGACTGTCTCACCTGAGCAAGGGCTAAAAAATACCACGTTCCCCTGTTGCCACGGGAACCGTTTGGGATGGGGACTCTGTGGCATCGTTCTGTCCTGGGGGAGCAGCTCTTATTCCCCCAAATCTCGGTTGTTGATGAGACCCGGTGACTTTTATTTTCGGAAGTGTCCCCTCTGTCCCTGTGCCCTCTCCCAGCTCCCAAAGCACCAGTTTGGTCACTGGTTTTCAGGGAATGCAGGACGGGATGCTGCATCCAGGATCCAGGCATCTTCATAGTGTTGGTAGAAGATGAAACCACTCTGGGGAGTGTTTCCACATGGAAATGTGCCACATATGTAATTTCCCTTCCCTTCCCCTTCCCCTTCCCCTCCCCTCCCTCCCCCCCTCCCCTCCCCTCCCCCTCCCTCCCTTCCTTCCTTCCCTTCCCTTCCCTTCCCTTCCCTTCCCTTCCCTTCCCTTCCCTTCCCTTCCCTTCCCTTCCCTTCCCTTCCCTTCCCTTCCCTTCCCTTCCCTTCCCTTCCCTTCCCTTCCCTTCCCTTCCCTTCCCTTCCCTTCCCTTCCCTTCTTGTTTCTTTTCTTTTCTTTTTCTTTTTCTTTTCTTTTTTTTCTTTTCTTTTCTTTTCTTTTCTTTTCTTTTCTTTTCTTTTCTTTTCTTTTTCTTTTCTTTTCTTTTCTTTTCTTTTCTTTCTTTTTCTTTTCTTTTCTTTTCTTTCTTTTCTTTCCTTTCCTTTCCTTTCCTTTCCTTTCCCTTTCCTTTCCTTTCCTTTCCTTTCCTTTCCTTTCCTTTCCTTTCCTTTCCTTTCCTTTCCCTTTCCTTTCCTTTCCTTTCCTTTCCTTTCCTTTCCTTTCCTTTCCTTTCCTTTCCTTTCCTTTCCTTTCCTTTCCTTTCCTTTCCTTTCCTTTCCTTTCCTTTCCTTTCCTTTCCTTTCCTTTCCTTTCCTTTCCTTTCCTTTCCTTTCCTTTCCTTCCTTTCCTTTCCTTTCCTTTCCTTTTTTCTTCTCCTTTCCCTTCCTCCCTTTCCTCTCTCTCTCTCCTGATGCTTCTCTCCCCCCAGGTTCCACATCCATGCATCCCACAGCCCCTTCCCTTCGGGGAGGAGCGCTGCGGGCAGCGTACGGAGGAGGTGCTGCAGCAGGACACAGATACCTTCTCCACCTTGATTAAGGAGAGGTTTCCCAATCCGTGGGCATCATCCGCAGCCCTTCCCCGCCCTCCCCAGTGTCTGAGAAGTTTATGGCGGTGGGAGGTTTTGTAGCTGGCAGCCCAGTGGAAATATTTCCCCTAGTGTTTTGTAAATAGTACGGTCAATGGGAAAAATAAACCCTCCCATGAAGGTTTTGTTTGTAAATCCAGTGGCCTAGGGAGGAAACCCAGGCAGAAATAGGAGGCTAACGGTGCCCAGCCAGACCTACTCAGGAGACGCACTTCTCAGAAGACAATCCCTTCGGTTTTTGAAGTGAATTATGATCGGAAACACACAGAAATTCTCAACCATACTCACCAGGTGAAAAAAAAAAAAAAAGGCACGAGAAAGCAGTTCAGTTCATATACTGCTGAGGAACTTGCAGTTTAAGCGTTCAGGACCTGAAATATCAAGTTTTCTGTGTTCCTACAGTGACGGAAGAGCCTGTGCTGGGTTTGTAGATGTCTCAGAACACTTTCCAGTGCTGAGGGCACCTCCACGGCCCGTCTGCTCCAGGTACGGCCGGGGGCGAGCGGGAAGCCCCTCCGGCGTGCGAAGTGCCTGCCTGGGGGGGAGAGAATGAAGAATTACCCATTGCAGAAATAAAACTGGGGAGATTCAATAGAGTAGGGCAGGAATGGCCAAGAGCTTGCAGCCCCCACAGACCCTATAGACGGCTGCTTTAGGCCCCGGACATTTTACGCTGGTGCCTTAAACCTACACATAGGTACTTCAGACCCTGCGTATAGACCCCTCAGGGCCTGTGTGTAGACCCTTTCAGGCCCTGTTTATACAGGCTGCTCAGACCCTATTTATAAACACCCCGAGACCCTTTTCAGGACCTATATATAAGCCCCTGGGACCCTATATAGAAGCTCCTCAGACCTCATTCAGGACCTACAGATACGTTCCTCAGATCCTACGCACAAGCCTTTCAGGACCTATATATAAGCCTCTGACACCATATATACAGACCTTTCAGACCTTAAATATAAGCCCCTGAGACCCCCCACGCAGGTCTTTCAGGCCCTATAGACAAGCCCCCTCAGACTCTATATACAGGACCTATAGAAACGCTCCTCACACAAGCATTTCAGGACCTACGCATATAGGTCCCCAAGACCCTACATGCAGTACTTTCAGGACCTGTATATAGGACCCTGAGACCCTATACATGGGCCTTCCAGGACACGTATAGACGCCTCTCAGACCCCTGACACCGACCCCTCGGACCCTATACGGCTCCCGAGCGCCGCAGGAGCCCCGCCCCTCCGCTCCAAGCCCCGCCCCTCTTGTCTCAGGACACGCCCCCTCGACTCAGACCCCGCCCCTCCGGCAACAGGCTCCGCCCCTCCGGCACAGACCACGCCCCTCCCGCCCCAGGCCCCGCCCTCTCCCGGCGTGCCACCGCCCGCGGAAGCGCGACCGCGGGGGGCGGGGCCTGTGTGCGCTCCGGCGGCGGGGCTGAGGTAAACGGGGCGGGGAGGGGGATCCTGCTTGCTCTCCCGCGGCCGGCGGTGGGGCCCGGCGACTCTGCTCGGGCTGGACCGTCCCTTCCCTTCCCCGCGCCCTGGCGGGGCTGTGGGCGCGTAGGCGGGTCCTCATCGTGAAACGGGCTGAGGGGGGGGCCCAGGCCCAAGGGTCTCAGAGGGGAGCTCAGCCCCTGAGGTGAGGGGCCCGGGCCCGGCGGCTGAGGTGGGGGGCCCGGGGGCTGAGGTGGGGGGCCAGGCCTAAGGGCTGAGGGAGAGCTGCCGCCCGGGGAACCCAAGCTTTCCGGGTCACAGGGGACTCGGGGTGCTGTGTTATGGCTTCTCCTTCCCTCGGGCACCTTCAATAAGATGATAATTTCTTGCCTATGAAGTAAACCTTGGGGTCTGTGCCTCCATTCCCGTGTTCAAGCTTTCCTGCTGGGAAAGCCCCAGGAGAAGGAAGAACCCCCCCCCCCCCGCGGTGTGCCTGGGCCAAGGGGGGGGCCTGCAAGGAGTGTTTTGGGGAGCTCTCATGCGGTTTGAGGAGCCGAGTCCCCAGTTTTGGTGTAGTTTTGTTGCTGTATTTGATTGCTTGTGGCGCTGCCGGGGCTGTGTGAATTATTGCTGTATGTTATAGCTGCTGTCAAAGCAATTTTTGTTATTAGCGGTTTGTTAAACAGCTTTAACTTCACTGAACGGCCAAACTGTATTTGATATGCAGTTTGTCTTTGGAAGAACCTTTAGGGTGAATTTGGCTTAATAAACCACTGAGAGTGTAGAAAGGCCTGATCTTTATCACAACATGATTTATCTGTACCGTATTTGCCTTTAGTTTAATGAGCCGCTTGGGAAAGGCGGTAAATCTGAGTCTGTTTAGTGGGGTTTGCTGACCAGGGGTGGATAGGTCAAACAAGGCAGGATTTTTTGAGACTTTCTCTTCTAGAAACTTGAGTGCCAGCTCAAACGTGAGTTAAAGTAAAGGCCTCACTGGGTTTGTTGTTGTTTGTTTGTTTTTTTTTTAATCAGCTGCATGACCATTCCTTTTCCTCCTGGCTTTATTTGGCACATGGTCTGAGATGCGAGTACTGAGGTCGATATGTGTAAGCACTAATATGCAGAGCATGACTGCCAGAAGGAAGACTGTGTGCAGTGTGTTGCTGGCAGCAAAGAGTTATAATCTTTATTATGTTTCTTGTTTTCAGAACACAGCCCTGCAATTGCAAAGAAATAATTCCCAGTGTTCTTTGTGACCGCCTGACTTGCAAGCTACAGGTAAGGATGGTATTGCTGCCTGCTGGGGTGTGCAACTCACAGCATGCTGTGGCCGTGCTCTCAGGTACTTTTGACTCTGCTGAACTAATTATCTGGCTGATATTTACCCTTAAATCCATCCTGTTTGGAATGATTCTTGTTCTGAAGTGTTCACCTAGGATTTTTCCTGCAGCTGTAGGAAAATAGGTTGGCTTTTTGCATTGTGAAAAGTTGTGCTGACTTTTCTGTTACAAGACTCGGCCAGTGCCGTGTGGTTTGGAAGGAGGAGGGAAGCAGGCATGGGGGCAAGCTGTGGAAGAAGGCTGCTGCCTGGAGCTTCCTGTCAACACAGCCTTTTCATAAAATATTAAAAAAAACTTTCATAAAAATGTATTAGAAAAACCCCACCCCGAAACCCCAATGTGACTCTCTATTTCTGTGCACTGATTAAAAACTTGTTTGAACGTAGGGAGGTATCTTTAAAAAAAACTCACCAACCAAAACTAACTAAAGATGCTTAAACTGTGTGGGCTTGTCCATCTGGAGCAACAAAGCATTTCTTGGCCAACACAGGGGTACGAGACAAATATGTTCTAGTGTCATCACTGCTCATTTCTCTGGGACTCTGGAGAACGTCCTGGCAGCCACCACTTTCAGGCAGCAGCTTCTTTAGCCAATACAGCTGCTGCCAGAAGAGGGCATGGAGTGTCCTGTGGCTTATAATCATCCTCCTAAATTTTCTGATATTCAGAAAATTTCTGGTATGTTAAAAAGAATATAATGTGTGTATTCAGCAGTAAGCTGAATGTAAGCTTAAGCTCATGTAACCCCTGTTCTTTGTTTACATGTGGAACCAGCTTGTGCTCCAAATCACCTGTTTTCTGTAGAAACGTTTGTGATATTTGTTATGCTTCCTGGAAGTTGAAATTTCATGCTCTGGAGTAAAAAGAGTGGTGTGCCTTGCTTACATCATTAATGTCTGCCTACTGGGGGCTCTCTGGAGCTCCCCATGCCTTATTAGTCTTTGTGTAACTTCTCTGTATAGGTTCCAGTTGTGACACTCGGGCTGAGAAGTCAGGTTCCTGGGTAAGCTCGCGGTATTGTTTTCTGAGGAGAGATTGTACCATTGTCCTCGGGCAGTTTAGTAGGGCGAACTGTAAGACTTGCAAATCATTTAAAGTCTCAGAAATGCTTTGAAGCAGTATACCATCAGCATAACATTTTTGAAGTGATATTTGAGGGAGCCATCAGCTGTGTTTAGATCTAGAATGTGGAAACAACTGTTTTTCTGTTTCTTGAACAAAATAAGTTCTGTAGCGATCGTGTTAGGTTTATTATAAGAACACACTGCTGCGTGCTGTTCCTTTTGCTGCAGTAACGTTCCTTGAAACGGACCAAACTGGGATATAGAAATACTTGTTTTATTCCCCCCAAGTTTGCAGTGGCCTTGCTGGTGCACAGTATTTTAACACACTTCAGTGCAGTAGGGCTGAGGATACTCGTTTACCACAATAAAAACCTTATTTGTTGATTTTCCAGATGTTGTGTGTTCCTGATGGGAAATCGCAGGGGTGTTAGAGGAAAAAGTATGTTGGTGTAGATGTGACTTCGGGTGTGATGATGCTGTTTGAGATAATTCAGGAGGAAACAATTACCCAGGGTTGTTGAGTATTGTAGGCAGTGTTGTATGCCTTTGAGAAGAATATTTTGACTTCTTTTAAAGCAGAACGGTTTTGAGAAAGGTGTGTTGCAGTTGGCATGGCTACCTCTTAATGAGGAGGATGCCTATATGTCTCTTTAAGGTGATGTGTTTGACGCTTCTAGTAAAAAACGCAAGGGCTCATAGCAAGTCTGAGTCGAAATGCACTTTGTCCGCCTAAGCACATACCATCCAAAAGTCTTTGGCAGGCTTGCCCCTTAGTGAAAGATTTAAGATACTACAAAATAGAAAAAATAGACAGCTTGACTGTTCAGATCATGCATTGTTTTACTGCGGCTTCTGCGTTATCTGAAAAGTCTTTGGCTAGTAAATTCTGGGTTATCTTTGCCTGCTACCTTGTCTGTGAGTGCAGTGGCTTTTTTTTTTTTCTTCTCACTAGAGAAACTTGCCATGGAATTTCCTTTCATGCATTCTGGATTTAACCTCTGTCGAGAGCAGCTTTTAACTGCAGTCCCACCATTGCTTGGAGTTGGCAGTACTGCCGTGTGAAGAGATCCTCTTGTCTGGGGTGGCGCTACTGGTGATGTGGGGCAGGAGGAGGTAAAGCGAGCAAAAGCATTGATCCTTGTCACTGGGAATTTTGTCCTGGGTTTGGCACAAGATGGGAATACATAGCTGGGGGCAGGCCAGCTGTTTGTGCTGGTTTAGAATAGCTGGGAATGTGTGGCCCTAAATGCTTTGCATAAACAGCCTTTGATTCATTACATGGTTACTTTTCTGTCCCTGCAGTCTGTCACAGCTTGTCACCCTTCCTTTACCTGCTGCAAAACAAATCAGTGGCTTAATGTAATGGTTTTCTCTTTGTGTTTTTTAAATAGAAAATATTTGGCTTATCTGGTGTGTGTGGTTTTCTGTTAAGTCTCCAGGGTCTCTAGAGCTCAAATTCTTGGGTTTTCCTGTTACTGTTAGAGTGTATAGCTCTTTGAAATGAGATCCAAGATCCTCATGTAGGTAGCAAGAAAGAAGATAATGATTTGAGATGAGCAACGCTGCAGCTGACCTGTGCTTGAAACAGGAGACCCTGGAATCTGTGTAGCTTTGTAATTTGCAGTGTGTTAGTATGTGAGGCAGACAAAGCCGGTCTATGGCAACATCGAAATCAGACCCAGTGTCTGTATAGACTAGTTGTACTATGTACCACCACTTTAACATCTGTGTTTTCATTAGTTTGATGCAAACTTTCCGTCTCTGGCATTTTTGCTTCAAGAGCTAGAAGAGTAGTTGTATTTTTTTCACTAGAATCTTAGCTATGATACAAACACAAGGAAGATCTGCAAGAATTGACGCCTGCCTTATGCCAGTTGCTGTTAAAGAAAACAAGAGGATTGTTGCTGTATTGGATGCTCTGTGTGTGCATGTGTGCACCAGGCTTGCTGTCCATTGGAGCTGCCCTGGAGTTTGCCCCCATCTAGCACTGATATGAGGAGATTTTGGTGGTTTAGTTTTTTTAACACCTCTTCTTACAGTCTGTAGCTATGGCTTTTATCGTGTGCTTTTAAGGTTGCTATTTCAATAAAATAATCCTCTTTTTTTTTTTTTCCCTGTTGGCTGAAGTTTTGGTGGAGTGCAAGGTAAAACTCCTCCATCCGCTGATGAATATCTTGCTTTTTGGTTTCGTGGCTGCAGGGAGGGAGGGAGGTGGTGGGTGGTAGTGGTCAGGCACCATGACTCATCTGGTCCTCTGCTCAGTGGGGTGTTTGCTCCAGATTAGCGCCTGAGCATGTGTGTGCTATCTGCCTGGCTGCCGTGGATGGAGTCAAATATTTGTTGCTGGCTTTTTCATGCTGAAAGTGAGCTCCTCAGGTCACGTTATAAAAGCACAAGGCCCTAGCCAGGCTTATCCTTATTCTTTTTTCTCTCTGCAGTTCAAGCTAATGCAATACTGTGTTGCTGGAAAAGCAACTGCAGCGCTTCAGACTTGCTTTTCCTCTTTTTGGGAGGAACCGGCGCTCTTCTCTTGAATTCCCAAGAAATCACCATCTGGTAGATGGAACGCAGATGCTGTAACTTTTTTGTTTCAGTAAGATTTTTAGTTAAAATTTCTTTGGATATGTGCCATCTAAGTGTGGTGCTTCAGGCAGGGGAGGTATTTTCTAAAGAAGCGAGTGGCCGTGGCTGGGGTAGGTGATGCTTCTCTTTAAAAGACAGAATGGGAAAGGGGGAAATTACCATACGGTGATATTCAAATTCAAGTTCACAAATCTTTTTCCTCCTTGTCAGAGAGGAAAAGAGGTACAGACTTCATCATGTCGAATTTTGCGATGATTGGCTGCCTGTCTACCTCCAAAAAGAAATTTGTTGTCTTCTTGAGCTGGATGTGTGTCTGCAGATAAGTCAAGCCTGTTGAATCGCCACCTTCGCAGCCTAGTGAGGCTTTTGCTTTCTCCTCAGACTACTTACATTTTTCTCTTCTAGTGTTATTTTCTTATGAGTCACATATTCAGTACGAATTAACACCAGTTTTCTTGGTGCAAAGTAAGCCATAAATACCTCTTAAATCTACTTTTAACTGCTCTGATTTTTTTTGCTTGTTTGTTCTTGTAAGGTATGCACAGGTAGGTGGCTGTCAGCTGGAGAAAGGGCAGGAGCTTCAAGGAGGGTCTTTCTATTTGGTGCAAAAGTTAGGAATCTTCAGGAAAATCGCATCCCATTGGCACAGATGGTACAAGGCAAGTTAAATCACTCAGGTCAGGCAGCTGTATTCCTGCTGGCCATAACTTTCTACAGAAAAAGCAAAAGTGTTATGTTTTCTCCTCTCCGCCCCCCCCGCCCCCGACGAACCTTTCTGACAAACCTTTGCTTCTCAAATCGGTGTCATTTTTTTCCCCTCCTGCAAAAATGCCTCTGCTCTGGTGCACCTGCTAGTGTGGCTGGTTTGCAAACAGCCTGATTATTTGGTAATAGTGATTGGAAAAAGAAAATTTCACATTGGACTGATTAAGATAGAGGTGGCTCATGAAACAGGGTCATTATCCAGAGCAAGGGGCGAGATAAATTTTTGGGTTTTTTTTTTCTTGGTTTTTGTTTTTACAGATCTACTAATTACCTCTGGCTTCTATGGAGATGCTGCTAGGGAGTTGGTCAGTGCTGGGGTTTTCTAGGTAGAAAAGCCCAAAGAACAGGCTGCATTTTGAGGGGAGGAGGGGAAAGGAAAACTTTAACCAGAAAAAAGTGTCATTTAACATTTGTTTCTGTGGAAGATTATAGTTGCCCCTTAAAAACCTATGGTGCATCGCTGGAGACTGGCTGTCTGAAGTAGCAGGCAAATATTTTACCCTTGCTGAAGGTGCTATTTTCAGTGCTGCTGCAACAGATGTAACTGGTTTCATTTGTTTGGGTATGCTCATTTTTCATTTGTTTCTCAAAAGCTGCAGTTTGTGGTGGTTGCATCTGCTCAGAAGTCCTCTAGCGACTCAGCAGGTTAGGTGGGGGGTTGCTATTGAGCTTGCCAAGCGATGCTGCCTCTGCCATTTTAGTTGGCACCAAAGTCTTTATCCTAAATAGACTTTAAATATTCGAAGGCGAGTGGGCAAAGATCCTTCCCCAGCGAGTAAACACTCCTGTCTTGCTTTCCAAGGGAAGACCAAGTTAGCTACTGAACACATACTTAGTAATTATAACTCAATTATTTATAATGCTTTATTAAAGCTAAATTGAAAGTCTTGTATGCATCCTCACAATGCATCATCATCTCTACTTAGCACTGAAGATTGGTAAAATTATTTTCAGTTGTGTCTGTTTTAATCTAGACTCTGCACAGTAGCGTTTGGGGTTTATGACTCTTATCTGGCCAGCGTTGCTTGAGTCCAAGGCAAAGCTCCTGTGGCAGCAGACTCGGTAAAGACCCACATGGGCAGCTTGTACAGTCTGAAGAGAGATGGTTATTTCTTCCATGTAGTATTTGCTATCTCAGGATGATCCACAGTTCCTAGCACACTACTTGTTTTCAAGCAGTGAGAGCCCAAGTGTGGGTATGTGGAGCTTGAAAGTGGGCTGAGGAGGGATTAAACCAACTGATAGTAACAGAGAAACGTACATTTCTCTTAATTTAAATCTAGCTAATAGTAAGGACGCGTGTAGTAAACTGAGAAGAGCGCCTGTGTGTAAAAGTGGTAGTTTAACAAGTTGGATTTCACCTTGCTGTTTTAGTTTCACTTGGTGTCTTATGATGCAAAATGGATCAATTTGGCAGAATAAAGTAACTCGTGAGATGAGGATGGCATAAATAATGGAGTCTTAATGGATATCATCCCGGTAAATCGTTAGACTAAATAAGCCATGTTAATGGCGAGGTGATTGCAGAACACCAAAGTGTGTTGTTGGTAGTGCAATATTAGACTGAATTTTTAAACATGTTATGAAATGCAATAGCGTGGCTTTAAGAGCAGCTGCGTGCAGAACAGGGTGAAGGTTAATATTAAATCCTGGCTATTAGAGGGACAGCACTGGTCATCCCCAGGGGGAGGACAAGTGATGACTGGGTGTAGTGAGAGAGCTGCAGATTTGGGAAGTGTGCATTTTCAGGGCTGAGGACTAAGAAGAGGTGAACCCTTACCGCAGTGACAGTTAAAAAGAAATTGCAAGGCTACGTCTTAGGTTTTTGCTAAAGACCTGGCAGTGTGTTATGGATTGATGCTTCATAGACTCTCGATCAATTTGAATTGTGCTCTGAAACAAATGTGGTTCCCCTCTCTGGTGAAATTAATGTGATTAAATATTGCCCCGATCTCATACCTGAGAAGAAATTACTTTTGCTGCTAGATTTCATTTTCACTCCCAAAACTGATTTATGCATCTTAGTAAGCTAATAACTTCAGTAATGTGAGTAATCCTTTATCTGAAAATTGCTCTGGGTAAGGTGAAAATTTGGGAGTTACAGGAGGGAAAAAGAGCAGGAGCAGTTCGGTCTCTCTTGGGAATGGGGGAAGGAATAGATCCAGATGCCTTAGTAACTGGAATCCACCTCCAGGCACCTTTTGTATGAATTAACCTTGTACAAATATCTCTTCCTGGTACCAGTTTGTAAATGGAAAGTATGGAGAACTGGGGGGAAGAGAAGTCAAAATTAGTAACTTAATCTTAGAGGAGGCAGGCTTGATGTTAAGAGTTTTTTTCCCCGCCAAGGTTTATGTATCTCAGATTATTTTAAGTATATATTAGTGTTAATGGTAAAACTTCTCTCCTGATTACTTTGCCCTTTTCTTTGTGTCTTGACTTTTCCCTCCCATTGGATTTGTTGTACTTCTTCCTCCAAAAAATTGCGATTTTTTTTTTTTTTTTTTTTTTTCCTTCCCCTCTTCCCAATAATCCTCTTGAAGATGGAGACAGGAGAGCTGGGAGCTGAGACTCTGTGCTCTTCTGTGTCTGGGCTCGCTGCTTCAGGGCACCCCCACACCTTCTGGAGCTGAAGTCACTGCCTTCAGTGAGCAGGGGTTGAAGTATAACTGACAGTCAGGGACCGAGATGGAAATAGGTGAGGAATTTTCTGCCAGCGGCTGCTGGATCAGGATGTCTTGGTGCACTCTGGCAACGTCAAACTTTGCTTTTTAATAAACATACAGCTCCAGAAAGCTCATCCAGTTCTTAGTGACTCCTTCTCAGCCAGTCCCGGCAGAAAGTCTTTAAGCCTAAGCAATGCCTCATAAATGCAAATCTTTTTGAGAGGGTCTTACTACATAACAATAATTTTCATTTAAATTTACAATTGACATTTTGCACTAATGTGCAAGCTTACCATGTCCTAGTAAAACTGTTCAAATAAAAAGTGTCTGTGAACCCTTCTCTGATTAAAAATTAAACACCCATCAGCTTATTCTGTTACTGTTCTCTCTCTCAGATGCTTGTGCCACCAAGGCCAGCTTTGACATCAAAAAGCTGCTTTAAGTGTGTTTCATCTTAAAATCTGAGGCTGTTCTGGGTTGCCAAAAAGGCCAAAAAGTTCAGTGCTGTGGGGTACCCAAGTGTGAAGAAGTCCCTTTTCGCTGGGCTGGGCTACGTAGTGCTTTCAGTCTTGAAACCATCAGCTGATTAGGGTGATGGGAAAATAGGAGCAAGTCTTTTTATTCTGTTCTTTTGGAATCTGAAAAATGATGCAAGAGAGTTGGGATGTGCTGATTCTTATGTGCACTGAAAAATTCCAGAGCTGGACTGCGGATGCTCTGGATGTGGCGGAGGGGGAGAAGCGGAGAGGCTTTCTGACTTTCCTTGCAAAACAGATTAGCGGACAGAGGGTCGTTGTTTGGGGGAATAAAATGTCCGCATCAAGCCAGAATGTATATGGCTGTTGAAATAACTTTGCCTTTCTTCTTTTAAAGTGTTGTCCTCAGTTTGAATGATGCCCATCATGTATCAGATCGGAAGCGGTGCTTTCCTAATGGGTTTGTGGGTTTCCTGGATGTCAAAGACGCTAACACTTTTAATGCTAAATTACAAATACATGAGGCTTTAGGCTTTTCCATCTTGCCAGCTGCATGTACGCATAGAGCAGGGCCCTGAGCGCTTACCTGATTACAGTGAGAGTTGCTGGGGGGGGAAATACAGCTTAAACCATGGAGCTGGGGCACAAAAACATGGTGCCAAAGTGGACAGAGAGACGGGTACCAGGATGGGCTGTCAGATCTCTCTTGGTTGCCGTGTGGGGTGAGGTGGACTTTTTTTTTTTTTTTTTTTTGAGGATAGGGGTTTGGTGGAACAGTTTGTATTTACTGGTGGAGCAGACAGTCAACAAAACTTTTGATTTTAAATCTTCAAGTCTGTTGGTTGACTCTGCTTAAAAAAAAACAAAAACAATAATACCCTTGTCTTGTGGCATAAATAAAAGCAGATATATTATTCTTTTCAGGAAAAAAAAGCGTCCAAACTATTTCTTTTGTCCAAGGATGTTAATTCAACCTCTGAAAGTAACTGTAGAGCTGTTCTGAGCAAGAACGTACGATAAGACTGCCTTATATCCTAAAAACAAAACTATGATTTATAGATTCCTTGTAGCAGTAATGCTAGAACATCACAACAACTTTTATGTTTGATCCTAATTTTCATTATTTTGGAGTTAAGTTGTTTTTCTCTGAGCTGCTTTGTTGTATCCTGTAAAAAAGCAAAAAACAAACCCCCCTTTATTGCATTAAATCATGCAAGAATTGAGGTTATTTCTTATTGCAAGCTGTAATCGCATCAGTTCTTGGGAGTTTTATACTTCATCTCAGTTTTATTCCTTATCCTGCTGCAGATTGTGATGTTAAGGTTTTCATTGCTGCAGTTAAGGCAAGATGCTTATTTTTAATCTCTTTAAAAGTGAGCACCAGCTTTCTTGAGTGATCTTGACTTATATGCCTGGAGCTTTTAACCAAACATACCAAATATAATGGTGCTTTTGATTTAAAAGAAATAATTGTGAGCGATTGTAAAATTGCAGATGGAAAATTCAGCTCCCGAAGTGTGTGTGGGTTTGTTTTTTTCTCTGAGATAAGAAGATACTCTTTATTTTAGGGTTGTTATTATGGGAGCTGCCTGCTTTCAGCGCTCTCGGGCAATTGCTACTGCTGTCTGGGTGAACATCCCAGCACCATCAAGGATGGAGATTACTTGGACAAAGAGGATAATTTAGTGTTTCTTAGGGCTCAGGCAGAGCAAATATTTATGCAGTCCTAAAGAAAACAGCCTGAAATGTTGTAAAAATCTCTCCCAGCTCAAAACTAAGCACTGTGGGGCTTGATTTTCATTTTGGCTGATTAAATGCTACTGGCACCACTTCCCTTATCTATTACATCTTATGCATATAAAGCTGTAATTAGGATGGGGAACCCAAGTAAGGGCAACACTAGCTTCTTGGTGAAAATAACACTTGAAAAGAAATTCATCCCTGGTGATGAAATGGGAACATCACGTTTGTGTAGGATGAAAATAATATTAAATTTGAAATAAGAGCTTTTTCTCATAACAATTCTATTGTTCAGGGCTGGAGAAAATTGGGAGAGTAAGCGCTGTTGGCTGGCTGTATTCCATTAAAACTTTAATTTTAAGCTTATTTATTTTTAAAGGAATAAACAAAATGGTAATGCCGACTGCAAACTTTGTTTTTAATACGTGCACGGATGAATATAAAGTGGGTGCTCTTCTGATGTACTAGCTGTGAGCACCCATAAACCGGGGTGGTGAGGGATAGACACCCTGTGGCTCTGCCACCTCCATCCCAGCCTGCAGTCGCTCCGTCCCATCTTTGTTGTCCCAGGACCATGCAAAAGCCTTAGATCTGATGCAAAAAGTCACCGATAAGGGGTTTGATAATGATTTTTCATTATCTATGCTTTCCTTCCCCTTGCCACCTATCTCTTAATCGTGCTGTGAAGTCTTCAGATGTATCTCTACCGTCTCTTGCCTTAAAAGATATTGAGCTCTGGCAGTCAAAATTATCTGCTGAATATTTTATGTGTGTCTTCCCTCCTTCTTCCTCTCTTCCCCTCCCTAAATTCACATCAGTGGTTCGTGTTGTGAAATCCTGAGCTGCATGCTGCTTTAATTGGTGGGAAAGGGCATTTTTTTTAGCTGAAATGGGGTAACGCACCACAAACATAAGACATGCTTGTGCAAAATAGTCCCAAGATTCTCATTGTTGGAAGTTAATAGTTTATCAGAATGGCGTGGCGGCATCTTGTGTTGTGAAAGCAAGTAGAAACCAATAGATGGGACTTTATTTCTGTGTTCTGTGGCAATTTGCTGGCTGGGAATATTTGAATTGAAGAGCAAGAATGGGGAACCAAAGGAAAAAATTGGGCCACTGCTCCCAACTTCCAATGTTTTTGCTGGCCTTGGGAATTCTTTTACCACTCTGTTCCCATTTTTTTTTTTTTTTTTTTTTATGCTGACCCCGCAATTGGAAAATTGAATTTGCATCAGTTAAAAAGAAAACCTTTATTTCACTAAAAGATGTAGCACCTTTTCTTTGCAAAGGCAAAGTTTACCCTTCACCTTCAATCTTGCGAGCTAGCAAAATTTGCTTTGTCTCCTGTAGCTGGTGTGTGTGACGAGGTGACGTTTTTGAGGTGACATTTTTGGGGTTTAGATTTCTCCATTGTAACAGTGTTTAGATTTGTAGCTCTGGTTTCCCATTTGTCTGTTTGTTGTGTGTGTAATGGGGTATGGACTGTATTTTACAAGTTTTGACACTTTGAAACTTGCCTTCTACTTAAAGTTGAATATAAATGTTTTTGCTCCAGGCTAGCTAAAAAAGTGATTTAAGAACAGTAGGGTTTTTTCTTAAGGAAATTTAAAATGACTGACTGGGTTGGTTTTTTGTTTGGTTGGTTTGCTTGTTATTTTGTTTAATTTGCCTTTTAAAATCCAGCTGTGTCTTTCCCTCTGGCAAAATGGCTCTTATTTGTTGTAGTTGCTTGTCAGATCTACCTGCATCTTCCATGCCTTGGCACTTGAGCCGTGAGCGTGCAAATATTTCCTCTTAATGAAGCGTGATGGGGAAAGGCTGAAGAGGAATTTGAAAAACATTGTAAAAGCAGCTAAGTAGTTGGGATGTGACAGCAAGGTGTGTCAGCCAGGTGTATGTCACTATGTAATACTCATAATTTGCTATTTATTAGACAGGTTACACACCTATTTCAGAACAGAGAATATATATCTGTGCCAGTTATTTTCTTTAACTTTCCTATATTAAAAAAAAAAAAGTGAGCAAACCTCTGGTCAGTGTGAGAGTCCACAACTGGAAACTGTTTGTTGCTTTACTAATGTGGTGTTCTTATTTGACAGGATGTTTCGCCTCCGATTTCTTCCCATTGCAGCAGGGCTGTCTGCTGTTTCGCGGCGTTACCATGGGACAGCACATCACCCCAGGACCAGGCATAAGCTCATGGCGGCAGCTTTCATAGGGACGACTGCAGCCACAGCAAGTGCCAGATTCCTTTGGCAGAGGTAATATGTTTTGGTTTTCTTAATTTTTGCATGAGACTTCATGCTGCTTTAGTCCTGTGGTAAGTACCTGTAGATGAGTTTAAGATCTGCAAAGCATTATTGCTCATCCTGCTTCTGCTGCATGGAAGGAATGGCTGTTGCTGACTCCCTGTGGAGCTTCTTTGCTGCTGAGAGAAGCCAAAGAGATGTGAAAAAGCTCGGGGCTGAAGAGTTTTTCTCTGTAGCTGTCCTCAGCATGGGCTGTTTGCCCTTGATGGGATTTGCTGCCCAGCTTCCCCCTGTGTGGTGATGCTACTTGGGTCTGTGGTGGTGTGCAAAGAGAAATCTGTTGACTCCACCAACCTGGGTGAAAATGTTGTGCTTTTGGCTTCTGGGAGGGCAGTTTTTGACAGCATGCTTGGCCAGGGCCTGCTACTCTGGTTTTCTTTGTGTTTTCCTGACTGCTTCGCATATGAAACATAGCAGAGGAGCAGAAGGGGACAGTCACATCTTTTGGTGGTAAGGTAGCTGCATGCGAGACTCATGAGGTTTTTAAGGGCGAGAGTCTGAGCACACCTACTCTGAGCAATGAAGCTCAAAGCTTGTTTCCATAACTGTGTGGAGAAAGGGGGCGTTTGTCCTTGCCTGAGGTGGCCCTCACTGAACCTTGGGCCCATGCCATGTTTGAAATGAATCAAGGACTGTCTTTTCCCTCAAAATGTGGAAGCAGTGTGGCACTGGCAGTGTCGCTCAAGCTCGTGGCTGCAATGAGAGTCTGAAAGTATTCGCTAAAAACCCATCTTATTCCTATTCCAATATTTAGGTGATTTATTGCTGGTTTTCTGCTGACTTGTGTTGTGGCTCGAAGGCTCTCGTTTTAAGGTAACAGGAGGAAGATGATGGTAATTGTTCTGGCTATTCCTAGAGCTGTCAAACCTTTGTCTGCTAAAAGGAGTTGCTCAGGCAGAGGAAGAACACAGTGATCCAGCACAGTGTCATCTTATGCTACATTTTGCTGATAATCTGCACTTACGTAGTGCCTCTTTATCTGCTGGACCTGAACATCTCTGCGGGGATGGCCAGGATAACACCCCTTTTCAGGCAGGGAAGTGAGCAGGGTTGTTTTCCATTTAAAACATCCTCAGTGTGATTGTAAAGTAGGTAGGACATCACGTCCTACGTAAAGCTCTCCCAAAGTCACCAAGTTAATATCTCCCTCCTGCAGCAGATTCACCCCTGCTTTTTAACAGCAGCCAAATTGCAAGTTGTTAGCTTTGCTTTTTATCAGGAGGAAGGCGCTTCCTGCAGCAAAGAGCCGTTAAGGGTAAGCGGAGTTCTAGGTCAGGAGTGATTTCAGGGAGGGATTTTTGGCTCCTGGAATACTTGGCTGTTCCTTGGCACTGTGGCCAGGCTTGACCTTGCTCAAATGAGAGTGCTGATAGAAACCAGATAAAGGAGACAGCAGCTTCTTTGGTCTAGCCTGGTCTGTGATCCCTCCAGTCTTTATCAATCTGGAGAGACTGGCTTACTGTGGTTTTTAATATTTTTTTTCTCTTTGCTCTGTGTCCTTTGTCTCTTATAAATTCATAAAGCACTAAATAGAACTGTACAGATTTAAGTATTCCTTTCCTATATGAGCCATGAAATAAAACCATAATGTCTGTAAATGTAAAATAAAAGTACATCGAGGCTTACAGTGTTACTTTAATTACTTGGCATACAGCTGTTGAATAAGAGAAGGAACAAAACCGATATATTTGGTGTAGAAAATACTTCATATTGACACCTGTAGGAGTTTTAAACAGATTATCAAGTGGGTATTAACGTTGTTTTTAAACAAATGAGGGATGAGAAACTGCAAGTTTCCTTTTGTCTTTCGCAAAATTGAGTGATTAGTTGAGTTTAAAAATAAGCGTAGGTGATCAAAATGTTTGTAATGACATCCTGGGTTATTCAGGTAGTGACATCCTGGGTTATTACAGTGAGTAGCAGTATGTATAATGAACTAGTAATAAAAGGTAAATATGTAATACATGTAGCCAGGTCACAGGGATCGAATAAGCCAAGTGTCACTGAAAATGTATTTTATGCACTACAGAGAGAAATGTCTGCGTGCATCTGAGTATGTACACTTAGTAGTAAGTGATTTTGATTTATTAAACGTTGCAGTGGTATTTAAATGGGAAGCAGGTTAGGGAGGTGCTTTGTGTAACCAGTTCTGTTGGTGCAGTTGGTCTGTCGTAGGGATGACTGATGATGCATGTTTTCCTTCAGTTAGTGAAGCAACTGTGCTTTTGTTGTGCTACGAAACTCTTCTGTGCTGCACAGTTAGTCGCTGAGGGGTCCAGCAGGTCCTAAGTGTGGCTCTCTTAGCATCGCAAAGAATTACTGTCCCTTTAATGATGGATGACACTAATGAGGAACGTGTGCCTGCTAATATTCTGCTTAACCTTGGGTGGTCTGTCAATGAAGCTGGGGCACTCCGTTGCCATTTAAGTAAGGAATGCAGTAAGGGATGCTCTGCTGCAGACTGTCAGTGAAATTTTCTTTTAAGATGAGGGATGTCTTCCTCTTTTTGTTTTCTTAGAATTTTTCTTTACAGTTAAGGCATTGCAGATGTAATAGGCTGTATCAAGGGGCAATTGAAAAAATCTTACACTTCTTGGGCTAGGTAACTAAGAGTTGATGCAGATGTTAGAAGAAGAACTATAATTACAAGAAAAGCAATAATAAAAGCGAAAGAGTATTTGACTTTCTTTTTGTTGTCTGCATAGAACCTTGTCTAAATGCCCCAGCTATTCTTGACTGACATGTGGGAAGCAGCACCGCATCTCTTATCAGTATTTAAGAAAACCCCAACTTTTTTATTTCAAAACAGATTCTTGTACTTCTGATGATGAGGAACCTTGCAAAAAGGGATTAATATGGTGGTGCCTGTATGTGAATTTACCCTTTCCATTACTTAGCATGAAGAAAGACAGGACTTCTCAGGCAATTTCTGACCAGTGTATTTCAGACTGATTGTGTAGGTTACGCTTTGAGCAGCGCCAGAAGCCAGTGCTGGGGTAAGGAAGCCCACACAAAGGTAGAGGAGAATTCAAGGGTTGAAAAGATGTATATAGAAAGCCCAGTGGTTGTATGATGCAAGATGGGAAAGACTTACTTTGTGTCTTCCTAAGATTGGAGGCAGGTTGGTGGGATCTTCACGCTTGATCTGCCTCTGTCTGTAACCTTCTGTGTAGCTGTCCGTTGCAGCTGAGGGTTGGTCCTGTTGCCTTTGCTGTCTTCCAGAAGCTCCTGCTGCCTGCTTTTGGTGGAATATATCTCATCTAAATAATTATATGACAGGAGGAGCTAATGCTGCTCTCTTCTGCCGTGTTGAAGAATACTTCAGCAATGCAAATAACTGAGCTTAGAAGACTAATGAAGTTTACCCTTGCTAAGCAATAACTTAAACTCTGAGGATTTCCAACTGATGACAGAAGCAATTAAGTATCTGGGCATTGATATAACGAATGGAATTAATTGAAATAAACCTGGGTGCAGTCATTGGCTAATCTAAATGATGCATTAATATATGAGAAATACTGAGCCTCACAGTTTGCGGCAAGCTTAATGTTTATAAAAATACTGTTACTGGTACTCGTGTAAAAGCTGCATTCTGTAATTGTACTTCCAAATACCCGCTTGGCGTGTTATTTAATGGCCACAGATACATTCTTTATGTCACAAAGCTTCCTGGCTGAATCAGTGGGCACCTGAAAGCACTGAAATGCCAATTTAAGCTTGTTGCTCAATCAACCTCGTATTGAATGAAATAAGGGAGCAAATGTCCCTTTGGGAGCATGGAAGGAACCTCTGTAAGCAGAGTCTTATCGGTGCTTTTCCTGCTTGACTGGAGGTATTTAGTTATGCTTAATTTCTTATCCTTCTGCAAATATATTAGTGGTAAGAATAAGGGCAAAACATCTGTGTTGCTCTGGAAGTTACTTAACAAGATCCTTTGCTACCGGTGTGTTTGTGTCTAACGTGGTACCCAGTCTTATTTTGCTGCATCCTCTTGGCTGTGTTCTGTGCTCTTCTGCCTTTTGCCCCATCCTGTGCATAAGCTGAAGCAATTAAGCTTGAGATACCCATCTCCCAGCCCTGGTGGTATATTCTCATTCTGTTATAAGCTCTTCTTTTTTTCAGGCTCCACTTCTCACTAGCAAGCTGAGCTGTTTACATGCTGGCTGTCACTTCTGCAGATTTCATTCCATCTTTACCATTTCTTCCTCTCTTCCACCGCCCTCTTCTCCTTTGTCTATCCTGTATCGAGTGCCCAATTGCTTTACTGGAAGATCCTCTGTAGGAAAGACCCTTCGTCTTCCTTGCTCTGCTGACCTTCACTGCTTTTTGTGTTTGGCTTTTCTCCATCAGCGCTTCTGGAATTCATTTTGTAGCCTAGATCAGCCCTTGGCTAACTCTGTTTAAGAATGCATTGCTTTTTTGCATCAGTGTCTTAAGGGCTTTAGAATAATTTGCTTAGAATACATTTTTAATGGCTGGAAATACGCCAGCTGAAACTGAGACTTTAAAATTCTTTGTTCTAATAAAACAAAGGAAACCACATAAATCATAGTCGAGAGGAGAAACCTGTTTTATAGCTCTAGATGTGTCAGGTACTACTTAACCTGATGTAGGAGAGAAAAGACAAAAAAAGTAGGTATTATCCATGTTGGGTTATTTTTATTTTGAGAGCTCTGTTCCATTTTTTTAAATTCTTTGCGAGAGGAGACTGTCTTTGGGATTGCTGTGCTGAGGGCTTTCTCCTAAGGCTTGAAGACACGTTGATCTATGAGTAGTGTCTTGAAAGAGCACTGTGTCCTTTCAGGTGGCTTTTGGCTTCGTATTATTTTTAACCATGAGCATCAGGGGGAAGGAAAGAATCTGATGCCAGGGAATGAGCCAAAGTCAAAACTGGAGTCAATTAGGAAAGCATCTGGACTGCCGTGGGGGGGAGTGACCTCAGCTGACCTGCAGAGCATAAAGCACAGGTATTGTCCTAAGCCTGCAGAGCCCTGGAGTTTGATCAGTGCATGTTCATAATATCTTATTTAAATGTTGCACAGCAAATCAGAGCTGGGATTTGTGCATAGAAGCCAGGCGGCAACACAGTAAACTGCTTCTTGAATCGTCTTGGTTTGCTGCAACTTTATGGGGACTACACTTTAAATTCTCTGTCTTTTAACAGGATAAGCATTGTTTGAACCCAAGGTCTTTAATGTCGCTGGAAATGGCACTTTTAAAACCTTTTTTAAAAATACGAGTGCCCTCTGGTGGCCAGGTTCACGCCTGCTGCCTACCCGTTGAGATGAATAACTAAAAATACCTGCTCACCTTGCCCTCATCCCCAAGAGTGTGTTGGCTGTCCTCCAGTAGCTATCTGGAAAGCAACATCTCTCCAAGAAGTCACATCACTTGTGACTAGAGTAGGGGGAATAATTTCTTGCCTCAGTAGAGGAAGCACAGAAATTGTAAATGTCACTTAGTTATGATTAATTCCTGATTTGGAAGTGAAGTGCCAATGCAGTCGTTGAGATCACCCCTTTAGGGTCTAGTCTTGTCATGCTGTCACTTTCTTATGATGTTCAGTATCCCACCACCACCCGATGGCCCAGCTGCCTTCTGGGCTGTGCTAAAGGTTGGATCTGTGGGGAAGAAGCAAGGGAGAAAACTAGGGGTGGGCATGATGTTCATTAATTAGGGCTTTAAAACAGAAGTTAGCCTAACTTTGAGGTTTTTTATCGCTTTTTACTTTGGCAAACTACTATAGCTTCAGCTGTCTCCCACAGTTGGCTCTTGCTGAGACTTGCTTGCTGGTAGAAGCTATATGCTTTTTTTTTTTTTTTTTTTTTTTTTTTTTTTGGTGTCTAGACCATATATGGGATCGTGTGTTACTGCTGCTCATGGGGCCAGCTGAAGAGAACAAAAAGACCTGTGAGGTTGAGGAGGCTTTGTTTAATGTGATGCAGCCCATCTGTTTTCAGTCTGCCAAAACGGCTGAGGGATTGCATGAGGTACTGGCTGGGAAGGGAATAATGCTATTAAATACTTTAGAATTTATGTTAGAGCGGAACAGTTTTTAATTGGTATTAATATAGACATAGGAGGGAATCACTCCCTCCTGAACTTGCAGCTGAATTTGTTGGGACTTTTGTCCCAAGAGCATGAGGCCAAATTCTCAGGAGCATGCAGCTGTGTGAATGCATCCCAGGCTGGAAAGCAAAAAGTGGTGCCCGGAATGACCTTCTCTGGTCTTCCAATTGTGAATAGCAGTATAGCCTGAAAGCTGTGATGTGTTAGCCCTGTTTCTGACTGCCCTCCCGTGATCTTCCCCTGCTGTCTGCTTTTAGCTAAAGACCAGGTTTCATGGGAATTAAGAAATCTGAAGGGATCTTGTTTCCCCCCACAGGGGATCTTGTAGCCCACGTACATTTTCCCATAAGTCAATTAAAGGTTTCGTGCACCTTTGGATACCCAAAGCAATAAGATGTTCCCTGCATTTAAACAACTCCATCTTGCACTTTCCAGCTGTGAGAGTCAGTGGCCAGATGCTTGGAGCACTCTTCCTTTCTTCTTCCCCGCTGACCTGCTCAGGTTTGTCTCTATTTCTAGAGAATTATTTTGTATAACTTTAGTCTTCTGGCAAAACTGCTTATCGTAGCTCTGCATTTGCTCTCTTGTGTTCTTGTGTCCTCAATGGAAATGAAGATGGATCGAGTAGCACGGACGGCTAGACAAACACTGCTTGTTGGGAGCCTATAAAACGCTCTGGTGTAGAAACACCAGCTTTGCTCTATGCACGTGAGTAGGCTCACGCGTTTCTTACTGCCTTGCAGGACTGAGCCTGTAGTTTGCACAACAAAACCAGACGCTGCAGTGATTAATGTTGTAGCACATCTTCACTTAATGGCTTGTCGCGTTATTGCGGATGGTCTGAGAAAGGGAACAGATGCTGATGAGAATTCATGTTCCTTCTCTGCAAGGTAACTGGGTGCTGGGGCTGTTTTCTCTTATTGGTTCTTCACATTGCTTAATTATAGATACAGGCTAGTTAAACTAGGTGGAAAATAGGGTGTTTTGGATTAATGAACTCATGTTCACATTTTATATTAGTATAGAAACTTGATTTGTCTGTCCTTGCAGAGAAACTAAATATTTTCAAGGACCTTTGAGGAAATGAATATTGAAAGTCACAATTCACATCAGTTTTTCATAAGTTGATATCTGATGTGTATGTATACACGCACATGTACACACTTGACATGCCTGGTAAGTGAATAGTGCTTCAGTGCAAATGAACCCCTTGATTGCTGAAGGTTCACCCACGTAGGCATAACTCGGACAGTTTCCCAGAATGACTGCTTGCCTTGGCTAAGCTCTGCTTGAGCTGGAGCTTATCTCCACCTGCTTCAGTGGGAGGAGCCCACTCAATCTTGATTTTTTAGAAACCATTGGGGGAAGAGAATCCGTACATCAGGGGAATTGTTAATTATCTGCGTTGTGAACAAGGCTGTGTGTTATTCTTGGCCTCAGTGTACGCTAGTGCCTACTTTCAGCCATTTATTATTTTTGTTATTAGGTTACAGAGCTTTCCAGCTTGTTCCTCTACCAGAAACGCAGGCAATGATCAATTTGTTCCTTTATCTCAGCCCAGGAAGAGTAAGCTCTCTGACTCTGAAAAACTTACCCTACTAAATATTTAATTTGTAGCTTTTGGTTCGGTGGGATTCAGAGAAAAAAGCTGAAGAGCCTGAGCACAGTAGCCTAGGAGGGCTGCATTGGTGCCAAACCAGGAGCATTATTTAATATTTAGACTTGATTTCAGATTCTTGTACTTGTACATAGAGGGTTTGCATTTGTCCTTAAGACTGTGATGATTCACCAGGAATTACGATCAACTGAAAAATCCACTAAAGCACAAAGTAGCTTTCACAGGCATTAACGTCTAGTATGGATGAAAACGAGTCATATACACAAGTCTGTTCTTTGTGCTTAGATATTCCCCTCCCTCTTGGGCCTTCTTGATGGGTATTGTGTGCTTGCTTGTGCTCAGCTTACCAAGCAAGCAAGACTGTGAATTCCAGTGCTCTCTGAGTCTTTACTGATAGATAGCAGAGGACCCAGGGACTTTATTCTCTAGCTCATTAATAAAAGAGGTGGCATAGGGCCAGGAACTTACCCTTGTCAGGGCTTGGGAGAAGCTCAGCCACTCGTTGATGATGAAATGCTCATATTTTGAAGCATGTTGTTAACCAGTTTTTAAATCCATTGAATGTTTAGTGTTGATGTTTGTGTTGCTCTGGCTTATTAATCACAATATCATTTAGTGGCAAGTGGAAGAATACAGTGTGAGAACTTGCATTTATTAAGTGAATGCTACTGCAATTATCAACAGCATCGGTAATTTCATCAAGAAACAACATGTATTTAGCATAAGACTTATTTTCCATAGCCCTTTGTTGACTGTCATGAAATTCTTCTTTACCCTCCTTTAATTAGAAACCCTAGATCATCTTGTCTCCTCCATCCAACTTTGACAAAGACTCCAAGTCTTTGTCTAAATAACAGGTCTATTGCTCTGTTTTATTCTTTTTAAAATATTAATAGCTATGAGTTAAGGCTTACTGAATATCAGCAGCACTTGGGCAGAGACTCTCAGCCAACTGTTATTAAAACTAAACCTCAGACTTCTGCAGAAAGCTTTTATTAAGACCTGAGTAGAAAATACTTATCTGTAGTGTAACTGTGTTATATAGACCTTTGCTACCATTCAAGTGGTGAGAGTCTGTCTGTGCTCTCTCTTGAGAAAATCAGAATATATAGAACATAAAGCATTATAAACAGAGTAAGTGTTCACTTGGAAATACATAGTTCTGTCACTTCCAATAACAGAGTAAACAATCTCAATTTATTACACACCCCTTGTTGGTTTTGATAACTCGGACAACAAAAACATGTTCTGTTGGTCATTACTCCTCCGCGGGTGCTTCTGTGTCCCTTATCAATTTTCTACAGTATCTAGCTTTCAATTTACATGGAGTACATTTAACTTCCTCTTCCCATCTTTTTCCCTTTCCTTATTTCCACAGGGCTTGCTTTCTTCTGAACTAAAGTTGTGAGTTTTTTCACTTGTATTTTTTAGCAGTTATGGCATCCTTCTCACCCTTGGGTGTAAGCTTTGAATACCCAGTGAAACAATCTTCAGCAGCTGGTAGCTGTCATTCTAAGTCAGACTTATTTGTATCCAGTGATCTGGCTCATCATTTCAGACTGATAAAGCCAGGCTCATACAAACCCTCGAGTATTGCAAAGAATAATAAAAAAACAAGGGGAGGGGAAGACTTTCTGTGTCTATTGAGGGCACCTTAAAAAGCTTGTAGCATCAGAGGCTCTGCTTTGCCTCCCTCACTCTCCCAACCTAAGATATTTTTTTCTTGAAAACAAACGCTGGTGAGTGACAGTGATGAAGGGTGATGAGCTTGCTGTCTCTTCAGGGGACAA
Organism: Vanellus vanellus; assembly: GCF_965231255.1. Lineage (NCBI taxonomy): Eukaryota > Metazoa > Chordata > Aves > Charadriiformes > Charadriidae > Vanellus > Vanellus vanellus. Next base: position 38,249,026 of record NC_138912.1, on the reverse strand, counting down.
GGGATGGAGAATAGGATGCCAGCTGTGATCTTACTGGGTTCATGTGGTCATCCTACCTAGTGTTTCTTGCAATCTCTGCCAGCCTCGCTATTTTGTTTGGTTACCTTCCCTGTATGCCCAGGAGCAAATACAAGGGGAGTTGCAGCTGTGACTGAAAGCAACTGCTGTTTTCTTGGGAGGAAAAAAAGAAGCTGTTGAGCCTGTCAGCCTTCAAAGTGCAGTTCGGATCAAGAGAAGTTCAAGCATGTTTGGGAGGTGAGGAGCACAGGCTTGTGGCTCTGTGCATGATGGATGTTAATGGAGACACAGCTGCATGCATCTATCAGGCTTCAACTTGGGGTATGGTCCCGTACCCCACTTGGGGTCAGCTCTTTTTGGAAATGTAAGCAGTGTCTCCTGGCTTAAGAAATTAGCAGATTTATAGTTTCCCTGGATATTAGGGTAACGTCAGTAGGATGCCTCCAGTGTGTGTCTTTAGGGTTGATGGCCTTTCTGAAGCAATTGTTTTCCTCCGCAGGCTGTCAGGGAGTCATCTCTAAGGAGCAGCATGGTATCATACATGAGCCAACTTAGCTGGATCTGAAAACCATTCAGGTTCATCTCCTTCAGAGCAGTTCCCTTCTAGGGGCTTGAAGTAGAGGTCCTCACACTCTGGCCTGTCTGTCTGTGCCCACGTGCTGGTGCCGGTGCCTAAACCAGGCTGTGGCAGAGGAGAGTGGGAGGGAGCGTGAGAAATCATGTAGTCTGCTGCCAAGGCAGCGCTGGGTGCCTCCAAGCTAGTCCTGACAGGCAGCTGTCTCGCCTATTTTTAGCAATTTGCTGGTGATGGAGAGAGCAAGTGATGGAATAAATCCTCCCCGGCAGCTGATTCCAGTGTTCCCCTGTCCTTAACATTAAATGCTTTCTGTGTCTGCATATGTATGTATGCACAGGCTTCTCCTCCTTTCCCTGGTGTCTAAGTCTCTTCCCTTATGATGTCCTTAAGCACATGTCCTGCATCTTGTCCTGTCCTCGATGGATCAAGAGAACAGTCCTGCAGCAGCTGTTTTATATATATTACAGTTATCTCGCCTACTTTTCTATCTTTTTTATAGCAATCTGACTTTTATAGGTCAGTTTTTCTCACAGTGCATTCCGGAACCTTAACCATTCCTGCTGCTCCCTGTCGGATCTTCTCTGGCTGGTCCAGCTCTTCCTTGGAGTAGCTGAAGGTGCTGTCTGTGAGGACACTCCTGCTGCTGGTTGGGGTGGAAGGAAGGACATGCACATCCCACAGACTACGCTGCTGTCTCCTTATGTTCTTGGACCCATGTTATGCTATGGCTGGTATCCAGAGCTGTGTCTTCAGTCTAATTGTTCATGCTCATCTCTGGAATCTGTCTTAATTTCGGTGTGTTCGTTGCAGTTCTTGCCACAAATTTGTTGTGGCAATTCATGTCAGTGTCAAGTACTGTGAAAAATGAGGAAGGAAGCAAAGAAATAAGTCTTGTGAGTGGGGTGACATCCTGAAGAACTGGGCTGTGGATCTTCATAATTTCTGGTTAATTTCTTATTAAAGTTTCAGCTAACTAATTTAGTTGCTGAACATGGTTGAGCAGAGGATGAGACAGAGCTCCTCACTTAAAGTACTTCCATCCCTGGAGGTTGCCTATTTTTATGAATGTTGTGTCCAAGCTTGCTTTTGCATTTCAATATGAAAGCCTGAAGTTTTAAGTGGATGTCTCCAGATGTTTGCATGCAAGGAGAGTGGTGACTCTATTCAACTGAAAATCGCATCTGTCAGGCAGGATTCCTCTCCCTGATTTTTGTTTGGTGGCAAGGTCTTTGCTGACTCCCAAGTGCCCAACTTCTTGTTAGATCTTCTACGTTTCCTTGTGAGACTAAATAGCATCTGATAGCTAAGTAATTTTCTACTGCCTTCAGGATTAGAATAACTGAGCACTGTTGTCTCTGGCACGAAGCTGTGTTCTTTTAGCACACTGTTCTGCTTCTGCCTCTCAAAGATGAAGAAAAATACTTTTAAGGGAGGGATTGTGATTTCTTTAATTGGAAAACCTGCAACTGTGGACTATTCCTGCTCGGTGCGAGTCCCAGGATCATTCATGGATGTATGTCCTATGGTTGCACGTGCTTGGCTTTCTCAAAGAACGATTTGCTAAGTGGGAATTTAGCATTGAGCAGTCCTCTGTGGTAGCTAGGTAGTTTTCTTTGGGGATGATGAATGTAATCTTATGCTTGTTTGTTGACTTGCTCCAAGGATTAAAAGAAGAGATTACTAAGTAGGTGGGAAATACAGTCTTTACCCCAAATCCTGTTCATTGGGGTGGGAGGATGGGACCAACCCTGAAGAGACTGGGAGGGCTGAAGCATGGCAGCTAGGTTCCAGGGCAGGCAGGCAGGCTCTGTGGAGAGGCTGGCAGCTAGTCTTGGCACACAGTGAAGGGAGTCTTTGTATTTTCATTTCCCTTGTGTGCAGAAGCTGTAGTAACAGGCATACTGTTGGAAAGTCAGTCTCGTCAAAAAACGAGGTGGAGAGTCTTCGCTTGCTGATGGCAGTCCAGCAGGGTGGATATTTCTGGAGCTATGGGGTTTTTCCAGCTGTACTCTTGACATCTGCATTGAAAGACTCCTTTATGCGGGTGCAGTATGGAAGTTGCAGGTGTTGGAAGCAAAGAATTTCAACAGAGGATGGTTGTGCAGGATGTAAAATACACAGAGTAGTAGGTGTACATAAAGAGTGGATCACTCAATGGTTAATTCAGTGAGTAGTTTGGACTATGGTCCAAAGGTGTGGAATAGCAGGTCCTGTTTAAAACCTTGCTTGAGAAGCAGACTACAAACTCTGCTTTTATTCTCATAGCTCATTTTGCTTGTATGCTGGGAAGGTGATCTGACTGTAGAGTGGAGTTAATTACCTGGATAAACTAGAGGCGGGGGGGGGGGGGGGGAGAAGCCAACTGTATTCAAACAGCCTACGTCTGTATTGCTATAGCCAACTGGCTTGACAGCATGATGGATTGAAGGAATGCGTAGGATTTGCTGAAAATGTTTGATTTTGAATTTCATCTATCCCTTCCCTGCTTTGCTATCTGTCAGTCAAGTATTACAGGAGCAAATCTTTACTGATACAGCTATTCTCTGACATGTTCCATACAGACTAGATTGGTTGTGTCTCTAAGCAATCAATTTTCTACTGCTTTTCTGTCCCCAGGACCTCTTCCCGAGAGATTCGCTCAGAGCTACTTAAGACTGGTGTCCTGCCTACACGAGGGCTTTTCTTGTCAGTGCTGCTGGGGTAGCCTCAGCTGGCAACAGCTTATTCTAGCAAACTGCCTATCAGCCAAAACCACAACTCTGCAAGGATGTGTCAGTGCTGATTAAACTTTCAGGAAAGGCTTCAGGAGAGGTGCCAGGGTGGACTTCACGCTCTAAAAGACAGATCAGCTGCCTGGCTCTTTTGGGGAAATAATTTCCTTAAGATGCTTGTGGAGGACTCAGATCCTGTCTCTGAAAGTTTGGTTCAGTGGAGGTCTTAAAGATGGTGCTTTGCTATAGGACTTTAGAAAATATATTGGCAAATAAAGCTCAGGACCTTTTCAGAAAGGAAGGGCTGGCGTGTTGGACTCCATTTGGTGCGAAAAGGCCTTAGTACTGCTCTTCACCAAGCACTTGTGTATTTTATTAAATCAAACCCTTGTGGTGGAGTTGTATTCTGTCCCAGCATGGACTAGAAACCTCTGAACTGCTTTAACCCAGCCGTAGTGCCGTGGGTTATTGCATTTCAAAGCCATGCTGGGATCTTGGTGGTTGTTCGAGTGCTTTCAGTACTTTGCTGAAGTAGTTATCACAATATGACACAACTTGCTTTTGTTATGATTCACTTTATTCTTAAGTATGCTTTTTGGGTGTTTATTCTAGAATAATAAAGTTTTTGCTTCCCACCAGTACTGTGGAAGGATTTGAGTTCTTTAGCCCTCCCACAGCTATCCTGTACTGTGACTGTTAGTGAATTACTGGATGCTGGTAAGGAGTGCATTGTCTTTCATTTTGGTAGCATTTAAATTAATTGAAGGAGCACCTATCCTCATTTCTTCTTCTAGGAAGATGATGTGCTGAGATTGCTGCAAAGCTGTGTATTGCTGGGGAGGCAGGCACAGGCTCTTCTCTGTTAATTTTACACACCACATCTGTGTTTTCCAGGAAACTGGTAGGATGAAGTATGTGTGGACATTTGTTTAAAGCTTGGGAGGCTTAAAAAAAAAAAAAAAAAATCTTGGTTTGTTTTTGTTTTTCTCCCAAAGCAGCCTTTTTTGAATAAACTCACACATCTGTAAATGACCACATTCGTAGTTAACAGGGAGTACCAAAATACCAGCCTTCACCTGAAGTCTGCTGGCTAACTGTGTGTGAGCCCTGTACCCTCTGGTTAATCCCAAATAAATCACCAGGAATGCAAAGGAAAGGTGGCTTCACTTAAGTTGCAGGCAGGCTAGGATGTTTGCCTGAGCTGTTTGAGCTCTTTAGAAAGAGAAATAATTTTGTCAAACCATTCTCTTTGTTGCTTGTGACGTGTAAATGTACCCTTAGAGATTATAATTTCACTGATGTTAATGTGGTTTGAGCTCTGTCTGGTTATAAACTGCTTTACAAGTAAAGCGTAGGAAAGCCATAGCATTGTTTGGCTTACAGATTTATCCTGCTTTTTATTTAACCGCCCTATTGCCAGTTGCAACTCTGCAAGTTGTTTACTACTTAGACAGGCTGAGCAGTTTTTGGTGTTGAGTCTTGGTCTACAATCAGGGTCCTTTGCTCTACCAGAGTTGTATTTCCAGCCTAAGCATAAACAACTCCAGTTTTTGTTGCTACAAATCCTGTAGCACTGGAGTTTAGAAGAGTCATTGGTGGAACAGGGAAATAAAACAGCCTGTCACCTGCTGGAGATAGAAAATAAATCAGTTGTGCTGAAACAAAGAGGCTATTCTTCCTGAATCCTGCAGTCCTGATGGTAAAACACGTTTCTATCGCTTTATATAAATCTTTTGGGGGGCAGCGGGGATTGAATTTGGAGCTAGAAGAGGTATGGCACGCCCTTCCCAATCTTTCTTGCAAGTGTAGTTTTTGGAGACAGTATGATAATTCACGGAGTGATTTGCTCTGGTGTTCTTGGATTGGGAAAATTTACTATGTTTATTAGTTTGGGGTTTTGGCGTGGGGAGGTGGAAATTTGATCACAGCAGGGGAAAAGCACACAGTATTCCAAGAAGAGTGATCACTTCTTTGCTTTTGCTTTGCAGTCCTCCACACTGAACTGTAACAAGTGTTTCATTCAGGGAGAGCTTTGCAGGGCCATCTTTATAGCCTTAGCAACCCTCTCAATTTCCTAAACTGGTGGGTTTTTTGTTCCCTTGTACAGGGCCTATGCAGAAGATTCGTCCTCTGTAAAACACGATCCAAGGACAGAGCCAAGCGAGAAGGTGAAGCACGAGGAGGAAGAGGAGAGCAGCGGCAGTGAGGGTAGAAAGGCCGTTGCATCAGGAGATGAGGAAGCTCATCCAGAAGGGAAGAAGAAGAAGCGTTCCGGGTTCAGGGACCGTAAGGTACCGAACTTGGGCATGTTACACAGGCAGCTGTTGTGCTGCAGTGGAAAAAGGGAGAAAACTTGCAGAACACTTTATTCAGATTGTGGTACAGCATGTGTATGGAGTTTGACTTTTGCTCAGTACTTCCCTTTATTTTGTAAGGGACTTTGCTGTTTTGGGAGCCTCCTTTCTTGGCATGCTACCTTGAGTTTCTTTAGGTTGGAACTTGTTGATTTGGAAAGCACAGTATACTGATCCTCTGAAATGGGAACCTCTGTTCCCATCTCCAGTTGGATGTCCAAGAAGTGGCTCTCTGAGAAATTAAGGCCTTCTGCCTTGATGGCTGCTAGGATGGTGCATGCAAAGTAGGGAATCAGTGCGAGAGCTTTAAAACCATCTCGAGCATCCAGCATGTGTCTCTGAGTCTGTCCATTTGTGTGCGTTCACTGGCAAATGGGCAGTGTATGTAGGAAGAAGTAGAGGATGAGTGTGGAAGGGAGGGTTATAGGAGAGGTGTACTTTAATTTTTCCTTTAATTATTCCATGTAAACATGGTTGTTGAAATACAGCCTCACTTGCTATTCACAGTTAGTCCTATCTCTCCTGATGCTTATGCCTATTTAATTTTCATATCAGGCACATTTTCCAGAGGAGGAAAGCTTGAGTGATGAATTTTATTGTCAACTTGTGACCTGCCTTCACTGTTGGGCAATCCTGAGAGCTTTGGGCTCCTCAGAACTGTCAGACAACTAGTTTGATACTATCTGTAACCTCTGTTATTACAAGATATACAATTTGGTCTGATGGAGAGTCCTGTAACTGAGAGTTGGCGGACAGCAGTATTTTATTTTTTAAACCTGTCTGGATGTTGGTTTTATTGGGCTGTGTTTGATGATTTAATATCTTTGCAGTGCCAAAGAGGAGAACCGGGAGTATATGCTCTTCACAATCCTTTCTATATGATTTGCTTCTGATAATTATTTTTAAGTCTGTATCCTGGAGGCTGCATCTCATTAGCTGTTAAATTGTGGATGGTCGTATATAGTGGCTTAACAGCTTTTCATTAAAAAAAAGAGCTGTTTTGTTTGAAGTTGCTGAATCATAGTCTGTTCTTGGTTAGAGTAAACTGCACAACTTGAAACTTCAAGTGCCTTGTGGTATTTGGGACTCCAGACTTTCCCTGTTGCAACACACTCATGGCAGCTCAGCAAAGCTTTGTTGTAAGATACTATGTTGAGATATTCAGAATTGTCCAGGAATTTGGGTTCTTAGCTTCTGCTAATTTTCCTGGCAACTGAGTGTCAGGTAGTCTGACAGCTTCCGAAAAACTTTGGCTCTTGCCAGTACCACTCAAGAAAGGCAGGTTATTTTTTTTCAGTGTCAGCAGACGGAGGCAGGTTGCAAAGAGCAAAGAAATGATCCACCTTCATCCACGCTCTTATTTTTAAAAAGGAACATTTGTTGATACAGTGAACGTAATGATTGATTTTTGTCTTATGTGGCTGGTTGCTTCTGGCTAGGGAAGCCGGAGAATGTTTGTTTGCAAGTGAGGACTTGTATTCCAGTTGTTAGGAGACGTGCCTGTGTTGACCAGCTCTTTCCTTCCCATACTAGGCAGGGAGGAACATGGCTGTGCTTTTCAAAGAAAACATGAGCCAGGCGTGGAGGGTGCCTAAGAGGTCCGATAGGAACAATGTGCAGCCTGGATCCCTTCTCAGTCCACAACCTTCCTTTCTCCTATGGTGCTCAACTCCGGAGCAGCAATTTCAGCGGGGAGAGTAGCTTAAAACAGACTTCATGAACCTTCACCAACATAAACCCTTTTCTCTCCAGCCTTGAGTCCAAATGTCCCTTCTGTGACCCCAATGCCCATGTTGCTTTTGCTTTGTTTAATGCAGGATGTAACTGGTAATCTCCCAAGCGCTGGGCTCCGTGTTTGAGCACTCTGTTGTGGGCTTGATGTTTGATCAGCCGTTGCCCTAGTGAGTCATCTCAGGAGGTATGTTTGAATGCTCCAGGCTCAGATGGCAGAGGAAGGTGTGCCCCGGCTCCTGACTCAGAATCGGGGCTGCTCCCAGGATGTGCTGCTTCCCTAATCAGTTGCGTAGCACCTAGGGAATTCCTGACTCTTCTATATGCTTTTAAAAAAACAAACAACAAAACCCACAGGAAAAAACCCTTTCCAACTCTTCCCATAATTAATTGAAAATAGTGTGGTGTTTTCTTTGAGGAAAAAAATTAAGCGTAATTGAACGTGTTTAACACTTGTTTGTTATCTCAATGTTGCTTTTAATGAAGTTGATGATTAGTGGTGAAATAATAAATTAGGCATGATATTGCTATTTTGGGTAGTGATTCAGTGAAGAGGAAGTTGAAATAAATCACTTGGCATCTGCTGGGGCTGGGATCGTGTGCGGCTGATTCCAGGGCGCGTGTTGTCTTGCAGCCTATGCGATGTGTAGGTTCTGACTGCATAAGGGAGGAAAGGAAAATATCGTTTAAGGGCTTTTATAGTTTGAAGGCTAATGAGCAGTAGTACGTGATGTGGGTGTGCTGACATGTTAATTTGCCAAAAGGGTTTGCATGCAGCAGTAGGACTGCTTTATCAAGATCTGCTTGCAGTGTTTGCTGGGTCCTGCAGGTATGCTGCCTTAGGAGTGTTAGTCATGCAAAGACTTCATTTTAGTGTGCATTACAGTAGGAAACCCAAAGAAAATGAATCCTAATTAATTAATTTACCCTGCTAAGATGCATGCAGTGGAGCTGGACTGCCAGAGTTCCCGTTCTGCTGCACAATCAGGGAGGCCCCAGTGATGCTCTGGAAGTGAATAGAGATGTTAATGTAGAGCTTTATTTTCATGTCTGCACAGGATTTATTTTTTTTTCCTTTTAACCTGTGGCTTAGCATAAACGTTGACTGTCTCAACAGCAGCTTTGCTCTTGTAGGGCAATAGGAATTACTTGCTCATCTTTCTCCTCCAGAGCCTACTCTATTAATAAACGCTAAAAAGGGACTCTTCCCTTTTAGTCACATAATATCTTTCTGGAGACGGTCGATTACACGAGGCTGCAGTTCTGGGGGCAGGATGAGAGTTTTTGGCTGGTGTCCACTGCATCGAGGACTGGTGCGTACTGGGGGGAGGCAGCCACCTGGGTGTGTGCTTTGCCTCCCTGCTTGAGAGATGCGTATTCAAAATTGCATCCTCATGAGTGTCTGGCAGTCATCCAAGGAGGCTGTGCATTTTGCAGTGTGCGTGGATAGAAGACAAGATGGCAAATGATCTAGGAAAGGGCCACGTAGGAAATGGATGCTTCGCTTCTGTTGCAAGTGATGATCGTGGTGGACTTAAAGGTTGCAGTGTGGATCTGAATGGGGTGTTGGAAAATCCCTGTGCCCGAAGTTGAAGCAAAATGTAGACTGCTTAACATCAATAAAGCAGGGCTTTGAGGATCACCCTGAGCTTGGGATAAGAAAAAGTTGGCAGTGAAATTATTGGACTGTAAGGGAGGAGTCTTGGTAAAGATGTGAGACAATACCCATACTCCCCAAAATGAGAAGAAAAGTACCTGACAGCAACAGGGCTGTCAGTAGTGTTGTGATTTAGGCTGAAGTGGCCACCACCAGGACAAGTAGCATCTTAGTAAGATCTTAAAAGAGACACAGAGGAAGGATCGGTTGCAGATGAGAAGTCAAATGGGATGCAAGGTGGTTTTGCTGGCAGAAATGTCAAGACTAAGGTCTCTGGCGCAGCAGTGGATTTGTTGAGTAAAAGAGGTGCAACTTACCTATCTGGGTTGAAGGAAAGGGTTTGATAGTGCCTTGCAAGAAATTATTCCACTGCCTTGGAAAATCAGGAGTAATGTAAAGTCTCAGGCAGACCAGTGTTTTAGCTAGAAAGCAGGCTGTGTTGAAGAGGTGTCATGGATGGAGGGAACTGTCGGTTGTGGTCTGTGGTGTCGGCTCTTGGCTCCGGTCCTGGGCTTGACGCTGTAGCTGGTTTTAGTTGTCTTGCTCGAAGGTAGAAGTCCGTAGCTATGGGTTTTGGCTGATGGAGTTGGGTGTGGTGTTGCTCGTAATGAGAGCAGGTCATGCTACAGGAAAGTGAGATACATGCCTGCAATCACAAGTTAAAAGATCACGTTGGCATAACAAGTTACCGCCCGCCAGGTGGGAGCTGTAGACAAAGACACATGCAGCTTTGCAGCTGGAAAGAGCTGGGAAAGTGCATATTGTCCTTTACTGCTGTTCGGCTGATAGACAGAGACTTGTAACTTTGCAATAAAACAATTGCTTTTGATCTAATGCCCTTATCTTTGGAGGACCTTGTGGACTGAAGCGATAAAAATGGGATGGTGTTTGACTCTAGGTGCAAAGGCTAGTAACAAAAGGGAGTAGTGACAAACATTTTCTTCTGTGCAGGTGGCTGCAGGAAAGAGGGAGCTAGTTATATTGGTTGATACAGGGACATTTCTGTGTTCCTGATGGGCTTGACTATAAAAAAAACTATGGTGATGCAAAGAATAATAGGGAGAATGCTTTAGATAATGTTAAAGCCATATCAGTGGGACCTTCTGCTACATGTTGCTTGTCCCCTGATCTGATTTGCCAGAGAGCTGAGCTGGAAGAAGTGTAGAGGAGAGAGGCTCTGCTTTCCCCTAGCTACTTTACCCAAGCCTGGGTTGGGGAATTAAAAGCCTTTGGCTTGTTTTATCCTAGAAGTATGAAAAATTAGAGAAAGTGTTTTCTTTCTGATAAAGGTCAGGGTGGAGAAGCTGTTTGAGTTAAAGGACAAGGCTGAAATGAGACCAAAGCCATAAATGATCTACAGATGCCTTGGCAGTATCCTTGATCTTGCCTGTTCTCTTCCAGCAGATCGTTGGTTGGGTTGTGTTTGTTTGTGTTGTTTGTTTTTTTTTTTTTTCCTCCTGTGGCTCTTGGCCAAAAGTACTGAAGGTTTCCCGTATATTATGAACTGTTAAACATGGTGTATAATGCAGGAATAAAAAACTGAACTACGAAGGGCAGTTTTCTACTCTAATACATAACGAAGTGTAGGTCTTTGTGCCTTTTTCCTCCCTTATGGCCTTATGTTGTGATTTTTGTTTGTAAGAGCTTTCTGTTCTCTTGGATTAATTCTAGCTGTGTGTGGGGAAAACAGTTCTAGGTACAAAATAATCGCTACTGGCAGAGTTAGCAAGTGGCAGATAGGTGGGGAAAAGAGGAATGAGTGAAGAATGTTTCTGCAGAATTTTGCTAATGCGATAGAAAAGAGGAAAACATGAGGTTGTGTGCCTGAGCAACCAGCTGTGGCTCCAAGTAGTTTTTTCCAAGACTCAGCTTGAAAGTAAAGGTCTCTCCCAGCTCTCCAAGACTTTTCTTTTACTTCATTTATCAATCATAAATCAGACCCTTCAACACTCTGGTTAAAAACGTTGAGCTGCTTTGGATTCGTGGATGTGATACTACTGCTTTTTTTTATGTTCATGTTTAACAAAATCCCTGAAGGCGTTTTTAATTTGTTTTTTTTTCTCTGCCATCATGAAGAGTCAAAACTCATCAATAGTAAAGGCTTTTAGTGTTTGTTCTTAATTCTGGGACATCAGGAGTTGATACTTCCAATTTTCCTGGTAGTCCAAAGGCTGAGCATAGGGATTTTAATTCTTTCAGCATTATTTCTTTCAAGTGTTGCGTTGCTGCACACAACTTTGCTGTCATGTGGCAACACCTTCAGAGGACTAAGGTGCTGATGTAGGTGCTGGGGAGGAACCGTGCACATCTAATGCTGGTTAAATTTCATTTCCAGGTGATGGAATATGAGAACAGGATCAGAGCCTACTCCACGCCGGACAAAATCTTCAGATACTTTGCTACTTTGAAAGTCATAAACGAGCACGGTGAATCGGAGGTTTTTATGACACCGCAGGATTTCGTGAGATCGATAACACCTAATGAAAAACAACCAGAAAGTAAGTGATGTGTGTGTAGTAATTGGAGAAACTAATACAGCAAAGGGGACTAAACTCTCCAGTCTCTGCTTACCTGATCTTTAAATTTCCCGTCAAAGAGTTATGTTGTCGGGTACCGTCTGTCTTGTTATGTTGAGAGGTACGGCGCACGTTGTGTTTTCAGCCTACACATTATGGCAATGCAATGATGTGCAGAAGGATGATGGAGATGTAAAGAATGCGGGTGTGAGGTAGAAAGCTACCAGTGCAGCTGTGCAGGAGCCTCGCTCGTCTCTCCAGCAGAGCCTGCAGTGTGTCCATGCTGGCTTGAACTGGGCTGACTGGCAGCAGCGTGGTGCTGCCAAATAACGGGGATCATACAGGTTCAGAAGTGTTGGTTGCGTTATGCTGCTTGAGAGGTTTGAACCTGGGATTGGCAGGGCTAAAAAGCACCTTCTGAAGCTATCTCTTCCATCTCCATGCTCTAAACCCAAAATTAGCCTAATCCCTTCCATGTTGCCTGAAGCGCTGTTGCAGTAGATCTTGTTGGTGTGAGCCCTTGAAGAGCAGATAAGTTGACTGATAGTGAAAGATTACCTTCGATGGAAACATCTTGTGGAGGTTTATGAACAGTTCTTAAGAGGTTGCTTTGGCAAGGAAAACCGTAGCAAGAAAGTGGTCCAGGCAGCCCCATGTGCCCAGCTGAGCTGTGATGCTGCTGGCTGGAGTGGGGCTCATCTTTGCTGGCTTCAGTTTGCTGCAGATTGCAGGGAAGCACATCAGCTGTGGTACCTGCGGGGGTCTAGCAGGCACCAGCCGGGAGAGCAGATGCTGTTTCTTTCGGTCTGGAAAGCTGTGTCCTGAGCATTTGGTAAAAGTTTGTTTTTTGTGGGGTGACAGGAGGATTTTACCTGTCTTTTTGGAGGAGATTCATGGTTTTGGGCGAGACATGGAAAATGAGATTTCTTGGTCTCCCCCAGTGTATGTCAAAGAATGAAACAGACTCTTATCAAATTAAAACTCCTCTCGGCAGGCATTAATGAAGAACCTCAGCTCCCAAATGTTAACTTCTTGAGAGTGGGGTTTATGTACAAACTGTGAAATTGTTTTGATACCTTACATGAAAGTTGCTAAATAAATACCATGTCCACTTGTGTTTAGAAAACAACAGTATGAAGTGTGTGCGGGAGGGAATTAAAAATAATCCTGGCATTAGTGTTTAGCGTGTTGGTGAACTGATATTTACGTTTTCATCAAGTCCTGAAAATGGCTGTACTTTTCATCTGAATTACATGGTTTCATCTTCAGTGAAGAAGTAGTTTGAGCAATAAACAGAAGATAATGTTGATAGATGCTGAAATGGTGTGTTACTATCTTGTCTCTCTGAAGCTTGAATTGGTACTTTGAAAAGCAGTAGCACCTGGTGGAGTGCGAGTCTTCCTATGCAAGTCATTTTATTTTATTTTTTTTTGTCAGCCAGCTAAGAATAGAAAACATCCTATGTTTAAGAAATCCAATTCTCTTTTACTTCTTCCATGTAATATATGTGCTTAGTGCATTTTAAAGTATGCAATGAAAATAGGTGGAAGAGTACTCAGAAAACATCTACTTCAGAGACAAGCGAAGGTGACTAATGGGAAATAATCTGTCAGTTTTAGCCACTATGTTTCTGTTGTAACTGTTATTATCCTGGCTAGGTGAGCTGCTTAAATGGTCCCGTGAAGCCTGTTGTGCCTATAAATGCCTACAAATGCTGCCGGTCAGTGACACAAAGCAGCCTATAAGGGAAGAAAACTGCTTTAGTGATACTTACAGGTGCTCTTGGAAAGTGGAATGAGATGGAAATTGAACTTTGGCTGCCCATCAGCAGGCAAAGCAGGAGCATGGGCATCTTACACTTGTTGGTTTGAAAATCTGTCTTGAGGACTGTTACTGTCGTGGACTTGCTTCTAGATAAAGCTGCTGCTATGATGGTTGTTCCTTATGAGCGCTGTCCATCATGACAATCATGGTAAATGTTTTTTTTCAATACATAATGAACAGTAGAAGAGTAAAACACTTAATGCTACAGTAAAGTCAAACCAGCCATGACCTTGTTCCCAAATGTTTTAAAAGCTGGTAGTAAAAAGAAGAAGAAAAAAAAAGATAGTTCTGATTTTAAAACCAGAAGTTAAAGACAAAGACTGCTACCTGCTGGCTGGTTTATTTCTGTACTCGACATCCGTTTGGTACTTCTGACTCATAGGATAATCTAGGTGATAGATTAGTAGGGAAATGCCGGGGCTGCTTTCTCCCTTAGTCACGACTTGGGTGTGCCCTCCGCTGGGGCTGGAGCATCCCACCTTCATCCCAGGGCGCAATTTCAGGCAGTGACATAGCTGGAGTGCTCCTTGGAAGTCTCCTTCAGGTAGTGACATAGCTCACTGTAATCATTCTAGCTAGGTAGGTTAATGCCTGAACTGAATTACGGATTACTTTCTGCAGTCCCACTGACCCCAAGGTATTCCGTGAGTGGTGTTTGTTGGTAGGTTTGTGCAGTGAAGCAGTCACCTTCTGGTCCTGTGAATTAATACAGTTCTGCATAAGCAGTCCAAGGTGTGAGGAGAGCAGGGGATGCTCTGTATGCTCAAGCTGCCAGTTGTAATTTCAGTGAGTAACTTCTTGTTAATGTGTCTGCTATTTTACGGAGAGAAAATACTGTGGAATGTAAGTGATATGGCATAATGAGGTATCTGAGTCCCTGTTGTACTTATTTTTAAACTACTAATCTACTGTGAGGTATCTTATGCCTGATTCATTTTTATGGATCACATAAGGGAAAGTTTGATTTATTGTCAGTAAAGTGTCAACTTAATTCTAGACTGTGTTTTTCTTGCTTGGGGAAAGTGAATGCCAATTCATTAGCTCCTGTGGATTGCTTTCTCTTAATAGTTCAGTAAAACTTTCTGCTGTAGCTTTACCAAGTAGACAAGATGTGCTTGAGGTGTGACACGTTCTTCCTGAGCTTGGAAGTGTCTGTCAGAGTAAGCCAAAGAATGGCATTAAACTTGGAAGCTGCTTTAAAAAAGAAAAAAAAAATATCTCTTTATATGCTATCTGGAAAGTCCAAGCGCCAACAGAAGTGTGGGCAGTGATAACTGCTCCCTGCAGTCCTGTGTTGTTTTTTTTCCTCCCACTTCCTCTGGTACCCGAGAGGCTGCTCGGTTCCAAGGCTGGATGAGCAGGGATGGATGCTTCATACCTGGCGCTTGCTTGGTACCCCAGCCCAAAACCACTTGAAAACACAGCATTCTCAGGTGGGAAGGGTAAGGGTTTGGGGGGGGGGAACCAACATTTTAGATGCTGCAGCTCTTCAGCGACAGCATGGGCTTTTGCTGAAAAAGGTGTGCGAAGCCAATGACACTTCACGGAAGCCATAACCGTCTGACACTTGCAGGTTGCTGCTGGCATGTTCTCTGTAGTCCTACATAGCTGTTGGCCTGCATGAACGTTTCAAAGTGCTTGGACCTGCTTGGTGGTGGCTTGCCCAGTCCTCCTCCATTTCCTAGTCTGAGTTCCCTCAATTTCCCCAACTTTCTCTGTTTCCATTCTGCATTGATTATTTTCCTGCGGAAAGTGAGTACTTTGCGGCATCCTTGACTAAAAAGGAGAGCTGTGACATACTTAGTCAGTACCAGGTGGTTTTTTTGGTCTTTCCGATAAAGATTCAAAGAAGTAAAAAAGGCTTCATATCTAATCACGGCACGCTGTAACGAGCCAAACTAGTCAGCTCTTCCACCCCTGTGTTAACTTCCCTGGTTAACCCAAACTCCTGCCATGTGAAAGACGCCTTTCAAGAGTCACCATTCTCTGCCACAGCTCAAATAGCTGAAGTATTGGAAATGCCCTGGAAGGTTTTTCTTTCTTTTTTTTTTTTTTTGTCTGCAAGAAACTATGAACATGCTGTTGAAGCTCAGCCAGAAGCAGTAGCTGTGCCCCTGGAGCCTCTGTACACGGGACCGTGTTGGAGCAGAGGAGCTGTGAAGGATGAAGCCCATGTCTGGTGACTTGATCAGACCGTGTAGCTTGATTCTAGGTTTTGAAATGGTTTGTTTTTCATGTCTGGACTTCATGAGCAGCTGAGCACAAGCTGGCTTCTGGACTGTTGCAATGCTTGAGTGATTATTTGTTACTTTCAGTTAAGTTTGTAAAATGCTGACCTGATCTTCTGCAGAACCAGCAGTCGTGAGCCCTGACAAGTGCTCACCTGGTCTAGTGGGGAGGGGGAGGACTCTCTAGGCTTGTACAGATCCCTAAACTTGCGCAAAGTGTTCAACTGGGATAATTAAGACCCAGAAAGAAACTAGAGATGCTAAATTTGCCTCCTGGATCGTTAATGGAGGCTTAATCTCTGTGTTCTCCCCAAATATGTCTGCTGGAGAGGCCTTCAGGGAAAGGGTGTGAGTAAAAAGGGGAGACAATTTGCTGGTTGTCTCCCTGAACCCGGAGGGTGAATATATAAGGGGCTTTTCTTCTGTGAAAATGTCATTCCTAGGCAAGGATCATCTTTGAGCCTGTCATGCCTGATAGTAGACCCCAGGAACCTAGCCAAGGAGGGGCAAGTGAGAGGTGAATTTACATGCATGCTTATGTGATGGTCATCAGAAGATACACATAAATAGGGCTTCCAGTATAATTAGGGCTTCCAATATAGATTAGGGGATGGTATGGCTGATCTGTTGTCTTATGAATGCACATGCCATAGAAACACTGACCTGCCTGCTGGAGGTGAGGGGGATAAATGAGTGCGAAGTAGTTCATTAGACAAAATAGTTCTGGACTTTAACACAAACCTGGGAGTGTTGCCCCCTGAGAAATCTCGGGCAGCTCACTGTTTGCTTGCAGATTACATTTTAAATTCAAGGGAAAATACTCATACAAAGTTGGGTTACAGCTCTGGAGGGGGAAACTTGGTCCAGCGTTTTCTCCTCCCATAACGTAGCATGTGCGTGCATGGTTAGCAGGCTCTTCAGTCTTGGTAATTAGCCCTTTTGCTCATCTACTTGAAAGAAAAAGAGTCCATGTTATATATCAAGCAGTGGGAAAGGAAAAGCAGATCATGAGTAAATGTCACCCAAATAATGTGAAAAATATGACAAGGATATAAAGACTGGAAGGAGCTGAAAAGATTTTTCTATCAGTGGAAAACTGCTGGTGTCCCAGTGGAAATCATGATGGTTTCTAATTGATCTCAACTGTGTTCTTGGCATAATACAATTGCTCTTCTGGAAGCCTGTTTGTTAAATATTATTCTTTTTTTAAACTGCAATCTATCATCTGCTGCCCATGGCTTTTCTTTACAGGATAACACGAAGAGCTTAGTAATTGTTTAGATCTTTATCAAGTGTACTAATTAGCTAGCTTTGAGTGAATGTGTGGCATGTATGTTTTTGTTAATCAATAGAAATATAATAAGAATTTGACTTTAGATTTGATTAGAGCTGAACAAGAGTAACAGCAGGTTATTCTGTGTTTTTTTTTCCTTTATATAAATAACTCCTTCTCCATTAAAACACCCTCGACAGCCCCAAAAGAACAAAGTAAATACAGAGAATATGGTTCTCCTGTTGAACACCCTCTTTTCCCCATTGTGGCAGGCAGGGAATATAAGTCGTTTTGATTTATTTTGAAACAGTTTTATTTTTAGAGTGCTGTGAAAGTACCGTCACATGAATAAGAATGGGGGCCTTTAGTCTTAGTATTGATGCAGTTCTTTTGGTCCCGCTTTAGGTGGTATCAGAATATGTAGGAGTAATATGTAGTGGTACTTATAGCCAGTTTACTTTTAATCTTTGGCAAGCAAATTTGGAAGTGGTTGCAGGTCCTCATTGGCGCTGCTGAAGGTGGTGCATAACCCTTGACTGGGTGAGCAAAAGGGGTTTGATAATCCAGATGTGTAGTGAAAGGTGAGGTGTTCTACAGTGTTTCTTGTAGATAAAAGGTGTATTCTGGGGAAGGTCATGGCAAAAGCTCTGGGTTTGTTTGAGCAGAAGCGAGCACCGAAGCCCAAGTGCTCTGGGTGGTTGCTCTGCAATCTGGAGTAGCTGTGGTGCACGGTGCACTGCCTTTTGTTCCCAGAGAGGCTTCGTGAAGCAGCCAGGTATCCTCCTGAAACGATTTCTGGATTTCACTGCTGTCTCTTTTGGAGGAAATCCTTTAATCCATATTTGGGAGAATTATATTTCAGCCCCTGCTTTTCAGTGAAAGATGGAAAAGCTCTTTTTTACTGTTAAACATGCCTGTTAGCTTGTGTTCCTGCAGCTTGTCAGCAGTAGCCCAGCCAGGGGATATTTGTTTTATGTGTATCGCTTACAGACGATCCTGCAGTAGCTTTAACTTAGCACGCTGCCTTTTGAATAACAGAGATGTAATAACTAACATTCTTTCCTTTCCTTGTTCAGTTGTGATTGTCCTCGGTTGTGCAGTGTTTCCATCAGCTCTCCAGCCTACGCCAACGCTGTTCTTATTGTAAAGTCTTGGCGGAAAAGCCTTTTGGGTTCTTTTTATGTAATGTAAAGAAAGAACAACACAGGTGTCAGGCAGCCTCTTGTTTCTTGGTTTCCTTTTGTCAGCTTTTAAGATTAAAGACTTGTGAAAAAACGCGTAGCTAAGTCCATAAAAAAGAAAATAAACTCTATTGGAAAAAGAAAAATGTATCGAGTAATACTGTGTTCCTTGAACATATATAAATGCTCCTTTTCAGGTTTTGAATTAGTTTATTCTGTTGGGAGCTATTGTAAATGGAATTTTATAGAGGGACTTAAATGTGCAGCTTAGTTAATGCAGCAGGGCAGAGAGGGTATGGTTGCATGTGGCTGGGAGAAAGAGTGAGCATAAAACGCTGATGTGAACCAATATGCTTGTGCTTGCAATAGGTAACGCTGTCTTCCAGGGCGTGCTGATACAGTGACATGAAAAAAGGCAGCAGCACAAGGGACAAATTTTTGTGCTGCATTTTCATATAAATGTCTCTCCCTGATCTCGGAGATGTGCACAAACCAAGATTATATATTTGCTCCTCGGCAAATGTGATTGTGTTGAGGGAGGCTGACATGATATAGGTAATGATAACTGCATTTCTGTAGCTGCTATGGTCTTGTAAGAAGTTTCTTCAGCAAATAATGAAATGCTCGGAGCTCTTAAGCTTGAGGACAGACCTGGCAGCTTCTACACCTGCCAAGAGGGTTTGGATGACATTACAGAAAAGCTGTATGTAAGCGAAGGGCCGTTGCTCTGTCTCTCGCAGGAATAATCTTAGGTTACCTGGATGCTTTGTTTTTCCATGTCTTTTCGTTACATGCCGTAGCAATCGAGGAAACACATGGAAAGAAGCATCTCCATGCTTAGGTGAATGAGGCTGGACCAAACTCCAATTTGGAGGCAGACTACCCTGTGTTCAAAACTCTGGTGGGCTTTTCTTTTGCTGACTCCATCATTATTGTAACGTATTGCTGTTTCCTCTAGTGGTGCTTTTTAGTCCCCTCCAGTCTTACCCCCCCTGTTGCCTCCCCTTTTGCCCACCTCATGTTACATCTGCGGAGAGCACAAAGTTGATACTGGGCTCTTCCTTTAGTATAGGTACTGGTATTCTGCCTTTTTAGGTGTCATTTGGCTGTTCTTAATAACTTTTCTGTATGTATATGAAGACATACATAATTATTCTGTAAATATTTGTTATCTATATTTAGAAATGTATATGATATTTATCTGATATATGTAAAAGAAAACAGCCTTTAGTTCATCTTTTCTTGCTGTTCACCTACATGAGCATCCATTCATTTGGGGTCTCCTTTGAAACCTGTTTGCTTTCCCACTAGCAGTGTCCAGTTGGGGGGGGGGAGGGGGCATTAAGACATACTTTCACTTGCTATTTTTAACCCGTGTCCTTTTCTAGCATTCCATGAGTGCATGTGTAACATCGGGCTGTCAGGGATATGTCATCACTATTCCCTGGAACGGGAACAGGAGGTGTGCTTGAGAAATGACTTTATTACAACACATGGACATAAGCTAAGCTCAGTTTAGCAGTCAGCATCCAGACAGAGGGTCAGGGGCGAGCTCCGACCAGATAAGATGTCTCTGGTAAAATAAGCACGTTTATTAACTTAATCCTGCCTCTAAATGTGCCAATACCTACTGTACTGCATTTATACCCACAACTTCGAGGAGGACAGAATTCAGAAGATGATGATTAAAGCCTGAAAATGTCAATGAATATGCAATTTTCACTCTATTGTCTGGCGCACAAAATATCAAGAAAGTGCTTTCTGGCTTGAATATTCACAAATCCAGAAAGCCCTCTGACAATTGCCTTGACCTCTGAAATTGGTGACGGAGGAGTTCTTGCTGCTTTGGTTCAGAAAGGTCGAGAAAGTCACCCTGGAGTGACAAATAAGTCCACTTTCTACACCGTAACCATTGTGAACCTTTCTGGTAGACAGGAAGAGTTTTATTATCCTTCTTCACAAGCAAGTGACACAGCAGGTGTGCGAGAGGTTTGGTTTTGTTTTTTTCCATCTTTTTCTAATTTAAATTGAAATGAGGATGTGATAATTATCATAAACAGTGGTGGAAAATGCACGGAACATAGTTCTGCTGAGGAGTTTTATTCTTCAGAGAACTGAAAATCGGCCTGTGCTCTCCCAAATTACTGGAAGCGCTCAGTTTGAGTTCTGCTTTATCTCCTCTCAGGGTGCGTCTTCCCGATTTTTGGATGGCAAAGCTCAGATAATTAATCTTCCTGAATATTTTTGTCATCTTGCTTATATGTACATTCATCAGTGTACACATAGCCTGCTGGGCATTGGAAATTAGATTGAGAGCTCTGTGTCTTAACTCTGCAAATGCTGGGATTGTTTTCCCCTCTTCAAGATAGAAAAAACATTTTGTGATGGTATGAGAAATTGAATTTACTAGTATAAATAACCCCCAGTCCCTGCCTTTGTCCAAAATGCCCTTCTCACTAAAGTGCTCACCTTCTTACAAATGCAGCTACAACTTATCTCCTTTGAAATCTATTTATGAGCAATGTTATACCAAAATAAGTACAAGTTTTGGATTTATTTGGGATATCCCAATTAATTATGGGAACAATTCTTTGTTTTCCCATTTGTGAGCCATTCAAAAGGTGTTTTTAATAAACAATAAGAGTTTTGTGATAATGAATTTACATGGGGCATCACAGGGGGAAATGTTTGCTTGGTAATAGTACAGAAATCGTCTGCTTTGGGTATTTCAGACTTTTGAGAGACGCTGGGAGCTGTGCTCCTGTTGTCCCTGCTAGAAGAAGGTTTTCTTCTTTGATGCTATGAGTTTGTTGTCTTTCGTCATCAAAATACAAAGTACAAAACGCACGAAGCCAAAAAAATTTCCCTTCTCTGTCCTTATACTTTTGACTGGTTATTCAGACTGCATTTTACTTTCAAATCCCCACTCAACCAGAAAACCCCAGAAATGCTTACTTTTATACGTTAAGAGCATTTTTTTTAAAGTATCTTTTTTTTCTTTTCTCTTTCAGACCTGGGCCTGGATCAGTTTATAGTGAAACG
This sequence comes from Vanellus vanellus, assembly GCF_965231255.1. Classification (NCBI taxonomy): domain Eukaryota; kingdom Metazoa; phylum Chordata; class Aves; order Charadriiformes; family Charadriidae; genus Vanellus; species Vanellus vanellus. Next base: position 38,227,914 of record NC_138912.1, on the reverse strand, counting down.
CTATGATGGGAAGGTGAGCACATTAGACTAATAAGTGTATATTATTCAATGTTTTTTTTAACCTAGAGTCATTTAGTTATTACCTGCATGTGGGTATAAGTTAAATGAAGTATTTAAAGTATTCTCTTCTGAGCGTTTTGTTGTTTAGTAGCATTGCAGTGCTTTTGAAGGAGAATAACATTTTTATTTTTTTAAAAGGGGGCTTATTTTAATGTTTACAGATAAAAATACTGCTGCCTCTTCTATAATGTTAGGCCAGGAAATTATAGGTGATAATCACATTTCCTTGCTGCTGCTTTATGAGTGTATGAGAGCCCCACAAGTTAACGCCGTTTCAGGGGAAACTCACTTGACCTTTTCCTTCCAGACTCATCTCCAGATTGCTAAAGGAAGGAGACACTCTTGTGACTTTTATCTGCATCCCCAGCATGTTTTTCCACCCCATCAAATACCCTTACTTTGCTCCCTTTTTGAACCCTAGGTCCTTCCTTCAGTGGTACATGACAGTTCTAGATGTTTGTGCTGTCACAATACGTGTTGGTAAAATGTTGAGGATGCTCTGATCTAGTTTTGTCTGCCTGCGTAAGTGGAGCCACGTAGCGATTATGCAAATCAGAGACCAAATTAACCACACCGTAAATCCCATTGGTATGGAGGAGTACAATAAAGGCAGCTCTGGCCTTAGGACTAGCAGCTCGTATCGACTTCTTGATGCAGGTGACTGCAGGTTAGTTAATTTTTCATCCTGTCACCATGGGCACATAACAGTACTCCAGCTTTTAGCAATATTTTCATTTCATCTGCATCATCTGAAGATTAAGATTGTTTTTTTCCAAAGGGACGTCAGCATCTGATCTCTTCATTGCTGAGTGGTGTACCTGACACATGGTGTCAGGCATTTCCAGAAAGCCTCGACGCTGAAAAAAATGCATTTAAAGCTTTATATAAACACAGTGTGGGCTGAACACGTGCAATTCCCTGTCTTGTTTTGTGTCTAGTAGGGATGGGTAAAGACAGAAGGTGATCAAATACCTGGGGTCCCCGTCATCAGCAGTGTACAAATGTTCCGGTTACCCAGGCAGCAAAGCAAGATTTTGCTTGAAAACAGACAGTTGGAAGGTATTATTTTGGCAGTTAGTTTTGATGCATAAAACTATGAAGCGTGTTGTGAACGCTTGTTTTCTTCTCCCACTGCCACAAACCCAATGTCTGCTTTTCATGGTTCAAAAAAAAAAAAAAACTAAACAAAAAACGTACATATATTCTTTGCAAAATAGCAAATGTTTCTCCCTCTGGCTTATGACAGTCTTTTGCATCCGCTCACTTTCATCATTTTCTCATGTCAAGCTATCACACTCATCCCTTAGGCTTTACATAAACAAGATTTGTTTGTAGGGAAGAAATGCTGAATCGCAGACTATTTTTTGCTAATCGTTCCTCTGTTCCTGAGCACTCCGCAGCTGGTTCCTATCACATCGGATAAAAGATCCAAAGGCAATCCCTTTGCTGAACTCAACTTTCTGTTCCTCTGCCCCTCAGCACCGAGGGCTTGAATTGCAATGCGTTTGGATGTGATGGACACAGTCACCGCACAGGGGTGTTGAAAACCCACAGTCGGTGTTTGAGGTACCGTGCTCAACTGCATCATCATCTGTGCTCTTAGGATCTTGCCATTCAGTGTGGTGAACATCTATTCTGGCTGAAGGGTGGGGAGCAGATAGCCTTTGCCTTCTCCTTACACGCTAACCACCTTTCATTCTGACCTGTAGCAGAGTGAAATTGCCTTTTATATAACTTACAGATGTCAGTGCTGCACTTGGATGTCTGTGTGCTGTGGTTTGGGTAGTCTGAAAGCAAGGCAGCAGATTTAGGGTACTGCAATGAACTTTTCTTTATTGTTACCTTCTCCTGAGACCTATTTTTTCCACAGTCTAATAACACCCTAGAAGCAGTTTGCTCTGTCGAAAATGAAGAAATAGAGGTTCTTGTTTGCTTGGCTGTCTGCCTAAAGACACCTTGGGACTGGCTAAATCTGGTTATGGCTATTAGGGTAGTGGTGATGTCCAGGTGAGAGGATAATTTTGGGGCAGTATAAAATAAGTTGGCCTTGGCTCTCCGTTGGTAATGAAAGAAGCTTACAGTAGATTGATCTGTCTGATAGCATCTTGTTCTCATTTTATTGTTTGCTTTGGGTTTCCGTTTAAAAAACACTCTTTTTACTCAGTCCAGCACCGACTGAGGTGCTGCAGAGCTGACCTTAATCATTCAAGTTTCACTTGCATAGTAGCACCCGAGGGATAAAGCCCTTTTCCATCTGTTCCTCCTCGCCTGTTTCCAACTACGGATTCCTCTTGGGTTATCGAAGCATCCTCTACCTGGAGACAACTTTCTGGCGCTTTCTCTTTGTGTGTTGGCAGAGCTGATGAGCTTAAGCAGGAGGATGAAAGGTCCATTGTTCCCTTAAGCATCCTTACGAATCTCACACAGAGGTAATGGGATTTGTGGTACAGTCTCAAAAAGTAATAGGCCTGTTCCCTGGAAATTTCCTCTTCACTTCTAAGGTGAAAGGAGTTTGTGAGCAGTCAGACACAAGCAAGCTGTGGTACTGAGAAGTACCGACAGTCTGGAGGTTAGATCCTGGCTGAAGAGTAGAAAAAAGAACTAATTTTAGTTCCAAGTAAAGATGTATTACCCTGGGTTGCATGCAAGTAATAATTTAGAAGGAGATTCAGTTAAAAGAATAGAGCCAGCTGTGCAGTCAGTTGCATTTTAATTACATACTACAGGACAATGTTTAAAGTATCGGTGTGAATTTTGAGCATGTATGTTTGAGATTTAAGTGCAACAGTGTTAGTAAGCAGATGTATGAGCTGCTCTTTTCACAGAACCACTTTTATTTACATAAAACTACCATCAAAACAACTAATTGGCTGTCATGTAGTGACTGGGACTGGTTTTGCAAAGGATCTTCTGGAGTGATGTGCCTCTATATTGTAATTGTGTCAGGTTTCTGAAGCATCTTGCTGTGCATGTGATTGAATGTTATGGTGAGAAGACAATACTCACTTTTTTTTTTCCTCTTCCTGCCCCTCCTTCTTCCTGGTGATAATTCATAGAGTTGATGGAGAGGGAGGTAAATGTTATTGCCTCATTAATGGGAACAATGCTCCTGTAATTTGAGCCTAAATGCTTTTTCTTCACTCATCGAGAGACCAAAAACCCTGGAGACATTAATCCAGCAAAAACCCGTGGTCAGATCTGTTTGCCAACATGAACTCATACTTTTCTTTGACCTGCTGCTGGGCTGAGTGTGTAGGGAGGCAACGCTGCCCCTGGCTCCATTTTTGTCTTAAGCGTGGTGGTTTTTCCTCCAAGGAAGCAAGCTCTGGAAAGCAGAGGAAAAGAGGCATTGATTACTAGTCATTGAGTGGGGAAAAATATTAGTCTGCAAACCTTTCAAAGGGTTCATACTGAGCCTGAACAAAAGGCTGATGTGAGAATAGACACCATCTAACGTGTAGCTCAGGGTGCTGTGGCGTGAAGGTGTCCAGACCACAACTGGTCATCTGCTCTGTTTCCACTGTGTGTATTTCCTCTTCTTGCATTTTGGCTGTGGGGAAACAAAGGCTTTTTCAACCCATCTGCAAAGCACTGTGTTTGTCAGTGCTGCAGGAGAAATCTCTCCTGGTGTCCCTTCTTTTGTCTTGCCGTCTTGAAAAGCGTCCCTCTGGTTAGGAGGAGTGAAGTCCTGTTTAATTTAAGATGTGCTGTTCCACTGCTGCGTAGTGTTCATTAGGGCTTAAAAAAGAGCTCTTTTGACAGCAACGTGGGGATGGTCTTCCTGTGTCAGACTTTCAAACTGAGGCATTGCACCATTTCACCATTTTGCTTGCATCTTGCTTAGCAGGATGATAGTGATGAATAAGTTCTCACTAAACAGAAGTTTATATCTTCGTGTGTGTAATGTGGCATAAGCTTCATTAATGTTACGTAAGTTGTAATACAGACTTTGTTTAAAATTTTCTTTTTTTTATGCCCTGTTTACTTGATTTTTTTTTTTGTTTATGCATTAATGACTGACAAGCTTAATGTCTCAAGGAAAAAATAAAGAAAGCAGTGCTGTTAGTGGAGTTCCTTTAAAGTGTGATCCAGCGAAGGGATGCTCCCCGGCGTCCCACAGCTGAGCTTTCGGCAGTGCAGCTTGGTGCAAAGGTGGGAGCAGAGGCAGAAAATGGACGTGGTGGGTGCGCAGCATAGATCTCTCTTTGTGCAGTTGCGTTCTCACACCAAAGGTAGAGATGTAGTGCTTTTAAGAGACCTCTAGCCTATTTAAGGAAAAAAAAAAAAAAAACAAACCACCCACCACCCTAGATGGCTTATTAGTTTACTACAGAATAAACTTGGCTTGCTTTTTTTGTTCTCCTGTGGGGAAAATTTCTTGCTACTGCTTAAAACGAACAAAAGCCTTCAAGCTACCAGCAACAGCTTACCCTCCTGCTACCATTGCTGCAGTAAGTAATTATAGAGGTTTTCAATGCCCTCTAATTAAATTTATGAATTAAGTATTTCCTGCCAGCATTTATATTTACATCTCTGGATGTTTGGGGATGCCGTAGAGTAGAGCAACAGCAAAATGAAGGAAAAGGAAAATACTTGAGATGGTTTAGGCCAGTAAAACATCTGAAACTTGCTTCCACTGTATAATGCGGGTTCGTGTCATGGACCAGTGCAACAATTAGCTTAAAGTACACGTATCTGCCAAGTCCCTGTTACTAGAGAGGTGTGTGTCTGTTAAAGAAGAGTTGCTGGGAGTCAGCTCGGGAGGAATATTTCTTGCCAGATGATTTAAGGAACATTTCAGGGACAGATGAGAAAAAATGTACTCGGGAAGGATCCCCATGGAAAGGACTGGAGGTAGATGGACCATCCTTTTCTGGTGGATTGAAGGATCTTGCTGCCAGGTTTGAATTTCTGGGGTCCTTTGCTTTGTGTATGACCTAAGACTAGAGCATGCGACTTCCACCAGAGTGGCGTAAGCTGCTGTAGAGCCAAGCTTGCAGCAAGTGAGACAAGCTCAAAGTCTTGCTGTCATTCAGGAGTCAAACATTGGATCAAAGCTCTGAGCTCCTATGATGTTTAAGTGCCTCTGGAACCTTCATTCAAAAGGATGCAACACTAAATGATACCTTAACAAAAGCAAGCTATTGCAGTTCAGTAAGTAGCAGTGTAAAGTGCATGTGCAGTTGATTTACTGAGCCCATTAACCGAGAAGGATACTCAGTACTTTCTCTAGCTTAGATGCAATGAAAAGAGGTGAGGAGTCCTTTAAAATCCAACTGTACAACATCCTGTCAATGTCTGTTGTAAGAGTCTTTGAAATAAATGAGTCCCCAGTGTCAGCGGTTTGAGCTGTTGTGTCTAGGTAATGGCTTGCTTGGAGATACCTTGAAGCATTCAGCTATCCCGGTCCATAATTCGTGTAGAACATCTCTGTCTAATTTCAGATTTCCTGCTTTAAATGCTTTCATCTTCTGATCTTACTGCAGCTAGTTTTTTTACATAATAACCAGGAGGTATCTTCTTATGTAGACAATAAAGTTAAGCTCATCTATACAAAAGTTCCTCTGCCATCCCCAAAAATGTCATAACGAACTGGCGGGAGATAATTCTTGCCTGTGACCCTTGTTGGAAGCAAGCAGAGATTCAGTTTATTGCAGATGTGTCAGCTCAGGTCAGATTTGCTGATCGATTTTTCTCTTCGTGACTTTCTTTGCTGACACCTCTCTCCGCATTTGTGGGTTCCTTTTGCCTTCTAGTTTTCTCCTCACAGCCAAACTTGGCCTTCCCATCTGCTTTGGTTAACAGTTTTTAAGTTACTTCTGTGTTCCTCACTGCTCTTCCCTGTTCGCCAGGACCTGGGCGGACACTGAACTGCAAATTATTCTCTTGGCTTGTTTTTAGTAAAACCAAATTTCATCAAAGAAAATACTTAATTGCTTCTAACACAGGTAAATGTGTGGTGCGCAAACACCCCTGTAGACACCTGGGTTGCTTTATGTCCACGTACAGAACATGCTTCGCCCTTTCCTACCTCCTCTACCAAGCGCTCGTGGTGTATTTCAGTTTTGACTGGGCTCTACTGGCTGTTATCTTTTTGGTATCACTAATTCTGTTGCTCGTTTTCACAGGGCTCGTTTGGCAGGCACTACTAAACTGCTCTGTTTGCCGTATGTCCTCTTTTATTCTGGTTTCTAGGTACCTGACAGGTGTTTCTTCCAGCTACTAATCTCTCTGATACTTGTGTATTTATTCTAACTCTGTTTTTTTTTTTTTGGTGTAACCAAGCATTCCCTCATTTTCTTCCCTTTTCTAACCCTCTCCCCTTCCACCAGGATTTCTGGCAGGTACAAAGCAGACAGCATGTGCTTTGATTAGTTTGTGCTTCAGACCTCATAATATGCACTTTTCATGTAAAAGGGACAGTGTACGCTCACCCCTTCTCCCCGCTCCTTTAATAAATAATCCTCAATCCTCTCCTTGATCCTCAGCCTAAAGGATTTATTTCAGAATACTTGAATTTGGCTTAAGAGTACGGCCCTCAGGGTAACCATTAATACGTGGCTTTATTAACGGAGACATCTCTGAGCAAAGCTCAGATGTGTATCTCCCTGTCCTCCTATTTTCACAGTGTCTTTTGAGGCTTCTGACTTATTTTGCAGCTTGATGAGACTGTGATAGAGCTGACTCTGTTGGAAAATGGCATTTTCCACTCGAGGCCACAAAGTTAGTTTAATTCTGTGCGAAAGGACGGGCATCTCTCAGGCCAAATGCTGTGAGGAAACGTCATCTATTTGAATGTGTGTAAGTTTGGGGGAGATTACTTTTGCAAACTTCCTTGAATTTTTCAAGTTACAGAGCTGTGTAGGGTGAACTATATTAAAGAATATTTTAGGAAGAAGGTATTTAGATGCTGTGGTTCATAAGATGGTTTCTAGGAAAAAGAACTAGAAAGCAGAGGGAAGTTCATTCAGTATTAGTAAATAAAGAGGGAAATGTACTCTGAATGCTTTGTTTGCCCCGTAGCTTTGATGTTAAGGAAATCCTTAGGGGAATTTAGCAAAAAGCTTGGTGACAAAGTGTCCTTAGTGGGCGTATACAGTCTTTTAATCAGAAAGTGGTTTATGGGATCATTTTTGACTGTAATTTCTTTGATAGCTTTGCTGGCATTAGATTAATGCTTAATACTTAAGGGATACAAAACTGAGCTCTGAAAACTCTGTCCTTGGGTAACATGGAGTTAGTAGGGAGAAGGGGAGAGGGAAGGAGGATGGATTGAGCAGTGTGGGAGGGAATGTTTTAGGAGATGCTTGACCTCACTGACTACAGGAGGAGGGGAGGTCTGGATGGGAGAAGCAGGTGAAGAAGAAAGGAGGAGTGAGAGACTGGAAAGGAGTGGCGAGATTGTTAGTTGTATCTTAATTCAGTTCCTGAAACCGTTTGCAGTCGTGATGACAATCTCTAATTACATGATTACATGCATTTTTTTCCCCAGATCGCTTCCTCATTTGGTGGGTGATTAGTGCCAAGTGTATGGCCCCAGCCTGATCATCTGAGCCAACGTTTAATACTTGCTTTATATACAGAATTATTATGTTCCTCATGTACTTTCACACTGGAAGTTTTAACTGAGAAAATTAGTTGCGTGCATTATCAACATAATGAGTTCATCTTGGTAATGCGTGTTGAGATGAGGGAAAGCAGTATTCTGATTTCCATCTGGAGACCTAAACAGCTATTTAAATTCAAAGGTGTCAAAAGTCAACTCATTTTAGAAGCGTGATTTGGGACATCAAGGACCTAATTTTGATCCTCCCCCATCAAATTTCCCTGACAAGTGCCGCTGCGGTCCTACAGATTGTCATTTCATTACCCTGTGGGAGGACTGAGACAGTGCAGCGGAGGGAGGCAGAAGTGTAGACTGTCCCTTTTCCGAGGCATTTCCTATTTGCTTTTCCAGCAGGGGTTTCTCCCTTGCATGAGTGGGTCTGCTGCCTGCCAAGGGTCGGGAAAGTCTGTGTCTTTTTTTTTTTTTTTTTTTTTTTCTTGGTCATACAGAATGCTGGCCTTGCGTTTCAGGTGCCGTTTGTTTTAAAGGTCATGAATATTTACAGCCTTGCTGGAAGGAGGGAATGCAGATTTCTCTTTCCAGTCTCAGGAGACCACCTGTAGTAATAATTGCTGCCTAATTTTTGATTTTTCTGTACATGTCCAAATTCAAATTCAGAGGGGAGAGAATATGCAGAACAACTTCATCCATGTCCAGCTCTTTATTTTTCTTCTCCTGTGTGTATATATAGATAAAATAACCCCCAAATTAAAGGTTTTAAACTATTCATTAAAATATACTCTTGAAAGGGCATAAGCAGCAGTATTTATCTGCCAACAGTAAATTTTAAGCATTTTCCTATATGCTAACACTCACGCACCATGATTTGCCATGCAGAATCTGTTTGGGTTGGCCTGTGTTAGTATGTAGACTTCATAGTAAATTATCTAGAGCCACTAAGAATGATACTGTGAACGTTTCCACTGCAAAAAGAGGTTTAAGAGCTTCAGAAAGTCCCTGTGCTGTTTCCATCACAACCTCAAAACACTTTTTCTTTAGTGATATATAAAAATTAATATAGAAAATCATAGGCGGCGCATCTAAAATTATTTTGCATCCATATTATAAAGTTACCTTTACTGAAGAATCCCTCAGTTCTCCCCCGACTCTTTTTTTTTTTTTTTTTTTTTTGGTCCTTGTTTCATAGTGCGGGGGGACCTCCCCTATCTCTTTTTCCCTAAAGGGCTTTTGAACACCTGGGCTGAAAGGCTCAATTTTCCAGTCTGATTCTGAAAGCCTTTTTATTTCTTTATTTCAGTTTTCTTAATGTAGGTAGTGAGGTGCCAACACGTGTTGTCATGGAATCTCTAAGTACATGGCTTTGGTTCTCTGAAATTTATCTCTTAAAAAAAAAAAAGAGAAAAAATTAAAAATCTCCCTCATTTCAGAGCTTCCAGTTCAGCATTTTGATGGAGACAGAGTTCAAAGCATTAATATTTTTAGTTACCATAGCAGGCTGCACTGCCTGCCGTTTTCAGTGGTGTTTCTTAAGGGTTTTCCCTTATCTGTCTTGTGTGATAGACTAATACACAGCATCTGCTGCAAGCGCATTAGTCGGCGAGTGTCTCGGTATATATTTCCTCAGATTTTAAACAGTCCTGCTTGGGAAGGAGCTGTAGTAGTCCATGCCAGCACAATGCTGCCCTGCGGGCTCTGCTGGACCAGGCAAATAGGAGCCACGTCTCCACGTATTTAAATGTTGTGTAGTGCTAATGAGATGGCAGATGCTAGCTAATATTTTTAAAGATGTCAAACAATATGCATGGTAGGTGCTAAAGAGTGTTTAAAATGAATTAATTAAATGGATTATCCAATAAATTTTATGACAGATTTGTTTTCCCATCTGTAGAAGGATTCCTGATTATTTTTTTAATTTTATTTATAGGGGTGCTGTCTACTGATTTAAGCCCAAGGTATCGAGCCGTGTGTGAGCAGGACTAATAGCACATCATGTCTATGCATCCTGCTTAATGTTACATGCACAAATACTAATGTGGGGCTCTTTTCCTCTTGTTAGAGAGATTTCATTTGTAGAGACACGTATCCCAAAATTGCAATAGTATGGAGGGTCATCTTTACCTTATAAAGCCAGAAAACTCAGAAGCAAGGAAAGAAATTGTCTCTTAGGGGAACTTGTAACACAGACTTTTTTATTTTTTAACGCTTCTACTGTGGAAAAGAGAATATTTCTTTTTAACACTGCAGATACAGCATTTTAACTTCTTTTCCTGTATGCTTACAGCTAACCATAAAAGAAATACGTTAATAGGTGTCTTTTAAATGGTTTGCATAACTGAAGGTGGTCAGCTGGGACTGAAAGAGAATTGCTTTGCAGCAAGGTGACTTCACTGAAACACTCGTGGTTTTGTATTTGCTTACACAATATTGGTAACCTTAAAGTATTTCTTTTAAAAAGGAACAAACTGGGTATGATGGCATTTGTCAATAAAAGATGGTTATGCTTCATCTAAAATTCCTTACTGGTTTACAAAATTACTTTCTGGTTTCTGGAGAAATACTCATTATCTTGCATGCACTTTGGTATTTATTTTGGTGTTGTTTTGGAAAGCATAAGTCACTGTTGAGTGGTCGCAAAAGGCTGATAGATTCCTGAAGCTTTGATTCATATAAGTGCAAAGGTGATGTTGAAACAGAAGTTATGTGAATAAATGTGCCGAAAGTGTGTTTTCTCCTCCAGATTGAAACCCAAACTGTCACCTCTAAGTGACTTACCAAGAATGTGTTCTTCCCAAAGTGACAAATTAAATGCTGCTCATTAAGTAGTTTCTGAAATGCAAAATGAAGTGGAGCTGCAAGGATTTAGCTGATAAGGCTTTTCTAAATGTGCGTTAGGAATTCAGAGCAAACACCAGCACCACACCTTGCATCTGTCTCTGTCTTTGCAGAGAAGGCATCCCTTAACTTGCAAAAAAATACGTCTTTTTTTCAGATTTGCGTAATTAAGCGTTAACATGTCTCACTCTTCACTCAGCCCTGGGAAAACAATTTTAGAATTCAAAATAAAGGTAATATTCGGCAAGGAATGGAAGGAATCAGTGGGGTATTTTTTCCCCCAAAATCCTTTATTACCTGGGAGCTGTACTGTGCACTTGGCTCGAGGGAGGCTCCAGCAGTAGATCAGTTTCGGGGTAGAACATGTGAAGTTGGTGATACATCTTTGGGCGCTTTGCCTGTTTGCAGCCAGCCCGTAACCCGAGTCATATGGCATGCAGCCGGGTTTTCTACAGCACACGGGTTTGGGGGAGGTCGGTCGCTGTTATTGATGACGTTGAACCCATGTTCTGGTGCTGTTTGTTGGGCTTGGAGCCCGAGTTGGAAATGGTGAACCAAGCTTTGTATTTTGAAATGCAATTACATTATTATTTTTTTGACCTGTTGTCGATGTCTGGTATTGTAAAATAATCTGCCTGAATGCCTGTAAAAAGTTTTATTCCACTGAGACTGGACTGGCGGCTTTTCACTGAACATACATAGCCATGCTTGTGCTGAAAGCAATGGTACATTTGGATTTCTTTTTCTTTTTACATGTTAATTTGGATGTTTGCTCGTTTGTGTGCTTGTTTAATATGAAACTACTGCTTGATTAAAAAAACACATCATACTTGTAAACGGTTTCCCGTGGCTTGCTCACTCGTGTATGCTCGGTTTTGAATGTTTTCTGGGTGTGCTGAATGATCTTAATTACTCTGGTTTTGGGAATGGATTTAACATAGAAAAAAAATCTTAAATGGGAGATATTTGACTGTTTTAACTGAGCACTTTGAGAATTAGCTTGTGCTCAGATACAAAAGGGTGTGAAATGTGAAAGTTGTCCTGAAATTGTGTGGGTAAATGACATGTTTCTAAAACAGGATAGAGGCTTGGAGAGAGATTTTTTTTCCTACGTTTTCTGATCCCATGCACTACCTTTCTGGCTGGAAGGGATGGCAGAGTATGCTGGACGGAAAGCAGGATGTGGAAAATAAGCTCGAGGTCTATAGGCAGTAGTTTTAGGGTCTTAGTGAGGACTGACTTTGGGTTTCTCCACCTTGAACTTTGAGGCATCACAGTGGTCCATGTTGTGCTTTGTAAAGTAGGTAATTGATATTTTTTTTTATATACTTTTTTTCCTGGGGATTATAATATAATTCTGTAGAATACAGTTTTTAATGGTGGGGAACAACCCCTGAGAATGATGCTTTCAGCCTCTTCTGTAGTGGGCTGAGCTTCCCACGTACTTTGTGGAAAGCCATCACACAGCTTCTCAGTGAGCTAGAAGAAAATAAATGGGAGAGCTGTGAATTTTTTTTAAGCTTCTGTCCTGCTAGTGCTGGGAGCCTGAAAATCTTACGGATCAGGTCAGTTGTTATTTTCTCCTATTAAGATCAGTGGGAGAAATTCCCTTTCCCATTAGCTGCAGACGAGCTGAGCACCATAGTCACAGCGTATGTTCCCCTTCCCCAGGTTTCTGACAAGTAGGTGCTTGTTTAAAATAAAATTTGTACTTTGTTTGATCAAAGTAAGATGCAAATGAGTAAATGCTTCTCCCTCCCATCTGTCTATACCTTTGTATTTCAGAGAGCAACTAACTTAGTATCTTTTTTTTTTTTATTGTTAGTCTATGGATGTGGTTTTCAGCTTATGAGGAATATTTTGAGATGTTTGATGCCGACTATGAATTTTAAGTGCAGAAAAGAAACCCATAAAAATTAATAAACCAACCTCTGGAACTTTTGCATGGGATTCTTCGAGCGGGTGAAGTAGGATACTAATAGCTAGTTTATGATAAACACTGCTAAAACAGAGGAGGAGGCAATAAATCACATGAGCAGGTGAGATGCTGCTGGCAATGCCGCCGACAGCAATTGCAGAAAACTGCTTTCTCCACAAATCCTGCCTTCAGTTTAAAGGAAAACCAGACATTGTTTATTTGCTCTTAACGTAAGCATCAGTGTAATTTTGCTTTGGATCCATCACGATGGGAAGGGAAGCAAAAACATTTTTTTCAGTAAATGATACTTCAACCTGGTATCCCATAAGCAGAAATAGCAGTTATCTTGCATGAAATTAATGCCATTAGCGTGTTTTTGCTGTTAGTGATTTGCCTCTTACTAAATTCCTGATGTTCTCCAGATGGTAAAGACAGCTACTGGGAAGAGTTTTATTTGATCAATAGAGCTGAACTTTTTTCCCCTGAATACTGTATTTTTTTTTTTTTATCTATATAATTATTTTTGTCTCTTTTCTTGTGGTTTCCGAGCCAGATACGGGTTAAATTTTCATCTAAATTATTAGCTGAGCTCATCCCCACTCTACAGTCAGATGCAATGGTGAGTTCTCTCAAAATAAAACCTGAGGTGGATGAGAGACATCAGCTGCAGACCATGGGTCTGACCCGGAGAGGCTACATGCTAACTCTTGCTGGGATGTCTACTTAGGCTTCTTAGCAGCGCCCAGTCAAAGCAACCACCTGGTTGCTTCAAAAACTTTCTTGCTCTTTGCAAGTCTAACCGTTCAACTTGATGTTATGTTTTGCCTGCTTATTTTATTGTTGGTTAACCAGTTTTCTTTCCTTTATCTTGTATATGATGGGACCTCCGCTAGACAGAGGTAACGGTGGGGGACAGTTGTGTAGCTGGACCCTCGTGTGGTGGTGTTTGTCGGTGTTTATTTTTCCTAAAAACCGTTCCTAAATTCAGCCTTGCTTTCACCATGCTTCTGTGCTTGCATGACCTGGTTTCTGTGGAATAACCTCATCCACGCCTACTCTCCTTTATATTAATTTCATTTTTCCTTTGTGTGTGTGTGTGTGCCTCCTCCTGCTGTGTTCTTAAAATGGGTCACCAGTGTGGATTTCCTAACAGTTTTATGGATCCTTTTCAGTCTTTGAAGGTTCTGTGGATCAAAGGGACTCAGATTTTTAGCTTAGCAAGGGATATGAGCTGATAAAACACATGTGGTATTTTCTGTTAAAACAAGATGTTGAAAAAGAACTGGAGCAAGAGAGAGAGAGATTAAGATTGGTATCAGTCCCGGTCCTCTTAGTGAGCTTGCTAAACACACTCGAGAATCCTGTGCTTCTGATAACTACGCATTTTTTGATAACTTGGATCATAATTTATATTCATGTGAAATAATGCTTTCTTGGCTACTGCTACAACAGAGTATAACTAAAACGCTATTAGTGAAATATAATAATTTCCTTTTGGAATCCTACATTAAAAAAATCTGATTTTCCTAATGCTAATCGGTCAAAGATTCACACAATTTTAAGCAAAATGGATGTAATTTTATTTAACTGTATTTCAGCTAGGCTAAACCAACTAATTAATATTGTGCCATTCCTTATCTCCCATTTGAGATGGGGAAGCACTGATCTTTGCAGAGCATTTCTGACAGATTTGAAGGCTGGAAAAGGTCCACTGAATAGAGATAGTAGGGGTGTGTGTATGTGGAATGGCTTGTTGGTGATAAGGATACAAATAAAGCCTTCCGTTTCCCTATTTAATCGATTGCTTTATTTTCTTTTTGGGGTGTGGGTCGGATGAATAAATAGAAATTATCCCAGGAGCGAGAGAAGTTTGCTGATGAAGACAGCATATTTTATGCCCTTGGAGAATGTGGACTCATTTCTTTTTCCGACTACATCTTCCTCACGACAGTCCTTTCCAGTAAGTACGGCGGGCTGCTTTTTTTTTCTCTGCAATTAGTGTTTTTTTTAAATTGTGAAGGTTTACAAGCAATGAGTTTGCTATTGTTGTGTACATACATTTCACTAAAAGGAGTTCTTGATTGCTTGAAACTTGAGCTGAGTGAATAATTGCTATTGCTTCATCTGGTTTAGACTTAGCTTCGAGCGGTTCAGAAAGATTAAGAGATCGATGACTTTTGAAGATCTATTTCTCATTTTAAAATGTGTCAAACTTTTTAATGAGTCATTTGACCTGCTGTTCAAAACAGTAAATGGAGATGTGTTCTTGAGCTGTGTTCATATGATATTCTTGTGCTTGGATGAATATTGCTTTCCAGCTCTTCACTGGTTACAAGACTGTTCAAAATTTCTCCTCCAGCTGTATTTTCACTTGGGTAGGCTCAGGCCTGTGCATGATGTAATCCAATGAGGAGAGAAGTTAAGCCGTTTACATTTCAACAAGTATCATTAGATACCTTCTGTCTTTTCACCCTCCCGCACTTGACTTGCATTTGTGATATTTCTGTGATCTGCTAATCTGTTCCAGCAAAGTCTTCTGCACTTGAAGTGCTGGCACTTAAAAGTTTGCTTTGTTGGCAAGAAACAGTGAAACTGAAGCCTTTGGTAATGTCAAACGGCATTTCTAGACTTTCTTCATGGGGAAAGCAAGCTCAAAACCTCATTTGCAGACCTTCTGTAGCCACTCGGAAGGTGCTGCATCACAAACAGGAAAGTCAACAGAAATTCCAGTTATTTTTCAGCCCCATTAGAAAATGTGGGTTTATTGGTAATAAGCCACTGTCCAAATGAACTTGAGATGTTTTATTTTCAGACTTAAAAAAAAAAGAGAAAACTTGGCCATCTACCCTTGTAAGTATCTGTTTCTTAATAATGTGATTACAGGAATTAGAGCTCGATGCTTCCCAGGTTAATGTAGACCCCCATTGCTACCTGTTCTGTGCTGCTCAGGGGGTCAGCTGGGTAATTCAGTCATGTTTTGTAAAAGCAACAGGTGCTTTATTTTCTTTCCCTGTGTTGTTGCATGCTGTAACATTGACAAATGAAAGAGGCAGCTCTTCATTTACTGAGCATGGCATTTCGGAGGATCTATTACAGGGGAGAAGCAATGTTCAAGGTCTTGTGTGTTGTCAAATGGACGTGGTGGGGGAAGACGTGTATGTGACCTTCATGTCATGAAAACAAACACTGAGAGATGCAGCTAGTTCGATCCAGGGAATTTGTTTTGACTTTAGCCTGCTTTTTTGTTTGACTGAGTCTCAGAACTGACTCTTAAGACTTTTGCTGTTCCTTTCTTACATTAGTCTTGCCTGTGCTGAAATTATCGAAGGTATTTTTACTTGTGTAACGAGGGCTTTTAATCCCAGTCTTCGCAGATGACGACAAACTCACAAACCTATAGTATCGCATTACTGAATGTGGTTTAGAAAACACTCGTGCCCTTGGCTTTATGGCTGTGCTGGTGGTGAACCTAATCAAGTACGCAGGGTGCAAAATTTAATTTGTTTCATGTCCTTCTACAGGCAGAAGTAAGAGAATTTTTTCTTGCTTTGGTTTAATTTCTTTGTTGTGAGAATAAAAGAAAAGGGACCACCTTGTGTTAGAGTAGCAGCCAGCCTTATTTTGGAGGGCTGTGCAGGAGGGAAGGGTTTTCTTCCTCTTGTTCTTGGGCTTTTAAACATGTTCACAGTTACTGGGGAATCTAACAAAAGGAGACAGAATTAGGTGTTTTGTGCGTTGAGGAATGATGTGAGGGGTGGGCAAGGCAGGAGCTTTCAAAAAAGGGGAGGGGGATGGAAGGAGGACGGTGGGGGGAAGATGTTCTGGGAGTTTTAGGCTGACTTTTAGCTATTTGGGGAGTTTGCTGAATGGATGTGGAAGATAGAGGAATGTCTCTAGACCTACTTTCAAACAGTGATCCTCCAGAGGAAGAGTTTTGGTTTAATTTTTAAAGCATTTGCTTTTATAAAAATACAACTCCCAAACAAACCTTTCCCTGTGGCTAGATAGAAAATAGACTGTTATGCCACTCTGGTTTACTCTCCTACTAGTGAACGTTACCTTGCAGGAATCCTGTAGCTCCTGATTACTTTTTTCCCTCGGAAATAAATAAAACAGAATGAAGAAAGCACATCTTAAACCTGACAGTTCGATATTGGTTTTCTCACCGTGTTGCTTCAATAACCCAAACATTAAGCATGTATCCGGACAAGAGAGCTGTAGATTACATCAAATAGCTAAAAGCCACTAAATATTGAGAAAGGAAGGTGGCATATTGAGCATTAAAGCAGGATAATCAGAAGGGGAGTGTGAGACTGAGTCCAGGGGTGGGAGAGGTGCTTTTCGGCTCTGCTCAGACATGATGGGAAGAGTTCAGTTGTAGTCTGCTCTGGCTTATTGAACTCAAACCTGATCAATGATAACCTTAAACAAGAAACCCAACGGGCTTCCTGTTATTGAGTTCCTCAGGAGGGTCGTGCCCAGCAGGTCTGCTGAGATGGCTCCTGCCCATCTCCTTGGCTCTACCGAAATCACCACCAGGCTTTGAGAGCATTTTCCCAAAGCGTTTAATTTAATTTGTCTTAGAATCATAGCATATCTTGAGTTGGAAGGGACCCATAAGGATCATCAAGTCCAACTCCCTGCTCCTCACAGGACTACCTAAAACTGAACCATATGACTAAGAGTGTCATCCAGATGCTCCTCAAACGCTGACAGGCTTGGTGCTGGGGGAGCCTGTTCCAGGGATTGACCACCCTCTCAGTGAAGAACTCTTTCCCAATATCCAGTCTGAACTTCCCCTGACACAGCTTCATTCCATTGCCTATTGTCCTATCGCTGGTCCCCAGAGAGGAGACCATCACCTCTCCCACCACTGCCCCCCTGGAGGAAGCTGTAGGGAGTTCGAGCGAGTTAGGGGAGTTCGAGCGAGTTAGGGGAGTTCGAGCGAGTTAGGGGAGTTCGAGCGAGTTAGGGGAGTTCGAGCGAGTTAGGGGAGTTCGAGCGAGTTAGGGGAGTTCGAGCGAGTTAGGGGAGTTCGAGCGAGTTAGGGGAGTTCGAGCGAGTTAGGGGAGTTCGAGTGAGTTCCTTCATAAAAATAGCCGTGTCCTAGTTGCTAGAAAATACCTGCAGCCCAGTCAGAATTGTCTATAATTTAGTCTGGCAATTATAGTTAGAATAGTTCAGTTAAAATACATATTAATCACACATTAGAAAACAAGTAAAATGTATGCATTCTTTTATAATTTTGATTAGCTGTTTAAATATACAAATTCTCTATTTGCTATTGAAGCTCACTTCAGTCGTATTCTCTGAAACACGGACCGCGTGGCAGCTGCCGGGCATGGAGAGGAGGGGAGAGGGCTGGAGGCTTCATCTGTATGTTGCTTGCAGAAAGCTGTTTGCATATTGCGTAGAAAATGAAGTCTGTCACCATATTTTATTTACAAGTGATTTCTCGCTCCAGCACTGTCTGTTCTCATCGGTTGCTGTGTTTCTGTGAAAATGTATTTTTAAAAACAGCTAATAAAATAGCGTTTAACTGCTTCAGAAAGTCAGCTTTCTCTTAAAGGCTGTGAGAGCTGAGGGGCCTTGAGGATACCTCATGGTTTTGGTCGCTTCAGCCGCTCCCTGTGTTTTGGGGCAGAGGTAGAAAGATGAGCAAAATATGTGATAAGCAAAATGCCGATGGGATTTCCCCTGTGTCCTTCAAATATAATAGGAAAGCAAAGACATCGCTTCCCTAACCAAAGAGGTTTTTGCTTTTGGACTTGCAAAACAGGTGGAGGAAGGAGAGAAAGAGCTTTTCCGTCATCAACGACCGCAATTTCAGAGCAAATGTGGTCTGTTGTCCACGCGTGCTAATGCCTACTTGATTAACAGGTACTGAAGGGAGCTGGGCAGTAAAGAATAAGTCGGTGTTGTTTCCGTAATTGGACTGTCGCTGCGTCTGGATTTATTCCTCCCATACAGAGGGTTAAATAGCATTGGCTCAACCCAAAGTAATTCCT
The DNA here is from genome assembly GCF_965231255.1 of Vanellus vanellus. NCBI lineage: Eukaryota > Metazoa > Chordata > Aves > Charadriiformes > Charadriidae > Vanellus > Vanellus vanellus. The sequence continues at coordinate 38,209,529 of NC_138912.1, read as the reverse complement.
CTCTTGCCAGGGCTCCTGTAGCAGACCTGCAGCTCCTTCTCCCATCCTCTGCGGGTTCCTTCTAGAACGCAGCATGCTGCCAACCCTTATGGGTACTGGCTGGCAAGAGGCCTCTTGCTTAGGATAGATTCACCTTTCCCCCCCGTGTAGGAAATAAATCCCAAACCATCTAGCTCTGGAAATTATTTTCTGGCTGGCCCTTGAGTGCTGTGTGGGTCGCTGTGATGGAGGTGGCATGGCGTGTTCTCCTGCAATGTTGCACGCAGGTGATGTGATCTCCGGGGCCTGTTTGTGCTGTTTTGAATACGTATTGCTGGCTGACACAAATGTCTTCAGCCTTCTTCCCTGCCACGAGTGAGATCTGTTGTCTTAACTGGTGGTGTTCTAATCCTGCAAAGCAGCACGAAGTGCCATAGGCTTTGTTCCTACAGGAAAAGGGGATATAAGGTTGCTTTGAATTTATAGGAATATTTTTGTTTGTGGTCCTGTTTGTGTTAATTTTCTTTGTTCTGAACTTTCAAGACCCTCTGTTTACCTATCTGCATGTACATGGGTCCGTCTCATCCACACTGTATGGTGCAGGGTGTCTTCAGTACCTTTCTGCCGGCCCAATCGCTGCTGTGTGGGATTTCCAAGATGTGTCTGAGCAGCACAGAGATCCCAAGGGATGTCCCAAATTCCGAACGTAAGCCCAGTTGCTTTATGTCAGACCAAGGGCTCTCTGGCTCAGCATCCCACTTCTGCCATGGGCTGGTAGCCATGCTGAAGGACAGAAACAGATGGATTCCTCGCAATGGGCAGTTTGGGATCTTCCCAAGCAGAGCTTGAGCTCTCCAGTTTGAAAACCAACAGTAGGACATGGGATGCTCTACCGGCCTCTCCACCTGCAAGTCTTCACTTGGTCTTTCTCTGTTCATCTCTCTGTCCCTTGCATTTGCATGGGGTAATGCGTTGATGGATCTTCACCAACCTCCTGTATCACAGAGGACAGGAAATTTGCAGCGGAGAAGGACTACTCTGCATGCAGCACTTGTTAGCCTGATTGGGAAGTTCCAGAAACTTACTCCTGTTAATTTCTGTAAGATTAGGAAATAGAGTAATTTTGTGTCGCTCATAGCAATGTCCCAAAAACGTGCAGATATTTGGGGTGTCCTCTTTCTCCAGGGGTTCCCTGGAGAGCACAGCTTCTAACGGCCTTCATCTGGAGATGCCATTTCCGCAGCTTCTTTCCAAGTCCTTACTTTGGAGAGGCATTTAACAGGGGAATCTTGATTTCCAGCAGTGGTCTGTGAGTCATGTGGTAGCTGATGAGAAGCTGTTGAAAGGTAAGTCTTGTACTTCAGCTGAGGTGCTGTCACATTCTCTCAAATCTCTGCAACCGAGACGTACATTTGTCATTGACGTTAAAACCAAAATACAGAATTTTGTGTTGAAATTATGCAGTCTCTTTGGTTCACAAGCTAACAAGCAAAATAGAAAAGTGAAACAGCAATAACATTTCTTCTTTAATCTTTTCTTTAGAATTGATTAAGTAGGAGAAGGATTAAAAATGGCATTATCTGGGACATCACTCCAAGGAAAAGCGTACTGCCTGCTCAGCATGAATGTCTGTTTCTGGAGGTAGCCCACTGTCATGGTACAGCTTTCCCAAGGGTGGATCGGAGCATCCGTTCATGTGCCAGATCCTTTAGCTGTTCCTCATGCACGTCTCCAATCTATGCATTTCTGTACAAGAAGACGGTTTATTTGAGATTTTACCTGCCAACTGTTGGTGGCAACGTGGGCATGTGCAGCTCGGTAACCTTGGAGGATGGTGCTCAAGTAGAGCTTGAATCCATGGGCCTGGGTTCAGGCATGTGAACCTCCACCACAGATTTAGAGCAAAAAAACCCCCACCCTTCATTTCTCTTTGTCTCGGTTGTTTAGGGCTTTTTCTTACCATTAGTAGTGATGGTATTTTTACTTTACATGACAGCAGGTTCTTTATCAGCCACTTCCTCCCCCTTTCTCCCCGTGTGGAGCTGCACTGGTGAGCCAGGCGTGATGGTCTGGCCAGCTTGATCCGGCTTGTGCTGTTGGGAAATAACACCTACCCCAAACATGTGCCAGTAGTAGAAATAGTGTACTTCTACCAGGTATGAAAGACCTGTTTTCCAGTTGTGAAAGAAGTGTTAGATTAACCGGAATTTGAAAATCAAATGACAACTTGATTTTCTGGGTGTTAGACTGCTTTAAAGCTTTGGTGTGTATTTTAGTGGGATTTGTAGACTTAGGTTTTAAAATGATGCATTTGTATTATTTCAGAGGTAACTCTGATTCTTCCTTGTGATAAGAAATAACCCTTAGCTACTTAAAGGTATGTTACCATCAGAACCGATGATACTGTGGCTCAGTCTCCACGCTGTGGACTATGTTAGTTTAGCTGCCTGTTATTCAATGAGTAACATTAAAAAAAAGTTGGTGGGATGTGGATATGTTTTCTGAAATAATGGAATAATTTGAAAGGAAAATATCTGCAACATTAGGACAGTTTAATGTTTGTTGGAGTTTTTTCCCCCATATTTATTGCAGCTGGGGCTCAGCCATCTATATTCTATGGATAGTTGCTTTCCTATAAGGCTGTAACTCTGTTCACACAAAAAAAAAATGTTACGGTGTTTGGAGATGCATTATGTGACAGTGCATCATCTAGCTCTTCCCTATTACCAGTGCAGTCGCTTACAACGGACTAGATAGCAGTGCTGGGCTGCTGGCGCCGGTCTAGTAAAGGGGAGATCGTCTATGATCCCAATTCTTTCCTTCAAACAGAAATGTTCCAATTCAAACGCATACAGGAAAAATTTTTTGGCTAAAATACCGATGTGCGGAGTCAGGTGGAATAATGATCATGCTGATTCATGTAACTTAAGGGGGGGGCGGGGAATCTTGATTAATCTTTGGCTGGAGGGGTAAGGCAAGCTTTTTTAATGTTGTGGCCTGAAAAAAAGGGAAAGAAAAAATATTAAAGCTGCAAAGCTTGAAGAGCCATCTCTCTAGATGAAAACCTGTCTCTGCCTTAGAAGGACTGTGTTAATTTTGGATGGATTATGAAGATCCGTTTTTTTTTTCAGCTTCAGGGTACTATGGCATTTGTGCATATATTTTTCTTAATTTTGAGATATATGGGGAAGAAGCAATCATGGGATACTTAATTCCTAAGGACTCATTTTTATTAAAGTAACTCCCCAGCTGAATTCTTGATCTGTTGTGCCACACTGGAGTTGCTTGGGGTGTTACTAGGCTTCGGGATGGATACTGAAGTCCTGAGCTGCTTTGTGTTTAAATTCAGACAAAGAAATTTTCAACTACATCTGCAGGGAGCGATGTTTATTTTCCAAAAGTGTGTTCAAAATAGTTTTCCTAAAATGCGGTACCTCCGCTTGAGATGGATGCTCTACAGACAGTTTTTGTGACTGTAGCCATGTTCTGCATCAGTTGCAACAGCAGTCAGAGGGAAAGACGTATCTCCAAGTGTTTGGGGACTGAGTTTGGGGGAAAGAGAAGATCAAATGAGCGCAAAAATAGTAAAATGTGGCCTCTTCTAATCAGTGAGCATTTATTGTCCTTCAGAATGCATTGCTTCTGGTGAGAGTAAAATGCAATAAAGAGCAATTGAGTGCTGCAAATTAGCCCATTGAATAATTCAAAATGGTTAAAAATGACATAATTGGCTTAAAGATGCCTAATCAACTCGGCTAATGCCTCAGAAGTTCCCTGGGGAACTGATACTGATGGATTGGGTGGGTTTTCCAATGTGGTCAGTGCTGCTGCTTGTCATCTGTTTGTCTGGTGGAGGTTGCTCGTCTTTGTAACACTACTGCGTGTGGCTTTTGGTTTTCTTAATGCCTTTCTGTTCCCAAATACTTGATTTGAACAGACGAGTCAAGAAAAATGTTGATTGCCTGTTGCACTGACTCCCAGGTTAGTTGAAAAAGCAACTTGTGTGTAGAGCTGGTGGGGCTATGGACCTACAGAATATTTTCAACCTGATCTTTCTAGATATATTTGCATGTATCTCAAAGCAGGGAATGGGTAACTCATGAATTGGTATTGGCGTGGGCTCCAGTACCATGTTTTCATTTGTGTTAATGATTTGGAGGAATCAATTAGGAAATTGTTGTAACCTCCTGAATACTTAAAGACTAGAAATAAAGCTGGAAAAGAAACCTCAGCTGCTCTGACCGGTTCCTGACTCGTTGCCCAGGGGAAATTAGTTGCAATGAAAAATCTTGATTCTGAATAACATCAAAAAGGATGGAGAGGAAGTAGCTTGTAAAATCAGAGCATGCTGGAAAAGCAGCTCAGTGCTTGGGGGAAATCCAGAAGTGGTTTTCCCTTGTAAAAACAGGCATTGCACCATAGTGAAAGCAAACAGTCCTTTAAATGGTTTTGATAACTATTGCAGGAGGAATATTGCGTTCCGTTTGATGCATCTTAATTAAGGAGGCAGTGGGGAAATTTAGAGAAGCTGCAGGTGAGAATGGTAAAATTGAGGTGCAGAATAAAAGTGGGGAGGGAAGGGCTAAGTTTAGCTAGGCAAACCAGTATCTACTGCTGTTATGGTCTGCAAGTTTCTGAAAGGTCTAAGTACAAGAGGAAGAAGAAAAATGGAGGTTGTACAGGTTGATGTAACCATGAGTAATGGGGCAGGGTGGGCAAGGGGGGGGATTAGCTGCCGTCGGAATGACGCTTCCCCAATAAATCCTGGTCAGAAACATCACGCCCAAGAGGAGAGGCAGAAATCATCTCACTCGGGACCAATAAATTCAGGCTGCCGGAGATCAGAGACATACATCTTAATGAACATTTCTTCCTGAGCAGAAGCAGGATGAGCTAATTGTCTTCAGTGCCCTCTGGTTTCCCTGGCTCCGATTCACATTTGTTGGACTTAAGTGTCGTTACAAGTAATTGGAGTTAGATATGCAGATCAGAGGAAGAAACGGGCTGTGTCGCTTATATTAGCTAAAGGAATGAAGTAATTAAATTTGCCAATTTAAAGCCACTTTCCTTCCCTGTCCTTAGAAAATACTGACCCTGCAGATTTTTGATGCTGAGCTGTTCGTTTTAATTTTGCAAGTGATGTTCTCCTCTGGGGCTTTGATGAACTGCTCTTGAAGATGTGGTATTTAGAGGAGGGAAAGGAAGGAAACGGCCTTTGTTGAGGGGTAAGTGAAGTACCATGCTTCCTCTGTTCACCCTGTGGCTGCGCGAATGGGACAGAGTACTATAAGTTTCCTTAAGGAAAAGGGGGAAAAAATCCACCCCAAACACCAATTTTTAACACATTTTCCAATCTCAGGATATACACCGCTGTACCCTGGCACAGAGGATGGGGGAAGAAAGACGAGATGTGTAAATTGCTCTTTTTCTAGTATCTTGTAACTAGAGTTTTGTATATTCCTCCTCTTCCTCAAGAGGAAACAACTCTTTCCATGCAGCGCTGGATTTTGGGGCTAATAAGTAATTGCATCCGGGCTTTTGTGCAGTACTTGCAGTTAAAGCGTATAAAATTGGATGTGTTATTTAAACATTAAGAGGGGAGTTAGAAGGTGCTCAATATTGTTGCTCTCAAGGAGATGGAGAATTAATCACTGGAAATGACAGTTGGATACAGAGGAGGCTTTATGTATAAATCCCTTCAATTAGATTGTATCGTTGAAGAGATTATGAAGTTGGCGTTGGGGACGGCCGGTCCACCTGAGTACATCTCTGCTAACGCTGAAACGCTGAGGGACGGAGAGCAAAGGTCTCTCTATCCCAGCAGGCAGGGCAGAGAAGCTGCGTGGAAGCACGGCTTCCGCTGCAGGGATGGGTATGAAATAACCCACCACGTGCTGCTGGCGATTGCCGTGGTGATAGGAGCCATCGCTTATGCACGTGGTGTTTGGAATGTAAAGCCTGAATAATCGGCGCGAGGAAATTGGAAAACCGGAGATGATAACGGCGGGGCTGAATGCGCTGTATATATCAGGTGGGTAGTGACAGGCCGTTCCTGCCGTCGAGTTTAATGTTGTTATACATCTGTTTGAGGCACAAAGTGATTGGAAAAAGTGCTCTCATTAACATGTTTTCTGAATCTTTTAGTGATAGAGTGCTACAGTTTATTATAGCAAGGGAAAAACACGATGTAAAAGTCTCCTGGCCCTAAATCGAAGCTGTAACTAATGTACAAAATCCAGTTCTGTTAATTCCATATTAATTTCTTTTTGTTTGAGTGGTTCCTCTTTGTGCTTACCCTCCCACCCCCATCTGGTAGATGCCTTAACCCAGAATGCCGCTTGCAGAAACTGGTTACTTTTTGAGCAAGAAATATTAAAAGTTGATTGCAACAGATGAGGTTAAAGGAGGATCAGCCTTACCAGTGGTCCACATCCCGCTGCCAGATTTAGGTAGGGAAGAGCCATATTCAGAACAAAATAAGGGGCTAAGTTTTAATTGAACACTTAAGAAGCTAAGGGCTAGTTATAGCCTAGAGGATTCCTTAGAAATCCCAGCAAACACCAAAATTCCTGAAGGTGCTATGTATTTGAAAGTAGCAGAGCAAGATCAATTTTCATATATTACCTTAATTTAGAAAAAAATTGTGGCACTATGTCATAGCTTTAAATGGTGATGTGTTGCAGAACCCAAAATGGAAACGTACTGAAATTCTTTGGTGGGATACAGGGGAAAGAGCGTGGTTTTGCTGTGATGGGTGGCTGTGAAGCGATGCTTTTGCAGAGTTCTGGCTAAATAAACCATGACAACATAGACTAAATGCAATGAAAAATAAGGAACCAGGCTGTCTCGGGTGCGTCTCAGCTGGTGAGCTCCAGCTCATGTGTTATCTCAATCTCATAACTGGACTGAGACAGAGTTGGTAATGATTTGTTTAAATTTGCATGGTGAGACAAGAACTGAGTCTGTAAGAGAATTACCTAAAGTCCAGGTCTGCTCCTCACCCACCGGCTGCTTCACAAAGCATGGAGAACGCTCTGTAGCGCCAGAGGAATGTCCTCTGGCCAAATTGGTATTAAAATGCACAGCTGGAGCACTTGCTACAGCGTCATTTTCACAGTATCACAGTATCGCAGTATGCTAGGGATTGGAAGGGACCTCAAAAGATCATCTAGTCCAATCCCCCTGTCGGAGCAGGAACACCTAGACGAGGTTGCACAGGAAGGTGTCCAGGCGAGTTTTGAATGTCTCCAGAGAAGGAGACTCCACAACCTCCCTGGGCAGCCTGTTCCAGTGCTCTGTCACCCTCACTGAGAAGAAGTTTCTTCTCAAATTTAAGTGGAACCTCTTGTGTTCCAGCTTGAATCCATTACCCCTTGTCCTATCACTGGTCGCCACTGAGAAGAGCCTGGCTCCATCCTCATGACATTCCCCCTTTATATATTTATAAACGCTAATAAGATCACCCCTCAGTCTCCTCTTCTCCAAACTAAAGAGACCCAGCTCCCTCAGTCTTTCCTCATAAGGGAGATGCTCCACTTCCTTAATCATCTTAGTTGCCCTACGCTGGACTCTCTCCAGCAGCTCTCTGTCCTTCTTGAACTGAGGGGCCCAGAACTGGACACAATATTCCAGATGCGGTCTCACCAGGGCAGAGTAGAGGGGAAGGAGGACCTCTCTCGATCTGCTAACCACCCCCCTTCTAATACAGCCCAGGATGCCATTGGCCTTCTTGGCCACAAGGGCACAGTGCTGGCTCATGGTCATCCTGCTGTCCACCAGGACCCCCAGGTCCCTTTCCTCTACACTGCTCTCTAACAGGTAGCTCCCCATCCTATACTGGAACCTGGGGTTGTTTCTGCCCAGATGTAGGACCCTACACTTTCCCTTGTTGTATTTCATTAAGTTATTCCCTGCCCAAATCTCCAGCCTGTCCAAGTCTCTCTGGATGGCAGCACAGCCCTCTGGCGTGTCAGCCACTCCTCCTAGCTTAGTGTCATCAGCAAACTTGCTGATAGTACACTCAATTCCCTCATCTAAATCATTAATGAATATATTGAATAATATGGGCCCCAGTACCGACCCTTGAGGCACTCCGCTGGTTACCGGCCTCCAACTGGACTCTGCCCCATTGACTACGACTCTCTGGCTTCTCTCCTTCAGCCAGTTCGCAGTCCACCTAATTATCCGGTCATCCAGTCCACACTTCCTCAGTTTAGCCATGAGGATGCTGTGGGAGACCGTGTCAAATGCTTTACTGAAGTCAAGGTAGACCACATCTACCGCCCTGCCATCATCCATCCACCTCGTTATTTCCTCATAAAAGGCTATGAGGTTGGTCAAGCATGACTTCCCCTTGGAAAAGCCATGCTGACTGCCCCTAATAACCCTCTTATCCTTGATATGCCTTGAGAGGGCACCAAGGATAAGCTGCTCCATCAGTTTCCCAGGGATGGAGGTGAGGCTGACCGGTCTATAGTTACCCGGGTCCTCCTTCTTGCCCTTTTTGAAGACTGGAGTGACATTTGCTTTCCTCCAGTCCTCAGGCACCTCGCCCGTTTCCCAAGACTTGGTAAAGATGGTGGAGAGTGGTCCAGCAATGACTTCAGACAGCTCCTTCAGCACCCGCGGGTGCATCCCATCTGGACCCATGGATTTATGGATGTCCAGGTTGCTTAACTGGTCTCTGAGTTATGGATGTCCAGGTTGCTTAACTGGTCTCTGATTTTCTGTTGATTGTCATTAGAAATACTAGATGGTGTCTCGCTTTTGTGCTTTTTCTATCTGTAAATGGAATAAATTTTGTTCAAGAAACATCTCCTCCCAATCTCCTTGTCTAGACCTTTGGTAAAAGGAGCACCATGAAGCTCGTAGCTAGAGATTCCCAAGAGCTCAGTTTTCTTCTTAAAACTGCAGGAACTATGGAAAACTGCTTTTGGATAAAGCAATTCTGAACTCGTGCCTTTTTTATTGAGCTTTTCTATATTCACTAACTAGTCTTTGTTTTTTATTGTGTTTGTTTGGGTTTTTTTTTTGTGTAGCTCCCCAGAGGAATTTTGAAATCGCCTTTAAGATGTTTGATCTGAATGGTGACGGCGAGGTGGACATGGAAGAGTTTGAGCAGGCAAGTTGAACGACAGGTTGACTTCTTAATGCTATGGCATCTTAGTCATAAGTGCAGCACTCCTCTACGATGTTACTGTGTTATGTGTTATATTTGACTAATGCTGGTTTATGTCTTTTCCTTCTATGCTCTACTTCACTGCCTGTTTTGTTTTGTTGGGTTTTTTTAACTGGATATTTCAGGACATCATTTTTTGTTCAACCAGGACAACTGTAAGTATAAACTCCAATTTCCTGTCACTTTGACTGAGCCATCTTTACAAGAGGTCACCTCCAAAGTAGATTAAAGAACTTTTTTTTTTGCTCCATTGATGTCAGAATTTTGATCCTACTTTATTCCACAGCTTTTACTGCATTCCTTAATTTTGTTTGTCTTCAGAGAATAACCAGAGCAAGTCTGCTTCAAAGAAGAGTTTAGCTGCTTATTTCGGTGTAATCTAAAAACATGTTTATTTAGAGTGTATTTTCATTAGTTTTTTTCCCCTACTTCATACAAGTTTTCATCATTGGGGAGTTTGATGTAGGCTTTCTAATGAGCTTAGCCTGCATACCTGATACTGGTGAAGTCCTCCTATAACCTATGGTTTGTGATTGTGTTAGAGTGAGAATAGATTGAAGATTCGAGCTGTCATTGGGGAAGAGATCTGACTTCCCCAGGCAGAAGCGGTATGGGTTTCTTGCCTATGTAGAAAACAGCCTTAAGGCTTTGGAAACTCATAAACATCCTGAAATCGTTGTATATTAGCAAAGCTTCATGTGTGGGCTGCTCATGAAAGGAGAAGTAACTGTCTGCAAAGAAGGGAACTGGCTGGTTGGATGGGGACTCACCACCTCTGTTATCAAAGAAGAAGGTAGAGGAGATACACCATTAGTTTACCTAATTTTGATGTGGTCCCTGGCACTTCTGTGACCCCGTAGCCCTCAGGACTACGTTTAATGGGCAAGTGGAAGCTGCTGCTTCTGGGTAAAGGAAACAAGACTCTCTGGTTTAAAAAAAACCAACCAAACAAACAAAAAAAACAACCCAAACAAACAAAAAACCAACACACCTGCCCTTGTGGGTTGTTTTTTTTATGCTGGAGGACATCCGTATTTGGAGAAGGTGAAAAGCTGTGTACTGATACCGCAGAACAAAGCAGCCCTGGATAATCTAGTTAAAAATTCCTATTCGTTGTCTGATTGAATGACTAGTTAACTTCAGAAGAGTCTGTAAGAGGTCATGCTTGGGGCACTTGCTATAAATGGGAAGAACTCATGGCAAAGCAGCTCTGTTAAATTAATTCCCCCCCCTTCTAATCTTTTACAGTCATCCTCCTTAAATTATTACCTGTGAGTATGATGTCATTATTATGCATTTGCTCCACAGCTGTGTAATATATCTGGTTAACTGTACACTTTCAGATGCGAACTTTGGACTATGAGAAGAATTGGGAGTATGTTTATCTCCAATATGATATCCTTTCATGTGGTAGCTTGAGTTTTTAATTTTCCTTTGAATGCAAATTTGAATTCACAGCTGTGTCCAGGTTGTTGTGCTGTTTGGCACTGCCTCCCTACAAACTACTGACTCAGCTATGAAAAATTCCAAGTTTCCTGTTTACCCAAGCGAAAAAATGCTGTTCTTCCCTTCTATTTGCATAGTGCATGAATATAGCACTCCACTGCAGCTATCTGATAATATTTAACAATTCAAAAGGTGTTTTACAGTAGTTACTAAAGTTCTAGAGTGAAATCAATTACAGACATAAATGTATTCTAAGAAAAGTGGAGAACGGTTAACTGCTTACTAAAAATGCAGTGATGCCGAGGTACTAATGCAGGTGCCATGTTTGGCTTTTTTATTAGACGTGTAAAGTAAGAAAGAATGTTTCTTGAGGATGGATCTTTCGGAAGCGCTATGAAGATGAAAGTACAAAATTGAATTAAATGATTTCAAATCATCCAGTAGGCAAAGGGACGTTATACGTGCATTAAGTCATATAAAAATCCTTAGGAAGAGGGACATTTTTTTGTTAAGCTTGTTACGTGCGTCACTGCCTCTGTATAAAGCAATAAAATTCCTCGTTAGCATCAGAGTATTTGGGGGAAGGCTGATCTTCCAGGGCTTTTGAGTCAGAGGATGAAGGAGCTGTTTTGGAAAGTGGGAAGAAGCTGACAATATCTTTGCAGATATCACTATAGCTGATTTGCTGCGCTTTGCAAACAGAATTAAAGGAAAGGCATAGCTTCAGCGCAAGGCACATATATAACGTTATACACATATATAATGTAACGCATGATAATTTATAGAATAAATACTCTTTTTCACTCCTTATGGAAATGCCTCAGTAAGAGCATGAAGGAGGGCAGGGTTTGCAGATCTGTCCCATAAACATCTTACCTGGTAGGGGCAGCTGGAACTGGCCCTTCCAGAGGAATATGCTACTAGAGGTGGCATCAGTTTGGAAGAGCAACGTTGCTATGGAGAGAATGGGGAGAAAAAAAGAAGGGAAAGAAAAGGGTCATCGCAGAAGCATCGTACAGTCTCTGCTGGCTGTGAGCACTGGGAATGAATTTCTTACTCCTCTTTCACACACTTTGGAGACATCCAACAGCAGTTTTCTTTGCATTAGTGTCTCACAAACCTTAAGAGTATTCATCAAGGAATAAAATTAGTCGTGGTAATTTAGCTAATATGCGAGTAAGTCGGAGGCTTTAACTACCTAATAAGAAAATATTGAGTTTCTTCAAGCACCACTGAAGAGCCTCAGATTTGTTTTCCAGTTGATGCATATGGTTAGTGCATAGTGTTAGGTAGTTTGGTGCCTCCATCAGTATCATCTTCAACTTTCAACCTTCAGCATGTAAATTATTAGTTTACTCTTCTATTTTTAATTCAAAAGTCAGATGAAAAGTAGTAAACTCAAGCAGTGTTACTCGTGATTTCTGTTCAAACCATTAACTATTTTCATTGATTTTTTTTTTTTTTTTTCCTTTTTTATTCCTCTTATCTGGTGCAAAAGATGAAATGGATTGCAAACACTTTGGCTGAAATATGTACAAAAGGCAGTGAAGCAGCTCTGTGCTTCACATCCTTGGTACGATCGATGAGCTGTGGGGGAGGACAGCACCAGTTGGGCTGGAGGACAACTTCTTGCAGTGGTTGTCTGCCTTTCTGCGTAATAGAAGAATTACCCAAAATAGGGACCAGCTGAATAATTTTGGCTCCAGTGCCTACAGATGGATTTTCAAACTGTCTGGTACTTGTTATAGATGGGGAGAGAAGAAGGGTGTAGGATGCCTTATAAATAACACCCGGGAAAAGATGCTCTATCGAACAGCCTGCAGGGTGGTAAACACTCGCTTCTGCAGAAACAGGGGCAGTTTTCCAAGCTGGTCATAAACTGCATTGCTTCAGACAGTTTATAAATATTTGTCTCCAAAATGTGCATGCAGAGCTCGCAGTTAAAGTGGAGCACAACGCAAAATAAGGACTTGGTGTTTACAGTGCAAAAATCCTTCCTCGCATCACAGTGCATGATTTCAAAGGAAAAAAAATCCCCAAACCTTTCTTCTGTGTTTCTTTTTCCTTCTGACTTGACCTGGTTTTCTTTGTAGTGGAAGAATAGCCAGTAGTCTGTGGTTTGGAGGCGGCGTTTCAAGGAAGGTGAGCCCAGCAGTGATACGCGGCGTTCTCCTCTGGAGCATCCCCTTTGGGGTTGTTCCAGCGCTTGCTCTCTTGTTAGAAAAAAATTGAACATGCCGTATACCACGATAACGAGGTTCTGGCGTCCTTTTGACAGCTGGAGCTCCTGGCAGCTGTTTTTCTTCCCTTCCAACTTTTGTCGGCAGGAGGAAGAGGCTGAAGGCAGAGCAGTGGTGTTTACTGGAGCTTTGGGAAGCCTGTGCCATCAAGGCTGAGTGCCGGGCAGCACATTGGGTGGCTTTTTTTCCCCCTCCTTTCTCCCACTCTTTGTCCTTAATACGAATCCTTCTGCTTTGTTGGAAGAGATGTGTTGTTATACAGAGAATAAGCCCGGCTTCTCACATCCCAGCAATAATCATTCAGACGGGCAGGTGCTGGGAAGGGGTAGTGGGATACTTGGGGATGGAGAGAGGAGGCGAGTGTGCATTTGGCTTAGCTGCCCCTTTTTAAATTAGCACGGGACCCTTAAAATAACCAACTCTTGGATTTTTCAGGCTGTCGCATCCTTCAAATTCAACCTTTTGCCATATCGTAGAGGGTAGGGGGGTTGTCCTGCGCAACCTTGCTCTGTCCCATAGCATCCACTTCAGTTGAGTGGTGCCTTTGAGAAGGTACAGGCGCTGCTGAGAGCTCAGGGGAGGAGGAGGTGGCTGTTTGCCTGTGTGGTTTGTTAAAAACATTGAGATATTGCTGTTATAATGTGTGCTTTCGCACTTGGCTGTGTTTGTGCAAATATATCGGTCTGCTGAGATACTCGGATACTTCAGCATTACTTGTTATTCCGCTGGCATTGCTGCTGGGGTTTTATTTGGGCTGCTGCAGCCTGTGGGACTTTTGGAGAGCCTTTTGCTCTGGGTGGGTCAGGCTGTGCCCGCAGCTCCGCTTGCCGCACAGCCCCAGGGACGGAGGAGCTTCCAGCAGGCAGCAAGGACCGGGGGCGCCCTTGGGTATAAAACCCCTGGTTTTGTGCACAGGGGTGAGGGGACGCAATGTGAGCTAACCGGGGTTGGTGTGAACTGACAAGGATGTGCAGTAAAGCAGGAGTGGAAGCTCCAACACCTGTGCAGGCTTTTTTTCTGCCCTGCGGTTGCCTCAGCTTTCTCTCCTCCTGCGACTGCTGGGAGCGAGCTGCTCTCTGCTGACCAGGCGTAGGATCAGCACTAAAATGCTCATCTGCAAACTGGGTGGATTGTGCCTTAAAACTCCTTTTAAGCATTTTATACTCTTCTTTCTTTAAAGAGGACTGAAAAAAAACAAAGCCTAAGTTCAGCCAAATTTTTGAATTGTCATGTATTTAAGAATTATTTCAGGCAAATAGAGGATGACACGTCTGAGCCTGGGGTACTTCATACTGATACTTGACTAGTATAAGTCCTAGTGGTGGTTTTGATGTTAACATCCTACCTCTTATTTTTAGGTCCAGAGCATCATTCGCTCCCAAACCAGCATGGGCATGCGCCACAGAGACCGGTCTACAACGGGGAATACCCTGAAAACTGGCTTCAACTCTGCGCTGACAACATACTTCTTTGGGGCGGATCTGAAGGGGAAGCTGACCATCTCCCACTTCCTTGACTTCCAGCGCAAACTGCAGCATGATATTCTGAAGCTTGAGGTTTGGGTTGTTTTTTACACATGGGGGAGGGCAGCACAGCACAGACTGTGCTGCATGATGTAGTTTTTTGGAGGAAGAGCAAGAGTGTGTGAAGAGTTCAGAGGGTATTACTACAGCTGCGGCTCATAGCACTCGCAGATCAAACCTGTTGTTAAATTTCTGATGAGCGTTTCGGTGCCTGTGGCACTCCCCAGGAACATCTCTAGCTTTTTGTTGGCAGCTGTTCTTGTGAAGTTGCAGCAGCAGCTGGCACATCCCGGGTGCGTGTCTCTCCACATGGTGCTTGCCTTGCTGTGGCCTTGGCACTGCTGATGGAGATGATGGAGATGCTTTAGAAAAAACACAGTAGAGGTGGTGAGTGGGCTGTTGCTACCTTACTGAGTTGTCTCAGTCCTCATGAGTGAGCTGTGCCCTGAAGGACCAGGCTTCATAACATTCCCAAAACTCTTCATCTTGGCTTTTGTCCCCGCCGCCTTCTTTGCTTCATTATTCTGAATATTTCTGCTACGTAAACGTTCAAGCCTTGTTTGAATCCTGCTAAATAGGTGGTCCCTGTTATGTGACCTCCATTATTCACTCTTGGATTAATGTGCTGTGTAAATGTTGTCCCTCTCTTCTGAGGTGTGGTTTTCTTTTTTTTTGCCTTTCAATCGAATTGAAGATTTCCTCTTTTTCTTTCCATTACCATGAGTTAACAGCAGCTCCCAATCTCCTGTTCCTAGTCACATAGCCTGAATTTTAGCATCAAGCTTCAAAATTTGGTTCTTTTGAATAAAACAAGTACAAGAACAGCAGCAGGGTCTGTGTCTCAGTTCCCAAGTGGAGCTGACTCAGAAACGGTGCCCTTCTCTGCAGGAGGCTCAGAGGTTCAACCTGGCTTGAGCAAATCCAGGCTTTTATTTGCATCAGAAATGAGGATTTGTGCACAAGAAGATCCCCACACAACCATAACCTGCTAAGACAACAGTATTCGGAGTTCGCTGTCACTTCAGTCTGATGTATTAATGTCTGTGTGCTCAGGTTGTGTGATCCAGCTAATGGATAGCATTTTATTAAGTTCCTATTAAGTCAATCATTGCAAACTTAACCTGAATTTATTCCCTTTTTTATTTGGAGTTTTACGAATCTAAGCTAGAAACTGACTCAAGGACTAAATTATTTTTTTTTTATGAAGGTAATTGTCCAGTTTGCTGACTTCATGTAACTGGTCATTAAAGCGGGTGGTGTGGCTCTGTATCTGCAGGGGGAATGGGCTGGTTGAAGAAAACGTTCTTGAGACTGGAAAGTGTTGATTCTGCAGTGCCACTACAAATTGAAAACAAATGCAATACTTTTTAAGGTTAAGAAAGATAAGCTGAAACACAAAAAGAAGATAAATAGAGACTATTCTATCCTCGTTTGTCTTCCTGCTCCAGGGATGGGCAATGAGGAGGTGCTGAAGTGTTATTCCTGACCCTCTGCTGGAGTCATGTGCTCCCTCCACGGGTTCCCACTTAGCTCATTAAGAAGCAATAGGGTTTTTTCAGTTTCATGGTACTCGTTCTTCTTTTCCTCCTGCAACAGTTAAGTATTAATTTAGTTTTTAGTGGTTTTAGTCAATTGTACATCTTTCTGGTGAATATTAGTTGCCTTTCTAACAAGTTATTTATTAATTTGGGACAGTACAAGATATTTATGTCTTGGTGAGTTAATGAATATCATAATTGCATCATTACTGAATTCCTGACAGCACCCTTGAGCGCAGTACCATGCTGTGCTTAGCATTTTTGGTACTTATTTTAACTGAAAAATTGACCTATGCGAAGGTAACAGTTCTCTTCTGACAAACTTAATGTTTTCCTGAGTTCACGATACTAAAGCATGTGATTTTTCTGTTCATAGTTCTCATAGATTTAGGCAATACAGGCCTATTTCTGTCCTCAGCATTATGCAACGTGGCCTCTCTCCTCTTGGGTTTTTATCTCTTTTGACATGATCTCCCACCTTCTCTCCTTGCTTCACATTTGATGTGCGTGTTCACAGTTCAGTGGCTTTTCACACAAGTGTCTAGTGGGTTTGCGTTGCTTCTTTTCCGAGGAGCACTGTACTGAACTTACCACATTTTTTAAGTGGCTGATTCAGAGAAGAGACATCCCTCAAGTATTTACCTTGACCCTGTACAAATCAGAAGAACGTGAGAAATGATGCTAGGGAAATACTGTACTACAGAGCATCAGGTAACTCATATAGCTGATTTTTAACAGCTTCCCTTGTTTTATGTGTCTATTTGGGTAATGAGCGTGTGAGCACAGTGGTCCTTCATCAGCCTCGTGCTCGACTGCCCATGTAGATCATCTGTGGATCCTTCTCTTGGTGTGGTTAGTGTTACCAGTGGACAAGAAGGAGCAGAAAAGAGCTGGTGGCGGATTTGCCAGGGGCTCAGCTGAACTCTTGTACCCTTATCGACTCATCCTTTGCTGGCTTAGCAAAAGTACTACATGGTCTGAAGGTGGGATGTTAATTTGAAAACCAGTTTTTGTTCATGTTTGGTGTCTGAACTCCAGAAAAGGCTGTGGGGAAACGCACCGTGAGCGTGTCTGAAGAGTATCTCCTGGGGCTGGTGCAGCCCCTGAGTGACACAGTGTCTCTGTTCTCAAATTGGGATGCTTCCTTTCTCTATTCCAAAAGAAACTTGCTTTAAGTAAGACCTCTTTTAGTCCTGTTTTCCCTTCGGCTCAGAATCCGAGCATATCTGAAATTAATACACTTGAGTACCAGTTTCTTCTGCTGACTGAAGGCGGAACAATAGTTTCCGACCATCTGAACCCACTTTCCTCTTACTGATTTTGGTTCTTTTTTTTTTCTTACCAAAATATTCATTAATATTTCTTATTAAGATCAAGCAGAAACTTTCTCAGAGGAATTAGATCAGAGAGAGCCCTGAACATTTCAGTGTTCCTTATGGCTGAAGCACTGACAGCATGCTTAAGTAATTGTGGCCTGGTGTTTTTGTCTTCCCTTCTGCTTATTTTTTTGATGAAAGTACGTTTTCCATCATTTTATGGAGACTCAGCAATCAGCTTAGTTGTAGGAAGAGAAGGATGAGAAAAGTAACCACAGCCAGAGGGAGAGGAGAAGCTTTTAGTGGCTTATTACAACTTTTTGTGGTTTGGCTACTTTGAGGAAGCCGTGGTGTCCTTATTGCGTTGCGGGGTGGTACGGCTTAGCTAAGGCTGAGCCATGGGAACCAACCCACTGAATGGGACAGGCTCCCAGCAAAGTCCTCGCTGTTTTCTTACTGCATTTATGCTGCCTTGCATTAATGCCTGTGGAAAGACTTCCTTTCTTGTCTCTTAGCATGACAAACGGTGACAAGTTAGTCTGGACAGGCTCTGCAGCTACAATGTGTTGTGCTGGGACAGGCGGTATTGGGCGCAGATGGAGCTTTTTTTTTTTTTGAATGAAAGTACTCTGCGAGTTAAGAAGATGGATAGGACTTGACATCATCGTTTATGCTATTTCTGCTTGTTAGTGTCTGTCCTAGATAGTCCCGTGGCCTTGGTGGGCTAAGAGGAGTCCCAGCCAGCCCGTGGGTCTCTTCCAGCCTAAATTTTTCTATGATTCTGTAAGTGCGTGTAGAAGAGATGTGTTAGCCCTTTGTTCTCCCTGAAAGGCAACCCAAAAACCTGCTGATAGCAGTGATTTAAGCTCTATACTTAGTTTTGTTTTATTTCCTCAGGCCTCTTTGCACCAGCAGTGGGATATGTGCCTATGGCGTAAGACCTTAGTAACAAAAATTATTTTCCAAATTGCCTGCAGTGAGATTTCTATAGCACATTGTTTCCCTGACAGTTACTCACAGAGGGCATTTGTTCCCAGCTGAACTGGTGAAGCAGGTACTAATCCAGCTGTACGCCTAGTAGGTGTGGGGCTGTTTTCCTGGCGGGAGATGCCACGGCTGGAGAGGCGAAGTTGTGCCGCACGGCTTTGAGCAGCCCCACGTCTCAGTCTGGTGTGATGTGGGGTCTGCACTTCGAGGTGGTGGGCTGCAGCTTCCCATGGAGGAGCTTGCCAGATAGGTTGAAGAGTCAGGTCCTCATGCAGGTGTGTATTCTTATGCTTAAACATAGGGATCTTTGCAGGTTGTCGTTTACCCAAGGATCAGGGATGCCCCAGTAGTGGTCCCTCCCAAGCCAAAAGGTCTTCCAAGCGCTGGAGGAAAGACAAGTAAAATGGGATTCTGTGAGAATATGGCAAAGGTACCACACATCCTTGCTGTCATCCAGAAAATCACTTATTTTATGTGCCTGTTCTGGGACAGGTGATGTGAGAGTAACTTCTTTACCCTGGAAACTCCTATTTTCATGACGAACGCTGCTAACGATTGCTGCTTGGTTTGGTTTTCATGAAGAAGTGGTGACGGATGCTTTTCTATCTGCACATGTCTCGTTAGAAAGCCCTAGATCTTTTTGGATCTCAACCCTTAATAAATATTCTGGTTTTAGAAGCCATTTCTAATGCTTCACAATCTGGTCTTAGGGTAATAACTTGCGTCCGTAAATGCCTTTCTGTTCTGAGTCCCAGTGATGGGGTTGTTGGTATCTGAGTAATCCTGTACCAAGTATTAAAAACTTCTGTTTATGGCATCTTCCGATAGAGACAGGAAGCACAGCTTTGGGTTCTGCCTTGTTTTTATATGGGCTTGCAGACTGATACAGACTACAAGTGATTTGTTAACATGGGCAACAAAGTTTGCAGTAATGAGTCGCATATCTTTAACTGCTGCAGTGATTTAGGTGGAAAAAAAAGTGTAACTTAAATAGTTTTGACTGGCCTGAAAAATGAAGTCTGGCAGTGTCAGATTGGCTAAGCTTTGTCAGGAAGGGCCCAATATTCGGACTTTTTAGAGGTCAATTTGCTATCGAACTTACATGAGACACTTTTAAATCACCCTTATGGCAGTCTCTGTCATGGTTAGCTGTGTTGTCTCACAGAGCTGTCCTTTACCTGCTGATCTGCTTACCATCAGCTTCACTGCTGGCCTGGCCGCTGTGGGAACAATGATGGGGGTGTCACGTTTTCTCTTTTTTTTTTCCTTATAAATTCCTCCTCTGCGTCCTGTAATGTATTTTGTATGTTACATAGTTTTGTCAGTTCTATATCTATATCCTCTATATCTCTTCCTTTAGTCCCCTACTTGCTTTCTATTCCTTTGCATGGTCCTTACATATGAAAAGCCAAACCAGCACTTGTGAAGTTGTCTCTTTAATGGGGCAATTAATGGCAGGTACAAAATTTGCTTGGGTTCTTTGTTAGTGATTTCCTGACCTGGTTGCAGCACTTAGACGAGGTGTCTGTCGCTGTGGCATCTCTGATGTCTAAAGGTATTGAGCCACCTGGGATGCTCCAGTGAGGCTGTGAGGTATGAGATATACCAGTGAGGTATGAGATATTAAAAGATAGGCTTTGAAACCACGCAGTGTGCCATGGGGAAGGAGGGGAGGATGGGCTGATTGTTAAATAGAGAAAGTCTAAAGTGTGCCTCCCGGGTCCTCTGTTTATCCCAGAGGATGAGCAATTCAGTGGGAAGGTGAGGTGGGGACACAGCATTGGGAGGACCCAGGATCTGTAATGTGAACCACACGGCTTGAGAGCTCCCGGCCCCCGGGGAGCACAAGTGGGAGGGAGGCAGTCCAAGCCCTCCAGGTGGTGAAGGGCAAACAATGGCTGCTGTGAGAGGTAATAGGTAAAGTACAGAATTAGAGCAGGGAGAGGAATATTAATAAGCTGAAAATACAATTAAAAAGCAGCCGCTTTTTAGGCAACTAAATTAAAACCTGGAGCAGCTTGGCTTTTACATTTGTGTTCTGGTCCGTTGCCTAGGAGCTTCGTCTCGGCTAAGACAACAGACCAAATGTGCACTTATGGACTGCCTGTGCAGCTGCAGGATGGATGCTGTGAAGCCGAGAGACATGGGAGATATCAGTGGAGAATCAGATCTGTTTCCTGCGGGGAGACCTCCTGCAGTGATCCTCTGCTACCCTGTTGTCCCTTTGTGCTGTTACGTACCAAGTTCAGCCTGAACCTCTTTCTCTTGGTCAATCCCAGCTGGCAGAGGCAGGTTGGGAATGAAGGGGTCAGCAGACAGGATGTCTTGGAGATCATACCTGTCTTGACCTGAGTCTGAGAGCACATGCTCTGTGTCACTAGTGTCATCCCCTGACACTAGCTTCAAGGTATGTTGGTAGCCGTTAACCTTTAAACAACAGCTCTGGAAGGGAAGAGGAACTTGACATTGAGGCTTTCCTCCCCCAGAAGTCCTTACTAGAGTCAGGGATGGACAAGGCCATGATGGGTTTAGTGCCAAGGAGAGAGGAGTTATCAGGCTCGTTCCCACAGTTCTGTATACTCCCTCTTCTGTGTTGAATGTGTTAGAAGTTTTAGGGAAGGCTGATGACCGTGACTTTGTGATGGATAGCCATGAAGGCGGTGTGGATGACAGAATTTTGTGACATCTCCAGTTAAAAATGGGATCACATGACCACCATGAATAGTTTAATGTCAGGGAACTCTGTAGTTAAGGAGTCACAGCCCAGTGTATATGTAAGCTGGAAATTTCTAGGCAGGCAGTTGAAATTATTTGCACAGCTCATCATGTTTTTGATGGCATTCAAAGCTCCTGGTGGCCTGCTTTTGTCTTGGCATGAGAATGGAAAGGGACACGTGAAGCTTTCATGTTGACAGGACTGTCTCAGTTAGGGTTTGGGGAAAAGCTGGCATTCAATTTTTGTCCAATGTTGGCCAAAGACTTGATAAGAATTCAGAGTGGGATGTTTGTATGGAAAAAAAAAAACTGGAAAATAGGAGTAAGTTGTGAGGCTGTGGCATGTGCAGCTTAAAGGAAAGGCAGAAGGGAGATTTAACTGTCTCAGTAAACATGAGGAATGTTACTTCCCTATAAAGAAGTCTGAGGCAAGTAATTTTCATCCATCAGTAGCAGCAGAGCAGGTAATGAAAGGCTTAAATGTGCACCAGGGAAAGTTTAGTTTAAATACAAGATGGGTTGAATTTCAGTACCTTTTTTCATTAAGGAGGGGGAGTGCCAGTGGGTGGTTCACCCTCACGGCTGAGGTACAGAAAGCTGTGCTTCATGCCTCTATCGGAAGATGCTCTAAATGCTATTCCTAACTGATTCCTACCCAGTACAGGCTGCAAAAGTAAGCGGGGAAATCATCTGTGCCAGAGAAATCAAACCCTTCCAGTGCCTCGCTCCGAAAGGTGGAGGAAGAGTCAGGTATCAGCTGTGGGGTGGTTTAGGGAGGCTCAGGATCACATCAAGCGTCTGCACGTCAGCTGTGAAATGCTTGGTGAGACATCTCGAGGTTGCTGACCAGTGTGCTTCAAGGAGCGATGGGTACACCGGCCCTCGGGCTCTGCTTCAATCAACTCTGTGTTCAGCCTACGTGAGCATGGGAAGAGCGTGTCTGGCTGTGCGGTCGTCTTCGACATACCCGTTGAATTGAAATCAAGTAAAAGCACTCAGGCAGCTGCTTCTTAAATTGTGCCTTAGCTGTAGCTTGGGTCCGCTCCATCAGCAGCGACAAGCGAGCAGTTGCAGCACTACGACTGGCACTGACACGCTGAGGTTAAGGGCCGTGACGCTGAGCAGGTACCCAGTGTCCAGCTGAGAACGTTCTGTGGTCAGCAGACCGAAAGAGTCAGTGGTCCAGAAGTGTGCTAGCAAAAATCACATGGGTGTGACAATACACATGCGTTGACATGCTGCAGCTGCTTGTGAGCATGGCTGGAACGTGCGCAGGAGGCAGCTCTGCCATCTCCTCGTTTGGGATGGGTGCTTCATGGACTGATTAAAGCAACCATTGCATTGCCTGGTGAGGAAACACCCACTATGGTATATGCTGCCACTTTGCTTGTAGTTGAACCAGGTGACTTAAATGTGGTCGATACAGCGGCTCTGCAGGAGAAGCGGTTTGAGGGTTTTATTGGGATTTCTGTTTATTGCATCGTTAGTAGCAGTTGAGGGTTTTGCTCTGTAACAACAAGCTCCTTTGGTTTATGAAGTGTGTGTAAATCCACTCCCAAGCTCCCGCCGTGCAGCGCGCTGAGCCCTGCGCTCACGCAGGCAGCACAGCCTTTTGTAGGACCCCTGCGAATAAAATACCAAGAGTGGTATTTTGATTAATTACATTGCCACGAGAGTGTGTGTGGAGGTTTGTATCGCCAAGTCCATAAAGTAGAAGGGATAAGCTAGTTGGAGTAGATTATATTGTTCATGTGCACACAATTCAGGTAACCAAGAGGTGGGTAGTCCCAAAAGTTGATGGGCAAGAGGCTGGGGACGTCAGCGTGAACATGTTGGGACTGCAGCCGTGAAGCCGCGTTAGTTGGGTGATGCGCCCGGGCGTGTAAGCCCCGTACGGAGGAAAGCTTCAGGCCAACATGAGCTCGTGCCTGGCAAGCTCGGCACATGCAAGTTTTCATGTTGATGCTGGGTTTTGTGCTGTTAGTGAGGTGGGAAAGGCAAGAACTTTCTTGGAAGCTTCTGCAGCTTTGTTTTGTTACTGCGGAGCCGTTGCTGAGGCATTTGCAGTGTCCCGGTTAGCTGACAAAAATCAAAGCAGACATTTATGGCTACATGTTTTCCATCTTCTCATGGACCCTCAAGTACAGTGACTACGGGAACATGGGCAATGGGTTTTATTAATCAGGAAAAAAACCAAAACGTTTATTGCCTAATGGGCTTGCTGTGCTTCCTTGAGAATGTCAGTCAGCTTCTTAAGCACAACCCAAACCAAATACAAATCGAGTCCTGCATAACAGCACACTAAAATTGCTGGTTGGGAAGTTTGCAATGAACAGTTCTTACAGCAGGTATCTGACTTCTGCCTCCTCCTTCTGCTATATGAACAAATGCTTTAGTTCTCTTGCTCTTTTTCCCCTTTCAGGCTCCGAATACAGAGCTGTTCTGCACCTCCACACGGTGCTGTCTGTGCGTCAGCTCCTGACTTTGCTTCTGTTGGTGCATTAAGGACGTGGGAGCAGGACGCAGGCACTCCCTTTTCCCTGCCAGACTGAATCAAACAGCTGCAAACTTATTTTTCTTGGCATATTGAGTGCCAAGGTCAAGCAGAAACAGCGTAAACTCTAACAGGCAGTAAAAGAGCTATATTTCTTAATAAAATTGTGTATATTAGTTCCGTGGAGATTTTTATTTATGTTTTTTCAGAGGAATAGTTTGGCTCCGGTACTTGTGGCTCTGCCATCTCGTGGGTATCCCTGCGGAGTGGGGGCTGGGAACTTGTACTGCTTCTGAACTTTGCTCTTTTCTCATTCAGCGAGCGTGTAGGATGGAAAAGCCGCTCCATTCCTCGTGCCGAGGTACCAGGAACATTGCAAGGGCAGGAGGGGCAGTAATGGAGCCAGGTCTGGAGAGCAGCGGTGGGAGGTGGTTGCCTGTCTCTTCCCCCTCTTCATCCCAGCAGTCAGGCGAGTGCTCCCCTTTAGTTTCAGACGTGTCCTTTCCCCTTAGTATTACTGACTCCTCTCCTTTACATTTCCTTCCTTTTGTTCCTCCACTGCCTGAAATTTCAAAATGCAGATCTTTCTCAGAGCTGGCAAGAAGCTATTTTGATTCATGAGGAGGAATTTCAGGTGTGGCCATCTTTACATAACCTTTTTTTAATTGCTCATTAAAGTGTAACAAGTTGCTGGGGATGGGAATTAATTTCTTTTTCCCCTTGCAGGCAGCAGTGGCATGCCAAGGTCAATGAAACCTCAAAAACATCTATCTAACACCTGGTCTGCTGGGATTGCACTGCCGCTGACAGATGTACATTTTTAACCTGGCTGCTACATATTCACTTAACCTGCTGTCGGAGAGCAGAGGGAAAGCACAAACAGGGAAAGCATTGGATTTTTCTCATGTGAAAATAGCTCCCTTTTCTTTCATATTATTTTTTTTAAAGATAAAAGAGAAGCAAGCTGCTGCTGGTAGCATTGGGAACACTTTTTCCTCAGCTGATCCAGCTGTACAAACCCACACTTGAGTCCAGGGAGTCAGGTAGGGGAAGGAGTTAATGGGCTGTTAAATAATTTGGATGCTCTGGCTAGTTTTATGAGGCTCAGAAGTAGTTTCCAAACCTGAGGACTTTGTGGTGCCGTCTGCCTGTCCCCGGTGGAGCGGGAACCGCCATCAGCAGTAGGCAGCATGCCAGCTCGGCGCAGCGAGTGTTGCAGGACGCCGGGGCAGGAGCTGCTGCAGCACTGCAGGCAGAGAGCTTCTCCGCTCGCTCCAAGCATCGGAGGTGGTCCTGGGGGTTGTGGTTTACTTCTCTGGACGGGTTATCCAGCTCTAGACTGACTTTCTTGGGCAGCCGGGGTCCGTGCTACCCAGCATTGCGGGGTGATGCCCAGAACAGCGTGTGCACAACAGTTCAGGCTGGGTTTGGCATTCCTCCTCTGCATCCTTCCCATTTGCATTTCTCCCGCAGTTGGTAGCTCTGATAGTCTTTACGACTGTTTCTTCGACTGGTTTTTACCAAATAATGTAACTGGGCTTCATTGATCCTGTCCAGTGGCTCTTTGCGTGCTGGCAGTGTAGTGCGTTAGGCTGTATGTGGTGCTTTCACCTTGCAAAACCCAGTGGTTCAGACCTATGTGCACTGGAACATTTCAGCATAATTAAGAAAAAAAGGAAATATTTTGAAACCTTTGATCTCTCCAAACAAAAAGCCTTCAGAAATTTTTGCCTCGCTTTCTTTTGTGGCAATAATTTGGTGGCTGTGCAAACACTGCAGCTTACTCCCAAATATATTAATTTTTCTTTTTGGATGGAGGAGGTTGCTGGGGTTTAGGAAGATGTACAGTGTTTCCCCCCCCCCCCCCCTTTTTTTTTTTTCTTCCTCTGTCATAGTTGTATATGCAACTTGACAAGAGATCCTGGCAGCCGCCTTCTCCAGAACAGTAAACAGAGCCAGCGCTGCAGTAGTTTGCAGATAAATAATGTATTACAGCCTGTCAAATACAGCTTTGAGCAAATACCAGTTTAAAGGGTCGTATATTGTGAATCTGAATATTATCCTACAAATCATTATTTCCCAGACCCTTTTGACTCCTTATTACATACACCGCGGCTCTTGGAACAGGTCGCCTTTTTCAAGTAACCCTAAACCTGACAG
This sequence comes from Vanellus vanellus, assembly GCF_965231255.1. Lineage (NCBI taxonomy): Eukaryota > Metazoa > Chordata > Aves > Charadriiformes > Charadriidae > Vanellus > Vanellus vanellus. The sequence goes on along the minus strand of NC_138912.1, from coordinate 38,183,953 downwards.
AATTAGTGTTAGCAATATATCTGCTATTGGTGTTTGTTTAGCCAGCATAAATAAGCTCAAAAATCATTCCTCAACTCTCTTCTCTCCATCCAAAAGTCCTTGTAGATTTAATTTTTTTTTTCTTTTGCTATCTCAATTAGAAATCAGAAGTGGCATGCACATGTTTATTTTTTCAATGCTTGCTTTGAGATTTTAGGGGCTACATAGTTTGTTTGATCGGTTTATAGGAGAAGCCTTCCTAGAAATTTAGGAGCCTGTTAAAATATAGCTAGGTATTTTGCTGATATAAGTGTTTAAAAAAGATAGAAGTTATATTGCAGGGATGCCTGGTTGCTATTAGTTTGAAGTTCAAGAATACCTACATCAAATTTACAGAAGAGATGTTTAGGAGTATATGGAAAAATAAAAACTTAAGTTGAAGATGCTGATTCTTGCACAGCAGGAGTACTGTGTTTCATGGTATTTGTGTTTAATATCCCCTTTAAAACTGTGATGTGACCATGTCTCATATTCTTCCCTGGTGTTTATGGACTGCCAAGACCCTGCAGTAACCCTCGGAGGCTCCTGGGCACTGATAGGTATGGACATAATTGCAGAAAATGCAGTGCATATCGCTTCCTCCGTGTGGCTCAGCAGTTGGTTTTCCCATCGCAGGATAAGTCCAGGGAATATAGATTCAAGTCCCAAAGCACAGACAGAGCATATTTTCCCCATCAAGTCGCCCCAGGGCTGCTGGAAGGGTTGCACCGTAGAGGTGATCAGCAAACAGCATTAGAGGTGCCACTGCTTTTTCTCTTTTTGGTGGTGCTTTAGGAAAAGTCTGAGCTGCGTTTCCATCGTGCTGTGTTGTGACAGCTGCGTCTTTCACGTTGATAGGCTTCGAGGCTCTTGCTGGTTTTGGTTGATCTTAAATGCCATTTGAATCTATGCTGAGTGCAGCCACTGGAACGGCGTGATGGTTATTTTAACAATCTTCTTCAGCAGACAAAGCAAGCAAAACAAGAGAAGCCACCATTCAGTGTACAGACTGAACCAGTGATGCCAGGTTAGGAAGGAGAAGAAATCCCGCTTTTCAGGTGTGAGGTCTTTATATCCATTTGTGGTTGTATGGTGATGCTAAACCCTCTCTGAAGGTTTTGGTGCTCTGGCATCCCTCCTCGGGCAATTGCAGAGCTGGTGTTGCTCTCTTGGGTGTAGTTTGGTCTGGGGGTAGCAATGACAATACAGCGCTTGCTGGTTTTTAAGCAGTTTTTTATATTTGCAATCTCTTATTAGACAGGGTTTCAGCACTGGGATTTCAGGTAGAAATTTCCCATATTAATGCTATTGGTTATGACAAATGTAATGAGGAGGGAGGAGAATCGGCTGGAATGAGAAGTCTTCCCCTGAGGAATGTCTGGTACCCAAACTTGACCTTTTTCTGAAGGAGGGATGTCCTGGGGGCAAGATAAAATTTCATCTTGCGTTTTCTTTTCAAAACACCACCGTGTCTCAGCCGAAGCCATGTGTCCCGACGCATTGAACCTGAACTGGAAGGGACGATTCAGCCCTTACTCCCCGACGTGTGGCACGCCAGGGCTGCAGGGCTGCGTTCACAGAGATACGATGCTGTTTGTACCCTAAACCTTCAGTTTAAATGACATTCCCTGGTTTCCCCGTTGTTTCTCAGTTTGGAAAAGTCTACATTTACAAGGTGGATGGTCCGAGTCTGTGGCAGCGTTTACAATGCTCTATCTCCGTGGTTAAGGAGGACCCGGAGGAGGTCCTCCTGCCCATGCCAGATGGCTCCTTAGCCATCCGAGCTGCTTCGTTTCCCAGCAATGAGTCTTGCAGCTGCTGGTGGCACGAGAGATGAAAGAAAGCCAGTGTCTGTGTTTTAAGAAGTTCCAGTGTGTTGGGTTAGGGTTGGGTATTTGTTGGTTGGTTGGTTGGTTTTGAATAAAAATGTTTCTTGTGGTGGTGTCTCTGAATTGGTTCAGGCTGGACGCATCTCAGAAGGAAGCATTTGATTTCCCACAGGACGTGGTGGATTGATTTAGTGGGGGGAAAAATAGTGAAGTCTGGAAGCGGAGGGATTATGGGTCTGTTGTTTTATGGTGGATCCTTGTATTGCCTTTCTATGAAGTTATGCAATTAAGGGGATGTGGAAGGAGAGAAAATTGTCTGTTTATTGGCCTTCTGCTTTCCTCGTGTGATGAAACCTTTCCTCCATGCATTGAAAAGAGAGTAGGGTTGTTTATTCAGACAGAAAGCTAAGCTAGAAGGAAGCTTACCCACATTTCGGCTTATAGAGGAACATGAAGATGTTCATCCTGTCTGATGGCATGGGTTTTTTGGTGGGTTGGGAGTATTTAACATATGTTTAAGATTATGGGTAGTCTTTTAAATGATTGTAGAACGTAAAATAATGTTCCTGGCTGCTGGGACTGGGCTAGCAATGCTTGGTTAGGTTGGGAGTGGGAGAGTGAAATGCTGTGTGCTCCATTTCTCCTGCCTTCTTACCCTCCTGTAAACGACTTTGATTTCCTTGCGCGTCACACTGGCTTTTAATGAATTTCAAAATACTGAATATGATATTTTAGGCTAATTTCTTCAGCATGTCGGACGTCCTGGCTTGTGGGAGGAACACTGGAGAGTGTTATATTTCATTATTTACTGGATCTTTGCTGGTGTGCGGATGCAGAATCCACTGCTGGCACCAAGTGGCTGCAGGTGGAAGCTGCTCCGGAGGTGTTGGACTTGCAAGCCATCTGTGGTGCGTGCATAGATTTTTGGGGCTGCGGTTCAGAGGGGGGTAGGATCCCCCCATTCCCTCCCCAGTTTCCTGATGGTGGGTGTCACGTGTGGGAGCTGCTCCATCCTTCGCTGGCTGGTGCCCTGTGATGCCAGCTGAGCAATTGCCTTGATCATGCTTTTCTTTAAGATACATGAAAGGGAAAACGGCTGTCAGAGGACCTGTTTGCTTATAATAAATCTCAGTGTGCTCTGCCCTGCATCCCATCCTTGTGAGGCTTGTTTTTTCCCCCGGAGCGGTTGGAAAAATAACCTGTACAGTAACATTACATGCATGAAGGCAAAGGGTTATGAGTACCTGGGAAAGGACACTATTTTTCCTGCCTCTTCAGATACCTGGGGGATTTTAACACTGAACGCTGTTCATAGACAATGTATTAGGTACTGAAAGAAAAATTACTTTGGGCTTTCCACCCTTCTTCATTTTCAAGTGGAGGTGATGGGCAAGCTGTGTTCTGTTGGCCAGAAGACATTCAAGCAGGCAGGAGAGCACAGATGTGGTACCCCTGCTCCCAGGCAGAGTGGTAGGAAAGGGGGTTCAGGGGTAGCTGGCTTTTTTAAAATCTGAAATCATGGTTTTTCCACTCACAAATCATTTGAAGCCAAACTTCTTCATAAACAAACACAATTGCTAACATATCAGAAAAAAAAAATAGGCAGAATTCTCTCACCAAAATTTTTTCTTTCTCTGCATCATCTTTAAATGACATCCCTTGCTCATCCCTTCTGTAATTAATTTAAATGTATCTGACACTCTCTCGGAGGCAAGTTTTGAACTTTCTTTACCCATCACTGTGATTTTGTTGCTTTTTCTCAGTTCAGTGGTGATTATATTTGAATTTGGAAACTGGTTGTTGACCAGCTCTCGTTTGCCAGTCCCTTTCTAGGCTGACCTTTGCAGTGAACACCGCTGTGTGGCTGTGTTTGGGAGGGCATACGCTTGGCTGCCAGGAACTGGCTTTGGGCATCTGTGAGTGTTTTGGTTTAACGTTAGAGGTGCTCATTTTAAAGTGAGCTAAACCCAGAATAAGAAGCATTAATTCCATGGTTTTCAGCCTTTTTTATTTCTTGTGAATGGTATTTGTATGGTGTTTTGACTCATCACTTCACCTGACTGACCACCTGTGGAAATTAAAAGTTGGAACTTTTTGGAGCCCCCAGGGAGGGGGAATGAGTTGGTTTATTCATAGGGTTTCAGGATGATTTTGTACTTTAAAGAGATTTGTATAAATATGTTATTTTAGTTCCTTCATCTTAACTTTGTGTGTGCTTTAATACAATCTCCCAACTGTGCGATAAAAGACTAAAGCTCTTTCACCTCATGCAGTGGGTCTGCTGCAGGTGAGGCTCTTGCTACTGCTGCGATGAAGACTCGGGCTATGGCAGTAGGATGGGTGTTCTACTTCGTTTTCAATAAACTTTGCAAGATGCCAAAAATACTGCAAGCATCAGCATGTTAATTGTGCTCCACGTTTCAATACTGCTGCTCAGAGCTGGTGAGATACTCGTACTTGAATATTGGAGTTATTTTTAACAGACGTTGTAGAAAGGTTTGCCTCCAGAAGGGCTTTCCCCGCCTGCCTTGGCTCGTGTCTTTGACAGACGATGCGATAGCTCTTGTTGGGTTTTATTTTCCCTGTAGTACAGAAGCATCCCTGGTGCCTGGTCTAGACCAGATTGCCCAAACCCAGAGTTTGTGTGTTTTGTTACATCTCTGTCCATCCTTTCCTTGCACGAGTGATGGTTGAAAAAGTGCCAGTAGTACCTGCTGGGAAACTTTGGGGCCAGTGCACTTTGCTTTTGTAATGTAAAAGGATTAGTGGGTGCCAAGTGGCATCAGGTAACCTCTGGGAGGAAAAATTTGTCATGTGGCTATTTGGACATATCGGTCCAGCTGCAGCTTCCTCCCAAGGAAATCCCTAAAATCTTGAGGACCAGAAGCTGAAAAAGGTAAATCACAGGAGGAAGAAGCATTTTTTCCCATTGCTTATTCTCTAGCTATAAACATTTAGTAATAGGTGCAACTAAATAAGATAACTTAATTGATCAGTTTTCAATAGTGACATTTGAGATGCAGAAGTTAGTTTGCATTGAATTTTACGAGTAATCCTGCTTAAAGCATGCTTGTCTGCCCCTCTCCCAGCTGCATGGCTCCAAACAATGATTGGAAGTTACAGCTTTATTCTTAATGTACCTACTTTCCCCAGGCAATTTGTAAACCATAGGTGTGTTTCATCATCTTTTATTTGGGAAAGTACGAGTGAGAGGAGCTGAAGGGCTCACTGAGACCCTCTGCAGCAGCAGTGGGCCGATTGCTTTGAACGTCTCAGGGTCATGGCTGAAAACGGGAAAGAAAGAGGAAAGCTGAGCTGAAACGATGTGTTTCATCATCGTGCTCCTGTTAAGACTTCTTCAGCCTGGCGTTTGGAGAATAATCCTGCTTTCTTATCTTAAAGTTGGCACCAAGAGGCTTTGTGTGAGACACATGAAGGTGAAAAGTTTATTTTAGTTTTTCTTTTCTGGTCTTTTTTGCATCCTGTAGTGCAAATCTGACCACTATCTGAATGCCTAGCTACAACAAAAACTCTTGAGGAGTCGGTCCTTTTTTATTTTCCCCGTCTGCAAGACTGCAGGGAGCTGTGCTGCCTGTGTTACCCCATATGGAGCTGCACAGTGCTCACTCCTTAATGCAGGGCAGGGGGAGAGGACCGACGAGCTTTTAGAGGCTGACTCAAGACTTTCCTAACCGTATTCGCCACTTTGAGGTTGATTTGAAATATTCGGACTCGTTTCTTAACCTTTAATAAAAGATGCTATCTTGTGCTCTGCTGAAACTTGGGATATTTGAAGGCAGTTGGTAGAAAGATACTGGTTTGTCTTTTGGGCTGAAATTGGGAATATTATAGTAGAAGAAAGCATCGATGCTGCTTTTGAAACAGTACTGACTGTGCATTTTTGTGTCTCTTGGGTACTGTAAAAATTCTTCGCATTCTTCAAACATGGCAGAAAGGACTACCTCTGCTTTTTAATGAAGAACACATACTTTTCCTCCAAATGAGTTTTCCCTCTCCTTTCCCCATCATACGAGAAGGGGAAAGGCTGGTGTTTTGTGTCATGGGTAAACCCCAACCTCTGTATCAGACAACAGTAAAAAGTGCTGTCTTTTTTTCCCCGAATACTGCGTGGGCCACTCAAGCGAAAGCACAAAGTGCTAAGAAGTAGAACTTGTCCATCTGGGAGCTGCCTCCTGCCAGTGTAGTCCATCCAAACACCTCCTGCCCTGGCGTTTCATGCATTTCAAATGCAGTAGGAATCACTTGGTATCCCACCGGGAAAAGCAGAAGTCTAGCCGATGTGCTAATAACTAAAAAATATTTACCCCCAACCTGGCATTAGCATGGAAATGGTAACAGCTCATTTGCAAACAGCCTAGTTCTTACATAGCATAGTTAAGAGCGTATATGTTAAAAGAGTATATAGCCAACCATGTCTGGGGCTCTGCCTACGCACGGATTGAAAGCAAGGCTGGTGGATCTGCCAGCTTTCATCTTCCCACCTTGATCTTAGTTGGGTGCCTTGCTGGCTTTTGTGTTAGCTGTGTAATGAAGAGCGATGGAGGCAGAAATAGTTAACTCGCCGAGCAATATAATGTCAGGTCGGTGGTACTGAGTTGTTCCGTAGGAGTTTAAGAATTAATTTTGTTGTTAAATGTCATCTTCTGGCTTGTGATCAGCTATAGTGTAGGTCAGATGTTTTCTGATAAATTTGAAGGAAATCAAATAAGGGATCCTGAATGCTGAGAGCTGTGAAACCGAAGTCGGTTGAAGTCTAACATTGATGTTTCTAGAGCCACAAAGAGGTGGAGGGGAAAAGGGATAAGATGAAATCTGCATTATTCATCTAGCAGAGACACGATGCTCAAACCCAGCACCTTCCCAAGACAGGAGAATTGCTCTTCCCTTCTCCCCAGCACCAAAAGTGCAACTAGTGCTGCAGAGATGGATTAATGAAGACTGTTCTCTGCTGAAGGGCGTGTGGGAAGTTCTGTTTCTTTTTTTTTAACCAGCAGCCCCCTTTATAGCAATCATAGAACCGTTCCTACATATACTTATTTCAAAGCACACACTTGCACCTTAGCCCAGTCCTGCACAGATTTTTGATCAATCGGACAAATTCTTTAGATACTTATTCAGATGTCCAAACTGGAAGCGCCTGTCAAGGACACCGTAGTATTTGTTCTTGCTTTTCACCCCTTTGGAGACCTGTGGATGCTAGCTTGGTTTCAAGTTACAGTAAGCATCCTGCCTTGTCAAGTCCAGCTCTACAAACGCTGTCCCTCCGCGAGATAAAACTAGGAGGGTCAGAGACGAAGACTTCTTCCAGAGGTTGTCCAAGGAATAGCACATAGGGGAAAACGTTGACTTTTGGATGGGAGACAGTCTTGGGGAAAGCGAATACTCAAATACATTAGGATTTCTCCCTCAGCACTGTTTCCTGCAACGTTCATTTTTAATTACAGTGCCTTTTTACACCCTTCCCCTGGACGGAGCTTTCCACTGCGCAGCCTTGTTTTCACCTCCCTTTTTTTTATGTCCATTTCCAGTTTGAGCGGCACGACCCGGTGGAGGGGCGGATCACGGAGCGGCAGTTCGGCAGCATGCTGCTGGCTTACAGCGGAGTGCAGTCCAAGAAGCTCACCGTCATGCTGAAGCAGCTCAAGAAGCACTTCCAAGATGGAGAGGTCAGTGGCAAATTCGGGAAGTTCTGGTGGAGGCAGCCGTCTTGCACTGTGCTAAGAAATGAGTAAGCAATCTCCATCATCTTAAGAAAAGCACCCGTATCTCATTAAGCAGTGCAGGGAGAGTAGATGATAAATGCTTTGCCAGCAGCAAGGAGATGAAAGAGGTGAGAGTGCAGTGGTCGGTGTCCAGATCGGGGTGTAGGCTTGTCTCTATTAAAATGGATGCTGCAATTTTCAAAATTTAAATTTGCTGAACGGCACCTTGGGTCTGCAGCCAGAATAAACATTGAAGACGTGTTCCCAGTTACTGGCTCGACTTGGATTAATTAGCTGCTGCGACTGGGCAGTTTATTATTTAGGTATGAACTTACGTGAAAAATTATTTGAATTACTCATGATTTAGAGAGGAATAAGGTTGCAGATCCTACACTTGTTAATTTAGTGAGAGATCTTGGAATAAGACAGCTGTACCGAAAGGACGTGCTTTATCAGGTAAGGCAAGTATGGGCTGCTAAATTACTACACTATTAGAATTTCACATCTGCTACCATAAAGATGGATTGTTCTTTTATTAACTGGGTTATAAACAAGGTATTCGCCCAAATGAGAATGGATGGAGAGTCTTTCGCTGCATATTGGGTTGGTCTGACTGTTTTAGAGCCTCTTTCCCCTGACCTCAGAACTGGTGTTTATTTCTTAACTTGTTTAGATGCAAAGTGTGTTATAAAACACAAACGTTGGCCAGGCCTAGTCCTTTTTTTGTCCCTTTTGGTGCCTAAACTGAACTCTTGTGATGTGCAGGAATCCACAGTTCATGTGAAGCCACCCCAGTGACTTTTTTCCCCCCCATTTTCACTGTCTTTTGCTGGTGCTGGAGGAGAATTTGGGCCTACTGAAGCAGCAGGGTGCGTAGACTAATAGGTCTCTATTAACTGCAAATAATGCCAGACAGTTAAAAACTGGAGGAAACTGTAAGTGGGCCAAAAGGCCATGCTCAGAGTTGTGTTCCTGCCAGAGGAGCCACAGTACCTGCAGCTTCTCATGGCCTTGGGGTGCCAGAAATAGTGTTTTTTTGCAGATTCCCTTGTGTTTTGTAGAAAAATAAGCTCAATACTTAATAGGCTGTTATCAATGGATGGTGTCAACATGTCATCGGAGCTGAGACACGCTGCGTGTTAATATTTGGAAATCTCACTTCTGAAGCTCTTTGTCGCCGGCTTAAATAAGACCATTGATGTTGCCAAGGTTGTGTGCGTTTATTTGATCTTTGAGCGAGACACTGCAGATTTTGGCTTTTCTAATACCTCTGCTCACTTCGAGTTTTAATGGGAATCATTTGATTTCTCATGGAAAAAATACTTAATACTGGTGTGTGTCTAACAGAAAATATCAGGTCTGTTTTTAACATTCCCAAAATGTCAATTATTTTCCTGTGATTTGGTGTTTTTTTAATACTATATACATATATACACACATTATTGAACAGTAGCTGGGTGTGTGAGAAATTAGGCAGTTATTTTGGAAGGTTTCTTACAACAGATGTTTTCTTCCTTTCATGTGTAAGGCAAGACCCTGACATCTGTGGCAGAGGAAGAACTTTTTATTTTTACCTTATTCCTCATCCCCGAATCAGCCAGATTTTCTATTTGCAGATAACTGCATTCAGAGCAAGTCTTTTTCTTTCTTTATTCCAAGGACTTTCAAGAAGAGAAATTGGGGAATAGGACAAAAAAAAAAAAGACATTTGCAAGAAACAGAATCGGTGGAAAACACACGATTCCTTAGACCAGCGGGAATGGAACACCCAAAAACCCTAAAACGAGATGGCCTTTTTAACAAGTACAAGATATTTAATGGTTTAAGGAGATGTAAAGGATGCAGGAAGCTCCAGCTGCTTTGCACTGGAAGCAGATAAGCCTCTTTGGCAGCCAGAGCAGCTCAAAGTCAATGCTTATGCAGAGCTAAAGAAATCAGGCACTGAAATCCTCCACTTCAGTAGGTTTTAACTCACGGAGAATCCAGACTGGTGCCTAACTCTGCATTGTCTTTTAAACAAGAGAACCTTTTTTTGAAAGTTTTTGGTTTGTTTGGGTTTTTTTTCCCCTGGGATATTTTAGAAGACTGTATCCCTTGCAGATTTGTGTGCAGCACTTTGTATCTAAATACACTTACGTACTTTTATTGGATCACCCTGGTGCAGCTGTCAGTGTTTTTATGTAGCTTAAATTTCCCCGTTGCTTTAGAAATGGGACGGCCGTGACCAGAATCACATTAACCACCTTTCGAACTTTCTGGTGAACTCATTCAGGGATGAGCTTGCAAAGTTTTCTTTGTAAATGAATGGAGTATTAAGCCAGAGAACATTCTCCTACTTGAAACTGCAGAAGCTCACTCGACTCTGGATTTGTTTCTTCTTCCATGTTTGTAACCCAGACATCTGCCGAGCAAGCAGCTGCTGAGGTCAGGCTCTGTTTTACCTCCCCTCCTACAAAAACAGAGCTGAGCTGGTGCTATCCACTCTCCCCCTTCGGCTCCCAGACCTCAAAGAGATGTTAAAGCCACCCAGCCACTTCCTTTATCCTGCAATACTTTCCAGTCACTGTACACCTTGTAAGTCAGAGGGTTTATGATGCAAACATGTTTTGCAGGAAGAGTTTTTCTCCAAATCCCTTCTTTTCATGCTTCGCTAGCCCACTTTTGTAGCAGCGTAATATCAGTATCTGCCTGGTTTACGAACCTGCTGTAACTCCCCTCTGTGCCAAAAGCACTAGGGGCTTTGACTTGCTATTGCTTTCCAAAGAAAGTGGGAGTAAAATAATTTTAATAGTGCGATGATGGGAGGGGAATGGCAGTAATTGTACCAAACCCACCTGGCAAGCTTTACCTTGGAAATGCTGTTTACCTTGTGAGTGCTTTCTTGTGAAATCTGCCGAACATCATCTTTATTGTCTGATGCAGTTACCTTTTCTGCACAAGGCAACGCCGGCAGCCTCCAAAATGTTAAAGCTCTGGTTTAATCTAACCTTTTTGCTACAGAGATTCAGTATCTCTGTCCACATGAAAGCCCAGATTTGGAGGATACCCACGGTTTTACACAGACAGCAATGCTGTTTGGCCTTGACATCTGTGCCGTTTCCTGGTGGGAAATTCCAGGAAAATGCAAAGTTGGAGCTCTTCGCTTAGAATAGCGGTTGAGATGCCTTGCCGCCACTGCTGCAAAGCTCAGATGTCCCAAACAGAGCAGGTAAACCACAGCACAGTGTCTTCTGCTGGCCTGAAAGTGTCTGTGTGCCTCCTGATTCCTGCAGGCTTTCCACATTTTTAGTGCTCTGCTCCCAGGCAGGAGCATGTCGATAGGGAAACGCATAGCAGGGAGACATCCAGATGGGCATCTGAATTGCAAAGATCTTTTCTCCTCTAGATCTGTTGTACAAAACAGGAATCTTTGCGGTACTTCCTGTGGAAGTACCCAATATATTTTCTTTTTTTGTTAGGACCTCATTTTGATTCTGCCATACATCTTTTAGTATCCCGCTAGGGAAGCGGAGCAGGTAGAAATTTAAAGAAAGCTCCCCATACAGTAACTGGGGATTTATTTTGGGTCCATTGTCCATGTGTGCATTTTGCTATCTCATCCTTTTTGGTCTGGATCCATAAATCCAGGGCTGACAGAGCCTGCTGTTGCATTTGTTGATGTGCATGCTGTGCAATGTACATCGGTGGTGCATTGCCACACACTCAGTTACAGTGAAGATAGGAACAAGCTGCAAATTTTCTGTAGTTCTCCTGCTTACAATTCTAGGAGCACCGTGTCTGTATGAGAAGATCAAAAAAATATGCTTTTTCTTTCAAAAAAAGATAGGTGGCTTCTTTCCTGATTAGAAGTTGTTGGGAAGAGTTTGAGCAGGGTTACAACAGATCATATAAATTTATATTTGACAGTACCCACTGAACTTACGCTCTTCCATCCAGACCATGAAACTGTGCCATGTTATGCAGTTGGGATTTTTAGTATCTTGCTATATGAGTCTGTCGTGCTAGACAGCACAGGAGGAGCCTGAACCTGAACTCCTCTTGACAAGCTGATTTATCTCTTCCAGAGAGGAAGGCTGAGTGGTTATTACTGTAGCGATGATTTACCTCCTCCGTTGGCTCCAAGCCGTGGCTGTGGTGGGGGAGTTTGGAGGCTGCAGCTCTTGTCCCAGCACTGATGCACTCATGCTGGAGCTAAATGGGTGGATAAAATGGGGTGTTGTGTAGTGTAACCGGGTGGGGGTCCTGGACCTGCACTCCTTGGCAGCTGCTCTCCCAGTGGGCTCCTTGCTGGTTGGATCGGTGCAGAGAAGAGCACGTCGCTTATCCCCTGTCTGCCCATCGGCTGTGTGGGGATGCAGCAGTGCCAGCGCGGGGGTATTGCCGTGACTATCTGGGTGCATGGCTGTAGGTGCACACCAAGCACATGCTCGCTCATCCCAGGGTGAGCCAAGCCCTGGGTGACTGCTGGGAAGTAGAGCAGACGGCAATCCAGCCCCACAGCCATCCTGCCACCAGCAGCAAAGCTAACTGGGGCACATCTATATGTGCTGTGGTTTGCAGTGTCACCTGCTGTGACACTGGGTGAGACGTGGATCCCCCGAGGGATCCCTGAATTTCTTGGGAGAGACCGTGCAGCACTTGAACTATTTCATTATTGTCATTGCAAGTGTGCAGACTTGAAAAAAAAAATTATACGAACTCGCTTGTAGTGGTCTCCTGCATCACAGCCACAGGCTCCTAGTGTGTCCATTCTTCTGGGCAAGAGCTGGCTGCAGAGCGAGGGACACAGAAATGCTTTTTGGTCTCTGCTACCACTGACTGCGCATAGGTAGGTCCCTTCCCGTTGCACAACTAGTGGAGCTGGGAGAGGAGCAGAGATGGTTAACAAAAGTACGGATCGCAACCAGTATCTGCAGGTGCCAAGGTGTTTTGAGTGTGCTGATTAATTCCCTTCTGGCTACATCTTCGAGTCACTTTGTTGTTTGTAATCCAGCTAGTGTGACAATCTTCTTTTTCCCATCACTAAGACTGTCTTTTTGCTGTCCTAGGGTCTGACGTTTGAGGAGGTGGAGAGCTTCTTCACTTTTCTGAAGAACATAAATGACGTGGACACAGCTTTGAGCTTCTACCACATGGCTGGAGCTTCGCTTGATAAAGGTATTAAAGCTTCCAAGATGGACAGGTGCTGAAAGCTTGAGGGAGCACGACTCATGCTGTGTCTTTGGAGTTGGGAAGATGTCGAATGAGCCCAGGCTGACAGGTTAAAAACATACCAAAATCACAGTTCCTCCCTGTAATCAGAGGTTTAACTTGCTATGTCCATGGATAAAGAGGGATTTCAGGTTTTATACTTCCCCAGTTTTGCATATAGAGGGGGGGGAAAAAGGCTGAAATGTACAGCCTGAATAGATTAGGAAGCAGTGATTTCATAGTGACTGATTAGTAAGCGTTGATATCATGGTGATATCTTCAGCAGGACCATTCAGGCCTGATGCGTGCAGAGGCAAGATGACCTAGTGAGTATATTGGTCAGGCTGTGGGACCAGAGCACAGGCACACCAGTGTTTCTTCTTCATCCCTGTCTCCTGGAGTGAGGTCTTGTCTCCTTTTACAAAGTACTTGAAAAATTACTGTTGGCAAAGGCAAGCGGTATTATAAGAAGTATTCTTGCAAACTGTATCTTCTGTAGAGTGATTGATGCGGCAGAGGCACTAACCAGCAGTGGAACGTTTCAACCCTTGTTTTGTTGTGGCTTTGCTTAAAAATGTGAGGCTTTGCTTAGAAATAAGAGCTGTGTGGCCAGATGCTGTGTTTCTGATCTGAAATCCAAGTAATGGCAAGCATCTTTGGAGCTTCCAGGTGTGCTGGAGGGAAGGAGGGGGATCTCTGGAACCCCACTGAGGTCCCAGACTGAGCGTTAAAGTCTGTCCAGAGGAGGCTGTTTCCAGATAACCCACAGTCCAGAGGCTGCGTATGGCCGGAGGAGCTGGTTGAGTAAATCCCAGAGCTGGTGTTTCCTGGGGAGTTTGGTAATGGTGTGGTTTATTGATCAGACTGATCCATATCCTTCTTCATCTCATCGTGTTTTTCCTTTTCTAAGCTAATCCGTATCAGGTATGTTCTCAGATCTGACACACTGAATATTTTTTTTTTAAAAAAACAACATACCGTGCATTTAAAAAAAAAAAAAAAAGTCCAACTCTCTGCTGCCAGGATCTGTCACAAATGCGTGCTTTTCTTTTCTAGATCTATTTTTTTAAGAATTGTTTTAGTTTTGTTTGTTTTTTTTTTAAACACTCAAACTGGGAATATGGAAAAAAAAATGGCAAACTCATTAAAAGTTTTTTTAGGCTATGTGGAAACTCTTTTCTGCTAGAAAGTTAAAGCTGATGTATTTAGGCAGCTGCAAAATTAAATGTTTTGGAAGTAAGCTATTCTTCCAACTGGTGCTGTTGTGGGACTATTAAGACATTAATAGGTTTTGGGACAGTAGATTTACAAAGGGAGTCAAATGTGTCACACCTCTTCTTGCATGTGTCAACAGCCCTCCTCATCTTTGATTTTTTTGGGAAAATCATCTGTACTCTTTGTTTTAGATCACTGTTATTTTAAGACCTAAAGTTAAAAGAACCTGATAGGTTGTTCTTTCATTTAGAAGTAAAAAGGAGCAGGAAATACCGTATATGAAATACAGATGTGCTGCTGCTGTGTAGACCCCTTTCTGCAGCATCCCACGAGGAGGTAATAGCCCAGCAAATCCAGTTTACTCAGTGTCTACAGTAAATCAGCAATTGCACAGTCGTGGAATATGTATTTGTGGAGTATTTAGGTCCATGCGCAGTTGGTAAATCAGTGTGATTGCTGTTTAATTATGTGCGATTAATGAGCTTGTGCTGGAGCTGCAGCCATTGAGCTGGGAGTCCTTTGGAGTAAGAAACCTCAGGAAGGGTTGATGGTGTGGCTTCAAACCGCTGGCAGGCTCGGCTGTCCCCGCAGCCCCCTCCCTGCCTGCAGGGTCCCAGCTTTTGGGAGAGATGTCTTCAGGCTTGGGCAGAAGAGGAGGGTTGTCCTGCAAATCCCCTCTTCACGTGTGTCTGGTAGCTGCCACGAATTACCCCTCGTGTCCTCCTGTGCTGCTCAACCCAGAGATGCTCCTGTGTATCTGGCAGGAGGGGTGAAGAGAGCATTTTGCTGTGGTCCTAACGAAGGCACGAAGGCTTTGTATCACAAAGCCACAGTGATACACCTGGGTTTTGCAACACGGATCTGTGTGTTGCCCTGCCTAAATTGTCTGTGCATTACCCGTTTCCATACGTGTGCACTCCGAGTCTGGATATTGCACCCACAAATCAATAAGTGATAAATGAGGTGTACTCTTCCAGAAAGTCAAGCTTTCACAAGGTTGCTTATTAAAAACCAACAAATGTAGAAATTACTCATCATATGGGAGGGAGAGGAAGAGTTTGTGTATCAAATAAATTGCTGCTAACTTAATGCAGCAAACGTTATTATAATTTTAGAAGACCGTTTAAAGTTTAAGAGGAAAAAAAATAGATGGCACCAAACAGCCATAGCTTGACAACCACTTTTCTGTGTTGAACTAAGTAGCCTCTTCTTCTAAAAAGGATCATAAACCTGTATTTTAATGACCCATAGAATAACACACAGATTATTTGTTGGACCATCTTTCATTTTACCAGGAACTTAATAGCTCGTCATTCTCTTAAATCATAAGCATTACTTAGAAAACTTTCCCAGCCTGGGCTTACAGCCTGGCAGCAGGACAGGAGCTGAATTTGTCGCTTATTCCCCTTTTGAGGCGAGGGTGTGAATTGCACATTTTTTTGGCACCGTCTGCAGCCAGACTTTCCAAGCAGCCGTTCTGCTGGCACCGGCAGATAGCCACGGCATAACTCCTTTGTGTTTCAGGGCAAGGCACAGATGCGTTTCGCTAGAGATGGACCAAAGCGAGGGGAGACGGCTGAGCCTGCTGCTTGCTCCGGTGGCTCGGAGAGGGGCTGGAGCCCAGGAGGGGTTAATGGAAGAGCGCTTTGGAGCATGAAATGGCTGCAGCCTTGGCAGGGAATTTGGAAGGAGGTAGGGGTGAGTTTTGAGTGCAGCAGGTAGTTGTTATCGAATTGCAGTTTGCTTTAATCTGCCTTCAGAGATGGATAAAAGAAGTCAGTCTCCGATGGAGCCACAGCTCAGGTGGCTCCTCTGGAGTAATCCCATGTAGTCAACCCTGTTAGCTGTGGGTGGTCAGGACATCTGTAAGGTGGGTGAGGTTGGCAGGGGTCTCTAGAGACCCTCTAGTCCAACAGGGTCACCTACAGCGGCTTGCCCAGGGTCACCTCCAGTTGGGCTTTGGGTATCTCCAAGGATGGAGATGCCACAGCCTCTCTTGAGTGTGTAAGAAAGCCTGGATGAGTATTTGGGATAATTTGTGAGAAGGAGGAGCCGAATGATGAAATCTGGTGTCTTGCAGAGGCAAGTCAGGGTCATGGATTGTCACCTTTGCTGTGCACTGACAGATCTGTGTCTACACCCTGATGCAGAGGGACTGTGGAAGTGCTTGGCACCTTCTTCTCAAGCAGGAGGGATCTGGAGCTCTGCTGCCCTTTGGTTTTAGTATGTGCACAATTGCAGTGTGGTTTTTGCCAAGCACTGATACAGCGAGTGGTTGGGCAAAGCTCTGTCACAGCAGAGGATGCCTATCCGCAAGGCTTTGAGAAATCAGGTTGCTGTAACCCTGAGGACAAGATCTCCATAGATCAACAGCTCCTAAAAGATACTGAGTACCTTTCAGTTTAGAAACAACTTTCTGTGTTGGAATCTCTTTCTTTACTTATTTATGACTGCGAATATTATGTAAACAGTGGATCGGCTCTGCCTTTGATGTAGTAGCTCCACTTTTTCCCCAGAAGCGTGATCTCCTTGACTTTCCATCATGCTTCCTTTGATGTCAAAACAGTTTCTACTCAGCTGTAGGGCTGCAGCATTGTGTTTTGAGAAGAAAAAGAAAAATGTGCTGTGCCACAGGGTTGCGTAGGGTTTGTACATCTCTTCTGGATGGATGTTCAAGTATGTACACATGTGGATGATCTGAAAAAAATTAAATACGTTTTTGCTAGCTATATTGTCAATAACAGCATCCGATGTTTCCAGCTGGGATGCCTAAAATGAAACGTGCGTATCAATGCGAGACCCTACATAGCCTGATTTCTGGGAGCCCAAAATACATGTCTTGCCTCTTGCAGCCTGGGACCGCCCAGGGCAGGGAGCCCTGTGCCCATCACCCTGGGTGACCTTCAGGAAACAAAGGCAGCAGCCCAGTTGCCTATTATTTTGGTCAAATGTGTGATTAATCTCAAGACAGAGGAAAAAAATAAAAAAGTGAAGTTTGCCATCTGGCGAGGCTGTCGCCCATAGAAAAGCCCTGTTCGTAAGTGCTTGGTGAGGCATTACTCACAGTGCGGTTCTGGGAATTGGAGTGAAAAAGATAACTGTGTCAGACGTTAAACTTGCATAAAATACTCAGATGGCTCATTAAAGGAGCCAGTGGGCGACACCAAGACTTGAAATTTTAAAAGCTGCATAGCTTTTTAAGATAGAAACATGGAACTCATTTTTGGTGGTGTAAAATCCAGGAGACTTTCCTGCGTAGAGATGGATGCAGCCATCCCTAAAACCCCAAATCTGGACAAGCTTTGTTTTAGGAGATGTTTCCCCAGGCAGCACCTATTTCATTTTGCAAAATGGAAAGAAAAAACACTGGGAGGTTTACTTCAATTTTATTTGCCTCACCGAGATGCCTTGTAGTCTGGAGCATGTGTGTGAAAGTAGAAAGCAGAGACACTTGCCCCTTCTTTATGACTCCTTAAAAACCACCGAAATCGTTACTGAGCACAGCACAGTCATGCAGCCCCTGTGAAATAACGTTTTTGGAGAATTTTTGCATCGAGCAAGAGCAACATGATGGAGGCGACACTTTGCGCAGTTGGATTAATAACAGAGGAAGCAGTAACTGGTGGCTGCAAGTACAAATTACAGCTGGTAAAACAGCAGCCGTGAAAAATAAATAAGCACACGTCAAAGACAAGGGAGGGATCAGGCAACACCCTGTAGAGGCTTAAGGAGGGGAGTGAAAACCCGGCAGAAAAATATGACTTATAATTAAAGAAATCATTCTGTCACTGTTTTTTTTAGTATTGGGCTATAACAAATAACTTCTTCAGTAGAAGGGTCCCCAGAGCACCAGAAGGAGAGGATGGTATGGAAGCTTGGTTGAACACCTTTAGAGAAGATTTACATTTAAAAGGAGTTCAGTGAAATTCGGTGTTGCTGTCTGAGGAAATCCAGATTTACTTTTGCTGCCTTGAAGGTATGAGCCTCCGCGAAGAGATGGCTTATAGTGCTTAAAACTTCTGTCATTGCTGAAGCTGAGAAGCTTTAAAGTGCCTCCCCAGCAGAAGGGGGGGGGGGGGGGAGCTGAGAAGTAAGTTTGGATAAACTTTTTTTTTTTTTTTTTTTATCTAAACCTCTTCTACTTTCTTGAGCTTTACATGTTACTGAAAGCCCACAGCAGCGCATGTGGCAGGTAGAAGTTACAGGGTACATTTAGGGAATGAGCATTGCCTAATTGGGAAAGAGAAAGGTGCCTTTTACAGAGGCTTATATAAAATCCAGAGGCAGGGCATTTATCTTGGTAAAAAAGACTATCCCATCCACCATTCAGCTCCTACATTTGCTGCCACGTCCTGTTCGTGGTGTTTGATCCAAGAAGTCCTATAAATACTGCATTATACCCATGCAATTTATAGTCACCCTCTCCTCTGGTCTGGGCTGTGTGTGATGCTGGCCATCAGTCCCGCCCTCTCAGATCAAGGGGGAAAGCTGAAGGCAGCTTTGTCATTTAATTTGTGAGGATTTGATGTCAGTGTGAGCTAATTAAATGGTGGACTATTAAAGCCCTTTTTGGAGGGCTGCTGCCATCTAATGTGCCCACTCGCTTGTGTTGCAGTTTGTTCATTCGATCGTGTTGCATTGCGCTGGCTAATTTGTGCGTATTCAGAAGGAAGGAGAGCCAAAAGGAAAGGGATGTGTGGATGTGGTGGCTGTCCCTGCACATAAAACGTGAATTTCCCCTGTTTTCTTGTTATCTAAGTTTTCTTGAGAGCTGTGCCGTGTGTGTGGCGCGGTATGTTCTGCAGCCTTGGTTGGTGTGGGTGGGCTGGGAGGGATGCGCGGTCTCCCCACGGCTCGGTTGGCAAGGTTTGGCTGTAAGGCTGGGGAACAAAATTAATTCAGGTTTGCTTTAATGATTGCATTGCTTCTGCCCTCCCCAAAGCAGGCTCTGGCTGCCAGCAGGACATGCACAGAAGCAGTGGCCGTATCCTGACTTACGGTGCCAAAACTGAAATATAGAGTAATAACTGCAGACCAGAGCAACATCTCTCATGTAGGAAAGGATTTTAACTCAAAAAGAATAATCACGGGGAAACAGTACGTGCCTACCTAGATATATATTTTGAATCCACCTCCTGTTTAATTTCAGTTTTCTCCTCCATTACTTAGTAAAAGGAGGGATTTTATAGGGGAAGAAGGACCTGGTGATGGCTGCGGATTCCTCCCCCAAAACCCCAAACCTCACTCGGGAGCAGAAATGGGGTGGAAGGAAACAATAATCTGAACATTCATGGGGAAAAAAAAAAAAAATGTCCTACTAGAAACGCTGTATGCAGTTTCTAGTTAATCTGGTTACGGTGCTTATTTTTCCTTTCTGACATAAAACTATTCAAAAATTCTGAAGGGCCAATAACTCTGCAAAGGGTCCAGAGTATATGAACCCAGAAGAATGCTGTGGATGAAAGCAGAGGCTTTTTTTTGGTTTCAGTCTGAGTTTGTGTTGCACCACTTCCCTCTTTTGCACGGCTGAAGGGGAGCGCCGCAGCTAAACGTTCATCCCAGTTGCTGTGAGCTCGCTGCCGTGGTGCAAAGTCTCTCCGGATGGGGTTTCCATGGGTCAGACTTTGTAGGGCAGCAATTTAACTTAAAATACACTCATGTTCATGCAAAGCCTTTCTGTTTTATTGAGTATCTGCAAAGTAGCAGAGTGTTTCAGCCCTGACAAACAGTGACAACCAACGTTTTCCTCCTTCAATTAGCAGGTGTCAAAGGGAGACTAGAGGGCAGCCAGACACACGCGTATGCATGTAGGGAAACAGCTAAACCAGCCCAGTGAGGGTTTGGTTTTTTCCATTTATGCAGTAAAATCTACTGCATAACCCTGCCAGATTGATAGCTCCGCGGATTGCTCTTTTGTAGAGGCGTGAATAAAACTACCGCTCGCTTCTTCGCTGATGAGCTCAGCTGCCAGTCTAGAGGGGGGAAGTGAAATAATTCGTTACAACTCTCTATTTTATTGCAAGGTTAACCTCATCTTCTCGCTGCAGAGCCTGTTGCAGGGAGAGGGTGGATGGGTTCGTTCTGCAGTTATTGGCGCTGGGTTGTTTAACAGGAAAAGTGTTTTTTATTATTCCCAGCCTGTTGGAATAGTGCTTTCATATAGCATGATCTTTGCAGTGCCATCAGAAGGAGCTGCCTTGTTGATCCAGGAGAGTTTTCCCACCCGGTGTTTGCTGCAACGCTGGCACTTCTTCTGATTTTGTAACCAAAGCAGGGGAAAAAAACCCATCTCATCTCAGTGTTTTTAATGTTTATCTCGAACACGTGGATAACAGCACGTCGGTGCTCACCAGCTGCCCCTCCACACCCTGTGCAGTGTTGCGGTAGGAAGGCATGGCTTTGAGGAACCTGGTTTTGAGGCATGTGTTGAGGACAAAGCTTATTTCAAACCTCTCTGTACATGGTATATTTTTGTGAAGGCAGTTTTCTGTGGAGGAATGAGTATCTTCCCCTCCTCTGCCTGTGCTCACAGTGGTCAGCAGATCATGACGTCTCGCTAACCTTGTGCCCTCCTCCCGTTGCAGTGACGATGCAGCAAGTGGCCAGGACGGTGGCCAAGGTGGAGCTCTCCGACCACGTGTGTGATGTGGTGTTCGCGCTCTTTGATTGTGATGGTGAGTGACCCCGACCTCGTCTTATTCCTCTCGGCCAGGCTGAGTGAGAGTCCATCCGGGGTAAGAAATACAGAGGAAAAAATACCAGCCATGAAAGCTTGCCATGTCCTCGGCTCTTCTTGCTGTGCTACTGTCCGGTCTTTGGCCGTGGGTCTGTACTGATCCTCCTGCCCTTCTAGGAAGGCTGTCTGATGGTACCCAGTTCCCAGGTTGTTGATCTTACAGCACTGGATGCCAGTGTTTGCATCCACAGCTCGCTACACAGCTTTTTTTTTTTTTTTTTTTTTCTTTTTCCCACGCAAAACTACTTTGTTTAACAAAATGAGCTGTTGTGCTCCAGTGTTGGAAACGAGCCTATCTGGTACTTTATCTCCAAAGTCCTGGACAAATATCAGCTTAATTAATTAATGGCAGCTCTGTGCCCTGCTGGGAAGCTCACTGCTTTGCTGGCCCACAGAGGATGCAAGCGCTTCAGGGTAGCTTGTTGCCACACTGAAGCTGTCTCGGTTGATTTAATGAGAATTATTGGAGTCTTTGCCACCAGGGGATGATGGCAGTAATTCAGACTTGGAAAGAAGGAAAGTAGCAAAATTCTGCATTTGCCCCAGAACTATCGAGCCAAAACCAGAGACCTCGGTGGTGCCCTGCTTCTCCGTGTCCAGTCACTGTGATCTGGTGGCTTTGAGCGGCAGCAGTGATGTGTAAACAGGCAGTTGTTTGCTTTCTGGTATAAATATGGACATTTAAAAAAATCTCTTTAATTATTTTACTCCTTCTTGTCCCTCTTGCTTTCAGCCCCACCTGCTTCTTTGCATCTTTCTAAGGTTGCATCTCTTATTTTTCTCTGTGCTTCAGTGCCCCTTTCTGATACGATCCTCAAACCAGATGATCAGGCTGGAGATTTGAGTGAACTGAAGCGTAGCTGAATATTCTCCATTGGCATCCTCTCATAGGAGAATCTGCTAAATATTTTGATAGTAAACATTTGGGGGGAAAGACTGCAGTTGCCAAAGGAGTCCCTGTAAGGGAGCAATGAAGTAGAAAAGCAAGCACAGACCTCTCTTTTTTGTGTCTGTGTTTTCACTCCATTGGTGCTTATAGATATTACCATGCACGCATCAAAAACCTGCAGCACTGGAGGGAATTTTACTTGCCCCTTGATAGTTTGCTGGAATTTCGCTGCCCAGATTTGCATTTGGATGTAAGGGCAGGGAAGAAAGCTCTCAAATGAAGAAACTCGTTCATGAAATACAAATGATGCAGCTCCCTGTATCAGCCAGAGAGGGTCGCTCCCCTTTGATCTGGGGAACCAATGGCACTGGCGGGTTTGTTTCTTGAGGATTGATGTCCCTCATATTTCTTCTGTGCCTAAAGACGGGTTGCTTTCCTGTGCTGCTCCCCAGAATTCAAAATCAGTGCTATCAGCTGTGCGCTGCAGGCAGGGGAGCAAAACAGGCAACGGGATATGTGTGGCATGGTGGCAGAAGGCATCAGCCCCTCAGCAGACAGACATCAGGCTGTCAGTCACGCCATAGCTTGCGGCTGTCCCCTCTGATCAACCAGTGCCTTAAATAAAAATTCCAGAGGTTTTAATTTATTGGTGGTTAAGGAACTCCAGAATAAAATTTGCTCCAATTTCCTATAATCTTATTTTTAACATAAATTTAATTGACATAATTCTCAGTAACCTCACTAGA
This sequence comes from Vanellus vanellus, assembly GCF_965231255.1. Classification (NCBI taxonomy): domain Eukaryota; kingdom Metazoa; phylum Chordata; class Aves; order Charadriiformes; family Charadriidae; genus Vanellus; species Vanellus vanellus. Next base: position 38,161,607 of record NC_138912.1, on the reverse strand, counting down.
TTACTTTAATGAATCTTCCCCTTCTACTCCATTAAGAAAAATCTGTGCTCTCTTACCCCATACTCCCATAATTTCCTAAATCACTTAAAGTAGAGAGTTTCTTGCGGGTGTGTGGGCATTTTCTTTTGCATTTGCTTTTCTGCCTTCAAGCTGCAGCTCTCCAGACCCTGCAGGATGTGGCTGTGCCAGGCTAAGCAGGGCAGCATCCATAGGGTTGGGATTTAAATGCTGGGGTTCGTTGACCCTGGCTCAGCGGGATATTTTGGGAGCTGGAAGCCAAACGTGATTTCAGTCTCTGCAAGAAATGATGCTAGTGGCTGCTGCCCTCTAAAGTTAGCGCATGCAGGAAGGAGGTTGTCGGTGGGTTTTAGTATTATTTTTTTTCTTCTTGCAGGGAATGGCGAGCTGAGCAACAAGGAGTTTGTTGCCATAATGAAGCAGCGCCTTATGAGAGGCTTGGAGAAGCCCAAGGACATGGGCTTCACGCGACTCATGCGGGCCATGTGGAAATGCGCCCAGGAGACTGCGTGGGACTTCACCATGCCCAAGCAGTAGCGGGGTCAGGGAGGAGCGCCTGGCTTCCCCGTCTCAGCCCTGCCGCCAGCGCTGCTGCTGCAGACACCTGCAGGGTGGCACCAGGCTCTGGCGAGCCCAGACTGTTCGTAACAGGAGATGTATGTAAATCGAATTTAGAAATCGAAGCCTGTTGGAGTTGCAGCTTCTGCTTGCCGCTGGCCCCTTAATATTCCTCTCTCAGGAAAAAGAAAAGGACTTTTCTTACTGCCACCACAGCTACTTCCTGATGCTCCCTGCCTGCAGAGCTGGGCATCCAGCGAGCTGGTGGGGCTGCAATCAAATCACTTTTATTTAATGTTATTACAACATGGCATGGGGTTTATTTTAATTCTTAGATTACTCCTAAGGAAGAAGCTGTGGGATCCTTGCGCATATCGTACCGGTGGGACCGAGGAGCATAGGCTGGAGCAGCAAGGTGGTGAGAGCACCCCAGAATTTTAGTCAGCCAGATGCTTCGTGGGGACTGTTATTTTTTTTTTTTTTTTTAAACGAGGAGCCTTCTCTGTGGGGAATCACCATTCTGTACCGGGAGCAGGCTGAATTATGTTATTTGCCAAGTAAAGCATCGTGTAAAGGTTGCTGACAACACTGTGGCTCGTGGTTCATCTCTTCAGCTTTGCTCCAGCTTTTTGCTGGTTCATCAACCAAGTCTGGGTGATGAGTCGCCAGAGACGGGGCGTTCTGGGAGGGGGGAGAAAAAAAAAATCATAGAAGGGCTTAGGTTGGAAGGGACCTTGAAGATCATCTTGTTCCAACCCCCTGCCCTGGGCAGGGACACCTCCCCCCAGCCCAGGTTGCTCCAAGCCCCGTCCAACCTGGCCTTGAACCCCTCCAGGGATGGGGCAGCCACAGCTTCTCTCGGCAACCTGTGTGACTGAGAGTGAAAAATCTGAAGCGTCTGAATCTCTCCTCTTTCAGAGTAACACTGTTCCCCCTCATCCTATTGCTACACTCCCTGACCAAGAGTCCCTCCCCAGCTTTCCTTTAGCCTCTTTAGGGACTGGAAGGGGCTCTAAGGTCTCCCTGGACCCTCTTCTCCAGGCTGAACACCAACAACTTTCTCAGCCTGTCCTCACAGCAGAGGGGCTCCAGCCCTCGCAGCATCTCCGGGGCCTCCTGCTGTTGGGACCCCCAGCGCTGGGGGCAGCACTGCAGAGCGCAGCAGAGGGGCAGAACCCCCTCCCCGTTGTTGATGGTGTTCCAGAGCAGGAAGGCCCAAGGCGCTGGAGGGACCGCGGCCGCCATCTTGCCGCTCCCGACCGAGGACGGGTCGCTTGCTCGCGGTCGCTGAGGCCAAATTCCATCCCGCCGGGCCCCGCCTCGCCGAGGCGGGCCGCCCCTGACGCCATCAGGCCGCCTGTGACGCCATCGGCCGGCGCGCGGCCCCGCCCCGCCCGGCCGCCGCCGCCGCCATGGAGTCGAACAGGGACGAGGCGGAGCGGTGCATCGGCATCGCGCTGGCCGCCGCCAAGGCCAACCAGCCCGACAAGGCCCGCCGCTTCCTGGAGAAGGCGCAGCGCTTGTACCCTTCGCCGCGGGTCCGCGGTGAGCGCCGGGCGGGGGGAGTAGGGGGGTGGTGCGGAGGGTCCGGGAGGGGGGGGTGGGGGGGAGGGCCGGGGGAGCGGGGCCTGCGCCGCCGCCCCGCTGACCTCTGACCCGCACTGCGCCTGCGCACTGCCCGTGGCGGCGCGGGGCACGCTGGGAAGGCGAGTCCGCCATGAGGGGGGATCTGCCGGGGCCGGGCCGCTGTCGCCGGTGGGCACCGAGAGGCGGACGAACAGAGCCCGGTGTGGGCTTAGCTGCCCCAGCGTGTGCTTTTTTTATGCTTTTGCGAAGTTACCGGGTGGGGAAAGTGGCGTTTACGCAGGAAAAAAGCCCGCCCTGAGGAGGGCTCCCCTCCCTGAGGAGCTCTATTATGGCGCACACCAGAGAAGCTGATCTGGGTGACAGCAGGCAGCTCTTTGCAGTGTAAAGCAGTCGTGTTTTGAACCTATCCAGTGGCCTGGGACAGCCAGAATAAAAGGTGGGATACGTACTGCTAGAGAACTGGAGCGTAGCGGGGGGCGAAGCAGAGGAAAGGGGGGCATCAGGGCAGGTTAATGTGAAATACAGCTTGCAAATTTGTGGCCAGACTCAGCCGAGGTGCTGGTACAAGTTTCACGTCCCAGCTGCCATCCCAGGGCTCTTCACTTGATGTCCTGCTGCTTGCTTGCCCGTGCGCTTTGGGTCTGCAGTTGGGAAATGTTGCCCAAGATCCCAGTTACACTGTGGTCGTTGAGTCTTTACGTAGTTTGTGTGTCCCCGGGAAAATCTCATTTTCTCGTGAGTTACATTGGGTTTGGCAATGATCAACAACATGGACCTTGCGCAGCCGGCGCTTCAAACTCTGACCCTGGCTGGGTCCTACAGGTGTCATCACAGGATCAGCAAAAGGTTTTGCAAAGGGATTTCAGCAAAAATCTGCGTAAATGCAGCCATGTGAGCTGGTGTAGACAAAGGCCCGCTGGTCACCTTTAAGTGGGAGTTTTGGAAAAATTAACAGGAGTTGAACAAATGTTGGCTAATAAGCGAGGAAAAGTGATCCATGGCATGTGCTTGGTGGGAAGCTGAGCTATTAGAACTGAAAACTAATCCAGTAGTCTCTGCTTCAGTAATTTATGAATTTGGCCTGTGCTGTGACTGCACAGAGGACCAGTGTTGCTTTGGGATGCAGAAGCAATAGGACTAGGGCTGCAGAGCAAAACAACACTGAGCTGTGGCTGTATGTGGATTTCTGTGGTTGGTTTGGGGAACTATACTACCAAAAATCTCTTGGCAAGCTGTAGGGAATGGAGCCCAAAACAGCAAGAGTGGAGTTGGGTAGAGGGATTGCCTCGTGAAACGAGGTTTAAAAGTACCTGGCAGTTTTCTTCAGGTTTGGAAGGAACAAAAGCAGAGACTAGAATTTTGTGAACGCTCTAGTGGTGTAATTATGAGCAAGAGAAGGATTTATTTTTCTGAAAGCTGAAATCTATGAAGCCCCCAGACTCAAAAGCTCATCCAGTGAGTTACTGTTGGTTAGTCCACTGTCATTTTTATCCTTCGTCCTGTAACGATTGCCTGTATTGGTTGTTGGATTACCGAGCAGTTTTTTCTTGTCCCTACAAGCTCTGCGGGGCAGATAGGATATCTTGCCTCGTCTCTTGGCCTGCAAGCGTTGTTTGCACTTGCATAAAGAACGTGATACCCCCATAGTGCAAGGTCTGTAACGTGCAATCTGCAGGAGGAGGTGAGACGTCCTTCTCGGTTCTAGGCTCTGGATAAAGGACTGCAAGCTTGTCAAGTTACTGATGCCTTTGTAAATAACAGTGTCTGGTTTTAATCGTATTACATGTGCCTATTCTTTTTAATGGGATGCAATATATAAACTTCAGAAACTACAGGCGTGAAAAGATCGTTCTGATACTTGGTTAAAAAAGGACAAAAATAGTTTAAAAAGATGGCGCTATCCAGCTGCCAGGGAAATGCATGATGGAAAGATACTCCTGTGCTTGGAGGAGCCTTATTTGGTTTCACAGTATTGTCACCTGTGCGGTTAGGCCAGGCCTGAATATTTGTCCCCTCTTGGCTGAAAAGGGCGGAGGGCGGTGTCTGAGCCTTGCATGGAGGAGCTGATAATCTGCAGCAGTTTACCCAATACACGTGTATCCCACTTAAGAAAGGGGAAACTGAATTTATGCAATTCACATTTGGTAATTGAGAGAGAAGATGGTTTTCACAGCTCCTTCTACACGCATCGAATACGTAGGTAAGACAGTGTAAGAGAACAAAGCATCCTTCTGACTCATGCGTTAACAGGTCCTATCGTGCTGCCAGCAATCGGTGCTGCAGTTCTCTGTCCCCAAAAGGGGAGTGTTCCCATGTGACTGGCATCCCACGGTATTATTTTCTAAGCTCTCTAAAGATATGGCATTTTCACATAATTTACCCAGCACAGTAGACCATCAATGGCAGGAGGTAAAGAAGGATAATATGCTTTATAATATGCTAGAGAACAAATGTGGAAATTCTTCACTGTTAAGGAGAGATGTGGAAAAAAACAGAGAGGATGAGGATGCACCGCTTTGGTGATCCCCTGTGGCTCCCAGACTATCCGGCTGGATTGGCCTGGGGTTTTGGTGGACGTTACGTGTGTTGGGAGAAGTAGGCAATATCTTCAGCAATAGCCCTCATGTCTGGGCAAGAAGCAGCAGGACCTCAAGGGTTCCTTGGGTGAAAAGGTGAGGGTCTTTTTGACAGAGGCTGGGGAGTCTTAGAGCAGTGGTAGAGGTGAAGAGGGGCCTCTTTATTGGGAGGGTTGGAGGGCAGATTGAGCTTGGCGGTCTCTTAACTTTTTTTTTTTTTTCTTTTCATCTTTTTCTTTTTTCTCATTTCAGTTCTGCTTGAATCACTCAACAAGAACGAGCAATCAGTCAATGGCCAGTCCCAATCCAAGGAGTCCACAAACCCCCAGTTCAAGAAAATGAGCGGAGACTTCCCATCGGCCAACGGAGAGGCTGGTGGGGAGGCCCCCAAGGGCTACACTCAGGACCAGGTGGATGCGGTGAAGAGGTGCGTGCACAGCTCTCCGTGGCTTCAGTCTGTGGTTTGTTTGAGTTTATCATGTGATACCTGTCTGGTTTTCACAGTGCTTTGAACCATATTGAGTGGGTTTTAACTGCCTGGGTGTTAAAAGCATGCCTGGGAGAATTTATAGCTACAGCAGCCCTGGGAGGCAGCTGGGTTGGGTCTACGAGGGATGAGATTCCCCCAAAGGCATGCACAAGGGCTAGAACTGTAGGCACATAGGCCTCTCCCTGGCTGAGGTCCAAAGCGGCATTTTGGATGCACAAGTATCATGGATTTCATGTTAATGTTTGCTTTACTGTTACTTAGTAATGCTGTGAAAAATCCCATGTGCTCCTGGGAGGAAGTCATGGCTTGTGGCTGTAGGCAGTCCTCCTGCTCTCAGCTTTGGTCTAGTAGCAAGTGACAGGGCATATTCGTGTCCTCTCTCCTGATGATGCTCTGCTTGTGGTCTCTCTTGGAGCCTGATAAAGTAGAAATCCACTGCAGGACTCTTCACTCTGTTAGAACGACACACTTCTAAAGCTCCTGCTGGAAAGTCCCAGGACATTTTTATCCAGTCACCTGTTTTCCAAACCCTGTTTCAAGCTGTTCTTTATTCATTTCTACCATTTTCAAATACTGAAAGCTGAAGGACTGAACTGCAGGTCACTTGGTAAACTTTGTTTGAGTTTATGGGCACAGTGTGAATTGTGCAAGAACTGCTCTGGCTAATGGACTTACGGGGGTGCTTGTTACGTCATCCATTTCGCCAGAAACCCAGCCTGCTGTATTCTGTCTCATCAAAGTCATGTGAGAAGGAGAAACCATCGCTGGGCTGCAAGTGTACCCAGAATGAGCTGGGCTGCACACACAGGCCTGGGCAGCTCCCTTTTTCTTCCTCTAGAATTCAGATGATGTTATTTTTAGGTCTGTGAATTAACTGAATCGGGGGGGGGGGGGGGGGAGCCAATAGCCCAGCTATCCTTCAGATCCAGGCCTGCTGTGTGTAGTCCCTCCCAAATAGCCTCCAAAACGTGAGCATGATGAATCTGAAGCTTATTTGTCGATCGCATTCTTCAGCGGTTGATATCATTGCCTGAGGAGAGGCCCTTCTACCTCTACTGGCTTGACTTGTTCCGTGAGCGTGTTTGTGTGCTAGTAATGCAGGCACAGTGGGAATGAGTCTGTGAAAAAAGTTGTGTCACGCTCTGAGGAATTGGAGCTGAGTAAACCAGAGTTCACTGAACAACATCGATCGAAACTGTGGTGCGTGAGATGTTGCAGAGTAGACATGTTCAATGCTAAGTGGTTTTTACAGCTGAAACTAACTGTCTGTGTTTTCTCCCCTCTCTACTGTCAGGGTAAAGCAATGCAAAGATTACTATGAAATTCTGGGAGTAAACAGAGAAGCTTCTGATGAGGACCTGAAAAAGGCTTACCGGAAACTTGCACTGAAATTTCACCCAGATAAGAACCACGCACCAGGGGCTACAGAGGCATTTAAAGGTAAAGAACATTTACAACTTTGTGATTTGCCCTCAACCATCAGGCGATGGTGCTGAGTTGGCCTAGCAAGGACTCTTAAAATCAACCTCATGAGTCTCTTAGAGCTCCTCTTAGTAAAGTTGTGTCTCTTCTTCTGAGCTGGTTGTATTATGAGCAAAGTATACTCTAAGCTTAAAATAATAAACACAGGTTGGCGTGGATAGGCTTCGCCTCTGCTAGTCAGACAAGGAGAAGCCTTCCGTCCCTTTCTCCTAACAGCCTGTCCTGTCCACTGCACTGCTCCAGCCTCCTGCCACACTGCTCAGGAAATTTCCTCAGGATGTTAACCATAATTTTTTTTTTTTTTTTTTGAGAGAGAGAGAGATGCAGGAGCATTCTCCCTAGCAGGGAGAAGCTCTGCGTCCTGCAGCCATCCAGCACAGGGCAGGTGCTGGGGTGCACTTGTGTCTACTGACAAATCCAGCAGAGACCCAGTAAGTTGTGCAGCACCAAAGGCAGCTGTTGGGTTCACAAATCTCTCAAGAGAAACGTTGCTGGGCAGGCCCAATGGCAGGAAACTCATCTTCTTCAGAACTGATTATTTAGACTCTTCCACTCATTGAGCATTTCTGGCAGCCAGTAAGCCTTCAGGTTTCTAAACAAGCACTCAGCACCTGACCATTTTGAAAGGCTGCAGGTGGAGTTGGTGGATAGAAACCCCAGCTGAAACTTTCTAGGGCGAAACTGCGCCAGCTGTACAACTGAACCCAGCCAGAACTCAGAAAAGGTCACAGAGCTTCAGTTCTGCTGTAAAGAGCCTGATACTCTGGGCGTCTCTACAAATGCAGCAGGGATGTTTCCTGGGTAATAAGATACCTTAAAACTGGAGTAATTTTCCAAGAGAAATGCTGTTGCTTGGAACATAAAACCCCTTTTTCCCTTGCAAGCTGTGGAATTCTGATTATTATTCTTGAGCTAAATGCAGAACTTCTTGATGCCAGTTGTACAGCACTGGTTTTGCAGTGCTAAGGCATTTAAATAGCGTGGTCTGATTCTGGCCATCTTGGGAGTGAAACGTGTGAGAATTCTGCTGGAGCAGGGAGCAAGGCTAGCCTGGTGTGAGGGTATTGGTACAGTATTCAAGTAAACTTCTAGTAGACATGAATTCAGCAGTAAAAGTCTTATGTAAGGTTTGTTCAAGTCTTTTAAGACTTAAATCCATAACTGATAAGTGTGTTGCTCTTAGCAAATAATGAGCTGACCCTCAGCTACTTGGGAGAGCCTTTTTTAGTATGGGGGCCAGATTAAAGAGTGTGCGTTTGCAGACATCTATCTATGCCACAGTAAGCCACTGTTCGATAGTTTATCCTTCAATCCTTGCAAAGTGGCGAAAGGCAGGTTTCTTCACCTGTAATCTTAAATAATTATGTTTGCCAAAGGCTTTGACAAGAGTTACGTGCCAGAAGTTGTGCGTTAAGCAAGGTGCCCTTTATCCTCCACTGCAGAGCTATCTGCTCTCAGGTTATCTCTCCTCCGAGCCTTGCCTCGTCGGCTCCCCCGTCCTTCAGCCCCCAAGCTGAGCACCTGGTTTGTGGGGCTCGCTGAAGTCCAACTGTTTGGTTCCAGAGGGTGAAGGGGGAAATGTGCACTGCTATGAGGATTTTAGTTAATTTTTTCTTATGTTGATGTATTAGCTGAAGTCTTGGCATTTGTCTTCCCAGTGACAGCTGATAAAGCATTATGTCTTGTCCTGAGACCTTGTCTCAGTATATAGTTGCAGTTGGCTGCAGTCTGTCTTGTAGCAGATTTGCATCACTACCTTTGGCTGACGTTGGAAAAAGAGTTGAACCCAGCTACTTTGAGCTAAAATCCTGATTTGGAGTGAGGTGTTTCTTGGGCTTTGTCAGCAGAAAGTTGGACAACGAACAAAATCCTGAACTGCTCCGTTTTCGTTGCATAACCACACAGTTTGAAAGAACAAGCTAATACGCTGAGAGTTGGTCCTTGTCGTCTGGCTTCCTTGCCTGGTTGTAGAAATGTTTGCTCTGCATGCACTAATTATAACCAAGAAGGAGAAAGACCATATTGACATTACATCCTCCACTCTCCAAATCTCTAGTCCAAGAAGCCACACACCTCGATTCGACTACAGGGAAAATGTTGAATCTTGGAGTTCATTTCCTCCAAAGGGCATATATCTCCCTTTTCTATCACTCCTGCCCCTGCCTTTTATATACCAGGCAACTACTGCCATGAACGTTTTTACCTCCTAGCAACACAGGGAGGAGAGAGGATAGGCTCTGCAGTCGCGCAGGGAGGCTCTTGGGTGGGTTGGTACAGAGGGGAAGTGGTAAGCTGGAACGTATTGAGAGAGAAGTACAGAAATAGGAAGGTTGCAGGCAGACGTTCTTGTAGAAAGGCTCAAATGTGCTAAGGTTGGAAGGAGAGTGACCTGGGGAACTGGCGGGGCTTTAATTCCAGTACATTTCCACCATCACAGGCACTGGTTAACAGCCCTCGTAATTATGCACCTTACTCCTGGAAACTGGAAATTTTGAAATCCGTAGCTGACAGACACAACTTCTCGCCAACGTTTCCTTACTAATGTTTATGGGAGATTTTAAAGTCTCTTTCAGTGATCTAGTCCATATTTAAATTCTTTGCAGTTCTGCTTTTAGGCTATGACATCGAATTCCCTTAATGACACTTTTGAATAAAATTTGTGTAATAAAATTGTATTTTCCTATACAGTTGCTTATGGCTGAAGGATTTGGGCATTGGTTGTTCAAAAGAAATAACAAGCTTAATTAAGTGAAATGTGTAGCTGCTTTACTACCAGTATTTCCTTCGCAATTCATAGTTTCATTCATCTGAGAGGGTTTCTCCAGGGACGTATACCAAATTCATACCAGTTGTATCATAACTTCTTCATTTGAATTAATTAAGGCCTTTTTCATTGAGCCTGTTGGGGTGGTTTCCTTCTGTCTGTGTTTGCCAGAGAAGTGTGCCAGGTACTGGTGTCGCACTGCCGAAGTAGCCTGTTGAAAAGATGTGGGTAGCTGAGAATCTCATTTGCATAATGAGAAAAGCAAGTCCTGGCAGTTTGCAGGGCTAGATGTGTTATCTGTAGAAGAAAGAAGCTAATTGCTTCCTTATTGTCAATATTTCAGCCATTGGTAACGCGTATGCGGTATTGAGCAACCCAGAGAAGAGGAAGCAATATGACCAGTTTGGAGACGAGAAACTCAACCCTGCTCGGCACGGACACAGTCACTCAGACTTCCACCGCGGGTTTGAGGCAGACATCTCCCCTGAGGACCTCTTCAACATGTTTTTTGGTGGTGGTTTTCCTTCTAGTAAGCACGTTAAACTTTAATCTCTTGAATGGGACCTGATCCTTTTGACAAAGCAACCATGCAGTAGTGATTTATTTGGCCGTGCGAGGATTGCTGAGTTTGATGAGAGAGAGTTCTCCTTCGCACATGACCTAAACACCTAGAGTTTTCTAAATTGTTCAGATGGGTACTTGGAGAACTCAGCATCCAGCAGGTAATGCCATCAGAGTTGGACTTCTTCCCAACTTCAGGTATTTGTTTGCATGCTGGCAACATTAGTTGTTATTAAGTTGGGTGACTTGTTTTAAAGCTAGTTGTAAAAGTAATCCTATCTTGAAGAAGGCTTTTCTGCCTGGTGGTTTTAGAAGTTAAATCTTCTCATCAGAACAAACTGTGGTAACACCTGGGCCTTGTTCTTGATCTGTATCTGCTCTGCCATGCAGCTGAAGCAGTTTCTCCGAGGTCAGCGTCCACTTCCTTTTTTCCACTGTGTCCCATAAAAAAGAGGAAAGTGTTATTTCTAGAGCATAATTTAAACCTCTTGAATTGAAAATTAAAGCTATATCCTGTCTGTCCACAGTGCTGATTGCGGTTTGGGTAGTAGGAAAGAACCGAGTGGCTGTTCCGTCACTTGATCAATTCCAATCAAAAAGACACAGATTTAATATAAGGGTAAGGGTATTTTAGAAGACTCCCTTGCATTTGCTGTATTCATATTTGGCTGGCAGTGGAGGCAGTGGTTATTTGACCTCTGTGGACCAACTTGGAAAAATAAATATTTTTGTTTCAGTTGAGAAGATTTACTCTGGTAGCGCTTTCCTATCTGGTATGTAAGAATTAACACGCTAATGTCAAGTACTTGCAAAGGCGTCTTGAAGCCTTTTGCAGCATTCATGTTCTGCCTGTCAGAGTGGTAAAACTACTCTGGTAAAAACAGCGGGTTGCTATTTTAGCTCTATCTTTTTTCCTTTCCCTGTTGTCCCAAGAGAATTCATGACCGCTTTCTCAGCTGGTCTCCCTTTTCAGCTGTAGTTTTGACATTTAAAACAAGACAGGGAAGAGTTCTGTTTTTAGGGTGGAAAAGCTATCAAAATTATTTTTTCTTGTAATTGGTTTTCATCTAAAGTAAATTCAATTAGAATTGAAGAGGCATGTACAAGATATTCTCTCTACAGAGCTGACCCTGGTTTGAGCAGGAGCTTCTGTCAGTCTCCTGTGGAGTCCCCTATCCATTTCTCACTGAAGCTACAGCCATCTCTGTCAAGATGGCTTCAGTCAGGGGCTTCGGCCGTGTGGTCTGCTGACCAAAACTGCAGACCTTTGTGCACTGGGACATATGCAGGGATCTCAGGAATAGCCCAGGTCTGTCAGATCACCATTTCACCGAGACATCCCAGCTCCAGCGTGGAAGCAACCCAGCCAGGCAGATGTGCTGTCCTTTTTCCGGCTCTGAACGGGCTGGCATGACTGCTGGCTATGTGAAGTAGGCTGAACTGAGAGCGGTGGCAACAGCAGACCACCGTGTCTTAAGTGTGAGCACAGCATGGGTTCCTTTACAGTCTCTTTGTCCTTTTATCTTTGCTGAGTGTGGCCTGAGCCAAAGAAACAGATCAAGCCCATTCTGACAATGTTCAAAGTTAAAATTCCTGAATTTGCTGTTGTCAGCACCCAGTTTACCTTTTCCTACTGTGTTTTTATTGGTGAGGCTGACATGGAATGTGGCTGCCTTTTGTGGTTCCTTCTGGGCCAGCCAGCACTGCCTTACGTACTCTGACTTCTGTGTAACAGTTTTCTTTCGCCTATAGGTAACGTTCACGTATACAGCAATGGCAGGATGCGATATACCTACCATCAGAGGCAGGACAGACGAGAACATCAGGGTGACGTAAGTGGAGAACAGGCTGGGGGGCTGGGAGTCTAAAGGTTTTTCCAACACGCAAATTGCAGGCTAGTTGGTGTGGCTGTCTTGTGAAACAGCCCTGCTTGTTTCCACCCCCCTGAACAGAAAGCTGAATTCGTGGGAGGTGAGCTGCCTTCAGAATGTACACCAAGTTGCGGTTTAATTTACTGGTGGATGTTCTCCCAGGACTCCCATAGCTATCGTCCAGTGGGAAAGACACTGGTGTGTCTTGAAACAGTGCTGCCTTGAAATAAGATTGCACCAGTAAAGTGTACCTGTCTTTACCACAGAATAAGCATTTCTTTCTGATTTAATTCTGTCATTTCAAAAGGTAAATCCACTTTTCAGATAATACAGGTAGCTGTGGCTTCTCCCAACGTGAACTCATTCTCCCTTTTATTCCTGTATTGAAGATGGGGTATTTCTAATCTGTCATGCTTAATTAACAAAGGAAGACATGAGCTATTTTTATGGTTTCCCATCACAGAAAATCTAAGTATATCTCCAGCACTCCATGCCCCTCTGGTCTAGAGAAGTGAGAATAAGGGACTTACTATTTAAGAGACCAGGGTTATGTATTGAAGATTACTATTTTCTGGGCATAGCCAATTATATTAAAAAAAAACCCAAACAACGACAAAACAAATGACAAGAACTTCCTAAATATTTTTTCTCAAGCTTAAAGGGGAAACTGTACTTTGCTGGAACTGGAGGGAGCTCAGGAAGTGAGGTAGAGGGGGAATTACTTTCATCTGACACTGAAGAGGTGAGAAGGCTTACCATAAAACCAGCTCTGCTCACTAGCACAAGCAGGACAGAAACCACATATGTTCTAGAAAAACAAAATATGGGCAGGAAATTCAATCACAAGGGTCCCCCTGGCAGTCCCCTCTGCCCTTTGTCACACCTGGAGAAGGGGCAGCGGGTTTGGGTCTTCGGAGTCATGCTGCCCTTACTGGAGGGGAACTCTGGGCTGCCAGGTTCCCCCCCAGTTATTTTGGGGTGCCTCCTAAGTCGAATGCCTGCAAAAAGCAGGAGAATCGAGGTTGTGTTAGGGCTGGGAGGTAAGGAGAGCGATGCTATGGGATCCTTGCATACAAGTGTATCAGTGGCACTCCATTGTGTGTTTCTGTTCCTTCAGGGTGGCCTTGGGTTGTTTGTCCAGCTGATGCCTATCCTCATCCTGATCATTGTGTCTGCTCTCAGCCAGATGATGGTCTCCAGCCCACCCTACAGTTTGAGCCAGAGGCCGTTAGTACCCTTTACTCTACAACTTATCCAGCTGGGGAGGGGGTCGGGTTGTGGAGGGCAGGGTGGGGTGATGGGGTAGGGATCTAGACTGTTTTTCCTGTATTTTTTGTTTCTTGGGTTTTTTTTTTTTGCTCTATTCCATCATAGTTGCCCTTGCTGCCAGATGTCTCACACATCAGTGAAGGCCTCTTTGTTCTCAAACAGGTCTTGAGATGGAAGCTTTGGGGAAGGTTAGAGGGTGCTCACTTGCTGAAGGGAGGATGTTCTTTGACAGGGACCTTCTGCAGCCCATACCCACAGCTGGGTGCATCTGTCCTAGAAAGGGACAGACAAAATGACTTTGAGAGGCTACAGCCCAACACTGAGATCCCATATGCAGAATGAATTGAGATGTAGAGTTAAATTGAGGTGTGAAAAAGAAAAGCCAGATCTGTTCTTCATGAAAGCCTCAATGCAAAGCAGTAGAGGAAGAGAAGAAGGAATAAAAGACACTCCTGTAGAGTAAAAGACACTCCCAGAGAAATCCCCTATTTTTGAACTCTTATCTTGCTGCGGAACAGCTACAGCCAGATCCTTACTATGCGAAACTGAAGCTGTTTCATTCTCGATCCTGTGGAAATGCCCCGATCTGCTCACTTGGCTGACAAATGAAGTGAGTCTTTATTCTTACTCACTTTGCAGTGCCAACAAAGAAGGAGAAAACAGGCTTGATTTCTGGTTGCTTGCATCATTCTTGGCAAAAGCTTAATTTATTTTCAGTGGAAGTTCCTTATGTGTATTTAAAGAGAGTAGACTTGGTTACAGCCAGTGGGCCCTGTTTGGTTTCACAGGTGACAACATTTGCTATTGATGATGTTAAATACTATAAAACTCAGCTTAGCTTTCAAGTCCAAGGTAAAGACTCTGACATTAGTGCTTGGAGCTGAAAGATGGAGCGATTTTGAAGACGGCACAGTTAAGGATTATTCTGAGATGCTAAAGAGCATTGAGATGTGATTTCTGCAGTTGATGTTAGGACTATAAAATTAAGCATTATGTGTGTATACCACTTTGTTTTGTACTGGTGAAGAAGTGGGGTTTGGGGCAAGAAGACATTCAGTGGAGGGCAGCTTTTAAGCGGGCAGGGATTTGCTTCCAGCCTTGTCAGCTGTCACAGGAAAGCCATCCCTGAGCCCCAGGTGTTTCTCTGCTGCTCGGTTCCCCGTGCTCTCCCTGTCTCTTGGGCTTGGGTAGCAGCAGGCAAGTTGTTTTCCAAATTTGGATTTAGACAAGAGCAGCAAATGAGCTGATCCAGTCCTCAGTCGTTCTTCCTGAGTGACTGAGGCACTTCAAATGAAATTGGCTTGGGAACAAAAGGCACAGTGTGCCGGCAGGCGGTGCTGCTTGCTCGCTCGCACAGGCAGCCAGGCCCCTTTTGCTGCCTGAAGGAAAGGGAAATGCTGTGCTTGGCTGTCGTTTGGCAGAAAGCTGAAGCTCGCTGCGCTCGACTCAGTGGGCAGGAGGTGAGAAGCTTTTGAACCTGTTGAGATATTAATGGCACACGGAGATTTTAATGCCACTTCTTGATAGTGAAGCTGTCACTGAGAAAGGCAGAGTCCTAAAGAACCGCTTGTCACTCCGTTGCCTTTGTAAATCTCTTCCAAAAACTAGCTTTCTGCCAAAAGACCTGTCTAGTTGTGAGGCTGTCTGCACCGCCCTGCTCTTCAATAACAACTCATCGAATTTGCCTGACTTAATTGCATGTCTGACTTGGTGGTGGCAGGTTTCTTGCACCAGGTCCTGCCCTTGTTTTCATGCTTTACGCTCAAGCATGCTGCTGAAGCTCTGCAAGTTAAATACTCCTCCTTTGCAGGCACACGTTGTAGCCTTTGTAGTTCATCTTTATACAGAAGAGGAATACGAACTTTGGGAGAGCTTAGGGCTCTGTCTTGACAGGTAAAATAGCGAGCTGAGCTTCTTCCAGACTGCATCTCTGCCAGCAGGCACTACCGGGGATGCATTAGCCTTTGTCTTGAAAAATGCCAAGAGAGCTTTTTGGTCATGTTCAGTCTATCCAGTTACCCACCACTTGTCCCTGAGTGCTGGACCTTGATGAAACGTGCAGGAGTCTTTGAATCACTCTTGTAAACCCTGATAACAGACTGAAGGGCGAGCCGGATGAGTTAATGTTTATACCTGGCTTAAGAATTGGGCTTGCTTTTAATGCAGCAGCCAGCTGGTATTTATTATGGGGAATTTTGGGCACGTCTCCAGATGGAGCTGTTCCTGATGAATCCAGCGTTTGGGCACAGGTCCTGTGTTACAGCTTGCAAACACGCCCTAGTGAGTATCTCTAGGTTTGCTGGAGTGTCGGGGAAAATAAGTATAGGGCTCTGAAATGCAAATCCACAGGGGTAGGGTAAGAAGAGATTTCCTTCTAGAAAGTGCTTTCTGTACTAGTCGGTGCAGGCTCGAGTGCAGAGCGGGTCTAATTTTGTTCTCGCAGCAACAGTGTTCATTGCAGCATGTGATGTGGCAGAGGAAGCTGACGCTCTTGGGGTTAGCAGGTATCTTCGCAGAGGGGACTGGGTTCGACCGACGGGCAGCCTTGTTGAGCAAGGGGGGGGGGGTCGCTGGGGAGCTGTGACAGCCAGCCCCCGCTCTGCCCTCACCTCCGCGCTGCCATGCTCCTCTGCACAGGCGCCATTCTGCACCCTGCACCGCACAGGCATCAGCCTCCAAGCTTTGTAACCATCCTTGGGGCTCACCGACAAAAACAGGTGATGGTGTCATCAGCAAGGAAATTGCAGAGAGATTTAATTAGTGCTGAAAAATCTAATGAACACTTGATTTTAAGTGGGTTTAAGCCTTGGGCAATCTGCCTCAGAGTTATGTCTGTATTCGGAGCTCTGCCCACCTAGCTAGAGGCCTGGCAGGTTTTCTTTCCCTGTGTTGGCGTTTCATTTCCACCAGAAATGCTTCTCCTTTCCAAACCTTCAAGTCTGTGGATGCAGAGGAGTGATGTATGTTTTGAGCAGTTTGGTATGGTGACATGGTGTGCATTATAAAGAGCTGGGAGCTTTTTGCTCTGCCCTTGAAGCATGTCCTACACTGTTCTGACTCTTCTCCCTGAACTAGGTCTGTGGGTCACATACACAGGAGAGTGACAGAGCACTTGAAAGTCACCTATTACGTATCTGAGAACTTTGCAGATGAATACACGGGCACAAACCTGAAAAACGTTGAAAGGAGTGTGGAGGACGACTATATTGCAAACCTTCGAAATAACTGCTGGAAAGAGAAGCAGCAGAGTGAGTAGTGTGGGGTCAGGAGCGGAGGGTCTTGGTTGCTACACGAGGTTGGCTTCAGAAAGGTCTTTTACTGGGGACCGAGTTATGCTAAAGTTATACTTTAACATTGCATGAGCACATGTCCTATGTTGTTGGCTTTTTTTTTTCCCCTATCTATGACGTCATGACAAATCCAGTAGGGGGGTGTGGGGGGTGGTGGTGTTTTGTTTTGTTTTTTAATGCTGCTGTAGAACTGGTCAGACAGGAGTTGTGCCCCGCAGGTTCCCTGCCACGTCAGTAGGATATCTCTGATTTCCAGTGGAGGGGGGAAGGTTGCAGCCGTCTCATTTTCAGGAGGCCCCCAATAGCTCTGTATAATATTTCAGTTGTTCCAGGACCGTGTCTGAAAGTCTGCTGCCCGTGGTGTCCTCGAGCCCACCTCCCATCCCTGCTCAGAAGGCTGTGGTGGCAGCAGTGACATCACCTTGCGTGCTGCTGAAGGCACGCAGGGTTAGGAGGCACAGCTACCCAGCCAGGCAGTGTGAGAGATGACCTGGCCATCCAGCCAGGTGGCAGAGTGTGGCGAGGGCAGCAAACTGTTTGCCGAGTCCCAGGGGTGACCAAACTTCTTTGCCTGCCCATTCCTAGCGGGTGATGATCGCAGCTCTTGGAGCAGTGGCCGGGGTAGGATTTAAGTGCCTGGGACACAGGAGGGGCTGTTAGGTCCCCCAGTGGTGCCAAATGAGGCTGATGCACCGAGCTCTGAGCCTCTGCGTTTCTTCTTGCCTGTGCTGCTGGGGTAACCTTTGTGTAGGCTGCCTCATGTGCCTCCTGGGACTGGAGGCAGGTCCCATCAGGTTCCTAAGGCTTTCCCTGGGATGGATGAGCTGTCAGCAGGTGTTAGGTCCATCCTGTCCTAAAGGGCAGGGGGCATTTCTTCAGCCTCATCCTGTGCTTCATCTCGCCTTGGAGAACTTGAGGTGCCTCCTGTTCCCAGCAGAGCCCCATGATGGGATGTGGCCTGGCAGGTGGGTCTCCTTCCACAACACGTTCATAATGCTGGGCTTTTCCCTTTGCAGAGGAAGGCTTGTTGTACCGAGCGCGCTACTTCGGAGACTCGGATTTGTACCAGAGAGCACAGAAGATGGGCACCCCCAGCTGTAGCAGACTGTCAGACGTTCAAGCCTCTCTGCACGGATAGTCACCGCCTGCCCACTCAGCAGAGGTCTAAGTACGAGCTGGAGATGCTTCCCCTGGCAGCGGAGCAGGGCACCACAGTGCTTTTCATACTTATTTAAATCTCTGTTTGAGACGCAGATCTTCACGAGTCTCCTCTGGATGTGCACACGTCACGGGGGTGGGGGTGGAAGCACCCCTCCTCCGTCAAGCGTACACTTGTTAATTGGGAAATTGATTTTGTTTAGTTTGCATGTCGGCACCCTCAGCTCTCTCCAAGCTCACTGTTTTCTCTGGCACTGTTGGTGTTGGGTCTCTAGGAACAGAGCAAAATCCCCGGGCGTGTTGGTGACTCAGCTTGGGTCTTGTCAACTGCGCATTTGAAACAGCGGCAACGTGTGCCTCGGCTAGTTGGAAGTTTTTTACAGGCCGTGGCAGCCAGCCGCCACATTTTAATGAACCTTTTTTTTGGTTGCTTTATTGTCTGTTTTACTGAAAAAGCTGTTATCCCCTGGCACTTGAAGCAATATGATGACAGGGAACGGACTCCTACCAAACAGATGTTCCTTGCCCCCCCGTTGCCTTCCCATGACACTCAAGGAGAACAAAGCAAATCGCCAGAGTTCACAGCAGGTTGTAGAAGTATCTTACTGTGTTAAACTGGGAATCAAAGTAAAAACAGCTGAGGGGGAGTCTGGAAAACTCGGGGATTGGAGAGCTTGAATGAAAGTGAGCCCCAGATAGCACGCGTGAGAACGGGTATGCTGGGTCACAGGAGAACCGCACAAAAATAATGAGGAAAAAAAAAAAAAACCAACACACTATTGGCACAGAGTTTGGAGTCCTTTTCCTGCTTAATTATCTGGGCTGATTTCACCTACCAGATGCTGCTGGGATGGCTGTAAAACATACAGGTCCCTCCTACCACAAAATTATTTGAAAACAGGTTTTCTGTAGAAAACAAATCAGGTGACGCTTGCACCAAGTCTTAGTTGTATGGACACCCGTTAGGCTTGCAAAGACTTCTTGGGGACATGGGACATCTAGCTGCTTGATTTGTTAGACCCAAGTAAGGGGGTTTAGCAGAGGAGTTTCTGTTTGTTTTTTATTTTCCTCAGCAAAAGGAGCGCGCCTGAAAGTTTGGCCCTTAAAGCAAATCCTCTGGGTCACGTTCGGCCTTTTTTTGGGTGTATCCTGTTTTTTGGAACCGTTCTTATCTTGATACGCCTGCTCTCTTGTTTTGGTTACTGCACCTCTTCTTTCACGATAGACCGGCATTAATTGTCTGCTTTTCTTTAATTCCCTCTCTGTGCCTGTGGGCTGGAATGAGAGCTGCTCTTAGGCGGAGGGCCCGCTGCGGATTGAAATAATGCGACTGAAAAAGCTGCTGCCTGTAACAGGGGGGAAGGAAGGGGGAGGTACGGTGACTGCTACTATCTGGAGACTGACACCGCTACTGCTTTTGTCCCCAGACTCTTGAAACGCCTGAAGACTTTTGGTGAAGTGCACTGAGCCGAGATGACAGACTTGATATTTAAAAGAATCAAACTGTATATTAAAAATGGAATTGGAGAATTAGCAACGCACAACTGCCCTCTTTTCTTCTCTCTGCCCGTCTGCGCCGTTCCACCTACGTCTCAGGCAGCGATTAGGACAGGAAATCAAGCTGCTAGTCTTCCTCCTTCCCTTCCGACACCGCTAGCGTGAGACAGTCTCGTTGCTCCTGGGATTCCCACAACCCCGAGAACAAACGCATAGAGTGTAAAATAACACGAACTAACTGCAGAAGCCATGAAGCAGGAGGGAGACCCTTTGCGACTGCGCTGGTCACTGCCGACGGAGAGAGAAATTGGACGATTTGGTGATGACAGAAAACTTTAAAAAAAAAAAAAAAAAGAAAATATAATCTATTTAGAATTAATTTATAGCTGTATATATGTTGTACTTTTAAACTATGCAGGGGTTGGATGATTAAATTATTTTGTTTTCTGCCTGGTTTGGTAAACAGGGCAGCGGGAAGTCTCTTCCCAGAGTGTCTTGCTCTGCAGCACTTTCCTGCCTGACACACTAAAACAAGAATCACTTCGCGGTTACTGTATT
This sequence comes from Vanellus vanellus, assembly GCF_965231255.1. Taxonomy (NCBI): domain Eukaryota; kingdom Metazoa; phylum Chordata; class Aves; order Charadriiformes; family Charadriidae; genus Vanellus; species Vanellus vanellus. The sequence continues at coordinate 38,141,928 of NC_138912.1, read as the reverse complement.
TTGCTTTCTGGAGGACAGCGGCATTCTGTGGCTTGGGATGTCGGTGCCTGCCTTTAGGGTTTTAATAAAAGTAATTCCAAATCTCTAGGGGGTAACAAAAGAAATGGGGGAAACCGTCAGGATTTGTGGCGTGGTTTTGCAGTGTTGGCAGAAACTGCAGCGGGTCAGCTGAGCCCCAGCGTCACGCTCGGTGACGGGAAGGATTGTCCTGGATGGTTTTGGCTCATCAGTCGTTGGGTTTATTTGTGCACGTAACTTCATTTTTGCAGAGTCGGCTTTAATTCTGCCTCGTAATCAGCGTGCGGCGTTCGTTCTGTAAAGAGGGCTTTCCACCAGCCGTCTCCCTTTGTTGGGGTTTTTCGTGTGTGTCCTACTCTTGGTGTTCCTCACCCACCAGCACTCCCGTTTGCAACGTGGCTGTGGCCTTGACACCCTGTCTCTAACGTTTCCCAGAGGAGACCTGTAAAAATACTGCTAATTCATAAAAACGGAGCTTTCTGTTGCTTCTGTTGAAAGAAGTTTTGCCGTGGGAGATCGGAGGGTGCGCCTGCTCCCTCCTCGGACCCTGCCTGAGCTCTGCATCGCGTCTCTCGCTCGATCCCCATCGGGCAGGACCGGCGTTAGGGCGGCGGGAGGGCGCTCGAGGTTAGGAGCCATCTCTTCGAAGCAAAACCGGCATGAGCGGAGCTACCTCCCGTGGAATAAACTGGATTTTTTTTTTTTTTTTTGGGTACCCTGCAGTTCATTTTTGTCTAAAGACGTTTCCAGTGAGAACCGTCCCACGACACCCTCGGGGGAATGAATCAAAAGCGTGGCAGCTCCCGGGTGGGGTGGCAGGGACTGGAAGAGGTGAGAGGTAAGGTGGTTTTATTTCTTTGTTGTTAGGAATCCACGTGCTCTCTCTGTCTTCAGCTATTTATTTATTTCGCAAAATACCAGTCCGCCTGTTAACTGCAAGCCTTATTATCCCACAGCCACCACAACTGATTTTTAAGGTTGGTTTTTTTTTTTTTTTCTTTTTTTTTTTTTAAATGATTCCTCCACCGTTGGAAGGAATTGGGTGGAAGTACGGCATTTGGAAGTAGCTCTTAACAGAGGCACAAGGCTAGCCCGCATGAAGAGGTCACGGGGAGGGGGTTAAATGAAAATCGCGTTCGCAAAAGGTGCTGAGTGTCTTGCACAATGGCATTCCTTGCCCAGAGCCTGCCCGCCAAAATTTTTTTGATTTTTATTTTTTTTTCTTTCCCAAGTTAGATACCCACGGATAATAACGAGCGAGAAGGCGTAGATCCTAATGGATGCTCACAGAGGCTGTATCTCTCGATTTAGAATGAATTATACAACTGTACATCTATAAATAAATGTTTATAACGTGAAAGGCTCCGGCTGTGTTGGTGTCCTGCAGATCCTCGCCCCAGCCAGCGATGGTGTTACAGCTCCTTCTTCACACCGCCTTCTTCGCATCCACACAGGTAAATGAAATTCGGTGTCTTTGCTGTCCTGGCAAGCCCCAGCGGCTGAGAGCTCCAGCCAGAGGCTGCAGGGCATCACCAGCGTGGGAGGGTGAAGGACGGGGAGAAGATGGAGAGGAGGTAGTGCCACCCGAGTTAGCCATGGGTCCTGGCAAGGTGTTGGCTACTGCTCAGCGGGACATCTTTGCTTTAAACTGGTTTTGCTGGGATGCTCCCAGCAGGATTCCTCGTGCTGGGGGGACCTCGCCTTCCTCCCCTCCCATAGGAGTGATGCTGTGAGCCAGGTCCGCCGCATCCTCTGGCCGAGCTGTTTTGGGAGGTGCTTTATTCTCATCCCAGAATGCCACTGCCCTGGCAGCATCATCCCAGCGTTTTAAGGTGCCCTTTGGATGGGTCCCCATTTGGGGAGGGGAGCAGGCACAAAGGCTTGGGCTGCCTTCGTCCTGGGCAGAAGTGCCAGCTTGGACATGCTTCCTGATGGCAGCAGCTTGGAAACTGCTAGCTGCTGGCCCAAAATCCTTGGGGTCAGATTTGGGGTCTGCGCTCCCAAATGAGGCTCTTTTTTCCCAAATCTGCCCTCCCCGGGGCAGCAAACGGCTTTTCCCACAGCACCCGAGGCAGGCTTGACCCTGCTGCTGCTCTCCTCCTCTTCCCCAAGCCCCACGCACCCAAAGGGCTGGAGGTTTGGGTTGTTTTTTTTCCCCTTTTCCCCTTTTTTTCCCCTTCTCTCAAAGGGGTCACGCCACTTCCATTTCCCCTTGGCGCTGTGTTCCCAGCAGCGGTGATGAGTCAGCCTCTCGCAACGCCCGTGCCAGCACGCTGGCTGGGACAGTCCGGCGTGGACCAATGCAGCTGCTGGTCATAACCCCACCAGTGCCTCCGGCGCAGACCCAGCTCCCTCTTTTTTTTTTTTTTTTTTTTTTTAATTCTGTAATTCAGTGCACCCATGCCCCAGTTTTTTGGGGTAGTTTTGCTGCATTTTGGGTCATTCCCAGCCCAGAGCAATGGGAGATGCTCTGTGTTTCGGTGTGCTGGTGCCTGCCCGCTCATCAAAGGTGTGGACAATTTGGGCTGCCCATTAGCTCCTTCCCCACCCGGTGGCTCGTTAACCCAAGCTTTTTTTAATTGGGGCAGCAGCCAGAGAAAGGGAGGCAGCAGGGGAAGGCAGGTGCCCCAGGAGCATCCTCCTCTGGCAGGAGGTGACCCTGCTTCTTGCCACCATCATTTTTGGCAGCAAAACATGAGGGTTTAATGTTACCCTGGGATTTAAATCCCCATTTGCCCTCATTGTTACTGATGCCCCCAAAATCTCCTCTTCCCTACCGCCGCGATGGCAGCCAGGAGCCCCAAGCCAATGCTGGTGCCACAAATAGCCCCATCGCCACCTCCCAGCTCCCAAAATATCCCTCTGCGTGCCCCCTCCTGCCCCAGGAGAGGCTAAATACAGCCTCACTGGAAGCTCCTGGTACCTTCCAGGGAGCTACCAAACCCCAGGGACCTTGACACCCCCCCAAATTTGTCATGGAAAGGCTGTTTTGCTATAAATAGAAGCAAAGCTTCACCTGCTATCGCCCGTGTCTCCCAGACAAGTGACAACAGGGCGTTTTGGGGACACGTGGACCTGCACAGTTTTGCTAGGCACCCCCCCCTAACTTCAGCAAAGAGACCGCCCTGTCGCTCTGCGTTTTTGGGGCAGTTGTTTTTGTTTTCTTGGTGTTTACTGCAAAGCCTTTTTAATTATTATTGCAAGGAATACTCAAAAATGTGATGCAGAGTCCCCTCACCTGCCCTCGGGACGAGCCGGGCAGTGTGGCGAGACACGGGGTGATCCACTCCACATGCTTAGGAGCTCGGTATATAAAAATCCATATATTTATGGAACTATATATATATAACTCCAAGACACAATATGTCTCAGCAGGGGATGACGGCATGGCCCAGGCTGCCGGTGTCGCTGCCATCACTGCACTGTAAATCTCTCACCACAGCTAGGGAGCAACGTGCCAGTTTCCAACGGTGCCAAAACCTGCTCCCCTGGGTGCTTTTTGCCAAAAAAACTTTGTGTTTGGAGTTTCCTTTCCAGCCCCCTCGCTGGCTCCTGGGATGGTTTGACGGTGGTTTTGCCGCTGGATGGCACCGCAATGCTTTGACCCTGGTATGGGGATGCCCCTCACATGGGGGGCGGGGGGGGATGCTCCAGTACGTGACCCTTTGAGAAATACTCTGGTCCCCAGAATTTTAGGGGAAAACACCCCCTTTGCACAAGGTTGGTTTGTAAAGGTGTATTTCCAGCTGTACCTGCCCAGTGTTGCTTGTTGCCCTTATTGCTCCTGGGTGGTATTTATGTGGATGAGCAACCTCAGCTTGAAACACTCTGGTTATGGGTTGTCCTTTTCAGAAGTGACTTTTTTGGTGAACGTTTTCATCAAAAAGCCACTGTTTGTCCACAGGGGGAAAAAAAACCCACAAAACCAAAAAACAACCCCAACCAAACCTACAACAGAAGCCTGAGCCAGAACAAACTCACATTTGAATGGAAATGTTTTTTTTTCAGGCTGGTTTTATCCCCCACACCTTCTGAGGGCTCTGCCTTTGCCAAGCAGCTTAATTACCCTTTAGTGAAAGCCTTTTCTGAGTGCCTCTAATTGCAGCCTTGGATAATTGGTCTTATTTTTGCAGCATGTTTGGAGCTGGGGAGCGCTCTCCCCCTGGCAGGTGTGGCCCTCCCCATCTCCCTCCCTTGCAATTTTACCCAATTCTCTTAGTTTTCTGCCCACCCTCCCCCCCCCATGTTGTTCCCAGGGGAGGAGCAGCAGCCCCTTGCTGGGGTGCCAGGGTGCTCCCCCCGCAGGCACCTGGCTGGCTCAGGGGCCTGACTCAGCCCCCCCCTGAGTCACAGCCCCATGGTCTGCAATTAGGAGTGACCACAGCGGGATTTCCCCCCCCCTCCCCCCGTGCCATTCCCAAAACCTTCAGCTCCCCCCATAGGGGCTGCCCCACCAGGGAAAGGCTTCCCGAGGGTGGCCAGCGGGGATTTCGGACCATCAGGGAGCGGTTGCATCATCCCCCTCTGGACCAGAGTGACAACAGGGAGATGGAAGGATATCAATTCAGGCAAGTTTTATTAGAAAAGTAAAAAAAACACCCCGACATGATTGCATAGGAAGTCTTGCACTTGAACATCAAGTGTATGAGTGTAAACTGTAACCAATGAAGCGCCCACGGTGTGTCACGGTGAGGGGTCCTGCCCTCCGTCCCTGCGTCACCTCGCACGCCCCTCTCCCACCACGCTCCGCTCTCGTGATCAAAGACACAACGCGATTTCGGAACCCCCCCTCCCTCCTGCCATCCCGGGAGCCCACACAGAGCAACCCCGGTGCCAGCAGTGCTGTTTTGCCTTTGATCCAGACCTACATCCCAGCCATCACTCACTCCCACACGCACCCTCCCCCAGAAACCCCATTGATTACAATCCTTGTTACAAAAAAAACCCCAAGAACTACGATTAATCAGCCAACAGGAGGAGACCATCTGCCCCCCAGCAGCCCCGCTGCCGCATCCGGGAGCACAGTCACCACAATCGTTCCACAATCATCGACAGTGTGATGCGATCTCCGCCTGGGTCCCGCTCCACGTCAGGGACGCCCCGGCACAGGCGGGCACCCCACAGAGACCTCCATCTGCCCGAACTACTTCCACCTACAGCCCTACTCCAGCCTAACCTAAACTACAGTGGCTGCCGGGAGCCGCCACGCTCTAACCAGCTCTTCCAAAGCACTTGGGTAAGTTGCTTCTCTGGCGGGAGCCCATCAGCACTCCTCTATGAGCAGCTGCTCAGAGCTGTACAGCTTCTTTTTGATGACCCTGAAGCCCGTGCTCAGCTTCAGCGGCGTGAAAGACGGCCCCGAGCTGAAGAGTCCCTGGATTTTGGGCCACAGGCGGGAGTCCAGCCGGAGTACCAGGGTGAGCTGGAAGGTGGGCACCACGGTGGGGTCCACGGCGATGTGCCCCACGTCGTGACAGGCCTTGCCGTGCTCCACACAGAGGTCGAGGAGGGCCCCGCGCAGCCCACAGGGCTCACTGCAGGCCAGGCGCAGCAGCTCTGTCCTCACCTGCGCCAGGAGCTGGGTCGGCATGAGGAGCCGGGAGCAGCGCTTGGACCCCAGCGGGGCTCTGCCCAGCGTGGCCTGGACCAGGTCCATCAGGTTGGAGCACAGCAGCTCATCCTCAGGGTCGTGCAGCAGGTCCAGGTCCGGCAGGGAGGCCCCCTCGGCATACTCGGTGTCTGCAGAGGGAACAGAAAAGCAGGTCAGCACGGGGTCCAAGGGTTTTGGGGGTGTAATTGAGGCACAGGGGTATCTCCACCACCCTCAAGGACCCTCAGCCCACCTCCCAGCCCCTCAGAGGGACCCCGGGCCCCTCACGACCCCATCGTCCTTCAGGAACCCCCGGGAGGGTTCCCACCCACTCTCCACTCACCTCCCTCCGAGCCGGAGACGCTGCCCAGCGACTCACAGTCGGAGGTCTCCAGGCGGCCCCGCTCACCCCCCGCCAGCCGCTCCCACAGCCCGGGCATAGCGCCGCCGCCCGCTCCGCTCTGCTCCACCAACCGCCCACCGACAGCCTTATATAGGGGCGGTACGGAAGGCCCCGCCCCTCCGGCCCGCGTCCACCAATGGGAGCGCGGGGCACGTCCGCGGCGTCTCTCCTGCCCGGTGACAGCGGGAGGCCCCGCCCCCTCCCCCTCCTTCCCCCCCTCCTTCCCCCCCTCCTCCCCGCTCCGGCCCTGCTCGGCTCCGCTCGGCCCGGCCCCGATCCGGACACGGCCCGGGCCCCGCAAACGGCGCCGGGGGTTGCATCAGGAGGGCTGGGCCGGGCCGGTGCAATCCGCCTGACGCTCTCGGCAGCACCCGGCGGCCTGCCACCCCCTCGGGGCCTGGGCCTCACCCCCCCCCGCCCCCCCCCCGGTACTCCCTCAGGGCCTGGGCCTCAACCCCCCGACCGGGCACCCCCTCAGAGCCTGGGCCTCAGCCCCGGGCTCCCCCTCAGTGCTTGGGCCTCACCTTCTGGGGCCTGGGGCTCAACCCTCCCGCGCAACCCCTCAGGGCCTGGGCCTCAGCCCTCAGGGCCTCAGCCTTACCCCCTCGGCTCCCCCTCAGGGCCTGGCTTGGGCCTGCACCTCACCCCGGCCCCCACCTCAGTGCCCAGCCCACAGGTCCCCCCAGGGCCAGACTCCATCCCAGGCCTCACCGCTGGGCCTCAGACACGTTGTGGGGACAGCGGCGGCACGGGGGGACATGCTGTGGGTGGTTTATGTCTGAACTTTGCCATTCCCTGACCCTTCTCTGGGCTGTGGAGCAGGCCCCGGCCAGCCCGACACCAGGCAGCAGGTGACAGGGCGGTGAGGGTTTTCTTAGGTGGTGTTTTTGACGTGCCCGTGGATCAGCCTCGCCTTCCAGGCGGTGTTTGGGTGGCGAGCGCTGGCAGGGCCTGATACCATCCCATTAGCTGGCGTTGTCCAGGTTTAAGAAAATAAGGGCTGTTGGAGTGAAAAGCATTAAAAATCAGAGGGGGGCGAGAGCAGGGCACGGCCAGGCTGGGCCAGGGATTTTGTTCAGTGCCAGCAGTAATCCCAGCTGCCTCCTCCCATGGTCCCGTAAAAGGGGGGGCAAGACAGAATCCCCCTCCGAGCCCTCTGCTCTGGAAAGCGTGTCCCCTCTCTGCAGGTCCGTGCGTGCCTGCCCCTGCGTACGTGACCTTTCTAAGGAGCGCGGGGAGCCGAAGGCCCATTAATTGGCGATAAAGGGCTTTGTTTGTCCTCCCACCGTGCTGCCTGCGGCTTTATCGGAGGAGCTGAGCACACTCTGAAGTCACTCCGGGAGCTATCTTGGGTACTGTCCTTCCTGAGCAGAGATTGATAACAGCACAGTAATAAACACGGCAGAGAGCAAATGCCAGCCGGGAGCGAGGGGGACAGGCCCCCCACGCTGGCGTTGCGCCCGCCGCCGGTGACCTCTGTGGTGGGGGGACAGGGAGAAATTCTCCCACTCAAGAGCTGCAGGGCAGCGGGTGCGGAGGGTCCGGCCACATCAGCAGCAGTAGCGGTGGGGAATGGCTTTTTAGGGGTCAAAAGGGAAGCGGGGCTTGAATTTGTCACCGTTTCGGGAGAGTGGGCAGCATCCCAGGGAGCAGTGGGGAGGAGGGGACGTGTGGGGATCTGGGAACAAGCCCTGGCTTGCGCCCACGGCATGCAGGGCTACTGCTCTGCTTTTCGGGACAGAAAATGAACAAACCCCAACCCCAGCAGTTAAAAATATACACCGGTATTTGCGCACTCGCCGCACAATCCATCGAAATACGCGCACAAATGGTTGGATGGTACTTGGGATCCTGTTTTTAACAAAATCTAACTTGTGGGTTTTTTTTCTCCCTGCAACCACCAAGACATTGGTACAAACGTTCAGTGGGTGAGGCTGAAAATAGATGAGGAACTACTGGCTTTGGGGTCAAAACAGGGGGAAAACGGCAAATAAACAAAAATGAGGTAAAGGACCACAGGGAAGGCGCCTTGCTAAAAATAAGCTTGAATACTGGAGCTGAGCATAAATATTTTTCTTTCTTTACCATAACATTGCCTGGTAGGCAGGGGAGCGAGCAGCCTCTGGTGTGATGGCAAGTTTTAGAGTGAAACATAATTTTTGATCTCTGAAATAAAATAATCCTAAGGTGATGCTGCGTGCTCGCGCTTCTCCTGGGAGGGGGAGGCGTTGCGGGGCTCGCAGCTCCTTTTCCTTCCTAAAAAGAGACTGCGACTGGGGTTGCTCTTCTGCAGCAGAGCCTCTAGAAATGGTTTTGGGCTAGAAAGCAAAGTTTTAACTATAGTATTAGTAATCCCTGCACTTCCCCTCCCCGGGGTATTGTCGCTGGCGTAAACCCAGCGTGAGTTTTGTGGCCGAGCGGCGTGTCTTTCCCCCCACCCTGACCTGCCGCCCTTTCTGGGGAGAGCAAAAGGGGGGGGGGATGATGGATGAAACTTTCTGGACAGTTTGTTCCCAGCGGGCTGTGCCTTGTGGGACACCCCTTCCCTGCCCCTTCCATGATGAGATTTGCTCGATCGCTGTGATTTCCAGCCCTGCCGGCTTTGCAAAGGGTTAAGCGGGAGCCAGCAGGAGCGGCTGGCGTTTGGGAGGGTCCTGGACTGGGCCCCTGCCCGGGATGTGCTGAGCTCAGCGGTTTTGCATGGCTGCAGGGGGAGGGGGCTGGGAAGGAGAAGGAGGAGGAGGAGGAGAAAGGGAGATGTATGGGGGGCTCAGCCAGTGCTTCGGCGCACGTTGGGTGCAAACTATGCCCCATGTATGCTGGGGGGGGGGGGGGAAATTCCTGCCCCGTGGGGTGGCTGCCACTGCCCGTGGGGTAGTCCTTGTCTTCATGTTGGTTCTCAGCAGCTCTATGGCCCAAAAAGTCACTTTTAGATAGATTTACGTGTTTTTTCAACACATGATCACCATCCAGGGTTGGCAGCGAGGCTGGTGTGATCCTCTGTGGCCATTCGCGTGGGGTACGTAACAAGGGGGCTGAGCTTGGGGGAGGACTGTGGTTTTTTGGAATGTCCCCTAAGTGCCTGAAGAGTGGGTGTCCTTTGCACCTTCTCCATCCTCAGTCACCGGGTCCTGTGGCAGGGGGTGACAGGCACACCGGGGTGACCCTGCGTATCCCCCACACCAAGCCCATGGCCAGCTCCCACAGGCGAGCCAAAGGCTGCGGGCTGGGTGGGACACTGCAGCAGGTCCCAGCGTGCCGCCGGCCGGGCAGGTCTCCGCCGCAGCAGCCAAACCTTTCGGGCCCATCTCTCGCCCCTGGGACAAGCAGCTGCAGGCAGGCTGCCTGCCCACGACGTGCGGAGGAAATGAGGGACATGCGTCTGAGGGTGATGGTGGATGGGTTTTGGCAGCCGAGATGCTGAGTGTTGTGTCGGCCCCATGCCGTTTGCAGGGTGGGGGCTCTGAAATTCCTCTCCCCTTGGATTCTTTTGCCCCCCATTGCAGGCAGAAGCCAGTAGCCAGTGTTTTGGGGGTGCTGCCCCACGCACCCGCATCCTCAGTAGGGGGGAGAGGCCCTCCCCGGCCGGGTGTTTTGGCCAGGCGGCAAAGCGAGCGCGTGCCTTGGCACCGTCCCCAGCCCGAGGAGCTGGGGAGGGGAGGCGTGAGCAGGGCTTGTGCGCCGGTACATAACGTTCTGCTGCGAGCACCCACAGGAAAACCAACCAGCAGCCCTGAACGGGGCTCTTTGTTCAGTTTTTTTTTTTTAATAGATTTTTTTTAATTTTATTTTCCCTCCCCTCCCCGCATCAACTTTTGCTCGCAGCTGACAGGCTCCCTTCCCCCCCCACCGCTCCGCTCTCAGCTGCAGCCTCCAAATAGCTGCCCCCAGTGATGCTGCAGAGACCCCTGAGCTGGGAGGCAGGAGGGGTAGCGGTGCTTCAAAACCCTGAGGAGGAATTCCCGGCTCTGCGAAGCACTAATACGGCAGGCGGGGAGCATCCAAAGGCAAACCTGCCTTTGGAGGAAGGGGAGCACAGGGTTGGTGTGGGTTTTTTTTTGATTTTACCGTGCAGGAATCCCTCCAGTTTTCACCGCCCTATATAAAGTGTTTACTGAGCAGGAGGAGGGAACGGCCAACAACATGTTTTTGCATTAGTAGTACTGTACAGGGTGAACTTTTCACTTCCTCTCCATGGCTCTCGCACATGTGTCTATTTTGGTGCTGGGCACACACACAAACAAGCCATGTACGGCACAGAGCCGGGGACGTTCCCTGCTCCCGCTCCATCCAGCCGCAGAGAAACGGCTGGAAAACAAGGAATGGGAGGAGGGCGAGGGGGTGGAAATCTCAGCCCCACCGTGTTTTGGAGATTTTTGGCATGCATCAGGCTTGTGGGGAGATCTGGGCAATGCTTAGGTGCTACGTCCCCTCGGCAGAGCCGGAGGCACCGATCCCCCAGCGTCCCCGGAGGGCTGGCGGAGTGGAAAAATTTCACATCGAGCAGTAAAAAAGAAAAGCTCTTTCTGCATCTCATTATGCCGGCTGCAGCACGTAGGGTCGGCGAGTGGGTGGGACTCGGCGCGAGCGAGGGGGAGTTCAGGGCTCCGTTCCCAACCCACGACGTTCTCTTGATACGGGGATATTTTTGACAAGTTTGGCCAAGGTAGGTTGAGGTAGCTGGAACAAGCAGGATTAAAAAATAGATGGTTTCAAACAAACAAAGAAGTCGACGATCGAAACGCTCCTTCCTTTTCAAAATAACCCCATCTGGGATGGCGTTTTCATACCGAATGCCATCACGTTTGAAGCGATACTGGCCGCGGACCCGCTTGCTGTGCAGGAGGCCCCCGCAGAGCAGTGGCTGGCGGCCCTCCAGGGCCGGGGAGGAGGTTTTTCCGGGCTGTGCACAGGGGGGGGAAGGCGGCGTGGGACACGTCTCAGCCTTACGTGAGAACGCCCGTACGCGGTTTCAGAAACCGCACAGTGAATTTCCATGGGTGCGGAGCTGGAACTGGGGCTTCCTCTGCACATCGGGGCTGGCTTTTGGGCGGCGTGTGGCTCTGGATCACGAAAAGCTGACTCTGATACTAGAAATAATTTCTAAACAGACACAAACGCTGAACGTGTCTGTGTACTTTTTTCCCCTTAGTTTTAGCTCACACAAATAGTTGGTGATATAACTAAGATGGATTCAAATGAATCTGTTTCAATCCAGATGCAGCTGGACTGAAGTAGTGAGTAAAAATAAAATGATCTCATAAATAAGACGTTGAAAATGGAAGAATTAGGCATCTGGAGCAGTAAGTCGTACAATTGCTTAAATACAGTGCTGAGCCTATCCCCCTGCTGGCTAGTGAGAACGTGGAGTTAAGGCTCTAATCAATGGAAAATTAACATGTTGAAATGGTTATGCCAGAAAATAGAAATCCAGTTCCCCTCAAGAACAGCAGTGAAGTACAAACAAAACCCAAGGTGATTAAAATGGGTGGATTTAAATAAGAGTTTTCTGCTAGCAGAGTTAAACCAGGGTTAAAATCTGATTTAAATCAATCAATTTCTGAGCGTAAACCGAGCATGGTTTGGTTCCTCTCAGAGGGTTTTTTTAAATTGAACTGAAGTTGACCATCATAACAGCCAAGCTGCCTCTAAGCTTCATTAAATCTCCCGTTACCTACTGAACAGCTGATTGTTTCTTTCATCTGCCCCCCCCCCCGCACCAAGCTTTGAAAAGATAAACGGTTTCAAAGACAGAATTATTTTATTATCACAGAGCAATCTAATAGATACTAAAGAGGGAAAAGAGTTATTAAAGATACAGCTTCTACATTAGCGAGCAGTGTCCTACCAGCGCTTGCTGGGCAGACACAAAAGAAGCAGCAACGGAGAGAGAACCGCAATACACCAGGTGCCTCTGGAGAAAGCATCACCGCTTGCCCCCTCTCGGTTGACCCAGGACAGTTCTCATCCTGTTCATCCCCCAAAACAATGGCTAGGGCTGAAGAGCATTTTTGGCAGGGTGCTGTACCGCTGCTCTGCAGAGGCCTGGCTCAAGTGGCAAAGATGCAGGCTTCCCAGCCCGCGGATCACCCAGTCCTTCGGCCACACGCTGGGGAAAGGCCAGACTGAGTTACTAGGTTGCTTTCCCCACCACTGCTCTGTAAGTCTTCCCTGCTCTGTAAACAATAAGGTGATTCTCCGAGTTCTGTAAAACTGATCCTACCTTCTAAGTTACAGAAACCGAGCCCTGCCAAGACACTAACGCTGCAGAGGACTTAAAGAATCCCGTCATTTCCATTTACTGGCAGCTTTACGGGGGATCCTCACTCTCAACTTAAAAAAAAAAAAAAAAAAAGCAGCCCAGTCCTGCCGATGCAGCTGTCAGCATCCTGATAAACGGGGGTGTGTTTTGAAGCCAGGCCAGAGAATGTTTTTCTTCTGTTCCCTGACAGCAGCGATCCAGACACGCTCAGCCCGAGGAGGGAGTGAATCCCAGGAGCTGCTCTATTGGCTTGTACCTCCACTCATCTGCCTCCAGCTCTTCCACCAGACCGGCCAGTTTTTCCATCCGTGCAACTTGTTGATCTGCGAGAAGTTCAAAGGTAACTGCGGTTTGCAATGACAGCGCAATTAAAGCTTTCAATTAGATGCAAATTCCCAGCTGTCAATGGGGAATAGAGTAGAATAAACCCCAACGAGCCCATCTGAACACAAACCCACTCTACACGACGCCCTGTGCGAATGGCGAGACCTCGCCAGATCACAGGAGAAAGCAGGGACAGGCTTTTCTGCCTCGTCCGCCGCTGAATGTGTATTTACCCGTCCCTGCCTGTGCCGTGTAAATTCAAGTCCTAACAGGGAAACACGAGGCCGATTAGCGTATGGGGGTGAAAACAGGATGAAGCTCATTTCTTTAGCATAAATATTTATAGCGCAAAAGAACAGAGAAGTTCAGACAGGGCTTGGTCAGCCCACGGTAGAGGTAGGTGCAGCGCGAGGAACTCCTTGTTTTAATGAAGGTCCTTTGAGGAGGACTTGGATGACTGTAGCAGAAAGGCTCTGCAATCAGAGCAATGCTAACGACATGGAGGTCCCCATGCAGAGATGGGCTGCTTCCCCAGGAATCCCCAAGACAACTTGTTCCTCTCAGCTTTATTTAAAACCAGTTGTGCGTTGGGCACGCAGGCTCCATTTTCAATTAAATTAGCTGCAGCGGTACGGAGATGAGGACAGCCCTTCTTCTCTTGGCTCTGCTGGAAGTGGCGGCATCTTGGAGAAAAGGCCCAATACGAGCCGACTTATTAACAAGAGGTGTAACATAAAATGCACACAATTTATGCTGACTGCAGCAGTGGATGATTTTAAGAGGGCCGGTTCTCACTCCACCTGCTGCAACTGAGCGCTTTTAGTAACTGTCAAACAAACAAGCCAAAAAATGATGACCTCAATCTTTTTTTAAGCCTTTCCCCTTTCTTACAGGGAGGTGACCGGCGCTCCGCAAACCAGTTTCAAAGGCTGGTGCTTATCAGGGTACCAGTCCGTGCAGCAGCCCCCAGTAGCTACAGCTGCAGTAGTGCCGGAGATGTGGAAATAATGGCTCTGAAATTCAGCTTTGGTTTTTGGTTCAGAAATACAGGATCACAGCCTTGCAAGCTGCTGCACGTCCCCTAGACCTCCTCCTGGCAACCCTCGCCGGCTGAGGACAGGAAACCTCTCCGGTCTGAGACAACACATGGAAGTACCCGTTCTAGCTGACAAGAGGTGGGGACCAGAAAGGATGTGACCCTTGAGCAGCAGACGCGGGCGGGTGCTGAGCTCTGCCCAACGTCTCGAGAATGCGAGCTGCCGTGCAGTCAAGCCCATCGTTCAGTTACAGGCACCTGGGAGGCGAGCGAAGGCCCCGGGAGGGAAGTAGAAATTCAGACAAGGTGTAAGGCTCTTTCTTGGGGAGGCAGGGAGTGGAGTCAGCCCCATCACGCCACTCCAGGCACCTGCGCATCCGTCATCTCCTTAGCACCTTTGGAAACCTGGCTTGACCCTGCCAATGTCACTAGGGCTCGGCAGAGAAACAAAGGTGGAATCAGGTGTCTCTTTGCCCAAGGCCGAAGAGACAGTCAGCGCTAGGCCAAGATCAGAGCGTGGGCGTTTCCTGCCCATAACCTCCTCTTCTAGCCTCACCTCTCTCGTGAAGGCAGCACGGCACACAGCGATGGAAAAACAAGCTTCGAAAGGCACAGCCTGTTCCCACCCAGGCTGTGTGGGTTCCCGTCACTTTGCATAGGGCTTGCAAAAGGACTCGGTGATGGTCTGACTTAGCGTTAATTTGCCAACTTAAAAGGCTATTCTGCTTTTTTGTGGTTGGCACCCGAGAGCATGTCAGCCTTTTCTCCGCGCTCCCCTGCCATCTTCCCCGATCAACATGCAGTTAAAACAGACGGCGTTTCGGTGCTTACCGTGTTTCACTTGCTTTAATGTAGATGCAACCTGATAGCTGAAGACAGACTCACAGAGGAATCTTTCAGAGCCATCTGTAAACAGAAAAAGGGAGGTGGTTAAATCTGAGAGTTTTAAGACTGAGCAGCCTTAACTGAGTGCCGCCGACCTTCTATTTTTACGTTTGAGGTGTGGGTTTCCCCATTTGCCTATTCCGACACTTTCCCCTGTGCCGAGCATGCAGCGTTCCGGTTTCTAGCCCGTACGGCCCCACACTCAAATCCTGTGCGGGGGCTTTGGCTGGCTCCTGGTGCTGCCGGGGAATGGCTGTGCTACCTGGGAGATGTCCCGGCTGATATTCTGCTACATCCCCTCTGTCAAGCAATTTTGGTCCATTTTAAATAGAAGGTAAGCTAAGGAGAAGCCAGCTAATATTACAGCAGTCTTGGTTTCCCTCGGGGCTCAGACGCTTGTGTCCTTATAATGCTTTATGATTTCCCACAGGCTTCGACCATAACCCCACATAAAGGATTTCAAATAATGTGTATCTTGCCATCTAAATCAGTAATTGATCACACAACTGTCTCAGAAATAAAGCAATCTGGAATACGTGGCTAATTGTGTGCCAAGTACTGACATAGTTTATACTATTTCTAAAAAAACAACCCCAAAATAAGGGTTTATTTAAAAACAAGCGAGACAGAGTAACAATAAAAATCATTCAGTTAGTGGGGATTTTTGAAGGGGAAACTGGCATGCAGCTACCCCACTAGCACCTGCCTGACAAAAGAACGGGTGTATCGCTTTTAATCTCAGAAATTAAAAAGCTAATTTAAAGCTTCCTGTGACAGGGACAGTGTTTAGTTGTCGCTGACACCCAGAGCAGACAAACTGCTGTGTTACTGGTAAACAGGTCAGCTCAAACAAATTCAAGCAAAAGCTCCATGCCGTAAAAACCGAGGAAGAGAAGCAATTTTAAAGACTAAGGGTAGAAACAGACCCCTGGCCCTGGAAAATCTAATCTGAAGCGGAACCCCAGGTAAGAAGGAAGAGTTGGAGTTTTGCTGTGCTCAGAGCATCCTCTTGCAAGCTGTTGAAACGCTGTGTTGCTGCTGCCCCGAGCTATTTCCAAACATACCCTTCCCTCTCCTCCGACTCCCCAGCCTGGCCGTCCTGCCGAGTGGCTCTTGGGAGGAACAGCTGTCTGTCTATTTGGTAACACGAAGTGCTTCATTATTTTAATTTGTTTTGAGGGCTTGTTAAGTTCTATGAGCAAGCCTTTAGTCATAATTACTTCAATAGGCAGGCATATGGGCTCTAATGTGTAATAAAAACAGTCCTTAAAGGATGTAGCGATCAGTTCCCGGCTGCCCTGCGCTGCCGTGTTCGTCTCTACCAGCATGCAGTCACTTCTGAGCTGCAGGGCCACCCCAATGAACCTCAGACTCACACAGTCAAGTGCGTGGTGTGGCGACATGGGAAGTTCAAGGGGAGCAGACAGACAGACAGACCCCGTCATCTGGAGGACCTGCCCTTCCTCCCTCACCCAGAGAAGGGGAAGGGACGTCACGACATCCCTGAGTACTTCAGGCAACCCCGACAAAGCAGGCTCAGGCACACAAAGGCAAGACGCCACGCTGGATCAGAGCCCTGACCCTCTCCAAGCAGCCCTGGAGAAATGCCCCAACAAGAGTGGGCCCAAAAGGGGGACGTGCTTAGCCTTGAATGATTAAAAGAGAAGTCTAGTCCTGACTTATCCTCTCGCAGACCTCTGCGGCGAGGTTTTAACCTGGGTCAAGGGCAAAAGTAAGCCTTATGTTTCCTGGCCAGCAGGGATACAAGCTGCCTTCTGCACTAGCCCAATCAACTCCAACCCCAGAACGCGTTTTGCCAAGAAAAATACTCCTGCCTCAGCTATCTTTACAGTAATTCCTGCCCGACATCAAAGGATTAGCTAACAATGAGCAATTAACACAGTCATGTTCCCTTTCAGGTAGATCGCTTCCTCGTCTGGAGTGTTGTCATGGAGCTGAAAACCAGGTGACTGCCAGAAAAATCACTTCCTCATGAACAAGTGGTGGGAGAGCCGGGGCTGCTTGGGACCTACCCAAGCCCTGGAGCTTCCTTCCTCCCTCCAGCTTTTGCCAGCTAAAGTCCAAAAAGACAGCACAGTGCGAAGTTTGGAAACTCCCTTGCAGGGCTGCCTGCACACCAGGACGAGCAGGGAAGGGGAAGGGCAAAGGAGCAATCACCTTCCAGCATCTCCCCGGCTCCTTTGGGGTAAGTGAAGAGGGCTTTTCGGGGTGACGCCATGTCTGAAACGCTGAACCCCGATCCTGTTACAGAGCTGCCGCTGACTCCGCCGGCTGAAGAGGATGAGGAAGAGGCTGCCATTTCACCCCGTCCCAGCCTGAAAGAACAAAAAAGGGTGCAAAATGGAGTTAGGAAGGGCGTCTCGGAGTTTCCCAGGGCGCAAAGCCAGCGACCGTGCACGCATCTGTCGGCAGATGAAGGCGGCGAGGTCCAGGAAGAGCCAGTGAGCATAGCTTTGGTCTGCCGCCCCCGCTCCGTGGCTCTGCAGCCTCAAAGCGCTGGTGGTTGGAGTCTGCCCTGCGTGGGAGAGGTGGCATACACCCGCAGCAGGGACGGGTGCAGTTAGCTGTCGCACCACGCGGTGGCACCCAAAAACTGAAGGTAACCCACGCTCTGACCCCTCAGACAAGGGGGCCTGGGAATTCAGCAGCACCATCGGAGTGTGCATAAAAATAACCTGGCGCAGGTCGCTGGCCTGAATTCACTGGCCTTCAGCTGCCTGGCACATTTCCCGCTCCCCAGGGTCATAAAAAGTCTCTCCCCCCCCTCTTTTTGCCTTGTTTCCAGGAGCACAAACATGGAAAAAGTCCTCATAAAACCTGGAAACCTGCAGGACTGCCAGGTCCAGCGCCGCACCCTGCACGAAGCCACACGGCGCCTAATTTGCAGCAACTGCGCTCTGCACCACTCCAGATGTGCTTTTGCTTTTAGAATACTGCATTTGATCTAAACCTGCAGCAGCTAAGCATCTGTTTGTCTATACAGCACAAGCCCGGTCACCTTTTGCACATCCCTTTCCCAGCCTTATTTTTAAGAGGTATTGGCTGTACTTTTGTCATGATGGAGTGCTTAAACATGTCATGTACCTCTCCAATAGTAAAAAAGTTGTCACTTGGCACTTCTGAGTGACAGCACTTGCTACTCCTCCAAACCACTTAGAAGCATTTCCCAATTAATCTGCCCATTTAATGCATTTCTTTTATCCTACCCATTTAATACACTTCTGCAGCCTCTTTAAGCTATTCCAGACAGCGCCTGTGAAAAGCACTGATGGATTTAGTGCGGAAAATAGGTTTTTAAAAGGCCGTCACAACTAGGAATTGTGTGTTCATTCATAGTTAAGCTCAAGGTTGTTTCATTTACTGCGTGGAATACAAAACAGAGCATCAGCTTGCAGGAGGCTGTGAAGGAAAACGCCTGGACAAAAGAAACCTTTAAAACGGCTACGATAAGTCCAGCAACACCTTTCCCAACCAACCTGGGCAGGCCAAGCTCCCCACTCGTCAGGGAAGTGCGACACTTTGCGCTCAAAGGACACCGACCGGGGCTCGCAAACCGCTGGCGGGCTCCTAGGCATGGCGGGAGGGTCTTTATTTTAAAGAGGCTGCGGCAAACACGAAGCAGGGAGGACGGCGGACCAGGACGGGGTCTCCACTTTCCTCTCCATCGCCTCATGCCTGAGGCGCCCGCCATCTTGGGCGGGCTGCCGTCTCTGCGCATGCGCCGCGCCTCGCCCACACTCCCGCCGGGCGGGGCGGCGCCCTCGGTGGCGCCACGGCGCATGCGCCGCATCGCCTCAGGGCCCACCCCTCCCCACCATGGCCCCTCCCCGGCTTCCGTAGGGAGCTGCTTCCCGGTGAGTGAGGCCGCCGCCGTCCCCCTCCCGCCCCGCCATCCCCGCCAGCCTCTCCCCCCCGCCCCGCTCCCATTCATCCCAGCGCTCTTCTCCTCCCGGGACCAGCCGCACCCCCCTCTTCCCCTTCCCGGGGCGTTCCGGTCCCTCCGAGCCTCACCCGGCCGCCCGGACGGCTTGGCGCAGGCGGCGCGCGTGATCGCCCTCGCGGTGTATGCTGGGGAGGGGCGCGGCGCGCGCGGCCCCTCCCTACTTCCGGTAACCATTGGCAACGGTTGGGGCGGCCGTTAGCCTCCGGGCCTGAGGGGCGGTGGGGAGGCTTCCCCGCCGCCGTTGACCGCCCTCCTTGCCTCTGACGATAGGCGAGCGTTTTGGTGGAGATTTTGTGTTATGGGTAACAGGAACTTCTATTTTTTAAAAACAGAACATATCCCACGTTAACACTTTCAGCAAACCTTGAACCTGAAGTGCTGAAGATGTGATTGAAGTGTTTGACAGGTGCCCGGCCGGTTCTTTGAGTCACCCCGTTGCTTTTTCACCATAAAATGCTCTCTGCTGTACAAAAAAAAAAAAAAAAAAAGCTTAACTCGATGTTTCTCATGTCGTTTGGAGTAACGCAGGGCAGCGTAAGGCTTTTACGCATATGCCTCAAACTTACCGCTCTGAGGTGGAAGGCAGGAGGTCGCTTTGTTTCCCTTCCCCAGCCATCCCCAGCTCAAGCAGGTCCAGGGAACAGTGTTTGCTTTGGAAGAGCTCCTCAGGCCTTTGAGAAACTAGCAGAGAACGGTAGGTATTGTGAGAGAGGTGGATGCTGTAGGGGATTGTTCGCAAAAGGCTGGGGTCTCTTTGGTGTGCAGCTGTGGAGAGTAAAGAGGTGAAACTGTTCAGAATCCTGAAAAGTGCTAAGACAGCCAAGACATTGACTGAGGCCACAGTGAGTTTTAGCTAAAACTTGTGAGTTTCAGGGAGAGCAGTGATCAGTTGCAGACCTCCTTGCAGGGGAAAAAAAAAAGATGCTTCATTATGTGTCTTACATTGCTTAAATTTCCCAGTTTTACTTGATTCTGCTTTGTGAGACAACAAAGAGTATACTTGAAGTTCCCATAAAATTAGTCTTTGAATGAGTGATGTAAGGTTTGAGAAGGCAGTGGTTTTCTGAAATCTCTCGTATATGCCTATAGGAAGAGTGAATGCTTTTCCGGAGGTACAGACCTTGCTCTTTACTGCTGAGCCCCTCAGAGCTCCCCTGCTGCTCTTACAAATTATCCCCAAGGAAACCTCAGGATTTACCTTTCCTTGGCATAAGTTAGCAAAGCTGTCTTTGTTTTCGCATTAGGAGGAGGAGCAGGATGGACGTTCTGCGGCCCACCCTGATAAGGATCGGGGGGCGAGTATACAGGAAGAATCTTGTTCAAGAGCAGCCCTACCAGCATGAGGATGAGGAGGATTTCTGTGCAGGTAAAGAGTGCTGTGCAAGGGGTGACCGTGGTGCTGTCAGGACATGCTACAGATGAAAGCGTTGACACTGGCAACCTAGGGAGCTCTTGGTGTTCTCTCTGATGTCTTTATGTGCTCAATGACCTGCCTGTGCAGTGGATTGAGGTGTTCAAGAGGGAGAAAAATGCTTTGCATTGGTCCTTGGTGATCCTGCCAGCCAAAGAGTGGACGTAATCCCGGTTACCTAACGTGGGTTTGGGTGACTGCGCTGCTGACTGTGGTTATGTTTGCTGGCTGTGAAAGATCTCTAGTAAAGAGGGTAAAAAATGAGCTACATAGGTCTGCTTTTCCCAGGTTCCTGAAGTGGCTTTCTTTTTGGTAGTGTGATAATTTGCAGATACAGCAGGAGTGGAACCTGCTCGCTGTAGATCCTCTGTCCTTGCAGTGTTTGCCCCTTGAAGAATTGGCCTCTCATAATGTGGCTTTTGGAAGGTGTTAACCTGTATATTCTTCCTGTTCTGATATATTTTACTTATCTTTCTGGCTGTGTGTTTGTTGTAGTTCTGCATGAGTTGTGGGCACAGAAAAGCTCAGCTGTTATTTGACAGATGGGAAGGGTTGCGGCCGTTGTGTCCTTCTTCTCCCTCCACCCTGCCTTTCAGTGGATCGAACAAAGCTTCAGTAAGCAGCTTGCCACCCAAATTCATCCCCATATGTGTTTGAGAGGAGATAGAAACCACTTCCACTTTTTCTGGAAGTCATGTTTGCTCCTAACAGACATGACTGTTTGTGAGCCAACAAAGAGTACACTTGTAAGTTCTCATAAAATTAGTCTTCAAATGAGTGATGTAAGGTTTGAGAAGGTATTGCTTTTCTGAAATCTCTCATACACACATATAGGAGGAGTTAATGCTCTTCTGTAGGTACAGACCTCGCTCTTTACTGCTGAGCCCCTCACTTAAAAGGGCCCACGGATAAAAGGTGCATCCATTCCTCCGTGCCGAGGGTGTGAGAATGTCTCTGTTTTCCAAAACACTCTACCTGAATCCTTGAACCAAAACTATCCTCACCTTTTATTTGTATTCTTCTGCAACACAAAATTCCTGCTTGCGTCTCTGAATGGCCTGGTGGCTTCCACCCTCCCAGGAGAAGAGACCATTCCCACTGGGTAGCTGCACAGCTTCCAGCTGAGAGAAAACCTGGGCTGTAACTACTGCTTTCCTGTGCCTCCCAGCCTGGCGGATTTAGAAGCAGTCATTATGTTTTCTGGAGTTGGTAGTAAGGTGAAATAAAAAGCAGTTAGCCGCAACAGAGAGGAGTCTATTTCTTCTTTTATTTAACCTTGGGAAAAGAAGGCTGTGAGACTATTGTCCTACATAAAGCGCTGCCAGACTTTACAGAGGTTGTACGAGGTCTGTTGTTTTTTTTTCTGGTAGGCCCTGGTGACTGCGCAGATGAACCCTGTGATGCCTTTGTGGTCGAAGAGACTGAGAAAGGCTTCCAGTGCAGAGTGGAGGTTCCCAGCCCATTATACAAGTGAGCCTGTGTGTTTCTGGTTTATCTGAGTTGCTGCTGGGAAGTGGTTGAGCACAGAATATTTTTTTTTGAGGTTGGGGTAAGCACCAGATCTCCAAAATTTATTCTGTTCTGTGGATGTGGATTATAGTGTTTGGGAGGGAAAAATTGGCAATGCCTTTTTAGTGCAGTTGTGCCACGCTTGACTCCTAGCCTTTCCTGTGACAGAGACAGCAGGTGGTGCTTTCTTGCTGGCAGGACAGCGTTTGAGCATCTCTTCCCTTGAACATAAAAGCGTCAGGGAGGGTGGAAGAAGGGGAGGAAGAACTGGGGCGAGCAGCCTGGCAGGAGGAGTTTGTGAAAGCTTTGAGAGAATGCACACACGACTGGAATTGACTATTGACTCAAATCTGGTGTTTACTGGGAAGCCTGTAGTGTTCAAAGCTTTATCTAGTTATTTTTGACAGTTTTATTGGTTGAATAGCTTTACTGAGATGTAGAGAAGGAAAGTTCTTCTGTTGTGTGTTTGGATGCTGGCAAATAACTACCTTGAGCAAAGCAAAAAGTGGAAGAAGTGCCCTTAGTTCTTTGTCAGCTGGGGTAATGGGAAAAGAGGGTAACCCAGCTGATGAATAAGCTGTGGCAGGATGTCCTGGGCAGAGCTGTCATGGGTCAACTAACTTATTTTAGCTTAAGCCCGTTGTGAACCACAGCTCAACATCATCCCCTGGCCCTAGGCTGGTCATGCACCGAGTCCTGGGAGTAGCCTCTGTGCCTGGACTGGGTCCTGTGCATGGAGCTGAATGCGTGCATCCCTCTAGCACAGAGATACCGAATCTGGGGGGGACCAGCTGCCCGTGGAATGGTTAATCTGCTGGCCGGACACACTTAATGGAGAGTGGCCCAGCAACAGTGTGTAAATGACTCTCTTGCACTTTTATGCCTCCAGGTACATTATTGGGAAGAAAGGAGAAACCAAGAAGAAGCTAGAAACAGAGACTCGAACCTCCATCAGCATTCCCAAGCCTGGAGTGGAAGGAGAAATTGGTAAGCTTTAACATGCACAAAATGGATGTTCTCTCATCAGCTCTTGTACAGACACAGTTTGAGCGGTGAGGGGGCATAGGAGGTGTTTTTCCTTGAATTCCTGCTTCTGACGTGGCACTGGCTCCCTTTATGGTCTTTGAAAAATCACTTTGCTTTTCTTCTGAGTTTATTTTCCCTGTCTATTATATAAAGAAGTATAAGGGGTTTTTTTGGGGAAAAAAAAGAATCTATTTTAAGTCCATAGATAGTTTCACTGAAGTCACCTCTAGGCCTTAAATGACAGGCTTGAGGACTTTGGGTCTGAATGTGTTGGGGTGTTTTTTTGGTTTTGTTGTGGTTTTGGTTTCCTTTCTTTAAATTAATACTATCCATTAATGAGGAGCTGTAACATACATCCAGAAAAAAATGCCACGTTGTATATTTATGCATGAAATAAACTTCAACACCTGCTTTAATCTGAGAAGTGTTTTGATGACGTTGCTGCTTCTCTGGTGTTGTCACTTGATCCTGACAGTGAGAGCAGGCTTTCTTGTACCGTATGTTCCTTCTCATCACTTCCAGTGACTTAAAAAGAAAGGAGGCGTTGCTCATAAGGGCTGGCCCATGCGGGTTTCTGCCTGAGTGGATATCTGGAGGGCCCCTTGTGC
Organism: Vanellus vanellus; assembly: GCF_965231255.1. NCBI lineage: Eukaryota > Metazoa > Chordata > Aves > Charadriiformes > Charadriidae > Vanellus > Vanellus vanellus. The sequence goes on along the minus strand of NC_138912.1, from coordinate 38,118,892 downwards.
ACGCTCCGGTGATAATTGGCACAGTGTACAGTTATGTTTGTGACATAGCTGTGAGGAGCAAGTGACAGGGGGATCCAGCTATGGTGCTGCACGGGAACGTGGCAGTACTTCTCAAGGAGTGGGTCTTGACTTCTTCTTGAGAACCATGAAGGACGATTAGGAAGGTTGAGAGATGTTGAAAACATGTAATAATAGGAAGCCAAGAAAATTTTGCTCCTTGCAGTTCTTTCCTTTCAAGCTCAAGTGTTCTCTGTTTGGTGCCTTGAAGTGCATGCACAAACGATATAGGCCATCTTGATCTTTGATAGATTTTCTTTTCTTTTTCCTTTGACTGCCTTTATGAAAACTTGAAATAATGCTCTAGAAATCTGAAGAGCTGCTGAAATGATAGGCTCCTAGTTATTGTTTTTCAGACACTCAGACCTTACTTTCTTGAGAGCAGAGGGATACTTTTGATGGCATCATCCTGTCTTTACAGAGAAAAACACAGCTGTGTCAGGCATTTTAAGTCAAGCAGGGAGTCTGGCGAGATTTCTCTGGGCATGGTTGGGGGTTTTAATTCCTATCGCTTCTTCAGTGAGCCCAGGGCTAAGAGTAGAGAGGTGCTTTTGTGAAGGTTTTTCTAATTCCCTCCCAGCATCTCCTGGATGAAATATTCTTACCTTCACCAGATCCTCCAATATTGATATTTTAAAGTGCACGGATAAATATCGTGTAAAATCATGATCCATTCAATTACTCTTTATTTTGCATGGGCGTGGGTGTCAGTAGTCTCGCTGTAGCTTCATGGAACCCAGACAAGTATTGTTTTGTTTCCTTGTAGTGATTACAGGGCAGCATCGCAGCGGTGTCATCTCTGCCCGAACGCGGATCGATGTTCTCCTGGACAGCTTCCGTAAGAAGCAGCCCTTCACACACTTCCTGTCCTTCGCTCTCAACCAGCCTGCCATTCAGGAGAAATTCCTGCAGTTCAAGGAGGAAGTGTTGGAGAAATGCTCAAAGGTAAGGATCTACATGAGAATTAAAATCAAGTGGAAGCCCTTCGACAGAATGCCATTTCATTTATTGAGATAGCTTTTTGGTGTTTACCTTGAAGGTCTTATTCTATTCTATTTCCTAGGAATGTATTTTTAACAGACCTTTTGCTTAAGTTGGCGGATCTGCTGTGAGAATTTGTTGAGTGCTGTTGTGAAATCTTCTGGAAAGTGGAATGGCTTACTTAGTAAATTGTTTTGTTCTCCGTAGGGATTTTTTTTTTTTTGAATCTGAGATTCAAAAGAGGGTTGGGGTTTTCCTTGGTTGTTTTGTTTGTTGTTTTTTTTTTAGTAGGAAAGCCACTAAATAATGTAGTGGACCTTTCTACATTTTATATGATTCATACATAACTGTGAAACCAGGTAGGAATTCACAAGTTTGCCGCTGCTTCTATTTCACTTTTCTTTTGGTTACTGACAGTGAAGGAAGATGGGTGTCATTAGTGGAGCTGAGGGAGAAATGACTTGGTAGCACATGCCATCCAGGAAGTCTAATCACTTCCCTTCTTTCCCGTGAAACACTGTGCTGACAGTCCCTCCTACTTGACTTCAGATCTTGCATTGAAAGCAGCAGGAGATAGTTAGGCATAGGGAAATGAGGAACAGAATGAAGTGAAAGCTGTGTATTCCCTGGTTTATTTTAGCATGCTTCTAGTTTGAGAGAAGCGGTATGTCAGCGCACAGGGCCAGGCTGAGGAGAGGGAATGGTATTATTAAATTGCCGTGTCCTCTGATTCTGCTGGCAGGACATCTCTAGGCAAGAGAGAAGAGTTCCTCTTTGTGGGGGCTGCAGGTTAGATTGCATACACGCAGCAGGGTTTTGTGGGCTGATATTCTTACCTACATGTCTGTCGGTGCCTTTCAAAGGGGAAAATATAACCTTGCAGATAGCACAGCTTAAGAAGTTTAGTTTCCTATGTCTTCATGCTGTGGGTGTGAATTATCTGATATCTGGGGAGATATGAGTTCTTAGTCAAGTTTTTGTGGTCACTTGCATGTCAATTGTCTCATCTTCAAGAGCAGAACTGAGCTGGCTTTGCAGTCTTGTCTTTTCTGGCGGTTCTGATTTAAGTCCCTCTTCTCTGCCCAGCTGCCTATTTCCGTGACATCTTAGGACCTTTCTATCACTCAGGTTTCCACCTGATGTTAAATATAACTGAAACTGGCCAATGGATCCAGGATTTGCAACCAGCGCGATGCCATGAGCACTCTACTCAGGCTAGGAGGATATCACTGGCTTGATCATCTATCCCCATTTGCCAGTGGCCGCTACCTTTATTGAAGCTTACCTTTATTAAAGGAAAGCCCTGAAGACAGGGTGATGGAAACATAAAGGCTGAGGAAGTGTTGGCTGAACAGAGTGCTGGGCCTCTGGCTAGTGTCAGTGGTGGCCTGGCTTCCTCTGTTGGTTTCTAGTTCCAGTCCTTGTGCGGGGACACACCAAAGTTACATGGAGAGAAGCGGCTCTTCAAGGGGCCAGTAGCTTCAGCACAGGGCTCTGGTAGTGGCTGCTCATGCTGTCAGCCCTGGACTGACACCGCTGCATTCAGTCTGGTGTTTCTCTTTCTCTTTATCCCCTTCTACCTCAGCTTGTGGCTGTTACAGCCCTTTCACTTGATCTCCCTCAAGATCTGGCCCTCCTCTGCTTGAAGCTTTGGCATCCTGGACTCCGCTTATCTGATCCTCCTCCTTCTAGCTGTCTGCCAGCACGTCCTGTGGATCTCTCTTGTCCCTCCCCATGGACAACAAACCCAGACCTGCCTGCTGTGCAGGACAATAGCCTTGGTGTCATCCCATACCTCTTGCTGGGTTCTGGCTTCCAGGCTGCCTTAGTGTCAAGCAAGTCCTTTTCGTGTCACATCTCTACGATGTGGCCTCTTTTACTCATATTTGCAACTAATGCTGTTGTTCATGCTCTCGTCCTGTGTTTTATTCCTGCAACACATTGACCTCACACAGGACTAGCTCTTCTTGCAGAGCACTTGTTTTTTCTGCCTGCTGGTTTGGTTGCATCTCTGTGGCCCTCCATTGGCCCAGCCTTGGCTGGTGATCTTACTGGCTCTCCAGACCCCTCCTGATCTGTCTCTGTCACATTGTTGGTCTCTTGCTCACTCTTAAGTATCAGTTTACATCCCTGGGTAGGCAGGGAGATCTGCCATCCACTTAGAAACATGTTCATAAATTTATCTTGGTGCTTTCCCCAGTATTGTCGTCACATTCAGTAGGAGCTGCCTGGGAACATCTGCAAACCTTCACACGCTCCTCGTCCTAGAAAGCTGCAGAAACCTGAGCTTGGTCAGAGGAGTGCTGAGACCACTGCCAACCAGGCTAGTCATGTGAATTTTTTCTCCTCTTGCCTGACCTTCTGTCTCTCCTGTAGGGTTTTTTTTTGTAGTTTTTTTGTAGTTCTGTGTCTGGGCAGCACTGAGTCCTGTAAGGCTCTGCTTCACGGTCAGGGATCCCGCAGCGTGGGCATGCGCATGGGAACAAGTTTTGGCCTAACAGCTTCTTCTGGCTTTCAGTAACCCCAGACCTGAAGTGTACTCAGAACCAGCACCCAGGCATGCATCCTCCTAATACCAGTAATAGCTATATCACCGAGAGAGTGCGGCACTCAAGACACAGTGTGCCTTTTGCTGCTGCCGAGTCATCAAGGTGCTTTCGGTAATCTCCGAACACGGTGGTAGCTGAAGCTGCCCTACAGTAGGACACATCTATATGGGTGGAGGCAGGAGGGCTGGGGCTGTAGTTCCTGCTCTCCACTCTGCATAGGCATAAGGTGCCCTGGCCTAGAAGCTGCGGGGTCACGCTAGCACTCTGCTCGGTGTCCCGTGCCTCTCCGGAGAGCCTGAAATATTCTGGTACTGCTTACATCAGCTCTGGAGTTTCCATTTTTAGTTCCAAGTGTGGAATTCGGTCAGTGGCAGGTATTTGGAGGTTTGCATATCTATAGCCTAGGAATATACGGTGCTTTGTTTTTCTGCCCTTCTTCTGGTATGAGCAAAAGGGTTTCTAGATATATTGCTGCCTGTTAGTTCAAGGAGTATATTGCAGCCCCGTATGTCTCTCAATCACTCCACAAGCCGGTAATGCCACTCTAATACCACTTTATCTCACAGCAGGGTCTGCTAGAAAGCATATCAGTAATGAAAAACAGTAATTCAAAACTGTGCCTCACAGAGCAATAAGAGAGCTTATAGATTTGTCCAAAGCAACGGGATTTCTCCGGATACTTGGAGAAATCTGAATAGGCTTCAGTGACAGAAGCAGTGTGCTTCTCTTCCTGTTGCAATTTGCTGGTGCGAAACGTTGCAGAATTAAGTAAACTCCAGTCTTTGAATGGAGCTTGGTAATAACGGTAAGGAAGGGAAAGGACCAGGTGTGTGTGCGCGAGGATTTCTTCTGGCCATTGAGCATTTGTGAGGGACTCTATTTCATTCTGAAGCAGTTACCATGGCAACCATTCATTTGTATTTTATAGCATAGGGTTACGTTGGTGGGTATATGCTTTCTAACTTTGTGTGTGTGTGTGTCTTTAAGACCTTTTGTAAGATGAACCTTGTGTTGGAATATGGAACACTTCAGGTGTCATTCATGCTGTTGTATGGTCAGAGCTGCCAGGCAATGAAGCAGGGCCGAAGTGGAGGACTTTTTTGAGGCTAATTTAATATGAATATGGGGAGGTGGCTCACCTGGACAGGCTCATTACTGATGTGGTGCAGTGGGAGGTCCAGATGACTGGATGACCTTGGAAGTCTCCTCGCACAGTTGTGTAGGTGTCAGGGTGAGGAGGACTGAAACGTCTGTCTGAGTATGCAGGTGGAAAAGGGAAGAGACTTTACAGTAATATTGCCGTGAAAAATCGCAGTTGGGTCTTTCAAGAGCTGTGCAAACGCAGCATTTGCAGTCTTAACAGGCTGCAGATGCAGCACGGAAAAGAAATATGATTGCTGTAATATATGGCAACCTGTAAATATAAAACATTTGCTAATGAGGTATTATATGTCGGAGTGGAAGGGACAGAAAACGGAGGGGTTTTTCAGCCTGCAGCTCTTCAGTCAGTTTTGAGGAAATTCTGCTTTTCTGGCTCGCTCCTTTGTTTGTGGCTTGGGCTGGGAGAGGGCATATAGCTGGCATGCAGTATCCTGCTATTAAGAAAAAAAAAATCATAAAGCTGTCTGCAAATATTGGAAGCTCTTAAGGCAGTAGAGAGGATGCAGCCAGGGAAGAAGAGCTAAGGAGTTTGATCCTTTGCCTTGTCATGTAGAAGGCCTGAAGTGAGTTTGTGATCTACCCCACTACAGGGTCTTAGATTTGGAGAACAAGGTGCTCAGGATTTGCAAAGAGAGGTGAAGATGCCGGATAAAACTTTTCCTGTGTTCCTTCTAAAGAAGGAGAGCAAAGGTAGAAGTCTAAGTAGCAGGCGGGTGGAAAAAAAAACTTATTTTTAAGACTAAATGAGTGGAAATGGGTGGTGTGTTTTTTTTTTTTTGACCGTGACAGGACAGTGTCAGTGAGAGGTGTAAGCTAAAATGCACAGTCATCACATATGGATGATGCGTAAAGGGGATATTCTTCCTGCCTCTCAGTACGTGCTTAGAGAATCCAAGTTTAAACAGTAAATTTTTTGAGAGATGATAGAGTCTGTTTTATGCATTTGTGTCTGCCAGTAAGTTCCTGCAAATACACGGCTTTCAGATGCCCCTGTAGAATATGGGGTTCCCTCCTGTGACACCTTGCCTCCCCTAATCTGGTGCTCTGCTTTCATTAGGGCTGGAAGCCACCGCTTGCCACAAGCCACCGTGACTTGTGCTCTGAGGAGTGTCCACCTTCCACTGCACAGGGGAGGAAACTGGTAAAAGAGGAGCTTTTCACCAAGAGGCACTTGGAGAGCATGTCTTAGATCCCAGTGGATCCCTCTGCCCATCTCTGATGCTGAATCTCACTCCTGCTTTTATGCTTGTAGCTTACCTTGAGAGGGTTCCTTAGGTATTTGGAAGATGTCCAGAAAGCCCCTAAATCACAACATTGACAGGATCATGTCTCTTGGCCTCGTTCTCCCTGGAGGTGGATGTGATTTTTCCTTAGCAGTAGTTATGAAGACATATTCCTAGGCTCTTGAGTTGCTGTTGTCTGGCCCTGCTGGGCAGGTTGCAGAGGACTGATACCACTGGACAGGTCAGCTTCCCATGAGATGACGCAGTGGTTGCTGTTAGCATATCATAATCTGGGGTTAGAATAATTTGGTTCGAGTTTTTTTGCATCTTGGCAAGCAACATCCAGCCATGAAGGGCTGCTAAGACGCCTGCAGAAACATTGCCTGTTCCAGGGAGAGCTACCTCTGACGTAGCATCTACTTTATGTGTGGGAGAAGTGGGATCTGCTGGCCTGCGAAAGAGTAGGGGTGTAAGCAGGGTTTTTAGGAGCTGTCTGAAATTCTAGGGAGTAAACCAGGAAGATTATCTAGGTCTTGGCCTGCTCGCTGTGCACTGTTCCTCCCTGCTAATCTCCACAGCAGTGGTAGCGTGGCTTGTGGAGGTGACATGCCATCACTTTGTCAGCTATCAGCCCACACTCAGGTGTGGGAAAGCTCAGGGGAAAACACTGCTTTTGAGGCAGGTTGATGTTTATAGTACAAATTGTGCTGGGGCAGAGAAGGAAGGTAGGGCTTTTGCTTTCTGACCTGCAAACTACTTTCTCATTACTTACTCTACATCATCTGTGTGCACTGTGTGAGTGACGTTGACTGGTTGTCCATGGCAAGGATAAATTGAACTTTCTTCCAGTTTCTGTTACCTGAGCTGTTGTTTTGTGACGGGCCAAATATCCCCTGGCTACGGATACCATTAGAGGAAAAAGGCTGATGGAGGGAAATCATGTCCTGTCATGCATGTTAACAGCAGTATGAATTAAAGGAAGCCAAAAGGCTTTTAGCACAGAGAGGGGAAGGTGGGGAGAAGCGAGATGGTGCCGCCCCTCTTTCCTCTGCTCCTGATGTGCCTGATGGAGTTAATCTGTGCTTGTTTCAGGCTGGTGCATGGTGCTGAGGTCTGCAATGTGCCTTGCCACTGCTAGCATGGTATGATTTGGGGTTTCAGACAGCAATAATTAGCAGCAGTGGAAGGTATGTACATGCTCTCTCTCTTTGGGGCACTGCCACGCTTTGCCAGCCTGTGGCTGCGGGAGCAAGCCCTTGGCTTCTGTGTTGCAGGCTGGCTCATCTGTAGTCCAGCCTGTAAATGCTGCTGTAAAGAACGGTATGGATGTTGTCCTTAGACATGAAAAATGCTGAGTGAGATGTGGAGCATTAAACTCTGACGGGCTGAGATACTGCAGTGTTTAAACATCTGAAAGGCTTTATTTCAAACTCTGAGGCACAGCTAGAAACTTCAAAGCTGTCGTTCTCAGTCAGTGGACTTTTTTCAGACAGAGAAAGGCTTCAGGGGCCTGGCAAGTTGGCTTCTTCTGGAGTTAAGAGTGGATGTTATTTAATGTGCTGATGGGAAATGGCCACTCAATGGAAATAATTGTTTTGGTATGGGTGTGTTAACCATCCTTGAGGTATTTTTATAAATATCCTCTAACAAAAGAGCATGTTTCTTAAAGCCGAATGTAACCACTGCTCCACCTGGGAACAGTTCTACCCCAGCAACAACACATAGCTCTTCTTATAAAGGAAATTTAAACTTAATTAATCTCGGCAAACTGTGGGGCACATGGGAACAAGAAAAATGTAATTATCAGAGCTGGTATTAGCTGTGCTTGTGTTGTGAAGTGCAACCTGTATTTAGACAGGATTTAGACACCATTTAGAGCTTGTCACTACAGCTGGTTCCAGCTTTACTGCACAAAAAATAGACTTAAGTTTTAAATCTGTGCTGACTTGTGTTGAGTTCCATGCTGATGGCAGCTGCCACTTTGACAGCTGTGGAAGTCTCCTCTTGAAACCCTGTATGAGTGAGTGCTGCTGTTCCTGGGTCCTGAGTCAGAGCCTGTTGTAAGGAGCTTCCAGGCTGCCGTTCAGCAGCTCCGCTGAAAAGGCAGGCAGGGAGTGCATGTGCGATGGGGGGCTGCGCCTCGTCTGTCAGGCTGAGCTCGCTTGCTCGCAAAGCCTGTGAAATTTTGTTTCCCGTTTCAACTTTGGGTCACTGCCAACCCAACCGATGATGCCGAGATAAAAGGTTTGATGTCAGTGGTTTGGTACCTGTTGTCTGTAGTATTTACCCCTCTGATGGAGGGAGGGGGGTGTGTGTGTGTATGAGATAAGACACCTATATATGATTGATTGACTGATTTGTAGGATCACGGGGTCAGCAGCAGCCTGTTCCAGAACCCTGCAAAGCTTCACCTGACTCTTGGGACGCTGGTACTTCTGAACGAACAAGAGATCCACAAAGCGTGTGACCTCCTACAGCGATGCAAAGAGGACTTTGTGGAGTAAGTGATAAAAAAAAGAATGTCATCACCAAGAACTTGAGTGGGGGAAAAGCAGCAAGGTGTCTTTGACAAGGGACAGCAAAAAAAAAAAAAAAGAAAAAAAAAAAAAGAAAAGCAGCTAAATAGTCTATCTCAACTCTAGAAATTTGGAAAAAGGCTGAAAAGATTCAAATGGGAGCAGCAGAAATCACCAAGCTCTCACAAAGAGTCTAACAATATCTTCCAGCTCAGCTCAAACCCTCAGCATTCTCTGAAAACCTTCTCTACTCATTTCTTTTTCTCATATGCGTCCCTATTATTTTTGTGTGAGCAATTTATGCTGTTGTCCCCTGCCTGCTGCAGAGGGAGGGACAAACTCCATTACCTTCGTGCGTTGCCTGCAGTGGGCTCCGGCATGCTGCTTCCCTCCTGCCTCAGAGCAGATGCTGAGGTGTCCTTGACACGCATTTCTTGATGGGGGGAGCTGTGTGCAGGGAAGCCAGCATGAGCCGTGTGAGCAATGAGTCTGAAATGTTCAGTGCTGCTCCAGGACCGGGGCTTTTCTCCCTGCCTGTTAACACTGAGTTGCAGATGTTAGAGCTTTAACTGTAAATGTGGTTGAATGACACTGTAATTAGCTTATCTCTGTTCAGCTCAGAAATTGGAGATGGCCTGAGGGATTGGTTTATTTATTTGTTTCTGCAAAGCCTTTGCACGTAGAGTACGGAGCCTTGTTTTTTATTTATTTATTTATCGCCTCGGTGCATGAAGAATTAGCCACGCTGTGCCAGCTACTATTTGTGGGAATTAATGCACGGCCAAAATTCATACCTCTGCCTTTAAAATGACAGCTCCAGTTTTTTAGCTGTTCAACAGAAATGCAAGTGCGTTTCCAGGGGAAGACAGTATTTGGAAAGTGCCAGCTTCCTCATAAGTGGATTGAACTGAGGCAGAGAAAATCTCTACTCTTTAGTGGAGGGGGAATCAACACTTGAATGTAACCTTTAGGTTATTTCCCCTGCCACACCCAAATAAATATACTTTGAAAATTAATTTAGGCTCCCTTCCACCCACATAAACCTTCATTAGCGATCATTTATTTTTCTAAATGCAGGCAGTGCCATGCGGAAGTAGATGTGCCCTTTTTGACCCTCTTTAGAGTAGGTGGCCTTAAGCACTCTCAGTGTGATGTGTACAACAATACACTTGTTCTGTTCCCCCAGTAAACATACTGGAAGGGGAAATCACACTTTCCTTATTCCACGTGGGAAGCTTTGCCGAGAATCTCAAAAGCGGTCTCTTGGGCAAGCTGAACAGAAGCAAGCAAGGTTAGAGCAAAGTCATGCTCACGTTGTTAACTCGTTTATTACTTCTGCCTGCCCAGACACTCCCTGTACTTTCCACGAGACCTCGGTGTTAAATGAGACAATGGCACTTACTCACAGGGAGCTTTCGCTGGGGTGCCCTGCCTCCCTGTGATGTTCTGGTGGTTAAGGCAAGGAGATGGCGTGTTTGGAAGCAGATACACTTCACAGTGTGTTTGCAGGTGTGGGAGTGCATATTATATCCCGCACAGATTTTCTGTTTTGCCTTCCTGCAAGGGTAGCTGGAGCTGATTTTAAAACAGCTCTATTTACTTCCAGCATGTGTAAGTGGATGTTGAAATGTACTTAAAACTGCATTCTGCATGGAGTACTTTTCCCAGCAAAAATCAACGAGCTGGAGACTTTGTGTCACGATCGCTCTCTTCACAGGGAAGGCAGGAGTTCTCTGCGTTGAGAACTTGTACCATTTTACTGCTGATGGGTTTTCTGAAATGTAAATAGGGATCTCCACGTTGAGATGGCCTGTGAACACTGAAAAGTTGACTTAACGTGTGTCTAAAACACTGAACATATGAATTTAATGTTATTACACTATTTCTTGAGATGATGAGACACTAGCAGCCGTGGCCTTTTGAGCCTCAGAAATTAGAGAGCCTTTTTTGTGTTTGGGTTATTTCGGCGCAAGCAACCTGAAAGATATGGGAAAGAGAACTCCTCCTCAGTGGAGTTCACTGCCCCATATGCTCTATATAACACTTAAGTCCCACTTAACCTCAAAGTTGTGTTTAACTATAGCAAAAAATGTGGTTTATATCATTCCCTTAGTAAAACCAAGTATTTGGTGTGTGCATGAGAAGTACTATGCATTGTATTTCAAAAGCAAATGTGATGTTTTGCTTTTTAACATAAGGGATTTGTTGCATTTCAGCCAAATTGCTGGAGGCAAACCCCTGACCGTGGAGGTGGCAGGAGTGGAGTACATGAACGATGACCCTGCCATGATGGACGTCCTTTATGCCAAAGTCCACATGAAGGATGGCTCGGACAGGTGAATTCCCCGTGCTCCCTTCTATCATTCCTCCTCGATGTGCCGTGGCAGCGGTAGCGGTGTGCCAGAGAAACCCTCTGCTGTCTGAAGCTGGTGGGTGCTGCTAGCAGTCCTTGGGCCAGCAGTCAGGAAGATGAAGTCATTCTTGCTTCCTAAACCGGTTAAGGCAGTGAGGTGTTTGCTTTTTAAATCAGTCACTGGTGGTGCAGCTGAAAGATGTCATTTGTTTCTGTAGCAGTCTGTCAGATTGAATAATGGTGTTGTAGCTCACGCAGTGATAAGATGGCCAAGGAGATACTCCTGAGATGACTTAGAAGGCAGGACAACTTGGCCTCTGCTGTCTAGTTCCCAACCTGCAATCCAGATTAATCTGGACAGCCTGGCATCTTCTGCGGAACTTAATTATTCTTAAAACCCAGTTACACCAGAAGGTCCTCAGAAAAGCATGACTTGGTTGCAGAGTTGGTTTTTTTGTCTGTAAGCAGCCTGGAACAGGCGCTGGGTGTGAAATGTCTGTCTTCTGAGCTGCTGGTGTGAAATCTCAAAGCCTGGTTGGTGTCAGTGCCTGTGTTTGTGCTTTTGGCCCCTGTGGCTGATGGCTTTAGCTCTACAAACAGTGCTGCCCGGGATGTGGCAGTGTCTGGACAACCTTCCTCCATCTCGTTTTTGACAAGTACATCACCAGTGGCAGCACCATCTTTTCTCTTGCTGCTTTCTGGAAGACCAGTGAAACATAAGAGCTATTGTACTGTGCTGCCAGTTGTGAGGTGGGTGGGAAAGAGGGTAGAGGAGTAGCCAAAAGAGCTTTTGCCTTCTCTCTCTGAGCCTTAGCCTTCTCTTTTTCTGGCAGTGCTGCCCTTTTGTGTCTGTTCCCATTGCTAGAGGACAGCGGGAGCTAGCAGAGGAGCACGAAGCAGTGCAGCTGGAGGAGGCAGGCTGCGAGCAGGGACCGGCTCAGGGAAGAAAGGACATGTTCTCGCATCTCCTTTCCCCAAGGGCTGAGGAGGCAAGGGGGGCCCTCTGCTTAAAACCGCAGTTTGGAGGCTGTGTTGAAGTAAGAGATCGGAAACGGGATAAGGAAATGGGTGGGAAAATGAAAATGTAAGAATTGCTGGGAGGCAGTAGAAATTGAAATCTTTTCCTCTTCTCGGCTCTTCCACTTTGAAGTCTGTCCTACCCTGGAAGAGGTGAGATAAAACAAACGGGGTGGGTGGAGAACCAGGACAAGCTAGAGATCAGCCAGGAGACAGAAATGCTGGGAGAAACAAGGCAGAAGCACTCAGAAAGACGAGACAGAGGCGAACACTGGATGACCTAAATGCCCTTCGGTCAGTTTGTTGTAGAGAGCATCCAAAGTGTCAGCTCTGAGAGCTGGGGTATGGGCCTCTTTTCTCCTGAGTCACCAAGCTCTGGATCATCTCTGAGGTGGAGTGCTTGCGAGTCTGCTTGCATCTGAAAATAAGTCTGCAAACTAAGGAGCAGTTCGAGAAATCCTGTAGAGCATAAGTAGGGCCTAAGGTGAGGCAGCAATGTCTGCCTGCGTCTGGGGACAGCTTGAGTTGTTGGTGCTGGCCCTGTGGTCTGCATCAGATGCCAGCATTATGCCTTTTGCTGAGAACCCACTTAGCTGTAATGCTAAAAGAAAATGCTGATGTGCATTAGGGGTGACAGAGCTGCTTTTGGCAGGGGAGAGAAACGAGGTCTTCAAATCTACCTTGCCTTGAAACTGAAAACAACCCCTACCTGTTCCCCTGAGAAAGAGCTGATGTCTCCTCTGTCCTTCACAGAGGTCTGTTAGCTGAGGTTTTGACCAAACCCAGATCTCGGTGCTTTGTGTGGCACCTGGAGGCTGCCAGACTTCTCCAATGTCTATTTTGCTTTTTGCATAGCAGTGTGCTCAGAGAGGGCCATGCAATTGTCAGTTTTTATCTTTGGCCCAGGCCGGTCCTGCCCTCACCTGCAAATTAATTCATCTGGCGCTTCTCCCCTAATATAGTTCCTTAACTGCTGGCAAGCACCCAGAAAACATTTAGCTTTACAGAGGGGAAAGAACATATTTTTGTGTTGATGGAGAGCAAGGAAAGCTTCTTTTGCTTCCTTTGAGATTCCAGCAGGCACAGTGTTGGACAAACTGATTATAAAGAACTTCTTGCCTGCTAAAACCTGCTGTGCTTTGCTCAGGGAAATGGGGAAAGCAGGTAGAAAGCAGAGTTTCTCAGCTGCAAGGCTGAATACTAGAGGAGAGCGGCAGCCACGTGGTTTGCTGTGCTGGATCGGGCTGCTGCAGCCTGTGTTTAAGAGAGGTGTGTGCTTTCCTGTCTCATGCAAGATGTCTTGCTAGCTCTGTGTAGTTCCTGGCATGGCTGAGGGGTGGAGTTCCTTCCTGATCTTTGGATGATCTTGATCAGCTTAAGCTATAAAGCAGGAGATTTGATTTGCCCTGACTTTAGCTTGCATAACTGCAGACAGAATTAGGGGTTGGCAAGCCCTTCTGCACACATAACGGCTCAGACTGAGAGAGGGATCATGCTCTGATGCCTCCCACATGGCAAATAATTTCCATTATAATTCATTCTAATTTGTTTTATTTCCTTGATTAACTTTATAACGTAATAAAGCACCATTTTCACTTGAGCTATTCTCTGTTAATTTGTTTTAGTATTGTCTGTAATGATATTCATTTAATCTTTGTCATTGCTAATTTTAAAAATCACTGATGTAAAGCCAGAAATTGGTAGAAAACCATGACAATTGGTAGTTTGAGAGTCTTGAAATGGGGGCTGGCAGCCCGTGAGGGGCAGTACAAAACCATCAGTGGGGTAGGAACGTGGCAGCCCCAGGCTCCGGGGACCAGCCTGAGGGCCGCGCTCTGCCTCTACTGCTGCAGCTGAGACAACAAAGTGATGGCACCTGGTGAAGCAGAGAGCTGTCTAACCCCTTGGATGTGGTGAGAGAAGCCCAAATTCTTTTGCATAGAGTAATGCCTTCTTGCCATGTTTCCAGGGACCGGAAGCTCTTGTTCTAGCGCATCCTTGCTATTTTTTGTAAGGCTGGGGCACGGCAGAAATTTTGTAGGGGACAGCAGGAGCCTGGAAGTTCCTTCAGCTCTTTAGACCTATGATACATAAGTGCACTGCTCCGATTGCCTGCCTGCTCCTGCTGCCTGTCCTAGGACAGGTCTGCCCGCAGATCCCAGCAGCCGTGGCCTCTTTTGTCCCTGACCAAGGCCTGACAAGAAGGTGGCAATAAGTCATTCTGCTTGCTTGGTAGCTCTGAAGCTGGAGCATTCACCAGGATGTGCTGTCTGGGCTTATGCCCTCTGTTACCACATTCTGGGCTCTCCAGAAATTAAGCCCACTGACTGGTTTGCTTATTTGGGACAGAGAGGGTCTGAGCTCCAGCCCGGTGCACTGTACAGCTCATGGTCCCTGAGCAGAGCAGACCAGACCCTCCAGGAGTCAAGGTGCCTAAGCCCCCCCGAGGGTCTGCCCATTTTAACATTTGTAAGGAGAATCACATTGTATTTCCTGGCAGTAGAAAGAAGCATCCTTCAAGTCCCAATAACATCTGTCACTGCTGAGCAGCTCTCTGCTATGCTAAATCTGCCCTTCTTCGTGGAATATTTGCAAGCAGAAGTGATCACCGAGGAAGCTTTGTGAAACAGCCAGAACTTTTTTCATTAGAACTGAAACCTGGTGGCTCTGTTCGCTTTCCGCCAGCGACTAGCTCCCTTTCCCCTTGCGCATGCAGAGACTTCACGCATGCTGCCCTCCCTGGCTGGAAAGAGAAAAGCTGGCGACACAGGCATTTCTCCTTCGTTTACATGGCTCTGTTCTTTCTCTTTTTGCCTTCCCAGGTTGCAGGTGATCGCCGATCAACTGGTGGAAAGGTTTGTGGCCTCTGGCCTGATGCTTAAAGAGTGGGATAGGGTGAAACTGCACGCTACGGTCATGAACACTCTCTTCAGGAAAGATCCAAGTGGTGTGTAGCCCTCATCCTTACTGATAAATGCATTTAAAGTAGTACCTCTGAACGGGAAACACTTTTGTTGGCTCTTACGTTTCTTTTTTAAATTTTGTGATTTTTCTTAGTCTCAAAAATAACCTACGAGGTTGTGGAGGGATGTCACTAAATAAAACCCAGAAGAAAATGAAAAAGCAATCAGCAGAGCTGGAGAAGGCAGGCATTCTTTGAGCACTTTCTGGATCTTTTCTAGGATTCTTTGTCATAGCTTCAGAAACGCTATCACCCAGTAGCACTCATAAGATCTGGGCCAGAGAGGAATGCGTTCAAGTACTGTGTGAGGTCTTGGGTTCTCTGTTCCCCAACGTTAAATTGGAATTCCATAACAACTTGATGTGCTGTGCTGACCTTTAAACAAGACAAAAATGTGATCCTCTTTGGTCAAATTAAAGATTGCCCCTTGGTTTAGGAAGGTGATTCCAGCGTCACTCTCCTTAAATCAGATTCAGCCGGCTACGAGGCTGAATATGAGCCATTATTGAGCATATAGTGTCTGCCAAAAGATTGTCTGCTCTGGCAGTCTGTAGCATCGTTCTTATCGCATTACTTTATAAAGCAGCCTCAGATGCATTGCGTTTAGGGAGGGGCAGTATATTACAGCCTTGTTCTCCGTGTGCAGACATGCATGTGCTCTGACACTGGTGTGTAGTTTGCAAGCCTTAAGAGTGTCACACTAAAGCTTTTCGGGGCTTTCTCTGGCGCGGTGGCCTCTTTGCAATGCCGATAGGTTATGTCGAGTATTCTCCAGTTACTGCTTCCGCGAGTCTCTGTATGGACAGTGATAACAGCAGATGGTTTGTGTTACGGTTTTCGGTGTGCCCTGCGGCAGATTTTGGGCATGACTGCTACAAAAGTCAGATAAGCAGACTAGAAACCCTGGAACGGTGGGGCTTAGCTCTCAAATTGAGCCCTGAAAACTGGTGGAAATGTGAGCCCGAAGTGCTGATGTGGCGCTCTGTTAGGGGAGGCACACGGGCAGCTGCGTCTGGCACCGAGTCTATATTCTGAACAACCCCATGAGGCATGCAAGGTGTTCAGACATAGTGGTGAGAGCATTACATGGATAGCCGTAGAAGTCACTTTATATTCAATACAGGATTTGAATAGTGTGCTAGGTGTGAGTGGGACTTCATAGTTAATGCTGGAGATGAAAAGGAAATATTGAATATATTCACTGAGCGAGGCAGAGGTCCTGTGGAAAGAACGGATCATGTACTTAGGGATTATATAAAAATCCAGACATGCTCTGGGGAAATGGATCTAAGACGTAGGCATTTGGCAGTTGCCGTAGGCCTAGGTTGCTATTCTTACTGTCTGTGTGTGTGTGGCTGCGTGCCCACCCTGCAGAAGCATACGCGCCACATGTACGTGCTTCCCGGAGCAGGCAGCAGAGGTTTGTATAGGTGCTGTCCGGATCGCGCCTGGCACTGTGCTCGCACGCTCAGCCTGGTATTTGATGCCGTTCCAGGCGATGCAAGTGCTCGCGGTGCTGACTCTCACCCTGGCAGGATGTGAGATTATAATCAGCCGGAGAGAAGCAGATGTGTTGCACTAAGCCGTCAGCCCTACAGAATCGCCCTAGCAGTAGCTATGATGTAGGGTCTTTCCTCCGGGTAACGTAGGTGATCCCGATAGAGGCACCAATTCCTGCATATTCAGCCTTGTTGTCTTTAAAATCAAAGTGGAAGTGTTTTTTTTTTTCACTGGGAACTGGGCAAAGATGGTTTATTAGCTGGCAGCTGACTTTGGGGAGGGAGGGAGTGGGGGGGTGAAGTACAGCACACACAGTTCTCCCATCTGAAGCTCATTCTGGTGGTGGCTTTTCTCTTTACAGCTGAAGAGCGAAACAATACAATGACTGGTAAATCATCTTTCAAGGAACGGGAGTCGTTTAATGGCCGAAATATCCTCAAGGTCAGTATGAAACAATTAGGGAAATCGAGCCAGCTGTGGATATTATACAGCGAAAAGAGGTTGAAACACCTCTTCAAGACTGCTTTTGTCTTAGGCTTATGGGATTTCCCGGGGGGGAGGAGGGGGGGAAATCTGTTTAGAAAATAAACAATCCAGATCACTCGTAATTGGGAGCATTACAGTATTTAACAGAAGCGTTCTTAAAGCTGGTGAGGCTCAGATCAGGAGTATGTAGCACGAATGCTAAGTGGGTGTTCGTGTTGTCGTTTACTTTGCTTGTGTTTTACCCTGGAGACTCAGGCTCGTGTCGATTCTCAGCCCACCAGAAAGGAGTACTTTATTGCTTTTGTTCTTCTCACTTGTATGAAACGAAAACCCGCTGCCATTTAACTTACTCTCTTCTTTCTTTTTAATCTCTGCTATTGATTTGCATGGTTTTACTCCAGAAAAATAGCAGATAGCAGTAGGGGGTCCCACCAGCCAGGATCTGAGGGCTTTGGCAGCGATCAGAGGGTAGAAAGCAAGATCCCCCAGACGGTGGAGGTGGGTTAGGCTTGACGGGGAGCATCCTGCAGCCTCCCAGGCTTTGCCAGCCAGGGTTGAGACTGCAGGCAGCCTCTGCTGCTCATCCAGATGGCAGTGTCAAACTGATGCTGTGGTGCTTGGCCCCTGCAAGCGTCCAGAGAGAAAAGAGGAGCAGAGAGAAGTAGAAATGGAAAACAGCACTGGCTTGTAAGCAAATTTGCAATCCTCATTGTGTGAGGGGATTTATTGCAGGCAGCTATGATAAGAGAGAGACGGGACAATGCATGAATACATTTGGGAGCTGATAGAAGATATTCTGGCAACAAAGAGACATGAGAGAGGGTGCAGGCTGGGTGGGAGTTGGACAGCCCAGAAGGACTTCAGGGCACCAGAGGAGGGAAAGGGTGCGTTTTATTTGTGCTTACAGTTTTGCTGTATGATGTATTAGGCACTGGATGCTTGGGGATCTGAAGGCAGGGAGTGGAACTGATTGATCTCCTCTGAGCAGAGGACAAACAAAGGGACAAAATTAGGTTAAGCTCTCATTGTCCTCAAACGGTCTGTGCAAGCACGATGTCATGACTCAGCATCGCCACATGTTGAGTGTTCAGTGTGAGACTGCAGTATTGCAAACTGAAGTAGGAAAGGCACAGATGTGGTCCTTTTCTTGATGTGATCAGCGAGTTTTGGTTAGCTCCCAGTGTCTGAGAGCTATGCTCTGGGAAAGGAAGGTGGTATATGTTGGGAGCCCTGAGAGCCCTCAGGGTCTCAGCTTTCAAGGCATATGCCCACGTTTCACTTTGTCCTTTGGTCCTTTCTCTTGCATCTGTTCAACTTGCCAAGACTTTAGAGAGTTGTAAAATCAAACCGTCAGTCTTCCTTCATACTCCTCATGCAAAAACATTTACGATTTGGAAGGCATTAACGGTGCTCCCTCTACTGGTCACACCATTTGTGGATTGCACTGCGGGGTCTGAGGGTCTGTGGGTCTGGTGGTGTGCGGCGCTGAGAAAGGCAACTGCCCTACCTCAGGTGGCTACTTCTTATTCTTGCTGCTCTCTGAAATATAAGCCGATACATTTTTAAAGCTCCTAATTGATTTTGTACTGATGTAGCCCAAAGAGCTGCTGGCTGTTTGGACTGTTGATAATTACTTCAAAGCATGTCTTGCCGCAAGAAATGCCATCCTTCTCCCCCACCTCCACTACATTTCCTAACCTGCTCGCTTCGTATTTCCCTTTGGTCTCCCACGTGCCTGCAGCAGAACGCCCGTTGGCATTAATTAATTACATGAGTCATAAATAGCTCCAGGCTTCTTACCAGAGGAGCCCAGCCTCAGCCAACCACTGATGCATTCTAGCATGACCTTGCAAGGATGCGCCGGTTCCCTCCCAGCCCCCTTTTATATACATTATTTATCTTCTGCTCAGGAAGGCTGCCCTCTCGCAAAGTGGCTTCATTAACTTTTGCAAAAGGATCTAAATGACGGGCTGTTAATGAATATGGCTGCAGTTAGAGGCAGGCTGGCTTGTGGGCGCCATCCACTTGTAGGTAGAACGATATGTCGTGCCTGTGTTTCCAGGCAGTGGGACAAAGCAAGGCTACTGGTAGGAGGGCATCAAGTTGGGAAAACTCGGGTTTCGTTGCTCTCATTCCTTTTATGCAGCTGCGATGGGCGCTGTCGGGCCAAAGGCTTTGCCTAGCGCGGGGCAACACCTGAGCCATCAGTGCACAGAGCACGATGGAGACACCTTGGTTCTGCTCGTCCAGTCTGAAGCTCCCCCGTGGTCAGAGCTGGTGTGTGTGTGTGTGCAGATGCGCTGGCAGCACATGTTTACTGATAGCATGCCTGCGTTACCCCAGGCTCCAGCTGGTATTTTGCTTTCAGCAGAACTAATCGGAATTTTATTTAATAATCCTTTGTTCTACCCGTTCCACGGAGTTAAACATACACTCCTATTTGTGCTAATAAATGGTTGTGCAGGCCGGTACCTTCCCACATTGCTCAGAAAATAGATCCTGTAGGATGAATTGCGTTCGGGAGTTTAAATTACTTCTGTCTTGAAGAATATCCATGAAAGGCTTCCTGGCCTAGCTGGTGCTGAAAGCCCAAGGGTTTGTGTATGCCCCAACAGCTCAGTGATCTGCGTCTTCCACGAAAGAAAGCACAAGATGCTTTAGCATCAGCTGGGGATGCTTTATGTATCGCTTCATATGGAGCAATATGTATTTCTTCTAGGGTGGCTAGTGGCTAGCTGATGGAGTCCTTTGAACATCCAAGTCACGTACCGAATTCTTGCTCCGGTTGGGAACAAAATGGATCATCTCTTGGAGAGCGGAGGGGAGGGGGCAACAATTCACATCTGAAAGACAGCGGCAGCTCCTTCCCCGTGAGAGAAGGGTCGGGCCGGGTGGGCGGCTGGGCCTCGGGGAGATGATGGTTTGGCAACCCCTCTGCCTGGCCGCCTCCTGTGTCCTCCCGGAGGGTGGCTGCGTGCCCTGCATCGCAGCTGGCCAAGCGGCACAGCACTGGCACGGAGGCGGCTGGGGCAGCTGCCTGCATCTCCGGAGACGAGGCTTGGCTGCCTCCGGGCTTTTATTTATTTTGCTTAGTGAAAAAACTAAGGCCATGGTGAATAAATAAAAATGCAAAGAAATGCGAAGGTACCGCCTGGCCAAAATTTTCTAAAGCAATTTTTAAAGGAAAGGAAGGCTTCCAATGGGAGGAAACCCACCTGGACTCTCACTGGGTTAAAATGGAATGATTTTTGGCTTGAAGCCTGAGGAGTGGCCTTTGCCACATTCAAACAAGAGGGAAGCAAATTTTGAGTACACAGAAGAAGACGAACCCCGCCACTTAGCACAGATCTGTGCATTAACAGCTTACAAGATTAAATATTGAGGGAGCAGCTCCTGAGGTACGACAGCGGAAAGCTGCACATCTTACGTCTTAGGGCATTAGGGGAGACTTTAAGCTGGGATGCAAGGCTGGGAACCGGATCGGTCAAGGCAGTGACACATGCTGCCCTGCCCCGGTCCAGCAGCGGGAGCAGAACGGCCGGGCTGCAGAACTGCCTTGGGACAGCTTCTAGGTCAGGCAAGGAGTAATTCGATGAGGCTTCTTCTCTTTTGAAGCCTGCACACAGAGTATTATGTTATGGGACCGTATCTGCTTTCACTCGGAGTGGGGGGAAAGTGCATTTACTGCCTGATATACCAGGGCTAAGGGGAGAGCTGGTCATAGCAAACAAATCTGGTAGTGTTCTCCGTTATCATTTGCATCTCGCTGGGTGAGAATAGTGCAGTGGCTGTGGTGTTGCCGCAGTTCAGTTGAAGACATTTGATGCAGTGCCGTATAGAGAGATACAATGAAAAAGAAAAAGCCTGCCCTGGATAAATCCCCTAACCCCTCAAAATACTCTAAACCCACCAAGCACTAAACAAATTTATGTCTGCCCCTGTGTAGAGCCACCATTACCAATTCCGCTTGCAGATGTGGAGTGCTCCTCGCGTTCTGCAGCCATCAGTACCCAGGCCTTTTCTGTGCAACTTTTGTTAGTGAATTTAAGGAGACAGAGTCTTTTCCTGATGTATTATTAAGCTGAGGTGAAATCAAAGGGCCAAAGAACCCGCGTTAGGTGAGATCAAGACTGCACAGCGTTCGGAAAGGGTAAGAACATCTTGTAATCCTCAGCGAGGTGATAAAGGTATATGTCCAAAGTAGGTCTGGAACAACTGTCTAATGGGAGGTGACTGCTTGGAAAGTTTAGAGTTAAAAATACCAAACAAAAATCCACTGGGGTGAGAACAGACTGAATAAGAGATTGTGGTGCAACATCACTGTATCAGAAATAAGCCAGTGCTTTCCTCGCCTCGGTTTTACAGAAGAATCAAAAGCAGAAATGAAAGGCTGTAATGCTGCTTTATAGCGGAGAGGATTTTTGCCTTCAGTTCTGATCCTGCCATTATCGAGGGATACTGAAACGATCGAGGGGGCTCAGCAGTGTGCAATTAGAGCAACAGTGGGATGGGAGGATGTGACAGTTGAGCAGATGAGACTGGAGATGAACGTTTGTATGATCTTGGGGGAAAAAAAAAGGAGATTAAATTGGGGTTGCCGTGAAAACGCTTTCCTACGAATTATATTCTTCAGGGAAAAAAAAAAGGCATATTCACATTATTTGCATTCGGTGAAACAGGAATCTGAAGTGGCATTTGAAAAATCAGACTAGACAATAGAGGAAAAATGTCTTTGTTGGAGTGTTTGGGCCTCGGAGCAGAGAGACGAGGCGGCGTTGGAGGTATTGAGAGAAGGCTGAGACGCCGCACTGAGGAGAACACAGTGCAGGAAGTGCAGAAGGTTTGTGTGAACTTGCCCGCGTGTGACACACATCCATTTGGTGACCTTACCGTAAAGGGGAGAAGCCTCTTCTTTTTTTTGCAGAGGTGCTCAGCACCTCTCTGACTAATTTTAGCAGGAACTGTGAGTGCTGGAAGAGGGAGGATTTGCTGAGAAGTTTTTGAATCCTCTTGCCTGTTGCAGGCAGGGCTGTCTGCACCGCCGCAGTCCCCTCCAGCCCAGCAGCTCAGCCGTTTTGGAGGTGTTGTGGGTGCTTCTGCCTTTGGAGATGATGCTGTGGGTGCTTCTGCCTCCCACCCAGCAGGCATCTCGCCTCCTCGTTTCCCCGAGATCGCTGTTCTGCTTCTGCCACCAGCCAGCTGAGACAGCATCACCTCTTTGATCTTAAAAGGACAATTTTTCTTGGTTGGAGCTGGCAGGGGTTGAATTACAGCGGCGCCTTAATAGAAGATGGGGAACCCAGCACATTAAGTGAAAAAAAAAAAAAAAAGGAAAAAGAAAAAGAAAGAACACATTGATTAGCAAAAGTAGGCAGTTCATCCCAAAGGTGCCGTGACCCTTCTGCTGGATAATTTCTTGGGTCTGTCTGAATTAATTTACCGGCTCCGTAGCTGGACTCCTCCTCTTGGGGATTTGGTGAGCGTAGCGAGTAGGTCACATTGATGGGTGCTCCTTGTCCTAGTGTTCCCGGATGTGTCTCAAACCTCCTGGCATCTCTGCAGCAAAGCCAAGGCCCAGCTCTTAAAAACTGTTGCTGCATTTGCTGTAATAGGCAGTGCTGTGAGCCACGGGGATGAGGCTTCCTTGGAGAAATGCAGTCCTTGATTATTAATTTCCTTAAACAAGTTGTACTGTAAATCCTTCACGTTTGAGGCATAGCAGGGTCTGGGAAGTTGGCAGAGCCTTTAATGTGCTGGAGGTGGGTTTTTTTATTCTTGTCTGAAAGATGTGCAAAAATCCGGTAACCTCCAAACGTCCCACTTGTATTTGTTTCTTAGTTTGCAGAATGCCTTTCACCATAGCAACTAGGGTTTGATTTCCTCAAGTGCATGAATTTTCATGGATTTGTGGCGGGGGGGAACGGACCCAAAACCCTGAGCTAAAGCGAAGGTTTTGCAGCGTGGCGGTGGCAGGAGCACCACTAGATTTGGCTTGTGAAGGGGGAGGACCCTGGAGGGAGACACTCTCAGCTGAACAAAGGCCTGCACCTGGCCCCAAATAATTTTATTTGCAAGAAATCAGGCCTGACAGATTAATTTAGACTATTGCTGAATGTCACCCTCCCCACTGCTGCATCACCCTCTGGCAGCTGAGGTGGCTTTGCTCCAGTTTTATGAAGAGCTGAGGTTTCGCATGGCAGCAGTCGGAGGAGAAGGATCGGCTGCTTCCATGGTCGCAGCGCTCAGCTGGAAACCTCGTACCCTTCCTGCCCGTGGAGGTCAGAAGGGTGTTACAGGCGGTATGAAGCACGCTTCTCTTAGGTCTGCAGATGAAACCCAGCCGGGGAGAGGCAGGAAAATTGCACACATTAGTAGGAGGGAACAGAGCTCCAAACAGTCTTGAGAAATGGGGCAGAAACAAATGGGCTGCTGCGAACAAGGGCAGGTCCGGGAGGGAGTGGTGGGATCGGTGCAGGACAGAGAACTGCCTCAGTACCAACCCCACGGACCGGGGTTTGGGTTATGGGGCGCTGCTCCAGAGCACAAGTCTGTGGAAATAAAAGGAAGACGTAAATGTCTGTAAAGTCAAACTTCTGACTACGCTTAGCGCTCGGCTCCCAGCTGAAACACTTGTTTGGTTTTGAGCACCGTGGATGGGTGCAAAGAACCTAGAAGGCAACAATAAGATAATCAGAGCGCCTGAAAATGTCTGCAAGCTGAGATTGAAAGACTTAGAGTTGTTTTGAGGCTAATAAAGGTAAGGAGGAGGACAATGCAAAGGAAAAACTCTTTAAGCATGTGAAACCTTTTGCCTGGAGTGGATAGTCTATCCTCTGTGCTCTGATGGTAGGGCAAGAAATAATGGACTTAAATTGCAGCAAGAGGTTCAAAATAGGTGGTAGAAAGGTCTTTGTAGTGAGAAGGAGAATGAACCACTGCCCTAAATGAGCAGGAGAAATGTGAGTCCTGGTTGTTTGGAGGGAGCAGAGATGTTAGTCCAGGATCTGCCAGCAATGAGCTCCTCCTGCCTTGGGGAAGGAGAGGTTGGTGGAGCTAATGACCTCTTTTGGTCCTTTCTTCAGCTTGTCGCTTTATGATTACTACGTGAAATATGTGCGAAACACCCATGAGATGGCATTTGTGAACGTACCAAAAGCTTCTTGGCATTTACATGGCATTTACTTCAGCTCAGTAAAATAAAAATATGAAAAAGAAACCTCCCATCGTATACGCCTAGGATCTTTCTCCCTGAACTCCATCCATGCTTCTTGCTCTTACGTTGGCAGTACTTTCCAGATGGAGATTGTTACTGCTTTCTGGTGGATGGTACCGGTGATTTAATCGGAAGGGTTTTTCCTATGTCATAGAGGAGAAGCCCCTGACTTGCATCCCACATGGGGCTTGTGCTAACCCAAGGCGCTCGTTTATCTGTAATTTCAGGTCTTGGTGGTTCGTGGCAAAGCTCGTGGATATAAATGAAATAACAAGCTGAAAGTGAACAATAAAGGAGTTGGTGCTTTGCTCATGATACAGATCAGCTGCGCTCCCAAAAGATAGGCTGTGGGGACTTTTATGGCCAGATTTTGTCCCTCCTGAAGTCTGCATGCTTTGTTCTTCCTAAGGGAAATGAGGTGAAAGGGCCTCTGCTGCCACCTTTTAAAACCTGCCAGAGGTTGAAAGAAAACCAGAGGGGAAGGGCTGTTCCTTGCGTTATCTGGGTGGAAGGACTCGATGCGGTACTGGTGATGGAGAGACACTCCAGCGCCAGCTGCACACTCGCAGAGCGAAACAGAGGATCCGCATACGCCCACCGGGCTTTGTGGCTGATGCTTGGAGGCCTTGGCGCAGGCAGTGTGCTCGTGGTGCTGGCCCAGATGATGACTGCCTTCCCTCTCTGCCCTTCCTAGCCCTCTCTTCCACCCTTGCCTCGTGACTCTGCACAACCTCTTAGTCCTGTAACCCCTGTGCAGCATTGGAAGGTGTTTGGATGCCCGGCCAGCGGTCCTTTAAAAAGCCATGGAAAAGAAGCAGTTGCTACTTTTGAGAGGTGGTGGGGGACGCCAGGAAGAGCCGGCTCTCTGGATGAGTGCCTGTCTACCTGCTTTTCCTACCCTTATTGCTGGCAAGCTTCCAAACACAATTAAACCTCTGACAGATAATCATTGGCGGAGCGGTGTCCAGAGTGAATAATACAGGAATCAGATATTTCTTTTTTGGCACCAAACTGTTTCAGAAAACATATTTTGAAAGTTGAAAATAGAAGAAAGAAAGAAAAAAAATCTATTAATTGAACAAACTCCCCAGATCTTGACATGTTGCCTGGTTGTGTCTCATCTTCTGGGAGCCACCAGGGAATCTGGTTTTGGGTTTGTCTGTGGTCATTTGAGGGAGTTTAGGTCGCAAATGGAAAGGGGTTTGGTGCGTTTCTCAGGGTGAGGAAGAAGGTGCTCTGCCAGCACGTACTGCAGCCTGGGAACTGAGGCAGCTTCTGCCGTTTCGTGCTGTGGAGGTAACAGCCTTCTGTAGACTTGGGTGGTCAACAGGGAGCATAAATCCGCTAAGCTGAAATGGGGCACGGGCAGGCTGGCCCTCGGGGGGTCCGTCTTTTACCAACAGCTTTCCATTGCTGAAATTGTTCGCAAGTCAGCCTGCCGAGGAGCGACAGAGGTGCTGCTCCGACCTGAGAGGCCCTGACAGGTCTGCGTGGGAGGGAGGCACGTAAAGCAGGTAGATGGGATCCCAAAAGCAGGATTGGAGGCTGTGGTTCGTGCACTAAAGGAGATGAATCAGAAGAGCTCCCATCAGTAGTTTGCTGGAGTTCAGTGGACTCTCCTTAGAGCCCATCGGTGTTTCTGCGTGTTACTTTCACATTTCTAAATCTCTTTTTTTTTAAAAAAGTTTTAATCCATCCATGTGTTTTGCCATCAGTAACTCTTCCTCTATCAATCCTTTTTGCGTAATGCTGGTATCAGCTCTGTAACACAGCAGTTTGCTGAAGAGTCGGCGCCTTGCCTGCTGTAGCTGGCATGGGTACCACAGTTGTGCTTTAGCCAGATGATTTGGAAGAGCGATTCTTCTCTGTTCTCCTGCAGTGTTTTCCATCCCAAGCTGTGGATGTGTTATACAAGCGTTAATTCAAGTGTATCATCCCTTATGAAATGGAAAAATAATCTGATATTTATTTGGGCAAGCCGCAGCCCATAGTCTGATCCTGTCTGGGTCCCTCCCCTCCCTTGTAGTGTAAGATGGTGCAAGAAGGGTTTGGGGCATTGGGGTTGTGCTCTGCTGCGAGTACCACCAGGAATATCCAGGGGAGGGTGCAGACAGTCTGAAAATAAGATTTCATTGCTCTGTGTGGAGGCATCTCTTCAGAAACGCCGCTTAATTTTTCTCCATGCTTGTCAGAGGGTGCCTGGGATTTTTTGTTTGCTTCTTCCCTTCCCCGAAGGGTATAACAACACCGTAGAATGCTGATTTCCCACGGAAAGCAACCTCCCATCCCTACCGGCTTTCCGAGTTCGTTCCTTCATTCACTGCTGCTCCTGATCAGGACAGGCTGGGGGTAGCGGCTGCCGCCGGGTGAGCTACTGACTGTTGTCACTGCGTGCAGAGCAGATGAAGCTGTAAAGCCTGCGGCTTCTCTGAAGCTTGAGTGTAATCTCCTGGTTTGAGCTCTCTCCACGCTGCTGTCTGCTGCTGGACCCCGATTCCTGGTGCGATCTTGCATGGCCACAGCGATGGGTTGCCTGTCAAAAGCGATCCTCCTGCACATGTTCTCCCATGGAGGCAGAGATGAGTGGCGCTCAGCCTGTTCGCGTGCCCTCCTGGAAGGAAGGGATCTTTTGGTAGATAAACACCTTCAACCCAGGCGAAACAGAGGAGAAGGGAGTGCTGGCATCCTGTCCTCAGCATGGACTGCGCAGCAGGAACGACAGTGAGCTCATCCCCAGCCGTAGGTTCCCGGAGCTGCGAACCTCTTCCTTCCCGCGTCTCAGAAGTTGCTAATTTCTGTGCTCGTTCAAGATACGGAAAATGGGACCCCCCTCTCAGCTCCCTGCTGAGGGTTTCTTAGGCTGATTGGTCACAGGCTAATGACATTACATGCCTCTGCTCGCCCGCAGCGCTGATTCACCGAGGACAGTTTTCTACTGTTAGTCTATAATACCCCTACCCTAAAGCACTGCTTTCTGTGGCTGGAGTTCACAACAAAGCTCCCCGCAGTCTGGGTGGGTATGTGTGTGTGTGTGTGTGTGTGTATGCATTTTATGCTGTGATAATGCTGCTCTTCGGTGGTAGTTTTTAATTGCAAGGCATTGCAGTGAATCGTCGTTCCCGCGGCATTTCTGAGCACCGAGGCTCTCGGCAGAGCTGCTTGGACTTTTTATTAATTCAGGATGGGTCCTTTTTGGCTGACTACCATAGACGACGTAAGGCTTTAAAAACTGATCAATAATGCTGATGGTAGCAGCAAAACACAGGCCAGGCGGCGTGAGTGCAAGCCAGAGCTTACGTGAAGGAAGTTTTAAATACCTCTTATTCCCTTCCCTTGTCTGGACTTATTTTGTCCTCCTGCTGCCCAATGCCTCTCCAGGCGAATGCATTAATATTTCTCATGCTTGTTGAGCCCGTGACAGGTGATTTAAAAGCACCAGTTTGTGTTGGCATCTCTGCTCTTCATAACCGGAGCTGAAACGCATCGCTGCTGTCCTTACGTGGATTAGCGCCGTGATTTATTACTGTTGTTTCCAGGTTTGAACACAAAGGTGCTGTCTCATCCTGGGAGGGTTGTCTGCGGGAAGCGAGCCCCCGAGGATGGCTGCTTGACAAATACCCGCGCTCGGGAACACAACATAATTTAGGCACACGTTTTAACTGCTTCATCGAGGGATTGTCCTCCTCTGCGTTTGTTTCTACGGTGCTTCGATAAAACCTACTTTACAGGCTTAGGCAAAAGGGGGAAAAAATGCGGAAAAGAGGCATCCTGGTTTTGATCTGTTGCTCCGCCTTTGATAAGGAAGTTGTTGTGGTTTGGGGGCTGAAGTTTGTACTAGCGTTTTTGGCTCACGTTTGCAAGGAGTGAGCGGTTTGATGTGTGATGTGTGATGTTTGATGTTTTCTCTCCCAAAACAAGTCCTCAGCTTCTGTCTTCCTTCGGAAAATTATTGTCACGCCCCAAGGGAACCTTGCTGTGTAATTTGTGGGTAATAGAGGGGAACAGACCTCGGAGGAAGAAGGGTTTCCAACACCTGAACGGAATTGTCTTAAATGAGAGAAACGGGGGTGTTGGGAAGGCCAGGCATGCTGCTAGCTTTTCCTGGCTCAGAATAAGCAACTTCTGGGGAGAAATGGAGCAAAGCTTGCTTTCTGGGAGTTACCGCAGGGCTGCCTGCCTTTCATCTCCACCTGCATGATTGTGTCCTTGGACCCAGCATCCCAGAAGGGAGAGGGAGACAGGGAAGCGCTTGCCCACATGGGCCTATGGTAGTTTGCGGGCTGACATGTGAAATATGGGTTATCCACGGACTGATACGCTCTCTCCCTCGGGGGCTCATGGCTTTGGGGGAAGACAGTGCAGCTGCAGTCCCAGCCGTCCCTTGCAGGTCCTGGGATGCTGCTCCCGGGAGGATGCTGTGCCACTCTTTAGGCACCCCCTTCCTCCCTGTGGGAGACGCCACGTCCTTCTAAGCATCCTCACTGAGCAGTTCCTGAGCCTTGGGCTGTGGTTTGAAAGGCAGGGCACAGCTCCGGCGTGTTTGCTTAGAGGTGCTGGGTCTGGGGTTAAAAGTTAACAGCGCGCTTTCCTTATTCGGTTCTAATTTAATTTGGGAAGGCAGCAGGGAGACAGAGGGCACTTAGTCTGCTAAGTGCTATTCCCTTGATAGGAGTTAGTAGCTTGCACGACGTGCACGGCATCAACTTCATAAACTGACCTTTGCCTCCATTGGGTTCACTTAAAAAAAAAGAAAAAAGAATCCCAACCCCCAACCTCTTATTTATTCTTTAGGCAGCGAGGACGTAAATCCTTCAGCATGTTTGGATTTATAGAATTACTGTGCTTTTGCTGAGCCTCACGTCCCACTCTGATCAAATGACACGGCTTTCGGTAACCGTGCGGGTGATTGTGTTTTTTCTCCCCGCCCACCTCCCTCCTAGCTGTTCCCGATCCATGCCTCCTCGTGCTCCCTGCGGCCTTTTTGGGGACAGGTGGGCCCTTGGTACCCATGGGAAGGGACAGGAGTGTGACTGAGCAAGTCTTAGGGTTATCAGTGTTTGTGCGTGAAGTGTAACAACCTCCAGGTATCTTCTTTCCTGGCCCAGAATAAAAAAATGCTAAAATGATTTTATAGGAGGCATTTATAGGAGGCATATAGGAGGAGAAGGATCTGGGGGTCGTGGTGGACAGTAAATTATCCATGGCCCAGCAATGTGCCCTTGTTGCCAAAAAGGCCAATGGAATCCTGGGCTGCATAGGGAAGAGTGTGGCCAGTAGGTCGAGGGAGGTCATTCTCCCCCTCTACTCTGCACTGGTGAGGCCACAACTGGAATACTGTGTCCAGCTCTGGGCTCCCCAGTTCAAGAGGGACAGGGAACTGCTGGAGCGAGTCCAGCGAAGAGCAACTAAGATGATTAAGGGATTGGAGCATCTCCCTTATGAGGAAAGGCTGAGAGAGCTGGGACTCTTTAGCCTGGAGAAGAGAAGGCTGAGGGGAGACCTTATTATGGCGTACAAGTATCTAAAGGGTGGGTTGAAGGAGGATGGAGCCAGGCTCTTTTCAATGGTTCCCAGTGACAGGACGAGGGGTAATGGGCACAAGTTAGAACACAGGAAGTTCCGTTCAAATACACGGAAAAACTTTTTTACGGTGAGGGTGACAGAGCACTGGCACAGGCTGCCCAGGGAGGTTGTGGAGTCCCCTTCTCTGGAGGTTTTCAAGACCCGCCTGGATGCAGTCCTGAGTAATGTGCTCTGGGCAATCCTGCTTTGGCAGGGGAGTTGGGCTAAATGATCTCTAGAGGTCCCTTCCAACTCTGAAAATTCCGTGATTCCGTGATTTCATAAGCTGTGTTACAGGCCTCCTCCGAAACCTGAGCGTTTCTGTGGTGGCTGGGGAGAGGGGGGAGATATAAATATCTTTCTCGGTTCTGCTTGGCTTTTCCCCAAGATAAATAGAAGTGAAAGCTGAAAGCAGAGGTTCGGCCTTCTGAAATCTCTTCCCGAGCCCCCAGGGACCCAAGCGCAGGATGCTTTCGTGATGGGAAGCCAGCTCCTGGTGTTTTGGGGGTCTCGGGGGATGATGTTTGAGGGGTTTCCCTCCCCACTGCCTGAAGCAGATCTTGGCCGTCCAGTGGCTCAGCTGTGATCCCCACACCTGGTGTCCGGTGGCTGCCGTTGGGGGAAGCCTCAGGGAGCAAAGAAGCATCGTTGAGAAGCCAGCTTGAAACGAGAACAGAAAAAAATGTCTGTGGTTGTCCTCTAAATCTTGTAGCATGTTTACTTTCAGAAAGTACAGCTACATTACCAAAAATCAATAGTTCTAGCAGCGTTCTCCCCGGGAAACACTCGGACACATGAGAGGTGGTACGTCTTAAAAAAGCCAAGGGATTACAAAGTGCTTTGGTACAAGGGCTTTGCGCTTCACTTTTAGCAGTGTACAAATGGAGGGCCCTTGACCTGGGCAGCGTCTTCTGGGACTTGCGGATTGTCTTTCTGGTCCAATGTGCCTGAGGCTGTGTGAGGCAAGAGGGGCTGAGGGAGGGTTTGGCTCATTTAACTAATTTTGCCACTTTTTGCTTTGAAGTACATGTATTTTGTAAGAAAAACAGGTTGTAGTGTGCAGAGATAATATAAACAAGTATTTGAAAGGTTCTTCCTTTGGCTGTTTTGTGTAAAGGTTTGACTTCCAGGGCTGCTGATGGGACTGGCACATCCCAGCGTTTCGTTTGTATTCTTCATGTTTGCAAAGACTTCATTATACAGAAATACATCTCATTCCCCTTCTCTTTTTAAAAAAAAAAAAAAAATCCTTTTCAAATCCTAGTATCTCCTTGCTCACCAGCGCACCTATTGCTCCCTCCGTTAGGAATGGAGAGAAATTATTTCCATTTTTCCTGGCTGGAGAGTACTTGGTGAAGGAAAGGAGTGTTGATATGAACAGGCGTTTCGACACAGATGAGTGTTAAGGTTTGGGGTGAGCGGGCACGCTGGCGGCAAGCACTGCAGCACGCCCTGGAGAGCTGGAAATCATCCTTCCTTCTCGGATCAGCCAAAACAAAAAGAGAAAGGAGACCAACCCCTTTTTACTAACATCTCTTATTAATGAGACATTTTATCCTAAGTCCTCTAACATGAACTGCGCAGGCTTTGGGAACTTAATTAATCTTTAATTGTATAAAATGGAGTTTGTATGGCTGTAGTCATTTCTCTTCTCTCTTTTCCTCTTGAGACCCTCCCTTAGCACAACTTCTGTTCAACAGGGTTGCCCCGCTTGAGGGCAGCGGCGTGTGGAGCTGCCACACACGGTGTCCCTTGAAGCCAAGCTCTTACGGAGGGCCTCTTGCTGGGACGGGGACCTGCGTGACCCCGGTGGCAGGGCATTTGGCTCCTGACGAGTACACGCTCAGAAGAACTGGCAGCAAGTTGCGGCTTAATATGAGTCTGTGCAATTAGCAGCGAATTAGTTTGGGCCCTGTGCAAAATAAGTCCTTGTGCCAGGCTCTTAAGGGACAAGTGTCCCCCAAAAGGCGGGATGAGCTTCAGGGAGGTGCGGGTCAGCCGGAGGCTGCCCACTGCCTCTCCCAGGCAGGGATGCTGTGACTAAATGGTCTGGTGCAGAGAAACCCAGTTCTTCACGGCGTTTGTGCTAACCAAGATGATTTTTGCAGAAACAGCTTGAGGGTTGACTGCCCGTGCTGCCACGCAGGCAGGTCCGGAGAGGAGGAGGTGGTCCCTGGTGGGTGGGTTGCTCTCTGCAGCACATCTGTCTGCAGCTGCAGCCGTTTCAAACCAAAGCAGGGGCTTAGCAATGGCTGAGAGCTGGCTCGGCACACATAAATAGCCCTTCTCTTCAGAGATGCTGTTCTGAGTGTTGTGTGTCGGTGGGAAATTGCTGGCCTCAGCCAAATCCCGCACGGAGAGTTGTCTGGGTGAGCTGGCAGGCTGGAGCCAGGGGCTGGATTCATCACCATGCCCGGGATCTGGTCTGTGGTGCTCCCTGGCCGAAGCCCTGCTTGCTCTGCACCTTTCCTTTGCGGAGGAGTGACAGCGAAACGAGGAATTGTCCTAAAAGAAACCTAGCTGGTCCCCTTGCAAAACGGGGGTATTTGCAAAGTAGAATACCCTTAGAAGAAGCAACAAAAGAGCAGTCGTGCCCAAATCAGTGCTAGGCAGTGCCAAATGCCTTTTTGGAGGAGGTGAAGTGCAGCCTTTCAGATGCTAACGAGGTATTTGGGGATTCGATCATTCACTGTATGGAGGAATTGATGCACCATTGGCTCCAGGACAGACGGGTTGTAATTAATGCGTCAGCTTTCGCTGGTCGTTAGTGTTCCTGACTTATGTAGTGGCTGGGAAGGGTGTGCGACTGTCTTGAGCCTGCGACTCTCTTAAGCCAACGCCTGTGGGGACAGATAGAAAATTTAATAGAGACAGATAGAATGGACGTTTCGGAGGTCTCCACAGTGGGGAGATGTCACTGCTCAGGCCCTCAGGGACGCACAGAGCTCCTGTTAATCAGAGTTTTGAAATCAGCTTCTTCACCGAAGAGCTTTTTCTAAAGCACGACTGATGTTTCCAGGTAGAGCAATTTCCTGCATCTTAATGGAACGGGAGGAGCACTTTACGCTTGGACACATACCTTTCCAGCAATATTGCTGAACTTCCCCATAAGAAATTCTGATGTCATTTTCTGGGTCTGCTTCATAGATTGGATTAATCAGCAGAGACACACCCTCGGGGTCCCCGAGTTGGCTTGCTTTCATTAATTTGCACTCAAGCCTTTGCCGAACAAAGAAGGATTTGTTGAACAAAGCGGGGTCAGTGCCGGGATGAAGAGCCTTGCGCCTTTAGCCTGCTAGTTTGAATTAGGACTGAGCCGTAACTGGAAGTTGTACGTCCTCTGGCCCGGATTGGCCATGAGACGCAGTCAGAACGAGAGGTAGGGAAGGTGTGAGCACCTGCTGCTGGAGATAAAAAGAGGTGTTCATTTCGAACCCTGTTTGCTTTAAAGGCTAAGTGGAGTCTCTAGGGGGAAGAACAATTTAAAGAGTAGTTGCATTAAAGGCAAAACAAGTGTATGAGCAGAAGCTTTTTGCAGCAAGAGATTGGTGGACCGGCTGCAGGCTGCATTCCTCTAGGTGCCCCTCAAATGGTTTTCCCCCTCTCTTTCAGCTCTTCGAGAACTTCTACTTTGGAGAGGTGCAGTTGGACTCCGTGCGTCTTTCCCAGAGGTTCTCCTCGGACGCCTCTGGCTACTACGCGACCTCTGGGCAGCTGACCTTCTCCTGAAGCGGCAACGCAGCCGCTGCAGCTTTTATAGGACATGAATTTTGGATGGGAACCCGGGAACTCCAGGCGAGTCTGCCTCACGACTCCTTGAAAGCACACTGCAGGCGGGAACCGTGGTATTTCCCGCAGCTTTTCCTACACTGCCCTCCCTTTGGGGGGAACTGGAGTCCTTCTGCCTCCTTTCCCTATCGGTAACCAAAATGTCGCAAAATTGCCTTGTTTGATGTCTGTTCCCTCTTTGTTTTCCAAGAAAACAACTAGAAAAACTGGTGCAGGTGGCTTTTGGGGCATTGGCGATGTTTAAGCCTGGCTTTATTTCAGAAGAAGGAAGTTTGTTCTTAAAATAAGTATTGAAAATCCAAGAGAGCTCCCCAGAGCTTGATTTAACAATATCGAGGTCAGGCATTGCTTGGATCTCCAGCGGCGTGCCTGTGTGATGTAGATCTCCAAATAAATTAATTCCCTTCAAAAGCGAAGCGTTTACCTCCTGTTGCATTGATAGTTTCTGTAATTAAACTTCCAGCACGCAACTATGTTAATAAGAAAGCATTTATGGTAAGAGCTCTTTCCAGTGACCGGTTTCGGAGCGTGTCAAAAAACAGATGCCTTGCAGGTGGTTTCTCCGTTAAAAGAAGAGCAAAACTCTTTGATACCATTGTGAATCCTTCAGAGATCTGAAGACGACTGTTTTTTTCTTGTAAATCTCCCCGTTCGGTAAGAATAGCGACACAGGCTTTCAAGTTGCCTGAGGATGAGCGCTTTGAAAATTGGAAGGTGCTGGTGTTGAGTTGTTTTGCAACAAACTGGTGGTGGTGGTGGCAGTTTCTGCTGCCCGTTCCTGGTTGCTGCCACGACTGTGGAATCATGTTGTCCTGGAGGCAGCGAGCGTGTTTGCTAGGGACAGGGCTGCTCCAGCAGCTCCCGTGTGTACCGGTGAGCGTTTTTAAGAGGTTCTCATCCCGTTTCCTCCCTCAGAAAGTGAGCTGGCTGTGTGGCCGTGCTCTGACTGCACACGCCAACAGCGGTGGAAGGCGGTCAGGATTCGGGGTGGCTTTCCTTTTTTTCCCCAAATGCGTTGCCGGTTGTATTTCCAGCACCAAATTGCCTATCTCTGCCAGGAAATCAAATCATCTGTAGTTTCGCCGGTTGCCCTTTACCCCGGAGTCCGCGCTTGTACCCAATTACAACCGCTGGGCTTTTTGTCTCTGCTTTTCCTTGCAGCCTTTGTGCTCTCCAAGCGGAGGAGGAAAGGCCGCCTTCAAAACCGTTTGCTCGGCGAGCAAGAGCAGAGCAGAGCACCGGTGCGCTCTTGCTTGCAGCGCTGTTGCAGGGAAGGTGCCGAGAGCACTTAACACCGGTTGCTGTCATCTTTTCCGCCAGGCTGAAGAGGTACTTGGCAAATCGCATCAGCTGCCCGAAGAACAGACCTGGGAGCTGCTCGCGCAGCCGCCGGCCGTGCTGCCTGCCGCAGGACGGGGAGATGCACCTCGGAAAGCCACTGCGTTTTTAACAACTCTCACCAAAAAGCTGAGCGCTACGGGACACGGGGTGCTGTTTGCACTCGAGTTTTCCTTAATAGGGCATCAGTGGCATTTCCATCACACCTCTGTTGCCACCTAATCCTGGCGATCCTGATTTCTTCTTTTTTGTGGTGGTCTTGCAGTCTTCCCACCTCCCTAATGCGGAGTAGCTTTGACCTTCCCCCACAAAATCATCTTTCTACAAAGAAGGGCCAATCTGAGGACACTCCTCCCCTTCCCACTCATGTAGACGCGTTTTAATGGCAATTGTTTCTGTGACCATTTGGAAGTTGGTTGAATTTCGGTGGTAAGCGGCTTATCCTGCTCCTCTAGTCTGACACAGCTAAATGTGTTTCACACCTCCATCCCCGCACGGAATTAAGAGTTCTGGTTTGTTCCTCTCCTCGGCGGAGTCGTCGATTAGGCTGCGATCCAGCAAACCGTTGTGCGCGTACTTAAATTTGTGCCTGACTTGATCCCTTTGCGTAACATTGGGCACGTGTGTGGGTCTGGTGGAGGGTAAGGGGTGGGGGCAGGGATTGGAAGATGGGGGATAGGGATACAGAATAGGGATTCGGTGGGGATGGAAGGTGAGGGCTGCAGGGGTGGGGGCACCGCAGGGACGGGGATTGTAGGATGGGGCACAGTAAGGGCTGGGGATGCAGGATCAAGGGACAGGATGGGGACAGGGGATGTGGGATGGGGACAGGGCAGGGACCAGGAATGCAGGGTGGGGACAGGACAGGGACAGGGGCATAGTGGGGACTGGGAATGCAGGACTGGGGAAGTGGGATGGGGGTGTGGCAGGGATGGGGGGATGCAAGATGGAGATGTGGCAGGGGTGGGGACATGGTAGGGACCGGGGATGCGGGATGAGGAGTGCAGGAGTGGGGGTGTGGCAGGGACAGGGGATGTGGGATAAGGGATGTGGGATGGGGATGTGGTATGGACCAGGGATGCAGGATGGGGACTGGGTATGGACCAGGGATGTGGATGTAGGATGGACCAGGGAGGCAGGATGGGGACTGGGTAAGGTCAGGGGATGAGGGATGGGGACTGGGTATGGACCAGGGATGCAGGATGGGGACAGAGCAGGGACAGGGGCCATGGGATGGGGACATAGAAGGGACTGGGAATGCAGGACGGGGGAAACAGGATGGAAACACGGCGGGGATGCGGGATGGGAATGCAGTGGGGACCAGGGATGTGGGATGGGGATGTGATAGGGACCAGGGATGCAGGATGGCGACTGGGTACGGACCAGGGATGCGGGATGGGGACAGGGGAGGCCCGGGGGCTGCGGCCGTGCCCCGCCGGCGGCTCCCCCGCCCCGCTGCCGGCGCGCAGGTGCGGCGGGCGCGGCGGAGGCTCCGCCCCGCCCCTCCCGCCGGTGCCGCCCGGTGCCGCCCCGCGGCCGCACTCGCCGCCGGCGCCTCCCCGTGCGCACCGCTCCGCACCGCACCGCACCGCACCGCTCCGCGCTTTCCCCCCATCCCCTCCCTCCCCATCCTCCCCGGGCGCTGCGGCAGCATGCGGGGCTGCGGCGGGCTCCGCGCCTTGCTGGCACTGCTGGCCCTGTTCCTGCCCCCCGCCGCCGCCGCCGCCGGCCCCGCCACCGGCCCCGGCCCCTCCGCGGCGGGGGAGAGCCCCGGGAATTTTATGGAAGACGAGCAATGGCTCTCCTCCATCTCCCAGTACGGCGGGAGGATCAAGCACTGGAACCGCTTCCGAGACGTGAGTCCGCGCCGGCGGCGGGGCGGGGGGGGACGACGACGGGGATGGGGGGGGGAACACACGGAACGGGCCACCGGGCACCGGGAGCCCCCTCCCCACCCTCCCCGCCCCGCCGCTGCGGCTGCCGCAGCATCACCCTTCCCCCGGCACCGGCCCCGGCCCCCGGCTCCGTCGCAGGCGGCGGGGGATGCTCGGCGCTGCCCCGCATCCCGCCGCGGCGGTGGGCGGCTGCCGGTCCCCCCCCGAGGGATGCTCGTGTCAAGGCCACCGCGCCCGATGCCACCGTGCCCGACACCACCCTGCTCATCGCCACAGCCGGCGTGGCTGATGCCAAGGCCACCACCGTGGCCAGCGCTTGACGCCAAAGCCAACCTCGCCAGCGACCTGGGGGGTGCTGTCCCCTCTCCCCGTGCACCGCACCAGGGCCCGGGCAGAGGCAGGGCCCTGCCTGCCCGTTGCGGGGAGGGCTGCGCCATGGCCTCGGCCCCCCTCGGTGACAGGTTGGGACACCGATGCCTTCCCCGTCTCCTGCTCCCCGGAGCCCTGCGGGATGCCGCAGCGGGGGGCCGGGGGCCCTGGTTGGGTGAGGTGGTGGTCCCTGGGGACCGGGGGAGGAGGGGGGGTCACAGGAGGTAGGGAGGGTGAGGATGCAGACACCGCCGGAGCGATGACAGGTGACCCGGCACATTTGGCTCAGCATCCTCTAACCCCTTGCTTTTACCCAGCCCTTAATAACGGCCTCAATGGCATTCGGTTCCAAACCTTAATTTTATGGGGCAGTCTGGGGTTCTTCCTGGGCTCATTTTACACCTCTGTCCCTCCACGTTACCCCCAGCTTGTGTCCCCCAGGCTGGGGGCACGGTGCTGCGTCCCCATCCTGGGGGGGGCATTCTGGGGGACCTGCGGCACGCTGAGCTGCCCCCCCCGCCCCCCCAACCCTGAGCCAGTCCCTCCGTCTTTGTTCAGATGCGCACTCGGGTTCACCTTGGCAGCAAGGATGCGCCGCCGAGAGATGTGCCCTGCTGTGGGCAGAGTGGGGGGCACTGCCCCCTCCCCTAAATAAACCAGTTAGGGGGACAGCGCATGGGCAAGGGTGCGAGGGACGGGGGTAAATGCCTCCCTGGAGACCTCCCTCACCACCAGCAACATACCCGGTCGGCCAACACCAGCACGGGGCACCTGTGACCTCGGTGGGCTGCGGATGCTCAAGGGGGAGCATGTGCGGATGGGGCCCCACCACGCTGGGCATCCCTGGGGGGGGGGGTTGGGGCTGAGAGACCCCCATCCCCGGGTGCTAGCAGCATGCAGTGGGCCTGCCCGGCTGTGCCAGGGCTGCCAGGCCGGGGGGTGGGGGGGGGCTACAGCCCTGCCGGCGGTTAGCGCGGATTAATAAGCAAATCCCATGGATTTGTGGGTTTTTCGGCCCAGCAGCGCCGGCGGGGAGGAGGCCGGCGGCCGTGCCGAAAGCTGCGCCGCAGGGAGCTGCCGGGCGCCGCAGTGTTACTAATCACGGCACGGGAACGCGGGTTATATCGATTGCGGTGCAAACGCCGCCACGCCGGAGCGAGAGACGTCCCCTCCGGAGCTGCCTCCCGCGCCTCTGCTTCCAGCTGCCACCCCGAACCCTGCCCGCCCTCCCCAGGGCAGCAGGGATGCTCCTGCCTCCATCACCACAGCACCCACCCCAGAGCATCCTGCGGGGCGAGTGGTTGCTGCCTGCCGGGAGGGTTGGAGTCCCCCGCTGCACCCCAACACCCCCGGGATGCTTTTGGGGCCTCAGGGGGAGCTGCTCTGCCTCCCCAGGCAGCGACATCCATCTTAGCCTGCTCCCTCCAGGCTCGGTATTGCAAAAGCAGAGTGGCAGCTTGAGGACCATCACTCCATGAGGATCCCATCAGGGCCTCGTAGGGCTCCCAGGGGTTTCCCCCCCCCCCGATCCCTATTTCCAACCCCCATCCCTCCCCGCTCCCTGCCTTTCCCGGCCGGCCAAAGGGCGATGGGGAGAGGTTTTATCCTGCATAAATACTCTCCAGGGTTGCAGGTCTAGAGCCAGAGGTGGGGGAGCATCTTGGTGGTGGGTGCTGGTGGCATCTGGGGCAAGTGATGGGAGCTCTGGGCACCTTGGAAGGTCGGGGTGCCCGACTGGCCCGGGGTGCCCATCACCGTGGGCTGGGGCTGGGAGCTTTGGGCTGACGGCAGGTGCTCTCTCTCTCTCTTTTTTGGTGTTGGCCGGGCCATCTCGCTGCCGCGCTGCCAGGAGGTGGAGGTGAGCGTTGAGGGGCTGCCGGTGCTGCCTTGCCCTGGCGGCAGCCTGATTTTGGGGGGAGGCTGCTCCGCACCCCTGCTTGCTCCCCTCCCGGCATGGAGGGGGGGGTCCCAGGAGCGTGTGTGTGTGCAGGGGGAGCCTTGCCAGGCCGGTGTCCCCGAGCAGGGTGGTGGCACGCCTGGCCCGGTGTCACCTCTCCCACCACCCGCGCTCATCCAGTCTCTCCCTGCCTTTGCAGGATGACTACATCAAGAGCTGGGAGGACAACCAGCCTGGGGATGAAGGTACCCCTGGGACGGAAATGGGATGGGTTTGGGATGGGGCGTAGGGGGCTCAGTGCCAGCATGGAGAAGGGGGGGGACACCTTCTGCCCGCACTCCCCCCCCCGGGCTTTTCCCTTCCGGCTGGGAGCGACGGCGGAGCTGGTGCGTGCCGGGAAGCGGCAGCTGGTGCCGAGGCGGCCACCCAGCTGCAGCCTTGAATGGTGCTTTGTGCTGGGCCGGCTGGCGGCCAGCGCTGCCGGGGGTCCCCCGGGGGGTCCCCGCCTGCCCCGGCCCCTCTCTGCCCCCTCCCTCCAGCCCTGGACACCACCAAGGACCCCTGCCAGAAGGTGAAGTGCAGCCGGCACAAGGTGTGCGTGGCACAGGGCTACCAGCGCGCCATGTGCATCAGCCGCAAGAAGCTGGAGCATAGGTAGGAGGGCGGTGGGGCCGGGACCGAGCTGGTGGTGCGGGGAGGGGGGATGCCGAGCTGGAGGCTCAGCACCATCTGTCCCCCCCCTACCCCTGCGCAGGATCAAGCCTCTGGGCGCCAAGGGCCATGGGGGCTGCAAGCCGTGCCACGCTGCCCCGCTCGCCGCCGTCTGCGGCTCTGATGGCCACACGTACAGCTCGGCGGTAAGGACAGTGGCACTTCACTGCGGGGAGGGAGACACTGCTGTGTCACCCCCCCACACCGCCATCGTCCCGCTGCCGCCTCGCAGTGCAAGCTGGAGCAGCAGGCGTGCCTGGCCAGCAAGCAGCTGACGGTGCGGTGCGAGGGGCAGTGCCCCTGCCCGACCCCGCACAGCCCCACCGGTGACACCAAGCAAGGTGAGCGGGATGGGGGGGCACTGGGAGGGATGTCCCTGAGCACTGCCCGACCTGACGCCACCCCTCCGGACACCCCCAGAACTATGCACCGGGCAGGACCTGGCCGACCTGGGTGACCGCCTGCGCGACTGGTTCCAGCTCCTGCGGGAGAACGCCAAGCAGAATGGCTCCAGTGGTCTCCCCGCCAACCCCACCACCAGTACGTGTCCCCACCACGCACCGAGGGGATGCAGGGTGCTCTCCCCCAGGGTAGGGGGGGGACACTGGGTAGCCACGGACATGGTCCTGCCCCACAGCGCTGGAGAGGAGTGTGGCGGCCAGCTGCAAGGAGGCGGTGGGGTGGATGTTCGCCCGGCTGGACACAAGCGGGGATCTGTTCCTGGAGGCAGCTGAACTGGCCGCCATCAACCTGGACAAGTATGAGGTGTGCATCCGCGCCTTCTTCAACTCCTGCGAC
The DNA here is from genome assembly GCF_965231255.1 of Vanellus vanellus. Classification (NCBI taxonomy): domain Eukaryota; kingdom Metazoa; phylum Chordata; class Aves; order Charadriiformes; family Charadriidae; genus Vanellus; species Vanellus vanellus. Next base: position 38,078,515 of record NC_138912.1, on the reverse strand, counting down.
ACCTCAAAGGATGGACGCGTCTCCGCTCCCGAGTGGTGCTTCTGCTTCTGGAGGGAAAGTGCGTCATGCCAGGGCTGGGGGGGGTGCACACTGTGGGGTCGGGGGGATGCACACCATGGGGGGCACGTGGAATCCATGCTGGGGGGTTGGGGTAGGGTGGGGGCGGATGCTCACCACGGGAGGATGTACACCATGGGGTGGATGCGTGCAATGGGATGCACACCATGGAGTTGGAGGGATGCACATCATTGGGGGGGGGGATGCCATGGGAATTCGGGGGGGCGCATGCTGTGGGGTCATGGGGAACACATGCTGTGGGTTGGGGGATGCACACCATGGGGGATGCACGCTGTGGGGTCAGCCAGGAAGCCGGGGGGATACACACCATGGGGTATGGGGGGATGTACACCATGGGGGATGCACACTGTGGGGTCAGGGGGCTGCATATCATAGGGCTGGGGGATGCATGCCATTGTGGGGGGATGCATGCCATGGGATTTTGGGGGGTGTGTGTGTGCACACTTAGGGGAGCAAGTAAGGGGTATGCACGCTGTGGGGTCACAGGGAAGCACACCGTGGGTTGGGGGATGTCCACCATGGGGGTGGCAGGCTTCAGGGTCTGGGGGGAAAGGGGCGTGATGCCCAGCCCAGGGGGGTGAGGGGGGGGCTGCACGCCCACCCTAAGAGCAGCGTGTCGGGGTGGGGGGTGCTGCAGAGCCACCCTGTCTCAGGGAGCTGGAGAAGATTCAGATCCAAGAAGCAGCCAAAAAAAAGCCAGGTGAGTTGGGGGGTCCCAGGGCCCCTGTCCCCTGGTAGGGTCCCGCAGGGGATGGGGAGCTCCGGGGGAGGGGGGGGCTTTTGCACTGCATGTATTTGGGGGGCGGTTGGGGGGGGCGAGGGGGTGTCATCGCTTCCCCGCAGGCACCTTCATCCCCAGCTGCGACGAGGACGGGTACTACCGGCGGGCGCAGTGTGAGCCGGGCGGCGGGGAGTGCTGGTGCGTAGATCAGCACGGCACCGAGCTGACGGGCACCCGTGGCCGTGGCAGCCCCGACTGCGGTGAGTGCCGGGGGGAGCCCCCCCGAGTCCCGGGAGGGGGTGGGATGGAAGGGACACACACACCCCGAGCCCTAGGACACGGCTGCAAACCTCTGCCCCTCGCCACCCCCCACCCCGCAGAGGAGGCAGCGGGTTTTTCGGGTGACTTCGGGAGCAGCGTGGGCTGGGAGGACGAGGAGGAGAAGGAGCCGGAGGAAGCGGGCGAGGAAGGCGAGGAAGAGGAGGGTGAAGCGGGCGAGGGCGATGACGGCGGCTACATCTGGTAGAGGAGCAGGAGAGCCCGGCGGGTGGCACGGCCGGGTGGCAGCCTCCCCCCAGCCGGGGGTCACCGTGAAACCCCCCCCCCACACCGCTGCCAGTGTGGCACGGGGTGGGTGTGCACCCCCTCCCCCTCCGGCCCTGCACGGGACGGGGCATCAGGGTGCTCGCCCGGAGTGGGGGGGCGAGTGGGGCTGGGGGGGGACCACGCTTGTGCAAATTCGAGCTTTTGGGGGGGGGGGGGGGGAGTAGAGCCTTGTAGGCCTAGTGTGCTGCTGCGTGGTCTTCAACCGGGCAAACGGCGCTAATAAAAGTGGGAGAAAAAAAAAAAAAAAGGAAAAAAAAAACATATCCCCCCCCCATAGATAAGCTGCCACCCCCACCCCCTCCCCGCATCCCCCCCATGCTGTGCGTGCGTGGCCGCCCCGGCCCCTGGCGTTGTGTAGCAGCTGTGAAATAAATACCCCGTGCTGTGTCAAACGCGCCCGCCCGTTCCTCCCCACCCTAACACCCCCCCAATGCCCCACCTGCACCCACTGGCCCTACATGGGATGCTGGGGGGGGTGGGTACATCAGTCCTGACCCTCTCCAGGACCCCAACCCCAACCTAATCCTCTCCACACCGCTCACCGACACCCCCCCCAGACCCTGAATGAAGCAATATACAGACCACACACAACCCCCATCCGCAAGCAGAACCCTACCACTACCCCAACCCCTTACAGGACCCCCACCCCAGCCAGGACCTTATCAGGCAACACTGCCCTGACCCCAACCCAGCCTCACCCTCCCCAGGACCTTGACCCCCAATCCAGAACTCATTTGCCACCCCGACAAGGTGACTTAAGACCTCAACATCATCCCTGTGACCATTCCTCCCCATATCTTTGGCCCGGGCCCATTCTCCCCTGCCTGGACACCCTATCTGTGCCCCCCCCGACCCCGAGCACCCCTCCTGCCCTATGACCCCCACCACCCCTTAACAAGGACCACGGACTGCATCCTCAAACCACCTCTGACCCCCCCATCTCCCCTCCCAGGTCTGCCGGGGGAGACCACAGAGCCTCCTGCCCAGGGAGGGGGCTGGCACCCACCACCCATGTCCCATGCACGCAGGGAAGAGGTGCCCCCCCGCCTTGGCCACCCACCCATCACCCATTTGTCACCCACCCATCACCCAATTGCCACCCCAGCCGCTCAGCACCACAGGACACCATGGCCTCAACTCACAGCATTTAAGGCTCCAGAGAGAAAACAAAATAAAACTAAAGAATCTCCACTCCCCCCAATATGGGGGGGGGCACTAGCAGCTGGTAAAGGCACCATGTTGCATCCCCCCCACCCCGGGACGCCCACCCTTCACCGACCCCATGAGGTCCCGGCACTCAGTCCTGACACTGCCGGGGCCAAAAGGGGGATGTGGCAGCTCCATCCCCCAGCGTAAGCCCCACCCCCAGGAGTGGGGTCAGAGCTTGCTGGGGGGTCCTGGCTGCTGCTGGAGCCGCCATGCCGCCCGCACCCCCTCGCCCGCGTGGTTTAGTCCGGCAAAGGCGTTGGGGTCACCGGTGCGGCAGTAGCGTGTGATGGGGGGCTGCAGGACAGTGATGGGGATGCAGAAGTTGAGGTGGGGGTAGGTGGACCCCACACTGGTGTCCCGAGTGTTGCTGGCCACGATCCCTAGTGGGGAGAGGAGCAGTGCCTGTGTCACCAGGGTTGGTCAGGGGACACCCATGGGACCCCCCTTCTACTCGTGGGGGTCCCCCCCACCCTGCCCTGGCTTACCCAGGAGACGTCCGCTGCGGGATGAGATGAGGGGGCCACCACTGGAGCCCCCGTGGACGGCGCAGGTGGTCTGCAGCATGACGGGGCGCCCGGCCACCGCCACCACGGCCGAGAGGACCCCCGTCGTCACCGAAGGGCCACACGCCCGCCCCAGCGCGCCAAAGCCCACTACACTCACCTCCTCTCCTGGGGTGGGGAGAGGTGGGAGGTGGGTACAAGGGGGTGACGCCCCAGCATCCCATGTTCCCCTGGATGCCTACCTTGGAGAAAGGTGTCCGCCAGGCGCAGGGGGACGAAGCCCTGTACACTCTCCTCCAGCTCCACCACTGCCACGTCAAAGGGGGACGTCTCCTCGGTGGCAAACATCACACGCCCCTTGAGGACGGCGGCAGCCCTAAGGACACGGCACATGAGATGTCACGGCAGAGGGGGGACACGGGGTGGGGGACAAGGTGGGGGACACGCAGCTGCACTCACCGGCTAGGGCCGGGCGCCAGCGTCACGCGGACCATGTTACCCGCCTCCACCACATGCCGGCAGGTGAGGAGCAGGCGGGGGGCCAGCAGCACCCCCGAGCCCCACGCTGCCCCACATTCCACCAGTGCCGCCCAGCCCAGGGGGTCCTGGCCGCTCCCCGCCTGCACAGCGGCCACCCTCTCCGGCACCGCCGGCACGGCCACCCCGGCTTCATCCAGGATGTCGGCGCTGCTGCGCAGGATGGCGGCGAGGGAGCAGAGGAGGGTGAGCCCGACCCACTCAGCGCCCTTCCAGCAGAAGGAGGCGGCGATGACGGCCACCAAGCGTGGCCCGGTGGGCGAGGGCAGGAAGGCGCCGCCGCCCTCGGTGCCGGGCAGGCAGCGTGCATCGGTCAGCACGAGGACATTGTCCTCGCCGGCCAGGTTGCTCACCACCCCTCTGCTCAGGGTGTTGAGAAAGAGGTCCGGGCAGAGAGCACCGAAGGGGGACCCACAGGCCACCAGCCCCTCGCCCTTCCGCAGGCAGCCAGCGCTCGCTCGGGCCGTCCAGCCGCCCCCGGGGGTGTCGAGGCCGGGTACCCGCAGCCATGCGAACCAGTGCAGAGCCCGCCGGTCGTCCCCCGCCGCCGCCTCCCCGCCGAAGTGCCATTGCTCTGCTTGGCCGAAGGCCCGCGCCAGCGCCTGCTGGAAGGGGTCGCAGGGCACCAGGGCCAGCAGCCGGGCCTCCTGCTGCCGCAAGCCGCCAGCGTCGAGGCAGAGGACGAGCAGGCGCAAGCCGGGCCGGAGGGCGTCGGGCAGCAGGCGTCGGGGCCTTGCCCAAGCGGCGGGGCCGTCCCGCAGGAAGGGGGCGAAAACGGCGCCGTGGCACAGCACCAGCCCGGGCCGGCGGCTCAGGATCACCCCGCTGCAGCTCTGGGGGTTGGGGGCCGTCTGGGGGCCGTCGGGGGGGCCGGAGACGCTGACCACGCAGCAGGCCTGCTCCTCCATGGAGGCCATGGCGGCGGCGGGGCGGGCCGCATGCAACGCAGCGCGGTGCAGCGCGATGCAGCTCAATGCATCTCAACGTAGCGCGGCGCAGCTCAATGCATCTCAATGCAGCGCGGCGCGATGCAGCGCAGCGCAGCCCCCGACCCGCGCCGCTGCGCGCTCCCCCCGCGCCCCTCCCCGCCCCGCCCCTCTCGCCCATTGGCTGCGGCGCGGCCGTGCGCCCTCCCCATTGGCGGCGGCGGGCGGACGACGTGGCGGCGCTACTGCCCGCCCCGCCGCAGCGCCCCCTGTCGCCCGCTCCGGTCCCCGCCGCCTCCCGGTCGTGTCCCGCCCCCCCCCCCCCCCTCGGGACGGGTCGGTCACCGCGATACCGCGATGTCCCCCCCTTCTCCCGCCACCGGGAAAGGCGGGGGGTTGTCCTAACGGCTGGAGTGAGGGTCGCCAGCCCTTCGGCGGAGAGAGACGTGTCTTTATTGAGGGGTGCGGGACAGGAACGGACCTTCAGACAAGAAAAAATAATAATAAATCATTCATCCAAAAAAAAAAGAGAAAGAAACGGGTTTAGCCTACGGTTAACAACCTGGTGAGATGCAAACGGCGCGCGCCACAACCACCCAAAACGGCTCCGTGGTGGGAGGTGGTGGGGGGAACACCCCCCGTCCCACCGGCAGCCCCCCCTCGTCCCGAGGGTGGAAGCAGCAGGCGCTCCGCTCCCAAAATCCCCGCGAAAGAAAAGGAGCCGGGACGGCAGCCGTGTCCCCTCCGCCACAGCATCATCATCGGTCAGCGTGACGCAGCACGGCCCCCCTCTACAGCTCCGTTAAGCCCAAATGCTATGTTTATTGAGGACTGCTAATATTGTGATACCTTGGTTCAGCAACTTGTGAAATACCTAAATATTGTTAAATATATTTAAAAAAAAAAAAAACAAAACAAAACAAACCCAAAACAAAACCCTAACCAGACTCTGGACTAAACAAGATGAACGTTAAACTAAAAAGTTAGAAGGGACGCTGTCTACATTAACACTTTCTTTAAAAAATATAATTGCTTTTTCTCTTTTTTTTTTTTTTTTTTTTGTCTCTTTGAAGTCAATTAACCACAGTGGTGAGACGCGCTCTCTTTTTCAGCCGTCACGGTGGTGCGGAGCGTCACTCCCCCGGTCACACCAGCCCCCGCTGTCACCCAAGGGAAAGGGACGACTCGCGCCCGCGTGCGGAAGGGTGCCGTTTTTCCCCCACCACCACGCGGAAAAGAGCCGTGTCACCACTGTGCCACCGGGGCAGCCGAAAACCAGGAGTCTCTCGGTGAGCGCCAGGCCGCGGTTGGAAAGCCTCCCGCGTCCTGCGTGAAAAAGTCCGTGGGAAGCCGCCAGCAGGATCAGTCCAGAGGAGTAAAACCCTTCACGTCCGTCCCCGGGGTCAGTCAATATACTGCGATAGCCAACGGAAGCCTTCGCCGTAGCCTTGCCTCTTCAGCACGCTGCACATGAACACCTCCATGGGCCGCGCGTTCAGGTCTTTCAGTGGCACGTTTCCCTACGGAAATCCAAAGGGACGTCACAACCGCGGATCCCTGCCGCCCTCCGAGCCACTCCCGGAGTTTTTTTTCCACCCTCTCTCCGTTTTTTCCCCTTCCCTGCTCTCGGCGGCACGGCGCGGGACTGCCGGAGGCAGTGCTGTGGGAGAACCATTTTCGAGGCACAGGCTGGTGTAGCCGTGACGCAGGGAGCAACGGTCACTGCGTGGGTAGGCGAGCGCCAAGAGCAGCCTCGCAGTGTTGTTTTGGTTTGGTTTGGTTTGGTTTTTTTTCCCCTACCACCGCTGCTCAATTCTCTCGCACCGTACCGTTTTTTTTTTAAACACTCGGAAAAATGATTCGAGGCGTAACCGGACGGAAATTCAGAGTAATGAAACCAGAAGAGCCAGATGACGTGTTAAAACACCAGTTCGACACCTAACTCCCCGAATTGTTGCAGAGGTACCACGTTCGGCACAATCTGGGCAGTTTCAAAACCCCCCTGAGGGTGTCATCGTCATTATTATTATTATTAAAGATTCAGCTCGGTCGATATCGTGGACAAATTCACAGTTATCAGCTCAATTAGCTTCTAGACAGAGCCTCATCCCGCAACGAAAGGCGCAAGCCCTCCCTTGCTTGCAGACGACCCAAAATTTGGATGCCTCCCTACCTTTCCTGTGGTCTGTCCGTAGAGCCCAAAGATCTCCCGCAGTTTCTCCTCGCTGATGGCCTCTGGTCTGTCGATTTTGTTACCCAAGATAAGGATTGGCACGTTGGATATTGTTTCGTCTGTCATTAGGGCCTGCGTGCAAGGCGGAGGGGTTAAGCAGAGGCAGGGCAAATGGTGATAATTTGAAGAAAAACATTTTGTTTCAGCTCTGTGACCAACAAAGGGCTATTTTTTGGTGCTGCAGAAGAGAAGTCTCTGTGGAAAGGATTCTCAGAAGAAGCAGGTGCTATCTAAAACCACGGGCTGTTAAAAAAATTCTTCAAAGGCTGCTCCAGAGCCCACAGTTGACACACAGTTAAGGGCACTCAGGCTTACAGGATCACAGAACGGTTTGGGTTGGAAAGGACCTTGAAGATCATCTAGTTCCAACCTCCTGCCCTGGGCAGGGACACCTCCCACCAGCCCAGGTTGCTCCAAGCCCCGTCTAACCTGGCCTTGAACACCTCCAGGGATGGGGAAGCCACAGCTTCTCGGGGCAACCTGTGCCAGGGGCTCACCACCCTCAGAGTGAAAAATTTCTTCCTAATATTTAATCTAAATCTCCCCTCTCAGTTTAAAACCATTCCCCCTCGTCCTATGACTCCCCTCCCTGATCAAGAGTCCCTCCCCAGCTTTCCTGGAGCCCCTTTAGGGACTGGAAGGGGCTGTAAGATCTCCCCGGAGCCTTCTCTTCTCCAGGCTGAGCACCCCCAACTCTCTGACTGTCCTCACAGCAGAGGTGCTCCAGCACCTCTGCTCATCTTCGTGGCCTCCTCTGGTCTCGCTCCAACAGGTCCATGTCCTTCTTATGTTGGGACCCCCAGAGCTGGATGCATTATTGCAGGCTTCTCCGCTCTGGGACAGTATACTTATAAATCCGTACTGATCTGGTCCCTGCATAAAGTAATGTGCAACTTCCTATAAGCACACGCTTTGGACGCTGCATGGCTGGTGCAAAAGGTGCACTGGAAGTGCAAATCCAAAGCACGATACTCTCAAAATGTGCTGTCCGCAAGTTCCAGCCCCCAAAAGAAGAACATTATTTATAATTTAGCTATCCAGAAGTGTTAGGGAAGGAAAAACAGAAGGAAATTTACATTAAGCTCAACTTTGGATTCCATAAGACGCGAGTGATCTGCGCAGTCCACCAGGAAGACGATGCCGTTGATGGCTGGCAGGTAGTTCTTCCAAACCCGGCGAGCTGCAACGCAGAAACGACAAACACCGCCCCTGTGAAAACACTACGTGAGGCAATGGGAAAACTACACCCATAAAGGAGCCGCCCTCTTCTTTAGGATTTCCCCAAGGCAGTTTAAGACCCTCTGGTGAAGGGACACGCTGAAGCCACAAGCCAGGCAGTTCGGAGAGCCAGTCACGCTCCCTCTGCTTTCGCAAGTAACCAAGGCTGCCTTTTCAGCCAGGGTGTCTTTCTTCCAATATTTTTGTGTATTTAAAGGCAGAAAAGCTTTTCTTAGAGCTTCTAGAAAGCCTAAAATCAAAAATTCAACAATTATTCAAAAGAATAAGCCCATGACATTCAAGTCTTCCATGGCTAAAAATATTTCAGGCAGCAGAGCATGAACTGGCAGCATTATTTTTTTTTTCCAAACTGCCAGAATTAAGCAGAAGTACTGAACCACTGAAACAACTGGTACCCTAGAGCCAGGAGATTATTTCCACATATAGCTCCATAAATCATTTCAGGCAACAAATAATCAGGTACTGCTCGTTGCTATCACTTTTCAGCATCACTTTTTGGTAGATTTTTCTTAAGGCAGCTGAAGAACATCACAGAAATCAGAAAATCAACCTCATCTGGTGTCTCGCACTCAGCAACTTCATTTTTACCTTGCTCATGTCCACCTAGATCAAAAGTCGTAAAGGTCATTCCAGCAATCGTCAGCTCCTCTGATGCTGAAAAGTAAAAACACAGGCTGTGTCACAGGAAAATAAAGAAGCTGTCACGGACAGAATTTCTTGGGGACGCTTGTTTAACATCACACACCCACCTTACGTAAGATAACCCGTAGAATTCAGGAATTCCCTGAATTTCCTGTAGAATTCAGCCACCAAAATGGAGTTGTTTCATAAAATCACGAGTGGGAGAGAAGAATTTTTCCTGCCTCTCCACTTAAGCACATGTTTATTAATCTGCAATTATTACAATTTATCACGCTTTTCATTATCAACGTGCTCCCTCCCCAAGAGAGAAACGTCGTATTAATTGAAGCACGCCAGCTCTCGGGCTCTCCATTTTATATTTGAGAGGAAAATGCAAATCCACTTCGGCTCGGGCAACCAACGTGCAACTGCATCCTCAGGTGCAGTTTATAAGACCCTTAAAAGCCTGTCGCCCCAACGCAGAGCTATCACCGAGGCATCTTTCAACACCCTGTCTCCCAAAATTCCAGAGGAAAAGCCACACCACAACGCAGGCGGGGCTCAGTCGTGGGCAGACTTACTGGGATGTAGTGTCGGGACATGCTGACCCAGCCTGTCGTCTTTGAGCATGTGCAGCAGAGTGGTTTTGCCTGCGTTATCCAAGCCCAGGAACACAAGTTTTCCAGACTTCTTGTACAAACCTGGAAGGAAAACAAACGACCAAGAAAAACTCCAGCAGGCTGCTCTTGGCATGAGAGCAGAGACGCCACGACGCTTGACACTGTTTATATACCAACCCCTCTCCCAGAGCTGTACTGCCACCTGGCATGGACACACAACAGCCAGGAAAAAAAACGTACAGCTTGAAATAGCTTTTACCCAGACAGTGCAAGGTAATATCTACAACAAAAGACATTTTCTAAGCTCGTATTTCTATGAATAACGTATTCTTTTCTCAGATATGTCTCAGCAGAAATGTGCAGCACAGTATTACTTATTTACAATGGGTTATGGATCAATCTGTTGCCCAAATGGGGTATTTAAATGTGAAAATTGAATAAGCTCATGAAAGGCAGCAGCAAGTTGATGAAGAAAAATTGCAAAGCATGAAACAACACACCATTTTCTTTAGATAAACTGATTTTCTTCCACTTCCAGCTGTGCAGCTGCCATAAGCAAGTTCCCTTCGGTTTCCAACAGGACTTCTTCTCATCCCTCCCTACCCCCTTGAGACGTTCTGGACAGAGAGCACCCCGTCCTCCAGCATGGATCTCCGCTGGAATTCATGACTCTGGCAGGAGGCACTTGGCCATCGCCCACACCTCAGGAAAGGGCTGCTCGCGCTGCGGTGAGGCAGCCAGCCCAGCTGTGCAGGTCACCCTAGACTGGGCAATGTTTTGGCCACCACCTCCACAAAACTTCAACCCGGACACCCTGGGGATGTTAGTGAGCGGCCAGCAGCTCCCCCAGGCAGGCCATGGTGGGCAGCTTGGTGTAGGAAGTGATAATTTAAGGAGAAGCAACCAAGCCAGCCAGCTGCAACAGTGAGAAACAAGGGGAGTTGGTGATCTTGGATACCAGGAGGAGAAGGAGGAGGAGGAGGAGGAGGAGGAGGAGGAGGGGGGGGTTCTCTCCCTGGCTGGGCAGCAGGTCTGCTGGGCCCTTGGCAACAGTCCAACTGCTCTTGCCCTTCTCAACGGCAAGAGAAAGATCAAGTGGGAGCCAAACACCTCCAAAAATATTCTCAAAGTTTCTCCCCCTAAGTGTAAAAAAAAAAAAGCCTTTAATGATTTGCAGCTTTTTTGCCAAACTTTATACTAGTCAGAGCCATCGCACACTCAAAAGTTGGCAGTTAAAGCGTGTCTCTTTTGAAGTGATTTTGGCAAGTGGCGCGAGCCGAACTGACCCAAAGGGCAGATGCCGCAGCCCGAGGGGAGCCGGTTCGGAGCGAAGGTAAGGTGGCATTACCTAGGAACTGCAGCACGCTGCTGAAGCCGTTGTAGATCCATTCGAAGATGAAAGACATCGCTGAAGATTAATCTCCTGCGGGAACAAAACCCACCCGAGTTAAAGGCATCAGGTGCTCGACGGAAGCCGGCCGCCTGCCGCCCCCCCCCCGCCGCCAACTCCCCAACTGGATGCTGCCACCGGGGAGCAGCCCCCGCTTCCCTCCCGGCCGGGGTGGGGGGCCCGGGGAGGCGGCCCCGGCCTCAAGGGCGGGCGGTGCGGCCTAGCCCCCGCCCCGCCCCCGCCCTGCCTGCGTGTCACCCCCCGCCGCCGCCGCCCCGTTCCCGGCCCCCGTCGCCACGCTCGTGTGTTCCCCCCCCGTCCCCCTCCCTCCTCCACCGGGGCCCGGCCGCCCGCCCGCCGCCGCTCACCCCCGGCTGCCCCCGGGCCGCCGCGCCACCGACTCCCCTCCTCGGCAGCCGCCAGCTCCCCGCCGGAAATTGCGTCGCTGTCCCCCTCCTCCAACGCCCCGCCCACTTCCGCCTCGCCGCGCTGGCTCCTCACGTCAACCCTGCGTCTGACGCCACGCCGGCACCGCCCCGCTCCGGGAGGAACCGGGTTCGAGGCCGCCCCCCGGCGGGTCCGCGCTCAACCCCGGAGGAGCCAGGTTCGAGGCCGCCCCCCGACCGGTCCCAAGTCACGATAGTGAGTTCATTACCCGATAAATCCTCCCCAGAACCACCAGCACAGACCCCTCTAAGGACCGCTGTTCACCCCTGGGCTCCAGGGGAAGGAAGGCTGCGGGGCTCCCTCTCCGTTTCAGTAGTTTTTATTTCTAGCATCCATACACGTACCAGGTGAGCGATCTTCTGTCGCGATTTACAAAGTACACAGTACGACCACGCACAAGCAGGGTGTTTTGATTTTATAAATTATGTCTTCTAGCCTCCACGAGACCCCGGCGCAGCAGACACGTCACTGCTAGATACACGATTCTAATCGGCAAAGTTGCAGGCAAGGTCCTCTTGTCGACGCTGAAGCTATTTTTCTGCTCTATTCCTGCACGTGGCGACTCCTCGGTGGGGAGGACACAGCTGTCTCGCCACCCATCCTCGGGCCTTAGTTCTTCTGGTAGTAGAACCACTTGTCAACTGTGAGGGGCAGAAAAAAACCGAAATAAATAGGGGGGGGTGTCAGTCCTCTGTTAGCTACTCACTGATTAAGTGGCACTGCGGCTCCTGTCAACAACGCCACCACACACCCAACAGGTTCCTGCACAGCCCTGTTGACGTGTATGCGTTTTCCTGAAGAAGTCACCCTCACCCAGCCTCCGCATGACTCAGTTCAGGTGAGGACAGCAAGCCAGAGCCAGCTCAGCTTCCCTGCGGCTCAGCTGACTCAGGGAGGTAAAGTCATGTTGCCTCCAACTCCCACGCCTGCACGGGAGAGAGCAATTTCTTCGCAGGTTTATTATCCACGAAGGGGTTGAAAACGAGAACCGAGCCCCTCTTGGGCTTCCAACACCGTTGTTAGCTCACGCTTGCCCTCAGGTCTTGTCCCTGCTACAGCAAAGTCCAGGTTTTGCGCAACAGCTGAGCGCAGATTTGTCCCACAGCTGTGGTTTTCTTACAGAGTCGTGTCCCGAGGCATCAAAAGGCTCATTACCAGCTCGCAGCGGACACTTGTTCAGTGACAGATCTCTGATCAGCGGGTTCAACCGAAGCACTGAACACACCACCGATTTCCGCCTCTGCTCTGTGCAGGTAGGGAGTGATTCCCTTCGTCGTCTTGCCTGCACCGAGGATGCTGATGGAACCCCTGTTCTGGGGCAACCAAACCCCCTCTCCTGCTATCACCACCCTCCAGCCCTCTGCAGTGCTGCTCTTTTAGGACCTGCTAAAAGGTCCTAAAAGGTCCTCCACATCTCTTCTGGAGCAAACCATGGCACCTCAGGTCTCCTGCTTACTAGTCATTTACCCACCTCACCCACCCAAAAAAGGAAATAAGGTGATGACAGAAGTGATTCAGGAATATAACAGCATTACTAACACAAGGTCCAACAAGGTCCTTCGCATCTCCTCATGCTGGAGGAGATACCTAGCTATGGGTTAATACCCTCTTTTTCCCATCAATAATTCCTTCGAGGAAGCCTCCACTCTGCATTGGAACATAGATGTGGGTTGTGAGACTTACCTTCGGGTGGGATCGGGTTGGCAGCTTTACACGGTGGCGCCTGCAACAAGAAATGTATTAGCAGATCGCAACTGCTGAGGGAGGTAGACCTTACGCCTGGAGCTCACTAGACATCATTTAGAGCCGCACAAGTCTTTACTGAGCACAGTTTAAGATCTAAGTGGTGTAAATTGGTCCGCGGCAGGCAGCGCTGGTCAGCCGTGAAGGAATAAATGAGCTCACGTGCGGCCTGAGTCCCGTCATGCCCACAGCCTCCACATTCCGTACGTGTCCTACATGCCAGAGGTGCTCTGCTCTAAGCACAGGCTGCAGTGCCATCTGCTTCTCACCACAAGCAGTGACTGCTCCAGCACTGACACGGTTGCAGGCAGCCTGCTTTTTTTAAAACCTACAATGCGATGGTGGAATAAAAGTAAAAAGGACTCTTGAAAAACTTCTCTGAAGAGCTTTCACCCGATGTTTAGCAACCAAAGGCAGACAAGGGTCCCTAGCTGGTGACACATCCTCTGCGAGGGTTACGCTTTCATAGACCTACAAAGTAATTTGGATACCACCAGAACATACGTGCACTTTTAAAACCAAGACGATGACAGGCATCTATGGAAAGACTCTGGTTTGCAGTCACATTTCCATACACCGAGGCAGTATTTCTGTTTTGGTTTTCCTGTCCCATGCCTCTAACCCCTTTCGAGTTGCCACCAGCAGTGCTTCACAAGCCTAGGGAGATGCAGTTTACTCCCGAAACTGTAGGGCTACTACGCTGGGAGCTCCAAGCTTTTCACTGCAAAGGATGCAAGGTCTTTGACTGCAAGGCTCTCAGAAATTAGACTTTCTCTTCTCAAAGGGTGACCTGTGCTGCGAAGCTCTTGGAAGGCCGAATATTTAAACACTCTCTGAACAGCTGACGGCCACGCTACAGTTCAGAAGTTTAGCCCTTCACGCAAACTCTGTTTTGGATTCCATCTCCCAGATGACTAAGGGCAAGGAGAAGCCTCTGGAGGAATGTCTGGCTTGCTCCACATTCATCCTATTTAACCAGAAACAGGTGCTGTGTTCAGGCATCCAAAAAATTTCTGAGCACACAAAGCGCTATTCACACAGTGAGGACAGTTTACAGTACCGCACAAATGATATAGTTTTGCCCGACACTGACATTGGGGGTAGGACACTCCGATTTGTACTTACTGCATCCACAGTAGCTTTTGCACACTCTTGACTGCAGCAGAAAGGGCTGTCGGACACCGTCAGATTTGTGCTGGAAGGGAAAGGTCGCTTGTGAGAATGTGAAAGCCAAGTCTCTCTCCCCCAAGAGTATTAAATAATGGAATATTAAGAATCACTGTTACAGTTGCCAAGTTGAAGGGGAAGGCGTGCAGAGGCAGCCAGCAGCTAACAGAAAGCATGGCACCACGCAGGAAAGAGAAGTTTCAGGGTTATTTCTTTAGGGGAAAGGAACGCACACAGTACCAACAAGCATTAACCTACCAGTTGATCTCCCCTCCGTCAGTTTTCTTCGCTATTAAAGCTTTCCAGTGTTCATGAGTGCTTTTGATGACATTCACCGCAAAATCCTGAAGGTGAAGACGAGAACAAACATCACGTTATTTGTAAGCACTAGGCCACTTTCTCCAGACTATCGGTTACGTGGAACGAGAAGCCAATATTTATAGGCTGATTTTAGACAGTTTCTGACTCCGGAAGGGACTCAAAGAGACCTCTTCCATTACTCCGCCTTTTAGGAACAACAGCAGCCTCCCAACAGCTGAACAACGGGGATTTTATAATATCAATTGTTTTCCTTTCAAGATGGGAGGATACGCCAAGGCCATCAAGCGAGCTTGAAGCCAAAAGAACGCAGATATTCTAGTCTCGGGCCAGTGCTATATTATAAAAGCACCTCCACCCCGCTGCTCCTCCCACTCAGTTTGTCTTCAGCAGCTAGTTGATACCAACCTATCTGCAAGCTTTCTTCCACTCCAGGCAAATCATTCAACCCCTGTGTGGATCAACAGGAAGAGACATGCACCTAATCTAGCTTTGCAGCTATTTAAAAATGAATCTGCTTCCAAGCATATCGCCATTTTTTTTTTCCTGAAAAAAGTAATATATGCTCAAGCATTAACCTGTCAGCTGAAGAAGGAAGCACACACAATTCTTTGTTAGCATGAACACCAGCCATAAATATCCTGGTTTGAGACCACACAGAGCCAAATAAAACACTGCAGGAACACGTGCGGGGTTCTTTGTCCCTATTTTCCGCCTTGGCCTTGATTCCAGTTTCACCCATCCTGAAGGGCAGTGAGATGTCCCAGCCCACTCAACTTGAGGCCATGCTACAGCCGAAGGAGACAAGTCCACTCCTGCGTGACTTCCATTTTAGCCCCCCTTACCCTTTCCTTCAGTTATCCGCCCCAACCCAGAGAAGAGGCAGAGGAATAACACTGCCAAGGCAGGGCCTTACTCAAAAGGGCGTGAGGGAACATTTTACGCCTCAAGGAAGAAGCATTTTAACTTGCGAGTAGTCAACTTGCAACAGGCTGCAGCAGAACAAAGCCAGCCAGCACGGGAGGCAAAGGCTGATGTCAAGCACCCCCTTGTTCCAGAGCAGGAACGAATAAACACGGCGTTTTCCATCCTGGTTCTGACACTGACGCTCCCAGCCCTGAAGCGATCCCACATGAATGTCATCTAGAAGGAAAACTGACAATATCCAACAGCAGCAGGGCGACAACCCTATGCTTTTTCTCCTAGCATCCCTGCAAGCACCGGGCTGGAAACAAGAAGAACTGTAAGCGGGAAAAACAGCAGGAAGAATGAAGCCAGCTATCAGCTGCCCTGTAAAAACCCATTCTTCCCAGCGACTACTCATTCGTGTCTCCGTGCACCCTGAGCTTGGGTTTTGGACAGCATGCCTTTGCACGCTCACTGTAATGAAGGAAAGGCAATCCTACCTTGTCTTTAAATTCGCCATTAAAAGCAAACTGGTTTTCTGGCTTTCCATCAGGTACTTTGTACCTTCTGAACCAGTCCACTGTAGCTTCCAAGTATCCAGGTTTCATCCTTCGGACATCACTGATATCTAGCCATGGAGAAAAGGTTTGTTAGCCAGATCTAGTCACAGAAGTTACTTTGTTACCATCCCGCTCTTCTGAGCTGCCCCTCTTTTGGCCCCTCCTCGAGTAGCCTTAGCAACATTTCAGACAGGTTACAGTCAAGACACTGAGTGGATAGCTGCAGAGGGAAGTTAGTGTTTCATCTTTACAGTATATCCTGATATACTGTGTCCATCCCCAAGAGCACAGACACGGAATTTTCAGAGTTGGAAGGGACCTCTAGAGATCATTTAGTCCAACTCCCCTGCTAAAGCAGGATTGCCTAGAGCACAACACATTTAAACAGCTTTGGTTAGAAACTTACTGGACAACCCCCTTTCCCCCCACTCAGAGGACAGGCTGTACAGCCAACCCTCTTCTTCGAGATGCCAGGCTGTGCAGAGGACTGAATTTGGGATAAAATATTTTACTGCTGTTTGCTACAGGATTGATAACATCCTATTCTGCTGTTCTTCCAGTATCACATCCGATGAATACTGTGGCATAGAAGGAGTAAGCCCATGTCCTAACTCGAAAGTTTCCTGCAGGCTGTGAACACAGAAAGGGAAGTACTAAGCCTGCTCCTCCCTCCTGTTACCTACCATTATAGTTGCCTGCTTCGGGGTCTTCAACATTGATAGCAATTATCTTCCAGTCTGTCTCTCCCTCATCAATCAGTGCCAGAGTACCCAGCACCTTCACTTTGATGACTTCTCCTCGAGAGCAGACCTGCAAGGACAAAGACCTTGTTGTCTGTAGCGCTACACTCAAGGAATGCACAACAGGAGACGGTGCAAGCTGTGAGAGTTCAGCAGGCAGTCGGGTACCACAAAATTAGCTGTTGTTTATCAGTGGTTCATGAGCCCTGGCTCACCAGGCTCGCGCTGTAAGAACTCATCAACAATCTTCAGGGGCAGCAGAGGGAAACATCCCATTCTTAAGGTAGCGAAGGTAGGAACTGAATAATGTCTCTGAATAATTGACTTCAGAGACATTAATTACATGTTTCAAAAGACAGTTACCCTTTAGAATGCATTACCTTGCTTCCAATTTCACACACATCAATTGGATCGTTATCTCCGCAGCAGCCAGTATTTTCATCTTTGTGACCTGGGTCTTCCCAAGTCTGAAAAAAAACCCCACACATAGGAGTAAGACCTCTCAGGTTTCAAGAGGAAACCAAAAGCAGGTTTATTTCAGGCCTGCAATTGCCTCGAAGATACAGATGATGGCCCACTTCACCCTTGCTTTCAGGTCTAGTAATCGGGCTACTATTTCACAGGGCTTGCAAATGCAGTTTGAATCCAAGTTAAAAGGTCTTATCTTGCCAAGGGTAAACTGCTCCCTCCCACTGACAAACCTTTTTCAACAACATTCCAGACTTCCTCCTCCATTCCACAGCTGCATAAAGGTGAAGTTCACATCTATAAAGAACACTCATTGATTTGGCTGCCTGCCTGTTCCTCTCCCTATTCATTTCTTAACAGAAGTTTCCTGAACTCCAGATAGCAGTCCAATAGAGATGGAAGACAGACAGGGTGTATTGTTTCCTTTTAATTAAACAATTAAAAACACGCTGTTACACTAGAGCAGTGACAAGGATGCCGAGTGCTGTACCCTATGCTACCCAGTGTCCTAGCGCGTGTCACCTGAAGCGGTAAGTGTAAGCTGGAAAATGGCACTCCAGAAGGCATTTGAGCAATGCCTCCAAAAATAATAGCTGCTTAAAACACACGCTTCTGATCAGGAACGAAAGGACATCATGCTCACTTGCATCATAAGGAGCACCTACCTCTAAGGTTGTTGAGATATAAAAAGAAGGAACTCTCTTCCCAAATCTCTGCATGCCAGGACACGACTAGTATAGTCAAGACCTCATGATGCATCCAGAGCATTTAGGAAGATTTACCATAACCTGGGTAGTACTGAAGGACTCTTAACAATCACTATCCCACTTCGCTACAAGAAAGCATTAAGTTCACTCCCTTACCCTTGACACATACATTTCTTTGGTCTACTAACACATGACTGAGTGAAAGCTCCAAAAGCTGTAATTCCATACAAAGAAACCGGCTCCAGAATCCATCCAAGTAGAAAGCAATTCAACTTCAAAATGCCACCTTAAGCCAAGAAACCACTATAGGCTAATATGGGAGAACACCCCTTTCCAGCAGTTACAGCTCCAAAGTAGCTCTGGAAGCCTACATAGCTTGAGAGGAGCTGCACACGTATTCAGAATTCAAAGAGAAACTCTCCATGAAGGACCTAGAAGTTATTCTTTCACAAGCCAGTGTTTTATCCTGTAAAACTTCCAACCCTTTTGTGATTTTAAGAGACCTTGAGATGCTTAGCTCATCCCCCCATCCAAAGCAAGGCCAGCGCTAGCTAAATCATTGCCGGGCCACCCATCCTGGTGCTTTGCCATTCCGGCCACAAGAAAGGTTTTCCCTGGGGTACGAACTGGAGGAGAAGATTGCCAGGTTAAGGCCATTATTTGTCCTACCCTCAACAGAGACAGAAAACAACTTCAGTCACCATCTATTCTCACTTTGCAGCAACATTTCATGCATTTGAAGACTTGCCTCCATCCATTCCGTTTCAGACAAAAGCATTCATTCTCTCTTTATATGGGAATAGTTTCTAGAGGCGCAAATGTCTCTGTTGCTCCCCACTAGATTGTCTTTGGCCCTTGTCTTTCTTGAGATGCAACACCTAGACCACCCCCACTGTGTCCCATTAGAGATGGGAACATCTTCCCTTTCCTATTTTTCTGTTGGGATTGCAAAATCCCATTGGATTCCACTTGAAAGCCACATCATTTTGCCCAGAAGGACAGACGCTGCCCATTTGTTATCTTCAGGAAGGTATTTTTGATTTTGCGTCCAAGTACCAGCTATTTTGAGTTCACCACCCGGAAACCATAGAAGACATTTGGAGAAAACACTCGACACGCATTGCTATCAAGACTAGAATTAGAAAATTCAGTGTGTTTCTCTGTGAACTACCACTGACGATTTATTCCTCTAAAGGAAGCTCAAACCTTAGAGAACAGAGGCAAACAGCCTTGCTCAAAGGTCCTCTTTATCTGGCAGTCACCAGCTAGTTAAGAGCACATGTCCGGGCGTCACCATCTGTCTGTCCCCCCCTGCCAGCTGTTTCAGAGAAAGTATCTGTACAGCTGCAGACATCTGCCTCTCACAGTCTCTGAACCGCTGAATGTCTTTCTTAGATTTTTCATTGTCCACATCCAAAGTCTAAAAAATTCTGCTAATTCACGGCAACAAGAATCTTCAGTAAAGATTCAGCCTAGGGGCTGTACACCGAGATCCTGTACCATTAGCTTACAGCTTTAGCTCTTTATGCTTCACCAGGCAGGATCTGAGGGCATGGCATTGCCAGGTGCCCACTATGAACCTTCATCGTCCTTGTGTAGTGACAGCTTCCTTATCCAAAAGGCAAGGACCTGCCAGCTACTGTCCAAGTGAAGGGCTGAGTGGCCAAGGAGAGGAGTGACACAGCAGGTACTTCACTAACAGCAGCTGCTCATCCTCAGTTTTTCCAACAGCTTGTTTACAGCAGTAGCTACAAGCCCACCTCTTGAGATTTCTACTTAAAAGCATGCCTGCTTTCTTGACAGGTTCTCTTCACTAGCAAGATAACACATGGAGCTGCAAATGCGCTGTTCCAGACCAGACTCTCAGATGACCTTGCTCATTAATTTGGTGGTGGTCAGAAACACGGACAGGCATCCTCCCTCCTCCCTTCCAGAAAGTATGAGCCACTGAGACAAGTTACAATACCTGTGGGATAGCACCGTAATTCCAGATATAACCCTTATGGGGAAACACGTTCGCTACGTAGCGCAGTTTTCCTTTCTTCACGTCTTGCTTAATTGGGTTTAAGGGATCCTTTGTTGCAATCTGAAAGAAAAGTTACATAAATTTCTCTACTTTGCACTCGAAGAAAACCCAAGTGATTTTTTTTTTTTTTAAACGAAGCTGACTGCTAATGGACAAGCCAAGAGACCAGGAGCTGACCCTGAAGCCAACAGCAGATTTTGGACAATTTTATTTCCTGTTGCATTGCCATCTCCTGGGATACAGCTTTCAGCAGACTTATAAACGTCAGAAGCACATGGGGTTGATAGCCATAAGATGCTGCTTTAATTAGAGGCCACAGAAGAATGCTAAGTTATTCCAACCTCTGCCAGTCTCATATTAGGCCTCTACTATTAAGCAAGTATTTACACGAGAAGTTAGAATTACATCTAGAGAGCTTCCTTGACGTGATGCCTGCAGTATGGCAGGTTTTGAAAGGTCTTATTTATCAAGGCTGAATTATTTTCTTGCTCGTTATGGAGCCACCAATGTTGGGTCACTCTGATTCAGGATGTGGAGGTGAGGAGAGAATCAGCAAAGCCAAAAATCAATAGACTAGTCAGTTCAAGCGCTTAAGCTAGGAACTGTAATGTAGTTACCTCCATTTTAGCATTTGTCCATCGAGGTACTTCCACAACCATGTTGAACACATTCTGAAGAAAGCAAAATATCAGTGAATGGGAAGGAATCTCAAGATCACACTTTAAACTAGGGAACACATACAAATAAGTATGAAAACCAGCCAGTTCATATGAAAGACATAACTTTTTTTTTTTTTTTTTTTTTTTTTACAATGCCAGTTTTGATACAGTTAGAAGTCCTGTACTCCAGTCAGTCTTATGTCATCACTCAAACCTAAATCCCATGAAAGACACCGGCAAAAGCTAGATTGAGGTTACCCATGAGTTCTCCATCAGTTGCCACCTAAAAACATCTCCATCACCTTCCTAGGTTACAGAACAGTAGGTTTAAATGAATTGAAGACAGTTGCACACAAACTATCCTGGATGTAGCAAAAACGAGGTTTTAGGCATACTTATTAAATACAAAGCCCTTAATGCTACAGCGAGAGCCACCCTGGCAATTTAGAAGAGACAAGGCTTACAGGAGTAAGCCATCTATTTAATAGCCCGGGTAACTACATACTATCCTGAGTGACCAAGAACATCACTCCCAAATATTTCAGTCCATCCTGAAGTAGGGAAAGATGCTCAAGCTCCCCCTCTCCAAGCCAACACTCCTATAAAAGCAGACCGTGTTAGCGGCATGGTGCAAGGATAAGCATGTGGGGGACAAAAGCAGAACTGCATCTTGCAGTATCTAGTTTACAGGTGACACTTGAAAACATCTCTTGTTAACTCCAGCTGGGCTGAGAGGGCTCTTCAGAGTTCAATGCCAGAGTCTCCTCTTCAAGAAAACAAGCTTTTCCATGCCTGAACCTTAACATTCGCTGTTTGAAGAGATTATGGCTTTTAACAAAGAAGTCAAACCTTGTTCCCTAGCATCAACAAGGTTTCTAATCCCCAGGTTAAGCAGTATTAGCATTGGGAAATCCCTCGCACCTGTATTGCACCATAATTAGACTGCTATTGTGCAATGAGTGCTGCTACATCATTGGCTTTTCCTGCACCGCTCCCTAACAGAAATTTATTACAACCCCTTAATTGCAGGGGGTCACTGCTCATTTGCAATTTTAAAGTAAAAAGGTCTATATTATTTTTACTTTTAAGTAACTTGAGGAAAAGAACAAGGCAATTGGCTAGGCAGGGTGCTTATGGCTTTATGGGCGAGGAAAGACCACTCGGGGGTGCATCTTTGTTAGCCTTGTAGGTTTCCCAGAGTCCTACTGACAGACCTGCCTTGGTCTAAGACACCCAATGAGTAGCCCAAGGTCATTCCTTCACAACGCCAAGACACACAGGTACAGATAAGGTCAGCATGTCCAAGCCCTAGACTGAAAAAAAACCACCCTGCAATCCTCTCAGTGTCTTAGAAGTCTAAGGATAAAGATCAAGGAGCCCAGACAGATCAAGAAAACCTTTTGCTCCAAGTTGGGCTCCCTACTGTAGCTGGTAATGAACCTGCTAAGTAACGAGTAAAATCTCTGCAGAGAGGCACTCCAGCAACAGAAAGAGGTCTAATGTGATCAGCACTATTGTGTAACCTCAGGAACTGCGACGTTCAGTGATACTTGCTTCTCTTAATGACTTGGCACAGAGATGTTGGCAAGCAGCACTAAGTGCCTGAAGGCACACCAGTAGTCCAGTTTCCCTTGTTAATTATTACCAGCCCATGGAAACCCTCCTCACCCCTGTACTCACTCTCCTGCTCTTTCCTCCCTTGCTCTGTGACTGCAAAGCAGAGTATTATCTAGATTTTCCTTGCCCAAGTTACCTTTCAGACACCTGCTTTTGAAAACTGCTTTCCCAGTCAGCCACAGAAACTGCTTCACCATTGTCCTTGATGATTACAATCCATCTGTTCCCTTCTGAGCAGGCAAAAGCCACCTCACACTTCCCAGAGAATGTTCTGACAGCACCTGGACCTCAAAGCTCAATCAGATACTTTTTTAGAGGTTCATCTCCCAATTCTGCATGCTCTTTTCCTTTCCCATAACCACCCCCTACCTCCAAATTACACCTCTCTTTATCACACCCATTAAAACAGTTCATCCACTATGTTTCTCAAGCTGCATAGCTTTTTAGTACGTGTTAAAATAATGAGCTACAAAGGTAAGGCACACAGTCATAGAGAGCCTGAGTTACCACTGAAAAAGCATTCAGTGAAAACTGAAGCACAGCCATTTTGGTTTCCTAGAGCTGGGGTGTTTTAGACAGTGATTTAGAACAACCTAGTTTGACTAACTGCTGGCTGCCAGAAGGATGTAAAAGTCCTGCATCACTGCATGTGGCAGATTCCCCAGCTGCACTTTCGGTGAGGCAAGAGGTCCCCAGGCACTGCTACAGCGAGAATTTAACATCCTTGCCTTCTGTTCAGCGGCTGATTACACTGCAGGCATAAAGTGGCCTTACTGCCTTCAAAACTCAAGCCTGAAATACCATGCAGCACGAGCACATAACTCCACAGGAGTGGATGTAGGTATTTAGTTAAATAGAAAATTGCTTCTTTTAACCCAAAAGGCTTTTATGTGACCTCATGGGGAGGTTCAAGATAATCACTCATATCTCAGACACAAATATGAGAATGAGATCATTCATTCTCTTCTTTGTTGCTCCACCCGGGACCGAGACTACGAGAATAGGGCACCCGTTCTTTGCGAGATCTGGCGATGCTTCTGTTAAGTGTTGCCGCCGAGAAGCAGCGCACAGAAGTAGGAGCATCCCTCAGGTATTTCAGGCCTGAAGGACCGCACTCCCCGAGGAGCACTGACAAAATACTCACCCCCGGGGGCGCAGAGCTCCAGCTGTCACCGGCCCCAAGCCAACAAGGCCACACCAGCCACCTGCCTTGGTGGTCCTTGCCCCCCCCCCCCCCCCCAACAAGGCAGCCGGCCCTTCACCCCCTCTTACCTTGCCGGCGTCCGCGTAGATGGGGATATCGTGGAAGGGGGAGATGTAGCGCCCGGCGGCGTCCTCTGCAAGGCAAAGCGGGTGGGGGAGTCAGGCCTGGCCTGAGGGGACACCTCGCCAGGCCCTGCCTGAGGGGACGCCTCAGGTGAGGGGGGAGTGGGGGGGCACCTCAGGCGGCGGGGGGCTCCCCCAGAGGAGCTCAGCCCGCTAACCCCCGGGCCAGGAGGATGAGGGGAACGAGGAGGAAGAGGAGGAGGAGGAGGAAGGCGGCAGGCACTCACTGAAGAAGAGCCGGTACTCCAGGCTGTGAGGCGCGGCGCGCTCCTCCACGCTGTAGCCGGCCATCCTGCCGCGCGCAGCACGCCGGCTGACACACTGCGCAGGCGCGGCGCGGCAAGTCCCGCCCCGCCCCCTCCACCCCCACGGCCGACAGGGCGGGCACTGCGCAGGCGCCGAACTCGCTCCTCCGGCCCCGCCCCGCGCCACGCGGCCGGGCGCGCGCCCTGCGTGGCGGGGGGGGGGGGTGGGGCGTGCGGCGCGCGCGCGGCCGCGTGGCCCGGGGCGGGCGACTCAGCACGGTGTTGGGTAGCCCGGCACAGCGTGGCGTGGGGTGGCTTGGTCCAGCATGGCCACAGCAGCGTGGTCTGGTATGGTCCAGCATGGTGTGGTCCAGCATGGCCACAGCAGCGTGGTGTGGTATGGTCCAGCATGGTGTGGTCCAGCATGGTGTGGTCCAGCATGGCCACAGCAGCATGATGTGCAGGGTCCTGCACAGCATGATGTGGTCTAGCATGGTCATGGCAGTATGGTATGGATTGCTCCAGCACAGCACGGTGTGGCCTGGCGTGGCCACAGCAGTATGGTATGGTTTGGTCCAGCACAACACAGCATGGTGCAGCATGGCCAGCACAGCATGGCTTGGTCTAGCACAGCATGGTGTGGTCCAGCGTGGCCACAGCAGCGTGGTGTGGCATGGTCCAGCACAGCATGATGTAGTCTAGCATGGTCATGGCAGTATGGTATGGATTGCTCCAGCACAACACGGCATGGTCCAGCATGGCCATAGCAACGTGGCGTTGCATGGTCTAGCATGGCATGCCTTGGTCTAGCCCAGCATGGCCACAGCAGCATGGTGTGGCATGGTCCTGCACAGCATGGCTTGGTCCAGCACAGCGTGGTGTGGTCCAGTGTGGCCACAGCAGTATGGTATGGCATGGTCCAGCACAGCATGGCTTGGTCCAGCACAGCATGGTGCGGTCCAGCATGGCCACAGCAGCATGGTGTGGCATAGTGCAGCACAGCATGGCCACAGCAGTATGGTTTGGCATGGCCCAGCATGGCCACAATAGCGTGGTGTGGCATGGTCAAGCGCAGCGTGGTACGGTCCAGCAAAGGGCTGCATGGTTCTCCTTGGCGTGGCCAAGTATGGCATGGGACATCCCGTTTGCACAGGTTCTTCCCCACTGCTCCCCACTCCCTATGCTCCATGGCCACATGCGGCCAGGGCTGGATGAAGCGGGTGCTGGCAGGGCACATGTGTCCATGGTGCCTGGAGGCTCAGCTGGTGGCCCCACTCTGCCCCTCATCCAGGACGGCGCTGCTGGGGGAAGTGGAGGAGCCAAGGCAGGAACATGGCGTCAGCAGGACACACCTTTATTTCAGTGACTGATGGCCCACGATGTGGCGAATCCCCATTCCCCACCCTGCAAGCCCTTGGTCCAGAGATGCCCGGTGGCTGTGGCTGCTCAACCATCCCACGCGGGGACACCAGTGCGGCGCGGCGCCAACGGCCCCGACTCGGAGGCAGGTGGTGAGTCGCTGGCCTGCGCCTGGGCAAAGACACGGTTGCGGGCACCGAAGAGGATGCCGCAGCCCTGGCTCCTGGGGGTGTAGGGCCCGTGATGGTGATGGCGATGGCGATGGCGGTGGGGTGAGCAGAAGGGGGCCCTGAAGGCCTCCTGGAAGCCCCGTCGGAAGTTCTCGTTGAAGTAGCCGTAGATGATGGGGTTGGCGCTGCTGTTGAAGAAGGCCAACCAGTGGGCAAAAGGGAAGACGTAGACAGTGACCAGGCGGAGCTGGCCTTCGCTCAGCCGCCCGTAGTCCGTCAGCAGCATCAGTGTCCAGAGGGGCAACCAGGAGAGGGTGAAGAAGAGGGCGACAATGATGAGCATGTTGATGACCTTGGCCTTCCTTCGGGAGACCCTCCTACCCTCCGGCTCCCCTTGGCCGCTGTCAGGTGCTGCTGACTTGAAGAGCTTGAAGGCGATGCGGGCGTACATGACAACGATGAGGGCAAGGGGAGCCACGTAGATGTGGGAGAAGAGGACAGTGGTGTAGATCTTCCTCATCCCCGTCTCAGGCCAGGCCTCCCAGCAGGAATAGAGGGGGTAGGAGTTGTTGTAGGTGTCCACCATGAAGTGGTGCTCCTCCCTGGTGACTGTCAAGGTGATGGCAGCGGGACACATGATGAGCAGGGCCAGCACCCAGATGATGGCGATGGTCACCAGTGCTTTCTTCAGCGTCAGCTTCTGGCGGAAGGGGTGGACAATGCAGCGAAACCTGCAGGAGGGCAAATGGCAGTGGCTTTGGGCACCTGGTGGATGTTGCTGGGGAAGGAGGGCGGTCAAGACCCGGGAGTTGGAAGGGAGGGTAAGATGGATTGCTCTTTACATATGGCTTTTGGTGGCAGAGATAGGTTGGGATCTCTCCAGCTTTAGTGTTTTCAGCCCCAGGTGGGGAAGGACACCTTGCTAGGATGCCCCATGGACAGCTTTGTGGCCCTCCTGGAGAGATGCGTCACGCTCGTGATCCTCCTGGGAGACTTCCCATGATGGAAAACTGCACAGGACACCCAAATATGCTGAAAGGAGCTCCAACCCCCTGTCCCCCATGCCAACTTACCTCTCCACGGCGATGGCCACCAGTGTGAAAACAGAGGCGGAGACGGACATGCCCTGCACCAGGCCACTCATTTTGCACATGGCGTTGTCAAAGGGCCAACCTGTGAGGGGACACCACGGAGGTTGTAGGTGCCTTTGGCTCAGCTGGGTCCATCAGCAGCTCCCTCTAGATTTCCCCATCCCCCATATCGTTGCTGGTGGATGCTAAATCCTGCTCCTAAGGGGGGTCTGCGCTTTTTGGCTCATACAGATATGGCCTTAAGCAGTACAGATGCTTGGAGAAAACCCACAAAATTGGTAAAAAAGATGCTTTTTACACTTCTCAGAAACTCAAGGAATATGATGGTTGTCATTTCTCCTACCCTTGCATAGGGCTCTAGCTGTTATCATGGGGACCGACCTTGGGATCCTTGATCGTAAGGGCTTTCGCCTTGTTTCTTGACCCTTGCTAAAGCATCGGCAATAAATAAATCACACCCCATAATAAATAAATACGGACTCTGCCCCATACCCCGGCTACTGTTTCGGCTAAACTCCGCCAACCACGCCAATGTCGCCTTTTATCTTTGGAAAGGTCAATAGGCAGAGCTGAGCCAGTGCGGGGAGAAGATCGATGCAAGAAGAGGTTTTTTTTTCAGTGCTGCTTGGTGGAGAACAGCTGAACTTTAAATAAATATGTAAATGCAGTGTTAAGGTCATAGTTATTTTGCCAAAAAATATCCAAAACCTAAAAAAAAAAAAGACTTTTCTTCCTAAAATAGTAGGTCTAAATGAAATTATACCTTTCATCAGATGTGGTTGAGTGGCCACCACCTGCCCTCCTTATCCTCAGCAAAAAAAAGCACCCATGGGCAGAAGATTTGGGAGGCGGCCTAATGTGCGGGGGGCAGAAGGTGGGTGATGTTACCCACCAATTTCCCTCCCTCCTCTGCCCCACTCACCCGTGATGAGGTTGTCCACCAAGGTCGTGGGCATGCAGAAGATGCCCACCAGCAGGTCGCTGATGGCCAGGTTGAGGATGAACATGTTGGTGACAGTCCGCATCTGGCGGTTCTTCACCACGATGAAGCACACCAGGATGTTGCCGATCATGCACATGAGGAAGATAAAGGTGTAGGCCAGGATGAACATGGCGGCCACAGGGGAGGAGTGCTGGTAGTATGCCGAGAAGGTGTAGTTCTCCCTCAGGAGGTGGCTCTCGCTTGTGGTGGAGTTGGGCCAGCTGCTGTTGGGAGGGCCTGGGGAAGGGAAGGCAGGAAAATGAAGCTGGAAGAGGATAAAGTGATTATTCCCTTCCTTTCTTAACGCCCTCAGAGGTGGGTTTTCATATTTATACCAGTGCCTGGCTGGGACGTGTCCTCCTGGGATCATCTCAGTACCCCAACAAGTCTCCTCCTTGTTGGGTGACGCAACCCAAAGTACCGCAGCACCTCGGCTGAATTATTATTTTATATCATTATTATTTTATATCATTATTATTTTATATCATTATTATTTTATACCATTATTCTAATGAGGAATTAAAGCTGCCCAGAAGACATCATGTTCTCACGAGATTTTTTTTTTAAGGCATGATGCAAGGAAGAGAAATCCATGTCCCGACACCGGCTGTGTGGGAGCAGTGTCCATGTGGTCCACGGCATGACCGGCCTGGGAGCATCCCTGCTCCCGGGGTGTCTGCTGCCGCTTCTCCTTGCGCTTTGAGATCCCCTAAAACCTTCTTCTCCCCAGCAAAGCTGCAGGACCCGAGGGAGACGGGCTGGGGCAGAGCAGACCCTGCCCTCCCCTTACATATAAAGCGATAATTAGACATAATTATTATTATTATCTGGGACCCTGAGAGCTTCTGATGGAGGGGTTGGGGTGGCATTTTGTCGCTACGGATTTAACGGGGGGGGGGGGAGCAGGTCTGCGCAGCACCCACCCTCGGGTGTCCCCCAGCTTGACGCAAGCAGGGACGCAGGAGGATGCCGGGCTGCCTGCTGCGGTGACGGGACTGACTCCCGGCTGCAGTTTTAAGGCAGGAAAAAAAGGCAAATTTTTGCTTTACGGCTCAGCTTTCACCCGCCCGCAGGTCAGCCCCGCTCTGCGAAAGCACTGCAAAGCCGCTGCATGGTGGGCGGCTCTGTCATCCCCTCATCCCCGTGCCGCTGCCGGTGCTCAGCTCGCCAGCCAAGATGCTTTTCCCAGATGCCAGGACCACCGGCTTCCCTGCGGCTCCGGCACGCCAGGGAGGTTCTGCCCGGATGCTCTACCCTTTCCCTGGGCGCAGGATTCGGCCAAGGTGTTTCCAGTGGGGCTTCAGAAAGGCACGGAAAGGGGTTTTGCAGCAGCGGCACGGGAGAAGGAGCCTCTCGGAGAGGCAAAGGAAACATCAGGGCTGCTGGGGCAAGATGCTCCGGCTGGTTGGCATCAGATGCACCCGCGCAAACCGGCTTCGTTAGCAGAAGCGATAGCCAAGATGAAAGAGATTGCCCAAAACTGGTGATATTAAGCCCGAAACTTTGCTGGACTTTGTCTCTTTGGGCTGCAGTATTAGCGGGAGGTGGGTGTCCGAGTGATGAGGAGTCACAGGCGGGTTTCAAAAGCGAGGTGGAAGGCGAGGAAAGGGAAATAAGGGGCTGCCCGAGCACCCGGGTTGGCTCTGGATGGATGGAGGTGTCCTCCGTTCGGCGCTGACATCTCGGACGCGGTGACGAGGGGATGGGGGGGACCAGCCTGGGGGAAGGGGGGGGGGGGGGGGCGATGGGCCACTCACCTCCCTGCCTGGCCATGGGAAAGCGCCGCAGGAAAAGGCTGGGATGGTGGAAGAAGGGTCTGGGGGCTGGAGGTGGTGGACACCTTTTTTGGGGGGGTAAAATAAAATAAATCAGGTCTCGGTACTCACCTCCGCCATCCCAGCCCGTATCCGGGGGCTGCATCGCCGGCATGTGGGCAAGGGGAGGGGGGGTGTCTGCCGCCGGGGGAGGGGGGGGGGGGTAGTTTGTCCCCGTCCCTCCCCCGGTCCCCCCCTGCCCGGGGCTGAGCCCCGGTGCCGGTACCGCGGTGCCGGTGCTGCCGCGGCAGTTGCAGCTCTTCTCCGGCTGCAGCGGAGCGGAGAAAAAGCGGGGGGGGGTGGGGGGAGAGAGGCGGGGGGACAGCCTCCCATCCTCCCATCACCATGGATACCGGGGTACGCGCACCGAACCCCCCCCTCCCCACGGCCGAGGCAGCACGGGGAGGGGGAGCAGCCCACGGGAGGCAAAGGGAAAGCTGGAGCAGGTTTGTTCCCTGGGGGAGAGTCGGGGTCTGGGTCCCCCTTGCCACCCCCGAGGTCCCCACGATGATGCCTCCCTCTTTTCCCTCCAGCTGATGGCTGGTGTCCCCGGCAGCGCTCCTGCCCGTCCCGGGGATGGGGGGAAAACGTGCCGGGAACCCCAAGACGAGTGAGGAGGATGCTTGTCCTCCACCCCGTGTAAATCACCCACGCGGTGGGGAAAGCAGCACGGTCCTTAGGGATGCTGGTCCTGGCCCTGGCCCAAAAGCTGCTCCACTCCACTCCAGCTCTCCATCATCGCCAACATCAACAAACCCCCTCTTACCACGGTCTTTTACCAAAGTCGGGTTTGGGCAAGTCTAGAAGTGCAGTATTTCCATTCCTGGCAGCCCCCAGGGTGGGGAAGCGTTTGTCCCTTAAAACCACGAAGGAACGAACATGGGAAATGTTTAAACAAGGCGGTTTGAGATAACACCTGCGATTCCCAGGAGGTTTTTTTGCAGGCATCCAGCTGTTAAGAGACACCAGCGCGTCTGGCAGTGGGCTCCTCGCCACCAAGGAACCACCGTCCCCAGGCTGTATCCTGAGCCCCACAGCCCATTTCTTCCTTGGAAAGAAAGTGGCACAACTTGAAGACCCACACCACCCAGGAGGGGGGTGCACGCTTCTGGGGACACCCGTGGGGTGAGCAGTGCGTGGGGACCTGCTTTGGGTCGCTTTGATTTCCACGGTGAAAAAAAAAAAAAAGCACGGGGAAAAAATACTGCTCAGGTCTTGGCAGGATCCAGCCGGAGGCACCAGCCCGAGCTGCAGCGAGCACCTGTGGGGATCTGCGGAGGGACTTCTTTAAGGAGATGACGACTGATAACTCAAATTTAGGTAGATATAAAAAAAAACCCACACGTAACAGGAAAACATTTAATCAGGCAATTGGCACATCGCCATATCAGCAATTCAAGGGGGAAGCCTTATGGCCACAGGGGTGTCCCCCGCCATCCCGGATGGAGGTGCTCCCCGTCACTGACCAGGCAGGATGGATGCAGTCGAGCATCCAACTCCCCTCATTTTACCCAAACCTCGCACCGTGCGCATCCCGGCTCCGCTTCCCTCCCCAAGCGCTTGGCAAAACACAAAGCGGGAGATTCCCTGGCTTGGGAGCTGGCAGAGCCATCCCTTTCGCGGAGGAGCCCCGCTGCTTGCTTTTTATTAAGGAAAAATAATTAAAAAAACCCCCCACACGCAAAAAAAAAAACCAACGAGGGACTGGCTGCCTCGCTGCAGGTTTGGGACAGAAACGGGAGCGTAGCAGGGACTGACCTAAGCCCAACCACTCCCGCAGGCAGTCGCCCCTCGGCAGAGCACGTCCGGGCGCCCTCCTGAGATGCTCTCAGGCTTTGGGGCCAGGTTCCTCCGGCGACAGCAGCAGGTCGAAGGGGACGAGGGGCCGGATGAGGAGCCGCACCTCGGGGCCGACGGGGTTCTCCCGCAGGTTGAGGCTCCGCAGCGATGCCATGGCGGCCAGCTTCTCCGCCGGCACCTCTGCAAAAGAGAGCACCGAGGTGAGCATCCAGCCCGGCGTCGGCTGGCGGGGAATTCGGGGCGGCGGAGAGGGGCGAAAGCCACAGCAAGATGGTCAGCCCAGAGCAAACCCCACTCCCGCCGGTCTCCAGGCTTTTATCAAACCAGAAACATCATCAAATAATACTAAATTACATGACTATTCGAATGCCTGGGCAAGGTGCAAACACCACGATATGAAACGTGGACATTGCCCTCCAGTTCTCCCACTGCTAAAAAAAACCCTGCTGGGGTGCTAAACTGGTATTCAAAGACTTATTCCCCTATTTTATTCCCGCTGTTGCAATGCCCAGGAGCCCTCACCAGGCTAACGGGAGAGCACCGTGCTCTTTGCCCTCGTTGGACGGGCTGCAAAACGGCTCTCAGCCATCGCCAGGCACCCTCCTATTTTGCAATTCCCATGAATTTGGACGTTTTCCTTTACATTTCCCTTATGTTTCTTTTTTTTTACATTAGAAAAAAAGTGCAGGTCTCATGGGGGGTCCCAACGTGAATCCACTGAGGAACAAGACCGATCCAAAAACCTAACCGTTAAGATTGTTAAAAGATGATAGATTCAGCTTTTTCTAACATATCACAATATTTTGGGCTGGAAAAGCCCCCCAGCCTGAGTTTACCAAGAACAGTTTCTTTTTCTTTTGGCCACCAAAATGACAAGAGCCTTTCATATCCGCAGCTCTGCTTTCTTCTGCCAATACTTGGAGCAGAATTGCGGCGTTGTAATTATAGCTGGGCGGGTCATTATGTGATTTTTAAACCGTGAAACTTGTTTTATGCTGGAAAAAAGACTCAAAACGCCTTGACGGCTTTTTTTTTTTTTTTTTTTTTTTTTTTTTCCCCCCTCTCTCCTCCAGAGCGCTGCGCTATTTTCTGTAATACACGTATTTCTTAGCGGCGCATCCCTCTCATCAGGCTGAGCTTCACGTGGATTTTTTTATACCTCTTCTTTACGGCGGATTTGTTCACCGCCGCTCCCCTGTATCATTTTGCATTTTTTTCCCCCTGATGCACAAAAAATAATTTTTTTTTTTTTTTTGATAGATCTTCCTGTTTTATGATCTTCTAAGGCTACGCAGAGTGATAAACCCCCGCTTTGTTTAAATTTAGGGAGTTAAGGAAAGTATTTTAGGGAGCAAGCCCTGCCCAGGGTGGGAAGAACCTGACTCTGCGGCTTAATTCAAGGTAAGGAGCGGTGACTCATCCCCGGTATGAAGTGACAGGCAGGGCACGCAGGCTATACGTCTGTGCCGTGGGAGCTACAAACCCCTCTATAAGCAACCTGAAGCATCGCTTGCCGGCTCCCCGGTGGATTAAGCACTCACGTTTCAGCCTGAATTATTCATGCCAGTTAAGCCAAAAAAAAAAAAAAAAAAAGGCAAAAAAAGAGGCTTTTTCATAATTAAAGCAAACAGTAATTTTCTCAGATCAGAATACGATAATAAGTGAGTGAAAAACCCGGCTCCTTCAGATGAAAGGGCTGCTGAGGTGTCGGGAGGCATCTGAGGAGATGGACATGAAAGGGCTGCCGAGGCATCTGAGGAGATGGGTAATGAACACTAAGAGCCCTGACGGTCTCGCAGACACGTTCGGCTGAAAATTGGAAGCGGAAGGACCCTGCTCAGCTCAACAGAACCGCTTTCCGGTCACGTTTTGGCATTACCCGCATCCTTTGGTGGCCACCAGCTTCTGCCAACCTCCTCCAAACCTGCCGATGGAAAACCACTCGGTGGCTCCTCTGCGGCTATTGACAAAGATGCATTTTCCATGCCATTATCCCAAATTAAGGGTGCCTCTCTGATGCTCAGGAAGAGAAAATTAGCCACAATTTCCCCCAGCAGTGACCTGCCCAACCTTGATAGTGGTCTCCGGCATCCCCATTGCTGTCTCGACATTTCTGCCTTAAACCATTAATCAAGGAATAAGGGAAAGAGAAACAGAAGCTTCAGGCACCAAAAAACCCCATGGACTTGGGAGCTGAAGATGCTAATTTGATATCACTCTAATTAGCTGGGGAAAAGTTAAAAGCACTGACATTAATATATATTTCCTGCCTGACAAACCTGATCTCCTTCTATGACAAGGTGACCCGCTTAGTGAGTGAGGGAAAGGCTGTGGATGTTGTCTACCCAGACTTCGGTAAAGCCTTTGACGCAGTTTCCCACAGCATTCTCCTGGAGAAACTGGATGCTCAGGGCTTGGATGGGCGTATGCTTCGTGGGGTGAAAAACTGGCTGGCTGGCCAAGCCCAAAGAGTGGCGGTGAATGGAGTTAAATCCAGTTGGTGTTCCCCAGGGCTCAGTGCTGGGGCCCGTTCTCTTTAATATCTTTATCAACGAGCTGGATGAGGAGGTCGAGTGCTCTCTTGGTAAGTTTGCAGAGAACACCCAAGTTGGGCAGCAGTGTTGATCTGCTTGAGGGTAGGATGGGTCTACAGAGGGATCTGGACAGGCTAGACCGATGGGCTGAGGCCAATGGTGTAAAGTTCAACAAGGCCAAGTGCCGGGTCCTGCACTTGGGTCACACCAACCCCATGCAGTGCTACAGGGGAAGAGTGGCTGCAAAGCTGTCCGGCAGAAAAGGACCTGGGAGCATTGGTCAACAGCCAGCTGAACATGAGCCAGCAGTGTGCCCAGGTGGCCAAGAAGGCCAACAGCATCCTGGCCTGTATCAGAATAGTGTGACCAGCAGGATGAGGGCAGTGATCATCTCCCCATGCTCAGCGCTGGTGAAGCCCCACCTCGAGTGTTGTGTTCACTTTTGGGTCCCTCACTACAAGAAAGACATTGAGGTGCTGGAGCATGTCCAGAGAAGTTCAACGGAGCTGGTGAGGGGTCTGGAGCACGTCTGATGAGGAGTGGCTGAGGGAACTGGGGGTGTTCAGCCTGGAGAAAAGGAGGCTGAGGGGAGACCTTCTCGCTCTCTACAGCTCCCTGAAAGGAGGGGGGTCGATCTCTTCTCCCAAGTAACAGGTAGTAGGACAAGAGGAAACAGCCTCAAGTTGCGCCAGGGAAGGTTTAGATTAGGTATCAGGAAAAATTTCTTCACCAAAAGGGTTGTCAAGCATTAGAACAGGCTGCCCAGGGAAGTGGTGGAACCACCATCCCTGGAAGGATTTGAAAGACAGGTAGATGCAGTGCTGGGGGACATGGTTTAGTGGTGGTTTTGGGAGTGCTAGGTTAACAGTTAGACCTGATGATCTTAAAGGTCCTTTCCAACCAAAATGGTTCTGTATTTCTGTACATAATTACACTCCAGGGTTAAGAGCTTGTTAAGATGAAAAGAGCAGTTCATAGCACTAAATGTCTCCTTTCAGAGCCCACAGACTCCAGGCAGGCATTAATTAATCTCCTTTTACTCTTCTTTCCCTTTAGCTGGAAAACATTACCTACCATCTTGAGCTGTAGTTCAGCAAGTTTTAGCAGGTGACTCAGCCCTCTTTCAGCAAGTGCTTTTAAACTGTTTTGTAGCCCCGCTATCAGCTCCTTCAGCATCACCGAGAGGATGACAGGCAGGACCAGGAATAGCACATGGCTGTAGTAACACCAAAACCCAAACCATTTAGGAACCTTCATACCGGTAGAAGAAGCCACATTCCTTCCCCACATTCCATCTACCATCTGTGGAGCATCCTTCCCTTGCCTTTTATCTGGTCTTTTATCTGGAGCAGGGTCCTCAGCTCATTATCGGGCTAAGTGGGGCAACCTGGGTCCCAAATTATAAAAGGCAGCAAAATGCACTTTTTTCCCCATGCTGAGCTGGCAGGAAGCATGTGGGTGCTGCTGGAGAACAGCATTAGCTTTCAGATGTGTCAATGGTTTCTCTAAGAACATGTCAGTGTTCCTCATGAGACCCTACTGCTAAAACATGGTCCTCAACTAGCTGTAGCAGGTGAGTTGTATGTATAGGGTTGGGGTGCTTCAGCCTGGAGAAGAGAAGGCTCCAGGGAGATCTTAGACCCCCTTCCAGTACCTAAAGGGGGTACAGGAAAGCTGAGGAGGGACTCTTTATTGGGGAGTGTAGTGATAGGAGGAAGGGTAATGGCTTTATACTGGAAGAGGGGAGACTTAGATTAGATCTCAGGAAGAAATTCTTGGCTGTGAGGGTGGTGAGCCCCTGGCGCAGGTTGCCCCGAGAAGCTGTGGCTGCCCCATCCCTGGAGGTGTTCAAGGCCAGGTTGGACGGGGCTTGGAGCAACCTGGGCTGGGGGGAGGTGTCCCTGCCCAGGGCAGGAGGGGTGGAACTCGATGATCTTCAAGTTCCCTTCCAACCCAAACCATTCTATGATATGCAGGGAGGGGAAAAAAAGATGTCATCTCCTACAGCCTGGCCTAAGACCTCCTGGGGTGAAATGAGTGTCCTGCTGCCATATTCCTGTAGGCAAATGGCTCAAATCCTACTTAGCTGTTAAGGAAAACCAAAACTTGTGCTGTTTAAATTCAAGCTGATGGGGTCTCCCTAACTGTCCTTCCGCTCTTGTGCTGGGCTGGTGTGGAAGGAAAAAGTATATACAAACAGAAGCTCATAAATAACCTATAAAACTGTCTTAGCATATAAAAAAAATGCATATATATATATATAAATGGAAACTCCTGTACAGATATTGCAGCCCGGCTGCAAGCTCCGAGCGTGCTGTGTCTGTGCAGAGCTGGGAGCTTGGTCCTCATGAGCTCAGCCTGGAAGGCTCAAGGGCAAGCCAGGAGATACCACCATGGTCCCAGAAGGTGACGTTGGGGATGAGGTCCTTTGTCTTGGATATGATGGAGTTGAGTTGCTGTGGCTCTGGGGTTCTCCAGTCCCTGGGAGGCCACTGCTCAAAGGGTCCCTGAAGGTATTGGGGAAGGTACTCGGGAGTGACGCAATTCCCCTAAACTTTTGTTTCCTTGGGAAAAATGGGCTGCGACACCCCTGGCGTCCTACTCTCTGCCTCTTCCTTTTCCAGAAAAAAATGCATGAAATAGGCTAATCTTACCTCTTTCTGCGCCCAGAGAGCATCGTGCTCACTCCTAAGATGTGTCCCTAAAATGTTTTAGCTTGAAATTGTTAATTTCTACCCTGTCGTTGTTTTTCCTGAGTCTGATAACAGCAGCTGAGGGGAGCCTGGTGGGAGGTGACCGAGCCTGGTGGGAGGTGACCGAGCCTGGCAGCTGGGTTTTCTAGCTGCCTTCTCCCCCAGGATTAATCCAGCTGGGCGCAACCCTCGGTGTAGTCTATCCTCCCTGCATTTAAGCCGGGAATAATGCAACAAAAAGCTGCATTCCCTCCCTGCTGCAACCCGCTCGCACAAAACGAGCTGGGGGGGGGGGGGGGAATAGGAAGTTTGGAGACCTCGGCTCCTCCACCGAGGCCGATCGAAGCTCAAACAGCGATGGAGGGAACCAAGAGCGAGACAGCTCTCTCTGGGAGGTGGGGGGGGGGGAAGGGTGAAGAAAAATCGCATCTTTTGCCGGCTCTCACGGCGAGTGAGGAGGCAGGATTTAACGTCTTGCATTTCCACGGGGAGCGGCTGATGCTGTTAATAAAATTTGGGGTCGCAGGGAGCAGCTTTCCCCGCCGCCGCTGAAGCCATCCCAGATAAAACAGCAAAATTGAGTGGACTTGATATTCGCCTCCCCGCGGGGTTTGCGTGGGCTGTGGGGGATGCTCCAGCCTCAGCTCTTTGAAAGCTTGCTCCTAAATAAATCCTCTTTTTATCCGCGTGCTGCCCACTTTTTGCCCGGCTTTTGGGGCTTCCAGCTTTACACATGAAAGATTTCCCTCCCGCTGCGGGGTTGGGGAACCAGTGGCTCTTACCATCCCTTTCCTTTCATTTATTTTTTAGGCGATTTTGTAGTGTTACAGCTCCTATTTGCTCCGGGAAAATGTTCAGGTGGGCTTGTGCCCTTACTTTACTTGGCAGCGAACATCCCAGCCCGGCATCCTTGGAGCCAAGCGAGAGCAGAATGGCTGGATCCTGCGGGCAAGTCTATTTTTTGTGGTTTTTTTTTGTGTTTTTTTTTTTATTTATTTACTAAATCTGGTGGTTTTGAGTTGCAGCTGGAGCTGCCTTTGAGAGCCATATCCCAGTCCGGTGAATAGGGCAGCTTGAATGGAGCTTGATTTTTTTTTTTTTTTTAATTTTTTTTTTTTTTCCCCCCTTATGCCTGCAACAGCTTTGCCCCAGGAGGCAATTCAAGCGTTAGCAAAAGCAGGTGGATAAGGAGGCTCTGTCTCTTTAGCATCTCCCCGGCACCCACGTGCCCTTCCCCCTGCCAAATTCATGCTCCTTTGGCCGGATTGCTGAGCCATCCCTCGGTCCAGCTGCATCCTCAAGGAATTGTGGACCACGAGCGGAGCATCACCCCTGGGAAGTGCAGTTGCCCCCCCCGGGTGATGTTCATCCTCACCCTCCAGTGGGGGGAAAATGGTCCTTCTCACCTGCGATCTCATTCTCTTCCAGGTCGATGGTCTCCAGGGCGGCGACGGCGGTCAGAGGCTCGGGGAAACGCCGAAACCTGTTGCGGGAGAGGTTGATGGCCCGGAGGTGCAGCAAGGAGGTGACCTCCTCAGGCAAGCGGTGCAGGTAGTTGCCCGCCAGGTTGAGCTCTGCGGTTCGGGGAAGAGAGGAGAAAGGTGATGGGATGGGGTGGGGTGGGGGGAAAAAATATTTTCATGTATAGCTTAATTTACAGCTTCTCTCCCTCACGGGCTGCCAGGTCCAGCAGTGGAATTCCAACTCCAAAAATGAGATTTAATTTTTTTTTATTTATTTTTTTTTTCTTGCTCATCTTCATGGTTTGCTGTTGTACCTTTTTGCCTGCTGTGAGTATCGCTTTTAGGAGCGGTATGTTTCTTGGCTTCCTCGGGCTTTCCTAATAAAACCCGTGCAGCGTTTTGCCAGAAGCAGCTGTAGAAACGAATAATATTTCTTTGTGAAGCCAGAGCAATTCCCGCCCCCCACCCCCCCCCTGCGCCGAAGGACACTTGTCACTGGCTTAAGGCAGGTTTTCTATCCTCGTGTGCCTGAACCCCTTCTGAGGTATAAACAAAGTGGTGGAAGAAATGTATTTATATGTGGAAAAATACCTATTCTACAGAGTTTAACCCTCTGTGATGCTTCCCCCCCCCCCCGCCCCCCCCAGAAATGAGCTCCTGTGGGGCCAGGAGCGGCACCCCTGCGTGAAATCCCATTAGCCACGGGAGCAGGACCCCAAGTCCCGCTGTCCCAGTGCCCTTCTCCAGTGACACAGGGCTTTCCGCTCTAAAAATACCCGCGCAAGCTGCCCTGCCTCGGCTAATACCTGATATTTTTAGGTCCTGCCTTATTGAGGCTGGTGCAAGGCTGTCCCCAGCCCCGGGGGCATCTGTCCCCCGCAACAGCCCTGCTGAGGCCCGGCACGTTCATCACCGGAGTGATTTGCTCACTGGTGGAACGAAGCCCTGGCTGGGGGGGGAAAAAAAAAAAAGAGACTTAATTTTTTTTTCCGCCCCCCTTCAGGGCTCACCCATGTTATGTAGAAAAATGAAAATTGCTTTGCTTTGCTGGAGGTGTTTCTTTTCTCCAGCTTAGGGGGGTTTCCACGGGTGATGCCCCAGCTCCAGGACAACACGGGAAGCCTCCCCAGACACCCACCGTGGTGGCACTCGCGCAGTACCTTGTATGAGCGAAATATTTGCTTTTAAAAAGCGGCCAGAGCCCCGGGGGCGCTGCTGGAGGCAGGCAAAGCCCCTGTGCAGCCCCCAGCATTCAAAACCACGGCGCCGCGTGCTTGTGTGACCGTGTTTTAGCAGAAGAGCCGCTTTTGAGGCTCTGCGGGGACTTGTCCCCATCTCCTGCGGCGAGTGGAGTTGAGCGACTGTCACTGATGTCTCCCCCGTGGGGGCTAATTAGCCAGCAGCAAGCCAGCGTCCCTCCTGCAGCCTGAAATGCCCCATCTCTGCCATGCACCATCATGCCCAGGCTGCTTTTCCCCATCCTCTTTCATCCCCAGCCCCATCCTTGGAGGGATGATGACCTCGCAGCAGCCGGGCCACCGCTGGAGGTGGCAGGGCATGAGTTTGGGAGAGGTGAGCACGAGCAAAACCAGTGCCTTCCTCCTCCAAGGGCTGGAAATGGTAAAGAAAAACCTGGATTTTTGGAGGGGTGGTGCTGAGCTAGAGCTTGGATTGAGGAGCAAAACCTGTGGTGGGGAAACCCTCCGGTGCTGTGTCTTCCTCCGCAGCAGCCTGGGGGCTCTCTGCTGGGTCCCCGGCGTTTGGAAGCAGCTGTCGCAAAGCGAGAGGGCTGTCCCTTACCTCTCAGCTGGCTGAAGGTGGTGATGAATCGGCTGGTGAGGGACTTGAGCTCGTTGTTGGCCAGGGAGATGTGGTGGATCCCCTCGGTGACGCTCCTCATGGCCTTGTAGATGCCAACGGGGAAGGCGATCAGCTTGCAGTTGGCCAGATCTGCCCCCAGAGAGACCCGGGAACCTTATAATACATCCCAGCTGGGGTGGAGCAATGCTTGCCACCTTGTTTTCCACCCCTCAATGCTCAGTTTGCCTGTCTGGGTGCTGCCACCCATGGATGCTGAGAAGTCCCCTGCCGTACTCCTCTCCATTGCAGGGATCTTTGCGATCACCTCCACGAGCACCAAGAGTTTGTTCCCACCAGCGATGCTGAGGGTGTTCCGCCTTAGGTGCGTTCGACCCTAAATCACATAGCAAATACTTCCACGCTGTGGTGTCCTTTTGGAAACCCTCAGCCATGTCAAATAACTTCACAAGTTCAGTAATCTGCTCCTCCCCATGTCCCTCGCTTCCTGGGGATGGTCAAACAGTGCAGGGATGCCTCCTCCACCACTGACCATGATGGGGATGGAGCAGGGATTTCCCTGCCCATGCTCCTGGCTGGATTTCCAGCTTTGGAGTTGTCAGCACATGAAAGATGTGGACGTGGACCAGTTGGAGCGGGTCCAGAGGAGAGCCACGAGGATGCTCCGAGGGCTGGAGCACCTCTCCTATGAGAACAGGCTGAGAGAGTTGGGGGTGTTCAGCCTGGAGAAGAGAAGGCTCTGGGGAGACCTTGGAGCCCCTTCCTGTATCTGAAGGGGGCCTACAGCAAATCTGGAGAGGGACTTTTTATGAGGGTATGTAGTGATAGGATGAGGGGGGAATGGCTTCAAAGTGGAAGAGGGGAGATTTAGATTAGATATTGGGAAGAAATTCTTGGCTGTGAGGGTGGTGAGCCCCTGGCGCAGGTTGCCCAGAGAAGCTGTGGCTGCCCCATCCCTGGAGGTGTTCAAGGCCAGGTTGGACGGGGCTTGGAGCAACCTGGGCTGGTGGAAGGCGTCCCTGCCCAGGGCAGGGGGGTCAGGACTGGATGGTCTTCAAGTTCCCTTCCAACTCACACCATTCTATGATTCCCAGGGAGATGGGTGCTGCCCCATGGCAAGCAGCGGGGAGGCAAGAAGGATTTGGTCGCGCTTCTCACCTGGTGGCATTCTTGTTTTGCTCTGAATCATTTCTGTTTCCCCTTCCGGGATGTGCCAGGGGATGGAAGCCCCATATCCCGGCCCCGTGATGCTCAGCTCGGGCTCTGCCGCCTGCCCCCTCCCCAAGGCCATGGTGGGGGCTGCACAAGCTCAGTCCTTCCCCCCCCCCCCCCCACTTCTCCTCTTGCTCAGGAGGACGTCAAGAGGCTGAGCGATGGAGCGTATGCTGGTTTGTACCCCAGGGTGTATCCAGCATGAATAAAAATGAGTGGCTTTCATCTCTCTCTCTCTCTCTCTTTTGATGAACTGCACCGGAGTCTCGGATATCGGCTAGAAACGGGGAAATTGCAGAAAAACACAAATCTGACAAGGCGATGCGGGGA
This sequence comes from Vanellus vanellus, assembly GCF_965231255.1. Classification (NCBI taxonomy): domain Eukaryota; kingdom Metazoa; phylum Chordata; class Aves; order Charadriiformes; family Charadriidae; genus Vanellus; species Vanellus vanellus. The sequence continues at coordinate 38,037,637 of NC_138912.1, read as the reverse complement.
AAGGTCTAGTTCCCGCCATCGCTTGCCAAGAAGGACTTTACCCCTGGGGAATATCCCATGGGATTACGTGCCACACTGCTGGGAACCCACTTAAGCTTTGGGGGGGGGGAGGGGGGCATTCCCTTCCCCGGCGCTGTGGGTGCAGCACCCGTGGAGGGGGGGAACAGTTGTTTTTTGTTGGTTGGTTTGTTTTTTTTTTTTTTTTAGACTGTGGCAGCAAAAAATAGAGCCCTGTTCCCAGACACCCGATCCTTCTCCGGGCCCCAAGCAGGAGCCGAGCCGGAGCGCCGGGCTTACCCAGGGAATCCGTTTTGTTCTCCACCGTGTCGTTCACCTTCCTGGCCACCCGGGCCACCGCTTCGCCCATCCTCTTCTGCATGCGGGTGCCCGGTCCCGCCGGGGACGCGTTTGGGTTGCGGAGATCCACGGCTGAAGGGAGAAAGAAGCCGCTCCGGCCTCTCGGGAGAGGGATGCTAAAAATACCCGTTGGGATCAGCGTTCCCAGGGGAGGGAGGGAGGCAGGCTGTGCTGGGGCTGGCATGGTCCTCGGAGTATGAGGTTCCTAGCTTTCCAGGGTGCTACATTTGGGATATGGGGGTGCATCCCCTTTCCTGGTGTGGGATATGGAGATGCTTCCCCTTTCTTAGTGATCCTGGGCACAGGATTCCCAACTTTTTGGGTCGGTGCTCTGGGGATGCATCCCCTTTCCTGGAGGTCCGGGGCTGGTTTAGCCCTTGGGGTGCAGGATTTTCAGCTTTTTGGATTGGTACTTTTGGGATATGGGGTGGCATTCCCTTTCCTGGTTTGGGATACGGGCATACGTACCTTTTCCTGGTTTGGGATCTGGGGATGCAACCCCTTTCTCGGTGATCTGGGGCTGGCATGGTCCTTGGGGCACAGGATTCCCAACTTTTTGGGCTGGTACATTTGGGATATGGGAATGCATCCTCTTTCCTGGTTTGGGATCTGGGGAATGCACCCCCTTTCTCGGTGATCTAAGGCTGGCGTGGTCCACAGGGCAGAGGATTCCCAACTTTTTGGGTTGGTATTTTGGGCTATGGGGATGCACCCCCTTTCCTGGAGATCTGGGGATGGTGTAGCCCCTGGGGTGCGGGAAGCCCAACTTTTCAAGTTGGTGCATTTGGGATACGGGGCTGCATCCCCTTTCCTTTTTTTTGGGATACAGGGATATATACATTTTCCTGGTTTGGAATATGGGGATGCACCCCCTTTCTTGGTGATCTGGGGCTGGCGTTATCCTTGGGGCACAGGACTCCCAACTTTTTGGGTCAGTATTTGGGATATGGGGATTATTCCCCTTTTCTGGTGATCTGGGGGTGGTATAGCCCCTGGGGTGCCGGATGCCCAACTTTTTGGGTTGGTACTTTGGGCTATGGGGATGCATCCCCTTTCCTGGTTTGGGATATGGTGCTGGTGTAGGCCTTGGGGCGTGGGATTCCCAGCTTTTTCGGGTTGTTACAGTTGGGCTGTGGGGACGCATCCCCTTTCCTGGTTTGGGATACGGGGGTACACCCCCTTTCCCGGTGACTTCGATCAGCTCGTCCCCCTTTCCCGGTGACTTCGAGCAGCTCTGCTTAGCCAAAACTTGTGTGTGTGTCCATCCATCCGTCCCCCCTATTTAAAAAAACAAAAAAAAACAAAAAACCAAAACAAGCACCTCTCTCTTCCCACGCCGGGAGTCGAACCCGGGCCGCCTGGGTGAAAGCCAGGAATCCTCACCGCTAGACCACGTGGGAGGGCGCGGGCAGCGCCGCCCGCCCCCGCGCCTGCCCCCTACCGGCGGCGGGGGGAGGAGGCGGCGGCGGCGGCGCGGGGAGGGCGGAGGGCGGAGGCGGCGCCCGCTGCCGCGCCGCCTCCGCGGGGACAATAGCGCGGGGCCATGTCGTCCGCCGGCGGCCGCCAGCCCAGCCAGAGCCGGGCCATCCCCACCCGTACCGTCACCCTCAGCGACGCGGCGCAGCTCCCCCCGGATTACTGCACCACCCCCGGCGGCACTCTCTTCTCCACCACCCCCGGAGGTAAGCGGCGGGGGGCGGACCGGGGCCTGCCGGGGCGGGCGGGGGGGGGGTAAGAAGGAGGCCCTCCCGCCGCCTATATCGCCTCCGTATGTCGTGTATATCGAGCGCCTTAAAGCAAGCGCCGTGGGTTTATCACCCGCCGGTCCCGTCGGGGGGCTGCTCCCGGTGGGACGTGGCGGGGTGGTGTGTGATGAGGAGGGGGGGGATATGGGGGCTCTGCCCCGTCCCTCGTGGCCCGGCCGGGCTGGAGGGACACACACACACACACACACACACACACACACACACGACACACGACGAGGTTTGGGGGTGCCGCCGTCCCTCGGCATCCCCTGGGATGAGTTCCCACCACTGCCATGAGTTCGCCAGGCCTCTGCGTGGCGGCCAGCGCCCGGGCCAGCTGGGACCCATGTGCCACCGTGTGTGTGTATGGGGGGGTGGGGTTTATCCAGCGCCAAATTATCGCCCGCCGTGCCCAGATAAGAGCGGGCAGAGCAGTAGCGGCCCCCCCCCCCCCCCCCCCTTCCCTTTCCCGCTTATCCTTGGGCTGCGGCGGATGGAGGTCCTTGGCCAGGGCGCCTGTCCTGCCAGAAGACTCCTTCCGCAAACAAGAGCTGCCACGCTGGATCCCCCCCTTTCATTCCTCCTCTTATCCCCCCATCCCCCCTTTTCTCAGGCACCCGGATCATCTACGACCGCAAGTTCCTGCTGGACCGCCGCAACTCCCCCATGGCCCAGACCCCGCCTTGTCACCTCCCCAATATTCCCGGCGTCACCAGCCCCGGCTCGGCCGGCGAGGAGCCCAAAGCGGACGCCAACAGCCTGAACCACCAGGAGGGGAAGCCATCCATGGGTAAGGGACCCCCGGCATGGGGTTGGAGGGGGAGGGGGGAGGTGACACTCCCACACCCCCTTAACGCTTCTCCCGTTGCCTCTCGCCAGGGGACGACGCTCAGTTCGAGATGGATATCTGAGCGGGAACCACGGAGAGGCAGCAACTCCCCAGACCTGTGCACATCCCATTCGGCTTAGCAGGATCCGTCCCGGCGAGGCAGAGGTGGCAGCGGTCCCCGCCGGCGTCCCCCTCTCCGCTCGCCTCCCCCTCCCCACACACGCACCCCTTCATCTTTCCGGGGAGTGTGGCATTGGCTTCTCCCTCTTTGTGGGTGACCGGTACCAGCATGCGCCGGACGGAGCATCCCTTCCGAATCCGGCCCTATTCCTCCTCCTCCTCCTCCGCGCACCGGCAGCCTAATCTCCACCAGGCTGCTTTTTAAACCATCCCGTCGCCTCTTCTGCTGCCTCATCCTCCACCCTCCCCACCCCCCAAAAAGACCCTCCCATTATCCCAAACCTCCTCTTGCCGGCGGCTTGGCGGTCCGGAGCTGCGCCACCCTCTTCGCCCCTTCTCCCGGAAAATTTGGGCAGCCTCTCGGGAGGAGGGGGAAAACGTCAGTCCCTAAACCGAGTGCCCTCTTGCACCCCGGGGAGGGGGAGATGTTGTGGTTTTTTTTTACAGTCCCCACCTCCCCCCCCGAGGACCTGCTGGCATTTGGTGGAGGACAATGTTGGCAGCCCGTTCCTTCCCTTCGGTGCTCCGGGCGCACGCGTCTCTCTCCTACCCGGATTTCTTCCGTCTCGGCCCTTCGACCAGGGGCCGCATCCCTGACCCGCCAGTCGAGACTCAGAGCGACGTAGCCATATGTTACAAAAAGAAAAAAAAAAAAAACCAACCCAACTCCCCAAACCCCTTGCTTTTATTTTTTTGGTACTAAAAAGGGGCACTTTACCGGCAACGCTTCTTTTTTCAGGCTGGGGACGAGCGCCTCTGCGAAAGTGCTTTCTAGTGCTTTTTTAAGTCTTTTAATATCCCTCTGCCCCCCCCATCCCACTCCTTTAAAATGTGAATAATACAGGAGCGAAATCCCTCGGCGCCGCCGGATCTCTCAGGAATAGCTGGGCGCCCCAGTGGAGGTCGGGGGGGGGGTGGGGGGTGTGGGGGGGGAAAGATGTGGGATGAGACGCCGCGGGGATGTGATGCAGCATCCCCGGGGCGCTCCGCTTGCAGGGTGCCGGCGTCGGTGCTGTCCCTCCGCATGCTTTTGGCACCGGGGCTTCCCCCCGGAGCCGGGTCATGCTGCCGTGGATAAGGGTTTTTCCTTGTTAAACTCCCCGGCTTGGCGCGTTGCGGCCGTCCTGCCTGTGCCCAGCATCTTGGAACCCCCCTCCCCCGACGCCCCCCGGATTTGGGATTTAATTTCTTTTCCTCCTCTCTCGGTGCAGCTCTCGCCTTGAAGAGCGGCGTTCGGTGAGGGCGCGCGTGGCGGGGGGACGCCGCGGCGGTGCCGTGTTCTGTGTCCCCGTCCCATCCCGTCCCCCTCCCCGAGCCCCTCTTAATTTTTAAATTTTTATTATTTTTTTTTTTTTCTTCTTATTGCCTGTTGGGAGCCGTGGGCAGCTTTGCAACCTTCTCAAGTGCCATTTTTATCAGCCCCCGCCTGAGTGCCTGCTCCATCCATCCTCCCTCCCTCGCCGGGGGTACCCCCTCTCCCCGGTACCCAGCCCCGGGGACGGTGGCTCTACGTACTGGGGACGGGTACGCCCCGCACCGGTACTCGTGCTGCAGGTTTTGTGCACTTTCCGTCCGGTAATTTATTTCTCTTAGGTGTGTTTGGCGCGGGTCGGCGCGGCGGCTGGTTGCGAGCTCCCGTCTTCCAGCAGCTTTTCTCGCAAGGGCGAGGTGGGGGGGTGTCTTCCGTTTGTTTTGCTGGGGGGGAGGGGGGGGGGGATTAAAAGGCAAAAAAAAAAAAAAACAAAACAACCCAAACCCAAAAAAACCAAAGGATTGGGATCTCTCCCGTCCTTTCCCTTGCGTGGGTAGCGCTGGGTGGGATGCGACGTGAACTCGTAGCCGGCCGTCGCGGGCGCACGAGTGAGTGAGTGCAAGTAGAAATATGTATATGCGTGTGGGTGGGTGGTGATAAGACACACACAAATATATATATTATATATAAATAAATATATTTTCCTTAAAGCGAAGATCCTAGGAGGTCTGTTAGGCCCTCGGATGGAGGGAGCGAGGACATCCTTTGCGGAGCGGGGACGGCCGCCGCGGATGCAGGGGACCCGGCGCCTCTCTCGGCACAGCCGCTCGTTTCCGGAAACCTGCTCTCCAAGCCCCCCCAAAAAAAAAAAATTAAAAAAAAAAAAAAAGGCAAAAATATAGAAAATATCCGAGGACAACTTAACTTACGGACAGGAGCCGGAGGGAAACCACTTATTTTTATTATTTTTTTTTATTTTTTTTTTTCCCTAAACGTCCCCTTTCCCGACCTCCTTTCGTCTCCGTTCCCCATCCCGATGACTTTCTCCCGGTTCTCTTTGCTAACGGGGCTGGGGGCTGAAGAGCAGGGAGGGAGTGCCTGGCCTCACCGGGGCAGCTCCTCTGCTAGTCAGGGTATATAGATTTGGGTTTGCGTTGGTTGTTTTTGGGATTTTTTTGTTTTTTGTTTTTTTTTTTTTTTCTTTTTTTACCGTCTCTTCAAGCAGGTGTTTGGGAGTCGAAAAGCTCTCGCCGGTGGTTGCTGTTACAGTGAGATCAATAAAGATCTTGGTTCTATTAAATCGAGGTGCTGGAGGTTTCTTCTGACCGTGGCTTTTCTTTCCCCTCCCAAATTCTTTAGGTGAGTTGCTATCCAAATTTCCAATTTGGAAAAAAAAAAATAAAATAAATGAAAGGGGGGGAATCGAGGCCAAGGACAGTAAATCAGGAGTGCGCCTCTGGCCGGGCGGAACTCAAGTGTTATAAAGGAGAAGGGGAGGGTCAAACCTGGAACCAACAGCCGAGGGTTAAGGGGGGGGGGGGGGAGGGAAACGACAACACTCGATTGCAAAATTTCACGTACAGAAAAATGGGATTTTTAACATGCAAAGGTCTCCCAGGGACAAATTGGGCATTTATCCTGCACCACCGGGTGCGGGAATGTATGGAGACCTCCTGGGCATCCAACCAGAGAAGGTACCACGGGAATGTCCCACTTGGGACATCTCCGACCCGCACTCCGAACCTGCAAATAAACTTAAGCCGAGCTCAAATTGCCGACCCCCGCCCATTTCACACACCGCCTCTAAATGCCTTTTTGCACCACCCTGGGGGTACCTCCCCCTGTGGCCCCCCCCTCCCATGACCCCTTCCAGCTGATGCTGAAAGGAACATCCGCCGGCACAGCCGCCCATCCCTGCCTTGCGAGCGCTGGGGAGGATCCCGAAATTCCACGATTCTACGAAATGTCGGCTGCCACGCTAAGGCATGGCATATAAAGTGGGTTGGGTGTTTTTTTTTTTTTTTGGGGGGGGGGGGCTGCAAAGCTGTTGCAAAGCCAAAATTGTCTCACAAATCAGTGCTGGCCAAGGAGAGAGCCTGGGGGGGTACAGCCATGGGGTGTCCTGTGTGTTGTCCCCCCCCCCCATGCCCAGGAGCACGTTAAAGGCATCTCTCAGCCTTGGCTGCCCCATCCCTGGTGCTCCTGGAGCGACGCAGCCCTTTGCGGGGGTAGGTGGGGGGGCTGTGCTGATGCAGGTGGGTTGTCACGAGTTGTCCTGCTCCAGGACAATTGTCACTTTAATTATATATATATATATATATATATATATATTTAAGTTTTAAACTAAGTAGCGGCAAAGTCAGCCTTTTTCTATACCATCCAAAACCGCTGGGTCCCCCCGGATGGAAACCGGGAAGGATGTGCAAGTTTTGGGGGGGGGGGGGGGCCCTTGAGCATCCCGGTCCTGCCATGGATGCGGGCGCATATTGCAGCAGACAGGAGTCCGGAGAGGGGCTGTCAACATCGCGCTGTTACCCGGGTTGTTATTATTGTTAAATTATGACTATTAAATTATTCTTATGACTACGGTCTTGCTTCTTTGCGCTCCTCTCCGGCCTGATCCTGAGTCAAAAAGGGGGATGTAGGAGGAAGGGTGGAGAAGGCAGCGAGGAAACCCCTTCCTTCGGAGCAGGCACTGATGCCCCTCTGCCTGCGGGTCCCCAAATTCCATCTCTGTTAAAGGGGTGCCTAAAGCCTGTGGGGGCAAAAAAAAATCTGGAGGAAAGCTGTGTCGCTTGGAAGCAGGCAGCAAGGCTTTTTTAAAAAAGAAAAGAAAATAAAAACAAGATATTTCTCCCCCCCCCCCCCCCCGCCACTGAATGGGAGCGGTGGATGGTGGGTTTGCGGGTCTTTTTTAATTCCGAAATGTTTGCATGTACGCGGAGGAAAGGAGCAAGACGGAAAAGATGCTGGCGAGGCATTTGGGAGCTCCCCTCGCCAGGGCTTGGCTTAGCCCACGCGATGCCGGGCTTAGAGGAACGCCAGCTGTTTTCCTCCTGAATTTTTGGGGGAGATTTTTCTTTTTTTTTTTTCTTTTTTTTTTTTCTTTTTTTTTTTTCTAAATCTTGGATATTTCGGCCGAGCCGAAGGCCGGGAGCCTGGCTAGTATCTAGGATCCCGCTTAACAAACTTTCCAGCCCCGCTTTCCAGCCGTTACCATTTTCGGCCTGCCTCCGGGCTCCGTTTACATTCCTGGCCCTCCTTCCTAGCGCCGGTGAACGTGTTAACGCGGTTTTTCTCCTCTCCCTTCAGGCTGTTGGTGTCCTGTAAACATTTATTTGGCGGTGCCTGGCGGAGGCGGCGCGGCGGCCGGGGATGGTGCTGGGTGCGAGCAAGGCTGCAGCGCCGGGGCGTTGAGGGTTCCTGAGGGAGGTGGGGTTGGGGTTCCTCCTCAACGGGGTCATCTGAGGGCTGAGAGATTGACCTAAATGAAACGGGGGGAGGCAGCTTGGAGCTGAAGGAATCGGGTTTTCACGGGTTGGCTAAAATAGCATCTTCCCGCGGCAGTAGAATAAGCGTAACTCCTGTTGGGAAGAGGAGAAGCCGAAAGTCATCTCATGGCTTTACTCTGTGCTGTGATGGAGACCAGCAGAAGTTGAGCAGACCTTGGTGCTGGCCCTGCTGGGACTGGCAGAGCCGTCGCAGGAATCCACCCTGGTGCCTATACGTGCCAGGGAGCAGCCAGGTGGGCAGCAGCCTTATTTCTCCGGGGACCTGTCCCCTCTGCAGGACAGGAGCTGGTGTTCCCACTCTGATGGCTGCGGTGCTGGGAGGGACGTGAGCAGAAGTGGGTGCACCAGGTCCCAGAGCCATCGGGAGCCTCTCCTGGGCCTGCCCTGGCCAACATCTCCATGCGACCTCCCAAGTCCTTCCAGCAGGTTCTTGGGGACCGGCGTTTCCCACCTGCACCGCTGATGTTGGGGTCCAAGGTGGGGTTGGCCCATCCTTGGACTCCCCCACAGGAGTCTCTGCTGTCACCAGATGCAGGCGTTCAAGTGGCCCGAGCAAGGAGGGATTGCTCTGAGGCTTGGCACCCTGGAGCTACCTTGATGTTTCAGAGGATGCCTGCAGGTCTACACCCTCTCCACCATGCCCCGAAAGCCTCCCGCAAGGTGGGAAGACCAAGCGTGGAGGCTCTGGAGATGTGTTTGGGTCTGTGAAAGGGATGCTATGTATCCAGCCTGGCTTAGGGCAGCCGCTTCCTATCTTACTTGTGGTTGAGAGCCCTGGGACCTGCTTGTCCAACAATGTGGGGGAGAGGAGATGTGCTGGGGCTGGGGGGGTGGGGGGGTGATGGAGTGTCCATCTCCAGCAGGCTGAGAGGAGGCTTAAAATTAGCAGAAAGCGCAGAATCCTCCGTCCGTTTCAGCTCTCAGCCTGTTTTTAAAAGCTGTGCTGGGTGCTTGGAGAAGTGAGTGCTGGACCTTTACTGGGTTTTTGGGGACCAACCCCCCCTTGGCACGAAAAAGCAGGGTGGCAGGGGATCCTTGCAGGCCGTTTCACATCAGTCCCAGCCTGGATCCAGCAGCATCCCTCGCCCTGGCCCCCGTCACCCACATCCCTCCTTCCTTTACCATTTCTGGGGAGGAAAAGGGCTTTTTGGCTTTGAGAGGCGGTGACTCGATGCTCCCCAAACTGCTGTCGTCCTTCTGAACCTGGTTGGGGTGGTGGCATCTGCCGGTCCCTTGGCTGTCCCAGGGGGAGGACGCCAGGAGGGGACGTGAAGGATCGGTGTGCCTGGGGGATGCTGTGTCCTGGGGGTCCCCGAGGGGATGGGTGCTGTGCCTGGGGGGTGCTGTGTCCTGGGGGTCCCCGAGGGGATGGGTGCTGTGCCTGGGGGCTGCTGTATCCTCGGGGGTCCCCGAGGGGATGGGTGCTGTATGCTGGGGGGTCCCCGAGGGGATGGGTGCTGTCTGGAGGATGCAGGGTGCTGTGGGGTCCCTGAGGGGACAGATGCTGTGGTGGGGGGATGCTGCATTGCCAGAGGGTCCCCTCAGGGGTGGGTGCTGTTGCTGGGGGATGCTGTGTCCTGGGGGTCCCCGAGGGGAATGGGTGCTGTGGGTGGGGGATGCTGTGTCCTGGGGGTCCCCGAGGGGATGGGTGCTGTGGGTGGGGGATGCTGCATGCCAGGGGGTCTCCGGGGGGGAGTGGATGCCGCATCCCAGGGGTTCCCTGAGGGGGCCGGTGCTGTGGCCGGGGGTGTCCCCGCGGGGCTGTGGGGTGGGCACCCCGTCGGGACGGCCCCGTGGAGGGGGGTTGAGGGGGTGCCGGGGTCGGGGGGCGGTGCCGGGCGGGGGGCGGGCGCGGCGTGGGGGCCGAATGGGGCGGCGCTGCCCCTCCTCCGCCTCCGCCTCCGCCTCCTCCGCCTCCGCCTCCTCCCCCCGCCGAGGCTCCGCGGCGGTCGGGGCGGCCGCGGGGCTGCGCTCCCGCCACCCCGCTCCCGCCGCCCCCATGGGGCGACCGACAGCGCGGCCAGCCCGGCGTGGGAGCTGAGCCCGGAGCCGCCGCCAGGTACCGCATCCCCCCGTCCCGGGACCGGGCATCCTCCCCCCAACCCCGGGACCGGGTATCCCTCCCCCCTCCCCCCGCCTCCAGGGACCGGGCTCCCTTCCCACCCTCCCGGGAGCGGGCATCCTTCTCCCCAAGGGAGCGGGCATCCCCCTCCCCAGGGGACCGGGCATCCCCCCCACCCTCCCGGGACCGGGCATCCCCCTCCCCAGGGCACCGGGCATCCCCCCCACCCTCCCGGGACCGGGCATCCCCCTCCCCAGGGGACCGGGCATCCCCCCCTCTCCCCGGGGCCGGCTCCCCTCCCTGGGTGGTGGTGGTGGGAGACAGACTCATTTCCCAGTCGGGTGTGTGGGGAAGGGGATGGGGTGGGGGGGGAGATGGGATGAAGCTTTATTTTGCCCCAGGAACTCCAAACCCCACAGGGTGGGCGTGAGGTGCCCCACACCCCAGCGAGGAGGGTTTATCCGCAGCCAAGGCTGTGTTTCAAACCTCTAGAAAACAGACGGATAACTAGTTTTGAGGCCCAGCATCCGCCCCCACGGCGTCCTCCCAGCTCTGGTGCTTTTGCAGTCCCCTCTCCTATTGAAAAAAAACAAAACAAAAGACCCCACAAAAAAAAAAGGGGGGCTTTTCTTTCCCTTTCTGCCTGGAAACCAGCCCCGCAGGAGGCTGACCCGGGCGAGGAGCCCAGCACGGCCAGCCCGAGTGCCCCGAACTCACTGGTTTTGGGGTTTGCGTCTCTTGCCACCCTTACACCCCTAATAGCCGTCTGGGGATCGGGCTCCGAAACGGGGAGCTGCCCCATGGCTCCCCTGTTGGAGGATGAAGATGGAAGAGGAAGAGGAGTGGATGTAACCGCCGTCCCTTCCCTTCTCGGGGAGCATCCCGGTGTGGGGTTTGGCTCCGCAACCTCCTGTTTGGAGGTCACAGGAGGAGCGTGAAACCTGGGATCGCTCAGCGGTGGGTTTTCCGCTGGCACGTACGCGCGGGGTACGTAGCAGAGCCCCGGTGGGCTCTCGCCCCCTCCCCGTGTAGGACAGGGTCACCCCGGCTGCCGCGTCTCCCGGGCAGAGCCGGGATGCGGAGGATGCCCTAGGAGGGATGGGCTGCCTGCTCTCGCTGAGCTCCTAACCCAACATCTGCCGCTGCCGGGGCTGAAAACTTCCAGAAACTCCGTTCAGGCTGTATTTCCTATGGCCGCCGGACTTTTCCGGACCCCTTCCTCCACCCTTTCCCCCCCCTCCCTCCGTGCATCGCTCCTCTTAGTGCTGCTGAGGGGGGGTGAACACCGCTTCTTCTCGCCACGGCGTTCCGCGCCGTGGCACTCGTAACATCCCCAAGTTGTTATCCCCCCTGACTTGGGTGTTGGGGTGAGGGGCAGCAGGTTTTTGGGGTGGCCGGGCTGGGAGCGTTGCAGGCATTGCCTGGGGAGGGAGCAGGCAGGCAGGCAGGCAGGCAGGCGTGCAGGCAGCGGCGGTGGGACATTTCCTTCCTGGAAGGCAGGAAGTGATTATGCCTTTTGCACGAATGACACGGAGCCTAAAAATAACCGGCAGGTCTCTGCTGTGAGCAAGAAACCCCCAGAACCCTCCCGGGGTTGCCTTGATTTTTGCTTTATTTAAGAGCAGGGTGGGGGAGAAGAGAACCCTTTTTTTTTGGGGGGGGGGGGGGTAGGGGGGAAGGCAAGCGAGCTCCGCGCGTTCCCGCACGCCAAACCGCCGTGGCGTGCATAAGGTGCCCCTTGTCTCCCAAAAAGGTGTGATGGGCGGCAGCAGCCCGGCTTCGAAAAGCGTCCCCCCCCCCTCCATGTAAACGGAGCCGTCCCGTTGGCCTCCGCCAGCCTCCCCCCCCCCCCCAGCCTCATCGGGAGGGGAGCCGGTGGTTAGCTATGAATAGCGCAAAAATCATAGCCCTCGCCTTCCCGAAACGCCCTGGCCGGGCTTCTCGTGGCGTTGAGCCGCCCCGGGGGGGGGGGAGATTGGGAAAAGGGATGTTGCAGCATCGGGTGCCACCCCGGGGGTCCCCCACCTTTTGGGGGGGGGGAAGACACGGGACACACCGCAAAAACCTCCTGCGGGGAGGTTGGTGGAAGTAGCGCGGGGCGAAAAATTTGGCGGGGCGGGTTTGGGGCACGGGTGCTTTCTGGGGAGTCGGGGAGCGTTTGGTGTCGGCGGAACGCTCCGCCGCGGCACCGTCGTCTCTTTGGAGATGCCCCCCGGCCTTTACCTCCATCCTTTATGGCTTCTTTTTTTTTTTTTTTTTTTTTTTTTCCTTCTTGTTTTTCTTTGCGCTGTTGAAAGGCAACTCTTCGGTAAAACGTGCTTGCGGACCTTGAAACCGCTGGCAGCGCAACCGGCAGCGCTGGCGCTTGCAAATGAGGGCTTTGTTCCTCTTTCCGTTGGCGCTCATTGAGAGAACTCCTCGCTCACCCCTCGGGCAGCCCCAGCATCTCCCGCGTCTCGGGGACCACCTCCCCAAACAGCACCCCGGGGACCGGCGTGATGCGCGAGGGGCTCCGCCGGCGCTCTTTAAAAAAAATAAAGCAGTTTGTTGGGTTTTTTTGGTTTGGTTTTTTTTTTGGTTTTTTTTTTTTTTGAGGGGAGCGGCTCACGCGAAAAAGCATCCCTGCAAACTTGGGCTGCCCCCGGCTCTTACAGGTGGGGCCTGAGGCGGCTCAGCCCCCCAAAAAAGCTGCGTCTGCTTTGTATCCTGCTAACGAGGTACTCGCCATTATACCTTAAATTTTTCCCGCTCATCGGCCCGGACATCGCTTAGGTTTGAGGGTTTGACACTGCTGATGAATAATTCACTGTAAAGCAGGTTTGGGAGCGGGGGGATGCAGCCTGGGTACCACTCCCAGTACATCCCACCGGGTACCAGCATCCTCCCCACCGGTGTCTGCCTCCGTGGCGGGGTGCAGAGTCGCACCCACATTTTTGGGGTGACGTGCCTGGATGCCTTCCTTTCTCCCTCCCCACGTCCCCGTCTCAAACAACGTTCCCTGACTCCAGGACTTTTAAACCAAGTAGCTAAAGGCGGGTCGGTCACGTGGAGGATGGGGATGTGGCGCTCAGTTTTGCTGCCAAAACACAGGAGCGCGTCGGGGAGGGGGTGTGAAATGCCGGGTCCTCGTTATCCCGCTCGGATTTAGGGGACGGACGGACGGACGGACGGCGTTCCCGCTGAATGCTTTCCCCTCCTCCCTGGCAGACGCTGACGGTGGAGCACAGGGCATGCAGGGGATCAGTGGCACTGATTGAGAAATACCTCCGTACTTTCTAGGAAACGCTGCTTATTTAGTTATATTTTTGGCCGTCGGCGCTGGCTCTCCGAGGAGCCCGTGAGAATGGAGGGCGGTTGCTTTCGCTCGTTTAAAAATAATAAAACAATCCCGGCTTGTAAAATCCCCGTTGCAAAGGGCTTTTTGGGTGAGTTTAGGGCATTTTGGGTGGCGTTGCTTCCTTGCCTTGTTTCGCCCTCGCGGCTTGGTGGGCGCACGAGGCGTTTCGAGTCAACCGCGACTTAATGTGTTACTTCTCACCTTTCCTTTTTGTTTTATTATGTTTTTTCCTTTTTTTTTTTTTTTTTTTTAATTTTAATAAGCCAAGCTGCTTCCTTCCTCCATCACCTGGAACAACAGGAGCCCGGTTCCCACGCAGCCTCTGCTCCGGGATATCTCCCGACGCACGTGAGCTCCGCCGGCGAAGGGCTCGCTGTTTGTTCGGGTGTTATTTTATTTCCACTGTTTTTTTGGGAAAAAAAAAAAAAAAAAAAGAGGGTTAAAGAGCACGCTGGGGGGGGGTGGGGTGGGGAGGGCTTGGCTCCAGTGCTTCCTCCGGGATTCGGTGATGCCCCTCCGGCAGTGCCGGGGTTTCCTGCCGTGGCCGCCGCGGTGTTTCCTGCCTCCTTGCTTGGATCAGCGGTTCTGGATTTCCAACCCCCCCCTCCTCACCCTGCGTCCACCGCGGATGCATCCGTGCCGGCTCGGCGCCGGAAAGCTTCTAGGGCTGCCCTGGACCCAAGGGAGGGATGGATGCGTTAGGAGGATGCCGCAATTGCTGCGGCTTCCCAAAGGGCTTTGCATTTTATTAAAAAAAAAGAAAATTAGTATATATGTAAAATAAATAAATATATAAAAAATAAATATATATATATATATATATATAAAAAATAACCTGGGGATGCACAGAGGGAGATTTATTTGATTTATTTCCTGCTGTCAATGAGGCGGCCGGGCAAGTGCGCGCTTCCTCCTCATCGCGGCGGCCGGGGCAGATGCATCCTGCAGCTGCAGCCCGGCTCCCCACACCACCCCCCCCTCACTCCCCCCCCCCCCCCACCCCATCCCCACTATATTTAGTCCATTGTTTGCTCCGGCTTTGAGTCCTCGCCAGGTCCCTGGCTGCGGGAATAACCCCCGTGCCGGGCGGTGGGGGAGAAGAGCGGCTCCCTGAAGTGTGTGTGTGGGGGGAGCTGAGCACTGTCTGTCGTCGTGACTTATGTGGAAGAGGCCGCGGCGTCTTTCGGGATGCTCAAGCAGCATCCCGGTTCCGTCTACGGCTCCTCCGGCGTTCCCCATCCATCCCGGGCTGGGAAAAGGTCGGCAGGGGAAGGGAAACATCTATACGTTGCCTGCCCGTAGGCTGCGCTTTCTCGTTAGGCAGCGGGAATAATTAACCGGTGGCCGCCGGAGCTTTGAATTTAGGCAAAACACCTGGAGAAGAACAACTTGGGTTTGTTCCGGTGGGATGCGCCCTTGGCAGGGCGCCGGGCCTTTTTGCGGCCGGGGAGAAAACGAGCTCTTTGTTAACGAGCGCCGGCCACAGTTTTCTCTCGGGTTTGGCTGGTGGGTCCCGGAGCTGCGGGCTGCGAGTGCCGGGCTGAGACATGGGGTGCAGTGGGGTTAAAATAGAGGTAAAACAGTAAAACTACTTTTTTTTTTCTTTTTTTTTTTTTTTTTTTTAATGGTAAGTTGCCTACCTAAACACTTGCTAATTGTCTTCGCCTACTGGGGGGGAAAAAAAACCCTGATATTTGGGGTAATCCAGGGCGGTTCTGGTTTGCTGGGATAGGGTTTTGCTTCCCCACCCACCCCGTTCTGTGTCCCAGTTTGGGCACTGGGAGGGCGTACGCCATCCCGTTCCCATCGGGTGCAGCGGTGCCAGTAAACAGCTGCTCCCGTACGGATAACACCAGCGCTTCCCTCTTCCCGTGGCTTTTTTTACAGCAGTTCCCGTGGTTGCCCAGAGCACCCGTTTTGGGTGATTTCGGTACTTTCTCGAAGTTGCTTGCTTTTGCCTTGCCCAACCGAGGGGGGGGTGGCGGGGGGGGGGAGCGGAGGGAAAGAAGCTGAAATGTGATTTCCTCTCTCCCCATTCATTTTGTGGTTTGAAAGACCATTTCCAAAATCTGCCCGGCGTCTTTTATGTCTGTTATTTGCCGGTGTGGTTTGTCGGGCGAAAAATAATCCCCTGGGGTGGGGATGGGGGGGGGTGGGGGTGGAATTTACGGCGAAGATGGGTGACTGCAGCGGGGGAGGAGAAGGATGAAGGGAATCCAGAAGCTGCCTGCGATTTGGGGAGCGAGTTGCCCCCCCCCCCCCCCTCCCCGGCGTGGGGATGCTGGAGCAAAGCCAGAGGGCTCGGTACGGCTCATCGGGCTGCTTTTGAAAAGATGCACTGATTTTGAGCAAAATAAAGGGGGGGGGGGGGGAAGAACAACCCCCCCCTCCCTCCCGCTCGCTGGCTGAACTCTCCAAAGCCACGAGCGCCTGCTCCGAAACACTTGAAACCTCCCTATATATATATAAAATATATATTTTTTTTTAATATTTTTTGTTTGCTTTATTTTTTGCCCCAACAATGTTTATGTGAAAAAAAAAAAAAAAAAAAAAAGGCATAAGGGGACTCGGAGAAATGGCGCTGGCCTGAAACGGCTGTTTTTTGGTTTTGTGGGTTTTTTTTTCCCCCTCCTATCACTTGTGTGTAAAAGAACCCAGGCTGCCTAACGGTGCAGAAAATTCACAGTGGAGCAACAAGTTTTTTCGCGGAGCGGGGAAGGAAGATGGGGAGGAGCCGGGGTGGGGGGGGCGAAATCTGTGCCGGGGCACAGCCGTCTCGAAATAGCACATTTTTCCGGAGGCTTTTATCCCCCCTTGAAGCATTTGCAGCTGCTGGTGGTGGTGATGGTGGTGGTGGTGGTGGGGCATGGCATTCCCTGGGATCGCAGTGAAGGGCCTGATCCTGTACTGCTTGCAAAGCGGCAGAAGCAGCTGCGGAAGCATTTTTTTTGGGGGGGGGGGGGGAGTGTCTGGGTTAAAGCCACCCCGTCTTTCCCAGCGCTGTGCTGTCACCACCCAGCGGGTACCGTCCCCTTTTGGTTTATTCCCCATGGAGAATTTTATCCCCGATAAAATTCGACCATCTTGGTAGGGGTGGGCAGATTTTTGCGTTTGGGTGTTGTTTTTTTTTTGTTTGTTTTTTTTTTTTTTTTGTCCAGGTCACCCCCTCCACCCCCCTTTGCCATCCCTCGCTTCATTTGGTTACCAGGATCCGGCCCCGGCCGGTACAGACAGTCGGCGCATTGTCCTGGACCGGTGGAGTGTGGCGGGATGCTCCTGGCTGCCACCAGCCATCCCCCGCCCTTCTGCCTTCATCCTTCTTTAGGGATGAGCCTCCCTGGGGATGGGGTGTGTGTGTGGGGGGAGAAGTCCGCTTTTCGGGGTCCCCCACCTGCCTCGGGGGAGAGGGTGCTCCTCCTGGATGGGAATAACCGGCAGCTTTCCGATTTGCTCGTTAATAACCCTTCGTCCCGCTCATCCTCGAAGGTCCCGATGCCTCCGGGGCAACGAAAGGGGTTTCTCGGCGCCGCAGGAGGATTATTTATGGCTGCGCGGGGGGGCACCTTTCCGCTTTGCTGCCTCCTCTTCTGCCTGCTTGGGCATCCACACGGGTGCGCACACACTCACACACACACACACACACACACGCGTGTGTGTGTGTGTGTGTGTGCACAGCTTGGACCAGAGAGCGACCTCCCTGCGCCTCCCTCGCTGCCCCCCCCCCCCGGCCCGCCGGCCAGCTCCGAAATCCCAAATTCCTAAATGTTTTAGTGATATTTACTCGCCGTTCAAGCGCGTTTTCCGCCTGGGGAGGGGACCCTGGAGTTGGTTTACGGGCGCTGGGAAAGCAGAGGGTGAAGCGAAGGGCTGTGCCGCTGTGCCATCTGCTGAGTCAGCAGATTTGGAAGGGGGGGGGATTTGGATCCAGCGTTTTGCCTCCCCCTTCCCCCCCCCCCCCCCCCGCCACTTCCTCAGCCCCACTTTTTGGCTCCTCCGGGTCCAGATAAAGGGAGCAGGCAAAGAGGAAGAAAATCCCTTGCAGGGTTAGCGTTTTTTCTTCCCGAATGGATCGCTCCTCGCCAGCTATCGGCGAGGGGGGAGGGGGGCATGCCCTGCACCCGCCTGGGATTTTCCCTTCCTAAAACGGGATGGGCTGGGGAAAAAAAAAAAAAAAAAATTAAAATTCCTCCTCCCTCCTTGTTTTCTCTGCCCCTTCCCCGTCCCCGGCGCAGCCGCCCGCGGATTATGGGTACGACCGCCAGCGCGGCGCAGCAGGCAGTCTCGGCATCCCCCCCGGAGAGCGGGGCACCGGGCGACGGCAGCATGGAGGACCAGCGCTCCCTCAGCATCCACTCCTTCCAGACCTTGGGGCTCCACAACAGCAAGGCCAAGTCCATCATCACCAACAAAGTGGCGCCCGTGGTCATCACGTAAGTCCTCTTGCAACTCCAAACCTCCTGTTTTATGCACTCTCTTCCCTAAATATCGCTTTTTTTTTTTTTTTTCCCCCCCAATCTTTACTTATGCTGTTATTTTTTTTTTGCCCACCCGCACGTGGCTTTTGCAGGTACAACTGCAGGGAGGAGTTTCAGATCCACGATGACCTGCTGAAGGCCAACTACACGGTGGGACGCATTTCTGAGGCCACGCTGGAACACTACCTTGTGCAGGTGAGCACCTCCGCCACCCTACGCCAAACCCATTTCGTCGTGGGTTCCTCTCAAGGTTCTTTTGGGGCTCATTTTGAAGATCCCCAAGGAAAAGCCACTTTTCTTCCCAGCGGCGTTCGAGCCTCCTTGCTCAAATCCCGTTTATTCCCAACCTTCTCTCTGCCCGTCTTGTTTTGCAGGGGAAATATTTCATGGTCAGGGATGTATACGGAAAATTAGATGTCTTGAACACTACCGGCAGCTGCGGCGCTCCCAATTTCCGACAAGCCAAAGGAGGTTACGGCGTGTTCGGCATGGGGCAACCCAGCCTCAACGGCTTCAAGCTCGTGCTGCAGAAGCTGCAGAGAGAAGGCCACAAGGTTGGTGGGAAGGTGGAAATCGGGGTGGAAGAAGGCAGGAGAGCTTTCGGGCAGCCTCTCCCCTCTCTTTGTAGGAGTGCGTCTTCTTCTGCATCCGCGAGGAGCCCGTCGTCTTCCTGCGGATGGAGGGGGACTTTGTGTCCTACACCCCACGGGGCAAGGAGAACCTTCACGAGAACCTCCAGTGCCTCCAACAGGGGCTGCGGGCAGAGAGCCTGGAGCTGGCCATCCGCAAGGAGGTGAGGTGGGCTGGGAAGGAGGGTCGTCACCCCAGCGATAACGGGGTGCGTGCGTCCCCCCACCTTGAAGATGAGCGGAGGGCTTGTTGGAGGTGGTGGGTGCCCCATGGGTTTTGATGGTGGTCCTCATCTCCGCTAGATCCATGACTTCGCGCAGCTGAGCGAGAGCGTCTACTATGTCTACAATGACATCGAGCGCTTGCGGGATGAGCCCCACACTGTGCGGGTGCAGTGCGAGGAGGACATCCAGGTGACAGAGGAGGTCTACCGCAGACCCATCTTCCTCCTGCCCTCCTACAGGTGCTGCCTTTCCTCCTCCTCCTCCTCCTCCTCCTCACATGTGGTTGGTGGCTTTGCTTTTGCAAGCTGGGCTCTTGATACCCTCTTCAGCCACCTGTCCTCCACCGCGGTGGGGACGAAGCCCCCCGCCCCCCCCCCCGGCTCCGTCCTCCTAACGAGGACTGTCCCCGTGCCCGGCAGGTACCACCGGCTGCCCCTGCCCGCCGAGGGAGCCCCTTTGGAGGAGCAGTTTGATGCTTTCATCCACTTCCTCAGGGTGAGCCGAGCAAAAGCGCCTGGTCCGTGAGGCCACGTCGGGTTGGGATTTGCTCCTGCGCCTCAGCAAGGGTGCCATGGGGGGGAGCGTCACTCCCTGAGAGCATCTTCTCCTGCTTTTGGCTTGACGCTGCCCTTTAGAGGATGCTGCCTGTGCCCATGATTGCATCCCGTTCCCATTGCTGTGGACCCTGCTGGAGAAGTCCATGTTGTCCAGCTGCTTGTCCTTACCCCTGGCTGGAGGTGACCATCCCTTGCCACCTCCCAGCATCCCTGTGCAGGTGGCTAAATGGGTTTGGGAGAAATGATCTGGATTTGGTGCAAAGGCTTTCAATAGCAGGGCTTCTCTTTTTTTTTTTTTTTTTTTTTAGCCTGGGAGTTTTCATCTCAGTGGCTTGGGGACTGGTGGTGGGAGCATCTCTGGTGGGGTGGACAGGCCAACGTCCGCCGGTGGCTGGGGAGGGCATGGGGACACAGTGGGTTGTGCCGTCCCAGTCCATCTGTGCCATCCCCTGAGCAAAGTGGTGGTGCCACCCCCCCACCCACCCCTCTGCGCCTGTGCAGTGCCGTCATCTCCTCCCTGGCCATTGCGGTGGCAGACCCAGCTCTCCTGGATGCCTCTGTGGTCCCCATCCCCCTTGTCCCTCCCTCCTAGGAGAGCCCCAGCCTGCTGCTGCGGGACCCCGGCAGACCCCCGCCGGCGCTGCTCTTCGGCTGCCAGACCGGTGTGGGCAGGACCAACCTGGCCATGGCCATGGGCACGCTCATCCTCCACCACCACCGAGGAGCCACCCAGAAGCCTGAGTAAGCGGGGGCAGCCCCCGGCACCGGGGTTGGGGTGGATGCCCGTGCCACCAGGGCCAGTTTGATCTCCTTCTTCTCCCACCTCAGCTTCCCCCACCCGCCTAAAACATCTCCCAGGGACAGGCTTCGTGTCATCCAGACCTTCATCGAGATGGTTCCCAAAGGCCAGCAGATAGTTGAGGAGGTAAGAAGGTGCTGGAGAACCCCCCGCCCTGGTGGGGTGGGTGGGAGGGAGGGGGCGAGTTTGGTCATTGTCCCTTCATCGGGGTCTCGCTGAGCTGCTCTCCGCTTGCTCCTCACAAGGTGGACGGTGCCATTGCCTCCTGCTCGGAGATGCATGACATGAAGGAAGCCATCTACGAGTACAAGAAGAAGCTGGAAGGCATCGGGGAGGACTATCAGATCCAGGTACGTTAATTAGAGAGGACCTCTGGGCTGCAAGCCGCCCGCTCTCCGCGGGGTAATTTATGGAGTTGTTTTTGTGCGGGGATGAGAAGAATGTAAATTCTGGAAATCCAAAGCTTCCTGTGAGCTGAAAGTTTCCCAGGGACGTGAAACCTGGAAGGTTGAGGAGCGTCTCCTTTTATTTATTTTTTTATTTTTAATCTTCCCCGATAGTTTTAAGAGCCGTAGAACGGAGCAGGCTGGGATTTTGGGGGAAAGCTGGCTGGTTTGGGCTTCGCCACTGCTTCTGGTAGCTGACACCGCGGGGGCAAATACTATCCTGTACCCTCGTTTTGTCAGCTCTAAAATTGGAAAATCGATTACCAGCCTGGCTGGGAAAAATCCTCGGGAGCTGGGAGGCATCGTTGCTCGGAGGTTTTCCTGCAAAGATATCCACTCAAGGTCAAGCTTTCCTATCTGTAGATGTTTTGTTTTTTTTTTTTTTTTTCCTTTTTTCCCTTTTTGTTTTGAAAAGCCATCAGGGTGGTAAATTGTGAAATACTGTGAAACACTGGGAAACTGTGATTTTTTTATTTTATTTTTTTTTTCCCCCGTTCGACCGAGGGGGTGCTCCTCGCCAGGCGATGGAGGGAGGGAGGATGCTGGGATGGAAGCGCTGCCCCGATCCCAGCCTCTTTGGAGATCAATTTTTCCCATTGAAGCGTTGAACGCTGAGTGGAAGCGCTGAGACCGGTTGTAAAAAAAACAAAAACAAAAAACCAACAAAAAAAAAAAATGCGCTGTGCGGCTAAAGCAGGAAAAACGCCGTGACGATGATTAAGTGGGGGCAAAGGAAAGCCTTTATGGGCACTTTTTTTTTTTTTTTTCGGCATTTAGTGGCAAACCTCAAGTTTTCCCCTCTTTTTTTTTTTTTTTTTTTTTTTTTTTTTTTAGGGTGGATTTGGGTACTTTTGCTGGTGCTGGCGTGATGGCAGATGTATAGCGGGATTTTCCCCGCTGCCTCAAAGCCTTTCCCTGACTCTTCCTCGCTCGGAGGCGGGGGGCGGGGGGGGGGGGGGGCAGGGGGAGGCTGCTCTATGTCATCCCTCCACGGTGGGGAAACAAACGGCCCCGGGGGGGGGGGATGGCGGACGACACACAACTGCCGTAAATTAGCTTCGAGGAGTGTTTATTTGAAGTCTGCCCGGAGAGAGAGCAGGTTTAAACAATGGCGAGGGGCCAGGAAAATGTGTTGGGGTGGGGGGGAGGATGAGGAAGGGAGAGGGGCTGATGCTCGGTCATCAAAAACCAGCCTGGGTTTGGTACCTGGGGAGGCGGGGGGGGGGGAGGGGGGAGCTTTGCCGGGTGAGCTGGCGGAGCCCCGCTCGCTTTTGGGGAGAGGAAGGGCTTTTCGGGGCGCAGAGGCACGATCTCACGCTGGCCCGCGGGTTTCTGCCCTGCGTTGGGGGTAAAAGCGGAGATTTAAGACCTCAAGCGATGGTGATGCGGGAATAAGTGCATCCCAGCGCGGGATTCTCAGGACCCCCGCCGTACCCAGCTCTCCACGGCTGACCTGCGAGCGGATCACCTCCCCTTTTCATCGAAAAACCTATTTATGGGGAAAATCAAGAGATTGCCCTCGGGCGGGAGCGCAGGGCTGGTTTTTACGGCGGGGACCCAAGTGCTAGGGGAGAAACGCGGTGCTGCCGGCGAAGCCATCCGGCTCCATCCTCGCAGGCTCCATCCTCGCAGGCTTTGTTTCGAGTTTCCAGAGCAAATCCCGGCCGCTCCGCCTCTTGAGAAATGACAGCGGGGCCGGATTTCTCTTTGCGCAGAACAAGTAAATATTCATGAGTCGGCCACGGAAGGTCAGGGATGTGCAAACCCCACTTGTCGAGCCAACCCCCCCCCCCCCCCCCATGTCACCCGCCATGAGATGCTGACCCTGGGGGTCCCACTGGGCTCTGAAGGTAGATGGGGGGTGTCCCTGAGAATGGTCCCTGACCATTCCTTGCCTCCCCCAGAGCACGGGGCTGGGAGGAGATGTCTCTGGCAGGCTCCCCGCATCCCTCCCCGCGGCATCGCAGGCACCGGGGACCTCTCTCCGCCGGGATGCCGCCGTCTCAGCATCTTGGCCGGGGTGGGGGCAGGACCTTGCGTTAACCAACCCCCTCCCTTTGGGTTCGAGTCTCCCGTTAGCATCGGGATGGTGTGTGTGTCCCCCCGGGACAGCATCGCCCCCTCGGGTCCGGTTGGAACGGCTCCCGGCGTGTCCTTGGGCGAAAGGGAAGGTTTTGTTTGAGCTGAAATGCGGATTTATGGCTTTAAGCATCGTTTAATATGGAAAACTCGAAATGTTTCATTTAAAGGAAAAAAAAAAAACAACAAACCCATAAAAAAACTATTCCAGATTGGGCTTTGTAGTGTCACCCCTCTTCTTATTTGAAAGCGTGAATACGCAAAAAACCTTCTGAGCATCTTGCGTGGTATTTCTGCCCCTCTTTCCCCCCCAAAACTGCTGTTTAAAAAACAAAATATGGCTCAGGCCTGCCTGTCTGCCGTCTAAGCCAGCTGCAAACAAGCGTGTTGTAGGGCTTTTTCCCCAACTTCCCGGTCCGCCGGGGGCTACGAGGACCGGCCGGCGCTGGGCATGGCGAATCCCACCTGCCTTTGCTTTCAGGGCAGCAGCACCAAAGAGTATTTCCTGCAGAGGACTTTGCAGAGCCTCGAGCGCTACTTCTACTTGATTGCTTTCAACTACTACCTTCACGAGCAGGTAAAAAAACCCACCAAAACCCAACAACCAACCAACCCACCGACCCCAAAAAAACCTCCTTTGCTCTTTTTTTTTTGTTTTGTTTTGTTTTTTGTTTGTTTCTCTGTGTAGTGGGAGGGAAAGGGTCTCCCCACCTCTGAGTTTCCCAAGAAAAATGTAGGTTTCTTCGGTGGGGTTGTGGGTTGTTGTCATCCAGGGTAGGGGGTGCGAGCGCAGGCTGATGGCGCGTCCCTCCCCCCTCCCCCCCCTCCTCCCCGGCCCCCCGCCGGCAGTACCCCCTGGGCTTTGCCCTCAGCTTCAGCAGGTGGATGTGTCGGCACCCCGAGCTCTACCGGCTGCAGGCGGAGATGAACTCGTCAGAGCTCACCGTCACCGGGGACCTCATCACCAAGGGGACGCGAGTGCTGGTGAGTACCTGTCCTGGGTGGAGGGATGGGGTTTGGTGGCTCCTCATTGTCCCCTGGGAAAAACACCTTCCTGGGGTGCTTGCCCTCAAAAGAGGTTTGGTGGGGTGGGAGAAGCAAGGGGTTTCTCTGTTGGAGGGCAGGTGCTGAGTCTTGGGGTCTCCAGGTCCGTGTTGGGGTCTCCAGGTCCGTGTTGGGGTCTTAGATCCATGTCCTGCCTGCATTCTCCGCAAGGATGGGCATGCGGCCAGAGAACCCTCTGTGCACACAGATGCGTCTGACCCTGCAGACCCCGGGTACCGGGATGCTGGGGCATCCCATAATATGAGCCTGAGCTCGCACGCCTAGCTGCAGCTTCACCTTTCTTGGTGCTCCTGGGTGGCTGTGGCAGGGGGAAGGAGGAGCTGTTGGTGGCTTGCTGCTGCATGGCGTTGCCGCAAGAAGAGCCATCTCCCACCTTTGAAATGCAGCCGTGTGGCTTTCAGCCCTGTCCTCCTGGGGTTGGAAGGGTTTGGGGACTTCTCCTGAGCGGGGACCACGGGTGAGAGGTTGTGATGCGCTGGAAAACCCGTGGGTGGGTGGGAGGGGGACACCCCTTGCCCAGGCTTTGCCCCGCTGCAGGTGGCAGATGAGCGCTTCTGCCCAGATGTGCTGAGCACCGCCAAGGAGATGAGCGTGGCCAACTTCCGACGGGTGCCCAAGATGCCCGTCTACGGGACGGCACAGCCCAGCTCCAAGGTGAGGGGGAGGGCCACCAAGGGGAGGGCCACCAAGCAAGGTGGCCCGCAAACGGGCTCCTAGCCCTGGGTGGTGGGAGATGATGCTCCTGCCTGAGGCTCCCATCAAGCACGGTGGAGACCATGGTCCTGGGCAGAAGCGGTGGGCCAGGACCTGGTGTGGGGTTTTGCGTTGGCTGTGGGGTGTTTGAGAGGGGTGTCAGCCTGGGTCTAAAAAAGGATAATTTAAATCCTGAAAAAATTAAGAGGAGCGGGTCTTAACGGTGAGGGTCTCTCTCTCAATCACCCTTGCCCACCCCTTCCCCCTAGACCCTGGGGAGCGTCCTGCGGTACCTGACGGATGCCAAGAGGAAGCACGCCCGCATCGTCTGGATCAACCTCCGGGAAGAAGCGGTCCTGGAGGGGAATGAGCAGATCTATACGTTGCGGGAGCCGGGGCATTTGGAGGAGCTGATCCCCGTGCCCGCCGCCTCCCCCCAGCAGCTGGAGGTGAGCTCCTGCCCGTCGGCGAGATGCCGGGGGCAGCAAGGGTTCCTTGCCGTCCGGAAAAGGCTGATCTCCCCCTCCCAGGAGCCCTCGTGGGGTGATGTCAGCAGATGTCGGTAGTCCCTCACCCCCTGGCGCTGCTCGTTTTGGGTTTGGGTTTTATTTTTCTTTTGGCAATGAGAGGCAGCAGTCGTATCGGAGTGCAGTGCTTGGTTTGGGTCCTCCGTGTCTGCCAGAGGCTGGGGACAGCCCGGCTGGTGCAAAACCAGCCCATAGAATCAATCATTAGGGCTGGGAAAGACCTTTAAGATCATAAAGAGCAGGTCCACCTGCTCTTTATCGTACTGCGAAAATAAAGGAGTCCTCCTGACTTTGCTGTCGCTGTGTAAGGGTTCACGAAGGCAGAGCAAAGCGGAGATCCTCCCCCGAAGAATTTATAGCGCGGCTTGAAAGCCAGGGTAAAAGGCACCCAGGGAAAGGAGAGCAGATGTTCCCAGCTGGGTTTCCAGAGGAGACAGGCAGCGGAGGAGCTCAGCTGCCGGCGGCAGCAGTATGGCCACGTGGAGGAGCTGCCCCGGGTGGTGGGAGATGATGCTCCTGCCTGAGGCTCCCATCAAGCCCGGTGGAGACCACGGTCCTGGGCAGAAGCGGTGGGCCAGGACCTGGTGTGGGGTTTTGCGTTGGCTGTGGGGTGTTTGAGAGGGGTGTCAGCCTGGGTCTAAAAAAGGATAATTTAAATCCTGAAAAAATTAAGAAGAGCGGGTCTTAACGGTGAGGGTTTCTCTCTCCTCTGCAGAAACTAGAGACGACCCTGAAGGGTGACCTGCTGAAGTGCCAGAAGTGGCTGGAGGTGTACCTGGAGGCGGAGAAGCAGATGAAGATGTTCAAGAGCTGCCTGACCACACAGGAGATATTCAGCCAGCAGAAGAACGCCTGCCAAGGGCTGACCTACCGCCGCATCCCCATCCCAGACTTCTGCGCTCCCAAGGAGAAGGTACCCTGGGGGTGGGACGGTGCTGCCGCCTCCTTCCCAAGCCACGCCAGCTGCTGCGGGGTGAATGTCACTTGGGTGCTCGGTGCCACCCAGCCCCGGGAATACGGTGGTGTGCCCAGGCTGAGTGTGGGGTGCTTGCTGGGGCAGAGGGGGGGTCCGCCGGGAGATGCTGTGTGGAGACTCTGTGTGTCTTCGGCCGGCGGAGGATGGAGGATGCTGGGCTGGATCCGGCGTGTGCAGCCAGGAGCCGGGGATTTTAGCTTGGAGGCTGCAGGACAAGGGGGAATCCCGTGGTGGGAAAGGGAGGTGGGCTGCACCCATCAAAACCCCTCGGCTTTGCTGCCGGCAGGACTTTGACCGGCTGCTGGAGGCGATGAAGAGTGCTTTGGCTGAAGACTCGCGGGCAGCCTTCGTGTTCAACTGCTCCAGCGGCCGGGGCAGGACCACCACAGCCATGGTCATCGCTGTCCTCACCCTCTGGCACTTCAACGTGGGTACCGGGGTCTTCAGCTCGCCCCGGGGCTGGGGCCGGAGCGGGGGCTGCCGGGGAAGCTCAGCACAGCCCGCAGCAGCCGTCGTGCGAGGGGAGAGCTAAAAGGAGCATGGGGAGGGTCGGGGTGGGCTTGGGGGGGGGGGCAAGCATCCATTCGTTAGCCTCTTGCTGTGCCTAGCACCTAACGAGCTCCAGGAGAAGTGTAGGTGCATCGCCAGTGAGCCTTTACCCCATTCCCAAAGGACAAAGGGTTAAGTGCAGGAGGCATACGGACCCCCTTGCAGAGCAGATGGGCATAAAATTTGGGGCTTCTGTGCCCGTGCAGAGGGGAGAGCAGGGGATGTCTGGGGTCCTGACGGGTTGAGTTTGGGGTCTGCGTTTCTGCTCAGCCGTTGGGCAGCGGGGATGGGGCCGCGCAGCCCCTAACTCACCGTCCTCTCTGACTGGCCCAGGGCATGCCTGAGATGAGCGAGGAGGAAATTGTGAGCGTGCCTGACGCCAAGTACACCAAAGGGGAGTTCGAGGTGAGTCCTTGCGCCTGACTCCGTTTCAGGATCTCCCACTGAACCCACTCCTTAGCCACAGCAGCTTGTTTGGAGGGGCTGGGTCCTCTCCCAGGCAGGGATGGAGCAGTCAGGTTGAGGTGGGGAAGCACCCGGTGAAGCCCCTGTCGTTTCTACCCACGCTTCAGGTGGTGATGAAAGTGGTCCAGCTCCTGCCTGACGGTCACCGGATGAAGAAGGAGGTGGACATGGCCCTGGACACTGTCAGTGAGACCATGACACCCATGCACTACCACCTCCGCGAAATCATCATCTGCACCTACCGGCAGGTGAGTGTTCCCTCTTCCCCATCGGCATGGGGCTGCCCAGGCCTCTTGCACCCCGTCCCAGAGGGTGCAGCCGGGCTCTGGGAACAAGCCCAAGCTGACGGTTTCTTGGGCTGAAGCTTTCTGGCATGTCACCAGAGGGTGCCAAGGCTCTTTTGGTCATGGTCACCCAGTGCTGTCTTGCATCCTGTGCCATCCTGCATCCCATCCTACATCCCACCTGTCTGGTGCTGTCCTGCATCCTACCCAGCATTCCAACCAGTCTCCTCCCCATCTGGTGCCATCCCACATCCTGTCCAGCATCCCACCTATCTGGTGCAGTCCCGCATCCCACCCAGCATCCTGCCCATCTCGTGCCATCCTGTATCCCAGCCGGCATCCCGCATCCCACCCAGCATCCTGCCCATCTCGTGCCATCCTGTATCCCAGCCGGCATCCCGCGTCCCACCCAGCATCCTGCCCATCTCGTGCCATCCTGTATCCCAGCCGGCATCCCGCGTCCCACCCAGCATCCTGCCCATCTCGTGCCATCCTGTATCCCAGCCGGCATCCCGCATCCCACCCAGCATCCTGCCCATCTCGTGCCATCCTGTATCCCAGCCGGCATCCCGCATCCCACCCAGCATCCTGCCCATCTCGTGCCATCCTGTATCCCAGCCGGCATCCCGCATCCCACCCAGCATCCTGCCCATCTCGTGCCATCCTGTATCCCACTTTTCTGATGCCATGCTGCATCCCACCCAGCATCCCGCCCATCTGGTGCCATCCCTCCTGTCCGGTGCCATCCCACATCCCACCCAGCATCCTGCCTGTCTGGTGCCATCCCCTTGCCCAGCTGTCATCCTGCCCATCCTGCACTGTCCTGCATCCCAGCCAGCATCCCACCATCCCTCATCCCAGCCAGCATCCCGGCCGTCCAGCACCGCGCAGCCGGCAGAGGGCAGGGCTGGTCCATCCCACTCCACTCCCAGCCCCAAAGGCTCCTCCGGCTTCGTCCTTGGGAAGGGACCCGTCCTCAGGATGGGATCCATCCTCGGGAGGGGACCTGTCTGTGCCCACACAGGAGGCGTCCCACGACCTGCCGAGCCCGTGGGCTGCAGCCTGGTTTTACGTGGGAGCTTCTGGGCAGCTGATGATGGGGAAATGGGGAAAAAGGATTATTTTTTTTTTCAGATTTGTGTTTGTTTTGTTGTTTTTTGGTTGGGGTTTTTGTTTTTGTTTTTTTTTTTTTTTTTTTCTAAGCTGTGCAACTATTTCATGGGGCGTCGGAAGGGCTGAGCTTGGGGCTCGGCATCGTCCCTGCCCGGGCTGTATCGACCCATGTCCCTGCCAGCCACGGTCCTGCCCGCGGCTGCGGTTGACCCCTTTTTTTCAATTAATGGCTGCAAACGATTGACCAGGGGAAGAAAACCCAAAGCGTTTAATCACCCAGTAGCATCCGCAGCTCCCTGGGCTTTTGCCTCTTGGTTTATGGGGTCCTCTGTGGGGGGTTTTTTGGGGCGGGGGGGGTGTGGGGGGGAGGCTGGGAGAGAAAACCTGAGCTCCGTGGGATGAGCTGCTGGGGACTGAATATTTGCAGCAATAGGTACTGTGAAATTATCGGGGATAAGCAATTTTATCTTATTTTCCCACCCTGCTTTATGCGTTACGGGGAGGTGGCCACGTGGCTGGTGGGAAGTCTCACCTACTTTATCGTGCGCCGTGCTGCTGCAGAACGGAAAAAAAACACCCCAAAACCCCGTGCTAAGGGAGCGGCTGCCCGCTTATGGATTTAATTATGCTTTCCGGTGACCCCGAATGATCTCCTGCCTTTGCTGCTGGCTCCTGCTCAACTGTGTCTATAGGCTCTGCCTTGGTTGGGGGGGGGGTCTCGGGAGGAAGACCCCGGTGGAACGGCATTGCCCGGATGCTCCCGGTGTGGTGGTGTTTTGTTTTGTTTTGTTTTATTTTGTTTTGTTTTGTTTTTTTCCCGGGAGACAATTCCCGCGACCTCCTTGCCCCTTCTTCCTGGCACTTGGCGGTCAGGACCAACACGTGGGTGTTCCCGGGCCGTATCCCGTTTCCGGGCCGGCCGTATCCAAATCACCCTGTCAGCCCGGTGGGAAAGCGAGATAAGGAGGGAGTCATCTGCTCCCCCCTCCCCCCCCCCCCGCACCCTCAGAAGAGCCTTTTGTCGCCGCCTGCGTTTTGCATTTCCCTCTCAGCAGCTTCATCCATCCCGTTGGATTTGGCTGGGCCGGGGGAAAGCCTGTGCAAATGCTTTAATTTTTATTTATTTTTAATTTTTTTTTTCCCCCAGTGATGGGCAGCTGGAAGAAGAGAGCGATGGGAGTTTGATTAGTCTAGGCGTTGCCCTAACGGACTTTTAATTAAGCTGCGGTTAGCGTTTAGAGAAACGTGGGGTTTGGGTGAAGAAAGGGAAGGAAAAGATGCTCTGCTTGGGTTTGTTCCTATCCCTTCCCACCCCTAAATAGGAGGAAAAAATAGGGTTATATAGGAAAAGAATAGGGTGAAAGATAAATAATAGGATAATAACATGATAAATAATGGGATAATATAATAAAAAATAAATAGGTGAATATAATAACGTGATAAATAATGGGATAATGCAATAAAAATAAATAGGCGAATATTATAATAACGTGATAAATAATGGGATAATATCATAAAAAATAAGTAGGCCAATATTATAATGACGTGATAAATAATGGGATAATGCAATAAAAATAAGTAGGCCAATATTATAATGACGTGATAAATAATGGGATAATATAATAATAAAAAAATAGGCGAATATAATGATAAATAATAGGCTAATAAGATCAGCTCTCTGCGAATACTGGCACACAGGTGCAGAGGAGACACCTTTTCCCAAGGGCAGAACCCGCTTGCCTGGGACTGCCGGGAACAGGGGTGCGAACGGGTTGAACAACCCCCAATTTTTCGAATCCCGCGGGTGGAGACGGTACTGTGCCATGGCAATGAGCGGCCGGGGAAGGACCTAGAGAAAGCCCCAGGGGCGGCTTGGTGGTGACACCGGGGCGAGGAATTGCTGCTCTTTGGGCATGGTCTGAGGGGTACGCAGCGGGATTGACTACGGGATTAGGGCTCTTACGCTGGTCGTTTATTCCTTATTTATTATTTATTGATTCCTGGAAGGGGCATCACTGCAGGGCTCATCTTTCCTTCACAGTTATGATAATATATGTAAAAATACAATAATAGGTGGGGCGATGGCTCCCAGCCTGGGAACAGGGCGCTGGGTGGCCCTGGTGGCCTCTCCGCCTCCGGCGGCGGAGGCTCAATCCGATCCGACCGGGCTGTGCTGGAAAGGGCTGTGTTTTGTTTTTGGTTTTGTTTTTTTTTTTCCCCTGGGGAAAATGCTTTTGCAGTCCGGGAGCTTGTGGTTTCAGGGTACGGTTCGCACCTGGGCATCTATTCCTGGCTCCTGGGCGCCCGCCCCACGCGTTTAGCCGTCCCTCGTCTATTTTGGAGGGCTGTACGGTGAAGGGGAAGGTTTTTTATATGCTGGAAACCACAAGGTAATGAGAGCCCGGACTGCCAGGCCACAGCGGGAGCAGGCTGGAAGGATGCGCTTATTTTTGTCCCCAGAGTGGTCCTCCCTCCTCGGCTGGAGGCCAGGCGGGGGCTGCAGGCTGGGCTGGGCTTCTCAGGGGGGATAACGGGGTCGGAGGGCTGATGTGTAGCGGTATATATGGCTTTTCTGTAGCACAAAAGGTCCTCACGGGTCCTTCCCCACCAAACTTCTCACATGGGATGGAGAGCAGGACTGTGGATGAGAGGACTGGGTGCAGGAGCTGCCTCGTGGATGCTCTCTCGAAGCGGGTACCACCTCAGCTGGTTTCTTGCTCTTTCCAGGGGAGGTCGGGCAAGGATGAGAAGGAGACGCGGACGCTGCAGCTGAGGAGCCTGCAGTACCTGGAGCGCTACATCTACCTGATCCTCTTCAACGCCTACCTGCATCTGGAGAAGAAGGACTCCTGGCAGCGGCCCTTCAGCCTCTGGATGCGCGAGGTGAGGCTTCGCCCGCCTAAGCCGCCAGCAAGGCTTCGCTCTAACTCATATTTCATAGAATCATAGAATGGTGTGGGTTGGAAGGGACCTTAAAGATCATCTCATTCCAACCCCCCCTGCGCTGGGCAGGGACACCTCCCACCAGCCCAGGTTGCTCCAAGCCCCGTCCAACCTGGCCTTGAACACCTCCAGGGATGGGGCAGCCACAGCTTCTCTGGGCAACCTGCGCCAGGGGCTCACCACCCTCAGAGTGAAAAGTTTCTTCCCGAGATCTAATCTAAATCTCCCCTCTTCCAGTTTGAAGCCACTCCCCCTCATCCTATCACCACATGCCCTTGTAAAAAGTCCTTCCCCAGCTCTCCTGTAGCCCCTTTAGGGACTGGAAGGGGCTGTAAGGTCTCCCCGGAGCCTTCTCTTCTCCAGGCTGAACAACCCCAACTCTCTCACCCTGTCCTCACAGCTGAGGTGCTCCAGCCCTTGGATCATCTTTGTGGCCTCCTCTGGACCCGCTCCAACAGGTCCAGGTCTTTCCTGTGTTGAGGGCCCCAGAGCTGGAAGCAGTACTGCAGGAGGGGTCTGACCAGAGCAGAGTAGAGGGTCGGAATCCCCTCCCTGACCCTGCTGGCCACACTTCTTCTGATGCAGCCCAGGATACGGTTGGCCTTCTGGGCTGCGATCGCACATTGTTGGCTCACGTTGAGCTTCTCGTCAATCAGCACCCCCGGGTCCTTCTCCTCAGGGCTGCTCTCCAGCCATTCTCCACCCAGCCTGGGTTTGTGCTTGGGGTTGCCGCAACCCACGTGCAGGACCTTGCACTTGGCCTTGTATTTACAGGGCGCTGGGAAACAGAGCCCCGTCTTTATTTTATATATGATTTTCGTATGGTGGTTGGGGGCATCATATGTAGTCCCTTTGCTCCGGGCAAGCTCCCATCTCACCAGGCTGTGAGGGAACGCCAAGCAGGTCATTGGAGACGCGTCACATCCCCACCACGTGAATGGGGTGCCTCCCCCAACCCCAAACCTGTTCTCCGCTTTTGAGTTTACCAGGGTTGTGTAAAAATACAATATCCCGGCCAAAGGGGTCGGGGAAGTGAAAGGAGAGCATAATTAAAAGCAGCTCTGCTTTGCCTTGCCTGACCCAGGGTGGGCCCGGGAGGATGGGGATGCTGGCGCCGGGCATCTGAGAAAATTGGGAGCCAGCTGGAAAAAAAAAAATGGAATGGGGGGGTGGGTGAGAGACCCCAAATTTCCCTTATTTCCTGCTTGGTATTATTTTTCAGATTTTTATTAGGCGGCGGTTAGCTTTTTCTCTCCCTGGGTTTGCGTGGCGCTGAGCAGGCAGCGCTTTGCCTTTGGGGGGAGGGGGGAAAACCCCCCACACCTCGTCCCTTCGCTTGCCTCCCCCAGCGCCGCTAATTCATATTGGCAGGTTTGATCCGCCGGGCGGCTGATGAAAGCGGCATCTGCCCGCTCCGCTCCCTGTCCCGTCCAATCCCGCAGCCCCATCCCGTTGGACGGGGAGGGGGGGTGGCTGATGCCCACCCCGGCGCGGCATCCCGGTTATGCCGGTGTTTGCATTGCCCGGCGGTGTGGGAGGGGGGGGAAGCGTTGGCTGGGGCTGGACCATCTTGTAGCGGAGATAACGTGTAGCTGTAGTGCTGAGGGACGTGACTTAGGGGTAACTTGGCAGTATTAGGTTCATGGTTGGACCTGATGATCTTAAAAGTCTCCTCCAACTGTAACGATTCTGTGTGTGATGCTTGCTGTTGGCTGCGTGTTGGGTGTGTGGGTTTAAATGCAGCATCCTTAGTGCAGCATCCTTAGTGCAGCATCCTTAGGTGCAGCATCCTTAGGTAGGTGCAGCATCCTTAGGTAGGTGCAGCATCCTTAGTGCAGCATCCTTAGGTGCAGCATCCTTAGGTAGGTGCAGCATCCTTAGGTAGGTGCAGCATCCTTAGGTGAGTGCAGCATCCTTAGGTGAGTGCAGCATCCTTAGGTGAGTGCAGCATCCTTAGTGCATGGGTTTACATCTTCCCCCCACCCCCCAGTTTGTAAGAGAGGGGGGAAATACACCCACCCTGCAGATAAAAAGAGCCTTTGACCACCTCCCCCCTCCCCCCAAACACCCCTTCCTGCTGCACAATCTCTGCGTTTTTAGCAAAAACAAGGCACCGTTGTGGCTTTTTGGCAGAAGGGTGCCAAAGCCAACAAACCCTGCACAGGCTGACCCCAGCGGCGAGGAAGCAGCTTAGGAAATGTAGAAACCGTGGCTGGAGGAAAGCTTGGGAGGGGTAATGCGGGAGGCAGAGGGGGTGAGTGGGGTGGTACCTGGATACGGGGAGACCCTCCCCTGCATCTTCACCCGGCAGGTGGCAAAAGCATCCCGAGGATGGCTGCGGGAGGTGGGTGGGTACTGGGATGCGGGGAGATGCTGGGGACTTTCCCCCTGTGTCTTCAGCCGGGAGGTGGCCAAAGCATCCCAAGGATGCCGGAGTGTGTGTGGGGGGGAGTTAAATCTCTCTTTTCTCCCTCTGTTTTCAGGTGGCGGCGGTGGCTGGGGTCTACGAGATCCTAAACCAGTTGGGCTTCCCGGAGCTGGAGAGCCTGGAGGGGAAGCCCCTGTGCACGCTGCGGGGCCGCTGGCAGGCACAAGGGGCCACCTCCCGCCCTTTCCGCGGGGATTTCGTGTAGTGTCGGGGCTGGGGGGGAGAGGAAAAAGACTGTTTTCCTGGAAAAAAAAAAAAAATTAAAAAAAAAAAATAATGGGGGTTTTTGGGAGGGGAGGGGTGAGCCCCGAAACTGCTGTAGAACGCGGGAATTTCTGGGGTTCTTTCGGAGGCAATAAAAATGTTGTAAATTAAAATTCAGTCCTTTCAGGCAGGTGCCGAAATGCGGGCGGGGTGTTGATGTGAAAAGCGGCTCTGACCTGCTGGGGCGCCAGCGCCCGAATTCGGTGGACGCATGGAATCGTGCCGGGGTTTTTTTGAGCCCGTCCTCGCTTTCTCCCTAAACCACTGCAGCGTACGTACATAAATACATATATATTTATATACACACATGTATGTATATGCATAGATACACAAATATATATAAATGTATATATATGCATATATAGATATATCTATGTATATTTATATATGTGTGTGTGTGTATATAAACACACAGAGGGATATGTATTTATGTCTCCGTGTGTGCATATATATGTATATATAGAGCCATAAACATTTGTAGTCTTAATTGGACCTTGTGGAGATCCTGGTCACTGCAGACCTGAGTATTTTTAAGGTTTGAGCATCTTTGTTGGTTTTTCCTAACTTTTTAGTCATGGATGTAGCTGGGGGAAGCTGCCCCCCCCCCGCTTTTCCATTGCTAAAGTGATGCTGGGAGGGGGGAGGGGGGAGACACGTTAGCTGCTCAGCAAAGAGTGGACTTAAAAGCCTAATTAATGCAGGGATTTTGAATATTTTAAATTTTTTTTTTTTTTTTTAAGGGAAGAGTGAAAAATAAAAGTTAATCAAAACAAGATGCAAATGAGGGCTCGCAGCGGTGGAGGCGGGGGGAGAGGAGCCTGGTGGCCAAAGGGGCGACGGGGAAGTCGGTGGTACGGGCGGGAGCCCGGATGGAGGGATGATAAAATAGGATGGGGAGCACAAAAGTGGGAGCACAAAAGCGGGAGCGCGCGCTCCGTCTCTCCCAGCAGCTGCTTTCATCTGCTGCCAGGGGCGGGAGGCGCAGGCAGCAGAAATTCAAATGTGGAGAAGGGGGGGGTGGAAATTTAAAAAAAAAAAACAAACAACAAAACAACGCATTTTTAAGTAGCAGGGGATGCTTTTTCTTAAACATTGGGATGGTTCCTGCTGCCCCGCTGCGAGAGCCCCGATTCCCAAGGGGTCCCTCGTGTGTTTTTTGTTGGTTTTTTTTTTTTTTTTACTTAATCGCTTGTTTTGGTTTTGCTTTTTTTTTTTTTTTTTTTTTTTTTTTTTTTTAAAAACACAGAAATATCTGCCTGAATATTTGGTCCCTTGCCGGGTATTTCAGTGTTTGGATAATTCGCTGCTGATGTAGTAGGACAGTTGACTTAGCGATTTGCAAGAGGCTGTCGATGCTATTTTTTCCTCCTCTTTTTCTTTTTAACGGAGCACGTGTTTTCCGTCTCTGCAGAGCCACAGTACATCACCGTTTATTCCGCTTTACTCAATAAATTACCTGTGGGCTCCTTTGCTTTCAGCCAGGCTGCAGACCCATCCCCTTCCGCAACCCTCGGCAGTCCTGCCTAATAGCCCGGACTTAATTAGGCAGGGTTTTTAATTGCTTAGGAAATCCCAGCTCCTTTAGTCTTGGTAATGAAGGTTGGAGCTTTGCATCACCTGGACCCGGCGGCTCAAAGGCTTCTTTCTGCTTTCCCACCATCCTAACAAGTGATTTCCAAGCCTGGGAAAACTTAAAAAAAAAAAAGCCTTGGAGAGGGGAATGTGTTTGACCAGGGGGAAAAAAAAATAAAAATCAACTCTGCTGTATTTATTTCTTCTTTTCCCCAGGCTGGGAAGGAGGAAAACTATCTCCCTCGCTCAGATGATCAGTTAAACCTGGCTCTGAAGGGTTTTTGGAGGTGGTTTGCTTTTGGTGCAAGGCAGGAGGGAGCCCCAGGGTGGGGGGGGGTGGCTGGGAGATGGGGCGCAGCATCCTCAAGGGCGCTGGGTGACCCGGTCCCCGTCAATTCCCCCATCCCGACGGCCGCCATAAACCCATTTGCTGCAAGTTCAGGTCACGGTTTCCCTTCTTCCCGTGGTTTCCTTTCCTCCCTGTGGTTGCAACCAGCCATGGGGCGCGGAGGGATGCTCTTGCACCGTCAGACTCGCTGCTGAGATATTTGGGTGTGTGTCTCCCCGCCGACCGGCAGGACTTCCCTACCCTCAGCATCTTCCGCGGCCCCTCCGAGCTACGGTTTTGCCGCTTGCCGGGGGCGAAAGGCTCAGGGGTGAATAATTATATATAATAATTGTCTATAATACAACACAGAATAATTATATATAATTATACACGATAATTATATATAATATAGCAACATAATATAGAATAATAATCTATAATAATTATAGAATGTATAATATATATGTTATTATATCTACTATATTGTGTATGCCATATGTTGTATATTATATAGTGCATATAGTGTATATATTATATAGCTATTATGCATTATATATAACATACAATAATTCTACAATAATACAAAACCCACATTGCACAATTCTCCTATATCACAACGTATAACATATATTCTGTATAATACATATGCTATATAACATACGGACCATAAATAGATATTAAAAAGGGGTAAGATGGGGTTAATGAGCTGACTTCCAGCCTCAGTGGGGTATGTTCCCCGCCAGCAGCAGCCTTTCACCCCAGGGAGGCATCAGCAAGGGGGTCTTGCGGACGAAAACGCTTATAAAAAAGAAACTCAATGGGTGTTTTTATAATTTTTTTTTTTTTTTTAAAGCTATTTTCCATTGGCTGGGTCTGCTAGCTGACCTTTTCGCTGGAAGTCACTTAACGTGAGGTTCAGGGAGCAAAACAAGCCTTTATTTGTTTCACCTCTTCATTACTCCTGACTCCGACTTACCCCGGTTTTTCTGAGCCGGCTTTGCTCGGCCGAGGAAAGCCCGTGAAAAGAACACTTATTGGCTAATTTCATCGGTTTTTCACGAAAACTAGTTTTCTGCAGGTTGCTGACCTTTGGTTAACTCTGTTATGCTCCTATTTCTCTGCTCTCCCCATCATCTTGTTTGGGGCTTCGAGCCACGGGAATACAACCGAGGGGACCCGAGGTTATTTTGGGGCAGATAAATGAATACTTAAATCCCAGCCAGCAGTCCTAAGGGATTGACTTCAGAGCAGGAAACGCAAATCCCGGGCCGGTTTTCTGCTACGTTGGCCTGACGGTGTAGCATCCATCCGTATAGCAGATAGTATAACATCTCAATGTTCATCCCGGGTCCGCATCTTGTTTCCACGGGGAGACACAGGGCATCCTGGCAGCTCTGGGTATCATTGCTCATTTTTGGGGGCTTTTTTCTTTTTTCTTTTTTTTTTTTTTTTATTTTTATTATTTCCAAGCCTTTTAGCCTTTTTTTTTGTTGTTTTTGTTTTGTTTTGTTTTGGTTTTTTGTTTTTTTCCCCTAAATCTGCAGGCTCCTGGGAAAATAGGAAGGGGCCGGCACGTCGGATTTAGGGATGCGATGCCCGGGCTGCCGAAGGACGCGGAGCCGGGCTCCGTGAGCTCCACTATTAACAAATAGCAGGACTTTTGCCTGTGCCAGAGAAAAAAAAAACAAAAAAATTTTATATATATTTATATATCTAGATATATTGCTGTAGGAGCGAATTTAAAGGCTGCCAGGCTGGACCACAGCATTTTTCCAAAGCCGTCAGGGCACTGCATCCCCATGGGAGCATCCCTCCCTCCCCGCAGGGCCGGGACCCACCACGTTAAGGCCACCTGGGCTGAGCGAGGGCATATTGCCCCCAGGTGGGACCAGGAGCTGGAATTGAACCTGAAAGCACCAGAACCCCCCCCAATTTCTGCTCGCAGAGCAGCGACGTGTGCATTTCTCCCCCTCTCCCCCCCCCGCAGCGTCTCCTCAGGAAGCCACAAGCACAGAGCAAAGGAGGGAACGCTTGCTCCCGCACGCCAAAATACCCTGGAATGTCATCAAAGAGGGTTTTTTGGGGCCAGTTTGGGAGTCCAGCTCCATCGTCGTAAAAGCAGTGAGTGATTTTATTACTTTTTTTTTCTTTTTTTTATTTCCCCCCCTTCTTTTCTGGCTGCAGGGTGGGGGTAACGTGGCAACGGTGACTGCTGTGGCTGTGCTCCGCTACGGGCTAACGAGATTATTTTTTAAATGGATAAACTCGTAGTTATTAAGGCGTCTATTTGCCTTCCTGCCCTTGAGGGTTCGGTGTACGCCCATATACGCTTTCCAGGTTTTTCTCTGCCGTAGATGCGCTGCACGCGTGCTCTTTTCTCACAAACAAGGGCATAATTAAAAAAAAACCCGAACCTATATATAACGAGACACGATGAACCTGTAGCCATGGGCAGTATTCACTATCCACACAGGGATAAAAGCTGTCTTTTTTTTTTGCCCCCAAACCGGGCCAAAATACAACTCTTCTTGCCCAGATCTTTCCTTTCCGCGTCTTTCCGTCAACTGGGGGCCCCGGCAAAGGGACCCCCTCCTTTGGGCTGAACGGAGGTAAAGGGAACGGGGCTCCTCTTAACTCGGCCGGGGTTTATTTCCCCCCGCCCCCCTCCCTCCTCGTACGGGTGAGTAGAAATCCTTGGAAGCTTAAATTCACGTGTCTTTACGTTTTTTCATACACCGAAAGGGGAAAATACGCCGAGGAGCCAATATTCCACTGGCACATGGGACCGCAAGGGGAAACCCT
This sequence comes from Vanellus vanellus, assembly GCF_965231255.1. NCBI lineage: Eukaryota > Metazoa > Chordata > Aves > Charadriiformes > Charadriidae > Vanellus > Vanellus vanellus. The sequence continues at coordinate 37,999,144 of NC_138912.1, read as the reverse complement.
GCCGCAGCCCCAGCTAAATCACCGCAGCTATCAGGGGCTTCAGGGCTGCATTTTTTAACTTTTTTTCTTATTATTATATTTATTTTTTAAAAAAAAACACCCTTTTTTTCCTATTTTTTCCTCCCAGCTGCGGCAGCTCCGCTTAATACGAAATGTCAGATGTACCCAAGTCCCAGAGACATCAGCTTGTCGAGTGCCAACTCGGGAGTATTCCCCGACCATCGGGGAAAATAAAGGGCGTTTTGGGGCCGGGGGATGATATAATTTCTATGTACTGTGCATGGGAAGAGGCTGAGCTCAGCGGCGCCGTCGGTGGGCCGGGGCGAAAGCGATGCCGGGGAGGCGCGTGCTGGCACGGGGCCACCCCAAATAGCTCTGACATAAAACGATAATAATAACAACAATAATAATAATTTCCAGGTTTTTCTTTTCATGGCGTACCTCTCTAGCAGAAACCACCCCCGCCTCCCCCCCCAAGACGAAACTGTCGGACCTCTGCAAAGAGAGCGCATCTGTGTTTCATTTTATAGCTGAAGAATAGTAATTAAGATGCTTTTACGGAGCCAGGGCTTGGAAAACTAAAAATAAAAAGCCTTATAGGCGCAATACCAGACCTCTGAGCACCATAAACTTTCCTTACCCTGACCCCCCCCATTCTCACCCTCCCAGCCCCATCGGATCCCCGAGCACGGCTCGTTTCGGGCCCCCCGTCATTTTTGGGGTGCGATGCGGCAGGTCCGGGGTGTGCTGTGGAGGCAGGAATAAATCGTGGGCTGCAAGGGGATGCTGCAGAAAAGAGGGATTTTCGGCTAAATCCAGCTGAGCAGTGCAAACGCTGTCCTGTGTAGAGGGGAAAGCATCCCTGCGGGCAGCAAGGGGAGGTTTTTCCGAAGCCTCAAAAATTGGGGGCATGGGGCAAAGCAGCAGGGCTGGCTCTTTTCTTGCAGCCAAGTGTGTAAAAACCACGGTCCCCAGGCCTGAAATGACGTTCCTCCTCACTTTCTGAATATTGCAGGGGGAAAAAAGAAAAAAGAAAAAAAAAAAAAAAAAAAAAAAGAGCTGTTTTAGCTCTTCTCTGGCCCTCCACCACCTCAGGGTGCTTCTGGCCCCCTGCAAATGAAAAATTAATTTTCCCCAGCTCCAGCTGAAAGCGCCGAAAGAGGAGACGGGGCTCAACGGAGATTCGCTCGGAAGCGCTCGCCGGCTGGCAGGGGTTGTGCGGGAATGATAACCATCAGCCGAGGGGATGAGGGAGGCCCCAGGGGACTGGGAAATGCTCCATGGCTAAGCTTGAAGAGGCAAAAAAAATCCCAACCCAACAACCCAATAGATTTGGGTTTTACGCTCCAGTAAGCTTAATTTTCGCAGGAGGGTGATTAAAAATGAATAAGATGGTCAACGTGCAGAGAGGGGAAGGCAATCCTGGAGGGAGGCTGGGCGAGGCTAACCCAGTTCATGTTGGGCTTAAATGGGGAAAAAAATATTGCTGTAAATAAAGGGAAGGGCTGGGGATGCCGTGAGAGCGGGCAGGGATGGATGTCTTCCCACCGGCCGGCCCTGTGGCGTGGGTGCATATTTCGGCAGGGCTAGCTCGTCTCCCCAGAAACGAAGCGATGCTGGTGGGATGCGGGTGATGCTCGGACCCCGGGGTGGTCCGAGCCACTGCCGCTCGCCGGCACGGCAAGGCCTTAGCAGCCGTCTGGGTCCCGAGGATACGGCGTATATATTTCTTTTGGATGCCGCAGCCATCGGGCAGCTTTCAGGCTCCGTGTAAGCACTGTGGTTTTTTGGGGAAGGAGCGGTTAAAACAGGTTTCCACTCGTCGCGGCAAGGAGCCCCTCACCCAGGCGTCAGGCCTGGCCGGGCGGTCAGCTTATTTAAACCCAGGTGGTGCCGAACACCTGAACCCCTCTGCAGTCCCGCTGACCCAGAGTTCGACATCTGCTGTTCATCCCCGGGTGGGCAGAGGGCTGATGGGTGGGGAGGGGAACTCCCGGCTCCTAAAATCCTCCCAGCGAGGTTACCGAGGCAAATACATCGCAGGAATTTGGAGATGCAGCCGTAATTGAGTGCTCCGCTAGGAGACGTGCTTCAGGGATGAGCCTGAGCCCGGCTTGCGGGAAAAGCGATGCTTGGATGGAGGCGCAGCATGATGTGGTTAGGTGGGATGAGGGAAAGACGCTTCCCCTGGGATCGGGCTGGATGCGGAGCTCTGATCCCGGGTGCCGTCAGGAGGACACATGTCCCGGTAGGGTTTGGTCTCCATCCTCATCTTGGTGTGGGTCGTGCATCTGTGTGGGAATGTTCCCCATCTTCCTGTGATAACTTGATGTTGACATTTGCTTCCGGGGACCATCGGCTGCCTCGTGCCATGTGCTCGCGGGATGCCGAGGAAGCAGAGATGATGGGGAGAGGGTAGGAGCTTGCACCGCGGGACTTCACCGTGGTTTCCCATCCCGGCTGCCCCAGCCGCTCCGGGCACCCACCTCTCCCTTCTGGGTCTTGGAAAAGAGCGTGACTCCTCCCAAAAGACCACAGCATCGCGTGCCGCTTGCTTCCTAGGTCGCTAAATCCATACGAAGGACTGGGCTTTTCCCCCTGCGGCCCAGTCGCGCCTGAAAAAAACTCATGATGATGCCAACGTGTCCGGGGCCTCATGGAAGGACATCCCCAGTCGCTGCCGTCGCCGCTGGGCTTCGTCGCAGCATCGTGCATCTTTGGTACGGTAGCGGGAGGAGTTCGGTGGCGGGATGTATGGGACGTGTACATCTGCATTTATATTCTCCCTGAGCAAAGCTCTGCGGCTCTGAGTTTGCGCGTGGGTGGCGGTGGGCGTGCGAGGGACCCAAGGGGCGTGCGAGGGACCCAAGGGGCGTGCGAGGCACGGCTTTGCTTTCCCGCTGCTGGAGGGAAAAGCCCAGAAGCCCTTGAAGTCCTATCCCCGGGGCTTTGGTGGAGGATTAGGAGGGCTAATTGGATTTTATTCAGGGTGCACGGCGAGCTCGGCCTCGCAGGCCGGGCAAAGCGCCGGCCTGAATGGGGAGAGGTCAGAGGAGGCCGGAGGAGGCCGCGGAGGGGCACGGCAGCTATCGTCGTGCCGGGAAAGGGCTGTAGGAAAGGCAGGACAATCCGAGTGAACGGCACAAAAAAATCCCGGGCGTAAGCAGCTGCAAGAAACACCCAGATGAAATGGGGGGGGGGGGAGAAGTTTCCAAGATAAGAAAAGCAAGACACGGAGAAAAATAGACGTCCTGGGGGCTCCCTCCGTCTTTGGAGGTCTCACAGCGTGGATTAGGGAGAGATCCGCCAGGAATGATCCTGCCTCGGGGCAGCCGGAGAGCAGATGATGTGCCTGTCAGCTCTCTGCCTCCAAGAGCGGGGCTTGTGCTTCCACCTCCTCCTCCTCCTCTCCTGGATGAGCACAGCACCTCTGTGACCCTCCTTGGCGGTCTTCTACCAGTGCTCCTACAAATCCCCCCCCCCCCCCCTCAAAAAAAAAAAGAGCTGAAATACCAGAAAAGGGATGTCTTGCCTTGCTTTGGCCGGGGGGTGAGTGCTTTAGAGAGGGAGGGGAAGATGCTCAAGGGGGGCTTTTTTCTCCCAACAGCGGGGCTCCCCTCCTGCCACCCGGCCCTGCAGCGGTAACTATTTTCTGGTGTAATCTCCCGGCGGCTCCGCGTGTCTGAGGGATGAGGTCATGCTCGCTCACCCGCGGCCTGCCGCCGCTTGCCCTTCGGTCCCTCTGGTTTGGGGAGCTTGGGGGTGAGTGGGATCGCCCTCCCTGCTCCGGGTCGCTGCGCGGTGGGGTTGGGGATGTCTCCCCGAACCCCCGAGCACCGCCGCAGGGCTTTGCCCTTCTCTGCGCACGGATGGGTGTCGCACACGGGGTGGACACTGGCAGCGGGGAAAAACCCTGGCCGTGCTGCCCGGGATGCTGGTTCATGTCCCCCAGGATGCTGGTCCATGTCCCCCGGGATGTTGGTCCATCTCCCTCAGGATGCTGGTCCATCTCCCCTAGGGTTGCTAGTCCATCTGCCCTAGGATGCTAGTCCATCTGCCTGGGATGCTGGTCCATCTCTCCCAGGATGCCAATCCACCTCTCCTGGGGCTCCTTGCTGTCTTCTTGCAGCAGCTTTTAAAAACCCAACCCAACCCGACCTGCTGGATGAATGCTTTTTTCCTCCATCTTCTTTATTTTCATTACCACCCCCCCCCTCCTTTAACCACCTCTTGCCAGAAATCAGCCTGTGGTGAGGACGGGGCTGGTGGTTAACTCAATCCGGGTGCAGGGATGTCGGTTTCGTCGCCTTTTGGATTAACAAACAGAAGCTTTAAATATCTGGGAAGAAGAACTGTGGTGGCTGATGGCTGGAAATCCAGCTCTCGCTTCTCGCTCCGCTAGATCCCAAGCTCCTCACTCCTAAACTCATGATATTACGGGTAGAAAAGCCAGTTGAGGTAATTGGTGGGGATTGCTATGATTTTATTAGACCTAATGCCCTCCCCTCCAGGAGGTTTGCACGGCTGAGCAAAATGAGTGCCCGTAAAGACACAAAAAATAGACCCAATTAACTTTTTTTTTTTTTTTTTTTTTTTTAAATAAATCCTTCCAGCTTGGTCTGAAGGTTTTCCCAGCACTCAAATTCGGGATTAATTGCACTTGGGGGCCTATAGCCGCATACCTACTGCCGGTGGGGAAGGGACCACCCTGCGGGGAGGAGGTTTGGGGCACGGCGCCTGTGCTCCGGCTCCCAGTGGTACCCGGCCGGGATGGGCAGAGCTTGGTGGCGCCGCATCCCTCCAGGATGGGCAGAGCTTGGTACCGCCAGATATAAAACCAGGCTTTGGGAATACACGCGGCAATCTCCCGGAGGGGGAAAACAATCCGGTTTGGGGATTTAAAAGCAGCAGCTGTTGTCAGCTTTCTTCTCTGGAGGCTGGAAAGAAAAAGAAAAAAAAAAACAACTCGCTCCTCCCCGGAGCTAGAGGTCACCTCGTAAATGGGAAAGTCCCCGAAAAGATGTCACTGGCAAATCTCAGGGCTGACGAGAGGAGTGCCTGTTGAATGAGAAAGCGGAATTGCAAAAGCGTATTATCGAGGGAGGAAGCGGGGGGGCTCGAGATGATAAAATAGCGTTTGAGGAGGGGGAAAACAGGAAAAGGCTCCATTTGAACTCAAAAAAAAAAAAAAAAAGGAAAGGAAAGGAAAGGAAAGGAAAGGAAAAGGTTAAGCCTAAAGTCAAGGAGAAGGGTGAGGGCAGAGTTAAAGGCCGGGAGGGGAAAGGCTAAGCTGGGAGACAAAGAGGAGAATAGAGGGGCCAAAGCAAAGGGGAAGGGCAGGAGGGAAAGGACAAGCGGGGAAGGAAAGAACAGGACAAAACGGGGGGGGCAGAGGGGCCGGGGGGGGGCTGCCGGGGTTGTTCCCCTCGGCTGCAGCTGAAACGGGGTGTTGCGGGGCTTTTGGGGGGGCAAGAGTGAACGCATCGGTGGGGAAAAGAAGCTGTGATGTCTGGGTACCCATCCCGCCACCTCGGCCGTGTCCCGTCTGGGGTGTGCAGGGACACCCGGGGTCTCCTCCTGCCCCGGTTGGAACCGTTCTGCGAGGGAGTCACCAATCTCTCCTCTCCGTTATTAATTTATTATCAAAAAATTAAATTGTTGCAGATCTCGATTTAGCTTTCCTAGCAAAAACTATCCCTTATTTGCCTCGCTGCTTCACTCTTCCCATTCTCTCTTCATGCTGGGAATTGGGAGGAAGAAGGCTGGGAAGAACAACTTTTTCTTTTTAAATGATGGTGTATCGGTACAGATAACATAAAAAATCCGCTTGTGGGTGATCATCTTAACGTTTCAGGCAGGTGAGGCCAATGGGTAGGGCTGATGTCCCTGCTAGGGTGACAAATTAACATCTCAGCATCTGGGAGCTCATGGGATCCACTGAAGGGTCTTGTTCCCCCCACGTGTAGCAGGCTATAGGATCGCTACCCAAAACCATTTCTTTATTACCTTTAGAAAGTCCTCCCGTGGGAGGAATTGCATTTCAGTCCACGGCCATCGTCGCTCAGCTGGATTTATGCTGCCGAAGCCAACGGTTTGGTAACACTGGGGAAGCGTTCATGGACTAGAGGGATTGGATGAGTTCACGGATCTTGCGGATGAAGGAATAGTTTCTGCCTCTGCAAAAAAGTAATTAAATGATGTTTTGTGGAGCTGTTCTTCACAAGTGAGGTATGCTCTTTATTACGTGTTTCATCATAAATCTATTTAGTCATAACAAGGGCTTGTTCCAGCTTTAATGCTCTAACAGGCGCCTATCTGCCTAAATCGCCGAAAATGCTTGGAGCACAAATTCTTTTTCTATCGTTCACGCAAAGATTCTCTTACATATCACTTCTTGTGTTTAATTATATATAGTGCACCGTGCAACAGAAGCATGGAAAGACTTAAATCGGGAAATGAAATCTGTTTTTCCAACTTGAAATTCTCTTTCTCTGGTTGAAGTAAGCTTATTAATCTCTTTTTCTGGAGGTATCTTGTGGCTTTACCCATTGGCTTTTTTAGGTTGGATTTTGATCACCGAGACCCCGGTCTCCCCTGCTCTCCCCAAAAACCTGACCCAATCACCCAGCTGGAAAGCAAAGCTCTTCCCCCTCGTCTGCAGCTCCAGAGCGATGCTTTGGCAGCATCCCTTCTGCATAATGACGATGGAGAACGCTTCCCTCAGAGCTAACCCAGAAACAGCCGCAGCAGAACCATCTCCAAGGCCTTCCCCGTCCCCAAGTGTGGATCCTTCCTCTGGCGCCCAGCAGCCCCACCATCCACCCACGTCCACAGCGGAGGTAAGCAGGACTTCCCAAAGGTGGCATTTTTCTCCTGCCGCTCCTGGCGTCCCTCTGCTGCTGAGCCGGGACCGAAGCTCCAACTGAGGTCCTACCAAGGAGGTCCAAAATAATAAGCCTAAACGGTGGAGCCGATGTGAAGTTTGCAGCCTGGCACGTTGTTTTCCCTGCTCGCCTTTCCCGCCGCGCTCTGGCTGCTGCGGCAGCTTAGATGACGAGGTCTTCAAGGCAGGGATTACCTCCTAGGACAGGCTTTGCCCTCGCTGAACGGTAACCCCAACTGCCCCTGAGGCCCCAGGTTAAGTATAATCCATGCACAACCAGCACAACTGGTATTACCAGTGCCGCAGCACAGCCCCCTCCCTGCAGTTGGCCGTAGAGTCCTGTCCCGAGTGAGATTTAGAAGGAAAAAAAAAAAAAAAAAAAAAAGAATAGTTGGACCCACCAAATGCAAACAGGACCAGGAGGTGCGTTGCTCTGCATTGATGGAGGCGAGGTTTGGGCAAGAGGTGCTGAGAGATGCTCTGGTGGCCGCCCGTCCTCCGCCCCGGGGCTTTAAGCATTCCACGTGGTGGGTGTCTTCTTCGACAAAAAGAAGCGACGAGAGGAGCCCCTTTAACACGGACGTTGGATTTGTTGACATTCTGTTGCCTTTTTTTTTTTTCTGTTTTTTCTGTTGCCTTTTTAGGGGGGTACCTCATTTATTTGCCCCCTCGTAAGGGTGGTAGTGAGGAGCCTGATGGTGGACGGCACGTACCGGACGGTGTGGCTCCCAGCCGTAAAGCTTTGGTGACGGATGCCCTTTGGAAAAACCCAAGCGGTGGTCATCCTTGGAGAGCCGGCAACGCGGCCTCCAGAAACCAGGGGCTGCTCTTGCGCAAGCGCCTTCTCCCATCTATATCCCTTCCTAAAAACAGAGGGGAGGAGTGGAAAAATAAAATAAAATAAAATAAATCATCCCAGATGGTTCTAACCAGGATGTTTAACCTAAACCCCCAGCGCTTTAAGCTTTGGGAGACGATTTGGCTTTCCCTACGGTGCTGCTCCAGGGTGGGTTTTAGGGGGGGACCCCAGGAATTGGGGGGGTGAGGGGAGGGAAGGTGTGTGTGTGTGTGTGGGGAGGTCGGGCTCCCGGCGCGCTTCGCCTTTGTTCGGGCAGGGTTGGAGCGGGGAGAGAGGGAGGGAGGAGGGCTGGCTGCCCGAAAAGGCTTTCTTTTTTTTTTTTTTTTTTTTTTTAAAAATTAAATAAATAAATAAAAAACAACCTCCAAGAAAAGAACCGTACGAACGCAACGAACTTTTTTTTTTTGTTTTGTAATAAGAAAAAGTAAATAAAAGAAAAAAAGAAAAAAAAAGAAAAAAGAAAAAAAAAAGTTGTAGGTTTTTTTTTTTTTTTTTTTTTTTTAATTACTAACTCCCACCCCTTCGCGCAGACCCTGCCCCCGGGTCCGCCCCACGCCGCGCACGGGGGGCCGCGGGTGGGTGCGCAGCGCGGCGCCTCCCGGTCCCGTGTGTGTGTGTGAGTGTGTGAGTGTGTGTGTGAGTGTGTGTTCCCCCCCCCCCCTCCACACCTCCCTCCGCCCGCCCCTTCCCCGCCCCGGAGGCAGCGGCGGTCGCGCTCCCGCTCCCGCTCCCGGTCCCGGTCGGTGGCGGCGGCGGCGGCGGCGGGGGCGGGGGTGGGGGTGGGGGTGGCGGGGGTGGGTTGGGGGGGGGGGAGTGTGGGTGTGTGTGTGTGGGGGTGGAATAGGCGGTCGCCGGTACCCGCCCGCCCCGCATCCCGCCCCGCATCCCGCCCGCCCCGCATCCCGCCGGCCCCAAATGGATTATCTGCGGCTGGTGCTCTCCTGCCTCGTCCCCCTCCACGGCTGTTTGGCCGCCGGCAGCGCCCCAGGTACGGCCCCTTCCCCGGGATTGGGACGGGACGGGATGGGATGGGATGGGATGGTGGGGGCGGGGGGGGGGGCATCCCCCGGGAAGGGGGGATTTTTTGGGAGGGGGTGTGTGGTGTGTTTTGACAGGTAGCTTGCACCCTGCAGGATGGGGAGAACCGGTGGTGGTGGTGGTTTCAGTGGGAAATTAGGGGTGGGGGGGGTGGGGGGAGATGGAGGTTGGGTGGGAAATAGTTGGCGTGCTTGGAGCACGTCAGCCCGAGTTTATTCTGCTACGTTTGACGCGGGCGGTTAAAACTACAAAGCGGAGCTGCCTTGGGAGGGAAAAGGGGTTGTCGGGCTTATGGAGCGCCGGCGGGCTTTGCCAAAGGCGACCCGAGTCGGGTTGGCCACCGAAATCCCTCGGTGCCCCATCGCTGAGCCCTTTTTTCCACCCCCACCCCGCTCCGTCTTGTCTCGGCAGAGCTCCTCCTGTCCGGCAAACTCAGCGAGTATGGTGTGATCGTCCCCTTCAGCGCCGATTGCCGGGGTCGCTTCCTCTCGCACGTGGTGTCCGGCGACGCGGCGGTGGGGATCGGCGAAGCCGCCTGTCCCCCGGCCCCGCGCCCGTCCCACCGCCGCCGCCGCCGCGTCCCCCGCAGCCCTTTGGATGAGTCCCCCCAACGCCGCTTGCTCTACTTCAACGTCACGGTTTTCGGGACGGAGCTGCACCTCCGGCTGAGGCCCAACCGGCGGCTGCTGCCGCCGGGCGCCGTGGCTGAATGGCAGGAGGATTTTGAGGTGCTTTTCCGGGAACCCCTCCAACAGCGGTGCCTTTTCACCGGCGACATCTCCGGCATGCCCGGCGCCGCCGTGGCCATCAGCAACTGTGACGGACTGGTAAGCTGGAGGCCGGCGGGGATGGTTTGTGCGCGCTTGCCTGCGTTTTGGGGTGGTTTTCTCCGGAGAGGTGGATGGCGGCGTCCTGAAACCTGATTTTTTTGGGTGATGCGTTAGGCGGCTGCGCCATACGTCTCCCCCTTTTACCGGCTGGCTGCTGCGGGTTCCCTTTCCCTGCGTGGCTTGCGGTGTACGCAGGGCACTACACGTGCGAGTGCTCCGTCCCTCGGCTGTACGCGCAGCGACATTGATTTAACGGGGTTGGAAAAACTGCCTGTCCCATGCCTGAGCTGCCCCCTGCCCACGTGTGGACCGTGGCAGACGCTGTTGTGTCCGCGGACCTCTGGGACGGGTACCCACGCTGCCGGTGATGCTGCTGCATCCTCGCTCCCCCTTTTTTTACCTTGGGACCGCTTCAAGAACTTTCTCTCTGCATCTCCCACCTCTTAAATGGGGCTGTGTGAGCTCAAGCATCCCCCGAAATCACTGCTAGCGTGCTGTCTTGCTCCTGCTAAGCATCTTTTTGGGGGAGGACCTCTTTTTGGTTTGTTTTTTTTTTTTTTTTCCTAATAGATGACGCGTTCAGAGCTTTTGGGCTTTCTGAGTGCAGGGTGAGGGCAGTTCAGCATCCATAAATTACTGCCGCAGCGCTTTAATTACTTAAATGGCTCCTTAGCCCTGGCGTTTGGTCTGCCCGTGGGTTTCCTACCTTTGACACACTTGAAGGATCACGTCTTTGTTATTTTTTTAATTTTTTTTTATACCTTTGGCCCATCGCCCTTCAAATTTCCTTTGAGCCAGTTTTAGGTGCCAGCCTTTGTCGTTTTCTCCTGGTACCACTTAACGTTACTCCTGGGTAAGAATAAACATCTTATTTAGCTTTTCTTTTTTCTTTAAAAAACCCCATATATATTTCTTTTTTTGGTTGTTTTATTCTGGGAGTTCCTTAGCCATTTTTGGCTGCTAGCACAAACAATTTGGCATTCCTTTCTTTTTATACAGCGCCTGGTGTTACTATACGAGCAGAAGTGATGGAGCAGCACCAGCTAGAAATACATATTTCGCCTACGTATAGTAGTCGATTTTTATTTTTTATTTTTTTTTTTTGCCATCAATTTTAGCACGTAATCCACACCTGTTGCAACATCTTGTTTGGAATGGGATGAAGCTGTGAATTTGCAGAAATGCCGCCGTGACACGGATGGCGCCGGGGCTGGCGAATTCGGGCGGGCTTGAAAGCTTTAAAGGTATTACCTATAACTCCAGCGAGCAACTAGCGCTGCTGCGCCTGGAAGGAAAAGCTGGGTTTTTTTGGGGTTGGTTTTTTTTTTTTTTTCAGTGCGCAGGTTGCGTTTTGCGGGTATAATTCCCCTTGGCATCACGAGCGAAGGGATGCTGGAAGCGGTCGGTATGGCCGGGAAGCCGCGAGGATGGTCGTAGGGGGTTTCTCCTCCCACTCTACTGTTAGGCTCCGTCTCAAGTAGGCTTTAGTTAAACTTTTGTAGGCTTTAGTTAAACTTTTGTAGGCGTTCGTTTGACTTTTGTAGGCGTTCGTTTAACGTTTCCAGACTTTTCGAGGCTTTAGCCCCAGGTTCTCCCATCTCAGCCCCTTTGCGCGCCTTCTCGGGCGGGGGTTGGCGTTGTTATCGTTTTTATATCATTTTTTGCCCTTCTTCCAGCCATCCCTCGGCCGCGGGTCGCGGCGGCCGCGCCGCTTTAGGGTGCCGCGTGTACCGCAGGATGCTTTTTGCGCGTGGGTTTATCCAGCCGTACCTGTCTTCCCATCCGTGGTACCCCCCAAGCCCACTCTTTGAAGCTTCATCTAAAGGAAGGAGGCTGCTCTTCCCCCCGGGATCAGCAGCTCGGGGCGCTCGCTTCATCCCTTTTTACCTTCGTTTACCCTTTTTTGGCAGATGCCGCCGGCTCTGCGGGGGTTTGGCTGCCGCGGTGCGGGGTGGGATTAGCCCAGCGGCGTTGCGCTGATGCAGAGGGCTTCGGGGGTAGAGCCGTTTTGGTGCCCCCCCTCCCTACTTCCAAAGCTATCCTGGGATAGCTTCGTTAGCGTCGTGGCTTGATGTGTTGTCTCACAGATGTTTTACTTCGTGTAGAGCTCCAGCAGCGCTAGGGAAGATTTTAAAAAAAAAAAAAAAATCACTATTTTTCTTTTTTTTTTTTTTTTTTTCTTTTTTTTCCTGCAATGTATTTATTGCTCCGTGGCCAACAAATAAATGCCCTGGCCTCAAGCAGCAATTTCCCATCATCTGGCGAAGCAGATGTGGCCACGGCAGGCTGGGGGAAGAGGTCAGGAGGACAGAGCGGGAGCTCTGCTCCTCCTCCCCCCCCCCCCCCCCGGTAAAGAGGATTTTGCGGTACGGCCAACGTAGCAGTTGGTTTCCCTCTCTCGTGGGTTTTTCTGGCTGGTGTGGATTTGCTCTACGGTCCTCTGGCTTCAATTAGTCTGACAGCTTCTATCTGCTCGGGGTCTTGTCCCCTTTGGAGGAGTTGGGACACCAAGAGGATGTCACCCCCACCCCTCCAAAAAAAAAAAAAAGCAGTGAAAAAGAACTTGATTTAGCAAATGGAGCATGAAACGGCGCCGGCACGCGGTGAGAGGGGTGGGTGGGATGGGAGGATGTGACCTCCGGCAGGACCCCAGCAGAGCATCCGGGAGGGATGTACGCGGTCGGGACGTCCCGGTTGTTAACGTTGTGGTAGGTCGGGACTGACCCAACCCCTCCCCCCCCACCCCGGGGAGCACCGGCTGTAGGTGGCTTCGTTGCTCATCGATAACCGCGCGTACCCCTGGAATCGCCGTGGACTTTCGCCGGAGGTTATCCGCCAGTTTCGAAAGGGGACGGTGGCTTTTGGGTCCCGGTCCAGCGTGCGTGGGAGGCGCAGGACCGGGCTTGGCCGCTGGTGTCTGGTGGGAGGAAGCGTTGTGGGATGCTGCGGATGACGGTTGTGTACACAAAGAGATTGCGCTGTGTATAAACGGAGAACGAGATTATAAATAATGAGATGGGGGCGGAGGAGGAGGGGGGGGAACCCAACCTCAGTTCTTGAAAAAGAGAGTACGCGTTCGGTCTTTCCTAAATCCATATTTAGCCACGTAAGTGAGCTGATTTTTTTTTTGTTTGTTTTTTTTTTTTTCTTTTTTTCTTCACGGATGCCAAACCTGTGGCACCTTCCACAGGCTGTTATTTCATAGGATCATAGAATTCTATGAAATGAATTCCATGATTCTATTGAAATTCATTCATTTCTATGAATAGAAATGAATTCTATTCTTATTTGCTGCACGCGTGAAAACCTGGTGCTTTTTTTTGTTTGTTTTTTGTTTTGTTTTTGGTTTTTTTTTGGTTTTTGCAAGGGTGTCTCGTACCAGGGTGGGAAGATGCTGCCGCCCCCGACATAATTTCCAAGCTGATCCAAGCCACCAAATTCCTAACGGGTAGAGTAGCATTAGTCAGAAATCTCTCCCGGCGGACGCATTATCGTCTGTCTTTGCTTTCCATGGTTGACTTCCCACCCGGCTGCTTTCGGGGGTTATTTGCACCAAACGCCAACGTTGCCGCAAACTGTAGAGCCGGTGTATTCTGTCGCCCCCCTCCCCCCTCCCCCCCGGCTTGTTTCGGATGGGTGGCAGCAGGTAAGCGGAGCACAAAAAGCCCTCAGGAGCAGTAATTAATAGGGAACGAAGGGGCGAAACGGTGCCCATAATGATGCCCCGGTGCAAAAAGTAGGGCTCGTCTAGTGGGATTTTGTCCAAATTAAGTGTGAACTGGGTAGGAAAAATACATACCGTGCACTCAGCTGGGGTTCCCCCCCCCCCCCCTTCCCCCCCCCGGCGCGGTTTGCTTCTCTGGCTGAGGGGAGAGGGGTTTATTAATTTTTCCACCTTTCAGCTGCATTGAATCGTCAGGATTTCCTGAATTCCTGTGGGAGTCGGAGCTTTTTACCCAGCGGTGACGGAGGAGTCGCTTACCCGGGGTGCTTTGATGGGGGGGGGGAGGGGGGGTGGGGGTTGTTTCCCCCCCTGGCACTGGACCAGTGGGGCCTGTTCCTCTCTCCCATCGCCTGGGGAGACTGGGGAGAGCTGGAAAAGAGCCTTCAGCCTCCGCGAGCTGGCAGAAGCGAGTTTGATGTTGTCCTTAAACGAGAAAAAAAAAGAGAAAAAAAAAAAGAGAAAAAAAAAAAAGAAAAAAAAAGAAAAAAAAAAGAAAAAAAAAGAAAAAAAAAGAAGAAAAAAAAAAGAAGAAAAAAAGAAGAAAAGAAAGAAGAAGAAGAAGAAAAAAAGAAGAAAGAAGAAGAAAGAAGAAAAAAAGAAGAAAGAAGAAGAAAGAAGAAAAAAAGAAGAAAGAAGAAGAAAGAAGAAAAAAAGAAGAAAGAAGAAGAAAGAAGAAAAAAAGAAGAAAGAAGAAGAAAGAAGAAAAAAAGAAGAAAGAAGAAGAAAGAAGAAAAAAAGAAGAAAGAAGAAGAAAGAAGAAAAAAAGAAGAAAGAAGAAGAAAGAAGAAAAAAAGAAGAAAGAAAGAAGAAAGAAGAAAAAAAGAAGAAAAGAAAAAGTAGTATATTTTCCCTCTTTCCACCAGAATTTGTCTTCAAAGGGCTGTTTTCTATGCGGGGAATTACCTTCACCGAGAGCTGCAGACAGTGTCTCGCGTGAGAAATACCAGTAAGGATAGTCCCGCCTTGCCGGATTTCATTCGATTTGCTCTTATTAAACCAAATAAAATTGGGGGTGTGGGTGTGTGGGGGGTGTTTGGGAGGGGGAAGCACGTGGCGAATTGATGGTTGAGGATGGGACGGGTCTCTTGGCATGAGCCGGAGGGAAAAGCTCGCTGGGGCTTTTTGGGTGGCATCTGGCCTCTCTTGCTGCCTCCCTACGGTTACAACCCTCCCGACGCGCTGAAATACTACCCAAGCTGCGCCTTTTTAAGACTGAGCAGGTTCGTGCATGCCTATTGCAGAGGTGGTTTTGGGGTTGTGTTTTTTTTTATTTTTTATTTTTTTTAAATTTTTTATTGTTATTATTTTTTTTATTTTTTAATTTTTTTATTTTTTATTTTTTTTTAATTTTTTTATTTTTTATTTTTTAATTTTTTAATTTTTTTATTTTTTTATTATTTTTTATTTTTACTTTATTTTTTATTTTTTATTTTTACTTTATTTTTTATTTTTACTTTATTTTTATTTTTATTTTTATTTTTATTTTTTATTTTACTTTATTTTTAATTTTTAATTTTTAATTTTTATTTCTATTTTTATTTTTATTTCTTATTTTTATTTTTTATTTTTTATTTCTTATTTTTTTTATTGCTTTTTTTATTATTATTTTTATTTTTGCAAATGCCAAGGTGCCCGCTGTGGTTTCTGTTTCCTTTGTCCGGCTGCTCCGACGAGAGGGGCGTGCGAGCCCTCGGCGGTACCCGCTTCGCCTCGCGGGTCGTGGCTGGCCTCAGCCGCCCGCTGCATCCCTTGCCTTTGGGAGATAGCGCGGGCGAGAAATTCGGGGCTGCTTTATTTCTTGAGCCGCGTATAATGAGTCACGAGCTGTAGAGCGGCGCCAACCCAAGTGGGCTGCGGCTCGGCACCAGGCTCTTTCATATTTTAATCCAGCCTTGCCCCGGCGCGGCGGCGCGGCTTTCCTCCGGCCTCCTGACTCAGCACGTCCCGGCTTTCGCCGTTAAACCCATAAACTGGCTTTGGGGTGCCTCGTCCGCGGTGGAAGGCCCCGTGGCGGGGCGGCGAGGGGGTGGCGGCGTCCCAGCAGACCTCCTCCTGCTGCTTCTGCTTGCCGGGCTGAAATGGGATGGTGGCAGGGGTACGGCGCCGGGCGATTTCGGGTAGCGGGAGTGCCCCTCCAGGCCGAATTTGTAGCCGTGCGCACACTGGAAGCGCGTTAGTTGGTGGGAAATCATCGGCCGTGATTCACGTGTACAGAATCCGAGCGTGTTCGCCATGCCTGGGTGGGATGCCCAGCGCTCTGCCTTTCATTGCCGCTCATTTGTGCACCAAGCGGTGGTTGCCCACCTTCTCTTGTCGTATAACGAAGAGCAACAGCTCGGACCCGCCCCATCATCATGGACTTGCCCAGCCATGGCTGGACCTGACCTGTGGGTTCGCTCCCTGGCTTGATCTCTGCCCCATCGCCACCACCTCGCCTGGTGCTCCACACTCTTCTTGGTTGAACCCGGCTGTGATCTTCATCTCCTCGGCTGGGGTGCGGTGGGACAAGCCCTGGCCGGAGAAGTCCTGCCCTGGTGACCTGAACGTCTCCTATGGGAAGGACCTGAGATACGTGTGTCGGGTGAGTCGATGCTAGCACGACTGCCCGTACTTAGATTCCTGGGGAAGGAGGTAAAACGAAACCGGCCAAAACGCTGCTTTCCAGAGGAGTTAAGCAGCTAATAAAAGCCAAGTGGAGCAGGAAATTTGCCGAAGCCTGACAGAGCCGGGTTGGCTGATGCCACGATGAACGCGACGGTACGTGAAGGGGATCCAATGACCCAGGCGGGCTTGGAAGAGCCCCAGCTTTGCCTGGCTGTTTACAGAGCTCACATCTTCGTGCCGCTCTGTACAAAAAAATATATATATATATTATTTTTATTGTATTTTATTCGACAAAAACATTTCCAATATCCCAACCCTGATGAGGACTCCAGTAGGTACATGCTGTTGAAGGTTTTGCCGTGCGCTTTCCGGGCAGATACTCAACAGCGGGCAGCGCCGGAGGAAGGAGCCCGCGCCCACACGTGATGGAGGGAGCTGTGAAAAAATGCCGGGGCTGTGTGTGTGTGTGTAAGGAGGCAGCGGGGAGAGCTGCCCGTGGGATGGAAGCCAACTCCCGGCCATCCTTTTGCTCGTCCGAGGTGCGAGCCGGCCGGCGCTGCGGGGTGTGATGTCAAGGCGGGGATTTGGTGGGAGCTCGGTGTTAATTAGGAGCGGGCCGGTAGCCAGGACAACGTTTCCAACCGTGTTTCCCTTCTCATTCATCTTCCCCCGTGTTTCGGGAGGTGGAGTTGGAACGCTTTCCAGCTTCTCCTCCAAAGGGATTCCCCGGCGTTAATTCCCAAGCACTTGACGGGGCAAAGATGACGGTTTCTTTTTCCTTCCTTCTCGCTGTGACTGCGGGTAGTAAGTGCGGGTGAAACGGCCGATTTCCTCCCCCGGCACCGTGAGGATGGGGAGGAGGATGAGGATGGGGAGGAGGGAGGCGAGGTGACGTGGGAGCCCGTGCAGCCCGTATCCCTGATGTGCAGGGTGAGGCAGCAAAATTCGTGGCTGATGAGAGGGAACGGAGTTTCCTAGCCAAGTAAAGACACAACTTGAACCGTGGCCAGGTTGGGGTGGTATTTTTTTGTTGTTGTTGTTTGGTTGGATTTCCCCTCCTTTTTTATTTTTTTTTTTTAATTTTTTTTTTTTCCATCTACAGGATAAATTAAGGGTCATCATACATGAAGGTGGTAATGGATCCATCCCAGTGCCAGGGAGTAGCACCAGGGCACCTGGTTTATTTGGGATGCTTTTTCCCCCTTGCTCTGCCTCAATCATTAATGAGTATCTTGAGTGTGTATGTACACCTATGCATCCATAAAAACACAACTTTTTTCTTTTTTTTCTTTTTTTTTTTGTCCCTTTGCTTTATTTCTTTGTGGAGTCCAGGCTGGCCTGATTCGGACAGACAGCAACGAGTTCTTCATCGAGCCCCTGGAGAGGGGGCAGCAGGAGACGGAGGAGCACGGCAGGGCGCACGTGGTGTACCGCCGGTCGGCCATCCGGCAGGACGGCGCCGAGCCCCGCCAGGACCTCCACCCCGAAGGTAGGGCCTCCTCGAATCTAGTTTTTTCCAGAAATATCTATTCCTTGAGGGGAAGGAGGGTTTCTCCTCCCACTTGCCCTCTGGGTCATGTCTAGCCCTATGGCTTGAGGCTGGCTCTAACTGCTGGTTGGGTCGCCAGCGAGAAGAAAGGGAAGAAAATGCTGGGAATTTGGAAATTCTTCTGGATTTGGTTAAAATCGGAGGGGTTGTATACGAGCTAGTCTTCCTCTTTGAAGAGGAAGAGTCTCCGAGATGGGTGTGATCAGGTCCATGGATGATCACTTCAGCCTTGGGATGGGAAGCAGAGTTGGGACTCGTGAGTGAAGGGGTCAGGAGGAGCTGAGCTTACTCCGACCTGGCTGCGACTTGGGTATATAGGTGTTGCCGTCTTGTTTTAATCACCTGTACGTTGCAAAATGTGGCGTTGATGTGACTTTTTAACAGCTGATAGAAGTCCTTCCTTTTCCCAGCGTTCATAATTAATTCCACTTTTCTAGTGCCTTGTCATTTTTTTTTCCCCTCCTCCTTTGCCTTGAGCAGAAGTGGCTTTTTTTTTTTTTTTTTTTTTTCTTAATGGCATCACTTAAGCCGAGCGCTGCGCTCTCTGCGCATAAATCTCCTGCTGACTTCCCCTCTCACCCGCGCAAAGCCGAGTGCACCCAGAAGCGTTTACAAGCGTGGGGTCAACATTGTGCAGAAGCACTCCATGAACCTACTAATATTTACGCAGAGGCATTAGCCTTCCCCGGTGTTTATTCACCTCTTGTGGCACCGTAATCAGCTCCCTGATTTTGAAAAATAAGTTTAAAAAATTTTTCCAGGGCGTGCTTGTTGCTTTTGTAGCATCGCTAATGGAGTTGCAATTGAGAGCTTCGAAGGGACTGTTGGGCGATGATGGGTGAAGGATGCGATGATGGGTGAAGGATGCGATGATGGGTGAAGGATGCTCTGGCTGTGGTTGTCTGCTCTCAAGGAGCAGCCCCCAGCCTTGCGTGCGTCCTCCCCAGCTACGCAGGTGTCCCACCACCCCTCAACGGACAGTGTAGGACCATCATAACATAGATGCATCTTTTAGTGCTGGTGCTCCCAGTTCAGAGCCATTTACCCACCGTAGACCAAGCTGGATCAGCGACCTGGTTGGAGTTAAACATCCTATTTTATTTTTCCTGCCTAATTTATGTTTCTTTTTGGAGTGTCACCTTGATGTTGGGTCACCTCACTGGCTGTTTCTCTTTCTGCCCCCCCCCCCCCCCCCCCCCCATGCCTCGCTCAGTGCCCGGCGTGCGGGTGGGCGATCTCCCCAACTCCCTGGAGCTGATGACGGAGCGGCTGGGGGACGCAGAGCGCAAGAGGCGTCACGCCAGGAAGGACGACTACAACATCGAGGTCTTGCTGGCGGTGGACGACTCGGTGGTACGCTTCCACGGGAAGGAGCACGTCCAGAACTACGTCCTCACCCTCATGAACATAGTAAGGCTTGGCTCTGGGGGGCCGTTGGCTCCCACCCCACCCCTCTTTTGGTTGACTGCTCTTTTGGTGCTGGAAATCTGTTATCCTGGAAAAAAATGGGTTGGCGGGGGGTGGGGGAAGTGCTGCAGGAAGGGCTGTTCCTTTGCACAGCCGGCTCTGGTGTTTAATAGCCGTGGTAATTGGAGTGATGGAAAGCAGAGCCCTTTTATGTTCATCTCCATGATGAGAATGGACAAGGAGAGGGACTTTTTACAAGGGCATGTAGTGATAGGACGGGGGGGAATGGCTTCAAACTGGAAGAGGGCAGGTTTAGATGAGATATCTGGAAGAAATTTTTCCCTCTGAGGGTGGTGAGCCCCCGGCGCAGGTTGCCCCGAGAAGCTGTGGCTGCCCCATCCCTGGAGGTGTTCAAGGCCAGGTTGGACGGGGCTTGGAGCAACCTGGGCTGGTGGGAGGTGTCCCTGCCCAGGGCAGGGAGGTGGAACTAGATGATCTTTAAGGTCCCTTCCAACCTAAACCATTCTGTGATCACATTCCCTTGGCCAACGGCAGGGTCCAGTGTGGTGGGTGCCATCACTGTCTCTCACCCGAGTCCAGGAGCATCTTCTGTTTCTCCTGGCCAATACCATCTCCTCATGGCTGAAATCTCAGCAAACGCTAGGAAAGAGGATGGCTATCGATTATTTAGTTTGACACTATGATATTTATTATTTATTTTGTAATTATTATGTTTTTTATTTACTTTGAATAATAGTTATTGTTGGGGGGGAAGATTTTTATGGATTTTCAGAAGTTTTTTTTCACGTTCCTCGGCAAAACTGTTCCCCTTGAGGATTAGTCCGAAGTGTTTGAAAAGGAATTTATAGCAGCGTTACAGCAGCTCTGCTTCTGCAACCTCTCCTCACCCGGTGGCGCGGGGCAGCCCGCGCCGATTCCCTACAGCGCTTTTCTTTACTTTTTAAGGTAAAAACGTACATATTCCCCAAGTCCCGAGAGATGTGGATCGATATTTATTCAGCTATTCATCTTGCAGGAGGTTTGCTCCCGCCGGCACCTGGATGTCTGCGAATAGGGCCGGTGTTCAAAGATCCCTTTTGCGCGCTCTCCCATTTTTGTTTTGTTTTCCGTGCTTTATCCTCACCTCTATTTATTTATTTTTATTAAAGTACTCTTTTTCCACGGCGATGGAGAACGTGCGAGAGGCGCAACCGGCTCGGAAATAGCCGAGCTGTAAAGATGCTTTTGCTTTTGGGTTGGTTTTTTTTGGGAGCGTTATTTCTGCCCTGGCAGGCGGGCTCGGGGCCATATTGCCAGTAACGAAGGGGAAATTATCAACATAAGGATTTTCAGGATTTGAGGCCGAGCGTTAACGCCGCCAGTCCCAAAGAGCGAAGATGTTAAACAGCAAATGCCTTCGCTGCGGCGTTTTATGCGCCAGTGCGTTATCCTGATGCTCGTGGTGGTGGTGGTGGGGATTCGGAGATGATGTCATTTTTCCTTTCCCATCCTGGGGGGAGAAGGGCCGGTTTGAGCGCCTGGGGATCGTTCAGCTCTGGTCAAAAGGGTGGTTTTCAGGCGCATTTCATGGTTTATACCCCGCGGGCAGGACTTTTCAGGGACTGAATGTGGGGGATGCTGTGCTGGGAGAAGGGAGGAGCGCTGTCTATTCAAATGACGGCAGCGCTGGAGACTTTAATGAATTAAATAAAGGGAGGGGAGGGAAAAGCAGCATCAAAAAAGGGGGGGAAAACCCCGCGATAATGCATGCGACAAACACTTCCCCAAGTATTATTTCCTTCTATGCGTCCTTCCCCCACCCCCTTCCCCTTCTTTCTTTCTGGTTTTTAGCGCGTTTGCTTTCCAGCTTTGCCGTGACCTCCGTCCGCCTCCTCTTCTTCCCTTGGCGCCGCCTCGTTTCCTTACCGGCTCGGATTGCCTTAAAATACCCGATTCAGCAGAAAAAAAAACCAACATAAAAATATGCTTTCTGGCCTGGATGGCAGAGGGGAGAGAGAAGGAGGGTGGTGGTGGTGGTGGTGGTGGTGGGGAGGAGGAGTGTGCTGGGACCACACAGCTGAACACTAATCCCATTAGTCGGAGGCAAGGGGAAGGGGGAGAGGCTTGGCCAGCCCTCTAACGAGGAAAGGACTTAATGAGCTGGGCTGGAGTACGCCGGGGAGATGCTGCGTAGGAGCCAGCTGGGAAAGCTGTTTTCCTATCACGATATATCCCAAGGGAAGGGGGGCGGCGAGCTTGGAAGTTGATAAATAAACTTTCCTGGCTTTTTCTGGGGTCCCTGTTGGGGGGTGGGGGTGGGATGCGGACCCCTTCCTGGTGCTGCGCGGGTTCGGCGTGACCCGGCGCTGCTGTAGGTAGGGTCCTGTGGCTCCCCCCGTGGCACAACCCCTTTTATTAGGAACTCGGTGTTGGCTGTAGGTGGATCACAGCCTCGGGAACTGCATCCTGACTTCAATATATTCTCACTTTCCTCCTTTTCCCTCTTCTGCGAGGAAGGCTGATGCGTGCGAGGGTTGAAGGGTGGGATGATGGGCTGGGATTCAGGAGGGGATCCATCACCCCGTAAGGAGAGGAGGCAATGTTTTGTGTCCTGCTTTGCTTTTCCACCTCTTGTCACTCAGTCGGGCTCCGCGGTTTTCTCCTCCTGACTTCCCAGCGCTTTCCCTTGATGCTCTCAAGGTCCCGGCTCGGAGGAGACGAAGCCGAGCTACGGTCTCCGTGAAGCTTGACCTCGACATCACCTGGTTTGCTGAGGTTTTTGTAGGATATTGCCCGGGATTTGGTGAAGGATGCGAAGGTACTTGGTGTTTTCCCATTGTTTTGGGTTACTAGGGAAACCCCGTGAGTCAGAGCCCGCTCCAGGCTGGGACTTGCCCGGCTCCCCTCTGGTGCATCGCGTCGGCAGAATTATTGTTCCCAAGGGACGAAGACCGCTGCTGAGACCCCAGGGAGGGAGAAGGGGAAAAATCAAACCTCTGGCTTTATTTTTAACCTGGGATTATCTGAAAAGCCAAGCTGGAGTGTGGAGCGCTTAAGTGATGGCTTTGCCGAGCTCGGTGCCATTTCAGGAGGGAGGGCAGCCTAAAATAATGGGCAAATTATAGTCCTTCTGGTTGTTTTTGTTCTTTTTTTTTTTTTTTTTTTTTGGGGTGGTTCATGAGCCGCCTCCTTGCTGACTGATAATAACAAAAAATACCTCTGATGTCCCTCTTAATGCACGCACGTGCTTTTCCCCACCCGTTGCGGAGACTCCCGTGGTTGTCTCCATGTTTTTGGGACGACACGGCCCCGTGCGCGGCGAGCGGTGATAAAAAATCTGCGGGGCGAACCTCCCCTCGTCTTCCGTTCGCTCCGCGTTGGAAACGTAGATGAGGTGGGATCAGCCCTGGCAGAGGAGGCGTCCGCAGCGGTGACCCCTCAGCCCCCAGCGAACAGGCTTGGGGTTGGAGGGGGTGAATCCGCCGGGAGGGAAAGCGAGGGAGAGGATAAAAAAGAAAGGAGCTTAAAGATGATTTGGCCGCTCTGAGTTGAGCCATCCTGGGGTTTGGAAATGTCAGCTATTCTGCTGGTCTGGCGCATTCTTCTCTCTTTTGTTTTCCTTCTCTCCCCCCCCCCCCCTCCTCTTTCCCCGCCGCCTTCCGAAGAACGAACGGCGAGGTCTAGACGTTTGCCAGTGCGGTTTGCTGTCGGGATCTCGCGTCTGGGGCTGCAGGCTCTGGGGCTTGGCCAGACTCGCAGGGATTTCGGTAGGCAGCCTCGCTGGCTCCCAGCGCCAGCGAAGGTCTGGGAGGGGACGGGGAGGAGGGGGTCCCATGCACTCGGCGAGTTCGTTGAGCTTTTCGGAGAGGATGCATGAGTTTTTAGCGTTCTTTTCATGCTTTGTAAAGCATTAGCACGGTCCTCTGGGGGCTTTGGAGTAGCTTGCTGGGGGAAGGGTCCTGTGGGACAGTGGTTCTTGCTGGTTTCGCCCTTAAGGCACAGCGAGCCTCGAGGGCCGGTCTGGTTCAGGTGGAAAAAATCCTCTTTTAAGTGAAATAGGAGAGCGTTTCTTGCCAGGTGACAGTATTAAACAGGCTGGGCACCTAACCACGGGGTGGTGTGGGGGGATAAGAAGATCTTTATCCCATCTGTTTTCAGAGAGGCAGGGTGCTTTTATGGGAGCCCTTTGCCGAGCAGGTATTTTCTGGAGGGATTTTCTGTGAAGGCGTTGACTCGCTTAATGGCATCCGCAGAGGGCGGGGGGGAGGGGAGTTGTGCCAAGTCTGCGAACTCCACTCCGGGCCGATTTCCATCCCCTCCTGCCGGCTTGAACCAACTCCAGGGCGGGCTGATGGGCAGCGAGCGCCGAGCCCTTTTGATTTTGATGTTGTTTTTTTTTTTTATTATTATTTTTTATTTTTTGCTCAATCAATTATTTATATCTGTCTATTAAGGGAAGACCGTAGCCTTGGGCAGTCCGGTTCCACATCTGCTTTCCGAATTAACCGTAAAGGTCGCTGCTGCTGCTGCTGCTGCAAACTGGTATCTGTTAGGTGCCTTAAATGCTGCCCTCCCCTAGACAAAACAGGGGCTGGGGTTTCCATAGAATCATAGAATGGTTTAGGTTGGAAAGGACCTTGAAGATCTCTACACAAGATCTCTCTACAACTATTTGAAAGGACACCGTAGAGAGGTTGGTGCTGGTCTCTTCTCACAGGTAATTAATGACAGAACAAGAGGGAATGGCTTCAAGCTCCAACAGGGTAGGTTTAGACTGAACATTAGGAAAGAATTTTTCACAGAAAGAGTGGTCGGGCATTGGAATAGACTGCCCAGGGAGGTGGTTGAGTCACCATCCCGGGATGTGTTTGAGAGACGTTTAGATGTGGTGTTGGGGGATATGGTGTAGGGGAGAACTTTGTAGAGTAGGGTAGATGGTTGGACTCGATGATCTCAAGGGTCTCTTCTGACCTAGACAATTCTATGATTCTATGATTCTATGATCATCGAGTTCCAACCCCTCTGCCATAGGCAGGGACACTTCCCACTAGTTTTAGGGTTAACCCTTTGGTTCGGTGGCTTGGAGGGGTGCCCCGTCCCTGCTAGCTGGAGGAGAGCAGGATTTAGCACTGCTTTAAGAGGAAGATTTAGGGGATTAAATCCCGTCTTGGAATCATACAGCTTCTTGCATTGTAGTCCCTTAACAAGCTGTTTCTAAGCTGCTTGAGGTCCTGCTGCCCGTAGCCGCTTCTCTAAGCAAGGCTGAGGAAGGATGCGCGGTGTTGGGAAGGTCTCGATGGGTTTGGCTGTTGATGCCCAGGAAAAATACTGCTCCTCCCAAATTTTCTTTCTCCCAGGGTAGCTAATGTTGCCCGGGGGTGTGGGGCGCGGTTTGGGGCAGGGAGCTCTTCTCAGACCTGGTGGGAAAAGTTGTTGCTGGGAGGAGGGCTGCGGGGTCGCTCAGCCATCACGGAGCAAAGCTCTTGCCCCGACAGCTCCTCTCCTCGTGTTCCCTCCTCTCCTGGACGCGACCCTCCTCCTGCTGCCGTGCGGCGAGTTGCCCCAGAGCATCCTTTCCCGCTCCCCGCGGGGTGCGCCGAGCATCCTGCCAAAATATCCCGTGCCGCCGGGAAGGGAGAGGTCTACACTGCTCCCTCGGATGCTCCGAGTCACGGCAAGGTCAGGTGGCGGCTTGGCCAGGAGCTCTGGCTGGTGGAGAGGTCCCTAAAGCAGGAACACGGCATCCCGATGGATTGAGGGGTCCTCGGGAGCGGGGGGCAAGCGGGAGAGTGCTGGTGGATGATGCTGAGGTGTTGACTGAAGCAGAGGCTTAATGGTGCTCCAGCTCTCAACAAGTGCTGGTGGCGAAGGAAAATGTGTAAAGATTTGGGGAAGTGAAGAAAATGGCCGTGTTTTCCCCCTTTGTCCCCTGAATTGTCCCCCAGGTCCATCTCTCTGGCTCTTCAGGGCGTATAGGCTGAAAAATACAGCACATTCTTCATTTCTCCCTCTCTCCCCATTTCTTACTCTTTTATATTGCCTCTCGTACGACACCCATTAAGGCTGGAATATTTTTGTAGAGGGTCAAAATCCTGACGTGGGACTTCTCAGATCCGCTAAAGTTCCCCCTCCCCCACAAAAAAAGGAGTTAGAATCAGAAGAAATCCGTCATATTCTCATTTTTTTTCTTACAAAATGCCTTTAAAAGGTACTGGTTTAGCGTGAAGGAACCTCCCAACCGTGATAAGCCGAGGATGGGTTGTGCGGCATTCTCTTTCCAGGCTGGTGATGCAATGACCCCACGGGGCTTACAGCCTGTGCATCCCAAGGGATGCATTAATGGGGACGGACCGACAATTTATTGATTGATTTTTTTTTTTTTTATTATTTTTTTTAATCAATTTTGCTGCATTCAAGACACGGTGGATCTGCAAAGCTAGGAGCCGCTTCGTGGGAGTATTAGTTATTGGTGGGGAAATGTTAATGCTGGGTCTTGGGGTTTAAAAACGGGTTTTAAACAGCAGCACAGCCTATAAATCGCAGCAGTAAAGGGATAGTTGTCACCCTCGAGTTCAAATATAAGCTTAAAAAAAAAAAAAAGAGGAATAGGGGAAAAAAAAAAGAGGAATGGGGGGGGAAAAAAAAAGAGGAATGGGGGGGAAAAAAAAAGAGGAATGGGGGGGGAAAAAAAAGAGGAATGGGGGGAAAAAAAAGAGGGGAAAAAAAAAGAGGAATGGGGGGGAAAAAAAAGAGGAATGGGGGGAAAAAAAAGAGGAATGGGGGGGAAAAAAAAAGAGGAATGGGGGGAAAAAAAGAGGGGAAAAAAAAGAGGAATGGGGGGGAAAAAAAAAGAGGGGAAAAAAAAAGAGGAATGGGGGAAAAAAAGAGGGGAAAAAAAAAGAGGAATGGGGGGGAAAAAAAAAGAGGAATGGGGGAAAAAAAGAGGGGAAAAAAAAAGAGGAATGGGGGGGAAAAAAAAAGAGGAATGGGGGAAAAAAAGAGGGGAAAAAAAAAAGAGGAATGGGGGGGAAAAAAAAAGAGGGGAAAAAAAAAAGAGGAATGGGGGGAAAAAAAGAGGGGAAAAAAAAAAGAGGAATGGGGGGGAAAAAAAAAAGAGGAATGGGGGGGAAAAAAAAAAGAGGAATGGGGGGGAAAAAAAAAAGAGGAATGGGGGAAAAAAAAGAGGAATGGGGGAAAAAAAAAAAGAGGAATGGGGGGAAAAAAAAGAGAAAAGCTCCATAAATCTGGCTTTATGATATTCATCTAGTCTGGAAAAGCATGATGGAGCCAAGGCAAATTATTTCTCTTTTCGACAAAGTTGAAAAAGTATATTTTAATTTAGATGCTAATTCTAGTCAATATTGAAAAAGGTTTTAATTTTACTTCCTCAGCTTCTGCACTGGATGCCCATTTGTGACAGTGTTCACTTTGGAGACATTTGGGGAATAAGAAAGTCCCATTCCCTAAAAATTGGGGTTGTTTGTTGGTTTTTTGTTTTGTTTTGGGTTTGTTTTTTTTTTTTCCTGAGCTGTATTTTCACATGTGCTGTGCAGGTGGGTCAAGGCTGGTGCGGGATCTCCTGCGCTTGCGTGGGTTTGTGGCTGCCCGTTCGGCACCTCTCTCGGTGGCCGGGACCTTTCTCATCTGGATGTCTTCTTCTCTTGGTAGCACTTAGCAGCAGAATTTGTTTATTCATCCTAGAAACGCAGAAGGAAAAGGTTATAGCTCATTATTTCCTTTGCAAAGTCATTTTTAATAGCCCACGTTGATAGATATCTTATTGACTCACAAGCGCTCCCTCTTCTTTTTATTGTGTTGTCCTCTCCTGGGGTTTCTGAAGCGGTAGGTCAACTTTGACTCACCGGTATGACTGAGTAATGCCCTTGCTTTGATACGATCGCTTGCCTCTCCCCAAAAAGCCGTTTTTTCTTTCCACTAAACGCAAGGATGCTGGAGTCCAAAGCGTTTCCTTCCATCTGAGCAATTCATACTCCGAAGGGGGCAGTGGCTCATTGCGAGATGCTGGGCAGTGGAGACATCCCCCGTGGGAAACACAACCCTCCTCCGCTCTCTTGATGGGACGGGTGATGTCATTGACCATCTGAGCCACCCATCCTGGGGAAATATGGCTTATTCCAGCTTGGGTTTTTTTTTACTTCATGATTTCTAAACAGGAGAAAATAATTAAAAAAAAGCTGGGGGTGGGAGGAGAGAGAGGAGATCTTTGCATCTGGTCTTGGAAAGCGGGGTAGGATACTGAATGTGGGAGGCTGGAGGACAGGAGGAGCTTGAGAGCTGGGATGGTCTTGACTTCTCTGTTTTATTTCCCTCCTTGCTTCAGGTGGATGAAATTTATCACGACGAGTCGCTGGGCGTTCACATCAACATCGTGCTGGTCAGGATGATCATGGTGGGGTACCGCCAGGTAAATACAGCCCTCGGACATGGCGAGGAGGAGATGCTATGTGGTCTGGCCACTGCTTTTCGGCGGCTTTCCCAGCTCAAGCCCTGCCCCGAGAGGGAAGGAGGGTGGCTGAAATGCGGTGTAGGTGCAGCAGGCAGCTGCCGCTTCTCCCGTGGCTGTCATCAGCCTTCATCTGCTCGCTCTGGGGTGTGGGAAAACCCATGAGAGGCTTCTTCAGAACCTCTAGGGGTGGTGGTAGGTGATGGGACCAAGGTGGCTTCCCAAACTGGCAGCAGCTGGACATTAGCGAGGAGAAGCCGAGGCCAAGATCTCCCATATCCCACCCTTGACTCGGCAGCCCCGGAGGGCTTCCCTGGCTGTCCTGCAGCTCTCAGGTGGCTTGGGCATGGGCAGAAAAAGCACGGGAAGGTTTCATGGGGTGTCTCAGGTTGCATTTATTTTTTTAAGGCTCATTTGAGCTCAGCAGCCGAAAGATTTTCTTTAAAACAATGTGATTGGCTATACTTCTTGCGGCAAGCCCTTATGCTACATGAAGCGTCCAAGGAAGGATATTAATGAGTCAACACGGTGGTGTCTGTGTGTGTGGCCCACAAATAAGCCCCGTTAGGTCTTGGGGAAAAAAAAAAATACAACAACTTGCTTCTTAGAGAAATCTGCTTGGCCGGCAGAAACCCAATTCCTCCTAGAGACAGAGGGATGAGGAGATGTTTGAATCCAGGCGAAATCTCAGCTCACCACTGTTTAGGTCTGATGCTTCCTGAGCGAGGAGTCCTGCAGCTTCTCATCTCCTGCCTTGCACTTTGTCGGATAAAACCTCCATGGCTTCCACTTAAGGGCCAAGGGAAGGGCAATATTTCTTACCTTTTTTCCAACTGCTGCAGCTCAGCAGGTACCTGCTTGAGAGCATAATTTGTTTTACAGAGCATAATTCATTTTATAGAGTATAATTTATAGTGGTATAAATTATATGCTGTACTGGTTTCTAAACTGAAGAGGCATGGATTTGAGAAATGGACCACTCGTTGGATAAAGAACTGGCTGGATGGTCGCACTCAAAGAGTTGGGGTCAATGGCTCAATGTCCAAGGGGAGAGCAGTGACGAGTGGTGTTCCTCAGGCGTCGGTACTGGGACCTGTACTGTTCAATATCTTTGTCGGCGACACGGACAGTGGGGTTGAGTGCACCCTCAGCAAGTTTGCCGATGATATCAAGCTCTTTAGCAAGGTAGACACGCTGGAGGGGAGGGATGCCATCCAGAGGGACCTGGACAGGCTGGAGAGGTGGGCCCAAGCCAACCTCATGCAGTTCAACAAGGCCAAGTGCAAGGTCCTACACCTGGGTTGGGGCAATTCCAAGCACAAATACAGGCTTGGTGGGGAATGGCTGGAGAGCAGCTCTGAGGAGAAGGACCTGAGTGTGCAGATTGATGAGAAGCTCAACATGAGCCAGCAGTGTGCGATCACAGCCCAGAAGGCCAACCGTATCCTGGGCTGCATCAGAAGTGTGGCCAGCAGGTCAAAGGAGGGGATTCTGCCCCTCTACTCCACTCTCATGAGACCCCACCTGGAGTACTGCATCCAGCTCTGGAGTCCCCAACATAAGAAGGACACGGACCTGCTGGAGCGTGTCCAGAGGAGAGCCACAAGGATGATCCAAGGGCTGGAGCACCTCTCCTATGAGGAGAGGCTGAGAGAGTTGGGGGTGTTCAGCCTGGAGAAGAGAAGGGTCTGGGGAGATCTTATGTGGCCCTCCAGTACCTAAAGAGGGCCTACAGGAGATCTGGGGAAGGACTTTTTATTCGGGCATGTAGCGATAGGACGAGGGGAACTGGCTTTAAACTGGAAGAGGTTTAGATTAAACATTAGGAAGAAGTTTTTCCCTTTGAGGGTGGTGAGGCACTGGAACAGGTTGCCCAGAGAGGTTGTTGAGGCCCCATCCCTGGAGGTGTTCAAGGCCAGGCTGGACGTGGCCTTGGGCAACCTGGTCTAGTGAGGGGTGTCCCTCACTAGAGGGCCTATGGTAGGGAGGTTGGAACTTTATGATCTTCAAGGTCATTTCCAACCCAAACCATTCTATGATTCTATGATTTATAGAGCATAACTTATAGAGCATAATTTTGCCAAATGCTAATCTTGAACAAAAAAAAAAAAAAAAAAAAAGGACAAGGTGACTGCTATAAAACAGTCCTGGACACCTCCACCTATTTGCTACTAAGGTCTTGGTCTCTGTGGGTCAAGTTTTACAGGGGAGCATTGCTCTGCTCATTGCTGAGCATCAGCGTCTCGTGACATCCTGACGAGTAGCCCGTGCAGGAGCTGAGAACCCGAATCCTCTTTGCTTCTCAGTCTCTCTCCTTTTTTTATCTACCGCTGCCCCGAGCACCTGTGAGACCAAAGAAGGTCATATACCGTCCTCTACCAGACCACATCCATTTGTGGGAATGGTTTCCTTGCTTTTTTTAAATAAAAAAAGGTGCAAGATGCTTTGCAGATGCGAAGCAGGATGTTGGTGCTTCTAATGATGGAGAAACACGGCTTAGGAGTCTTTCTGACCCCAAAACTCTTGGCAGGCTCCTTCTCCTCCACTACCTTAACAGTCTTTTTATTTTTTTTTCTTTTTTCTTTGTGTTTTTTTTTTTTTCCCTTTTTTTTTCAATTCTTTACCCAGTCAGTCAGCCTGATAGAGCGAGGGAACCCGTCTCGGAGCTTGGAGCAGGTCTGCCGTTGGGCTCACTCGCAGCAACGCTCCGACCCAGAGCATGCCGAGTACCACGACCACGCTGTGTTCCTCACCAGGCAAGATTTTGGTCCCGCAGGTATGCAAGGTACTGTATTTATCTCGATCAGGTATGTGCAGTTTGCTGGGGGAAAGCCAGCGAGGGGAGAGGATTTCTTGCAAACACAGTCTGTTTCTTGGCCAGTAAGGTCCAGAAAAAGGTTATAAAAATGGGTATTTTTTTTTAATATGAAGTAGAAGAAAGAATTAATCCAGTGCATCAACCTGAGTGGATAAAGAAATCGTCTTTATTCATTCTGTCTTTACTTTGCTTTCATGCACCAAAGTGCCCTAAACATTTAAAAAAAAATAAATATGACAAAACCAAACAAAAAAGATGGCATACCACAGGGATTTTCGTGGGCCAGTCAGTCCTTTCTGCCCTCTGGAGGACCTTTAAAACCTGTTTTTACATGGGTTGGTTTCTTGGCCCTCTTAGGACTGGACATAGGAGCATTGAGTAAACTCTGGGCCAAAGAGGAGGTTGGAAGGAGCGATGACAGTCTTCTCACCCTCTTGGTGCAGAGGCTGTGCCAATGTGGTCTGAGAAGTTAGAGATCTAGGCAAAAAATTTTAAAAAAATTGCAGGAGAAGCTTCTGACATTTCACAGCTCCATTAGAAACATGAATGCTTTGGTGGCATCATGAGAAGTGACTTCTCTCAGTTCTCCTGAGCATGCTGCTTCCAAATTGCCACCTCCTCCTTCCCACACTGGTGGCAAGGTCGGAATTTCTCATCAGGAGGCTCCCTTTAATCACATGAACATTCTGGCAATGTCACACTGATTTGTAGCATGAGTCCTTCTGGTGCACATGGGAGGAAGGAGAGACGGAGGAGTCCTGTCCTCGCCTCAATTACCTCCCTGAAAAGGTTCTCCCCGCAGCAGGGGATGAACCACAGGAGACATCCAGCTGGAAGCCCTCTTGAACGTGCTGTTGGCCATCAAAGAGCAGAGCTTGGGTTGTGCCAACAACCTCCTCGCTGAGCTGTTGACCTGCCTTGGGCACCTTGTCTGGAGTCACGGTGGCAGCATGAGTGAAATACCAGCTTTTGTTTCGTTTTTCTAGACCCTTCCTGGCAAAGCGACTGTGTCCAAAAGCGTTGGTGAGAGGACCTTTTTTGGCATGTTGGCAGAAGGGGGAGACTGGCAGAACTTCCCCTTGGTGGGAAGGAGTCATGAGACGGATGGAGTAGCCCTGCTGTAGGGATACTCGTTCCAGCTCCTTCCCCCTTTCCCTGTGGATCTGGGTTGCTGCTTTTCACACGTCTCTGGGCTGGGTGTTTGCTTTCTGCACAAGTCCCCATGGCTGCCGTGTCCTTGCCTGGCTGCGTTGCATGGCACAAGGTGTGGGTGCTCCTCACCCACCGGGAACCGCCCTCTTGTTGGGCTGCTGGAATAGTAACAACTTACTTTTGCCTCTTCTCCTCAAAACGATGTCCTTCTCACTCCATATCATCCCTTTTCAGCTCAGGGCTATATGCAATGGAAGGACCAGACCGTGGCACCTCCAATTCTTGCTCATGGCGTATGTTCACTGGTGGTATCTAAGCGGCTTGCAGAGGTGATGGCAAATACCTGCTGGCTTCTTTAGCCGCTGCTGTAGAGTGTATGTGCCAGTTGGGAAGCATCTGCTCTGCTCATATGTACCCTGAAGCTGAGCTGAAGGCAGAGGTGGTCCTGCCCCAAAGACCCTACAGCCTAAATCAACAAGCTGGGAAAAAGGAAGCCTTTGAGGATGGAGTCCTCCGAGTCGCAGGGACCTGGAGTGGAGCCTAAATGTCAAGCCCATGCTTAGCTTGATGCTTCATCACTCCTTACAGTTGTGTGCCCAATTAGCAATGGAGATGGGGCTGAACCTCTCTCGTTAACTGGCGTGGTCCTTTTAGCCCAGACTATTTCCGTGCTGGCAAGCCAGCCATGCTCCGTCTCCACATCCCTACCAGACACGGCTCGTACCTCCCTCTGTGGTGCATCACCTCCCCTTGGCCAGTAAACCAGACCAGCGTCTGGTCTAGCGCGGCGCTGGTTGAGCTGGATGCAAGTCCTTGCAGAGCGTCACAGTCTTGGTTCTTCTCTGTTGCAGGTCCACGCTGAGCCCTAAGGAGGTTTACAAAAACTTCTCGGTGCTGGCAACAGCCCTGCTCGTGGCATCTCTTGATGGGATGGGAGCAGTCGCGGCTGACGCGGAGTAATTTTGGAAAGCTGATGCAATCGTTGCTTTGGGAATTGGGGGAAGCTGGAAGGCATGGAGGGAAGCTGGAAGGCATGAAGGGAAGGGCCAGGAGGGACAGCTGAGCTGCGCTGCTCTCGCGTGTGGGCTGCAAATAAACCTCTGCCCTTCAAAGAGAAATGCCTCTCGGCGGTGGACAGATGGGTTGTAAATTATTAATTGCTGCTGCTAAAGCCCTGTGTAAAGCAGAAGAGTGCTGTGTCCCTCCACAGCAGGTGGGCACGGAGGGCTTTCTGGCCCAGGCTGGAGGATGCTTTTGCTGTAGATTTAATTTGTTGCCCTGCAATCACCCACGATTGGCCTTTGAGCGGGCTGGTGGTCCACGTAGGAGGTCAGAGAGGCTGAAAGCACGTAGGAGATGTCGATAAAGAAGTCTAAAGTGCATTTGGAGGAAGCGAGAGACTGGCTGGTGTCTTGCTGGTATGGTGAGGACATGCCGCTTCTCCTATGTGCATGTCTGGTGAGCGTTTGCAGGTTGATCTAGTCTTTACCAATTAAGTATTTTCTTAGTAGTCACTTCTTGCCATCGTTCTCTGTGGAGAACCCTTTACTTCTTCCAGTTCTCACTGGGGTCTTAATTATGAGAGACCAGTGTCTGCGGTCCCAAGCATCCACATTTTCATGTTCCTGTGTCCCACCTCCTGTCCAGACATCCAGAGCCTCTTTGGTTGGGAATTTGAGCCATTTTCATCCTAGACAAAATATATTTGTTCTCTCCTTGTCCAGAAAACTTTCCAGATCTTCGCTTTCTTGTGGAAAGTTTCATGGCTGGGGGGGGGGGGGGGAAGTCTTTTAAAGTGATTTATCCAGGATTTGACTCATCACTCTATGGTTAAACCCAATTATCTGGTTCCGTCTCTCAAGCTCTTAGTTTGGCCTATTACCTTTTGCTTTCCTTTTGACTACAGTGCCCATTGAGCACATCGTTTCTCCGCTCTTTTTCTTAAGGTGTTTTAGTTTATTTGTTCATTGGGGTAAGTCTCGTTGCCCACTTGAACGTGGGGAAGATGAAAATCAAACGCTTCCTCTAGTAGATAAAACCTGGAGTGTATTTATTGAAGCTGCTTTGATTTATTGAAGCTGCTTTGAAGATCCTTGTCATTGTGGGAGGTTTCTCTGAGGTTTCGTGGTGCTTTGCAGGCAGAAGTGAACTCGCTCTGCCCGTAATGAGAATCGGGTATTTATTTAATCTTGGGCTTTTTGCTCAGCCGCTTGGGTTCACCCGACCTCCTTCGCTTGGAGCACAGGCAAAAATGCACCCATCGCTTCCCACAAAATACCGTGTGGGTGAGCCCTTCGAAGGTTTGTGTCTGGGCTTGTTTTGAAAAATTAAATTATTATGACGGGAGAAGTTTCCTTTACAAGTTCCAGTGCAGGTGGACACCCTGGAAAATCTCCGCTCAGCTGATAGAAATACTGACGGGAAACACTCACCCCAAACCCCCTTGGTTTTGCGTTATGCCCTGGGTGAGGGTGACTACTAGCTGTCTAGTGGTGCAGCAGCAACCCGTCCCTTGTCCCATCAGGCGTTTGATCCACTCAGTGCGCCCGCAAAGTCAACTACTGTTGATTTTAGGGCAGAGCTGCAGGAAACCTTTCATTTTTCGCTTTAATCTCTTGTCCTTGCCCAGCTGCGTTCAGGAATTAAGCTGAGTACCATCGCATCCTTTCCTCTCCACCCTCTTCCAGGGCAATTAGTCACGAGTCCGCTGGTGCGGAGCAAGCGGCCCACGAGGATGGGCATGTTTGGGCTCTGTGGACGCCGTGTTTTGGCCAGGGTGCGTGCAGGAGGGCAGGTATAGGTGCGTGAATCCACCTTCAGCTCATCAGCATCCGTCTCCTGCTGCAGCTCAGCCTCCCTCTTGGCTCACTGAGCTTTCCTCTTGGAGCATCCCTGTCCCCAGGGCAGAGTTATCCAGCATGGTCCTGCCCTGCTTTTTTCCTCTCGGACCTGTAAGTCCTTCCTTCACTAACTTCCTTTCCCTTGATGCCAAAAAGGGTCAGTCTTTGAAAAAAAAAAATAAATTAAAATATATGTATATATATATATAAAAAAAAGCATTGGAAAGTAAATTCTAGAAGGTGTCAAGGAATTAATGGAATTGGGCAGAAATAATGTGAAGGGGGGGGAGGGGGAAGGAAAATAAAACCAAAACGGAGATGAGGCATTGCTGAATGGGTGGGGGGAAGGCTTCCCTGCCCGCAGCTGCCCCACTGCACTGCACTTGATCGAGGGCTGGGGGCTGGGGAGGTGCATGGTCCTCCCCGGCTCTGTCTGGCGGGGGGTGTCCCCCCTTGCCTGGGGCTGGCGCGGGTGCATGTGCGGGTGCATCGTGGGGGGGTCCCCCAGAGCCTGCGGTGAGCGAGGCTGTATTTTCGGCTCGGGGGGGTGGGGCACCTCATGCCTTTTGTTCTTCTCTCTTCCTTTCTTCTTTATTCTTTTTTTTTTTTTTTTTTTAATGAAGAAGAACGCGGGGGGATGCCGTTTCTGGGCTGGGAGGAGGTGGTCACCGATAAAGCACCCGTGGGTCCCTTGGCTGCCCTCTCGCCACCCAAGGTGCCTTGGCACGAGGGCAGAGAGATGCTGGCGAGCCTTGGCGTAACCTCAGCCTGGTTTTGGCAGCCAGGATGGTCGTACTGGTGACCAAGTCCTTGGGCTGCCATCCAAGGGACCTGGGCAGCTCCTCCTCCTCAGCACCTTCCTCTTCTTTTTCTCCTCCTGTTGCAGGGAAGCCTCGTGCGGAGCTGGGCCCCCCCTCTTAATTTTGCCTGCACTTGCCTTGTGCCAGACCTCTGCTAGGAGGAGGACCCAGGAGAAGGGCAGGAGGCTTCACAGCTCCTTGTCCGTCCCACGGCTGTGAGCGATGTGTGGATGCTGGTGGGCATCACCGGCGAGACAGGAGTTTTTGAAGGCGACCAGCTCTGCCTCCAGCTGGCCAGGCTGCAGTTTTGGGGTGTTTGGTTTTTTTTTTTTATTTTTCGTTTCCCCCCCCCTCTCAAAGGTTTTCTCTCTCCTCTCTTCCTCTCTCTTTCCCTTCTCACTTGTCCCAGGCTACGCACCAGTGACGGGGATGTGCCACCCGCTCCGCAGCTGCACCCTCAACCACGAAGATGGCTTCTCCTCGGCGTTCGTTGTCGCCCATGAGACTGGCCACGTGTAAGTCACAGGGACAGAGCTGGCTGTCCCCTCTGGTGGCTTTTCCCCTTCCTCCGGTGGTGTGGTGGGGGCAGCATCACCGCGGTGGTGGTGGGACAAGCATGGTGGTGCCTCTTTCTTTGCAAAGGGGACTTTCTACTGGTGCAGGTGTATGGACTGCCGAGGAATAAATGGGTAAATACCCCAGGAACCCGACTTTACGCCGGCTTTTCCCACCAGGTTAGGCATGGAACATGATGGCCAGGGCAACCGCTGCGCCGACGAGACCAGCATGGGGAGCATCATGGCGCCGCTGGTCCAGGCCGCCTTCCACCGCTACCACTGGTCCCGCTGCAGCAAGCAGGAGCTCAACCGCTACATTCAGTAGGTTGATTTTAACCGGGGGGGGGGGCACACAGGACACACAACGTTCTCTCTTTGGATGGTGAAGCTGCTGCGTGAAGCAAGAGGTGGACAGGTCCCCGTTGGGATTGCTTGTTTTGGCCAGAATAGCAAAAAATGGTCTTTGGGAGGTTATTTTCCCTTTTTCTTCTACTAACAGTGGTGGTTCCTTGCATGAGTCTGAATTGGGTTTGGGCTGTGGAAGCTGGAGGCAAATAAGAGCTTGATAAAAGCTGGAGTTGTCAATGGAGCAGCAGTTTGCAGAAGCTCAGCGCCGGTGGAGCCCAGATCCAGATCCCAAATATTCTTGCCGTTTGCTTTGGGCAACCTGTGTGGGTTTCCCCTTTAGGCTATAAAACATTGTGTGGAAACAGGCCGGGAGCTTTCCGTGCGTCGGGGCCGAGATGAGGAGCAGGAAAGCCAGGGGCGGTAGGGGCACCCACTAGCGCCCAGGCACTCTGTCCCCAAGGGAGTTACAGGCAGCGGAGGGATGCTTGTCCTTGGGGGACTCTGCACCGTTGGTCTTTGCTGGGAACATGTTTTCCAGCGGTGGGTGGTTAGCGTCAGCGCCAAGATGGTTCAGAGTTCTCAATATCTGGATCTGGAGAGAGGGCTGGAGGTGAGGGAAGGGGCGAAGGAGGGACGTCCTTCTTGCCTGACTCTGCTTTGCCTCTGCCCTGCGTCTCTGCAGCTCCTACGACTGCCTCCTGGATGACCCCTTTGAGCACCAGTGGCCCACCTTACCCGAGCTGCCGGGCATTAACTACTCCATGGACGAGCAGTGCCGATTCGACTTCGGCGTGGGCTACAAAACGTGCACGGCGGTGAGTACGGAGCCAATACAGGTTGCGTGCCTCTGTTGCCCCAAACCCTCCGAGACCCCCATCCAACTTCTGCGGGGACGAGGAGGGACCTCCCCGCTGCTGTCCCGTCCCAGCCCAGCTCCTCTGTGCTCCCCAGTTCCGCACCTTCGACCCCTGCAAGCAGCTGTGGTGCAGCCACCCGGACAACCCCTACTTCTGCAAGACCAAGAAGGGGCCACCCTTGGATGGGACCGAGTGCTCTCCGGGCAAGGTAGGGGCTGGTCCTGCCTGATCCTCCCTCCGGAGGGGACGGGGACACCCTCGAGGGCAGCAGGCTGTGGGATGCCCAGTTTCTAGCCAGCATTGCTCCTTGTTTTCCCCAGGTTGTGCTCAGATGAGGACTTTGTTGGTCTTCTGGTCTGCTTCTGCAGAGGAGCAAGATGTCACCTGGCAAAAGAGTGGTGATGTCATTGCACATCCAACCCCGTGATGTCATCAGGCTTTTACTTTAGGCTCTCTTAGCGTGCCTGTTAGCACAGCATGAAAGCATGGATATGCTGGAAAAGCTGCTGGCCAGTGTAGTTTTTGGGTGGTTCTTTGCCTGGGCGTAAAATATCCAACAACTTCTGATGAGTTTCTGTATAAATCCCAGCAGTCTCGGTGAAGATGCAGCCTCCTCGAGTGCTCAAATGGTGGTTCACCAAAAAGCTTCCAAAATGAGGCTTTTTTTGGAATCGTGTACGGA
This sequence comes from Vanellus vanellus, assembly GCF_965231255.1. Classification (NCBI taxonomy): domain Eukaryota; kingdom Metazoa; phylum Chordata; class Aves; order Charadriiformes; family Charadriidae; genus Vanellus; species Vanellus vanellus. Next base: position 37,961,732 of record NC_138912.1, on the reverse strand, counting down.
TGCGTTACGCATCATGCTGGCACATGGCTCCAGAGGACTGCAACATCTGGACTGGGAAGGTCCTTCCTTCATGTCCTTCCCCAGGGCTGGAGTTAGACCCTGGGTCTGGGTGCCCATGGGGTGACACCACAGCTTCATGCCTGGGAAGAGGTGCGGAGCTCTGGATTTCATTTACCGAAACGCCGGGCAGCTTGCTGCTCTGCTCCTTGCCAAATTTTGGGTTCATCCCCACCCTGTGCCAGCGGGGAGACATCCCCAGGGCTGATCCAGTCCCAGACCCAGGTATAAATCAGTGCCCGCTCGAAGATCCACATGGATGGGTAGGGAGAGGTAGTCTGACTGGAGGGAGAAAAGCAGTCCAGGAACTCAAAAACTGTTAGGGAAAGAAAATCAAAGCAAAAACAACGGGCTGTTTTCGTAGCGCTGTGGGTGTAGGAGGGCTCTCTTTGCTGGTGCCAAGCACTTTGGAAGGGGCATGCGAGGAGCTCACCCCTCTTTTCTCCTCCCTTCCAGTGGTGCTTCAAAGGTCACTGCATCTGGAAGACCTCGGAGCAGCCCTACAGCCAGGACGGCAGCTGGAGCTCCTGGTCCAAGTTCGGCTCGTGCTCCAGGACCTGTGGGGGAGGCGTGCGCTCTCGCAGCCGGAACTGTGACAACCCGCCGTACGTTTGGCCCTCCTTTTTAGTAGGGGTAAAACTGGAAGTGGCCGAGAGCCAGAGGTTCCTCACTCTTCTCCTTGTGCAGGGTCAGCAGGGATGGGGACATCTGCTCCTGCCTGGGCTATGCCATGCATATAAGCTCTCCAGGGAGACCTTATAGCCACTTTCCAGTGTCTGAAGAAGGCCTACAAGAAAGCTGGAGAGGGACATTTTACAAGGGCATGTAGTGATAGGATGAGGGGGAATGGCTTTAAAATGGAAGAGGGGAGATTTTGATGAGATATCAGGAAGAAATTCTTTCCTGTGAGGGTGGTGAGCCCCTGGCACAGGTTGCCCTGAGAAGCTGTGGCTGCCCCATCCCTGGAGGTGTTCAAGGCCAGGTTGGATGGGGCTTGGAGCAACCTGGGCTGGTGGGAGGTGTCCCTGCCCAGGGCAGGGGGGTTGGAACTAGATGGTCTTTAAGGTCCCTTCCAACCCAAACCATTCTATGATTTGTGTGCTGAGCTGCATTGTGTTTGGGCAGCATCCCCCTTGCCCTGATGCTCTTTTAACCCACCGGCTTTATTTTCCAGCCCGGCGTACGGTGGGCGCCACTGCCCGGGAGCCACCTACGAGTACCAAGTGTGCAACGCTGAGGAGTGCCCAGGGCCCTACCAGGATTTCCGTGCCCAGCAATGCTCCAAGCGCAACTCCTACTACACCCACCAGAACAGCAAGCACGCCTGGCTTCCCTACGAGCATCATGACGGTGAGCGGCGGTGGGTCCTAGTAGCCAAATTTCCCCCTCTCCCAGAGGAGGAGGTCATGGTGATGCACTGGTGGCCATCACCATGGCTGGGCTGGGAGCCAGGTCCGGCCACCTGGCTCGGTGTTCCTCACGCACGCGGCCAAGCGTCTTCTCTCCTTGTGGCGTCACATCGTGTGTCCCATCCCATTGCCTTCTCTTAATTTCATCGAGTCTTCTGGGCAAAAGCGCCAGCTCTGGAGCAGCGAACAGACATGGCCGAATACGGCGCGTGATTAGCCTGGGCTTTGGGTGGGAATCCGGCTGTGCTCGGGGAGACAAGCTGAGACGGGTTTCTATTTTCAGTCACCCTAACGTGTTTCCACAAACCCATTCCCCCGCCCCCCCTCTTTTTCCCCTTTACGTTTTATTTTGCTGCAGATGCTCAGAAGTGTGAGCTGATTTGCCAGTCCGAGGGAACGGGGGACGTGGTGTTCATGAATCAGGTGGTTCACGACGGTACCCGGTGCAGCTACCGAGACCCCTACAGCATCTGCGTCCGGGGCGAGTGCGTGGTGAGGAGCTGATGGCTGCTGCGTGACCGTCCCTGTCCCTTACCTGTCCAGGAGAGAGCTTGTGCATCCCCTTGACCCAATACCCCTCGGGGACACATGTCTTAGTCCAGGGACCGACCCCTGTATGCAGCAATGGGCTACAGGGATGGTGGAGCGATGGGACGGGCTGCAGGAACATAACCCTGTTCTTGTCTTCTCTTCCCTGTGGGTGACAGCACGTTGGCTGCGACAAGGAGGTTGGCTCCCTGAAGCAGGATGACAAGTGCGGGGTCTGTGGGGGGGACAACTCCCACTGCCGGACGGTGAAGGGCACGCTGGCCAAGACCCCCAAGCAGCCGGGTGAGCGGGCTGGACGGGTTTGGGGGCGGATTCGGTCAGGGTCAGCTGGATTCACACATGGGTGCATGTCTGGGTGGAGCAAACCTGCTCTTTCTCTTCCCTCCATCCATCCTTCCTCCACTCCTGCAGGTGTTTTGAAGATGTTTGAGATTCCGGCCGGGGCCAGGCACCTTCAGATAGAAGAGGTGGAACCAGCATCCCACAGCATCGGTGAGTACGCCATAGTTCACCTCTCCCTTCACCCACTACCTCTTTCTTGGGCCTGTTCTGACAATTCCCACCCAAAGGATCTTCTTTGGATCACTCCAGTCCTTCGAAGGCAGTGACCAGAGGAAATGACGTTGAAATACCTCCTTTCTCCTCCAGCTGTTAAGAATCAAGCCACGGGTAACTTCATCCTTAACACCAAGGGCAAAGAAGCCAAAAGCCAAGTGTTCATCGAGATGGGCTTGGAGTGGGAATACACCATTGAACACGGCAAGGAGAGCCTGAAGACCAACGGTCCTCTGCATGAGGCCATCAGCGTTTTGGTAAGCCTGGCTGATGCGTCCTTCGGGCGCATCGGGGATGACTGTTGCCCAGAGGTACAGGGAGAAGAGGTGGTCTGAGACAGGAGGTAGGAGGTGATGGAAGGATTTTGGTGGTGGTAGGGCATAGGGCATGGCATTAAACCCAGGGAAATGAGCGAGCCAAATGGAAGGGGCAATGAGCTGCAGGCAAGAATGGCGCAAGGACGCATCGCTTGGGTGTTTGCCTTTGAATCCATTTGTACTTTGCTCTGTGCAGCAACTGCTTATGACTGCACATCTCATTTTAGTTATGCTGATATTTGGGGGAGTTAGGGATTGAGTTCCCTGGGTGCCCACGGGAGGGTAGGTCCGCATTCCCACCCATCACCGCAGCTGATGCTGGTTTTGGGTGTAGACTGCGGTCCTGCAGGTCAGAGGAGAGGCCAAGGGCATGCCACCCAAGGCCGAAGTTGCGATGTTTGGGCGCTGTTTTTCTCCACAACTGGAGAGGAGGTATGTTCCCGAAGGGTGGACTCTGTGTTCAGAGCCCACCTAGTCGTATTGGAGGTAGTAATGGGGTTTGTTTCTCCTACTCTTGTGCTTACCGTACCATGTGGCCATTCTTTTGGTTTGGGGTTTTTTTTTTTTTTTTTTGCTTTGATGGCCTCCTCTTCCCTTCCCTCTCCCATGGCATCATTCCTTCCTCTCTTTCCCCCTCTCCGATTGTCCTCTCTCTGCCTGCAGGTCATCCCTCAGGAGGAGGAGGCGAGGAGCAGCCTGATGTACAGGTACATCATCCATGAAGACCTGCTGCCCATGATCGGAAACAACAACGTCCTGCTTGAGGAGATGGATTCCTACGAGTGGGCTCTCAAGAGCTGGTCTCAGTGCTCCAAGGCATGCGGAGGAGGTAGCTTTCCCTTCGTAGCAGGCTACAGCGTGGGCTTGGAAGGATGCTTGGGTGTGTTGGGCAGTGTGTGAGCCCTTTGGGGCATCTCTGGCTTGGAAATGCACGGATGCCATTTGAAGTCGTTTCTCCCCAAGATGGCAGGTGGCAAGGCTTTAGAGCTAGACCTGGTACTGCGTGGAGGCCTGGCTTTCTCCTTCACACCCGTACCCATGTTCTTTGCGCCTTTGTAATTTGGGGGATCTACCACGTGGGAACACGAGCGTTGAAAACCACTATTGCAGAGCAGTTTAGGAGAGCGTTTTAGACAGATTTCTTATGAAAACAGGCTTATGCGATCATGTGTGCATACCTTTGTCTATCCGTGTACCTTCTATGAGTTTTGAATTCGTTGGCTGCTTTGAACCCCGTTTGAGCCGACGGGTAGTGATTTGGCAGATGACTGCACGGAGATAGGTGTGGACGCACCCGTAAGTGCTGTGTTGGAGGGCAGGTAGCACAGGTGAGCTCCTGGCAGAGTTATCGCTGGATTTTTCCCTCTGCGAGGAAGCACATGTGGGGTGTCCGGCACCCACACGAGCATCCTCTGCAAGCCTGGATGAAGCACCGCTTGGGTCCCACCTGGGCAGTGACATCCGAGCACACGTGTCCCGGTAGGGATGCAGGACAGGGATGGGGTGAGGAGCGGGTGGGACCCCCGCACCTATACTCTGCATCCCCCTCCAGGCATCCAGTACACCAAGTACGGCTGCCGGCGGAAAAGTGACAACCGGATGGTGCACAGAAACTTCTGCGACAACGGCAAGAAGCCGAAGCCGATCCGGCGGCGCTGTAACCTCCAGGAGTGCTCCCAACCAACGTAAGTGCCCCCCTCCCGCCATTACCCGGCGCGAGATGCTCTCATCCCCTATGATATAGGTATATAAATACCTATGGGGGTGTGTTGGGAGCGCGCCGGCTGCTTCCCAAGCGCGGGCGTCTCCTCTAACGCCTCCCCCCATCTCTGTCCCCCTCGGCAGCTGGGTGGCCGAGGAGTGGGGCGCCTGCAGCAAGTCCTGCGGCAAGCTGGGGGTGCAGGCGCGGGCGGTGCAGTGCGTGCAGCGCCTGCAGGACGGCACCAACCGCACTTTGCACACCAAGTACTGCCCCGGGCAGCGGCCCGAGACGCGCCGGCCGTGCAGCCGCCTGCCCTGCCCCGCACAGTGGAGGACGGGTGCCTGGTCGGAGGTGAGATGGAGAACCCCAAGGAGGGGCGGGGGGGGCGGGGAGGAAGCACCCCCCCACACACCCCAAGCTGGGGCTGCATGGTTGGGTTGGGATGAAGGGGGTATAGGGGATGGGAGTGAAGTCATAGTGCTTATAGAGGTGGAGATAAGGGTAGAAGCGTTGGTGATGTTTTCACCGAGGTTTTGGGGGAAACTCAAAGTTAGGTGGGGAATAGCATCCCTGGGCATCCCAGCGGAGAGCGGAGGAAGGGGGGAGATTGCGGGAGAGGGGGAGAGGAAGTCCGTATTAGAAAGCAATACCCACCTCGGGAGTTGTCACCTTACAGCCCTTTCCAGTCCCTAAATGGGCTACAGGAAAGCTGGGGGGGGGCTCTTGATCAGGGAGTGGAGTGACAGGATGAGGGGTAACGGTTTTATACTGAGAGAGGGGAGATTTTGATGAGATATCAGGAAGAAATTTTTCACTGTGAGGGTGGTGAGGCACTGGCCCTGGTTGCCCAGAGAAGCTGTGGCTGCCCCATCCCTGGAGGTGTTCAAGGCCAGGTTGGACGGGGCTTGGAGCAACCTGGGCTGGTGGGAGGTGTCCCTGCCCATGGTCGGAACTAGATGAACTTCAAGGTCCCTTCCAACCTAAGCCATTCTATGATCTGCAAATCCCCCTCCGGGGTGGCTGTCAGGGTGTGCCAGCTCCCCCCACCCCATGACTGACCGTCTGTCCGTCCGGGCGCAGTGCTCGGCGAGCTGCGGGGAAGGCGTCCAGCAGCGGCAGGTGGTTTGCAAAGGCAGCGAGAGTGGCGGGCGATGCGAGGGCGACAAGCCGGAGGCCGTCCAGGGCTGCCACGTGGCCCTCTGCCCGGGTGAGAGGAGGAGGAGGTGGTGGCACTTGGGGTGGGGGACACGCTGGTGGGGACCAACCCTCTCTCATGCCTCCAGCCCATCTCCGCTGCAGAGGGATGTTGGCAAAGCATCCTGGTTGAACATCCCTGATGCTGCTGGCAGAGAAAGGGTTAAACGCCAGCTGAAATATTGCGCTTTTTGGGTCTTGGCCCTGATATTTGCTGTAGATGGGTTTTCTGGCGGTTTGGGGATGCAATGAGCTGAGGGTATGATGGAGATGGACATCCTGGAGTTCGTCTTGGGGGAGGGGGGGGAGGTTTGGGTGGCCTAAGTGCTGGGCCAACTGAGAGCTCCCCATGGGACCTCGTTTTTAAGGAGATCCCTTAAAAAAAAAAAAAACACAAAACCCATCCACCACCAAAACCCCCACCTGAGGTATTTCAAGTGCCCCCAACCTCCCGTGGTGGCTAGGCATCGTGGCGGTCTCTCCGCAGGGAAGCTCTCTGGCATCACCGCCAGCACCGGTGACCACGGCACACCCAAAGGGCAGCGGGTGCCCCAGGATGGACCCAAAAACCCTGTTAGCAAGATCTCCTCCAGTAAGTGTCCCCGCTCGGGTAAAGGCGACGCTTCCTGGGATAACCCTCTGGAGGGCTTCTGCAGCTCCCCGTGGGAAGCACAGGTGGTTCGGAGGGTGGATGCGCATCCAGCAGCGGTTTTGGGGAGTTTTACCCTCCGCTGCTGCATCCCCGCCGCCTCCGCTTGCCAAACCTGCCGCTCGGTTGCCATCTCGTGGATTGCGGGATCTTGCAGTTCCCACTGCCTTTTGGCTGGGCACCACCTCGCGCTGCCTTCGCCCTCCCGGGTTGTTTCCTTTTTACTGTGAACTTTTTTTCCAGCCTCCCGTGTTTAGCCGAGCGGGGAGATGGCTTTTGCCCCTTGCTCCAAGCCAAGGGGGTTGCTTAGGGGGCTTCGTACCTGGGGCGGGATGCAGCACGGTGTGATTTAAAGATGCTGGTTTGGAGCATCCTTTGTATGTCCCCATACAAGCATTGCCAAAATTGCAAAGAGCTATAGCCGGGGGCACCCCATGTCCCTTGGGACCATCAGGAAGGTGCGGGGGTGGTACCCTAATGCCGCCCTCATCCTTCACGTTGTCTGACGGTGCCCTGTCCCTCTCCAGGGGAGCCGTGCCTCGGGGACAAGTCCATCTTCTGCCAGATGGAGGTCCTGGCCCGCTACTGCTCCATCCCCGGCTACAACAAGCTCTGCTGCGAGTCCTGTGGCAAGAAAGCCTCCTCCGCCACTGGCTCACCCCCGGCCACCGGCCCCGGTGCTCTCCCGGGAACCTCCGCTCCCAGCCCTGCTCCGCCGCTCTCCCCCGACCCCACTGCCCCTACCCGGGGGGGACCCAGTGGGGACCCCAGCCCAGCTCCTCAGACCAGCGGAGGGGTGCCCGGCAGCGGTGCTTTCCCCGGGGGGCTGCCGGCCCCGAGCGAGCCGGGCAGGGGCCAGGCAACCAGGTAACCCTCTTGGGACCACCTCGCCGTGGGGCAGGGGGGAGCATTTTCCCCTCCTTCCCTCCTTCTCCTCCTTCCCCTCATTTTTTCCTCTCCCCCCCTCCCCCACACTTTCCAGCGATGGTTTTCACGGGTGGCACCAAGGGGGTTTGGAAGCGACCCGGCTGACCCAGAAATTCTTGGGGAAACCACTTTTCTCATAGTCCCCCCCGTCCTCCTGGCTGTGGCATGGTTGGTTTTTTTTTTTTTTTTTTGATGGCACTCCAGAAAAAAGGTGAAAAGGAGAAGGAAAAAAAAAAAAAAAAAGCGACGGCGGTTTGGCTGCGGGTAACCACGATGGGCTGCTTCCTTCCAAGGTGCTAAAAAGATATATTTTTTTTTTTTTTTTTGGGAGGGGGAGACCTTTAATGTTGCTTTTTCCTTCTCCTTGCCCCAAACGGCAACACAAGATGTGCTGGAGAAGGAGGGTCGTGGCTCAGCGGTTCAGCCCCGGAGCTCGGAGCTTGGGGGTATCAGTGGGAGGATGCTGGGAAGCCGGAGGGGGAGGGCAAGCAGGAGGAGGGAGGCGGCGAAGAGCAGGGGGAAATGTCGGGAAATGGCCAAACTGCTGTCCCTGTTGGGGTAGAGAGTTTGGGAAACGGTGTCTGGAGGGGGAGACGGAGCGTGAAAATCATAGAGCGGCTTCTGTCCTGCCTTACAGGATAGGCAGGAGATGGTCCAGGCAGCGACAAGAACAAAGTCAAAGACCAAAAATACTTTTTTTTAAAAAAAAAAAAATGCCTGTCACCCAACGGTGACTTTTTAGCCAATACTGCCCTTGGCCAGGCTTGAGCTGATACCGATGCCCAGCTTTCCCAGGGCCCCGAGCCGGATCCCTGCGCCCTCGTACCCGGTGCCTGCAGGTCACCAACACCTCTGGGAGGGAAACGGGGGTGCCTGGGAAGCCGGGAGTGGATTTTAGGGGCAGTTACAAAGAAAGGAGAGAGGAAGATTCATCTGCCTCCCTTTGATCGGCTAGCGGGGGTTAAAGGGAGGCGATTAACGCTGTTAAAAAAATATGATGCCAAGTACTAAACGTATGCACAGCACTTTAGGAGCCCAGGGCTTGCGTGCAGCTCGCTCGGTGTTGGGCCGGCTCCAGCTCCAGGGTCTGCCTGGAGGAGTTAATGGTCCTCAAAAGCTCCCCAGAGCGGGGTCGGGCAGCCTGGCGTGTCCCCCAGGGGTGTCCCCGAGTGGTTTCGGTGCGTAGGGGTGGGCAGCCTCCTGGCTGAGGGCATGGGGCATCTCCAGGTGCGGTGGCAGGGGAAGGTGGGCTTCTATGGGGGATGAGCACTTGTAGGGAGGAGGTTCTGGGGAGAGAGAGGTGGAGTCCAAGGAAGGCAAGGCTCGGTGGATAGACCGGTTTGGCATTCCGAAGTGGGGATCGCTTGGGAGGACGTGCATGGTGTGGGCGCATCCACTGGCCCTGCCGGTGCTGCTTCCTTGGCCATCCCAGGAGCTGGATGGGGCACGAACACGAGGAGGAACTTCTTTCCTGTGAGGGCAGCAGAGCACTGGCACAGGCTGCCCAGAGAGGTTGTGGAGTCTCCCACTCTGCAGCCATTCCAAACCCGCCTGGATGCTATCCTGTGCAACTTGCTGTAGGTGACCCTGCTCTGGCAGGGGGGTTGGACTAGATGATCTCCAGAGGTCCCTTCCAACCCTGACCATTCTGGGATTCTGTGATTAATTGAAACGAACGGAGACCTCTGTGCATTCCTGGCGTTTTAAGCATTGGACCCCCTCTTCAATGCTCCCCTGGAGTTACCCAACGGTACCAAAAGGGCTGAAGAGATGTTAAGAGGGCAGCTTGGGCACCCTCCTGCCCTTGGAACACCTTCGAGTCAAGGCTGGAATGAGCATTTATCTAACTACTCTTAAAAGCACCCGAGGCTGGTGGTCCCCTGCCTCCTGGGTGCTGCCCTTGGGCGTTACATGGGCTTCACAGAAGATGGAACGAAGCCACGCATCTGCCTGAGCCAAGCAACCAGCACACCTCATGGGATGGAGGGACGCCTACGGCTGGGGGTGCCCAGGTCCCAGGCGTGCCAGGCATCGGTACCCGCAGGGATCGACGAGATGATGGGGGTCTACCAGGGTGGGGGATTCATCCCTCAGACCGCTGCCACCACCGCCGTGCCCCTTGCCAGCCACTTCCCCAGCGCTGCCCTCCGCGGGAGGGCCAGCAGTTCTTTATTGTGCCAAAGATAACGCTTCGTTTACTCTTCAAGGAGCATCTCTTCCCCGGCGGCACGGGGTCGGGAGGGCTGGGGACTGGTGTTGGCCCTGTCCCTGCTGCTGGGACAGCCCTGGGCTGGCTGGGGGCAGGACTGAGCTTGCTTTGCCTTCCCCTGCCCGAAAAGTTTTTTTTCTCCAGTGTTCATCCCCCTATGTGCCATTACCTCGGAGGCATTGAATGAAAACCAAATCTTCCCCCCCCCCCCCCCCCAAAAAAAAAACCCAAAAGGGGCTCTAATGTCTCCAGGGCGCAGTGTATGTGCGTGCACGCTCTCTCCTTCCTCCCAAATTCTCAGCTGCAGCCTTCCCCCTTCGGTGCTGTCCTGGGCATTAGTGCTTTTCTTGCGTTAGGAATATTTGCGGTGGTTCCTTGCGATACCTCGGAGGAGAGCTGCGTCTCAGGACCGGCCGACCCCCTTCGCACCCTGCGCCCGGGATCCCCGGGGATTTCTTTTTTTTTGGGGGGGGGGGGGGGGGGAAACCAGGTATGGGGGCAAGGGGGCTGCGCTGCAGGTGCTAACCCCTGCCTCGAACCGAGAGCGGTGGGTGAGATTAATTAAAGTGAGGTGCGATTAAACCTTCCCCTGCTCCTTGCCCCGCGCCGCATTGTAGATGCTCTGCGGTGGTGATGCTGAGGGTCCGGGACCCGGCACTGGGTATTTATTCCAACCTGAGGTTGGGTTGCTTCTCGCCGCGCAGACGCCGCCGTGCGTGGAAAGCTGCGGCGTGGGGATGATGTCATGTCGCGACGGCCCGGCTGCCGGCGGCGATTCGGCCCTGTCTTCGGGAGGAGAGGGTCTGTCTGGTCCCACCTGCATCCTCCTGGACCGGGCGGACGCCCCAAGTCATTCCTGTGATGTAACCCTTGTCCAGTGTTACCATGATGTATAAAGTTTTGTACATACGAGATTCAGAGCTTTTTAACTTTTAATATTTATTAATTTTGTTGGGTTCTTTTTTTTTTTTTTTTTGAACTCTAACATAATGTAAAGAATAAATAAAATAAATAAATCCACATCGAAATCTTTCTGTCGATTTTGAGACGATTTTTTTTTTTGGTTGTTTTTCCTCTTAAATAAGACAAAGACCCAGCAAAACCCACTGACGTATAAATTTATGGCTTTATGGCACAACGTGCTTGTTCCTGGGGCGCGGGATAATGTTGGGATCACTGGACCGGCCATCCCTGCTGCTGCGAAGGGCTGCGGGTGCGGGATGACTGGTGACGAACTGGGAATCTTCCTAGGAAAAAACCCTCCATGGGGTTTAATCATGCTGTGGGTCTGGGGTGAGGACCTCCCCTGGGTACGTGGTCCCGGAGGGCACCATGCTCTGACAACCGATGCCATCGTCAGGTGACAAATAAAGAGCGGTAAAACCGGGGCCGGGCTGAAGCCGCAGAACAAACGGCAGTGCAGGCAGCGATGCCCAACTCTGGGGTGCGTTTCGGCAGCCGCCCCGTGTCCCCTGTGCGTGGCGGGCAGGGAGGAGCGATGCCGAGCACCGGCTACCCATTGCTGCTCGCTGGGGGAGGTTTAGGCAAGGGTTTGGTTTTCTTTGGCAAGCCCTTCACTCAAGGCTGGGCGCTGCCTCGGTCGCTCCATCCCCGAAGAAGCAGCACGGTGGTGGGTGAAGAGTGTCCTCCTTGCTGGGTGGGTGTGCCGCCTTGCTCCATCGCTGGTGGCCGTGGCTCCTCGGCAATGAGCGAGGGCAGGAGCGGATCTCCAGCTCAGACCATGTCCCTCAAGCTCGGGCAGAGCCCGTCCTCCCACAGCTCAGGGGCACACGGTGGCAGAGAGGTGCAGGCGGAGATGCTCGATGAAGTCCGCTTGGGACTGCGGCAGGACGCGGTCAATGACGGAGGTGGGCATCCAGCCCTTTGGGAGAGAAAACATCTCAAATTTGGTCCCCCTGGGTCAAAGAGAGTTTGGGGGGTGCCCGTCCTTAGGGGAGGAGGGTGCATTTGCACGCGGGGGTGTGCACCCCTCGCTGTCCCACCCCAAGTCTCGCGGTGGCACTTGCCTTCAGGTCCATGCTGAGGAGCCAGGTGAAGCGGGTACGGCTGGGGTCCCCCGCCAGCGGCTGCAGGACGATGCAGCTCAGCCGGGACTCAGCCCTGCGGTGGCCAAAATAAAAAAGAAGGATGGGAAGGAGATCCCAGAGCAAACGCAACGGGGAGGTAGCTCTTGGTGGCCATCCCTTGCCATGCCCGGCTGCAGCGGTGGTGTCCCCCACCGTAGGGACATGATACCCCATGACGGTCACTTTTGGGGTGGGACGGGACACTTTACCTGATGCACCCTTCCTGCGATGGTGGCGGCTCGATGTGGGTGGCCGTTCCCACCAGGTAGATGGTCGTCTCCCTCTTCCAGCGGTGCCGCACGCTGACAAAGTCCCGCTGGCCCACCAGGTTGCCCAGGCTGGGAGCGGTGACTTCGTGCGTCACCAGCGTGTCCGTCCCGACGCGCTGCAGCACCTACCAGAGCGAGGACTGAGCTGGGGATGAGGTTCCTTGTGGGCTGCCCTTCTCGGGAACATCCCTGCCACCCCCTTACTCCTGCCCTGGGGGGACGTTAAGCCCCCTTGGGGACAGCAGCGTGGGGTGGCAGCATGAGCAGAGAAGCAGCAGGGAGGTGGGGGCTTGGGGCTGGCACCTGGGGATAATTAAATCCCAACCCCCTGCGAGCTATTAAGGGGGAAAGTGGGTAATTTTTGCAGCCTTTTTTTAAGCTGGGATGGGACTCTCTCTGTGCTATTTCTTTTTCTGAAGGGATGGGGATGGGGATGAGGATGGGGATGGGGATGAGGATGAGGATGAGGACGGGGACGGGGACGGGGACGTGGACGTGGTAGCAATAGATAAGCAGGAGCTGGGGAGCTTCTGAGCCAGCCCAGTTGAGATGGGGGGGGGGCAGCTGCCTTAGGGATCCACTGTGATTTGGGAGCTGAGAAATAAGGCAAATACTAAAAAAAAAGCCCAAGACAGCTCATAAGCTTCCTGGGGGTGCCCCCGCAGCGTGATATATTTGGGTTTTGCCTCTTTTTTTTTTTTTTTTTGAGCTGTCTGATTCCCCTGAACATTTTCTCGCCCAACATTGAAGTCTGAGCAATGTCAGGGTCCCCCAGTGCGGAAAAACCTCCATAAACAAGCGCTGTACGGAAAAGAGAGCTTGGGAATGAGATGTTTCTCAACGCCACACCAGCAAAGCACATCATCTCTCCTTGCTCTTGCAGGAGGGCAGAATTAGCTTTAATCCCTCAGCGATCTTAAAAGCCTCAGTAAAGAAGAATTATTTTTTTTTTTTTTTTGGATGGCGTCTGCCCGCCATGGCATTGCTCGCCGCCTGCGGCGCGTTCCCTCCCCACCTTACCTTCACCCGGCTGAGGGCTGGGTTCCACCGGGGCATTTGCTCCATCCTCTCGAAGAGCTCCTGGTGCAGCCGCCCCACGGGCACGGTCAGGACCGCCTCTGCCCGAAACACTTTGCCCATCCCAGGGAAGGATGTGCTGGACACGGTGGTCCCGGTGTCCTGGGAGAGCGGAGAGCCTGCGTCAACCCCCAGACACCACCGAGAGGCACCAGCTATGGCCTGAAGCGCCTTGCTAATAAATCATCCCAGTCCTCCTTAATTGCCACTCCGGTTACAGTCGAAACTGTAGAATGAACTTTAGAATTGAACTTTAGTCGAAACTTTAGACTGAACATTAGGAAAGACTTTTTCACAGAAAGAGTGGTCGGGCATTGGAATAGACTGCCCAGGGAGGTGGTTGAGTCACCATCCCGGGATGTGTTTAAGAGACTTTTAGATGTGGTGTTGGGGAATATGGTGTAGGGTGGATGGTTGGGCTCGATGATCCCAAGGGTCTCTTCCAACCTAGACAATTCTATGATTCTATGATTCTATGAAAGCAGTTATATCTAAATCACGCTGCTATGATCGCTTTTTTGGTTGGTTGTTTTTTTTTTTTTTTTTTTAAGTTCCTGTCTAAATTAAACAATTTAGCAAACAGCTTAATGGACGAACGCCATAAATAACAACACCGTCGCAATCTGTTGGGGGTTTTCCTGCAGAAACGCTCCTGGCTTTCCCCAGGAAACACAGATATCTGAGTTCCCCCTTCCAAGCCGTCTATTTACCGCGCACATTTGCTTGCGAACGCGCTTAACGAAGGCAAACGAGGAAACCCTCTTTGCCGGGCGGGCTTTCTCGTGGCGCGTCTCCCGACCCCCAAACCAGGACAGCCCATAGGAGCAGGAGGGCTAGGAGAAGAGAATCTCCCCAGCCTTGTTTTTCCTCGGAAAAGCTCCCTGAGGGCTTTTCCGGCTTTACCGGCATCGTTTCTGCCTGCCAGCCGGCGTGCTGCTGCAGGATGCTCAGGGCTCGCTGCAGGGCCGTTTCTCCCTGGGTGATGTAGGAGAGGTCCACACTGGAGAGCCGCCTGGAGCTGACATCTCCATCAGGTTCTGGGCTTGTGGCTGCGGGAGCAAAGCAGAGCGATGTGGAAAACTCCCTCCCCGCTCCCAGATCTGCCCGCCCGAATTGGCTGTGGGTACAGAGGCGGAAACGGAGCCGGAGCAGAGAGGGTTTTGCTGACCCAAAGTCTCAGCTCTTGCCACGCGACTGGTTCCCCTCTCGGGTTTGGCGCGGAAAACTTTGCTCTCAGGAGCATCCCTGGCGTTCGTTCGCCGTCTCTGCGCTGGCTGCTTGGAAAGCTTTCTGAGATTGCTTTCCAAATCCATTCCCAGTAACACTGTGCTACAAATTGCGCGCTGCTTGGGTGTTATTAACATCGCCCAGGCAGCCTTCGGGCTAAGCCACGCTTCAAAAAAACCAACCAACCAAACAGATTAATTTGCCAATTTTCAAGTGTTTAGGTAAGTGGTGGAACTCGAGGCACAGCAGACGTGCAACAAAAGACCGATAAGTGACCGTGACCTCTGCTGAAAGCTTTGGCTGCCTGTAGGGTGAGCTAACGCAATTTACCTTCCCAGAATCCCAGGGTCTCCCCCGCTGACTCAATTTGCCATCGGTACGGGGAACGCTTTTAAGCTACCAGAGAGCTGCAGACCGACCCGGCAGCGAGAAGGCAATTAACTCTGTCCCCCGAAATAAGGTCCAAATTGTGTATGGAGAGGGCTGCGTTTCAGTGCACATCCCTTCCATCCCTTGTTAGAAGGGGGTTGTGAGCAGGGCTAGGAACCGTGGTGGTACCCAAGCACCCGGGCTGAGCTTACCTGTCTCCTTCCCCGTCAGCCTCTGAATATATCGAGGAATTTTGGAAGGCGGGTGATGGGATCCTCTCGCCACCAGCCCTCTCACGTCCTTCTGTATTGCCGCAACGGCGGTTATCTTCAAGCCTAGGGGAGGAACGCAAGGGGTTTTGGTGAGCACGGAGCATGCGAGGGAGACGCCGTGGTGGCCCGCATCTCCGCTGGGAGTTCATTTGCAGCGAAGACCAAGACGATGACACAACGCAGGAAGAAAATAGGTGTATAGATGGTCCAGGGAAGCACCTCCCAAGGGGACACCCATCAGATGCACGCATAGCACCTCCTTTAGTCTTCTCTGCCTGTTTTTCCCGAGGATGGGGGGGAAGGCGAGCGGTGCTTACCGGGCAGGCGGCGGAGGTGGTCGTGGGCGATGCCGCAGCACAGCTTGAGGGTGGCCGGCAGCATGGTGCGGGAGCAGGGCTGCCTCTGGGAGCGCACCGCATCCCGGCCTGCCTTTATAGCCCGCCTGAAGGACGGCACCTGATGATAGCACCAGGCCGCCAGATATCAGCCGGGAATAAGGAGTACTCGAGGACAAGGCAAGCGAGAGGAGGAGCCGGAGGGAAAGGCCACGCTTCCCTCTGGATGAGCGGTCCCTGCCTTTCCTGAATGAACGCGTCCCCAGGGCACGGCCGAGACGGGATGCTTTAGTGGTCCCCAGTGCCGCCTGATTGAGGACGGTGGTGGCAAACCCAAGCTGGTGCGGGCAACTGGTGGCACGTGCATGGAAGGAAGGGTGGGGTGGGAGATGAGGGCAGCGTGGCTTTGCCCTCAGGGAGCGTGGAAGCTGCTATTAAAGCCGTGCTGGTGGAAAACGGTGCTTCTGCCTACGGAAATTGATAGAAGTTGTGGTAATCGCTGCTGTTGTTAACTCCTCAAGCAACTCCTTGCTTTTCTCTTTCCTACTTTACCCCCTCCTAATGGTCCCCTGCAGACCTGTGCTGTTTGCAGTGGTGGTGGGACCCCTACATCTTTTGGCATGCAGTTATTCAATCCTTCCCTGGTGCTTTTAGGGGCCCCTCTTAAAAGGTTAAACGCAAAACCAACTAGGTCACTCCTCAAAATACAGCGCCGCCGCGTTCCTCTGGCTCTTTGCAGTACCCGCTTTTTCAAGCGCTTTGGAAATCCCGCTTGATTTTGACCATGGAAAGGCTCTTCCACCCGTACGCACCCAAAGGGTCGGATGCTTCCGTTTCACTTAGCGTCGCTACGGCTGGCTTTACCTTCGCTCTCTGCGGCTGCAACTCCTCAAATATTTGGGCGAGGAGGCCAGGAGGGATCTGGGGCTTTAAAAGGGATAGGGGGGACTTCGAAGCTTGCAATCCGGTGCGGTTGCGGCCAGCGGGTGTTCTTGCTGGGATGGGGACAGCCCTCCTGCGGCTGCCGTGCCAGCGCTGCGGGCACCTGCCCGCGGACCCCCCGTTCCCTGACAGCTCTGGGGGTGTCGTAGCAGCGATGGAGACAGTCTGGTGAATCTATACGGCGTTGCACGTCGCTTTAAATAAGTGTATTATTAGGAGTGGAGTCGCAAGAGAGATGCCCGTGGATGGTTTTTGGGCACGGCAGAATAACTGCGGCGGAAGGTAATTGGGTAAGTAGGAGAAAGCTGTGATAGGAAACGACTGTTTTCACCCAAAGCTGATGGAGTTAAGTATGGTTATTTACTCTTACTCTCTCAGGGGTGGAGCGGGGGGAGCAGTTTCCTGGGAAAACTTCAGCTTTTCCCCCCCCCATGGGTTTTGGCCCTGCCGTGCCGGAGGGCTTTATCCCAGACCTGGGGACTTATCGGCTCAGTTCAGCCACTTTCCAGTGACTAACCAGCCCGGCCCTGAGCTTTTTCCCCCCACCCCGGGTTTTTCCTGCAGGGATAACCCCATGGCACAGCCGCTGTGGCTTGCACAGCTGTGCCCCGTTGCAGCTTCACAGCTTTCTCCCTCCGTTCCTGATTGCGGGGCAGGTTACAACAGCAGCCCCCTGCCCGCTGCTGCTCCTGGGATGCTCCGCTGCTTATTTCCAGCCAGCTCCGAGGTGACTTCTTAGGCCGGTGGCACCCAGATAAGCACCTGTGAGCACATCCTATGCTTGCAGGAAAGCTTCGCAGGTGATGTGTATGGCCCAAAGCGGCCGCAAGCTCTGCGGAGGGGCTTGGGAGATGCGCTGTAGCTTAACCGCAGCTCTGTGGGAGATATTGGCTATTGCCACACCTCTCCGTTCGACGCTTCTTCGGTGAGTTGCAAACCGCTTTTTCTGGATTTTTTTTTTCATGGCGCCTAGGGAGTGAGCGGGGCCCAGGAGTTAGAAAATTCAACACCTTTTTTTTTTTTTTTTTTTTTTTTTTTGCCAGCTGCCAAGGAAGGAGAGAGGGGTGGATGATGAGATCCACCCCAGGGCTTTGAACGCGCACCTCCGCCGGCTCCCAGGGAGAGCCGGTCCCTGCTGGTGGTCCATCCTCTCACCCACGTCCCCCGCGCTTTTGCGCGCACTTTGTGGTGTGTTTAATTTTGTCTCTGCAGAAAGCCGGAATAGACAGGCGGATAATGTTTTATCGCCCCGCTTGGTGAGCGGTCGGTGTCCGTACGCTCCCCTGAGGGCTGTACGCGTTGTCCTGGCGGTAGAGTGACTTGGAAGGGAAAAGTAAATATCAAAAATTGCCTGTGATGGCAAGCTTGGAGGTCAAGAGAGGATGGCGTTGCCACACCAGACCCCAGCTCAGAGCCGTGAGGGGCTGCCATGGGTCGGCCCTGCTCCATCGCCTGGTGATGCAAAGGTCCCACGACCTTGGGTGCCAGCTTGTGGGACGCCCCTGGGTGCAGGCTGCTGTGCACCCAGCTCCTGCACGGCTGCAGCAGAGCCGTTTTGGCCTGATATCTCCGCTAGGTTTGGCTGCAGCCACTGGAGGTCACTGCTGATCTGCAGCTCCACAAGCAAAGCTGCTTCTGGAGAGGCTGGTAGGAGCCCTGCTCCCAGGGGCTGGCTCTGGCCCGCTCTGCCTCTCGCCCCCTGTGAAATCCCCAGGATTTGCTGGCATGTAGGACCTCCGCTAGAAATGAGATCTGGCACCCCCAGCCCTCTTCTGTCCCCTGCTGCTGGATGCAAGGACCCTTTGGGGATCCATCATTTCCAATTGCACAGCTCCATGTAGGACCTCTGGAGAGGCATGCTGGCCCAGGGAACATAGAATCGTGGAATTGTTTTGGTTGGAAGAAACCTTTAAGATCGTCAAGTCCAACCGTTAACCCAGCACTGCCGAGTTGCCACTAAAGATGTCCCTCAGCACCACATCTACCTGTCTTTTAAACACCTCCAGGGACGGTGACTCCGCCGCTGCCCTGGGCAGCCTGTTCCAATGCTTGACAACCCTTTGGGTGAAGAATTTTTTTCCTAATATCCATCCTAAACCTCCCTTGGTGCAACCTGAGGCCATTTCCTATGTCCTACAGCTCCCAAGTAAACAGCGCTGCCGTATGTGAAACGCAAAGCTTATAACCGGTGCTTTGGGAGGCAAAGGCAGAATTTTAGCAGTGGGCGGTGCCGCGTTCCAGCTCCGTGGGTGCGATGCAGTCAGCGCTGGGGGTTTGGGGCAGGAAGGTCCTATCTAGGAGAGTTTGGAGCCATTGCCAAAGAAATGGGTGATTTTACAGGAGCACCCGTGTCCCTTCACTGTCTTTTGCTGTTTGAGCATCCAACCAGAACCGGGGAAAAAAAAAAAAAAATCTCCAGAAGGGATCTGGGAAACTTTAGGGCTCACTGGCTCAGCAGGAGAGCAAAACTTCCAGCAGGAATGCAAACTGGTAAAATCCCCATTGAAATCTCCTCGCCGTTTCCCAGGGGGCCGGACACACCTTTCCAGCTCCAGTCCCCTCTGGCAGGACAAGTATCATCCTTCGGGACTAGAAGTTCAACAGATTTCGGGTAATGTTGTTGCTCGGCATTTAAGCAAAACCCGGAGTAAAATCTTTTGGGGCTTCCACACCCCCTGAACGTTGACGTCCCCTCGTCTGCAGGTAGAGAGCAAACCTCGCTTACTCGTTTTGGGCAGAAGTGATTTGCTATCTGCTGTAAGAGCTCACCCATCGGCAATATTATCTTCCCCCAACCCCAAGGGCAAAGCGTGGCGTTTTCTGATTTAGCCTGTGCAATGCAAAGCTCAGCTGAATGATAAATCTTGCCTCTGTAAATCCCCTTTGGAGAAGGAGAAGCAATGGAAAAGGTCCTAAATGGCAAGTGAGTGCCCGCTGGCTTGGACTGAGGAGCAAATGCTGAGGCCGAGAAAGGTTTTTGCATCCAAATAGTCCTCAAACATCTGGCAGAGCATCGCAGTTTTGGATGGGGATTAAGACTTGTGCAGGTCCATAGGAAAGGCGGCCTCAGGGCTGGGTGGGCGCGTGCCAGCAGAGGCGATGGAAACTCATCAGCGCGTAAAACGCTCTGAGTCAGCCCAAACCCTGACTATGAGACAAGAGGAATGGGAAATAAGGGGATGCTCCCTGGGGAAAGGGTGAAGATGGGGAGCCAGCGGGACTCGGGGCTGCTATCGGCTGCTCTGCAGAGAGCTGAGCAGCACACAAAGGGCGATACGGGCTCCCTCCTCCCACGGTCACACCGCGATCCTCCTGTTCAGACCCGAGGGCAAGTCCCGGGGCAATCACCCTCCGCGTCCTTGGGGCCCCGCTCTGAGCCAGACCGCTCTGTAATCAGCAGAGCCTTGGTGCAGGGGAAGCCCTGATTTCGAGCCAAGTCTTGGATGGCCTCCACCACCTTCGCAGAAGTTGGCAGGAGAGGGACAAGGCAGCATCTTCGACCCCATGGGAACCTTCTTGCAGGGCTGCCGTCATCCCTAACCGTGCTTTGGGGGTTTCTGGTGGCAGCGGTAGCCCTCGTGTCCCCGTCTTGCAGCCCTGATGGGGCATTTAGCTACGCATCCCTGGGGCACCCTAAATAGGGACCTAGAAAGCAGGTCCCTTGGGGAGCGTGGCTTTATTTAAAGGTGGCTTTGGCCATGCCGTTGTTGCTGGAAGCGCCTGTGCTATGGGAGTTGCTCTCCTCCTCTCTCTTCTTCCCGGCTACAAAAAGTTAAGAGTCAGGCAGAGGAAAATATAAAAATACACGGCGTTTATTTCTGCACATAACCAAAGCGCTTGCAATTAGTGTCTCCAGATGGAAAACCAGACAAGTTTTTTCCTCCCAAATCAGGAGATTCAGTGCTATGTTGTCAGGCTCATAATTTTATTTTTTTTTTTTAAAAAAAGCTCAACGTCCTTTTTTCCTAAAAAGCATGTTTCCTCATACAAAAAAAAAAAAAAATATTTCAAAGGCACATTCTTATCAGGAAGGAATGAAGAAATGCTCCTTTTTCCTTGCGAGCCTCACTCCAGCGCTGGAGAGGTGTTAGGGTGGTGGTGGCCGATAACAATCCAACTTGAGAGGAGAATGCAAAACAGAAGAACAATATTTACTTGAAGCTAATTGTAATTTTTGCAAAGGGTCACCAAAAGAGACCAAATATCAGCAGAGAAGGGATGCTGTTGTATCTCTTTGTTGCTGGAACGCTGCCTTCCCGCACGTAGGGTTGAGGCAATCTTATCTCCATCTGCTGCCTCGATTGGGAAGAGAAGGGGAACTGCTGTTCAGGCGATAAGGGAGGCCAGAGGCTTCTCCATTAATATGTAAACTTTGGATCAAAAAGGAAGACGAGAGGCTGCAGGCAGGAGCCACCTCTCAATAGATGGGTTTTGAATCTGTGTGCACCGGCAAAAAGCACGTCGAGTATGTGCTGGAAGGAGGAAGGGGATAGGATGGAGCTGTGACTCCGCTACTTAATTTTTCCAGTTTGGGTTGAATAACATCCAGCCTGAAGGATGACTACCTGAAGTAACGGCTTTGTCCAAGCTCTCTCCGATAGATTCTCAAGATTGGAAAGGACCACATCAGTCAAACATGATCTCTTGCCCTCCATGGCAACCAGCATCTGCATTTACCTCATAAGATGGACTGAACCACCGGTAACTCGTTAAAAAAAAAAGAATACCCAAAGGACGGAGAATCTTCCAAACACCTTGGCAGGCTGTGCCCATGGTTTGGAATCATCTGGTTCTCCAGCTGAGCATGGCTGATGTCAGATGCAGCTCTGCATGCCACCCCCGTCACAGTAGTAATTTCTCTACTTCCAGTGTCTTCGCCCCATGATGGGAGTCCCGATAATCCCAAAACACCTTTGGAATCCACTCTTTGCAAACACTAAAAAGCTGCTGGTGGTGTTCTGGGTTTTAGTTACAAGGTGTGTTTTATGACCTCAGATGATTCTTGCAGCCCTGCCTGTCTTAGAGGGGGGGGAAAAAACATGGAAAAATTCAAGTGCAGGAAGCAGTCGCTGAGGATCAGCATCACGAGGGGATACGTGGAGCTGAGCTGAGCTGCTTTAATGCCTTGGAGACACCAATGTCTCTTCCCTTTTTCTTTCAGTCGGTCCCTGCTCGAGTTCCCCCATCTCCTTCCAGCCTCCCCCAGCAGCTGGTGGGTCTCCAGTATTTTTCCACCTTTTGACGCTCCATCTTTGTGACAATTCCCCCTGTTTCAAGATGAGGATTGAGACTGCTGGTCCGTGCTCTTTAGAAGGGTCTCCTGCAATTTGCTATGCTCTCCCCTGCTCTGTTTTAACTTTGCCTTCATTTATACAATTTTTGGGAAAGCTCTGTGGGCTGCCTTGCTCCTTTTTTTTTTTTTTTTTTGTTCCAACTGTGAATTTGACCCCCACTGCAATACAAGCTGGTGTCACCCTTGTTGCCTGATGTGGCACTAGCCACATCCCTGGCACCAGCATGCAAATTCCCCCCAGGAGCAAGAGGATGGCACCAAGCTGAGCTGCCTTCCTCTGCAAATAAATGCAAACACCTTCAATTAATCCCGAAAGAACATACCGTAATTGGCAACAGGTTATGCAGCAGTTTTGTCTTCCTTCTCCGCCTGTGTCCCTGAGGATTATCCTGGGGTGAACATCTCTGTGGTTGCACTTTAAAAATAATTTAAGGACCCCACACCTCCTCCAGAAATATATATATATATATTTTTTTTTTTTTTTTTTTTTTTTCATGTTCCTGGACTCTTCTGGCAACTGCAAAACTGTGTTAAAGGAGGAGGCTCGTTCACTCCCTCCATGGGGAACTCCCTCCCTTCTGGCTGCAGATGTGCTCCCTCCTGACTGCTTTGATAAACGGGGAGAAAACATGGCATTTTGAGGGTATATGCTTGCAGAAGGGTTTCTTGGGCTCCGAGAAACTCATTCGTTTGCAAAAGAAGGCTGTTTCTTCCACAAGGACCAGTTTGGCTTCCAGCAAGCCCTTCCCCGCGAAGGGGAAGAGTTCAGGCGGGGGAAATCTCAGCCTTTGGGGTGGGGAGAGTTCCTCGTGTGGTCTCTTCTGGCGCCCTCGTTGCAGCATTTTTCTTATTAAAAGATGGTTGTGGAGGAGTTGGGCAGAGCCCTTGATGGCTCATGTTGGGTTCACAGAGGACTGAGGTGTGTGGCAGGAGAGGGGGCAGTTATCCAGTCCCAAATTGCTCTGACTCCCCTACTTTTCTCCTGCTGTCAGCAGGAGGTTGCAGACCTTGGAGTTGGCCCAGTGCAAGGCAAACTCTCGCCCGGGGACAGTGCCTTGCCGGCCTTTTCGAGTGGTGCTGCTCTGGCTCCCGGCAGACTTGGAAACTGCGAAGACTTCTCTGTGGGACAAGGTGACAGCAAAACGGTCAGGAGGTTGTGGTGGTGCTGGACCTCATCCTCCTCCCCAACCAGCATATTCACCATCTCCTGATGGTCAAGGCATGGTCCTCCTACCCATGTCATCATGAACTTGCGGTGTCCTTCCCCCATCTCTACTGGTTTCGATCCACCCCGCTCAATAAGAGCACAACCCTTAATTCCCTCCTCTTCCCAAGAAGTCCTCCTTTATCTTAAGGACATCATGATGCGTCTACAGTATCTGGCTGTATCCAGAGACTACCTGTATGGGACCTGCTCCTCTCTCAGCTGCAGGCACATGAGCACTGGGCTGCCAGAAAACCTCAGCATGGTGTCAAAGTGGATTGAGGTCTCCACCTCCGTCTGGCTTCTCAGGGTGGCTTGGAGAAAAGGGGCATCTAGTTCTGCCTGGAAATCAATGGCGAGGCTTCCCCTGAGAGAGAGCACCACATGGGTTGGTCATCGAGCAACGGCCCTGCGCTGGGCACCATGCACTGGCAACACACAACCCCATAAGCATCTTAATTTTAGGCCTGGCCATGGAAAAAGAGTGTGTAACCACCACCCACCAGACTCCTACCCAACGTGTCTACCAGGAAGGGCTGGACCCAGCAGGAGGACAGTAGAGGGCTGTGGAAAGCCAGGCTAAGGTGGAGCATTCTTCGTGCTGGGTGCTGAGCCCCCAGGGGTACCCCCCACTCCCAGAGCCAAGCAGTTTCCCACCCACTGACCTCGTGTTGATGCTGGTTTTCAGCTCCTGCTCCCAAATGCTCACGTCCATGTCGGCTGAAATGTCAAGCCCCAGCCCACCCTGAAGTTTGACAGTCACTTGGAGGCCAGACTGCAGAGGAATGACCTGGAAGACGGAGAAGGCAAAACTTGCTGTGACCAGACACTGCTCCTGGCTGCGCGGCTGATACCGGCAGCGATTCATGGCTGCTGGGACTGCCTATCCCAACCCCTCAGCTGGGCTTGCATGGGAGGAACTCGAGCCACGTGTGTCCTGTGCAGAGCCAGCCATCCTGCTGTTTTACCAACCCCAAGAGACATCTGACAGTGCCACGTTGCTCTCAGATCTTTATCTGCAGTGAGTAACATACCTAAAATCCACTGGCTCGTGCTATGACATTCACTAGGATTTGGCGTGAAGGCAGGTCACCCCTCATCCAGTACCTGGTGATGGTCCATCAGCAGGAGGTTCCCTTTGACTACGCTTGTGGGTTCTCCACTGCTTAACAGGACCTTGGCCATTAAGTCTGTATATCCCTGGAAGAAGACGATCGGCCGCAACTGAACATCGAAGAAGATGGCAGACATCCCGGCCATGAGCTCTGGCTCCTCTTCCCCTTCCAGGATATTTTCTCCCAGCATCGACTCCATTCCTTGTGCTTCAATGGTGACCTAAAACACAGAAGTGGAGACGTGCAAGCTGCACGGAGCAAAGCTGGAGGGTACATTTCATGCCCCGCAATGCTATTTGAGTTGCTATACTTGTCCAACCCTTTGAAGCATAAGGACGGTGATGGGGTGAGCTGGATGGGGCATCCAAACTATCCTTGAACACCGTGCAGCAGCAGTGTCACATCCCCTGGTTTTGGGGGGTGGAGGGGGCTCTCTTCTTCAGAGCAGATCTGTCTGGCCTCACGTTGGTGATGGGGGATGTGCCTTTATGTATTTTTGATACGGTGCGCACTGAGCGCAGAGGTGAGGTCAAGCACCATAAGGAGGTTCAGAGGGGACGCAGATAGGGCAGTGGCACCACTGGGTTGGTGTTGTCAACCCCCCTTCCCCCCTACATGCCCCCCGGCCACTCTGCCAGCAGCACACCTGAGCTGCGTGAAGCCACTGGCCGTGGCTAAGCAGTGAGAAGTCAGAGACGCTCTTCCTCAGCAATCCACCCTCCAAAAACAGCAGGTCCAGCCCGAAGGTGGAAAGCAGATCCTGGGTGACTGAAAGGCAGAGGAACACCCGTAAGCATCCCCGGGCAGTGCCTGGCACATATCTTTTTTTTTTTTTTTTTTTTTTTTTTTTTTTTTGGAAATGAGTCACCGAAGGGTGGTGAACTGTAAATGCTCTGAGAGCAGCAGCAGGGGATGAAGGCTGAGAAGAAGACACAGAGCCCGCAGGCGGGATGTGCAAGGGTGGAATCCTGGCATGCGCATCTCCTGTGCCCGGTGCCACCAAGTCAGCGCTCAGCAGGACGGGGCGGTTTCTTAAAAGAGCTCATGCAGATTGATGGAGGGAATTGGGAGGTTACTGGGTACGTCTAAAAGCAGGATCCTGAGAGCTCCTTGGTAACTTGTAAGCCTCCTCAACACAGCTAGTCCTGTAGAGCTGTCCCATCTATGGTCAGGATGGTTGACCTACACAGATTTCGTATGTTAGCCATTAAATACCTGATCAAGCTAATTTATTCAGAGGAGAAAGCTTCTCTGCACTATCTCCTTCCATTCTTGCCACAATCAAAGGATTTAGCAGCGCAATGCTTTTCTTCCAGGTGTTGGCTATCTTGCCTCCACCTACTCCCTGCAAGGCCGGACTGAGCTAATTTGAAGAAGGACAGAAACGAGAGCCGTGGGGCGAAGATTTAAGCAGATATTTAAAAAGCGTCGATTGCTGCAGCATCTCTGAAGTCTGATGATTTTTATCTCAGTACAAGGACTCTTCTCTTTGAAGAGCTTATTAAAAATTCCTAAGGAACTGAGGATCGGAGCTAATATCTTGGCTTATTGGGGGGGAAAAAGCATAGAAACTCCCACCTACAATCTACCACTAGTTTCACCTCCAGCTGAAGTTCCTCTTTCAAATTAGCAGGGTTTGGGAAAAGTATGTGGCCCCACAGCCCAACCCTTCTGCTGTAGGGGTGTCAGAGAACGGTATATGTATCTCAGGTGATGGCAACCAGCCAGCCCCAGTTGGTGCTGGGGGACATGCTCAGAAACCTCACACTGATATTTTGGGGGCATTTTTATGAAGCTCAGGCCTCTTGTGAAAGCTGCCTTTCCCCACCAGCCCATCCTTTAGCCACTTGAGGGGACCATGGGATGAACATCCTCCAAGGTGTCACCTGTCAGAGGTCCTGAGAAAGAAGAGGAGACGCCAGCTTTCGAGAAGTAGTTGTAATTATTTATCCGTGGGTCTCTCATGATGTCTTTCATCATCTTCCTGGAAGCAAGAGGGAAAAGGTATGTCAGCACTGGGGAGGGAGGAAGGAAGGGAAAATGTCAGTAGGCATTATAGAAGGCTGTACAAAGAAGGAAATTTAAATTTCTAAACTATTTCTCTCAGTTGCCTGAAGAAGGGGGGGGGGGGGGGGGAAGGCAACGAGCAGACACGGGCTACCCTGGAATTTCCCTCTCCTCCGGTTTATTAGGACAAACCAGTCAGATATTTTTTCCCAGCTTTTGCTTAGCTCTGAAAAACGTTAGCGCTGGGTTCGTTTTGTGCAGACGGGGAGATTAACGCTGTTACAAATTGTGCGCTGCCCTGCCGGCCGCAGCTTTGGCCTCCAAGGTCTCTGCCGAAGCCACGAGCCTGGGTCCCGCTGCCACAGGGGCAGGACCGGGAGGGACGCCGGGTTTTGGCTGGCTGGGTGGCATCTGCATGAGTAGCCCTGCTCTTTTCTTCCCCTGCCCGCAGCTGGGACTTTCCAGGCAGCCCCAACGCCATCTCTAAGATGCTTTGAAGGCACGCTGGGTCAAACGCCACAGCGGGAGTGTGGAGGAAGAGGAAAAAAGTGATGTAGAGCTCAGGGGAAAAACGCAACTGTCCCTTCTGGACCCACCTTGCTGGGTGGTGGTCACCACGTAGGCTGTTCTGAACCTTCAGCAGCAGAAACGTTGCCGTCTCCGTCTCCATCTCGATGGTGGCCAGCAGGATGTTGATGACATCCATGGGCGAGGGCTCGTTATCAAGGAGCATTTTGGCAGCGGCCAGGCGACAGGTCTTTTCGTAGCTCTTCCTCTTCTCGTGGAAAATCCTCCTCATGGCTCGCTTCACCTGATGGAAGAGGGCAATGAAAATGGGTGTGATGTGGGTGATGATGTGCAAATGGTGGCTCCGTTTGCACCCTGACAGCTTGGTTTTGGATGGGAAGAGAAGCACCAAACCTCGGCAGCTTCATTTCGTACCTTGCCAGAGATGTGTCGAGCAGGGAATCGCTGCAGGGCAGAAACGGCTGCAGTGGTGACAGCGGTGGGACCCTCCTCGGCGTAGTCCAGGAGGGTGGGGATGGTTTCAGGCAGCGCCGCATTCCCCAGGGCCAGCAGGTAAATGACCACCTCGGATTCCTCCTTGGCACCTCTGAGCCCCGCAAGGATGGTTTCCACCCCATGCTCCACCTCCTGCTCAAGGTTTGCAGGAGAGAAGAAGCGAAGGAGAATAAAGGGAGGGACAGGGGACATTTTGGGCACTGGCGGCGGAGGAACGGGTGGCGAAAAAGCCAAGCGCGGGGGTTTGCAGAGGACCCACCTGCAGCCCACACAGCTCCTGCTGGCACAGCTTGCCAACCAGAGAGCCCACGGCAACTATCCCCGTCTCCCAGACCTCGGGGGCCAGCTGCTTCCCATCCAGCTTGTCCTGGCCACCAGGAGAAGGGTATTACGGAACAGGGGAAAAAATAAAAAAAAAATGGGGAAAAAGACAAAGAAGGAGTATGTTTTACCTATTATCTGAAAGCGTTTACCAAAAAAAAAAGTAAGGAAAAACTAGTTCTTACCTGCCATGAAGGAGGCAATGCATAGTTTAATTGGATAAAATGCCGATTTTTCACAGTGGCTTTTAATTAAGCTTTTATTATCTGTAATGCACTGACATAAAGCGCTTTCTGCTGAATGCTTTTCCTCCGAGGAGCATCTACTCCCATTGCCAGTGTCCCATTAAAAGCACATAAAATAATCCCATAAGCAGGAAGACTTTTCTACAGAAAACATATTTTCTACAAAAACATATTTTCTTTTTTCCAGGAAAATACGCTTGCTGAATTACCCTCCTGGCTGAAATGGGGTGAGTGTCCATCTCTGGACTTGGGGAGGGAGAGAAATGTCTGTACTTACTAACACCAGGCGGAGAAGCTCTCCTGAAGGTCGGGGAGAGAACGCTGCCGCGTAGAGAAACTTCTCCAGCAGGGACTTGGGCTCCTTGCCGAAATCCAGAAAGTCTGAGAGCGCCGCCAAGGATGCCACCGACTGTGCCGCCACCGCCGCCTCCACAACGAAAGGGCTGGAGCAAGAAGAGGGAGGTCATCAGTGGCATGACTGGTAGAGCTGGAGAAGAAATGAGGTACCCTGTGCAGCTTGTCATCCCCCTTTTTCTTCTCCATGCTTTTCTCCTGCTTTAAAACTCATGGGAGCTTCAGTTCATGGGATAAAAAGACCACCTAGAGGGTGGGCTCTTGCTCTGAACTTGCCCGTGCCTAGGTATTTCACTGCGGAGAGGCCCTATGCCAACAAGGCATGGATGCTATGGCCATGGGTGGATGGTCTGTCAACAACAGACCTCCAACGACATTTGCAGAAAGCCTTGCTGGACCATTTGCTCCGCTCCAAAGCCAGCAAAAAACCCACCCCAAACCACCAACAACAAAAAAGCCATGCAGTATTTCTAGACAATAGGCATTAAGAAAAAACAGAGCACATCTGAACTAGTCAGGACAGTTGCCTGGACCAGGTATGGTGTATGGACCACCACCAAACAGCCCTAGTTGCCAGAGCCGGGAATGTAGGTTCATGCCAGGATTCTACGTGTGGAGAAAGCCAATTTTTGGCAAGACAGCTTCCGGGAGTCTCACAGCATCTCTTCAGGTGCTCTCCTCAGCAGCTGCAGGACGTCTCTCTTCTTGGCACTGCGCAGCATCTGGACAAACTTCTGGAACCGCCACGTGGTTGCCACCTTCGAGGTGTCCACTTTGACTCTCTGGTTATCAAAAGCCTTCAGGTAGGCTCTCAGCTGCAAAGATGAAGCTCGTTAAGTGGAATTTAGCCTCTTTTCCACCTGATCCTGCATCATGGGTTAGAGTTTATATTTGAGAAATATTTAGGAGTGGGAGGGGTCAGGCAGTTGCCTGCAGGCATCTACTGAAGCCTCTCACCCCCACCGCAGAGGACTTGTGCTGAAGCCTAAATGCCCCAATTTGTGGTATGTGCCAGGAAAAGAGCAGGAAAAACTCTGAGCATCACCGGTACCCGAAAGTCGTTGCAATTCCAGATTTCCAGCCTGGAGGACTTGAGAAGGCAGAAATAACCCCTCCTTTGTCCTCACCAGCCTGACCTGCAGTGGAAATGCTTCCTGACCTCAGACCCGCGATGAGTTTAACCCAGCTGGATCTGCCAGCCATGCACCAGTTGACTTCACCCACCACAGAAACCCCCTATGTCTGGTGGGAAAGAAGGGGTCCTTCCACCACGGGTAGCAGTGTTAAACACTGTTTAGGAGAGGTGACAGAAGCTGCTGCTCCACAGTGCTCCTGGGGCCGCATCTTGCCTCAACAGCAGTAACCAGCCCCCTCCACCACTGTGGTTTAACCCCAAATCCTACAGTGCTCTCCTGCCTGCCCAGCTCGGTGGGAGAGCATGTAGCAAGTTTTGGGGGTGGGTAGCGTCACTGACCGATGGGCAGCGGGTGCAGACCCTCCTGAAGGGCAGGCTGGCTATGCCCAGGGGCTGGTGCCGTCCTTCTGTCCTTGCCAGCACATCCTCAAGACTTTGGCCAGCCACCTCTGCTGGGCCGAGCATTGGAGGAGACACTAGCTGGAGCTGCTGCCTGTGGAAGGAGAAGACTTTGGGAAGCGCTTTGTCATTTATGCCCTCCTTGGCTCAGAGGCTGGTTGGGTTCATGCAGGTTTGGAGAAGGAGGAGATGCGGGGTGTCAAAAGGTGTCTGGTGTTCCCTCCATGCTGTGGCCAGGTGACACACCCCGTCCTCCTTGCTGCCAACACTTTAACTCCAACAGATGCACCTTCATCCCATGCTGAGCTGCCCGATTCAGGCAGCGGGTACCGGGGCACCACTCACCTTGAACTGATTTTGATGCTGGTGGTGGACCTCAGAGCTGGAGACACCACATGGCTTTCCTCTGCCAGCACCAACTGGAGGTGGTTGTCTTTCACCACATACTGGCTTCTGCTGGTGGGCTGCCACTGGACTCCAAAAATCTTGAAAAAGGAAAAGCAAAGAGAGGTGGTGCAACCTTTTCTCTCCTCTCCTCTCCCCAGGAGACTTCTCTCCTCTCTATTAGCAGCAAATGAGCTTTCCAGTCCACAAAGTTGCCTGCTTCGCTTGCAAAATGTAGGAAAGGAAAATCCAGAAGTGCCCAGCCTCTTCCCAGGTGTGGGAGAAGGCAGCACCAGGTGAGGACCACGGGGTGGGGAAGCTCTTGCCTGTGGCTGATATGGGGAGATGGACTGGTGACACCACGCGGACTTTCTCTTTCATTACAAGCTGGTGTCAACCGGGCCCTGCCACAGAAGGAAAGGGCAGCAGAGGGAGGAGGGAGATGTTCCTGCCTGGCATGGGTGATGCCTGGAGACTGCAAACTGGAAATAGACGTCTCCGAAAGCATTACTCTTTCTTCAGGTCCATCTGACAACGCTAGCTCCATAGCTGCCCCAACACAGCTGCGTGGCGTGGGAAGAGGTATGGCCCTCGATGCCCGACGAGCATCAGGAAGGACGTTCTCCAAGTGCAAGAGAGAGCTAAGCAACAGCAATTTCCACCGAGCTCGTGCCAAAGAAAATGCTCAGCTTCCTTGCTGTGTTCTGTGGTGACCTTGGGGAAGCTCTCTGCCTTTTTTCCTTCCGAAAGAAATGACGCATTTACTGGATTCACCTTTGCCTTGTCTCCCTGCCCTGGGGAGGGGAGCGCCGGTCATGCCAGGAGATGTTATGGGAGCAGCTGGGCTTGCACGTGGTGGGCCTTGGGGAAGGGGAAGAGCTGAACCATGTGCAAGTGGTGGTTTTTGACAGCAAATGGCATGCATAATATTATTATCGCTGTTTTAATAGAGCTTTTTTTTATCCATAGGCTTTGCCTTTTACAGAGCTGGGCAGCATCGATATCTTGCTGTCACAGCTATGGATACAGGCAAGGTCCAGGGAGCTGCTTCCATCCAGACGGCAGGCTGGTGGGAAAACCTTATTGCCAAAAATGTGCTATGCAGGGTTCGTTACCTTCTTGGGTAAGTTTGCCATGATTCATACCCCAGAAAGCTTTTATTATATGAACACTCAGCGTCTGACTGCTATGTGTCCAGACCCCCACCAAAGCCTGTGCGGTCTCTCTGCAGAGATGTCCATTTCTATATTGAATTCAGTACTCTCTCTATATATTTTAAAACCCCATCAATTTTAATCATGGCAGGTCTAACTGCATCAAGACACACAGAGCTTCATCTGTTTGTGTCAGGGCTGAACGTGGGCTACTGCTTTAAATGAAACAAGCAGCGGTCTTTGGTCCTGTCCCCTGTCAACCTAATCCCCAATCCAATGAGTCTGAGGTCTAGAGAACATTCCTGCATCTCCACCTTCCCCAGCAGGATTAGCTAACAGGTCAGAAGTGATAACAAGGATGGGGATGGAATGACTCAGGACATCTTTTCTGCTCCTACCCACCTCAAAACCACACGGTCCTCCTGAGGTATGTTGCTGCATCCCACTTTGGGTATGGGTTTAAGAGCCGGAGCCCCATTCCTGGCTGGTGCAGAAGACTGAAGCCAGCTGGGAATGGGACTCAAAGCCCACCTGCAGGAACAGCCCTGATGTACTTGATGTAAACACCAACATCCCTGGAGGTGTTCAAGGCCAGGTTGGACGGGGCTTTGAGCAACCTGGTCTAACGGGAGGTGTCCCTGCCTGTGGCAGGGGGGGTTAGAACGAGATGATCTTCAAGGTCCCTTCCAACCTAAACCATTCTATGACTCTAAGTTGAGCCCACCACCATGAGAGCAATAGACTTGCTTTGTTTATGGAGGTGAATCCGGAGTTCGGCTTTGCACAGCTGAGGAGATCTTTTGTCTTTGTGACGGAATAGTTGGACACAGTGTACGTGACTTGGCAGCTCCCAGAGACGTCCTCCTGAAACACAAACGTAAGTGACCACGGTTAAGGCTGATAGGCTTCGATCAAGCCTAAATAAAATGATCTGTGTAGAGGACAGAGGCAAGGATGAACTAATAAATAGAAAAATCATCAAAAAGCTAAAAACGGGGCCATATTTGGGGGTGTTGGATAGTTCTAAGTCCATCTGGGCAGGGAAATTGCTTTTGCAAATCAAGGCTAGCGCCAGCAGCAGCAGCTTTGCGCCTGCACTCTGGGTTTTCAGGTTATTTCATGTTGTTCGCAGGTCACTACAGCGTCAGTTTGGCTCGGGAGGGAGGGAGGGAGGGAGGGATTCCCCTGCCGTTTGCCGGCTGCTGGCCGAGCTGGGCAAAGCAAATCTCACTTGGCAGAAAAGTCTTTAGAGTTTTTTGCTCCCCCCCTCCCCTCCCCCCCCCTTTTCCTACTGTCCAGGGAAAGATGATGATTTTGTAAGCGCGCCCATTCCTGAAAATCATGTATGGGTTATTTAATTTTAAATCCTTTGCCTTTCCAATAGTCCCGCTCCTTCACAGCCCAGGGGCAGCTGGAGCAGCAAATCCCACGATGCTGATCCTGAATTTTGGGTCTGCTGCGGCACCGGGGCCGGCTCTCCTGTTGTGGTGTGGTCCTTGGCTTTGGGGCTCTGGCCCCGGCTCTGCACCTACCTCCACCACTGTGCCGGCGTGGGGCTGGAGCTGGAGGAGACCGATGATGCCTCGCTTCAGGTTTGAGATGAGGATGCTTTCTGCTTTGTCCCCGTAGAAGGCTTTGACCTGGGAAGGTAAGAGGTGGTGTCTGGCTGTGGGGACGGCTCCTGGGGGGATGCCTGCGGGCTCTTTGCTGCCTTCCCTGCTGAAAGGCATCACCCCAAGCAACACGCTGTAGATACCTGAGGATTTTTCACAAGGAGGACTGTATCCCTCAATAGTATGAGCTTTGTGGATGGTGGATGCATGCCCACAAAATTCCACCCCCCCCTCAGTTTTCCAAAACCTTAGAGGAGAAGGTCAGAAAGGAGCTTATATCCCATGGTTAGGACTGAAACCCTTTTAATGTGGGATGCTGCAGCTCCAGCCAAGCCTGCAGCCCCTTTGGAGGACGGGGATACATCTAGGGTCTTACTGGACCCTGCGGGAGACCGTATATTCCTAAATTTGCCACTCTGTCTGGTCCCTTGTGCTCTGATATGAAATCGGAGGTGGAGCAGGAGTTCGTATGGGCTTCATAGCTGGGAAAATTTAGGGATGTGGGCAGAAGTGCTCTGTGGGGGGCATGAGCAGGCCCAGGAAGTGTCCATCTGACCTTCCCGCTGCTCCAGGAGATGAACACTGGCTGCTGGAGCTCTGCCCGCGCCTCCTGGCTCAGTGCAATCTCCTCACGGGGACCTCCAGCGCCGTCCTGGCTCTTCTTCTCTTCTGGCTCGTGTTGGGCTTTCAGGTCGTAGATCTATGGGAGCAGAAGACAGCAGAAAGCAATGACCATGCATGTCTGCTGTGCATTCTACCTGCAGGCGATGGCCTCTTGGTCACAGAGGTCATTTTTCAGGTGGCTTGGGCTAGAAAGGGAGGAGGGTATGGATAGATGGCATCGCCGCTCCTGCGGCCGCAATGGCTTTCCCACCTCACGCACCTGCACCTGGAGCAGCTCTTCCCCACCTTGGTCCTTCCAGAGCCGGTGCAGCTGGACCAACGCCTCAGCCCACAGCCGGGTTCCCTGTGGGGATGGTGTGGACGTGTGGTCCACATGGACATCCAGGGAATAGCGGTACTGATACAGCATCCCCGGCTGGAAAGAAAGCGGCTGCAAATCCCCTAAGGAAAGATGAAAAACATTGAAGGTACGCGGTTGCAGACCTCGGTCCCTCTGCTTGTCGCAGCCAGCGTCCTCCATCCTCAAGAGGACGCGCAGGGATGCTTGTGGCCCGCATCACTTTGCCTCCTGGACATGTCATTTTGATGCCAAGCAGTAGGTATAGCTGACTGGGGGAGAACATGAGGAGGGTTTTCATGGGGAATTATTTGTGCCTGTGATTCCAGATTGCATTTCCAGTCCTGCCTTAGGCACGGTGGCCAGAGCAGGGACCCTCCTCGGGGACTTCAGGACTTGTCGAAAGTGCCAGAGAAACACACTTTAATCCTGAAACAAAGTTTCCTGAGCGTGCCCATGGACAGGAGGGATGTTTTGAAGTCTCTCTTCAGCCTGGTGCATTAACTGGAGCAACACTAGCGTTTTTATTTAGGGGAGAAGATAGGCCATATTCTTCATATCGTGTATTTCCCATCGGGGCTGCCAATTCTTAATTAAACCACTGATTTTGTGATGGAGCCAAATGAAGTTGGTGGGGCAAGCTTTAGATCAAAGCTCCTTGCTTTAACCTTATTTATCTAGAATTATTTGGAGTCCCTTCTCTTGGTCATACCCATTGTAGGGGGAAGGGTTGGCTTTGCCATGACATAACCAGTCTAACCTATTTGCTAAAGTCGCTTGAAATTCAGCAAATCCAATGCACTTGCTGGGCTTCTGAAATGTTTTATATTTTTGCCACTTTTGTTACAATAACAAACAAAAGGAATTGATGGAAATCCAGCTCGCTCCCCGGGGCTTTCCTCCCTGAGGCAAGAGACTGAAGAGTCTCTTTATTCCTGCACCATGTGCAGTTTAAAAAGCCCCAACTCTCTGGTTTTCCTCACCCCTCCACCCCAGGAAGGACTTCCACAGACCCCCCAAAATTTCTCTGCCTTGGGAGATGCTCAGCCCGTTTGCAACAACTCTTCCCTCCCCGGCCGGAGACTGGGGAGATGTTGCATTATGATGAGCCCAGAGAGGCTCTTTGTGTACCAGGATGAGCATCCCGCCTCTCGGGGTACCCGGACCCGCTTGTGTGTCCCTGGACCCGAAGCAGCCCGAAGCGTCTTACCTTTTGCTGTGTTCATGAAGGAAAAACAAAGCAGGCAAACGTATCCCGAAACTGCCTGTGGATTCATGGTGGGCTCTGGGAGCCAGGCGGGAGCCGGGGAAGGAAAGGGGGGTGGGAGAGGGACCGGACAACAAAAGTGGGCAAGATTTGCAGCGTCAGGCGGTGGGGCCCGACCTTCTCTCTATCCCCGCCTTACACACCCAAGGAAAAGCAAATAATTAAACTTCTGTACCAACCCCCAACAGCCACGGAAGGTTTGGAAATCAGCTGAGGTTTGCCAAAGACCGACAGGAGGGGAAGGAAAGCTTCAAAAAAAGAGCTTCCAGAAGCATCACCGGCTGGAGAAATTGCCAGTTTGCCTTGATATTGGGAGGGGATTGCTCAAAAAGCTGCTCGGTCCCGTGGGGAACCATCTCTTCCCACCAGAAGGGAAAGGGAGAGAAATGGTTGCTTTTAAAAGAAATGACCCAGAAGGGGGAAGGGGGGAAACTGCTTTTCCATCCTTTTAGTTAGAGACTGGGATTTGCAGCCCGGAGGCTCAAGTTACTTAAAGGGCCAGGCTGGAGAGGGATGGGGAGAGCCCTCCGATGGGTCAGACCATGAACACCGTTCGTTACCCCCCAAAAAGGGCATGGGAAAGGGTTTAGGAGATGGGTGCTTTGCTGCTTGTGCCCCATACAGCCTGCTAACCCCTAAACCATGACACCCACCAACAGGGCATTTTTTTTTTTTTCCTGTGCCTGAGCTCTCTGATTTGCTGAGTTTAATTGGTTCCTAAAGGCACCGCGAAGGGCCAAAGTCCCTACGAGGTGGTGACGGAACGGCTTAGGGACTTGCGAAGTCTTTTTGCCAAAAAAGAGAGGAGAGAGCGGGGCGCATCTCACCCTTCTAGTACAGGGATCTGAGAGGCAGTAATGTCATTATGGAAGCGAACTTAATATTGCAGCAGGACCAAAACCCAATGGGTTTGGTGTTACAGCATTTTCAAGGGCACATCTTCCAGCTCTGCATCACCACTGGGCTTTTGGGCCACTACTGTGACATGAAAAGCAGGGCAGATCCAGCTGGGGAAAGTCCAGCTGTAGGTTTCCCATACGTGGTGTCTCCACTTGGTCTTCTGATGGTCTTTATGGATGAATATTCCACATTTAGATTGAAGCCTTTTTTCCTTTTTATTACAGTCTGTCTTGGTGGTCTGTCAGCTTTTCATTCAACAGTTTCCTTTTGAGTGATGACCATTAGGGCTATGCTTGAGCCGGCTGCTCGAGATGTACCCACAGGATGACACCATTAGCTGGAAGGGTCAGCCAGCATCAGCAGCTCCTCCTGGGATGTATGGACCTGGGGGGACTTCTGCTCTGCCAGCATGCACTGAGGGAGCAAAGCCCACAGGGGAGGGATGGAATTCTGGCCGAACACAGAAAGCTTTAGCCTGGGTGGGGAAAAACGAACTATTTCCAAGAACAAAGTAGCCATTGAGGATCTAAGTCCCGAAAATTAGGTCCCAGCGTGTTTGCTGGTTGCAGCTAAACACACTACCTGGAGAGGAAAGGCAAACAGAAATAGCTTGTGAAAAAGACCCTGCTGATAAAGGAGGCCTCAAACTGGAACTGAACTTTGCCAGGTTTGCTTATTTAGACTTGGCTGCTGAGTCCTTCCAGGACCGGGCTGTGGGAAGCCAACAAGCTGCAACCTGCTTTTCCTGTAGGCAGCTCCGGACTGCCAATTTCTATCCACCGGGAAGTTTGAGAGGTGAAAACCGTGCGATAGTCACTCGGCAGAGTTTTCCCAGCGGTCCCAAGGAAGGGAGTTTATCCGCCGCCTGTGCTACCGGTGATGAGCTGCTGAGCTCCCACTCAAAATCTGCACGGGAGGTGTCTTGTTGTCGTTTCTTGATCTCCTCTGTTATAATCTCAGCCTGGCGCCAAGGCAGCAGTGGGCAGGTAAAGCAGTCATGTGGAAAGTCACCAGGGATGGGATTTATCTCTAGGTTCCTAAATCAGGTGTCTGGACTAAACCAACCACCCTGGAGCCTTCTAAAGGCAGAGGAAAAGAGCGAGGTGTCTTCGGAGGATGCCATGTGCTGCTTATCTTGGGCACTGCCTTATGGTGACGTTAATCTCCCTCTGATGGTATTTATTTAACTCCATCAATTATGTAGGAAATTTAATACCTGGCTCAGACTTTGATGTGGAACTTTGAAGCGAATCCCTCTCTCCGACTCTCTGATGTGCGGCTTCACCAGTCGCTGCGACAACTTCGCTGCCTGGAGAGAAGACCGCCCTGGGTTTGTTAGTGCAGGAGGGGAGGTCGGGATGCAGGGTGAGTTGCGGTGCCCACTTTCACTTGGTTTCTCTTCCTCCAGACCCAGTTCTTACTTCTCTCTTTGGGAGAACCGCTGAAAGAGTAAAGCAGAAATCATGTGTTTTACATTCCTGGTGCTGGTCGTGGAAAAAGAAGGGCTGGTGGCTTCTCCCGTTGCTTGGTGTTGCTGTGTTTGTCCACTCCATAGTGACTATAGGATACCGTGGCTGTCGTTCTGTGAGCCCAGCATCACTGCACCGTTACCCACACCCCCTGCTTTCATCCACGTACCGCTCAAGTGATGGGATAAAGGCCAGTCAGCTTTGAATCCACCCCGCAGCTGAACCAAAAAAGAAGGCAAAATAAAGTATTTGTGCTGGATTAACTTCACCAGCATCCCCTGATGCCTCTCTTCCCATGGGCTGGTCCTTCCTCCTACATGGGGGGAGCCCTGGAGCATAGTCTCCCCAGGTTCCCCCTCGGCTCCCTGGACCTGCTAGGCTGGTGGGTGTCCCCATGCTGATCCCTGGAGGCCAGACCCCCTCGTGCACCCCGGTCTCTGCCCTCATTGCCTGCAGCTCATGCTGGAGGTTCCAACAGCCTCAGAATGATGCTCTTTTCAGTAAGAAGAGGGCAAAGTGGAAGCAGAGGGAAGTGCGTTTCCACAGCTGCATTAAAAGCTTTGACAGCAGTGTCACAAGCTGATCTTCTTTTCTGGACCTTCACTTTTAATTTCCGCTCACTTCACATTTAACCAACTTCTGTAAGGCCTCAGGTTTTCTAAGCGTTCTTCCCAAAGCCATCTGGGGCTGTCGTGCTCTCGGAAAGATGCTTTATGAAACTTTGCAAACCTACAGACAGATGCATGGTCCTAAAAACAGTGCTGCTGAAATTTTGGGTGCCCCTCCAGCCCCTCATGTATCACCCAAGGGAAATGTGACCTCCCATTTCCATCTAGGCACAACCTGCTGGTGCAAATCCTCTTCTAATAAATCAAATTAGAGCGCTCAAGGATACCCCTCCATCATTTCACTTTCTTATTTGAGCACTGTGCTGCTGTCTAATTCTAGGTTCCCTTGGAAATGACCTGGTGGCAAGCGTTATAGATCCTTACCGTGCTCGCCAACCCTCATGCTCCAGGTGGTCCTCACCCTGCTGGCCAGCTGCAAGCAGCTGCTGCTAAATGACCATGGGGGAGTTGGGCTGCAGGACCTGGCGCAGCAGCTCTGAAGCCCGTTGGCAGGAGATTGGAGCAGAGAGGGTCAGTGTCACCGTGCCCCAGGGTCAGAGAGGCGCACGGGGACCTCGCCACCCAGGTGTGACATCAAGGTGGACTTTGGCAAAGGGTGGTCAACCTGCCCGGAGGTTGAACTCGCCTAGATGAAAGCAGGATGGAGGCATCGGGGACTGTTGCATCAAAGCCCATCGCCTGCAAGCCCCAACCAGTGGATGTTTTCAGGTACAGATTGTCATAAAAAAAAATCTAGTAGAAATAATGACAGCCAAACACTCCTTACCCAGGGGAATACCAGTACCAGCGGCCAGTGACTACTGTGCTGGGGTCCGAACTGGGGAGATCGTTGTGCTCTTGGCTGGCTGGGGAGTTCCCAGCTGCTGTTCCCAGTATCTGACCACCCTGGGGCGGATGGGAGGGTGGAAGGGAAGATTTCCTAAGGGCTCTGTTCCTTTCCCGTTTTTTTGCATGTGATCTTTAGTTACACACCCGCTCCAGCCTCTTCTTATTCAGGAGATTTTAGGAAAGAGCTGGAAGCAAGTAGAAAAAAAAACCCTCACCGATAAAATATGCAGATAACCCAGAAGGGGAAGTGGGAGATAATGAAGAATACATAACAGCCCCCCCGAGGGTAAATCTTTGGTGACTCAGTGGAAAAGAGCAAAGGATGCAGGCTGCACCTCCGGAGCAGGGGAAGAGTCATTCTCCTGAGGGACACGATGGCTGCTGCTAACCCGGACATCCCGCAGCAGGTCCCCTTAGCAGAGAGGATGATTCACGGTGGAGCAAATTGCAGAGGGAATCCAGGGATGCTCCGTCCCTCCGTAACCTCAAAGCCAGAGGGATGGCTTTGCTGGGAGACATTCAGCTACCCAGGAAAAATTCTTCAGCTCCGCTAAACACGGCAGATGATGTGATATAATAACCTATAGTTGCTTTACATCCCACCCAGTGGCACTCATATTTTCTACTGTGGACCAGAAGCTTATGAAAACAGGGTTACTGTCTGTCTGTCCGTCTGTCACAGCCACCTCAGCTCCAGCTCCTGTTGCCCAACCACTCTGATCTCTTTTCCTTACCACAAACTTTTGCTGCTGGAAGGAGAGGACAGCTTGCTCTCCACTGAGCACCATGTCACGCTTTATTCCTCATTTGCAGAGGTTTCTCCTTCCAGCTTCTGCTTGAGACCCTTCACTCCTGCCCCATATCAGCTTCTCCATGCCCCATGGTCCTCCGTGCTCTTCCCCTGTGGTCCTCCTTGCCTTTTGTCTGCAGCCACTGATAAACCCTGATCCATCTTCACCGCTTCACCTCTCCGAGGTGTTGGAGTCAGGACCGTGTCAGCTCAGCTGGGTGCTGAGGCGGGACTGGGCTTGTGATTCAAGAAGGGGAAAACGGCTGTGTCAAACCGGTTCTTGGCTTGGCTCGAGCCCCTTCATTTTTGTTGCTGGAGGCATTGGGTTGGAGTGGTGGAGGCAGGTTCCAGCGCTGCAGGGAAGGGGTTCGCAGAGCTCCAGAGACTACGAGTTTTGTTCAGGATAATGGGATGCAGGTTGCACGGGCTCAAGGTTTGGGACGGGAAAGCTCAAAGCTTGGGTTGGGGAGCAGGATTCCTCCAGCTGCGCCTTTCACCCTGAGTGAGGTGCTCTTTTAAACTTCCCTTTTCCCAAGGAGATTCCCAACAACCCTCAAAGTCCTGAAACCACCCCAAAACCCAGGACTTATAAAAGTGATGGAGCAGCCTCCGACTGAACTGAGTTGATTTTTTTCTCATTTTTGCATCCTCTATTTTTGTGTTCCCTTCTAAGCGACCTTCGCCTGCAAAGTCCCCCATCACACCTCCTGCAGCACCTTCTCCTGCCTTTTCCCCCCTCCCTTTTTGTCATGGCAGCAGTAGAGAAAGCACTGACTCTGCCAACAAGCTCCCTCAGTTCTTCCCTCTGAGATGAGAGAAGAACTGAAGATGCGCGAGCAGTTCCTGCACAACTGTACTGGTGGCGCTCAAAAGTCTCCAAAAGCTTGAGCAGTGAGATGTCCTCTAGTTTTTCACCCTCCTGTCTTTGCATGCTGCCACATCT
Organism: Vanellus vanellus; assembly: GCF_965231255.1. Taxonomy (NCBI): domain Eukaryota; kingdom Metazoa; phylum Chordata; class Aves; order Charadriiformes; family Charadriidae; genus Vanellus; species Vanellus vanellus. Next base: position 37,921,552 of record NC_138912.1, on the reverse strand, counting down.
GCAAGCTGGTGCCACACCAGAGGTGGGACCTGGGGGAGAAGCTCTGTCTGATGCTCTCCCACGGATGGGTGAAACCAAACCTTCACCTTACTAGAGAAAGAGCTGGGTGGAGAACTGGGCTTGCAACAAAATGGTCTGGTGAGGGAAGCGAGGTAGCGAGCAGGCAGGACAGGACCTTCTCTGACTGATGAGCCACCTTTCTCCACTTAATTGGGGTGCTTCTAATCAGGTTGCTTGCAGCAAACCAAGATAAAGGCACAATGAAATTCGATGGTTGTGTTACCTAGTTTAATTTCCATGGTAATTGCACTTGATTGGGAAACAGGCAGGTGACACAGCGGGTCTCAACTGGGGCCACGTGGCCTCTGCTTCTGGCAGAAGGTGGTGGACCTTCACCTGTCACCAGTAGAGACCTTCCCAAGATGCTCTCCCCACTGCGCAGCGGGAGACAAGTGAAACTTCTGAATCATGACATCTTTCTGTGGTTCAGAGCCATTTCAGCTCCAACTGGCAGGAGAAATTACCAGGTGGAGGAAGGGACCTGGTAGCCCCTGATTTTGCCTTTACAGCCACATGTTTCAAATGTAAAGTCCATGCTGTCCCACAGGGTGACCACTCATGGGTTGTTTACTTATGCAGCAGCTGAGCCACCATCCTGCAAAGGTCACCAACAACTTTTAATAGCCAATGCTCAAGTACCTAATGGAGAAGCTGAATTGTCCCTTCCTCATCTAAGCTATTGCCCCTCTAAACGTGCACCGCCTCTCTTCTCCAGGCTGGAGGCTACTCCTCCATGGGAAATCATGGAGATAACAGAGAAACCTAGGAGTGTCTTCTGCAGCCCCTTAGAGCAGACGATGATGCTCTCCTCTAAAAGTGTGCAGCACTTTATTAGAGTGGTCAGAGGTAAATACAGCCACGCAACAGTTTCTAAACATGCATTCAGGTGTGCCTGATGGGTGCTTCCTTAGTGTTTTTCCAGTTCTTGTGCTTATAAAACCGCACAGACTCTCTTCCTTCCTGTTTTAACACAGAGGGAGCCTCCTCTGCAGTGCCTCTTAGATGGGGAGAAGTAGGTATGGTCCAGGTGCCCTGAGGTTATATGAAATGTACTGGCCAGGAGGACACTTAGGGCCAAGTGTGTCCAGTAGAAAGCTGAGGGCACTAACGGCCCTAAGGAGCATCACCTGGGGCCTCCCCCCACATGATGGGCCCAGGAGCCCATTTAAGCTCAGCCTCCAGCTTGGATAAGCTTCTCAGCCCCTGTGCTGTAGCCTTGGTACCTGCTCTGTCTGTCCCATATCTGCTGTTCCTGGATGGACGCAAAGTTATTTCACGCCCTTGCTGTGTTGGAGAGTGCTGATGGAGCCTTTTATGAGGACCCAGCCTCAGATGCTTCCAGATGGACCTCATTGGTGAGGGCACTGCCTGTACTGGGTTGCCCTAGCCCATCCCCCTGTGTTGTATGGGGCCATGGATCCTCCAAGGAGCTGTTATCATTCCCAAAGCATCTGCATCATCCTCCGGCTTCTTCTTGCACAGGTCTCTGAGGTAGGTGGGATGAATCCTGTGACTCTATGCTGCGTGAGGATTTTCTGTTGGGCCAGGTATATTGAGGACCTGAGGTCTGACTCTGCCACATCATTAAAACGCAATGAGATACCAGGAGCAATACTGCACTGACTTACTTTTTTCTACAAGCAAATGGTTTAGGAAATGATGTATATTCCTGCAAAGCAGCCCATCGCCTGCCCTGTGAGCAAGGGCAGGGAATTATCTGACTGGTGCTGGTGTTACCTTTTTAAAAAGCAAGAAATAGTCAAAGAGAGGTGAAAAAACTCAAGCGCGCTCAGGCAGCGACAATAAATATTTGGCTTTGAGAGGTTTGGAGCTATTTTATTTGTGAATCTGTCTTATATTTCCATGCAGCTGTGGGCTTAGACCGGCCCTTTTAAAGATAGCTCATGTGAGTTGAGTCTGGCAGCCAGAACTGTTTTTCAGGCAATTGCTTCCCAGGCTTGCAACCCACCCCTACCCTCTCCCCCCTGCCCCCCATTTTTGTATGGGACTGTCTGCGCGCTTTGTGCTTTATTGTGTGGAGGTTGCTAGGCTGCATTTCTCAGGGCAGCGAGCGAAGCCTGCCTCCTTTTTGTCTTCCTTGTTTCTCCGTCCCGCCGCCTGAAACGGGCTGCGAAACAAACCCCCGGCTCAGCTCCTTGTGAGTTGTTGGTTGCTCACCATAGCTACGTCTCGTGGAGGGGGTTCTCAATCGATGGGGTTGAGGCAGGGAGAGCCCGGGCACAGCAAAGTGGTAGGAGCTGGGTTTACATCTCAATCTGCCGTCTCCCGAGGTCTGATGAGCTGAAGAAAAGACTTCGCTGTGTCCAATGTGCAATGATGTTTTGTGCAATTTTGAGGAAAATAGGGCTGGGATTGACTTAAAGAGGTCTCCTGGCCCATCTCCCTGTGGCTGGCTTTCCCATGATGAATGAATGCCCAGCCTCTTTGTAAAGCTGATGGAGATGTCTCGGTTTCTATAGTGAATTTATCCCAGTGCTTTACTGCTATAAAAATGTCTCATCTTGCTGCAATTTTACCTTATTGCTTCTAACCCCAGCCCCGGTTGACAGGGCAAGTTTTTTCTTTTCTTCTTTATGAGATGAATTTGAAGGTATCCTGGGCTGCAATCCTATTTCTTTCCCTCTCTACACACAGGTCATGTTTTCCAGACCCCTGTTCTTTCCCTACAAACCCTTGGTAACCAGCTGAACTAGAGGGTCCAGTTCCTCAATTAAGGCTCTGGTATTTGCTTTCCCCTCCTACCTTCTGGGAGCTGTGGATAAAGGTCTGGCTTTGAGGAGCCCATCCTGCTCCCTTTGCTCAAGCAATCAATCTTGCTGTTATTTTAATCTCCTTCCGCTGCTCTTGTTTTGGACTTTGGCACTGATGAGGGCTTCCTTAGGCTGGTGCAAAGCACTTGCTGAAATGAAAAAACACCTGGGAAACTTTTCCTTTTTTTTTTTTGAGGTTATAATGCTTTCTCTAAGTCGTTGAGACGTGACCATATTTGTTAAAAACCAACAGTGCAAATGCACGTTCATTTTTCCCCTTCCCAGCTTCTTGTGCTCCATCTTCTCTCTGCATGGTTCATTACTTTGTAATCTCAACAATTGCTAGGGAAACCTTTCTAATCTTGTCAATTGGCAATGCAACTGCTTTTTAATTTAGTTTTAAAATAGGTTTTTAAGTCAGGCTATGCCGACGCTATTGATTTGAATTCTTGATTTAGTAAGCTGCTGCTCAACAAGATCTTTGCTGCTCTTCTTTAATGCCTTTCTCCAAGGGTCAAAGAATAACATTTACAGGGATGGAAGAGGTGCTGCCCAGTAGTTGTTTATAAATGCCAGGTATTAAGCTATTTATTTTTTTTAAAGCCATTCTGTGTAACTTGCATTCAGTGAAATTAAGGCACTGGAATTACTTTGGAAAATGGTCTATTTAAGATAAAGCTGCACTGTAAAGTGTGGACATCCACCTGATGTGGATGGCCAATGTGTCCTTTGATCAATGTGAGGTCAGTCCCCTTATGAAATGTGTCCGGTCTGGGCTAAGCCCAGCAACATAGAGGAAAAGGCACAGGTTGAGCTTCATATGCTGTACGCGTGAAATCCCACTGATGTGCCTGAAGCATAGTCCTCCCCAGCAGCTTTTCTTAAGATAAATTAAAAAAAAAAAGCTAATAGGTGATGCTCAGCACCTGGGATCTAGCTGTGCAACTGCAGAGGGGATGTGAACAAGAGGATTTTTAGAGATGCTCTGAGTGGAAAGGATTTAAGAGAACAGAAATAGATTGGAGCATCACTGGTGTAGTAATTGATATTTTACTCTTCCTCTTTGCCTATTAAAAATATATATATGCACGCATTAACTTTTTAACACAGTGTTTTGGGAGAAACACTGTAGAAGAACCTCCCAATCCTGCTGCTGCTTCCTCTGTTGAATTTTAGTGGCTAGTTTTCTTCACTCACATGCTTTATTCTTGTAATCAGATGGTTTCCTGAGCTAAGGTCCCTTGAAGTGATCAAGCTTTCAGAAAGTCAAGAGCCTTGTTCTGTCTGAGAATATTTTTTTTTGATGGCACAGTGATATGTTTTAGAAAATCTTCAGAGCATTGTGCACCTTCCCAGCTCTGGTGGTCAATTCTTACTCTGATTAATGCCAGGAGAGCAGATTGCTCTTGAGCGAGAGCTGCCAGGAGCCCCTCTGCTTGACTGATGCCTTTCTGCAAATGCTGGGAGTCATTTTGTAGCATCTCGTCTCCGAGACCTAAAGAGGAGATGCAGCCATTGGGCTTGCAGAGGTCGGAGTATCCAGAGGACATGAAAAGCCTCATGTCAGTGGGCATTCAAGTCCTGCTTGTTTTTTTTCAACATACGCGGTATCATCAGCAATGCCTTTGGTTACGTGCTGGGATGTAACTACTAGATTACCTTGCTGAGCATCCCGATGTTGAAAGCAAGATATTCTATTTATCAGTGTAATCGAAGCTGGATGGATACATGAGTAGGGTCTGTGAACAAACACCAAAGTGTCCAGAGAAGCTAATGCTGGGGTCATCTTTCAGTTGCTCCTAATCTCTGCTGCCACCCAAAGCATCACCTTGTCCCGTAGTGAGGATGGAGAACAGTCATGGGTGGTCCTGAGGGTCTCGCTCTTTAACTGGTATTTAAACTGATATTCCTCACACATAAGGAAATCGGGGAGGCTTTCCTGGCTCTGACATGTGGCTCTCGTTACCCATCAAACCACTGCTGTGCTCTGGTGTTGGATGTGGCTCTCGGAAAGCCAGAACTTGCTTGGAATTAAAGTGATGCTTGACAAGCCTCACGTGCAGCTGAAGAATCTCTCATTTCTCTCTTTAGAAGAGAGATGTGAGTTGTGAGGCATTAGGCCAAAGCTCGCTGCATTTTATTTACATTTTTACAATTAAACAAGGGGTTGATAAGATTGACAAGGGAGATACGGTTTAAGAGCTTGTTAGACAGCAACCTCTAAACTCTCTGGGTGATTTAAAGAACAGTAGCGTATGAAGACTCTTTTCCAGTGCAAGATGAGAGTAATCAATAATAACATGCTCACTGACATAAAAGTCGCTTCTTAAAAGCAATTTATCATGCATTGAAATGCGGGAGAGGTGGTGCTTGACAAAGCCCCAGCGGAACGATGGAGAATATTCCTGACTGATTTCTCTTTCTCTTGTTGCGCCAGCAAAGAGCAATCAATCATATTTAAGGAAGTGTTGTTTTTTTTCCTCCGTGATCCCCTGTAGTTTGGGGGGAAGGGAGGGAAACGGTATCCTGGGGCATTAATTATTTAATCCGCACTGCTGCCCTCCTCTACGTGTGAGGTCTGGGTCTTGTGCTGGGGAGGGGGGCCGATATAATTTCTGGGCTGTGTATTGGGACCTGGAGCTTGAGTGCTCGATTTTATTTAGGTTTTTTTTTTTTTTTAGAGGTTAACACTGGAGACTCAGCTCCCTCTATGGTCAAAAGAGGGAGCGACACCTTCCTTCAGGCGGTCTTCCAGTCCAGATCATGCTCTTCCAGAGTTGGGTATTTGCTGTTTTGTAGCTGAAGTCTTCCCTCCTCCTCCTCAAATTGTGGTGTAAATTCCACTCAAGGTGGTAAATCTCTGGAGTGCACGAGCTGTGGATTGAATTGTGTGCTTGGGCCAACGCACCTACTATGGTGTCACAAGAGGTGCAAAAGCATTTCTGAATGAATAAAAAATAAGCAGGACCAGTATGGAGATACCGCTCTCCATTAAAAGACAATAGACCTTGAAATGCCTTCATATTGAACTGAAAATCTGGCCAGAAATGGAGATGTTCAGTGTGTGAGGCACTCTTGCCCCAGGGCCGCTGGAGGTGAGATGAAGCTAATGCAGAAGAACTGCAAGTATGTGATTTTTCTCAGCCAGGAGCCTGGGTGGATTTGCTGCAATTGTGAGGCTGTGGCTGATCCCACTAGAGGAACCCCTCAAAGAATGGCAGAGAGATGCAGAGGTGGGATTTTTAGGTTTGCATCCTCGGTTGCTGAGCACACGCGGGTTTGGAGTCTCTAGATGCCTCTTGGCAGAGCTGTAAGGCATGATGTGGGCAGCAGTTCCTCCTCCCTCGCTTTGGGGGCTGAAATGATAAAGTTCACTTTAGCAGCTTGGTCGCCTCTGAGCTGCTCTCTTGAGAGCAAGAGACACACATCTCTGAAGGCAATGCAGCCCATTCATGGAGGCGAAGATCCTCCTGCTGAACCTTCTCTATCAGCTGCAGATAATGCCGCTTGGGCACTTCAGTGAAGTGGAATAAATCCAGGCTGTGGTTTCAGTGCCACACAGATAGCGATGGGCAGTTCTGGAGTCTTCTCAGGCCAATTCCCATCACAGGGCTGTTGAGAGTAGTTTGCTGTCGTTAGACTTTGGAAGGGGACCATAAGTGCTATTACATGTCTAGGCACCAAATACAGTGGTTGCAGCTGTGGCTGTGTTATAGGAACAGGTCCCTTGTGAGGCTCGGAGATGATACTGATACGCGTGAGCGCGCGCAGATGATGATCAAATACAGTTTCCCAAGTTTTTACTGTTATAACCACGAGGCTGTTAGCTGACTTCCAGGTACCCATCTCGCAATTAGCTTTCTGCGGGGGGGGGGGGGGGGGGAGTTCACCTTGTTGAGGCTCAATTTGCCGTGCAATATGGGACCGTCAATACTTTATCTCCCTGTTACTGAACATTTGGTGTCAGCCTGCGAGGGCAGAGAAACAAATACGGAAATTCTTTGGCCTATAGGTGACATCTGAGAGAATTCTGGCTCTGTCTGGTAAAAAGCACGGCTTTTAATTTCTGCTTGCTTGCCTTGCACAATGCTGGGGTTTCTATGATGAAGGGAGAGGTTATTGCTTCTGCCTCCAGAGTGAAGCTAGAAAGTTTTTTTTTTGTTTGTTTGTTTTTGTGTTTTTCTTTTTTCTTCACTGATAAGAAGCTCAGAAATGGGTGGGAAACCATTGCAACACCGAAAGAGCAAGCTGAAATCGCAAATATTACTACAGCCGCTCTGAAGCCAGGACCCAGGAGGTACTTGTTGCAGTAATCCAAATCCAGTTGGAAAGGTGCCTCTGGCAGGGAGCAGTGCCTCCACCGAGTCCTTGGCAAACAGGATTTTCTCTGAATTCAAACAGCTGCTGCTGGAAAGGTCTTAGAAGCTGCCATAGTTGTGGTCTCATTGTCTGGTAATGGCTGACATTGCTTTCCAGCCTGGACTGAACTTATTCTACTGACAGAGCTGTAAGAAGCTTGTATCCAAGTATTTTAATATTTATTGGGCTAATTCAGTCCAATGGCAAAATTATTGCCATTGCACTGGGAATTGTCACTGTCTTGATTTTACAAGTCTGGCTTATTTTTAAAGCTTATTTTGCAACTCGTGAGAACATCACCTTATGTAATATTGAGCAAAAAACAAACCCAAACCAAAAACTCTGCCACAAACCCCAACATGTTTCTGGAGTGATGCTAGTATGCTGCTTGGATGGCTGACCAAAACCAGCATGCAGCAGGATGTGGTAATTCATGGAATTCATAGAAAGGTTTAGGTTGGAAGGGACCTTGAAGATCATCTCATTCCAACCCCCCTGCCCTGGGCAGGGGCACCTCCCACCAGCCCAGGTTGCTCCAAGCCCTGTCCAACCTGGCCTTGGACACCTCCAGGGATGGGGCAGCCACAGCTTCTCTGGGCAACCTGCGCCAGTGCCTTACCACCCTCACAGGAAAGAATTTCTTCCTCATATCTCATCTCAGTCTGTTAAATGACAGCTGAAAGCGTGAGGATCTCATCCGAACCTTGTCTGATGTGCCTTTGCACGTTGCCTGTGCTGTGCAATTAAACCAAAATGTGACATAGTGATTCCCGAAGTTGTTTTAAGGGCATGGAAAGCATCTCACAGGTGACTTAACCCAGACCTCTGAACTCTTGCAGCTGTGGAAGAAAGTCCAGGGGCAAAACCTGAGCTCTGCCAGCTCCTGGGTGCCCATAACCTGCTCCGCACTGAGACCTGCGAGCTGTGCCATGAGAAGAGGGGTTTGTTAGTTGGACTTCCCCGGTGACTTTTGGGTTCTGTGGATGTTTTTGGGGGCCATTGCTGCCTTGAAAGGGTGATGCTAATAAAGTGGATATGGAAACAAACAACCTCCCTGCTTTGGGTGAAGACCTTCCTGCACGTAGAACATCCTTAACAGAGAGGGGAGCAACGTGGTACCAAAGGGCATCCGAGGCCTGCCTCCTAGCAGCAATATGACCTTTAATTTTTTTGGTACCTCTCAGTGCATGTCTGGAGGCTTTTTTGGGGCAGTAGAGATGGGGCTTGATGGTAAAATCGCATGCAAGTGCACTAGGAAGACTGTGCTTACACTGATGCCGTTTGGTCCATCTTGTCCTTTTGTGCCACTGGTCTTTAATAAATCCAGTGCCTTTGGAAAGACATGTGTGTCTTGAGGAGGGAAATTGTCAGACTTATAGAGATCAGATGGATGCAAAAGCCGACATGAAACCAGGACAAGAACAAGGGCAGAGTCCCAGAGCATTAGTGGGAACAGGAGGGACAGGCTGGGGAGGGCCAGAGGGTGCCACTAGGACATGTCTGGGGTGCTGCAAAGAGGTGTTGCCCCCTAACCGACCCTTCAACACCTCCTCTGTGAGTGCTAACTGGGGCAGGAGGGGGTTTGGTGTCCTTCCAGCGGGACCATCCCCTGGAAAGGATAGCCTAAAGGTTTGTGGTTTTTTTCCATAAACATTGCCAGAAAGGTCTGGTCTGGGAGCGCTGGGGTCGGCACTTGCAAGAAACCCTCAGGCTGGCTGGAAAATGTAGCTAGTGCAATCTGTTACTCAGCATTTTGGATTATTCAAGGAGCTGAACATTTCCTGTTTTCAGCTTGTGGTAAACGGTGTCTAATGCTGATGGCTTGGTACTTGATAGGCTTTTCTTTTTTTTTTTTTTTTTTTTTTTTTTTAATGTTCTGGAAAGGCAACAGAAATGTCTTGTGGGGACCTACATGTAGGGCTGTAAAACTGGGCTGGAAAGGCGGGGGGGGGGGGGGGGGGGGAATAATCCCCTGTATCTGTTTTTCTTCCAGAGAACTGCTGCTCTTTAACTGACTTGCCATTTCCCAATCTTGTGCTGCAGTCGTTAAGCTAAGTCATTTCCGAAGTTTCTAGGGGGAAAATGTTGAAAATGTATTACACTGTGTCCTTTTAACTTCTGTAGTTTATATAAAACCAGAGCTTTGTATTTCTTTCTTAACATATACACAAAATGCATAACATAAATATTTATCTGCAAGTACTCATATTTCAGTGCTTTGAGTAGCTTCTGTCCTGAACAACTTGGGAACAAGAAAAGACATGAGATTTCTTTTAATTCCACCAATTCCAGCATAACTGTCTATAAGACAAGAACCTATGCTGCCTGCCAAATAGGAATGCTGTACCGTTGTTTCGGGAGCTGAGCCCATATGTGCACAATATCAAGTTGCATCAATGAAGATTACAGGCAAGGACTTTGCAAGTGTAGAAAATAGCTACTGTTCTTGATCCTGTTTAGTTGTAAATCAAACAAATCAACTGGAAAATTCCAGGTTAACCAGACAATTTTTTTTTATGTAAATCCATGTTAGGTTTTCATTGTGAGGGCCCTTTGAGCTCATTTATTTTTATATTGCTTTTTAAAAAAAGCCTCTTCCTCCGATTGCTATGAGGGTTTTTTTTCTAGTCCAGGTCCCTCAAAGGTGTATTCATGTGTTTAATTTTATGCACTGTAAATTTTAATTATATTTGTGCTGTATATTCGAGGCTTAGAGCATCTGCTCAAGACCAGACCTGCCGCTGGGGGTCTTCAGGGTAAGCCGGGGGAAGAAAGCTCCTGTTGATGAAAGTCTAAATAACTCCATTTTTATGGAGCAGTCAGGCTGGATATACCTCTGCAACATGTTGCACCCGTGTGCGTACTGACATCGTGTGCGACACGGCAAACAAATTCTTCCAAGGGTGCTGATGCAGTTTTTTTTTTCCCCCTGAGGCAACCCAGGGTTGGCAGCAGCCCGAATCTGGGCTGCCCTTACAGCAGCACCTCGCAGCCGAGTTACGGGTGCCCCGCGTAATTTGGATGGGAGCAGTGTGATCAGAGCACGCTGGGCCGAAACCCATCACGCTCCACCTCTGCGGAATGAGGATTGTGTCTGTAAAAGCATGCATTGGGATCCAATGTGATGGGTTGCCCCCCCCCCCCCCCGCCCCCCAGCAGCTGCTTGGTGGATCTCTGTGGGCTTGCACGTGCTGTGGCCATCTGCCTGACAGGGGTCATGGAGTGGTGGGTGGGAGAAGGGAAGGAAAACGTTCCTCTTCGCCATCAACATCTCTCGTCCTCTGCTCCTCCAAGACTTGGGGGGGGCGCTACCAAAACAGACTGAATGACAGGAGAAGTGTGATTAATATCTCTGTTAACACAGCTTTAACACAGATTTCCATCCAAACATCCACAATGTTAATATCATGGATGTTTGGATGGAAATATGGGTCTTGATCCACCCAAACCACTTGTGGTGAACCCTTCATTTACTTAATTTTGCTGCTTCTGCTTTCTGTTCCTACATTGCGGTCAGATTCTTTTTCTTGAAAGGATTCAGCTAACTACATCACCTTTTTTTTATGAGGTTACCTGCTTAGCTTATAGGCTGCATCTGCTCTGTACGAGTTACGGACGCTTTTGTGGATGTTCAGTGAGTTCTTCGCTTAGGCAGGGGAACGGACAGGAGAAGCCTGAATGGCATCTCCTCTTTGGGCCTTTCACACGCTCCAAACAAGTTAGTGAAACCAGCCAGTGGACTATTTCCATCCCATCTCAAGCCTCAGCTCAAACAACATTAGCAGGCAAGGCATGTGACTTTAATTTTATCGACCCCGCTTTTAGACTTCAGAAGCACATCTTGAAATCAAACAGAACAGCAGCTCTGCGCTCCTGCTGCACAGCTGTGAACTTTGGAGCCTCATGTGAACTTGCTTAGGACCCTTTTCCGGCAGGGTTGGGTGCTGGGGGGGCCGTGTGGGTTCCTCGGTTGTGTGCTCTGGATTCCTGGCCGTGTGGCACAGAGGGCTTAGCCAGTGCAGCGGGGTGGAGGGGAACCCTTGGAGGTCCAGACCTGCTGACTCGACAACTATTCGGCGTGGCTGGCAGCTGCTCGTGAACTTCCCAGCGATGCCTACTGTGGTCTTTAATCAATCGGCAAGGAAGCGTGTGGAAAGGAAATGAGTCTGGGGTGAGACACGAACATGTATGTGGCGATCTATTCTAGCAAGCCAATGTGTTTCTCATTTCCGTCTCCTACGAGCTGTGGCTGGCTGGAGCAGAGACTGTGATTCCCGCCTCTCGCTGAAGGCAGGGAGTGATGTTTCACGTAGGAGCTTATTGTACCTTCCTCGTGTCTGAGAATTACGGCTGGAGGTTTGCTAATGGCTCACCTATTGATTTGTTTCTTAATGGGGTGTTGGTGATACGCTTAGGTAGGCAACATTAAGCTGCTTGCAAACGGCAAATATGAATGATCGCAAGCCCTATGGAATCGGAGAAAGCGATTTGGTCTCTAAAAGAGGCCCCTGGATCTGATGTAGATCAAGAACCTTAAATCTACATTAAATCCTGCTACTTCTCCCCGTCTTTCAAAGGTTAGCCCGTACCTTCTCTTCAGGGCTGCCAGATCTACACAAATAGGGGTTGAATAGGTGAAGCTGTTACCACCTTAAACTACATCAAGAATGCAATATCCCTTTAACACCCTGATCAGAAATATTGAAATCTAGTCTTTCCTCTCTGCCTGGTGAGATTGAGCTACTGGGTTTGCTCCATTCAGAAACTTGTTAAATCCCCTCTTTTCATTACTTTGTGGAAAGAGGAAGAAGCACTCTTCCTTTCATACTCGCCTGCTTTCAGACTTGGCTTTTTGCCTCAGCCCTTCAATGGATTAGTCCTGCCGGATTGGTCTCAATGACATTTTTTTTCGCTTATAAATGTGCAACCTGTAATACCCACACACAGCCCCGCTGGAAGAGAGGGTCTCAGAGCGTTGCAAAACCAGGACTCGCTTGGTTTTGTGTTTTTTTTGTTTTTTTTTTTTTTTTCTTCTCTTTCCAGCCCCTTTTCCAAGACAGCCTTTAAAGGAGGGTGCGAGAGCTCTGACTTTGCATGGACGATGTTGGCAGAGCGGAAGTGTCCAGACCACAGCTTTATGGGGAGAGGTCCTCTTGGCATTGCTGGGAGGCTGCAAGTGCTAAGAGTGCTTATAGATTGGTTTGGGTTGGAAGGGACCTTGAAGATCATCTTGTTCCAACTCCCCTGCCATGGGCAGGCATACCTCCCGCTAGACCAGGTTGCTCAAAGCCCCATCCAACCTGGCCTTGATCCTCCAGCAGACCCATCTGCTTGGCTTTATTCCTCACGCAAGCAGTCTAGCTGTCCTGCTCCTCAGCCCCAGCCCTTCATGGGGACAGCATCAGCAGAGATGGATGGAGAGCAGGGCCAGGAGCTCAGGTGATGGCCGGCTGCTCCTGGGAAAGGCAAGCCCCTTCTCTGCAAGAGCTGCTGCTTTGGCACAGCAACAACACTAATCTTGCCGCCTGCAAGGAGAAACCAAGGTACTTTCATTTCTTCAGTGGCAAAAGTAATTTCTGCCTGGGCTGCAGAGGAGCTGTGAGATGGACCAGAGAAAAATCGAAACCCTGGTTCAAATGAACATGGAAAAACCCAATCTCCATGGAGCAAGTCTCCCAGTTTCGAGAGAATTTTTTAAACTCGGACATAAAGCTGTGAAGAAGCCATGGTCCGTTGTTGTAATGCGCTTTGGAGAAGCGGCTCTGGCTTTTGAGGCTTGTAAGTTGTTATTCCTCTAAAGGAAAAGCTGTTGCAGAACCTCGGTGCTCTCACGGCTACAAATCATAGAACGGTTTAGGTTCGAAAGGACCTTGAAGATCATAGAGTTTCAACCTCCCTGCTGTAGACAGGGACACCTCCAACTAGACCAGGTTGCCCAAGACCACGTCCAGCCTGGCCTTGAACATCTCCAGGGATGGGGCCTCAACAACCTCTCTGGGCAACCTGTTCCAGTGCCTCACCACCCTCAAAGGGAAAAATTTCTTCCTAATGTTTAATCTCAACTTGTCCTCTTCCAGTTTAAAGCCAGTCCCCCTTGTCCTATCGCTACATACCTGAGTAAAAAGTCCTTCCCCAGATCTCCTGTAGGCCCCCTTTAGGTACTGGAGGGCTGCATAAGATCTCCCCAGAGCCTTCTCTTCTCCAGGCTGGACACCCCCAACTCTCTCAGCCTCTCCTCATAGGAGAGGTGCTCCAGCCCTTGGATCATCCTCATGGCTCTCCTCTGGACATGCTTCCAGCGGGTCCATGTCCTCCTTATGCTGGGGACTCCAGAGCTGGATGCAGTACTCCAGGTGGGGTCTCATGAGAGTGGAGTAGAGGGGCAGAATCCCCTCCTTTGACCTGCTGGCCACACTTCTTCTGATGCAGCCCAGGATACGGTTGGCCTTCTGGGCTGCGGTCGCACACTGCTGGCTCATGTTGAGCTTCTCATCAATCTGCACACTCAGGTCCTTCTCCTCAGGGCTGCTCTCCAGCCGTTCCCCGATGAGTCTGTATTTGTGCTTGGGATTGCCCTGAGCCAGATGTAGGACCTTGCACTTGGCCTTGTTGAACTGCATGAGGTTGGCTTGGGCCCACCTCTCCAGCCTGTCCAGGTCCCTCTGGATGGCGATGTTCTTCCAGTTCTCAGCCTAAATGGGGTTCAGGGCCAACCTGCATCCATTTGTTCTCGTGTGACCACTGTCCTCACACTCAAATGGATCTTCCTCCCCAGCATGTCTCTTCCTCCCACATTTGGGTATTTATAGTGAGGCACTGTGTTCCTCTCTATGTGTGCTTTTAGCCAGGTCAAACAAACCAAGCTCTTGGTTTCTTGGCATTATGCAAAGGTGTGCGTGAAGATTAGCAAGGCTTGCAGTGATGCAGCCTAAGAGGCTTTTTTTCCAGGGATGAAGGAACAAATAAGATTTCCTCTCACCTCCTTGAGCAAAATGCTGCTTAGACATAAATGTTTTTTTTTTTTGAAGGATATTTTCCAAGTGGCAACACTTTTTTTTTTTTTTCTGGGAGTTTGGGGGCCTCAGTGCTTATTGCTGAGTACTTTGGGGTTTTTTTTTGGTTTTTTTTTGTTTGTTTGTTTGTTTTGGGTTTTCTGATTAAAAAAAAAAAACAACCTCTTCCAGGGTTGTTTCAGATGCTTTCTTGCTTGGCAAGCGCACGGGAAGAAGACCTACTTTGTGAGACTGATAGTGGGTTAGTAACAGATCTGTTTGTTCTCTTTTCTGCTAAAAAGGACATCTGATATCTAGGAATACTTCTAAAAACAATCCCATGAGGGCAGTTTTCTTGAGCTAAAAGTGCTATCTGGCGACTTATGTAAGATGCCATCTTCTGCGAGGAGACAGCTTGGATGGCACAGTGACAGCCAACCAAAACAGTTACGGCTTGTAATGCAGCACAGAGTTAAATATTTGTACTAACAACAAATGCCAAGAGCTGATACTAGTACACCCATTTCAAAACACTGTAAAAACAAAAGCACAGGAGGTTAAATGCAATCATTTCAAAAGCCACACCTGAATCTGTGTGAGCAAACGTACACAGATCTACATGTTTTAAAACCAAGATGTGTTTGGAGTGACTAACCAGAAATCTTCAGTTGGTTTAAATCATAGAATGGTTAGAGTTGGAAGGGACCATAAAGATCATCTCATTCCACCAGAGTAGAGGAGGAGAATCACCTCCCTTGACCTTGCTGGTCATGCTGCTTTAATGCAGCCCAGGATGCAGTTGACTCTCTGGGCTGCGAGTGTACACTGCTGGCTCATGTCCAGCTTCTCATCCACCAACATCCTCAAGTCCTTTTCTCCTCAGGGCTGCTCTCAATCCGTTCTCCACCTAGCCTGGATTTGTGTTTGGGATTGTCCTGACCCACGTGCAGGACCTTTCACATTATTGAGTCTGAATGTCTTGATCAATTTGGAAGCTTGCACCAAAAGGTACACCTCAAACATACTTTATTATGGATACAATCAATATCAAATAAAATTGCAGGTTTTGGTTCAACTCTGGCAAAGACACCAATGACGCTTTAATAACCGGTTTGAGTGTGGGCTTCAGATTCTGCTCTCCAAGAGTTCCTGTGTAAGCCCAGGTGAAGATGGGCACCTTGCTCCTGGTACCATCTCTAAAGAAAGTGGTCACAGGGGAGGGAGGGCAGTTGGTCAAGGTAATGTGGCAGAGGCAGCCCCCTGTGACATGCTGATCTGTGCGTTAATTTTTGGTCAAATGCTACTGTGGAGAGGGAGGTGCTGATCTCCCTGGGATCCAGTGACAGGACATGTAGGAATGGTTCAAAGCTGCACCAGGGGAGGTTCAGACTGGACATGAGGAAGCATTTCTTCACCAAGAAGGTGGTCAGACACTGGAATAGGCTTCCTAGAGATGTGGTCAATGCCCCAAGCCTGTCAGTGTTTAAGAGGCATTTGGACAATGCCCTTAATAACATGCTTTAACTTTTGGTCAGGCAGTTGGACTAAGTGATCGTTGTAGGTCCCTTCTGACTGGAACTGCTCTATAATGGGATTTTTTTTTTCTTTCTCTGAACTTGCATCCTACCAGTTAAACCCCCTGCACACCCTTTGGAGGTTTGCCAGCTGGTGTTTGACTCTGCTTATAGGAGGTCAGTCCCAAACTATATTCTGCTTGTGGCTAGAAACCTGGCACCCAACGTTTGTTTCGTTGGGGTCATGCTTGATTCACTTGGAACAGTTTAATGCTGTATATTGACTGGTAGCTCCTGCCATACATAACAAAAACGCCTTCTGAAAAATGTGGGCAGACTGTGTAACTAACAAATGGGTGGTAAAAACAGACGTATGGGTTAGGAGCAACTGAATGCTGGAATTACCTCTGAATGGGATTCCTCATCGGCTTCAGCTGATCTTGTGCTAACCAAGTATTCCTCACACACAGGGATGACTGTGCTATCACAGCGCTCTTGAAGCAAGGGGGCCTCCTTGTGCTTTGCAGCAGCTAATTAGGACTCAAGCTCTGAGAACTGAAGATGATCAGAGGTGCTGGAGGCCCTCTGCTATGAGGACAGGCTGGGAGAGTTGGGGGTGTTCAGCCTGGAGAAGAGAAGGCTCTGGGGAGACCTTAGAGCCCCTTCCAGTCCCTAAAGGGGCTCCAGGAAAGCTGGGGAGGGACTCTTGATCAGGGCGTGGAGTGACAGGATGAGGGGGAATGGTTTTATACTGGAAGAGGAGAGATTTAGATGAGATATCAGGAAGAAATTCTTGACTGTGAGGGTGGTGAGCCCCTGGCCCAGGTTGCCCCGAGAAGCTGTGGCTGCCCCATCCCTGGAGGTGTTCAAGGCCAGGTTGGACGGGGCTTGGAGCAACCTGGGCTGGGGGGAGATGTCTCTGCCTCAAAGGATATGGGTTGGACAAGGAAATGGATTTGGGTTGGAACTAGATAACCATAGACTGGCTTAGGTTGGAAGGGACCTTAAAGACCAGCTAGTTCCAACCCAAATCCATCCCTTAACCCAATCTATATCTTTTAAGGTCCCTTCTAACCCGCACCATTCCATGAATCCTTGCTCCTTAACTCTCCTGATCGCCATTATCAGGAGCTCCTCTCCCTGAGGAGGTTTCCCAATGCCTCAGACCTGAGGTGGCAACGCCGGACGGGCTTATAAAAACCCTTTTTTGGGGGGGTTATTTTGTGGTGTGGTGTGTGTGTGTGTGTTTTGTTTTTTTTTTTTCTTTTTAACAGATAGACAGCCTTTCCCCCACCAACGCCACACCGCTGACTTTCCCGCCCGTCCGCCCGTGGCGGCAGCGGCCTACAACGGGCCTCCCCCCGCCCCCCGCCGGGCGCGCTCCCGAGCGGCGGCGGGAGCGCGCCCGGCAGGGGGCGCTGTGGCGAGGGCCCGGCGGGGCGGGGCGGGGGGGGGGGGGGGGAGGAGGAGGAGGCGCCGGGTAATCTCGGTGTTGGCGCCGCGGCGGGACCCTGTGAGGAGGAGGAGGAGGGGGAAGAAGAAGGAGACAGCGGCGATGGTGAGCGGTGGGGTGGTGGGTCCCCGTCTCGGCTGGCGGATGGGGCGGGGGTGGGGAACATAAGGGTGTCCCCCCCCCTGGCGCGGCCTGCGCCGGCCCGGTCCTGAGGCGGCGAGGCCGGGGCCTCGTCCGGCGGGGGGGCGAGTGTGGGCCGGGTGCTTTCGGTCGCCCTCTCAGGAACCCCTTGGCCTCGCCCGGCCGCCTGTGGGGGTCCGGGGAGAGGGGGTCCGGTGGGAGGGGGCCGAAGGCCCAAGCTGTGCCCCTAAACGCGATGGACGGGTCCTCCTTGCAGGCCTGCTAGCCTTGCAGTGCTTTCCTTGCCTCCCGCAGGTGTCTAGTTTCAGGGCAGGATGGGTCAGAAATGGTATTTTTTTCGGCTGGCTCTGGGGGGGGTGTGGGGTGTGTGTCAGCGGGGTGAGGGAGAGAAAAATGGTGTGTCCCCCCCCAGTCCCCCGCCCCTT
This sequence comes from Vanellus vanellus, assembly GCF_965231255.1. Lineage (NCBI taxonomy): Eukaryota > Metazoa > Chordata > Aves > Charadriiformes > Charadriidae > Vanellus > Vanellus vanellus. The sequence continues at coordinate 37,903,837 of NC_138912.1, read as the reverse complement.
GCTTCGAGATGCCTGAGGTCTGCTAGAAGTTGTCTGCCTACTAGAGAGCCTGCTTATTTATGTCTTTATTGCTTTTTGTTTTGGCTAGAAGTAGAGAAGCCAACTCTTGAGTCGCACCCGGGATTGCTTGGAATACAGCCGGCTCCGGCATGCAGTGGTAATGGCATGCATTTTCCGAGTCCTCAAACCTGAAAGGGGTTCTAGCTTCCCCCCACCCCCCAGAAAGGTGCCTGAAATCATGGCTGCTACCACGATTGAAAGAGCATCATCTCTGGCTGACTGCCTTTTCCCACTTGGTCACGGGGAGCGGCTGTCCATGCCCAAACACTCAAGTGCCGCTTCATCTTCCCACTCTGGTGTGGAGCTGTGCCCAGCCAGTGTGTCACCACCTCCGTGTGTGGGACAAAGGCAAGGCCCATGGCATGCTTTTCATCTGTCAGTGCACGTACCTAGGGACAGCATCGAGAGCTTGCACGGCTTGTGTTTCAGTTGGTTTCACCTGCCAAAAGTTAGGTCTTTTGGAACTGAGTAAATACTGCGCACCTTGTGCACCGTGTGGTCTAGACTGGCCTGGGGTTTCTGGAAGCATGCTGTGTGGTCAGGCTGTTCTCACCTTAGTCTCTCTGTACCAAGGCTTTTGCAGAGAATACGGTTACTTACTGTGTCTGGAAGACCTATGCAGGTTTGCTATTTTATTCATTAGACTAAACAGCAGCTGTTGTACCGGGTTCCTGGCTTCTGGAAAGCTAAGGAAGTTGGCTGTATACTCGAGCTGAAGCTTGCTCTGGAGCAACACCGATACATAGCATTTTTCCTAAATTGTGGTTTTCCTCTGTAGTCTTTCCCATGACCTTAGGAAAAGGGATTGCGAAGCACTGGAAATTTTCTTACATAGGTGAAGAAAAATCTTGCTCCATTTACTGCACGCTTCCAGCCTACTAAGAGTTTTCCACCCTCTCACTACCCTTAAAAGTCATATATGAATTGCTAACCTGTGTAGGGGAGGGTCTGCCGAGGTGGCACCTTGCTCCTTGCCTTTGATTTCTCCAGTGTGTATTTCCACTGTCTGGTGGTGTTAAGATAAACCTAATCACAGCATTTATTGCGTGCATGTGGTTTGACTGGTGTGGCAGTGATCAAAACCTTGCTATGACTGTCTTGGCAAAAGGGATTCAGTAGAGCCCATTTCTGTGAGTAAGGATTTTGAGGTGCTGCTTGTCTTTTCTGCCAAACACACAGTTCTGGCAATAAAAAGGCATAGTTTCAATCTGACCTCCTCTTGCACCAACTATCTGCCACCACAGACCCTGATGTGCAGTGAGGGTTGTTTTAGAAGGCCTGATCTGGTAGAGTGATGCATTTTTGACCTACAGCTATTCCTCTCGTTCCCTGCGTCCCAGGCAGTCAAAGATACTCCCTTTCAAGTATTAGCAGGCACTCCTTCTGGAGTATTTAGTAGTGAAATCTCTTTGTGTTCTGACTAAATGGCTATGGCCCTTTACCGGTTAGAGTAGTGATAGGGGCTTTAAAGTACATTTTAGTACGGTCCTTGGAGTGCAATGTGTAACTGAGATTTGAATCCTGTCAATTGACGTTGTAGTGGCAGGTGTGTTGGTCTCTTTGCATTGGGCTGTTGTGACTGTGATGTGACTGACTTTCTTCTCTTTTGGAAAGATTTGCATTTCCTAGAAATTTGCAGCTAAAAGTTGCTTGGAAGTCCTTGTGTTCTGAGCATTTCCGTTTCCTTTGCCCCTCCTGGCTTATCAAGGTCCATCCATGCCACGTGTCGGGAAGGGCATGTGATCAGATATCACCAGGGGCCGAAGGGTTTTGTGCATTGGTGTTGATAAGATAGTCTTTGAGGATCCTGTGCTGTGATCAAAGTTGCCCGAGAACAAGGCCCTTAATGTATAATAGCGACATTCAGTTTGTGCTGATACTAGGGGTTTTGTCGGAGGCTTGCATAACCCTCCTAGGAAGCTGTGCCAGGTCTTGGTGCTGCCTTTGTTCGTGGATGCCCGTTGCCAGAACAATTGCCATACTATCGTCTGCTTTCAGACAGCTCCCGCCAAGACTTTATCTTTTAATGCTGCGTGTACCTCTGCATGGCACTGAACTACTAACAAAATGTTTCAAACAAATACCCGTTTTATTCTCCAGAAGGCATGCAGACTGCGTGATCTGCATCTGAGAGGATGCTGAGCGGAGGAATGAACAAATGTGTCCAGATGAGTGCCAGCACACAGGGAACTGAGCACTGCTTTTATCCTATTTATTGTGGATGCTGGGAAAGGACGTTTCCTTGCAGAAACTGCACCTTCTTGGAGCCGGTGACCCACAAGGAGATCTGTAATGGGTTCACGTAGGGCATCTATCAAGTGAATCCTGTCTCTTGTGAGATTTGAGGTCTGTGTTACCTGGAGTGTGCCTAGATGTTTGTGGAAACTTTGCTCTTATAAATTGGTTGCTTTGTAGTGAGCATAGTGAACAGTAGTTAACAATGTCTTCTCTATGTTTTGGGTTAAATGAAATTTGAAATAGCACCTAATTTTGGAGTCCTTTTGGACTGTTGTAAAACTACATGTTTTCTGAGCCTCAAATCAGCCTTTTTCCATGTTGTTTTGATAGCTTTAAGTTCCTTCTCTGCAGTGGAAGCTGGGATGCTGCTGGTTTTACTCTTGAGTTGCTGCTTTGTTTGTTTTTGTGCTGAACCTATAATTAGCTATTGTCTAGCCACTCCCCTTGAACTCTCAGGGCTGGTGGGATAGTACATACACTGTGTATGGCAAAAAGAAAAATAATTTGCCATCCCTCTGGAAAAGAAGAAAAAGGTTTCAGTATGGCAGCGGTGGAAACAAATGCAACGCAGAAGAAAGTGGTGGTACCAGGGGCTGTGGTAAGATGAGCATGACCTGAATGTGTTTTTCTTTCACATAGTTCAGCCCATACATCTAAAGGTTCATGATACTTCTTTTCTGAGAGATCCTGTGTCTGGTATCACTCTTGTGTGCCCGCATCCTTTGGTGAGGGGGGCAGCACGCAGTTCAAACCTCGAGCTATGATTAGGAGCTGACTAACAAATATTCTCTGCCTGGTGCTTATGTAAAGCTATTTGTCACGCTGGGGGTGGCAGGGAGGGACAGAGGAGCAGGTTCATTACTGGGGCGCAAATCAAAACACTACTGGCACATGCAGCAACTAGCACCCTCCAAGACTGAGGTTGCTCAATCCCATTCCCTGGCTCTCCGGTAGGAAGCTGGCTGGCTGAAGGCTGCAAGTCCCGTACTTACCTGCGGCTAGGCCAGTTATGCTGCGTAGTTACACCAGTCAGACATGCCTTTTGCGGCCAGAGCCTGTATTGGCAAGAAGGTGTTAGCTAAGGTGGTGTTAATTGAAGTCTTCCTTCTAATTTTTAGGAGCAGAATAAATAAACGAAGCTGCTGCGTTGTTGCTGGTTTTGTCCGGTTTATTTTCAGCCAGGAAGCCTTCTCCTGGGAAAAACTTGTTGCATGGGAGCACAGGCCTTAATTACAGTGGCAATACTTGTATTCTGTGCGTTACCCTAATCAGAGTTGACCTAGCTCATGCAGTAGCTATGAGCAATCTCCCTCTGCCTTGATTTACTGCGTGCCGACTTCTGTGACATGCAGCCTCGTTTGTCAGCTCTGTTGAAGTGACGAAAGACAAATGGCAAACGCGAAAGTTAAGGTTTGGGCACAGGGAGGTGGTCAGAGGGTCCCTGGTTTGGGAAAATGTGTGGATTCAGATGAAAGTTGAGGATGTAGTTTGATCTTAGCAGTTGCTAATCGTACAGTCAGCCTAAGATTCATGCTATTGCTTAAAATAGACTTGCCTTTAAAAGCTACTTTTATTCTCTGACCAACTTTAAATGCTCTCCTGGGGGAAGGAAGATTCTGCTGATAAAACTTTTTTTTTTCTACTCTTCTCACAGGTAAACTTTAGCGGTGCTTCCACTTTACAGTGTCAGAAACAGGAGGCACTTGCAACAAAAGTGTGAAGTCCTCCAGTTTATTGCTTTTCTGTTTCTCTCTCCATTTCTTTTTTTTTTTTTTTTTTTTAAAGGCTTATTTGAGTCCTAAAACTCGCAGCCGAGGAAATGCTGTTCTGGCAAAACTGCAAAATCTGCTCTCGTTAGCTTTGGCGGGTTTTTTTTCCCCCTCTTTCTTTTCTATCATCTGGGACAGAAGAGCATTACTGCAGTTAATTTGTCCTCTTTTGTAGTGGCATAAGTGCTATCCCTGGAACCAGCTCAGCTAGCTAATGGCTTTTGGAAATAAAGTACTAAGAATGTATCCCTAATCTGTGGAGCTAAAAATTCAATATGTAAACTGCTTGGGTTGCTGAGTGCATTAATATCGGTACAAATGAACACTGCAAGTCCTAATGATAGCAATTAGTATTTTATCGGATGCCTGGGTCTGTCTTAATGCTCTGAGAATTAAAACCAAATCCTCCAGTGGAGATCTTCCCCCCCATGCTTTTCAGTGTGCTCATAAGTCAGGCTTTTAAACTGCTTCTAAAATAATCCTGTGTCTTCTGAAGCTTTTGTAGGGGGAAGGTTCTCTTAAGGAAATAAAACCAGCTTATCTACTCTCCTGTAATGGGAAAGGAAACTTTTTTTTTATACCTTCACAAATAAGCAGGTTATTGTCTTACATGAAATTCTGTCCTGTAGATAGGCTTAAAATCAGGCCAGCTTGTTGTCTTTAGTCCAGCTGGGGAAGCAGTAATAGCAGGGTTGAATGGATGCTGTAATTCTGCAAACCTAGAAGTGCATCCCTTCTTATTTCATGTGATGAACACTTCTTTTGGCTGAGGTTGATTGAAAAAAAAAAAAAAAAATCCCTGTGTTTTTTACTCTGTTACGAGCAGCTCTTTCAAGGGCTGCATGGGAAGGGTTTCAAATAACTTGGCTTGAACGTAGGCAATATATTTATTGCCCCTGCCTCCTCCCCCTAAAATAAGGAAGTGGTGTAGGGCTGCAGCAGTGAGGCTGCAATCATGCGTTGTTGGGTGTAATAAAAACAGAGTATATTTGACTACAACCTTCTAAATGCCCTCTAGTTTCGCTGGGATTAAGTTAGACATTTAGAAAGTAGAGGTCTTATATCTTGCTGGATACTTTGGGGCAAAGAGGCCCTTTAAAAACGCTGAGTGTGTGGATAGCCAGGGAGCTGAGATACATTATTTCATTGCTGGCTCCTCTCCCATGCCAGTTTTCACTGGTTTTTTTTGCTTTTTAATATCTCTCTTTAGTATCCTCCTAAATTGATCAATTTCATCCTTCAAAATATGAAATGACTGAAGAAGGAGAAAGTGAGAAATACAGAGAAAACTTAACCCTGTCAAACTGTATTCTTTGTGGAGTGATCAGAGATTTTTTTTTTTTTTTCAAGTAAGAAAGGGAAAGAAATTCTTCAATGGCTTAGAATTAACATAATGGAAATCTTCTCTTATTTGTTCAAAACTTGAGCGTACCATTGAGTTACCATATATCAGAGCCAGCATGCATGTTTCTAGCTTGGGGTGAACTTCAAAGGTAAAATATTTTGTGTTGCATCTCAGTAATGGAAAAGTGAGCCGAGGCAGAGGCACAGTGCCTTGTATATGTGGTAGGCTAAGAGCAGAAAGGATGTTGCTCAGTCATCGGTGATGTCTTTGTTATGCACCTGAGCTGTTTTTGCTAGTGATGTGGCTGAGAATATGCTTTTGTGCAGCAGCACTCTGGGGTTCCTCTGGTGTAGTCTAGCACGGACTTCCCAGCTGCACCGTGCTTGGGATCACCTGAAGTTCAGAGTCTGGCAGCCTGAGTTTACAGACCAGAGCACTGGTTTGATGGGCTCTTGGAAAAGAGGACAGAAGAGCTTTTCCAAGGGTTTGCTTATGCCTGTGACAAGATGCAAGATTTGCCACTGGTATTTGTTGTGTCTAGGAAAACTGACTTATTTTTGTTCCCATCCCAGTGGAGGGCCAATGTGCTGCAGAATGCAGTGGGGAGTGTGTGATTTGACAACAAAACATGCAGTTGGCTAGGGTCTTCTGTCCGGAGCTTATTCCAAGAGTGAGATCAATCTCTTGCCAGATTTGTTTATTTTAACTTGGCTATTGACTAAAGTGACTGCTGTCCAGAAGGTCACGTTCTGTTTTGATTTTGGGTTTATGGCTTACAGTATCCTGGGCTGCATCAGAAGAAGCATGGCCAGCAGGTCGAGGGAGACGATTGTGGCCCTCTACTCTGCTCTGGTGAGACCCCACCCGGAGTACTGTGTCCAGCTCTGGGGGCCCCAACATAAGGAGAACGTGGACCTGTTGGAGCAGGTCAAAGGGAGGCCATGAAGATGATCAGAGGTGCTGGAGCACCTCTGCTATGGGGACAGGCTGAGAGAGTTGGGGTTGTTCAGCCTGGAGAAGAGAAGGCTCTGGGGAGACCTTATAGTCCCTTCCAGTCCCTAAAGGGGCTCCAGGAAAGCTGGGGAGGGACTCTTGATCAGGGAATGCAGTTATGAGTGGCAATGGTTTTAAACTGAAAGAGGAGAGATTTAGATGAGATATGAGGAAGAAATTTTTTACTGTGAGGGTGGTGAAGCACTGGCCCAGGTTGCCCCGAGAAGCTGTGGCTGCCCCATCCCTGGAGGTGTTCAAGGCCAGGTTGGAAGGGGCTTGGAGCAACCTGGGCTGGTGGGAGGTGTCCCTGCCTGTGGCAGGGGGGTTGGAATCTGGATGATCTTCAAGGTACCTTCTAACTCTAACCATTCTGTGATTCTATCCTCCATCTTCAGGAAAAAAAGCACAACCCACTTTATTTGATGGTGCTGCATTTTCTTGCTGTCAGTTGAGAACATCTGTTGAGACACTAGCACGTTAGTGGCTCTGTTTCCATCTTTTAAGTGCAGTTCTGAAACTTGATGATATCCTGGCATTAGCTCCAAGTCACTGTTGTTGGGTAAACACGCCTTTCCAGGGATTTTTCAGAGAGGATTGTGCAAACTCAATGAAACTTAAGTACCACCTCTGGTTAATTGAAAAAGGTAGCTCTTCCCTTAAATTCTAGGGTTAAATCAGCTTTGTGGTGACTGGATTGGAGGACTAGGCATTAGCTAGGATGGGGCTTAATTGCAGTGGTTTATGTGGCTGTCTTGTTTTCAAGGCTGAAGTAGCCGGTGTATTTTTAAATTGCCTTTTGCCAAGTGGATGGGTGCTAATTTGATTTCTCCTAGCTGAGTGCTGGTCTTTATAAGGAGACCTGGTTTTGCCCAGTTCAGTCTGTGTCCTTCAGCCTGTGCTGGGATGTGGGTGATATTAGTCCTCTGTGATGGGTTGATGCTGTTGTTTTGCTGGAATTTTTTAGCTTTATGTTTGGGTTGCTAAAGTATTTTTAAACTCTGCTCCATTATAAGCATTTTGCTGCTTTTCAAAGGAGTGAGTATTCATTAGTTGGTGGTTTGTTGGTTTTTTTTTTTTTTTTTTTTTTGGTAAGGAATCTTGCCTTTTCCCATTGGTTATTTGGGAGAACTTGGCTTTTTTTTAGGCTGTTTGTAGCCTCTCCAATTGTATTGAAATGACGTGTTACCCCTAAGTATGACTTAAAAGAAAATTAAATGCTGCTTCTGTTGTTGACTTGACCCCGAAGTGAGATCTGTAAAGGGTTCTGAGAGGGGAAGTTTTAGCAGCTTTTAATTTAGTGGTTTATGTATATCTGTCTTTGCAAGCTGCTCTAAACCCACCCAGAGTACGGCAGCATAGGCATCAAGGATGTATTCCTTTCAAAGTTTATTAACCAATCTGTTTTAAAGCCCTGTGCATTTTCTCTGTTGTTTGGAGGGTGAAGCTTTGTAGTGCTGAAGGTGTCCCCCTGAAAACTCTCCAGCAAAACTGGGGAAAACTAGGCTTGACAGTAGGTTAAAAGGGGAGGAAAAAAGTAAAGTAAAATGCCCAAGCTTTTGTCTGCAACATGCAACAACCGCCCCAAATACTTATTTTTTGGTCATAGCTCCAAACAAGGTGTGGTTACCTGGATTTTTCTTATCTCTAGAAACCTTTTCCCAGATAATTGTACTGAAGACCTCTTTTTGGGGGGGAAAACGGCCTTTTTCCCCATGTGTAGATCCATTTTTCCCCACCTTGTTCTTCTGAGGCTCTTGAAGAGAGTATGCTTTGAAAATATTGATTAGGTCCTTGTGCTTTGTCCTGACAGTAATTGCTAGTTTGACAGTGTAATTGTTGTTGCATCACAGTTTTCTGGGGTTTCTTTTGGCAGCAGCAGTAGTGTTTGTCTCTTCTATCCTCCCTTTGTATGGAAAGTACTAATTAGATCTTAAACTTAAGGGTTTGCTGAGTACTTACATCTTTAAAAATCCAGCCCTGCATACTTAATAGACCTGTTTTGGTGGTACCTGATGTATGGTGGCCCCTCTGATGGGTAGTAGTTCAGTCTTCACTTCCCACCTAGTAATTCCTTGGAAAAAATATTGAGATCAACACAATTCGCTTGGACCATGGTAAGATGCAGTGATGAGTCTTGGGACTGTGAAGCTCGCACATCTTACCTTCCCTTGGCCCTTCTCTGAATATTGGAAATCTCTTAAGATGTGTATTTTTTCCGTAGCTCTTGACTAGAAATAAATGACAAGTATCTCCTACCTGTTCTGTTTACAGGAATTAAGGAAAGCATGGGGTCTGCACGCTGAAAATCACCTTTTTATAAGACAACACTGATAGACTTTTTGATGCCCTATTTGTGTGTGCATTTGAGCTTCTGTCAATATCAGTCATTTTCTTTTTGCCAGGATGCCATTATTCCCTACAAGGAAATCCTCCAGATGTATTGGGAGAAAGCAACAAGCTTTGTGAATGCCCAGTGTGATGGACTTGAACCCTGGCAACTGGTTGGGTTGACGTTTTCTTCTACGCTTATAAGTGTATGGCTGCATGGCTTCCTCTTCCAGTCCGAGAGTAAGTATTTGAAATGGATTTTTTTCTTGCGTTTGGGGGGAAGGGAAGGGGGACAGAGTTGTTCCTAAGTAGTGGAGGGAAAGAGGATGAAACAAGACCAAAATCTTGTTAAAACAGGCCTTCTGCTGTCAACTAGTATTAACAAAACTCTCTTCCAAATTAAGGTCCAAGCCCATCTGATCAATGAAACACCTCCATTCCTTCAGAGGGTGTGGTAGGTCAGCCTGGAACGCATTGCCTTTTTGCTTTTGGCTAAACCATTTACTTGTCGCAATGCTCTCTTCTTGCTCAAAACCTGGGGAAATTTATTTGAGAGCGGGGTTCTTGTGAACTTAGTCACTGGAGAAAAGTGTCTGGATAACTCTTGCTCTTGGTTGTTTCCATTCCTGCTGGGGGAGGAGATGTGGCTTTGATTTGGTGTTGGAGGCATGTTTCATCCTCAGGATGTTCAAGATAATTACCTGTGGTATTGTTGTGGGGACTTTTTTTTCCGGAGCATCTTCCTGTTTTGAGCAGTTTCTGATATTGACAGCTCTTCAGTGAGATCTCTTTTGATGAACCTGCAGTTTCCTCTGCCTGTGTGATGGTCAGAGATAACTGCCTTGTTGTCGGAGGAGAATATGGTGCTTTGCAGTTCCCACAGGCCTTAGGGTTACACTCCAGTGGCAGCTTGTTAAAAATAGCTGAGTTTTTTAAATCGATCTTTACTTCTGTTCCTCTGTGTTCTTCAACCAGCCTTTTTTATTTTTAAAGATGGGAGTAACTGAATAGTGGGAACATCTATGGAAGGAATAAAATGGTATGCTTTTGCTCAGTAAAGGGTTATGTTAGTTTCTTGGCTAGTATTTGTACTGTTGCATGGTATTTTTTTTTTTTTTAAGTATTGACTAGCTATTGTAAGATCTGATTAGATTGTCTGAGTTTTTCAGGAGTTTGCAGTCTTCTTTCACTGTGGAACTTAGTAATGAAACACTGTACACACTGAAATGTGCAATAGAAATGTTATTGTCAGAGTGTTAACGAGTATTTGCTACAGAATGTGCCAGACTGCAGTTACTGTCCTTCTGGAGCTTTTCAAAATATATATGAAGTGGCAGGGAAAACATAGATAAAATGGCCAAGTCCTAAAATGGATGATTTTTAAAATTTGTTTAGTTATTTCTTGGTGTTAGTGTCCTGTAACTGCTGGTGCTCAACTTGAAATGCCTGTAGGACGCAAAATGCATTTTTGGTGGCTATAAAGCATCTTTGTCATCCTGCTTTCATTGCTGCCTTCAGAGCTACCCCGGGAGTTTTCTGGTGTTTGTCATCAGTGGCTTCTCTCATTTCAGTCTTTGGACTGTGGAATTTCTGCTCTTCCCTCTGTCCGTCCCTTTCCCCTGAGTCGCCTCCTGTTGCATCATGCATTTCCTATGTCAGATGGCCAGACACCGGGTGAATCCTTGTCACGTTACAGCTGAACTACTGTTTCCTCCTTTGGGAGCCTGTTTCACATTGCTGAGTGTTTTCACGTTACAGTACTATTCTGGTTTGAAGATGCAGAAAATAATTTCCAAGAAGTATTTTCCCTTTTTTGCTGGAGACTTTGCCTTTAGCAAATCCTAGATTCCCTCTCTTCTCTGTAAAATTCCGTATGTGGGTGCAAATTCCTGCACAAGTAAGAAAACGAGTTAAATTATTGATTCCCATAGATGGCTACTGTTTTTTCAAGCAAGATATTTCTGTAGCCTGGTCCATTTCTGAACCTAGCTCTGATATGCTGATCTGTATCACCATGTTCCCTTGGTCACTATGTTTTTTTTAGCCTGCATCAGAAATACTGAGCCTGTATCACAGGCTGTATCGAAGTATTTTGCTCAGAGTCCAATTTTTTTGTTTCTTGAGTCATATTAGGTTAATTTCTGACTTTTGTCTTTCAGGTTTAGCATCCCGAACTAAAAAACAGTTCTTTAAACTACTGAGAAAAATGCCATTTGTCGGGGCTATAGTAAGTATTTGGTCAACTTTTCTTAATATTATCCCCACGTCCTTGTTTCAGCCTGCATAGTGCTCTCTGAGACCTTTCAGTTCTGTGCATCTCTTCTGTCATGTTACTGTGGTCATAAGGATCCAAGGATGTAGGTCTGGAAGGTCTTCTGCTGCCGTGTGGTTTAATGAAAGTTATAATTTCTACCTAGTCTTTTTGTCATAGTATCACTCTCAAAAAATGAGAGTGTCACTTTTTTTTTTTTTAAACCAAGAATCAGTAAGTGCAGTTACAGAATTTTGCAGTAGTTATGGAATTCTCCAGTAACATTTCCTCTGTGTGAGATTTTTAAGAAAATAATTTTATGTATGGAAGAAGAGGACAGAATTGAACTTGTTGTTCTTCTGAAACAATGTCTTATTCTTGAGCAAGTGGGAGATAACCGGGTGCTTGTTGTGCAATACAGAAAGATAATTTTTTTAGTCAGGTGACTGGCTGTGATTAGTTTAGAGCTCAGATACCTATTAGCAATAGTTAGCATTGTAGCACAAAGATGTCAGAAGTTTGTGTAATCATTAAAGATAAAGCTTTAGTGTTTCGGAGATGTGTTTTTTTTTTTTTTTTTGCATAAAAGCTTGAAACTACAAATGTCAGCATGTTTTAGCACGTTAACGACTTAATGATCGAGAAATGCACAGCTTGGTTTCTTTTACGTAGTAAATGATGGTATCACGCTTGATGATTGCCTTTCTTTCTGCTTGATGTGTTGGTAGATTTACACATTGATTCAGGGGTCAGGTCTGTTATAGGCAATTTTATCAAATGAAAGTATCAAAGAGGAACTTTCTGCTTTTGCCATGGACATGGAAGCAATTCTCCAGTTTCTCCCTCAGCCCTCTGGAAGGGACTAGCATTGCCTCTTTATGTCATGTTAAGTGCCCTAAGTTTCACCTTGTGACTTGAGCAGCCTTTGATGAGACGAATTAGTGACTTGTTCTCTTCTGCTTATTTTTTTTTGTCTGCCTGGTAGAAAAGGACACATTCTGGGCCCCTTGTGTACAATGCCAATTTTGTCCAGATTTATCTTTTTGGGGCTAGCGCTGTTAAGCTCTCTTGTGCCAGAGGACTCCTGCTGTGTCCTATCTCTGTACTGTTTCCGCTCCTTTGTAGGCTGGTACCTAATAACCTATCAGTTGCTTACAGGAGGCCTTGACTTTGAGATATTCCAATGTCCAAAAGTCTTTAAAGCTGGTAATATGCCACCACCTGTGTTGCCTGGAAGAAGAGTCTGTACTTTGTAATGTGTTGTGAGGAGAAGTCTGGGCCTCCTGAATGTACGGTGTAGGTGGGAGGAAAGAAATCTCCTAACTGTGCCTGTAGTGGAGATTTCTTTATTGTTTCCCTCTATTTTCATGAGTTTGCAGAGGAGACAACGTACAAAATAGAATGCATCTGAGGACTTCTACAAATTAAAAACAGTGACTTAAAAAGGTTTGGTGGATAAAAATGCAATATTTTTGCCTCAGGCTTTTTCTCAAGCATTAAGGAAGGGGCTCAAAGCTCCCACCGCTCATTGGTACCCAGTAAAGAATATACTCTGAACATTGTGGTGCTGGTGTCTGTGCTGTTAAATGACACACAGCCAAGCAGAGGTCCAAGTGTCACTCTGCAATTGCCCATAGTGGTTATTTGGCACAATTCTGGGCTGTGCCAGCTGGCATTCCCATAGGCAATTCCCAGTGTGGTTTAGAGACTAGCGCGTGCCAGTTCACCATTCCAGGCAGCTTGTTTTTGGAGGGAGAGGTTGGTAAGAAGGAAGAGTTGAACTGTGTGGCTGTCAACTCTGCTATGCTTTTTGTTCACAGAGCTGAAACAGTTCCTATGTATTCTGCTCAATGGTATAGATGTAGCTAGTGAGTTAAATCTTGCATGCGTTCAACAGTTACTTATAATATGGCCAACGCCATTGTTGATAGGGTTTTCCTTTCTTTTTAGATTCAAAAGAAGATTGATGAAGCCTTGAATGATGTCACTTCCAGTTTATCCTTCCTGAAAGATGAAAAGGATTATATCAAAGCGCTGCCGGAACAAGGCATGAGCCAGCCTGAAGTACTAGAGAAGATGAAAGAGTACAGCTCAAAAGGTATGAATGTGAGTCTGTACTGCTGCAGAGGTGGGTCTGTTTCATAGACCTAATGTTAGACTTACTCTCTTAAATGAGATCTGGTGACTCTTGCTCATGGATTTCATCTTAAATATTTCTTCCCTGATGTTCTTTGCTCACAAATTTTTGTCTATTTTCCTTCTGGAAGTGACTAAAGTCAGTATTCATGTCTTCTAATACTGTATTTGGGTATTTACAGTAAAATTCCGTTCCTTCCCCAAGAGTTCTAGACTGATGGTGGGAGAGCTGGGGAGAAGAGAAATATGGAGGAAATTATTTGAATGCATTTTTGATTAAGTTTCCGAGCAGCTGCCTTGATGTTCGACTTTTACCAGAAACATGTTTTCTGTGAAGACACAGGGAATACTCATTAAAAAAAAAAAAAAAAAAACAAAAAAAAACCCAAGCAGGATTTTTAGGGGATTTCCAAGACTGTCTCTCAATCGAAGTCATAATGGTTTGCACCTTGAAAATACCAATTAAGGAAGGCAAAGTCATGATGTTCTTCTCTTGGCTTGAGTTGACATAAGCAGTGTCTGAAACTTAATTTGAGTTGCCTCACTCGTAAATATTTCCACCCTGGTTCATGTACCTATTACTTGTAATGAGCAAATTTGGGTGACTTGCTGTCCAGAGGAGGTGTGACTGCCCTGCTCCTATCCCAAATTTGAGAAATGCCTCAAATTTTCTGCTAGAGCCGTGCATCTACTCCAAATTCAGAAATAGTTTCGCAGTCGAATATCCTATAAGAAATTCCTTCTTTTCTACTTTTATGTATTGCTTATGTAGCTTCTGTCTGTGTTTTCCCTCAAATGATTATTTCCTTCCTTCATTGGGTTCTTCTTTCCTTTTTTTTTTTTTTTTTTCTTTTCCTATGGCCCCATCCTTCCCACAAACATGCATTCCTCTTTGAAAGTTGCTTGGAAACGAAGGTTGGATTGTGACTATGTTCACCTTATATGCTTGTGAAGCTGATAGCATCGGGCTTTATGAAGTAGGCTGACAGTTAGGAGAGGGAGCAAATAACCAAACAAGTGGAAATACCCTGCTGGGGTATTTGGAGGCAGAAAGTTACTTGGTTAAGTACCATCCCGTTGGGCAGTGGGTTGAAACACTTTTCAAGAGTGTGCTGCTGATGCTGTTCCATCCTCCTGCTCTCATTTGTTAGAGGTTCAGCAGCATATCGTTTTAGGTGAAATATAATTGAGGCACCCGGCACTGTAGGTTTTCGCAATACAAGCTTTGCCTTTCCATCTCTTCTCAGCTTACAGTGGTGATGAGTGCTCTTTGAAAGAGGCTTTAACTTTAGCCGCTTTAGAGTTCAGTTGGTCAGTTTGGGGAGACTGAGTGGGGATTAAGTAGATTACATAGTAATATAACTGCTTGCTGCAGCTAGATGTTGTTTATCTGCTGACTCTTTAGTCATCATTTACTTTCAATTTGCTAAGTTCATGGGATATATGATGCCAGGGGCTTAGTGTCGCACACAGCTATCTCTGTGGCATGAAAATCATACTTGTTTCTCATGGGTGAAGTCTCAAGAGCTGAATCCTCATCTGCAGAACTGGTGGGAGGACTTCCGTGCACTTCTCCATGCTTTCTGAGAATGGCTGTGTTTGCAAGCAGTGTGCTCTTCCTTCTCTTTCAGGGGATGTACGTTGGCAGGATGGGAAAGTCTCCGGGACTGTGTACAGTGGTGAAGAGAAACTCACCCGTCTGCTAGTGAAGGTAAAGTGCAAGCAGTCTAACTTTGCATCTTCGCAGATATCCTTAGCATCTTCAGGGTGACCAGAACCCCTTCAACACTGTTCCAGCATCTTCCAAAATAAACAGGGGAGATCCGAAACAAAGACTGCCCAACTATGAAGACAGGGCCTAGGGTAAATGTAGATGGAAGGGGAATTATTAGCAGAGCATTTGGGCAGTGTAAAGCTGGCCAAGTGACTGTCCCTGCGAAAACACCATGTAGAGATAACTAGGATCCAATCAAATGAGACATTGTTGTGAGTAAGAAAGTAAGAAGCTGGTTACAAGTGAACTAGAAACTGGTACTGACCTTCTAATTCAGGGAATGATAGGAGGCATAAAATTGCCATAGGTAGCCTCAGCGAGCCCCCTGACAGATGTGCCTTTGCCCCAGGCTGGAGTGAAAGCATCTTTGGCTGTCTTCTTACTGGGAGGCTGTGGGACTTTGGACTGGAACAGCTTCACTGAGCAAAATTGAATTCCTCTTGGTTTAAGCAAAAAAGAAGTTTGTAAAACGTTTTTTGGCGGTCCAAATCTTACAACAATGGAGCATTGGCATGCTTCAGTGGCGTCTTTGTTAGGACTGTTTACCTACTCAGGAACTTTTTCCTTTGAGAAGGTTGGAAAATAACCTAAACCGCCCAAATGTCTGTTTTCAAACATATCTACTTCAAGAGGTTTTTTGCTAGAAAGGGAAGTCTAGCCGCCTTGCTCCTGGGAACAGCTTTTATAACAGCTGTAATGAGCTCTGTTTGGTGGTTGCTGTTGGTGTTTTTTTTTTTCCTTCTGCTCATTGACATTTTCTTTGCCACTTCTGGGGAAGCATAAAGCTCAGAGCAGCCTTTCTAGAGGGGCCTCAGCTTGGATTGAGTGTTGTGGAAACATTCCCTCTGTTTGTGCTGATTATTCCCTGGTTTTTCTGCTGTATTTCTTTTAACATCCTGGCAGTTGCTTTTTGATCTTGACTGCAGGAGGTCAGAACGTGCCTGTTCCAGCCTTATCCTGTGAGCCCGCGGTTGCAGAACGAGCATGAAATACTGGTCTCCATGGCCACTTTTGTTGCAATGTGGGTGGGCAGTTGTGCTTTTCTTGCTGGTTCAGAGTTCCCCTTTAATAGTAAACTTGAAAACTAGTTCTGCAAAGTAAGTTTTTTGGCCTGCTTTGTGTAAAGCAATCACAGGGTGCGTTTTGTGTTCTTTTTTTTAAAAAAAATAGCAAAACAATTCAACCTGTCTTTACAAAAAGAAATATTACAATGTTATAGAATCATTCCAGAGGCCAGAATGCCCTAGAAAAACAAGTGAGTTTTTTTCCCCCCTCAGCCATAGCTTCCCAGCTTGTGATAGTTACTTGCATCAGGAGTTAAGTCCAAGGAAATCTTCAGCATTGTCTACAGCTAAATGCAGCTCATTTGCTTATAGTGTATGGCGAGTTCCCAAATCTGCACTGATAAATCAGTGCTCTAGCTGCAAGGCTAACTTTCTGTCTTTGTTTTCTGAAGGTGTACGAAGAGTTTGCCTGGAGTAATCCTCTCCATCCGGATATATTCCCTGGTTTGAGGAAGATGGAAGCGGAAGTAGTGAGAATCGCCTGTACGCTCTTCAACGGGGGCCCTGACTCTTGTGGTGCTGTAAGTAGCCTGTTGTCAAGTGTCCTGTGAACGTTTTGGATGTTTCTGACTTTGATTTAAGTTTAAATGCACCTTCTGCTATCCAGGTGAGGCTGAGGTCAAGCTCATTCTGGTGCGTGCCATGCCAACATAGCTGTACAGAAGACAGTTGCTAATTGCAACTCTTCTTGGTGAGGCTTTATGAGAGACAGTTTAATTCAGGGACGTAGTTCTTTAGACAAGACCATTTACTTCTGCTTTTTTTCACACTCTTAAATGATGCAGGCTTGATGGTGGTTGGAAAAGAGAACCAGTGTAATGTAGCCTGGCTGGTCGTCGCTGGGGGATGGTGAACAGAGCAGTGTCACTTTGAGTAGCTCCCTTTAGTTTTAATCTCTGAATTGGAAATCTGTGAGCCTGCCAGAATGCTAAGATTGAGGACAAGGCTGGCTGGCTGGTCACCAACGAGCAGCTTGAAGGATTGGTGATCAAGCAGGCATGGCACGTACTGTCATCTGTCCAGCTGGAAAGCTGTCTTTTCAGACTTACTTGGCCTTCCAGCGTGCTAGGGTGGAAACCAGCATTAAAGCCTTGATAGAGTTCCCAGCAAGAATGAGGTGTGTGTCCTTTATATTGATGATTTCAAAGTTGGTCAAAAAGCAGAAGTTGTGAACTTGCATGGTGAATTATTGTTAGAAAAATGAGCCATGGTTTTTTACTCTCCTTTCTCTTGCATTACCTTTTTGGTAAGGTTCCTGAATTCCTTAGGCCAAATTCTCTCCCTGTTTGTGATGTGTGGGACAGTGAGGTCTTATCTCCTAGCATGGTGGTCAGGTGCAGCTGTGATCCAAACAAGCTGCTTAACTTGTGAGGAAGTACTTCCGTTTGTGAGAAAAATCCAGATGAGGTTTTTCAGAGGCTGGGTGTGAGGTGATTGCTGTCTGTAAGTATGCTAGGGAGGGAGAAGGCCAGCAACGGCTGAAGATCAATATGGGAAGGCAGAGTTGACAGAAGAGCTTATGAGGTGAACTGGCCTTGAATGGGCTTAATCTGACAGTTGGAGACTTGTGTTAAGGAGGTGAGTACTGGAGTAGCCTTGTAGTAGGGGTAGTTGGGACCAAACTCCAACTGGGTCAAAGATGAAACTTGACTGTGCAGTGTCTGGGACTATAAGACGTGGTTGCTTTTAATAGCAGGAGTTCGCACCCTGTGACCTGACTTGTCTTCTTGGTACTGAATTCCTTGTGCCACCTTTGAGTTTAGAGAAGGATCGTGCCTCTTTGCTTATAAAAAGCATTTTACCTCACCTTATCTCCTCCCTTGTTCGCAGTGCTGAGAACACTGCTGAGATTATCCCTGGAGTGGGGAAGAGGCTGGATTTAAAGCTGTTGAAACGCATCGTTATCAACAGTTGAGATGTCAATTGATACCACAGTCAGATAGCTCTGTGACAGTTACCGTATGCTTGGAGAACTTTGCTTGCTGAAGCCTGCAATGCACGTGTTCAATTTTCGTTGCGTAAAATGTGTGTTGTACAAGTGTCAACCTTGGCCCCGTGTGCTCTTTCACTGAAATTTAAAAGTAGAATTGCCTAAGAAGAGAAGTTCAGAATGGATGAAAAACTGCTCCAAAACAATCACAGCGATCGTGGCCAACGTGAGACCTCCACCGATGCTGTCTGGGGAATCCTGCTTTTCCCTCTGCACCTTTCTTCTTCCCCTCCCTTCCAAGGATTGCGCTGCAAAGCCGCTGCTGGGATTCAAACAGAAGCAAAGCAAATGGGGAAGCATGTAACCTGCTGTGGAGTTACGTTCTAGCTGGTTGAACAGTCAAATTTGCAGGATGAGAGGGAGGGTTGAAAAGTTGATTGGCCGGAAACAGAAGATTAATTGCATCCCTGTAATTATCTTGTCCAAACGAGTCTCTCCAGTGGACTTTTTTCTCCTCCCTCCCACGTTGCCCTTCCTGACTGTGAAGAGTGTCCAGAGTTGCTAATCATTGTTGGAGATGTGGGTGGATATATGGAGAGCACTTGAAGTAGTCAGGCTCACAGACTTATTTTCTTCTCCCCAAAACGGAACTAACATTTCAGAATTATTTCTGGAGGCTTGGACAGTTACAAAGCCATTTAAAAGGAGCATTTTTTCAAACTGATGGTATTCTTTCTGTCTCTGGAAGGCCCTGCTCTAGCTGGTCGCTCAGACTGCTGCAGTTACGCTTCAGTAACTGGTGAGGCTATAAAACAGAGATGGCTAAACCAGAGAGGGTGCAATGCCCTGAGTTATCTTTATCTTTAAATTGATCTGTTCAGGAGGTGCTGCTGCCTTTTTCTACTGAGAAGGCTTCTGGCTTACTTGCTTCAATTTTTGCAGTGTTGCAAACTAAACCAAATGCCTTTTTTTTTTTTTTTTTTTTTTTTCCTCCCTGAATTTTATCCCTGCCATTTCTGAAAAGCAGTATCTCTTAGTGCCAGGTCCTTGTCTGCTGGATTTACCTGATTTAAGCAGCTAGGACTGCTTGTCCAATTTTGTTGGTGCCTGGTGAATGGTCCCTGAAGGCAGAAGGAGCTTGTTGGTGTTTCTGAAGAGTGTATCTGTGGCTATGCTGTGTGGAAAAAAAACCCAAACAAACAAAACCCAAAAACTTTCTGTCTGTGCTTCTCAGTGAGGCAATTTCACTTCCTTTGTGCTCCGATTTCCACAGCATGTTGCAGAACAGTGCTATAATGGGGCTAATACTCTGCTGCTCCAGTCTGGGAAAAGCAGCCCAGTGACACCTATGCGCTGTGCCCAGGGCTTTCAGCAGCCTGGGGATCCCGGTGCAGTCCTGCCCAGTGTCATGTGGACGTCTTGCTAAGCAGGGTATCTGGAGAGCAATCCCCTGCTTCCTCTTTGAAGGTTTTTGGTGTCTTTAATAAATGCTAAAATGAAACATGTCTTTTTAGATTTCTGAATGTGAAGTCAGATGAGCAGCTTGTGTTATTTACAGGACTTGCCTTTATTTGAGATGTGGGGGCGATAATTCTCCTTATTTTAAGCATGGGCATAAAACCACCAACAATGCCCTTGTGATGGGGGTGGTGCAGACATGCCTTTTGCCTTAAATTGCATCGAGAGATGTTCAGGTTTTTAAGCAGTTTTTAAAAGTCAATCATTTTCAGCAGCGGATGGGTGATTCCTATTTCTCACTAATTACTACTTTTGTTCTTTCTTTTAATCGTGTTACACAAGAGCAAAGAGACAGGAATCGGTGAATTTGGCTCCCAGGAGATTCTAATCACGTTCTTGCAATAATTTGGAAGGACTAATTAAGCTCGGTACAGAGAGGAGGAATGGGGGGAGTTTGTTCTTGTCTGATGTGTGCATATGTTCCTGTTCACGAGGTGCTTTGTTTTGCAGTGCTGGCACTGTGGATTTCCCCTCTAATTTGGGGAGAAATCACTGCTTTTATGCAAGCTTCAATGGTGGGTTGCTTTTTTTTTTTTGTAGATTTTTGAACTTTAAAAAGAAAGGGCAGCTTTGAAGTGCAGGGGAAAATTGTGTAGGGAGTGTATTTGATGTCAATCTCTATGAATTCTTCTTTTCACTTTCTCTGCAGCTGAGGACAGGAGAGGGAGCAAAATCAGCTGATGTAAACCTAAACCTCTTGTAGAAGCTGGCTTGTCTTCCTCCCCTATTCTGGGGCTTCCCAACTTTGTGGTAGAGATAGCTGCATGTTTGAAGTAGGACTTTTAGCGGTGAAATGTGAGTGATGTGTCTTGGGGGGCTTAAACTCTGCAGATCTGTCAGGTTTTATCTGTAGTGATGAGCAGGTCACCTTGAGAGAGACAACTAGTGGAATTTACAACCTGCAAGGTTTACAGGAGTTTTATGTGAGCCTGCCGCTACGTTATGACCATGCAGTGGTTTTGTGGTATATCTTTTACTCTAATGCTACCTTAGAAATAAATTGTAGTTTGCGTTCTTATTCATGGGGTAGTTCAGCTCAGTGAAACTTCTGGTCAGCTTTGTCTCCAGGGTCTGAATGGAGGTGAAAATGCAAGCAAAACTTTGGAGACCATGAACCAAAGTGGTTCTTTTATGCCTGACGGTTTGACAGTGACATGCAAGTGTCGTGGCCAAAGAAATCATCCTGGAATAGGGACTGTACCTCTTAGTGCTGTTTTAATGTTGAGGTTCCAGAGCACTGGGATTTCGAGGGAGGGAGTAACAGAAGGGATACACTGAGTTTAGAAAGCAGGAGGGGTATTTTTTCCCCTGTGCTTTCTCTCCTCCCTTCCCATTATGGAAAATAAATAAATCAAGAACAAAAAAGTCTGTTTGCTTGCCTTTTTCCACATACTTTGCCTGGCTTTTTGAAGATAGCGCAGGGTTGGAAAGCTGCTTAAAACAATGCCTGTTTCCAGCCCCTTTTCCCCATGGCATCGCTTGAACCTGTGGACTTTCATTTAGAGGAGAGGGGGAAAAAAAATATTTGTGTGAGCCATTGGCGGGTGCTGAATCACTGCGTGTTGGCCAGCTGCCGGCATGCCGCAGGCGGTGGGGAAGCTGTATCCTGTGACAGTGATTCAAGCCCTGGCTATAGCAGAACGAGTTTGCTGTTGATAGCTAAACTGACAAAGCCTCCTGTAAACGAGCAGACTCCCTCTGCAGGTACAAATCGTGTGAACCCATAAGGGTTTTTGCTGTTGTAGCTGCACCACGCTGAAGGTGCTGCTGTAGATCAAGCTGCTCTGGCACATCTCTGTGGTGCACGGTCATGTTGGTACTGATATGCTGACTGTGGGGTAATTCAGGAAGCTGCTCTGGCTGAAATTCAGCTTTTTTGGGGTGGATTTTCAGCTGCCTGAACAAGCTTTCTGTGTGGTTATCTACATGCCAGTCTTGGTGCCTGGGAGGAGGATCCATCCTGGATGCTGTTCCTTAACCTGCATCTGACCAACTACTCAAAAGTGGTGACTCTGACTTCCCCAAAATTGTGTGTGGCTCAGCATTTCCATGCAGGTGGTAAGCCAGGCTTTGAAGAAAGGTTTGTCGTGCGTAAGGGCAAGATGTTGGTGCTTTGGTGGAAGGATCGAAATGGGAATAAGACTGTGCAGAGGCTGCTCTTTGAAGAGCAAGTTATCTAGATGAAAGTAGAGGTAAGGGACTTCTTGCTCAATGAGGAGGAGGCCTGGTGGCATGAAGTGTCTGGTGTTCAGTAACGTGAATCCCAAGATCCCCAAATCATGCCTAGCAAAGTTTTCACAATCATTGCAATGTTGTGAGCAATGTTGCAAGCAGTGTTACAAGTATGCAATAATCCCATTCCTCTTCTCCCACCCAGCAATAGGAAGGTAATCCATGTTTATGCCAGCTGGGTTTTTTTTCCCCAAAGGTAATAGCTGACAACTTCACAGATCTTTTTATTAAAAGGGTTGAGAAGTGAATGACACAGCCCATAAAATGCTTAGGACAGGGTGTTCCTGCTAACATCTATTTGCTTCACAATAAATGCAATGATTTCTTTATCCACTGTGAGGCTCTGTTAGGGTTTATCTGTGACAGCTGTTGCTATTAAACTACCAAAAAAGCAGAAATTGTCTGTGGTGTGACAGTCACTTCCACACTGCCTGTGGTGGCAGCTGCTGCTGGCTTGGATCATGTTAGGAACAAATGTGACAGGCTGTTTTATGTGCCTGTGAACTTTGTGCTTTTTCTCTGTACTTAATGTTTAGTCATTGTCACGCAGTCACACTTCTTCTTTGCATTTTGGGGGTTAGCAGCTATGTCAGCAGGGGAAAAAACAAAGGAAAACCCAGACTAGCAGATGTCATAAGGCACGCAAATGTGACTGCAGCCTTTTTATGTTTATTTATTGGGGGGAAGAGGTTAAAAGGGGAAGTTGCAGTTGGTTCAGCAGATATGGGGATCAAAATCAGTCCTCCATTAGCACTATAAGTAGTTCTTGATTCCTTTCTTTCACCTGCACTTCTGTGTACCTGTCCCAGGTGTCAGCCATCCTCAAGTTATGGCTCACCCAGCATAGCGGTAAGGCAGTCCTGCAGGCTACTTGAAAAAGCAACCTCACATTTTACTAGGTTGAAATTTTACTTTGAAAGGTTTGTGCCCAGGCAATTTTGTGTCTGCTGCATGTCAGAACTCATAAAGGCTGGCCAACAAGAGACAGTCCTCCCACTTGAGGAATTTTATCCTGTAAAGACTTTTATTTATTTGCAACAGCTCTTGTGTTCTAGTATGCAATAGTAAACTTGATTGAACGGCTTGTGCGTGTACCTTTCTTGCGTCTTTGAGAACTTACAACCTCTGGCCTGGCGTTGACCAGACCTCTGCAAAGAGAAGGTGGGAGAGGGTTCTGCGCTTTGCAGTGCTGCAGGTTCTGGGGAAGGTTTTGTAGCTCAGGAGCAGTGCCAGCCCTTAGCTGGCTCTGTGCCTCAGTGTGGTGCTGCTCCAGACCTAATAAACCCTGCTGGACTTCAGCTAACTCAATACAGAATCAACTTTGTTGTTTCTGTGTACGTGGCATAATTAATCTGTAAACCAGACAAACAATCCCTGGGTAATCAAGAGCTAAGCATGTACTAGTCATTTAATGAGATGCGGTCACGTTTGCCAGCTAGTGACTGTGCAGTATGGTTCCCTCTTGTCAGGCTTTTGAGTTGGATATTTTTTGTTTTGTTTTGTTTTCCCTTTTCCCCCTCCCCCTTTAGACAGAGAGGAGTCAACATTTATTTAAATGTGGAATTTCAAGCTGAATGTCAGAAAGCTACCTTGAGCTGTTCTGCTGCCCTTGAAAACCTGAGCTGGTCCTGTGCATCTCTTGCCTCTGAAACATCTCTGGGCAGGGATGCTGTGGCAGCATGCCTTTTTTGCTTTTTTCTTCTGCAACATCCGTGTAAGCAGTTGTTTTTCTTGTTTGCTTCTTTTCAAAACAGATGACATCTGGGGGGACTGAGAGCATTCTGATGGCCTGCAAAGCGTACCGGGACCTGGCTTACGAGAGAGGCATCAAACAGCCAGAAATGTGAGTGGTACCTCCGTGGCTTGCTTTTTGCTTTGGGAGCTTGTGGGGCTTACTATTTCTCTGAGTGAAGGTGGCTGCTAGACCCCGCTATTCCTTCATTTCATAGCTCATTACTACCTCCTGCTTGTCCATCTGTGTCTGGAGGAGAGAAACCTGGGTCAAAAGGAGTGGTGCAAAAGGATAGGAACCTTTAAGCAGCCTGGGAGGCATGAATGTTGCTGGGGGGCTGTGGTAGCTATGCTGTGCAGATGTATTTTGGCAATACCTGTGTGCTGCTCTAGGCAGAGTCTGCTCATTTCTGCTTTGGGCCCCTCTTGAACAGAGATTGTCAGGCCCTTTGAAGTGTTTAAGGGGTTTGATTTATTCAGATCAAAGAGGGTTTAGCCTGAAAACTCTGGAACTGAAGTTGGGGCTGGTTGGAGCTGAAATGAAGAATTGTGCTAATCATTACACTGCTAATAGAGGATTTGCTCTCTCTAATGCGCTTCTTTTTTCTAGACGGTGCATCAAAAATGTTTCTCTGGGTAACTGCTTACGGGGGGAAAACACAAAGAGAGATGAAACACTGTGGTGTTCATCTTCTGCTGAATTCCTGCGGTTCTTTTCTTCCCTCTCTAAGATTTTTGCATGCTATTAAAGGCTCTGATAAAGATATGATGCCTCAGAAAACAAGATTAATTAAGGCTGTTCAGCCACTGCCATTAGAGATGGGCGACTGCAAATACTATGTTCATTTGGTATATTTATGCTGCTCCTTCCCTTTGATATTGTCATACGCCCCTCTCGGGGATAGTAGCTGGTTAGAGATGGTACGATATTTACTGATATGACAAGAAATTAACTTACTTGGGAACTCTGGTTCCTGGTTCACAAAAGACCAGGCAGTGGAATAGAACTACTTGAATAGGTTTTCTCTGGGTTGTTCAAGATCGAGTGTCCATCATTTTAGTTCAGAACAGCACGTGGCCTCTCGTCTGTCCCAGAGAGCATTTTCCCCAATGTTTTTGGTTTTTTTTTTTTTTTGGTCTGTACGATTCTTAGCTAGTGGAAACATACAGTTGGCCTGTTTGTGGCCTGTCACACAGAAATACCTACACGTTGAATTTTTTTCCTCTTTTCCCTCCTGTTCACTTTCAGGCTTAGGTGCTGCCTGGGTTGATGTATGCAATCTGTTACTTTTCTAGGTTGGTCCCAGTGAGTGCTCACGCAGCGTTTGACAAGGCAGCACACTACTTTGGGCTGAAGTTGATTCACATACCGTTGACCAAGGCTATGGAAGTGGATGTTCAGGTATCGCTTTAGGCAGCACGGCACTCTTTCTGTGGGAAATTAGCATTGTGCAGCAAATAGCATGAAATCTACCTATAGAAAGGGACGAGTGCTTCCTGGAAATAAGGAAAAATGGCAGGAGTAAGTGCCTGTCATTGCAGATGAGGTTTTGTCTGAAATAATTGGATGTAATCCATCCCTTTGTCCTGTGTGATTCATTTAGAATCAAGTAATTTGTGTTTCAGAAATAGCCCCAGATTTCAGATGAGGGTGAACAAAAGTGTTCTAGTACTTCCAAGTGGATGAGTTAAATGACTCAGTTGATGTCTGCTGATGCTTGCAGCTCATTGCTTTGCTTTCTATAGGCTTTTGTGTGTTGGTTTTTAAGACCAGACGCTGCACGTTTTCACTTTTTATCTTTTTTGGCAGGGTGGCACTTGGTAAATGGAATGTGAGCATCTTCTCTCTTTAAATCTTCAGGCAATGAGGAGAGCTATCTCGAAGAACACAGCCATGCTGGTCTGTTCCGCTCCCCAGTTCCCGCATGGAATTATGGACCCAATTGAAGAGGTGGCAGAGGTAAGGTGCCCCTGGGTCATTTGGGTGCTGTAGCAATCAAACCAGCATGTCCTTATGTACAAGAAGAGCAGAGGCGTTGCAGGATGCCAACCAGTGAATCTGGTGGGAAGAGCAGACTGGTTGGGAGGGTATTACTGTCCTCAAATCAGGTGTTAACCAACAGCTGGGTATGTAGGACACAATTGGAAGTGTGGAGGAATATGGGACTGTTTTTTTTTTTTTTGCACTCTAACTGCTGTGAGAAGGTGGACTTTAAATACCACAATGTAACTCTGGGCATTATCATAAAGTTGTTTATGTGGGGCTGGGTTTCAGACTTGAGCTGCTGCACGCGGTGTGTTGTAGCAAGGCAAAGCAGTGAGCCTTTTGCTCATGCTTTGTCTCTGAACTCTCAAGTCTGTGCCATAAAATTCTGCTGTAACTGAAGGTATGTATTGTGTACATGACTTAGAGCTTAGTTGCACCCGCTGCGAGTCCAACCAGAAGGGCTTATTCTTTGATACCTGAGAGGAAATAACAGCAAAATAGTCCACCTGGCAAAAAGGCTTTGATTTAGGGCCTACTGGCTGTAACAAACTCGGTGCACAGGTTGGAGGAATGCCTGGAGGGAGTACGAGTCAAAGGGCTGGAATCTTATTTTTCAAATGCACCTCCTGTTTTTTTTTTTTTTTTTTTTTTTTTTCCTCCATAATCCAGTTATTTTGTATGTAACCAGCTGGGGCCTCTGACCTTCTTTTCATTTGAATCATGCCCTTACACTTTACTGAGGATACACCTTTCAGACCAAGTTGTCACATCTCTTTGGCAAATTCAGCAAACTGCAAAAATACAATGTTTTTCCTCTTTCTGGCGATCTTCAAATATGTGGAAGGCAGGAGAAGGCATCCTGGAATCATAGAATTTTCAGAGTTGGAAGGGACCTCTAGAGATCATCTAGTCCAACTCCCCTGCCAAAGCAGGATTGCCCAGAGCACATTACTCAGGACTGCATCCAGGCGGGTCTTGAAAATCTCCAGAGAAGGGGACTCTACAATCTCCCTGGGCAGCCTGTGCCAGTGCTCTGTCACCCGAACCATAAAGAAGTGTTTCCGTGTATTTGAACGGAACTTCCTGTGTTCTAACTTGTGCCCATTACCCCTCGTCCTGTCACTGGGAACCACTGAAAAGAGCCTGGCTCCATCCTCCTTCAGTCCACCCTTCAGATACTTGTACACCATAATAAGGTCTCCCCTCAGCCTTCTCTTCTCCAGGCTAAAGAGTCCCAGCTCTCTCAGCCTTTCCTTATAAGGGAGGTGCTCCAATCCCAGCCCTTCCAAATCTCCTGTCCTCAACAGCTTGAGAGTGGCAGGATGACTCCAAAGGGGTCCAGGAAACCTTTAATTGTGAAATGCAGAGTACCTTTTGGTGACTGGAGTTTGGGTGCTCTGACCACATGGTTTTCTTGCCTGATTGTATGATACTCACCAGAATCTCTTGTTCACACACAGCTTGCGCTGAATTACAAAATCCCCTTCCACGTTGACGCCTGCCTGGGTGGTTTTCTCATTGCATTTATGGACAAGGCAGGGTTCCCTCTAAGGCATCCATTTGACTTCCGTGTCAAAGGTGTGACCAGCATTTCTGCTGATACCCACAAGGTAAGGAGAAGGGGAGAAAGGTCTTCCAATGCATTTCTGGGGAGCAATTCCCCATGCCATCCATGTCTTCAGACATTCCTGCTCCGCTAGGCGGAGGAGCGCTGAAGTGCAGGGGTAAGGGCTGCCTGACTCAGAAGCTATGGGCAAGTGGGGTCTTGGTGACTACATGCAGTGAGTGCTTGAATGTGTTCCCTGTGCCCTCCTGCTGCTTTTTAATGCTCTCTGTGCTCCTTGCAGTATGGCTACGCTCCCAAGGGCTCCTCAGTGGTGCTGTACAGTGACAAGAAGTACAGGAGGTACCAGTTCTTTATAGCACCTGACTGGCAAGGGGGCATATACGCCTCCCCCTCTGTGGCAGGCTCCAGGCCTGGTGGAATCATAGCCGCATGCTGGGCAACTCTGATGCACATAGGGGAATCAGGCTACGTTGAAGCTACGAAGAGGATCATTAAAACAGCTCGTTTCCTCGAATCAGAGTATGTATGTGCCTTAGCGTTTTGATCCCACTCTTTAATGCCCTTCTGGACTCCTTCTGCCAAACTGTTTCTGTTTCTCTTGCAACTTTATTTTTTTTTCTCAATGGAGAAGCTATAGCATGTTACCTGCTGGGTGGGGATCCACCGGGCAGCTATGCGAGATGATGCTTTGTTTATGCATAGATAGCTGAGAGGCACAGAGAGGAGGGGTGCAGGCGCCTTTATTTAGCTGTTGTGAGTTTGTTGTGAGAGTTTCTTCTGCCTCAGCCATGGCTGAGGGAGAATCTGGAAGGACTTAATGAAAATAACGAAAGTAGGGTTATACTCTCTCTTATTGGGGTGCTTGTGTTGCTGTGTGAGCTAAGTTGATCTTCTCTGCTACTCTGTCTTCCCTTGCCTCTCTGTCCTCCCTCTTTTCCATTTCTTCCTGAGTGTATTGACTTTAGGGCCTCTAATGACCTGAGTCCTCTTGCAAGTCCCAATGGCCTGGGCTGGTTGTGTGATTTATTTTATTTTATTTTATTTTTTTTGGTAGGGATGTGCTGTCATCTGTTCTCTTCTGTAGCTTTTCCTTTAAGGCTCCAGATAGATGGACAGAACATCTGGCCCCTGTAACCACGGTCAGTCACCTCTTTTCTCCTTTTTCTTTTTAAGGTTGAGAAAAATAGACAGCATCTTCATTTTTGGGAAACCTGAAGTGTCTGTCCTCTCCATCGGTTCGGACATTTTCGACATTTATCGGTTATCTAATTTCTTAGCTGCAAAAGGATGGAACTTAAATGTTCTACAGTTCCCATCAAGGTGAGTTTGTGGAGACCAGTGGAGTGATGTGCATAGCCAGGGTATGCAAGATTGTCGTCTTCAGGCCACGTAGTGCTCTCGATTTGCTGAGTGGTGTTATCCGTCTGATCATAGAATAGTTTGGGTTGGAAGGGATCTTTAAAGGCCATCTATTCCACCCCCCCTGCAGTAAGCAGGACATCTTCAACTAGATCAGGTTGCACAGAGCCCCGTCCAACCTGACCTGGAATGTTTCCAGGGATGCGGCATCCACCACCTCTCCGGACAACCTGGGACAGTGTTTCACAACCCTCATTGTAAAAAATTTCTTCCTTATCTAAACTAAATCTACCCTCTTTTAGTTTAAGGCCGTTACCCCTTGTCCTATCACAACAGGCTCTGCTAAAAAGTTTGTCCCCGTCTTTCTTATATGCGCCCTTTAAGTATTGAAGGACTGCAATAAGGTCTTCCTGGAGCCTTCTCTTCTCCAGGCTTAACAACGCCAACTCTATCAGCCTGTCTTCTTAAGAGAGGTGCTCCAGCCCTCTGATCATCTTTGTGGCCTTCTCTGGACCCACTGCAACAGGTCCATGTTCTTCTTATGTCAGGGGCCCCAGGGCTGGATGCAATACTGCAGAGGTTCTCACCAGAGCAGAGCAGAGGGGCAGAATCACCTCCCTTGCTCTGCTGGCCACGCTTCTTTTAATGCAGCCCAGGATGCGGTTGGCCTTCTTGGCTGTGAGCGCACATTGCTGGCTCATGTCCAGCTTTTCATCCACCAACATCCCCAAGTCCTTCTCGGCATAGCTGTTCTCAATCCCTTCATCCCTCTGCCTGTATTGATACCAGGGGTTGCCCTGACCTAGGTGCAGGACCTTGCACAAGTTGGACCTTTTTCTCTGCAGAGAAGGAATTGCTTTTGTAATTGCTGGTATATAGCGGTTGTTGCAGTGAGGGTAAGGCAACAGTAATTTTAATGAACCTGGCAGAGGACATCTGAGGCTCCCTTTCTATTTACCTGTGTCTAATACAATCAGAAAAATATAAATAGCCAGGGTTTTATCTCATGTTAACTGAGGGTTTGTGGATTGATTTATTTATTATTAGTATCTTCTTGCTGCCCACTGAAGAGGAAGGTAATTGAAAGAACAATGAAGAGCTGATCATTTTCAGTGATCTTTCTAGCCTGGTGTAAAATGGATGTTTGTCAGAGAGTTTCCCTGAGTGGGTAGTTGTTGTTTTTCTGTGGGTAAAAGGGGCAAATGCTCTCAGATGTAGCTGCACTGAAAAAAATTTGGACTTGCAGTTAGCATGAAGCGAAGTCTAGAGAGCCTGAAGCGATAGCTCAGAGATGCGAGTGGCCCTGTTCCTTCTGGTAGATGCTCGCTTCCACGCTGTGGGTGACTGATGGCTTATCTAAGCTGGAGAGGAAGGAGAGGGGAAATGATGGCAAGGATCACCATGCTTGCAGGCAGCTGCATTTTTCTCACCAGAGGTACCTGGAATGAAGCGAGGAAATTATAGGCCTTTAACTGTTTATGGTGAAGTCGGGAAAGAATTTTTGCCATTTCGCAGAAGAAGAGCTGAAGTCTGCGCAGCTTGGTTCTAGCAAGTACTTTGCAGGGATTACTTGAATTGGGAGAGTCTTCTCCCATTATACTGCTGAAATGCTATTTTAAGGAGTTACACAGTTGTCACTGACCAGTGAAGGACTAAATTGCTGTCGGCTGCTCAGAAAATGTGGAGCTGTAGATGGTTGAGATGGTTAATCTCTTCCCTCTCCCCTGCCTGCCCAGCATTCATCTCTGCATTACGCAGTTGCACACGAAGCCTGGTGTTGCTGAACAGTTCCTGAAAGATGTCAAAGACAGCATTGAGGATATCATGAAGGACCTCAACGCCAAGACCACAGGCATGGTAAGGATGCCACCATATAGTGAGGGTGTGTTTGGGGTGAGTGTGTTTCATTAATGATCCTATGTAATGACCTCCTCTTCTCTGCTTAGGGAGCCATCTATGGAATGGCCCAGTCCGTCCCAGACAGGAGCTTGGTAGCGGAGATTTCTCAGGCGTACTTGGATGGCCTCTACAGCACGGATGTTCCTTGCAGTGAAAAGCACATGAACGGCTCTCCTGGCCACCACTGACTGTAGTGCAACAATCGGTGCCTTGCCAACTAGCACTGGGGTGGTTCGAAAAGTTTCTTAGGGGAAGAGATTGCAGTAATCCTTTGTTCCTACAATTGAAGGTCTGATGGCGGCTTGATCTTGAAAACTTCCTTCCCTGTCTTAGTCTGTTCTGAAATCTGCATTATTTTCATGCCCAACTTTATTTTAGGGCTTTTCTTCCCTTCTCCCTGCCTATTTTCATCGTGACTATTGACGGTGAATTGAATGTCCATTCCACAACTCCAAATTCCTCAGGTATTCTGCATGTCACTTCATTCCTTGCTGTTTCTTCTCCTTGCAACCGGTATTGAGCCGGTGTCCAGCCAAGTGTTAGATTTGAGTTCTCATGTTGTGTTCCAAAGCTTCAATCTTCCCAGAAGTTGAAGGTAGAAAATAAATGGAATATTTTGTTTTCTTTTGAGTATTCCTCCAAGCTACTGCATTTAACAGACTGTGCTGGGAACCTTATATCTGTGTAATGCAGAGCCGACAAATTTGCAAAGGAAAGACGGTCGTGTACTCTTTTTGAAATTCCCTTTGGAGATCTCGGTGCGACTGCAATCAATGTCTGCTGAGGGGAAGAAAAGCCAACACTAAATCAGTTCCTGGAATCTCTTCGTTTGAATAACAGCAGAAATAGAAACCAAGCAGGTGGTGTAGGGAGGGGAACTGGATGGTACTGAAAATCCTAGGTACACAGTAACTGTTTTGCTTCCCTGCCTCTTCTAGAGAAGACATGCATTTACCACCTAGAGTGCGTGTTGTACCGTGCACAATTCTGGAGGGATGTGCAAAACAGTGATTTCACTGCTCATAACTTGAAGGTTTTGCACTTTCTCACAACGCTGTAGTAGAGTCAGTCAGGCCCTGGCTTGTGTCACGGCTAGGGACTTCACGTGCAAATGGATGGCGCCAAAGCTGACCTTTTTTTACCATGATCTTTTTAGTATAAAAAGGCGACTTTTGTAATAGTAGTAATCTCTGCTCTTTGCACTGATTCTTTTAAGGCACATTCTTAAAAGGGCATTCACCATTGTGCCTTGATGCTTCTCTGGCTTTTTTTTTTTTGTGGGATGCCAGGGAGAGTTTGAGGGTTCAGCTGTTGACTGCAGAATTTGCTGTGGTCATTTCCTTATGGTACTATACTGAAAAAAAAAAAACAAAACAAAACAAAACCCAAACCAAACCTCAAAGGCAGACTGGCCTCAGAGAAAGTATGCTTGCCTATAAGGTAGAATAATAGTTATATTGAGCCAGGTCCCTTCACAGTATTACAAAGGTGCTGGTGTAGCTCTGAGGTAGATGATAGGATGCAGCAAGTTGGAGGTATTCAAGCCTTAGGCATATGGCTCACCTGTCTTCTTTTTCTCTGCTGTTTTTACAGTGAGAGTTTTCCCAGTGCAGCTTGTGAGGCAGTTGTGGCCTCAAGGACAAGCTAGAATCTCTTGAGTTGTTAAACAGCGGTGGAGTCACTCCTGCAGGGTTTTCCTATGTGTTTCCTCTCAGCTTTTTTGCATGCTACTGAGAGTTTCCTGGGCAGATTCAGCACTTGGGTGAAGACTTTGTGCCACATCTGCAGTCTTGCGCAGGGCATCTTAAGGCATCTGTCTCTCTGCTGCAGTGGGCTTGTTAGCCCAAAGCTGACCCTCACTGGCTTAACACAGCTCGAAGCACACACTTGCACAGTTATTATCCCGAACGAGAAGGTTACTTGCCAGCCACTGCACAAACCAGTGCAGCAGCCTTGGGGCCCAGTGATTGTGGGAAGAATACTTGCTTTTTAACAGGTTTATTCTCAGTGCTAGGAGACAAAAGCGTTTTGGCCTTCTGCTCTTAAACAGGTAACTTCACGCACTGTCTCTGAGCCCTTTTGAAAACATCGCATTTGAATCGCCTGATAGTCTCTTGATGGTGTTACCAGCTCTGGCAGTCAGCATTTGTGTTGGACCTATTTATTCTGTTAACGTCTTGCTAATGTGACCATTACTGCATCTCTGAGTTTGCTATACTTTGGAGACAGTCTTAAGTGTCTGGCTACTGTGATGGTTCCCTTTTGAACCGAGATTTAAAAGAAAAAAACAAAACAAAAAAGGGAGGTACTCTTTTTGTTTCTGCTTTAAAAGAAAGAGGGGATGGATTGGGTTGGGGTTAAGGAGAGAAAAGCTCCGTCTTCCCTGGTTGCATTCTCCTCCGAGGAAGTAGACGGATCTAGCAGATCAGTGCTCCATTTCACGTTTTTTGGATGTATTTGAAGATGTTATCTGTAAGTCAGTGTATTCCATTCTGGGCTTCACTTACTAGTAATATTTGTGGGTTTGATTATTTTATGTGTATTTGTTCTATACTGTAAATGTAAACTTCTGGTCAGCAATAGGCCACTGTAATTTACCGGTGGGTAGTCTTTATTCATCCTTGTCATCTAACATGTAATCTGCATTGCCTTTATCGTGCCAAATGGTGTTAGAAAAACAGTGCGATTAACAGGCTGTATAATTATTTAAAACATAAAAAGGAAGAATTTCATGGACTGGATTATGATCTGAAACTGGATGGTACTTTAGACCTGGAGGGATCTTTGCGACTATTAATTCCTGCGAGATTTCCTACTGTCAGGTTTTCCAAGCGAGACGCTAAATTTGTTGCTTGTACAAAGCACTCCCAAGGGATTTGCGTGCTCTTAGGTACTAGACTGAAGAATATCCAATGGGATGGACCAAGAAGAGTTGTGTGTCTTCATGCCATGGATTTCATCTGCACTTTTCTGATGACTTGAGGGAGGGGGGAGTGGAAGGGTTGCATACGACACAATAATATCTTGCCCAATAAATACACATTGACTTTTTCATGAACAAATGGGATGGGCTCATCTGATGGCGGTATTCTGTATTGCTGTAATTTGCCACTGTAAAGCTGTAGGCTGAAATAGCTGAAGAGATGGTGAAATGGGCCTAGTTTGTATTAAAATGGTGCGTTTAGCTATCTAGGCTCATTGAACTCTTTATTTTTCTGTTTCAATGCTCCTTTGAATGAATGGGGACCTTTCGCTCCTGGTTTTTGCTCGTGCACAGCCTGGTCTGTGGCAGGAAGAATGGTTTATGAATCTTACTAACTCTGCCCGACGACTGCTCTTTCATCCTGTCGAGATAAAGGTGGTGTCTATAGCTACATCTTGTGTGTGATGCTGAAGGATGCTGAAAATTGTCATTAAAGAGCTATGGATTTTCTCTTAATACTTTATAGAACTTTAAAGGGTTAAAAAAACAAACAAACAAAAAGACCTGAATTGGATGTTTATAGTGTTTCTCCCAGACTGTTTTGCTGAAAGCAGCTATTGTTGGTTTCATAGCAAATTGTTCCTGTTACAGCAAAAACGCAGCAATTTGGCTGCAGACTCACTGAATGCAGAGATCCCTATGTTACTGGAGTGAAGATCTTACACCACCAGAGCCACCTACAACCTCTTTTGGGAGCAATTCCACCGTAAGCCGCCCCTGGCCCGATGCTGTGCTGCTTTTGTGCCTTTTGATCATGCCTTCCCTGTGTTTGTGCCTTGGTTATGATTTTAGCACAAGCCGTTTTTATCTGATCTGCTCTGGCTTTGATAATCTCATTCTCTTTCAGACCCCGTTCACTTTGAGATGCAGGCCTGTGAAGGCACATGCCATTTCTCTGCGTTGCCTAGTCAAGAAGCTTTTCCATGGCAGAAGCACCTTATTGAGAGCAATCAGACCAGTACCTGCCTTGGGGGGAAAAAAACCTGTTGGCATAATTTTGACAGTGAGGCCTCCTTCCAAACTGACATCAGGTTAACCAAGACCTTTATTGTAAACATTTTCAGTTGGTATCCTACTAAAGGCCGGTTACAATAGGGGTGAGATCACATGCCTGCTTATAATACTGCTAGGAAGAGGTTACAGAAATAACCCAATTGCACATCACGGTTGCTGATATGGTATGGAAAAACCAAAGGGTTCATGTACCACCTTTTAAGTAGAAAACATATTCCAGTAGGTAAGAAGCAATAACACAGTGGTTGGATGGGGTCAGTGTCTGGAAAGATTTACTGGTGCAATTGTGTAACAGGACTCCTGGTAAAAGGACACCTCTGCTGAAAGCCCCAGAGGCTCAGCAGTTTGCAGGCTGGGTAGCGTGCAGCTAACAAAGGGTTTAAGAATGGAAGTGGCAACATCAGAGCTGGATATATGCATGGTGCTCAAGAAGTGCCTCCATCCATCTGAGCTTCAGCAGAGGGGGGGTTGGCATGGCGTTAGGCAGTCTGGATCCAGGAACTAGCTTGGATATGGGAGAAGGCTCTAGGTGCGGCCATCCAGGCGAGATGCGGGTTGTGGCAGTGGCAGAGTTGATTTGTGGCTTCGTGTGTGTGTCTCTAGTCAGGAGAGAGAAGCTGCAACCTGCTCGATGAAGCTGGCCAAGTTGATGTCACGCTCCGATAAGCCTCCGCACTCGTGGGTGCTCAAGGTGATGTGAACCTAAACCAGACAGACAGACTGACCAAGTGTTGCTGGCAGAAAGAGCAGGAACAGTTCCCCCCAGTGCTGCGATGGTTTGCATCTGATGAGGCAGGTAGCACCATTACTTTCTCCAGACTTGTTAGCAAAATTTCCTGGGGTGGGAAGGGTGGTCTGGCATTTTGCCTGGTTTTCCCCTTCCTACAGCTCGTCCTGGCTGCAAGCTGTCACTGCCACCACTGCCTTGGCCACAGCAGCCAGCTGTGTCTGCTTTTCAGCTCTTTCTCCAGAAGCTTTTCCCCTTGCTGCTAGCTCTGATACTGATTTATAAAAGCAACCCTGGTGCCAGCCTACAGGCAGCTACTACTCAGCTGGACAAGTTAAAAAAGGGGGAGGAAAGGATTTGTAGGTGATAGCTGTATGCTGGCTGTGATACGCCAAGGGAAGAGCATCTGAGGAATGAGGTCCCACAGATCTGAACAGCACTTGCTGCTGCTGTTTTATGCCTCACGGAAGGGATGCGTTCCCTGAAGAGTTCTGGTTGCCTCTATCCATCCCTCTTTCTTACCTTATTGTACACGTTGAACCATTCGGGGTGGTGATCCAGTTTTTCTGCCTGTAGAGCCACTCTGGTCATGAAGCCAAAGGCCTGCCCAGTGGAGTAAGACAAAAAGTTAGCTCTGAACCACTTACCCTGCGATACATTGTTTTTCACCCCACGGCTATTAATTTTACACACATTTCTGGGTAACCCAACTAAATACAAGGCCTGGGATGTTCTGTATCTCTGTTGGGGTTTTCTATGGGTTTTCCTCTTTTTGGGGAGCTTTTCCCTGACAAACCATGTGCTGGGTTGAGGACTTTGGTGTCTTGGGCAGATTATCTTGCTCAGCCGTTACGTTTCAGGAGAAATACAGAGGGATTTCTTTGGCTGAGCCTTGCAGATGGAACTCCCTGCTCTGCAAACCAGGTCTCCTGCGTTGTAAAACTCTGTACCGCCAATGCTCGTACCCGGTTGAAGTCCTTGAAGTGGAACTCTTTGAAGATGGCGTCTCTGCCTTCCACCTCGTTCCACCCTACGGCTCTCAGGTTTGGCAGCAGCTGCTCTCTCTCCTCCGCGCTCAGCCTGTGGGCTTTTCCTGCCTGACGCCGCAGAAAGGAAAGGGAAGAGGAGCAGATCAGCGTGGCAGAGGTAGGATGAAGCAGTTGCACAAGGCAGTGAGGAATCGCATAGGAGTTATGGGTCCATGGGGGCAGCTGCAGACCAGGTGGGAGGGTTAGAGCGTGTGTGCGGACCTGAATTGGGGGGCGCTGATGATAAGGGATAGCGATGCCATCCTCTGTAACCTGTCCTGTACCAAGGTCAAGTGAAGTCCAGCTTGTCGCTTTTGTCCTCTGACCTGCAACAGCTACCTCTTTATCAGTGTATTCATTGTAACCTGAGGTACTAAGAAATGATGGCTGTGTGAGGTTAAGCTCCCAGATATATTACATATAATTTTCTGGGAAAAAAAAAACCCAAAACTCTGTGGTGGCTTCTAGAACTGAGAATTGCTTCCTTTTGAGGTTTGCAAAGTACCTTCCTGAAGCGGGAGGGCTTTATTTGCAGGTCATCTGTGCTGGAAGCCTGCTTTAGAGGAGAAAGAAGCGGTGTGAATCAGAGATGAGTCACGCTAAATTGGAGTTCAGCTCCTTTTCCTTTTTGGTCTCCCTTATGTTACGATGGAGATTAAGAGGCTGTTTCTGTCTGAGTAACAAAGGGTAGAGGGGAGGGATTGTGATTTAGCATTGTCTTCCCTTCTTGGGCAGAGCTGCTGCTATTTTTTTTTTTTAAAGGGAAGGGGGAGTAATAGTAGTTCTTCTTGGCTTTGGGGAGTGAATATGGGTGAAGATGTAACTAAAATGGAGTTCTGGGGGCTAACGTGAGTCAGCATATCTTCTGGCTCAGTGGGGAAGGCAGGAGTGAGTGTGGAGGGTTATTGCTCTATCAGAAGGATTATGTTCTGGCAATTAAAATTCTTTCCTAGTAGGTGATCTGATCTTTCGTGTTGGGGAGGATTGTTGTTTCTCAATGACAAAGAACAACATCTCTTTGCAATTTGTTTTCCTTTGTATGCAAAGCGTGGCAAGTTAGATATGAGTCCCAACAAATATGGCCCACTGTTTCTTGTGGGTGTTTGGTCAGCAGCCTCTTAAATGCTTTGCTTGGGCATAGAATCATAGAATGGTTTAGGTGGAAAGGAACCTTGAAGGTCATCTACTTCCAACCCCCTGCCATGGGCAGGGACACCTCCCACTAGACCAGGTTGCTCCAAGCCCCGTCTAGCCTGGCCTTGAACACCTCCAGGGATGGGACATTGATGCTCAGAAGTAGCATCTTAAACAGCTGAGCAACTAAAGCAAATCATCCTTTCCTATAGTTTACCTATTCACAGGCTGTACAAAACCAGAGAGGCAACCATGGAGCTGATGTTTTTTTGTGGGTTGTTCTTTGGTTTTGCATGTTTTGAGGAAGATTGGAGAGATTATGCCCTATTCCCATGTTACTGGGTCTGCTGAGCCATCGGGCTGTGTGGGTGCCTACCTGTCTGCGTAGCCGTGACCCTTATGCTTAGGGAAAGCTGTCAGCCATAGAGCACTTCATGAAATGGAGAGTTCCAAGGTGCGTGCTGAACCCCTTAGCTCAGGGGTGGCTGGGTGTGGGATGGTTCCTGTCCCCCCAGCGTCGCGGCTGCATGTTTGGTGGATGTTTGGGGAATGCCTTCCTTGCCCGTGCATCCTCCGTCCTTGCTGCTAGCGTGCAACCCACCCGTGCCCAGCCTTTTGTGCGGCGTTTTGGGTGGCCCCCTGCCAGCCCTGGGCTCCACCACCCCCTCCCTACTAATGTCAACCCCGTCCCTTCCTGAGCTCTGGAAGGAAGGTAGTGAGTAAACACGGCTCAGTGCAATAAACCTTCAGCCGTTGCCCTTCTGCGCGATGGCGTGATAAGCTGGGTGCGGGTAGCTTAGCAACTGGATAACGTGGGGACGGAGGCTGGCTCTGCACGGGGCCGCTGGCAGGGGGGCACCCGAGGCTATGGGGTGACTCTGATGGGAATGTGGTAGGGGCTCTACCAGGTTTTGGGAAACTCCTGCTTGTGTATCGGTGCTAAAGAGAGGAAAAGCTGCGTAAAGGTGGAGCTGCTGCTTGGCCGGAGCAGAGGGGTATGCACGCAGGGGGCTGGGTGCTGAGCCAGCCTACCCCGGGGGCAGAGCAAGAAACCAGACTGCTTGGGAGGGATGCGGATTTAATTGTTCTCCGAACCCTTTTCTGTATCCCAACTCCATGGGAAGATGGGCCCTGGGGGCTTTTTCCAGGCCCAGCTCCTCTCCAAGGCATGGCTAGGCTGGGGTTTGGCCAATGGACCGCATGAATGCCGGCTCTTCCAGCTGTGTCTTGTGGTGGCGAACCCTCTGCTCGGAGCACCCTCCGTGCCCTCCACCCCGCTGCCTTCCCCTTCTCTCCTTCTACACCCCAGCACGTTGGCCAGCCTGCTGTTTTCGTCAGTGTGGCATGTTCATGCTTTCATGTGCGCTTACTCTTTTAAAACACACTCTTCTTATTAGAGAAACTTAATTATTTTGTTTTCTTTTGCTGGCTCTCAACTGCCAAGGCATTGGGATTTTTATATTTATTCTTTTTTTTTTTTTTTTTTCCCAGCAGGGAATCAAGCATATGCATTGTGCAAGCGAGGGAAGGGAACCAGCATGGGAAACTGGGAGAGCTTTGGGCTTTCTGGAGATTAAACAACCCTGTCTGCTCAAAGTAACATCTTCCCTTTTAAAGGGGGACTTGTCACCTAGGAGGAGGTAAAGGGGACAGCCCTGGCGTGAGCAGGACCTGCAGGCAGGGCTGGAGCGAGGTGTGCCATGAGGCCCACCGCCTTTTCCTCCCGTCCCCTCTGCTGCCATGAAAAATCTGATTTCCAGCCAGCCAGGGTGAGTTGCATGGTATGTGGGGGTCACACTTGCCATGCAGAATTTGACTGGGGGGTCACATTGGCGGCACAGCCTTGCTGACGGACCCTTTCCCTCCCCCTGGCAGAGGAACCGAGCCCGGAGCTCTCTGGCTTTGATAATCCAGCAGCAGCCGGCAGAGCGCCCTGCGTTACTTATTAACCACAGCGCAGAAGCTCTGCTCCTTTCTCCCTAGCCTCCTGCTTCATCTCGGAGGCCGGGGCTGCCGCCGAAACCTTCCTGCCCCGTCCTTTGCTACCAACCTGCAAAGCAACAGCTGGATTTC
This sequence comes from Vanellus vanellus, assembly GCF_965231255.1. NCBI lineage: Eukaryota > Metazoa > Chordata > Aves > Charadriiformes > Charadriidae > Vanellus > Vanellus vanellus. The sequence goes on along the minus strand of NC_138912.1, from coordinate 37,864,697 downwards.
CCAGCAGCGACTTACCATGGCCGGCGGGTCTCGGTGGCCTCCGTCCCCGGTGGTGCACGCCGTACCGTACCGTAGCCCGGTGGAGCCGCGACTTGTCCGGGGCGGCGGGAGGCGTGGCGAGGGGGACGGGTCCACCCACGGAGAACCGCTGCCTGGCAGCGGTCACCCCCCCCTCCGCCAAGGGGCCATGGGGGATGCTAAAACAGCGTCCCTTTGAACCCCTGCACGCTGAAGTGGTGGTGTGTCCACCCCTGAACCACCCGCCCCTCTCCTGTAGGGTCCCTTTTCTTTTTTTTTAACCTGTTGCACAAGGAAAAGGCAGAACAGGATGGAGAAGAGGCTGTTAAAGCTGGTGCTGCTGCCGACACGTGTGACGAATGTGACAGTCATCCTTGCTGAGCGTATGTGTGCCCCCCAGCCCTTTGAGCTCTCTGCGGTGATAAGCATGAGCTGAGGGCTGCATTGTCTGCGGACAGCCTGGATTATATCACAGCACGTGGACCAAGAGCCAGGAGTAGTGGGGGGGGGAGTGTGTGCAGCACAACACTTCTGAGCATTTTTGAGGTGTTTTCTCCTGTTGCTGAGGGAACGGTGTCTGCATGGATGCTGCGTGCTGCTCCCCAGTGCGTTTTTGCTCTCCAGGTCTGCCGTATTTGTGCCCGCGTCCTGCAGCTCCTTGTCTGCTAAACTCACTCACGTGATGGGCAATTTTCCAGTGCTGACAACAATTTTGTACTCTGCTGATGTACGTGGTAGACAGAAATTCAGCACCCCAGTAGACCCTCATGGCTTTCTTTACCCTTGAAGCAACTGATTCTGGAAATTTTTTAATACAGCGTGACATACATCCCTTGTATATACTCTTGTGCACATTTTGTTTTCTGCTGTTAAGGTTTGTGGGTGCCACAGAGATGATTTGTTTCTCCAGCAGGCGAGTTAGAGGGTAGCAAATTCTTCCTTTCCTTTTTTGCCCTCTGTAGATTTGCTTGCCAGGGTAATAAAAAGGAAAAAGGAGCATCTTTTGTGTCCTGGGAGACCCTGAGTGTCTGTCTGGGGAGAAGACTTGGAAAGTAATGCAGTACTTCAGAAGAAAATTATTGTCTGCAGGTACAAAGCTGGAAGCTTTGATACAGATGAGAAGAGGAGGGCTGTTGTACAGTTTCCAGCAATGAAATCAGGAGGTGGGATTGCTTGTAAGGTTGGGAAAGGCCAGCAGAACATTTTCTTGGCATAAGTTTGAACTGCAGGACGGGCAGTTTCATCAGCACAGCCCAGCAGAAGCGCCCCTGTAAATACTGGCATAAGCAGGAGGTAAAGGAAGCAATAATATTGTCATGAAGTTGCAGGTGGAGATACGGGTGCTGCAGATAAGTTATGTTCAGGTGGTCTCAGCTGCAGTTTTATTAAAAAAAAAAAAAAATGCAGTGGGTGTTTTGATGATGGTGACTTGTGAGGGCCTTGCGTGCACCTTGGCTAGGTGACAGTGCCTCTGTTGGCCTCCCTATCAATTTCGAGATGGGGGAGAAAGCAAATACCCCATCTCTCACGGTACCCCACTTACCCTCTGTTGGATTTTGTTCCAGCACAGCTGGGAGTCGGTCTGATTTACCTTGCCAATACACGTGCTGCCAGTACAGAGCAACTGACAGACACCTCATCTCATTAGAGGTGAGAATTTCTGTGGCTGGAGAACATCGGGAGAAAAAAAGATTAATTATACTGTGTCTACTGATTACCCAGCTCCTTTGTAATGGCATTTTCTCCTCCTAGGTTATAAATCAAGCCTTAACTGCCAGCCTTACATGTGAGAGATCTCTCGTGGAGGGATGTGCTTTTGCTGAGAAGTGTCAACAGGGCAGTTGGGATTTTCCTTGGTCTACAGCGTGAAATTGTGGCTGAGGGGATCGTTTGGCTGACTCCGACCACTGAATCCCTAAGTGCATGTAACTCCCCCTCCGCACAGCTTTAATTTCTCTTTTTTGAGCTGGGACCCCTTAGATTTGCTTTTAATGATTAATTGAGTGATGTTGGGCAAGGTGTTTGCTCAGAGCAGTTTGCAGCCCTGTGCAAGGGACGTGCTTCTTTACTGGGAACAGATTTTTGCTCTTGTTTCTTGCCTTTTTGTCTAGTTTAGAGCTGTGCTTCTTTTGGCTAGGTCAATGGCAGCTAAACCCACAGGTGTACATTGCTGTTACGGACCCACAGGGGCTTCTGCATATTTGGAGGGAGCTTTTGTATCACCAACTATTATTTTTATTTTGTTAGTACCTCTTTAACAAAGTGGATCTGACCCTGAAAGCTGCTGTACTGTCTTCTCAAGATTTGCTTTTTGAATTCCCCCCTCCCCTCTTTCTCATTTTGTGTTCCCCAAAACATTTTCTTGGTCCCTTTGAGGGAAGAGAGGGGCTAGCTTCCTTCTCTGAGAGTGTTGGCTGCAACGTGGGACTGCTTGCAATCACATCAGAGATGTGGAGAGCATGATCCTTGTTGCTTGCAGGAGCCTGGGACTCTCCGACACAGCAACAAGTGTCGTCTGGGTTGCTTTTTGGTGTGTTTGTGTGGTGTTTGTTTTTTTTTCCTTCATGTGGTTTGTTTTTTTTTCTTTCCCTCTTTTTTTTTTTTTCCTTCCCCATAGTCTGTGCTGCCTCCTCACTTAACGGTATTAAAAATGTGCTCATTGTCATCTTCCTGCAGGTGTGCTTTTCCAGGCGTCCCTTGGGAACCGCTGACCCATGGGGTGAGCATTAGCATGGTTCAGGTCATGGTAAATTTGCTCTGCCGTTGCATCTTGGGCCCTCTCATGGGGCAAATGGGATTAACCAGCAAAGAAAGTTGTGGCTTTTACCATCTTGTTTGCTGCAGTGCAAGTTTGCGGTGGACGGGCTGTTAGCAGAGCTACTGACTCAGCAGCGGGATGTTTGCTGATGGCACGGGCTGAGAAGGTCTCACAGGGCTGGGTGTTTGTTTTATATTGTACTTTGGAAGAAGGGTGGGTGTCCTCCAGCACAGCATGGGAGAGGTTTGTCTGTCATGTTCAGGAGGGACCCAGTTGGTGGTCTTGCACTAAATGGAAAACACACATCAAGTGAGGATCTCCTGGGCTGAAAGTAGGTGAAGGCAGAAACAGGGAGAAGCTACGTTTGTGCTTGCTCTGTCCTTGCGTTTCCCAGGTCCGCTTCTGGCTGTAGCTGGAGACAGGGTGTGAACTAGATCCTGTGTCAGGAAGTCCCTTTGGGAGGCCTTTAGAAAATCCTGAGTGCTGTTAGCTTGCTTCACCTTTAACTGATGCAGCTTGGCTCTTCTTCAGGTCTGGCACCATCTGCCGTTCCTTCTTCCCACCGCTCGTGAGGGAGTAGGGCATGCTATGCTTCACCTCTTTTCCCTGGATGGGGAGACCCAGGGCAGGAGGACAGTCAGCAGCCCACAAGGTGGGGGAACAAATTTTTTCCTGGTGGGTACTGAATCGTCCATGTATTTATGGCTTTGATGTTGCTTTTGTGATGAGACTGAAACTCATATGTTGTGGGCAGGGTGGAACAACTGCTTAGTCAGCAGGAAAACAATTAACCAGCTGCAGCGCCTCAGGAATTCACCAGGAATACATTTTTAGTTTGCTAACGGCATTTGAGTGAGTAGCTTGGGACAGGGTCACAGTCCCCTGGTGAACCTCAGCCCCCAAAGGGTGTTTTAAGCCACGGTGGGCCAAACTCTTTCATCATTGACTACTCCACTGGTATCTGAAGCATTGCTTTTGTGGCACAATAGATTTAATTAAAGAGTTTGTTTAGCACTGGAGGGGATTTATGGCGGTTGTGACAAGTTTAAGTTGACAAAAGGGCCCAATAAATAGAGATGAATCGTTAATTATTCCTGTGTGAGACTTCCTCTTGTAGCATCATTTTATCAAAGTCAGTGAGGGCTGGGAATTAGCCTCAGCACAATGAACAAAATAAATCGGAGGCTGGTACAAATCATGGCTTCTCTGGTCTGCTCACACGATGCTTTAGATAAGGGGCCTTCATGTCAGGCAGTGTGCAGGTAGCGCTGGAGAAGGCTAGAATGAAAAAGGAAAAAAAAAAAAGGAAATAAAAGTGGCATAACCACTTCTAATGCATAGAAAACGTGAATACCAAAGTGGGAGACAACTGTGTGCAAGATGGTGGAATATGATAGCATCTGGGAGTGAAGAAGCACTGCATTGAAGGGATGTGTCCCAGAGGAGGAGGGTGATGCAAACCTGAGTCCAAAGCACCCGAGTGCACGTTGCTACCCTTGCCTTCCCCTGTGTCAAACTGGTGCTGGAAGAGACAACCCATTGCTAGCCAATGCATGGAGAAGCCTGGCATGAATTAGATTTGAAAACTCAAGAGTTGGGCCAGAATAATCCTGCTTTGACTCCGTGTTTGTCCTTGAAACCAAGTGGCCTGACAAAAACAAGGGTCGTGGGCCCTGGCAGCTTAATGTACTGCTGTGTCACAAGTCTTGTCCTCCAGGTCCTCGGGAACTTGGTCTGTGGTGGATGGTGGTGAGATCATGCAGTTTGCTACCTTGCCAAGGTCACTCCGTTCCCTGCAACAGGATGCATTTGCCCTGGGGGAAGGTAATACATCAAAACTGCTTTTTCCCCACCCCTTGCTTTGTCCAGTCTGGTGATGGATTAATCACGTAACCTGGCTTTTGTGGGCACAGCTGGAGCCCGGTGCAAGGGAAACTTCTTGTATTCAGCTTGTTTCCTGACTTTCAGTCCAAATTTGAGTTTCTTTGCTAAACAGGTTGGATTTTCTGGCAAATGTGCAGGGGTTGCGGAGGGTGAGTGTCTTGATGGATCTGGAAGCCTTTCTCCCATCTTAAAGAGTGAGTTTTGCTCCTTGTTTATGCAGGGAGAGTTGGGCACCGCATGTTAAGCGGCTGCTGTACAGCCATGTCTTGTCACTAGGGGTCAGGGAAACGCTGAGAAACAGGAGAGCTCCCTGAAACTGCAGCCCCTGGCAGGAGGGCACAGGGTTGGAGCTCTCAGAAACCCATCTGATCCCCAAAACCAGGAGTGATTGCTGATGTTATCAGCTCTGCTAAAGAGTGTCTGTGCTCAGCAAAGCAGCTCTTCAGCTGGACCTTTGTGGCCAAATTGTTTCTCGTGAGAAGCACCTCCAGACCCTTTGGTGCACCCAAGCATCAGTGCCACTCCTGGGGCATGCTTGCCTGTAGATACGTAAGTGGTGAGGATGTCTCCCCAGCCGGATTGCTATAGGTCTTTGGGTTACCAATGCCGTTTGCAAGTCCTGGAAGTCCTTGGGTTTTATTTCCAGCTTCCCATTTGTCTTGCAGTAAGCTGCCCTGCTGTAGGGCAGGAGAGGGGCTCTGGGTGTGGATGTAAAGGCAAGGTCTGTCCGCACAGAGCTTTTATTGGGCAGGATTAGAAGGTAGGATTAGAGAAGGTGGACAAGCTGTTGGGCACACAAGTGCTTCTTCCCATTGGGACTGGAAATGGCAGGCTTCAAACCCAAAGAAATTGAAAACAGTTGCTCAGAGATTAGTGAGGTGTTTAACATGTGTGGTTGCTTTAGGAGGAAGGAGTGTCTGTAATGTGCAGGAGCTGATGACAGGTGAGTGGAGAAAAAGAATGTGCTAAGGCAGTGATTTCCTTGGAGTCAGGGACAGGTAGCTTGTGGGACATGGTGGGGCTGGTAGAGGGCACAGTGGCCAACTCCAGGAGCTTTGCTCTGTAGTAAAGTTGGGAATCTTATTTCCTGGAGCTGTCTTTGGGAGATGTTACATAGTATTTTTTCTTTTTTTTTCTCCTATCAGGGCTGAGAGAGCAGAGGGAGTGATTTTTTTTTTTTTTTTTTTTTTCTTTTTGGTGATAAGTGGTCCCCCACTGGCTGCTGGATGTGCTTGTCCCTCGCAACTTCTCTGTGAGAGTCTGTTTGGGCACTCGGCAGGTGCTCAGCTTCATCTCCAGCCTTCCCAGAAGGGCGGTAGGTGAGCTGGGTGAAGTGTATTACACTGCTGGAAACACAGAGGTAATATCCAGGTGTGGAGCGTGGTGCAGGGGGAGCTGCTGGAGATACACTGGCAAGTTTTGCATTTTTTTTGGTGCAGGATCTGATAGCAGAAACTCGCGTGTGAAATTCCTGTCAGGTGGAGTGCTGATTTTTTTTTTTTTTTTTTTTTTGTCCTTGTTAGCATTAAACATACTCTTTTGATGAGGTTACCCGTATTTATTTTACCACCTCTATTTCTCCCCAGCCTAATGAGTTTGTACTGCTTCTTACAAACTGGATTCATCTGCTTTGCTTGTTCTTGCTATTAGTGGGAACGACCACTGGACCATGCTGTCTGCACTGTTTGTTCGAAGCAGGATAAAAATTAATGGGAAAATTGTGTACGCAGCAATCTTAAACCAAAATGCCACTGTGCCTCACCCATTGGGGGTAGCAAATTAAATAACGTAGCAGCTCGCTTCAAAGTCTGAGGATAAAGAGTTCCTGCGGCAGGCATGGCAAGGAGGGGAGAGATGAAATACTGCAAACTGTCATTGATTCACAGCCTGGGCTGGAAGTTTGCTGATGTGCTACAGCAAAATGGAGCTGTGTTTAATTCCAGCAGCCTCCGCTTCCTCCTGTGACAGCTGTATCTTGGAGAGACTTTGAACTCAAAAGGAGGGACCTGTTACTTGTAACAGTTTGCTCTTAGACCTCTGCTTACATCCCTCTGAGGTGCTGTTGAAGGTTGTCTGAGTAGTACCCTGAACTGGTCTTGGAAATAGCTGCTTGGTGTAGGCTGGGTTTGTGATCTTGTAAAGACAAAGTGTTGAAGCTGGTGGGGAGGAAGGAGAAAGGCAGGTGGTTGTTTCTGACCTGAAGTGGAAAAATCACTGGTGCTGTGAACTCTTGAGGGACATTGCGTGATGGCACCGGCTGCCCTGTGTTATTCTCTCAGAGCTGATGTCTTGTGGCAAGATGGCTTTCTCTGGGTGCTGCTGCTGTTTCCTTTGAGGCACCATGAAGAGTCAAGATACTGGTGACAGCGTTGTCATGCTGGGAAGGAGGATACTGCTGGGAAAGACCTGACTGTTTTTGTGGAAGAAGGATGTCTTATAGGACTGCTCTGAACCATGAGCCCCCTCAGGGTCCTTGTGAGAGCTTGGTCCTCAGGCTGGTCACACAAAGGGAAGGTGAGGAGCAGGAGTGTGCCCCGTGATGGGGAGACAATGTTTGTTCATGGGATTGAGAGGGTTTCCAATGTGAGAGTATATCAGACAATCCACCTGGGACATGTATTCCATCAGGGACATATCAGGCTCAGGAGAGCTCATCTTCTGGTGCTTTCCTGTCCTCAGTCAACATGGTGGCTATGGCTTTGGACAAACTGCCTGCAAATTAAATGAAGAAAGAACAGTTGGTTGAAGTGGAGCTGGGATGGGAACAGACCCAGTGGCCAAGGGCAGAAGAAGAGAGAGAACAAAACAGGAATTTTTCTCCCCAAGTTCCTATTCCTGGACCAAGCAACTTGTGTTAGTAAGGAGGACCAACAGTTCCAGCGCAACTGGGAGATGTGATATTGCCTGCCGTGGCAGCAAAGACAGGCAGCAGGATTGAAAAACAACCTCTGTGCACCAGCGGCAGCATCACTCAGTGAAGAGAGGGTTTCTCTCCGGGAACCAGCTATTGATCAGCAGTTTACAATGAATGCCCAGCAAGTAAATGAATACAGATACTGTGGTGGTGCTGCAGGCTTGAGCCCTCCCTTGAGGCCCACATGGCCACGTGCCCTGCGATAACTCGGCTGTCTCTTCTGATGCATGCTTGAGTGGGTGAAGCTGACTCACTCAGGCCTGGTGACTGCAGCTGATCTGCCTTCTTAAGCAGGTAACTGGTGGCTTATATGACTGGCAGGTGCCTTAAATCAGCAGGGATACTCCACGAAGTATTTGAATGTACCTCACCCCTGTAGATACTTGAGAATCCAGTCTCGCTTTTGCTATCAAATTCAGCACAAGGAGGGAGGGAGGGCGGGCTGTGATTTTTAAAAGCGCCTGCATTTTTTGGATATTCTCCTGGTGCCACTGCGGTTCTGCAGTGCACAGACAGGGATGTTGTGGGGGGAAGGAGTGAGAGCCCATCAGGTGTGTCTTACCCACCCTGTCTGCACAGTAAAATTTGGGATCTGAAATGTTGCTTCTGGAGCTTGGGTGTGGGCTGCATCTTAATGCTCCCATTTTGCTTAGTGGCACACAGCTTTCATTAAGTAATGCTGTAAATACTTGCGTGAACCAGAAAAATCAGATTGTAATCACCGGGGTTTTGGGTCACTTTTTGCGTGCGGTTCATTGACAAAAGTAACCAACCCATAGAGATGAGTTGGGTAGAAAGATTTTTGCTGTCTTTGTGGTACTGTCTTGTGATGAAATTCGAGAGGCAACCTGAGATTTGCTCTGTGTTTAGTTTAAAAGGAAGAAATAGTATATTGGCTTTCATTTAACTCGCTTTTATTTACACTGCTGGAAGTTTTAGCTTCACTTTAGAGCATGCAATTGCACTTTTTTCCTTCCAGAGCCCCAGAAAGGGTGTGTTAGAGCTTGGAGAAAACTTCAACAAACTGGAGAACAGGCCAGGATCTTTTCCCTCTTTGTCCTGTGCCTGTATCTTCATTGGCAGTAAGCAAGCACCTGTCTTATTTTCCAAATCACTATAGTCAGTGACCAAGTCTGCCATGTCAACAAAAAGCATTAAGATCTCTGCTTTCTGCTGATGCAGAATGATAATTTGGGGCTCAGGCATTACTGAGATGTTAGACGTCGAAATTATGACCGCTCTGTCAGATTGGCTGGATAATTTTTACTCCTAAGCCTTCCACCAAGATGATTTTCAGTGCTTGGAAATTAGTCTTAGTCTACAGAGCTGTCAGTGTCTCCCAGCTGTGTCAGTGTGTGCTCTAACAAATGTGTGTATATATGATATAGCTATTTCATCATCATTCCCAGCACTCCTCCAGACACCTGGGAAGCTTATCTTAAGTGCAGCTCTTCTCTCCCAGGGGTCACTTTTGTTAATTCTTTTTTTTTTTTTTTTTTTTTAATTTGTTTTCCAGGAGTGTAGAAAAGCCCTAGAACAAGCTTCTTGTTTGGTTTTTTAATTTTTTTTTTTTTAGGCACTGTAGACAGACAGGGAGTGAGATTTTTTGCTCTGAGTAGGTTATACTTGAAATGGATGGGGCGGAGGTTTTATTTGTACAGGTAGGAAACCAAGGCAAGGAGAAATCAAGACCTCAGAGGTGTTAAAGACCCAATTCTCAGTGAAAGTTTGTATCATCGAAAGGTAGAAGGCAGAAAATGGTTGTCTAGGGAGGCTGCGCTTGAGGTCTCTTGAAAGGGTTGCAGGTCCCTTTGCAGAAAGGGAAAAGCAGTGCTTAAAACTGCAGATCCTTTGAGAAACAGTGCTCATCTGCTGACCTTTCCCCATCGCCGATCCACAGCCATGCTCTTGGGTCAGCAGAGAGGATCCATCTTCATCCCCAGGGCGCTGTTCCTCCCTGAGGATGCCCGGCCCTGTAGCAATTCATCCTGGACACATCCCTTCCTAGCAGGAGGTGGGAGATGCAAACAAGCTCTCTGGAAGAGTTTCTACCTTTGTCGCCTGCAGGGAAGGTGAGCTGTGAGCCTACAATTGCCTCATCTTCTTTTTGGGATGTGCTTCCTCACTGATTGGGGCTCTATTGTTAGTAGCTGACATGAGTAGAGTTGAGCAGTAGAGTCACTCTCCTCCTAACTCTGCTAATTAATCAATGCACCCCGTGACAGCTCTTGACCACTAAGTAATGTTTATTAGTGTCCAGACCCCAACAGCATGGATGAACCCATCTATCTTCATTAGCTTTTGGATTTCAACATCGGGAGCTGGAGCCAAAAGTGACAGTAAAAGGGCAGTTTCCTGTCTAGTCCCTTCCTCATCCCAGTGAAAACTGACCTTGATGATATTTTTCTTTCTTTTCTCCACTTCCCCCAACACAGAACACTGTTTATTAAAGGAGAAGATGGGCGGTAACTTCAGCTCCTCTCCTTCTTATCCCAGGTGATTATCCTTAGGAAAAACGTGGATAGGATCCTCTTTAACGGTAGATAAATAACATATGATTATCCTCATTTTGTAAGTACTCTCAGAATGTCTCTCAGGTCAGAAAGAAAGTGAAGATCAATATTTATCGATGTCTGAATTACCTTCCTCCATAGTAAAAATTAACTTTGCCAGTGGTGTAGCTGCATCTGTACACAGGTCACCCTAAATCGGCCAAAATTGTATGCACAACCCCAAAACCAGGAAGGAGGAGTTACACTGCTTGGAAGTGTTTCCTGACCTCACTGAACATCTGGTGTTTTCCTGGAAGCAAAGAGAAGCCACCGCTTCATGCTCAACCTTGCTCTCCAGAACAAGAGGGCATCGCTGTCCTCGCTCATCTGTGAGGTTATTTCCTGAATGATGGTGTAACGTGGCAAATAGTCATGTTGGAAAGTTGTGTAATTTCCTTCCTGCCAGTTGAATCTGCCCTGAAGCGATTCCTCCTTTTGTCAGATTAATGTGGTTTAGATTAAAGAACTAAAAGGACTCCGAGAGGCCTCCTGAGATGCTGAAGTTTGTTCCCTGCTCCTGGATTATACGATGTGGTCCTCTGTTCCATGAACATTGTGGGGGTGGTGGGTTTGTCCCTATTAACTCCTCTTTCTCCTAAATCATGTCCTTTCGTGTTGGCTGGGGAGAAAAAGAGAGTGAAGGCCAAGCTTTGAAGAATTGAGCTGGCCGAGCAGCTTTCCTACTCCCATCAGGTGTTGTATACTGTGTGGAGGTGTGCCCTGTGCTGCCCAAAGACCCATTTGGCCATCGCAATGATTGGCAGCCTATGGGGCAGAGAGTATCTACCCATCTGTTTTCAGTAAGAACCACAGAAATGTGAAGCAAGCTTTGCATGAGGCTCATCAAACCGAGAGGAGATGGCTTGTACTTAGTGGCAGTGCTTACGGAGTGAGTTGCGAGGGTGTTTCGTGAGCTCAGAGTGTTTCATTGGGCTAAAAGTGAGAGCTCCCAGAGACTTCTGGAAATCTCATGAGGCAGAGCACCAAAAAGGTGCATTTTGAGCACAAGGAAATTTGTGTGCTCCTTTGACCTTTTGCGGCATCGATACCATGTCCCATGGGTGGCCCAGAGAGGGGTCTAATTACACCACATCTCGCAGACCCGTTTGAGCCTCACTCCCCCGTGCACCGTAGGTGCCAGAGATGAGCAACAGACATTATTCTCACAGCTTGCTCCTCCCAGGCCGCCGTGCATAGGCACTGCTTGGGCTTTTGTGTTCTGCTGTTTTTCCAATAGCATTTCTGGGATTATCTTTTTTCTTCTTCGTGTAGAACTTAATCGGAGCCGCCTCCATTGATACATGTCTGTATCTGCCGAGAAGCCTTCTATCAGTCGTTTGCCTGAAGCCACCACTGTAAGTTATTTATACAGTGATTAGTTAAAGCTTCAGATATTTAATGCAACCTTTAAATCACATATTCACCATCAGCTATTGGTCACATAAAATTTCATTGAGCGGTATCTATTACTTACTCTTTTTCTCAATGTGTGCATATATTTAATTTTCTACAGACCTCTCTTGCTGATATTTTCTGCTGAGTAAATAGTAAATTGAGGGACTTCAAAAAAATGTTTTGTTGCGTTGCAGTGAGTGAATTACTTGTAAAGGGAACATGGAATATAAAAATTCATCTTGCAAAAAAGTTGCCTTGTTGTATAAATCCCATCTCTCTGTTAAAACAGAATCAAACCTTAAAATGAAATTATTTTTTTTTCACAGCATACGTAGCTACTAAGGACTTTTCCAACCAGCTAGCTTTAAATATTCAGCCTTGTTGGGTTTTCTTCTGTTTTTTGCCTCTTCTGCCTCAGCTTATAGTATGCTTATGGGACAACATCTGCTTTGTACTAGGGGTTCAAAACTGGACATGTAAATGCTTGAATTCAAAGAGCCAGTCAAAATTTTAATATTTTATAAGTTGGCTCAGAAAGCCAAATTCTTGAGCTTATCAAAGGAAATGAAACTTGGAAGAAATGTAGGTAGAAAATGTAAAGCTGAAGTCTAATGAAACTAACACAATTTTTGGAACAAGTAGTAATTAAAAGAAGTGAAACAAGATTACTCCTGCACTTGCAAGTGGAGTAGCACCGAGAGCTGGGCTGAGCCCAAGCCAGCATAGACCCTGAAGCGAAGCGTTTGGGTACCTAATCTCACTCCGTGGCCAAGAGAGGTGGCTCGAATGAACCTCAAGGGATGATTCAGATCCTGGGTGTGTTGAACTGCTCCATGATGGTCTGTCCATGACCCCAGTTGGACCCGACAGTGGCTGGGATTTGGAGCAAGGAGCCTGGAATTGGGTAGATTGAGTGCCAGCCTAAAGATTCGAGCGCTTCTGTGTACGTGCAATGCAAATCCTCCTTTTCAGGTGTGTGGGTCAGTTTGGAGAGCCACGCTCAATTTGTGTGTCCTCAGCTTGGAATCTGGGGACACTGTTTTGCAGTGCATTTGAAAACATTGCAGTTCAATTGGTGTGGAGTAAAATGTTGCAGTATGCCCCTGTAACGTGGTTGCGAGCAGCTTAGCCAGCTTGGAGTGAACAAGCCTCTCCCTTTCTGTAGGGTTGGTGAAGAAAGGAGACGGCCAGGAACACTGAAGGGGGAAAAGGTGAGAGCTTTCCGCAGCTCTGTGTGCTTTGGTGGGGACCTGCCAGCCTTCCCTGCCATTGTAGAGCTGCCTCAGTATCCCAACAGCTACCTCCTAAGTGGGACGTTCCCGTACATCCCTGCTCCTTCAGTTGCAGCCTGCAGTCTGTTCAGTAGTGAGCCATGCAAACCCTGAAACAAGTGATAGGCTGGTGTTTTTACCACCCTCTGGGAAACAGTTGGGAAATTTGGAGCCCCATCTGCTTGTGGGGTTTGGTGGAAAGGAGAGAGAAAGTTGCTTGCGAGTCTGCTGCCAAAACGAGGGACATTCGGTGGCTTATGGGGGCTCGCCTTGCCCTGGGGTGCTGACATAGCTCGGTATAGCCAAATATGGGGCCAGCAACTCCTTTCTCTTGCTTTAACCTGGTTATAAGGAGCAGAGGAGAGGAACAGGAGGGAATAAAAGGAGAAGCCGAGGTTGGGGAATGGCAGGAGAGGGCTCTCAGTGGGCAGCGTGGATGGCTGGGTCGTGGGTTGGCCGCCCACCTCACCCCTCACTGGGGTTAGTAATGTTTTCTCCGACTCCTCGCTGCAGTTCAGTGATTGATTTGGCAGAGCAAAAAGGAAACCAGTAGTGACCGAGTGAAGTAACGCTATATTTTAAACTGTCCTCCTGGATTTCAGCAAGATTTGCTTCACTCGCTTTGGAGCTGCTTGCTGTTTTGGTGCCCTGCTGTTCTGCATTCCCTTTGCCCAAGGTTTGAGCGATGCTGAGGTCTCATCTTTGGCTAAGAATTGGGATTTCACTCATCCCGGAGGCAAATTTGCCACTCGTTCCTGTGGCAAATAAACTTTAGGAAGAGTTAGCTGCTGCTCTTGCAACAGCAAAGGTCTCTGTCTGAGTCTGTGCTGTAATTAGGTCATTAATTAAACAACTCTGAATATTTCCTCGTCCCCTTTTTTGAAATAAGGATTGAGTCAGGCTTCCATTTGGCCAAACCGTACTTGGTGGGGCTGAGTAATAAAGCCACAGCGGCAGGTAAATGCAGGTGATGGAGAGTCCTACCTCTGTCCTGCTGTGAGTACTTTACTCCAAGCCTTGTTATAAATGGTAGCTTGACCTCTTTTTAACCCCAGTTAAAAGCAGTGTAGCCCCTTCCCAGCGTTTGGTATGGCACGAGGAAAGGGGAAAAACCTCCATGGACTTCAATTGACCCTTTCCAGGTGTGAGCGAGCTCCTGCTGTATCAAAACTTCAGAGCGAAAGACTATCTTTCAATACATTGTATTTAACTTTGTCCAATTCCGTTCCCTTTTTCTGCAGCGATAAAACCACTATTGCTCTTTCATCTCGCTCCCTTTCTTCCCGAGTAGGTTCTGTGAAAACGGTGTTTGGGGGCAGTAAATCACAAAATGGAAGCATGCATTCATAAAATGCTTTATGCCTCCCTCCATCAATATTTCAACGTGCAACACAGACACCAACATTTCATTTTAATTACACTGCAAATTTCCCTGTCGAGGAAGAAAGCTGAACTCTGCAAGGCAGCCCAACCCTGTCCCCTCCTTGCCATGGGAGCTCTGCAACATCCAATTAGCCACGTCTTCTGTTCATCTGAGTCACGGGGCTGTATGCGTGCCCAGTACATGTCTCCTGCAGGAGGAAGGGTTCCAGCTGGGCTGAGTCTGGCCCTGCTCGTCCTTTTGTTGCCACAGGGGTGAAAGGAGGTCTTGAAGCCATTCATGGACGTATCTGTGGGAGCTGGCGCGTTGCCTGGAGCCCTCCAGCGGGCAGGAAGGGCGATCCAGTGCAAACAGAAGGTTTTGGAAGATAGGCTCTGACAGTGATTAGAGGGAAGGCTTCCGTGCTACAGCAAGTCTCATGTTTTTTAAAGCTGTCCTTTCTGAGGTTGTATTAGTTGCTGGGAGTGTTTCCGTTTGCAGGAGAAGAGAAAGAACGTGATCGAGGCGTGCAAGTCACTAAATGACACAGGCAAGTCAGCCCATACCCTCTTGTAGCCCTTTCTAGGAGATGTGAGAGATGGCTGCGTGCAATTGAGTGACAATTTAGGAGTCAATACGTTACTCACCCGACTGACGTGCTGCCCTGCAAAACTTCTTGCCAGAAGATACTGCTGAGTCCCCCTGAAAAAAAAACCGTAGCAGATTTTCTCGAAGTATAACATTCACAGGTATGTGAGCTAGGATAAAAACGTACATGGCTAAATGCTTAAGGAAAGGAGGGGGTCCCTTAATGCAAAGGAAATATGTCCCTCCTGGTGGTGCTGTTCCATCATTGTCAATTATCAGGAGTGTTAAATGTTCCTCTGTAGCAGCTGTTGTGGGGTATTATTTTAGAGAGGGCATTAAATTAGATGGGTTATCAGTGTAATTCAATATGACAATTTCTGTGGTCATATCCTGAAGACAGTGGAAAAGGTGGGGAGAGGGAGCAGAGCCCGTGACACACGCAAATGCTAACTGGAAGGGAAAGAGGCATTCATTTCTTGTTAGCGCATACAAATGTAAATGTACTGATTTATGTAACTTCCCAAAGCTTAGCTGCTCACTGCCTGAAGAAGCATTCTTAAAACACATATCCAAATTAAGATGCCACATATCAGATAAATTGCTCCATGTAGAAACTTTATTTGCAAAGTCAACGTTTTTCCAACAGCCTTTTTAAAGTCCTTAAAAAAGAAAAAAAAAAAAACAAACAAGCAAACTGTATGGAGAAACAAATATCTGTATATTGCTGGTATCAAGGTCCAGAAGATGATTTTGAGGCCAACCGTGTCAGAGAAAACCAGTGTCATGGCGTCATGACAGCCCAGTCTTGGATGGACAAGTGTTGGCATCTTTGGATGTGTACTCATTAAGATTAATTCAAGTCCAAACAACAGCAAAGACGTGATTTAACAAGTGAATCACTCTATTTTGACCTGCCCGAGCACAGCAATTTGGGATTCTGTAATGGAGGGCTATGCATTTCAAACTGAGATGGGGAGTGTGGGATGTGTTATGCTTCACCCAACATCTTAATGCAGCATTTCCTCTGCGAGGGAAGGTGTGAAAAGTAAAGTTAAAGCTGTGATCTGTTTTTTTCCTCTCCCTAGGACTGGTGTCTCCCTTTTACTCAGAGCTACACCAAACTCACATAGAGGACCTCTCAGGTAGTGTTATCCATGGGGTAATGGGGTGTTTTCCTACTCTGCATGTATGCTTGAGAATGTAGGTACAATGCTCAAATGATGTTAGGACAAGAAGAGTTAGTGTTTTGGAGAACCTTTCCTAGGACCCCCTTTGAAAAAAAGCTCTCCAGCACTCCCACTTAGGCAAAAATTAATCTGATATCTGTAACGACAGAAGATGGGGAAGTATGTACGAGGGTGCTGAAATAAAGTTGATTTGCAGAAAGACCATAATAGGTCAACAGGCAAGAATTCATCTGCAAGCCTGGAGACTTATGTGAGCTGGGAGCTGCTAGGAGGATGTGCAATGGGATGAAAGCCAGGACACCACCAAAAAGCATTTCTGGAGAGTTGGGACCAGCAGTCTGGGTTGGGACATGCTAAGTGCTAGATGGGTCGCCCCATGCATTAGCAAAGAAGGTTTCCTTGTTCTGGTCTTGAGATGACACAGACCATCCTATTGGCCAGCAGTCTTGGACAGGAGGGTTTAAAAAGAGCTGGAATTCATCTGCCTTCACAGGAAAGGAGTGGTGGCAGGTTTGGGTTGATCTGCAGGAGAAAAGAGCAGTCTGGATGGGAAGAGGGAAGAGTTGTTTGCCAGGGTTATTTGCCTCCCTGCATGGTGCAGCAGTTGCTGTAAGTTGATCTTAAAGAACCTGCGGCTGATGTATGTGGCCTGTAGATGTGGTCAGTGAAGCTTTTTGGGGTGAGACCTTGGACCCTGAACCAACAGGACTGTTAGAGAGCAGGCAGCAGGTAAAAAAGAAAAATGGTAGTGTTTTCTGAGCATCTCCCCAAATACGCGTTGCACGTCCCCGTGCAGCGCAGAAATAAGCAGAAGGGATTTATTTACATGGTTATGGGTTTGCTGTCCTTGGATCCTGTTTGAATACACTCCATCCCGGAGTTGTTTTGCATTTCACCAGGGAGTCTTTTGTCTAAAGGGCATCGTGGCTACAGCAAAGTGGAGTGTGTCCCTGCCCCTGCTTTCTCCAGTGGATATCACATTTCATTACCCTGATGAGCCTGAGCGAATTCTCCCGGTTGTGTTAATTTGCCCACAAGCCAGCCTGTGTCACATCCGCAAGAAGCCTGTGACATTTTCTAGCCTCCCCCATCCCTCCCGGTTTTGAAACCTCGAATAATAATCGCAGCCTTGTCCCTTTTTCTTATTATTGCTTCTGAAATGGAGGGGAGAGGAGGTGGAGGGGCCGAGACACCCCTTTCCTGACCGCACGGATGCAGTCAGCCCCAAGCCGGGCGAGCATGGGAGGCATTTCCCTCTTGGGGCCGCCTGTGTTCCTGGTCTGCTGTGGTGCTTCAAGGGCCCGTGGAACGAGGAGATGGGAGTGGGTGTTTTTGCATGACCTTGATCTTTGCAGTTTGGAGCTCATCAGTGAAATAGAAAGCAGGTGGTGGAGAGGGGGGTGGCTTTTTTGGCATCGTCCTACCCTTTGGGCTGCTGTGGGTTGAGAAGTAGAGTGCTCTTGTGTGTATGATGCTTTTTTTTTTTTTTTTTTTCTCTTCCCTGAAGCATTGGTGTATCACTAGGGAGAGGACCATGTAGTGTTGGACAACAGAAGCTTTAAACCCAGGATCTGAATGCTGCATTTCAGAGTGCCCCGCAGGCAAGGCGTGGAGGAAGGATTTAAAATTAGATGCATGGGGGCAGGTGAGAAGTAAAGTATTTGTGTTCCCAGTGTGGTGCTGCTCCTTCCCCACGTCTTCAGTTTAATCTGTGTTTTGGACTATGTTTATAGTACCAGAGAGTTGGGGCTGTTTTTCCAAAGTGTTGGTATCTGAATGTGAAGTGAGATGTGCTTCTGTGGGTATCACAAACAATATTCTTGCTTTTTTTTTTAATTTACTTTAAATAATGGAACTTCTGCTTTAACTGATGATACCTTTAAATGATGATAATTTTGCTGTTCTAGCAGCCCTGAAGTTGAGCCATTGAAAAATCAGTGGTGCTTGTATCAGCCTAACCTTAAGGACAGGTATTAATTTCTCAAGAAGTCAAACAAGCTCTAACAGGACAGAGAAAATTAGCTACTGATTATTGGTACTTTTAGGAGAGATGAAGATGCACTCTTACAAAATACTTCTGTGATTATATCCCTCATCAAAACCATCCCAGGAAGGCAATTCAACGCTCTGCGAGGCTCAGCCGCGCCTCGTGCTCTCGACTGGTTATTAGGCCTTTTGGATAACCATTGTACTCCACATTCAGGTTTCCAAGAGGAAAGGTTAATGCACATTGGCTCATAAACACCACTCTGAATGCGCTGAGATGCTTTGTACTGCGCGCACGAGAGCCTTGGTCACGTGCAGGCAAGAGTTACTTGCACATGGAGAACCGGCGACTGATTGAAAAAGAGTTTCAAGCTAAGTGTATGAAGGGGCCTTTGAATGGATTTGGCTGTAACACAAAGCTGTTGCTGGAGAGCTCTTTGGCAGAAGGAAAGAGGCTCCAACTATGAATTGGTTGCATGTTGTATCAAAGACGAGAGGTCGAGGATTGGAGTAAGTGGATCTTACAGTAAATGGGTCAAAGAGATCAGGATACAGAAACTAAAGCGAAAGAAAATGATGGGTAGGAGTAACCACTAATGAAACTTGAAAACCTGAGCACTTAAAACATGGTGTAGGAGCTCCACTCAGCCCTAAATAAGCAGGATGGGTGAGAACTGACCTGTGATGTGCTCCTAGGTGGGACAGAGCAATGGTCTGGGCGGCCAAGGACTGCAAGGATTTTGGGAAGGATTTGGTTGCAGATAGCGTGGATGTAGCATGCGTTCCCCTCCTCAGACCCACTTGGTAAGCAAAATCCTTGTTTTTTCCAAGAAAAGGAAAGGCTAGGACTTCCAGGCAAGCTGGGTGACAGCTTGGAGGCTCACTATGCACCAAGGCTGCTGTTAACTGCCCCTTGCTCAGCTTGTGTTGCACCTGGGGACAGATACCCTGTATCTGGAGGATGTTCCTTCTCATTTATATTAACCACTTCACTTTAACCCGAGGCGGCAGGAAGGTTTCAAGTGGTGGTAGGGAAGGAAGGAGTAACAGGGAAGAAAGGAGTAACTGGGAAGGACGTTTAGGGTGTCCCGACTGGGTGGATCACCTTTTGAGGTGTCTGCTTCTTCCTCCAGGAGCCTGTGATTCTAACCTCACCCCTTTACTGGATGCTTAACATCTGGGGACATCGGCATATCTTCATGGGACAAAATAATGTGTACCCCGAGCTGGGCAGAAGCAGGTGATCCAAGCTGTCTCCAGATACTCCTAGCCTGGCCAAAAGCTGCTGTGGTGAGTGATTTCTAGTCCCAAAGAGAAATTCCTTCTCCCAGCATCCCTCCGAGACATTTTTCTTTGCCCTGAAGGGATTCCTCCCTGCGTGTTGAGTCATGCTTGAAGAACTACTTGTTAAATAAGTACCTCTCAGCTTTGCTTAAAACAAATGAAGTTGATTTAATGGGGCTATAGAACGGCCAGGTATCTGTGTTATTTAAGACTATTGGCACTTTGAAGGCCGAGCGCTAAAACCACTTCATTTTTATTTCAACTGTTAATTGAAAATCAGCTGGTTCATCTTGTTCTTTCCGCTACTGCTCCTTCTCCTCTGCTCCCTGCTCTCGTCTCCCCCATCCCCCTGCGATAGGATAACAGCTGTTAATGCAACACCCCTGCACAACGTGCTAGTACAAATGTGGCACGAGGCCAGGCTTTCACTTGTGGTTTATTGGTTTAATTAACCAGGGTCTTGCAAATACTTCTCTGCGAGGCAGAAATGAGAGAATCTAATGTTTCTTGGGCTGGATCCTTACATCATTTTTGGGCACCTGGTGAAGGCACCAAGGTAAAAAACTTGGCTTCTCTGATTAACCTTGACTGAATTCGATAATACCTTGGAGTCACATTATTGCTGACCTTGTGTTTTGCTACCTTCTCATCTTTCTAATTTGTCTTTTCTTCCTGCCTTTGCAATAACAGTCAGAGGTGTTGAGGAAAAAAAAATCTCCTGCTCTCTCGTGGGACAGCTCCTCTACTTGCAGTGATTTTTTTTTTTTCTTTTACTTTCCAGTATATCTCTTGTTGTTTGTGTTTTTCTTGCATTTACACACACAAACATTTGCATGGGAATAGCTACTTAAGAGTTGCTTGGAGGTGACCTTGTAATTTTTTTTTTAATTAATTGTGTGATGATGTGCTGACTGCTGCCAGCCATCAAGATAATTTGCCGTTTGCTCGCGCAAAAAGAAATTCTTCCTTTGTGCATTTTAGGAGATCATTTTGACAATGTTCACTAGAAAAGCAGTGTTGAAGGTGGGTTGTCCTCAAAGGAAAGTCCAGGTGCTGCCTGGGTTTATTTTGAGTGATTTGCTATTATTTTTTTCTTATTTTTTTCCCCAGGTTCCTGCTGGTGTTATGTCCTCTCAGAATTTTGGTCTACGCTACTGAAGGTGTGTGTATTGTTTTGGGTGAGGCATGAAACAGAGCATCTGAACACTTGTAGTGATGTGTAAAGCCTCTGTCATCTGTTTAGAATAAACTCCAGGGTCTTCTTCAGGCCAGATCTTAAAATCCTTTAAGGATTTTGAATACTCTAGCCGAGTTGCAATTCCAGTTTTGGGGTAAATGCCATTTACCCTTTCCTCTTGAAGTTACTTTCTCTTCTTTGCTTCCTTTTCCTTTACTGATACCTAACATCATACACAGATCCTGTGGGCCACCCTAGAAGCTGGTGACAGTCATTCTTTTTTAGGACTTTCTAATGATCGTAAGTGGAATGGTTGCCTTAGAGAGAATATTGATTATTGTCTTAATTGACAGATCTCCCTTGCTAGGATCTCTGCAAATCAAGCCTGTGGCGCGTCACATTCCCGTGGGGTGCCCAAAGCATGTTGTTAATTTCTGGATGCATCTGACGAGGTGAGTAAATAGTCTATTAAAGCTTTTTTTTCCTGCAGTGATTTTTCCATTGATGTTCAAGATTTCTATGCGAGTAGAAACTCGCATATTCCTTTACTAGAAACTTTGAAGCAGAAACTTGGAGCTTGATTCAGGACTTCAGCAAGCAAAATGCTTGCAAAATACCCAAAATTGGTACGTCCCTTGGTGGATTGGTTTGTGGTCTTTGTGTGCATGAATGGCTCCAAGACCCAGGTCCAGGTAAGCAGAATTGTGTGAGGCTCTCTCTGAGCAGGCCACTCTGTGAAGGTGCTTGTGAGCTATCGGAGATATTAATTAGGCTGCAGGGTGTCTGCAGAGTTTTCCATAATGTAGCCCCCACATCTGTAGTGGCTGCATTTCTCTTCCTTGGCGTTCTTGCGGAAATCCAGTGTTGTGATTCTGTGAGTCATGGGCAGTTGAAATAACATCATCTGCTTCGTGGGTGATAAAAAGTAGATAGACAGCAGCTAGGTAAACTACACCATGCTCAGTCCCCTCCTCTCACCTCCTATAACTCCTCTGACATCACCTGAGGAGCTGCAGTCGCTTCACCCACCCGCTGACGGTCACAGAGCCAAGTATAGGGAAGTGGCTGTAGTTGTCTTTGCTGGAGTTTGTAGCTAAGGCACATAGTTGGTATTTCTCCTTTGGTTCTGCTGTTTGGCGTACCTGATGCAGCTGCCTGATCGATCAGTACAATCACCTGTGTGGCACAGGTTTGGCCAGAAGGACCTTACTTTTAGATGTAGACAGGCGGGGCTGGCAGGACCAAGTCACTGGCTCCAGCCCCCTGTCTTTGTGGGCAACCTGAAAAAATGTTGAGTCCAGAAGGGTCCAGGGAGCTTCTGTTGTGCAGAGCCATTGCGTAGGTACTGGGGCCCAGGCTGGCCACCAGCTGTGACCTGTCCTTGCTTATCCCAACATCCACCACTGGAAGCGATCTCTCTGTGAGACTGCCCTTGAAACACACTCTGAAACAGCAGAAAGTATGAAATCTGCTAAACATACTGTTTTTTTTTTCCTCTCTGGAGCTTGTTGAAATGCTAGCTGCCTGTTTACTATCTCGTGCAACTTCAGATGCTGATGGTAAGTGCTATGTCCTTAACTGAGATGGTTTGCTGGCTACCTGAAAGAGTATCTGCTCACTTGCATAACGCTTCCGTGCTGCAAATCACCGTCTTGGTAGAGTTCACAGGCTGGTGGATTTGCGTAGGACCATCTCATTTGGAAACAGATTTCATCTCTCCGCTAACGTTCTGCCGGACCCCTCCGGTGCATCATAGGTTCCAGCCGTTTCTCTAGGACTTTGGGAAAGGGGCGCTTACCAGATGGGATGTTTTATCTTTCTTTGGGGGAGTGGGTTTAGTCGAAGAATATATCAGTGTAGAATTTTCTTACCTGCAGGTCAAGAGGAAGTCTACATGTATTTTTAGCAACACAGACAGCCAAACCATTAAATGAATTTGTCTTTGCTTTAATAAAAGTGCTCCTTGCCTTTAGAGAATGATAATGGCACTAGATTAATGTATCCAGGAGTACCATTGTGAGTGGCAGCTGGAGAATGAGAACTTGATGGGATCTAAAATGAAAGAAAAATGTTTGCAATCAGTTTTGTGCTTCATTTTCTTCTTACCCCAGCTACCTGAGATGTTCAACACATAATTCTACAATTATGTGGTGTTTTTTTTTTTTTTTTTAAAGAAAGGCATTGTGAGTTTTCCATAAGAAACTCTCAAGATGCTATTTTCATGCAAATAGCTTTGTGTGCTAAATTGAGGAATTTAAGAACTACAGAAAATATCGGAAATGTGGGCAGAATGCATTCGAAATGTAAAAGTTTCCTGGGAGTTGTCAACAGCTCTTTAAGGATCTATTGCCCGCACCTTTCAGCAGCTTCTCTTTGTGATTGCTGGGGGGAAAAAAACAACAATTACCGAACTGAGAAGATTGTATGTAGTTGTTGCACTGAGGAACAACTCTTGAGAAGCGATAATGGAGCGGAACAACGTTCTGCAGTTCGCCTTTCTGGCTTTGATGAAAATTGAGACAACAACAATGCCCCAATTCGTGTTCTCAAGCTTAAAGAGGATACCCAGTTTTCTAGATGGCTTTCCCTTAAGGGTTCTCTGGCGCTTTCTGACACATGTCCTCGTACCTGTGCCTTTCCTTCAGTGGCAACCCTAGCAAAGAAACCTGAATTTCCCAATGGAAGGGTCTTTATCGCTCATACAAGCTCGTGCAGAAGATGAGTGTGTAAGCCTTGATTCTTGAGGGCAAAACCAGCCCGGAAAGCATCCTCTCGAAATGGAGTGCGGTATGAATAAAGCAAGTGACTCTTCCACACCACAAAGACGAGTACTTTCTACTTCACTGCTGTGGATGATTAAGGAAAACAATTGCATTCTGACAACATGCATTGACATTTTAAAATGAGAAAGAAATGAAGAACAGATTCTGGGAGGCTTGCCATTAATGATAATGGATTTCCCTGAATGGGAGCCTTTTTGAAAGTCTGATTCTATTTTTTTTATTTTTATTTTTTTTTTAATAATTTTGCCTAGGACGGGCAAGCCTGTCAGAGGGGACAACTAGTGGGTCAAAGTAGTTCAGGGGGTAACCTGGGGAATCATTCTCAAAGCAAAAGGAACATAATAACTTTACACGTGCAGTCATGAGCCCACTTAAAACCAAACAAGAAAAAAGCCTGTGAGAGCAAAGAGGGGAGGGGAAGCTACGATAATGCTGATAAATGAATATTTGATGTTTAAGTTCAACTTTCATTTGCTTGCAAATGAAAACTATTATGTCAACACTGCAGATGTTCCATACATGTTTTTTTTTTTGTTTTTTTTTTCCCCCGAAAGGTTAATTCTTCTTTGATTAAAAAAAAAAAAAAAAAGTAGTGACAAACATTGGCTTTAAATGATAGGCGAACACACACAGTACCTCCATGGCAGTGCATGTGGCACATCGACTGCGCAACCCCGCGTGAGCATCTGGCAGGGGGCTGTAGCGTATGTGATAACGCGGCATTGAAGGAAGAGCTTTCCAGACAGGTGTAAAATCTATTGCAGTGAACCATTTTGCTGTAGGAATTATTTTTTTTTTTTTTTTTTTTTTGCTCTGTGTGATACTAACTTTCAGCTGTGGGGTTGAAACTGGGACGTTTACAGCTGCATCTTTTTATAGGCACCATGTGATAGGTAATTTTATGTGAAAAATCTATTTAGTCCCCTGATGGAAGAAGTAAACTTAGGTGAGACTCATTCTCCCGTGAATTCTTGGCATGCCATAAAAAAAATGTTGCAGTTCTCCAAAATATTAGCTGTAAAACTTGTGCCTTGTTAAAGTTACAATCAGAAGATGTAATAAACGGATTATTTAAGCATACATTACCATGTAATGTTCATCTCGGGGCACTTGGATTTTTGACTCTGTAGTACCGTGCTTTGCCTGGCAATCCCATGGTGGCTGCTGGGATGGAAAACACAAACCCTCCTTTAAATAATGCATCCCTTCCCTGCTGTGCCTCTCCTCTCGTTCAAAGATAGTCCCCCTTTAAAGTTTAATCAGTAGTTTTATCATTGCTCACAGGCAAAAGGTACTGATCCAAAAAAAATGAAAAAAGTGGCTTGGGATGGAGAAGTTTAACACTGGATGGAGTTGCACCTTCTCCTCTGTTCTTGCTGGTTTTAATGGATTCTTCGTAACGGTGTGTGCTTATTTGGATGGGGTGGCCCCGGGAGGGTGACGGGAGTTTGTTGCCAGCTGCTTGGGCAGACATCTGCACCTCTGCTGAACCCATCCTTGGGGGAACCAAGCTGGAGCAGAGCAGGGGACAGGCAGTTTCTTGGGCATTCGGTTGGGTTGCTTTCCCCAGGCAGCTCTCCCAGAACTGTTTCTGCCCTTACAAAGTGCCTTTCGCCCCCTTTTTATTTTCTTTTTCTTGTATGTGCCACCGGTGAATGCTCCTGAAACACTAGAAGGGAGTGTGGCACAGGGCAGTAATTGAAAGGTGGATGTTATAAAAGGTACTGAGAGACCTGAGCTAACGCTTTGTCAAAACTCATGTTGGTAATTTTGTCGTCTTTCAGAGCACAGTCCTGGTGGTCGCGGGCAGTGCTGCAGCAGGATGGAGCTCCCCGAGGGTCGGAGAAGGGAAAGGGGTGAGCTGGGAAGGCAGGGGTATGGAATGCAAACTGCTTGAGTTTGGGCTCTTATCTGTGCCTGGTGCTCCCTGTTGGCTTTTCAAGGGCGTTTGGAAGTGTCTGTCTAATAGGAGTGGTTTGGCACCGGTTCCCAGAGGAAATTTAAGCCATCTCAACCTAGGCCTTAATTTCCATGAGTACTGCTTGGTCTCGAGCCTGCTTGGCCTTTTGGGCTGAGGCGGCATTAATCCTGGCTTCTCAGAGGGCACTTCATTACTTAAGGAGGATAATATCAATCTGTTGGTATATTGGTGTCAGAGGGGAAGGGTTAATGTTAGCTCTTTGTGCTTCTCGTGCTTCTCTTTGTGGGAACACCCAAACAGTTGGTTGTTTCCAAAGCGGGAAGAGGAAGGTGCATTCTCCCTCCTCTTTCAGAGACCAGCGCTGTGGACAGCCTGCGGTGGGGGCATCTCATTCAGTCTGTCCCCGTGATGAGGACGCGTCGGCAAGTGCATCAATGTTATATATATTCTTACTACTGTTGCTTTCTCTCTGAGACCCCTGCAAAGCCAGTATAGGGTAAAAGGCTTGTTTCTAGCTCTGAATCACCAGTATTCTCTGGAGTTTCCTACAAGCCTAAATTTGTTTACAAAGCTGGTAAAAAAACCAATTCAATTTAGGGCGATTCACACAGAGGATGCTATTGGTTTTGCTCATTGTGTTCTACCCTGGCCCTCAATCTTTTTTCCTTTTCTACCAAACATTTTTCTTGGTCAGTCCGGCTGCCGCTTTAGATCTCTAGTTTTTCCCGTGCTGCTTTTCTGTTTGAAGGGAGATGCAAGAAAATCACCCTGTAACAACCAGGGCTGTGAGACATTTCCAGCGTTTGAATAAACTGTACGGGATTTTTCTCTTCTTATCCTTCTGTGATTGCTGTCTGCGTAGGTAAAGCCAGGCCCAGCAAATGCTGATCACTCAGCTAAAATGCGCAGCATTTAGGCCTTGTATTGTTAGCTGTGGGGCAGAAAAGAGGCATTTAGTACAGCTTTGCAGTGGATTGATACAGGGACGGGAGCGGAGAAGTCTCTGGCGTGGGGTTTGCTCAGGAGCTTGGTGCAGAATTTTTATGCATGGCTTCCTGGGTAGCTGCACAGGTATTTATCCACTACATAAATAGGAGATTGGCATCTTTATAGATCTATTACAAATGCGTTCTCAGCTCAAGGTCGCAGTGGTCTTCATTTCTGGCGTGTAGCTCGTTTGCTGCCTCTCTCCATGCCTTACGCTTGCTCTGGGACTGGCGATCCATGCTGTGAACTCTCCTGTCTCTCATACTTCAGGTCCTGTTTCGCTGTCTTTTGTCTGCAGGGATTTCTCCTACGAGCCATAATGTGCTGATACATTTCCTTGTTGCTGTTGGTGCTGTATGGATAATATTTGAATAGATATTTTTAAAAATTATGCAGATCTTAAGTTGTTGTCATTGCCCCCCCCCCCCCCCCCCCCCCTCGAATCTAGTAAGTTTGAGGATTTTGCTTTTGGTGGGAAAGCACTGAAGATCTTTTTTTTTTTTTATCTCTTAATAGTGTTCCCCATTTAATAGGATGGTTTACTTACTGAACTGGCCGGGTTGTGGGTTACTACTTCTTTTAGCCTGAGCTTGATGCCCAAATCACGTCAGGGTGCTTGAAGCATCACAGAGACTTAATTCACCCCACCCTCACCATGGATTGCACACGTACGGCTTTGGGTTTTGTCTCCAGTTCAAAGCCAAAGGCTTATCTGCTGCCTCTGAGCCGCTCTGAAGATAGGGATTTGCAGCTCTGCCATGGAAACGTGCTTCTCCAGGAGCTGCACTCTTCTTGTGCGATGGGAAGAAGCTTCCCACAGAAGCCATTCCTACGGGGCAATGAATTCCAGTTTAGTTTCTCCTCCATTGGGAAATAAGGGAAGGTGGCTTCAGGTGGGCAGGAGAGCCAGGTGAGCCCCTTCTGCAGGAATTTTCTTCCTCTAGACCATTGTTGGTGTGTTTGCTGGGTGTCTCGATTTGTGACGAATCTTTTTTTACTTTATTTTGGAGGTGAGCACAGTTTTCTCATGCTCCCATTTGTGATTATTTGCCAGACGATGTTTTTTTGTCCGTTAATTCCAAAACACAGTAAGTTCCTGATATTTAAAACCTGTAATTAAAGAGGTGGATAATTTTTCAAGGACATACCAATTGTCTGCTTCCCGATTTAGAGGAGTAACTTTTTTAGGAATGGCATTTGTATCATGAATGTCCCCTTCTGTCAATTCAGATTTCATTTTGCAAATGTTCTCTAATATTCCTGTAAAATTCAGTTTCAGCAAATGTTCCTTCTGGAACCTTCAGCTGCTGAACCGTGCAGAGATACTGAAGACGGAGGGAGTATGGGCTGGAGCAGAGAATTCGTGAAGGTTGCTAGAAGGAACTCTGGGGAAGCTGCATTCAGCATTTTCTGTGGGGTTATACCGAGGAACCCGAACCCCTTGACTCTCCAAGCTATTTAATTGTAATTTTGTGCAGCCCCAAGGCTCACCGCCTTCCCCACTTTTCTAACCTGTTGCCTGCTTCCCCCCACCAACCTCAGCCTGCTCACTTCCCTCACCTCCCTGAGCAATACCTTTCCCACCTCACCTTCAAGGCTTTCTCACCGGCAGAAATTCCTGCAGGTGGAGCTGGAATGACGTCCTGCTGCTGGAATAAGTTATGAGGCATCGGTTGTAACAGAGTAATTGTTTCCCTGTGGTTCCTGGTCCTCCCGCTTGCTCTCCAATATGCCTGTGCATGCAGCCACCCGGACAGAGCATCCTGCGTGCCTGACGTCCTTGTGGTCCGCGGGCAGTCTGAGCAGCGGGTGGCCAGCCTGCCATTCAGCTCTTACTAAATTGTGGTGGTTTGACCACCTCCAGATCACGAAACGGGAATATCAAAGGTTATTGCGCAGCAGTTGAGTTCATTTTCTTATAATAGGTGTCCTGATTTAATTCTGACAGGAGGGAATCTCACTCCATCGCTTGTCCCCTAAGGACTGCAATGAAAGGCACGGTCTTTAGTGGAAAAGAATTTGTTACTGGATTCAGCTCTAT
Source organism: Vanellus vanellus (assembly GCF_965231255.1). Taxonomy (NCBI): domain Eukaryota; kingdom Metazoa; phylum Chordata; class Aves; order Charadriiformes; family Charadriidae; genus Vanellus; species Vanellus vanellus. Next base: position 37,836,591 of record NC_138912.1, on the reverse strand, counting down.
CAATATTATCCCTGATAAGGTTGTCCTCACCATGGCTTTGCAGAGATTTATCTAGGGAGGTCTAGCTTTCCCAGATGCAGCCTGAAGCTATGCGGGGACAGGAAGAAAATCAGGAACTGGCTGCGCTGTTGGTGGCTAATTCTCTTGTTGACCGTTTTCTGCAGGTGGCTGTTGCCTCTAAACCTCAAACTGGAGATGCGAGCCACCGGTTTGCCTCCCACTGCGCCTTTGCTGTGCTCTTGGATCCCACCAGCAGAGTGTCTCCCAGGCTGAGAAATCACAGCTAAAGCACAGGAGAGCTCCAAAAGGTTGGGAACGTGCTCAAAACACCAAAAAATAGATCTGTACAGGATGCCGGCTGTGGGCACCAGTATAAAAGGATGGAAGCTTGTGGGAGAGGAAGGAAGCAGGTTGGATTGCTTTAAGAAGACTGAAATGAGTTGTAGGGGGACTGGGATATTTTCACTCTAAGCTTTTTTTTTTATCCTGGAAGAATATGGTATGGTATGTCCACACTGGAAAGGCTGTCTTGAAGGCCCTACCACAGCAAAGCGATCTTTACTTCTGTGCGCAATTGTAATGCCATCATTTGGGTGTGTTGAAGGGTGAGATGTTCAGTGTTGGTCAGGTTGGGTCTTCTCTGTGCCTGCCGCCACGTACCTTCTGCAGGTGGTGAAGGGGTCCTGGATATGGGGGGGGGGGGGGGGGGGGTATAGGTCTCCCTGGGTCCCCCCCGCAAGGGGACATGCTTCTTGGGGCTGTGCCAGCGGCCTCACAGCCCCTGCACCAGTGATGTGTGTCCATCAGCTGTTTTATCGACAGCAGGTACAAAACATTGGCTGTGCGGAGTTCACTGGTGGGTCTCCAGCGAGAGGCAGGGTCTGATGACATGCCTGAGAAAGATCTAGTGCCCCTTGTGTTGTGCCTTCCCAGTCTGGGGCATTTTGGAGCTTCAGGGCTTCCTGAGCTGGAAGTTAATCTGTAACTCGGTGTTTAATAGTCCTTGATGGACTTCTGCCAGTTTGCTTAAACATTTGTTTTATGGGCCCTTCGCATGCCCTGTTGCAAGGAGCTCTGCAGTTCATGCCTTGTGTGACAAAGCTGGAGACGTGTTTCAGGAATGCTCCAAAGTCTCTTTTTCCTATTATGTTGAGTTTTTGCAGTTTCTTCTAGGCCTCCTGCATTCCCTGACCTTTCCTTGGCAAGAGAAGCAGCTTGCGGTTCCGTTTCTGATGTCTCTTTTTTTTCCTCTCTGAAGGGTTTTGGAGAAGGGTGGTCCGCTACTGCAGAGGGCGGCAGGCCAGGGCTGAAGGAGCTGCTGTGCAAACTGTTGAGCTAGTGACAGGGTTTGGTGCGAGTCCCACGAGGCTCTGCTTAAAAAAAAAAAAAAGTATGTTCTCAGCTCTGTCCAAAAAGCAGAGCTCAGCTCAAACAGCTGAGCTAAGCCAATCAAGGCGCTCCCCCCCTTTTCCCCGCTGCTCTGCTTTCATTACATTTCCCTGTGAATATCTGCTGGAAGGAAGACCTCACGTATGTCCCATCTCAACGTCTTACCTGGGCATGTCCATGCCCCTTGTGTGCAGAGCTGTTGTTCTCGCAGTTCCCTCTCCCCTGGGTGTTTTCTCTTTCTTTTTTTTGTTTCTTTTTTATTTTTTTCTTCCTGCAGTTCAGGAGCCCAGGTTATTTTAGCACAGTAAACATTTTTTCTGACAGTTAGTGACATGAATAAATCCTTTTCCTCTCCTCCCCCTAGTTTATTATTTAAGGGGAGAAGATGATTAAATCCAGCAGAGCTGATTTGAATTCTCTGTTCGCAGGAAGAGGGCGGCCGATGGGGGTCTGTCAAGCCGCAGAGTTTGCGTTCATCAGCATCTTGGGAGAAACAGAGATGCCAGCTGCTTAGAAACATCTGGTTTTGGTTGTTCTCCCTCCACCCCCACCTTTGCTTTGCTTGCTTGCTTGCTTTCTTTTTGGTTTTGGAGAGTTTAGCATTACTGACTCTAAATGTTGGATCTAGTGGGGTGACAGCTTGGTTTCTGCTCTTCTATTCGAGTACCAGAGCCCTGCCAGGATAGTGGGTCGGCGTCCAAACAAGGGTCAGCCAGAGCAGTAAAAAAAAAACCCAACCCTACGGTTTCTGAAGGGGAATCTCTTTCTGTTTGGAGCTGGGCTCCGTGTGCCCGGGGGCTGGAGCTCTGGTTAATGTAGTGCCAGCACGAAGCTGGGAGGGAAAACCAGGGCCCCCTGTGCGCAAAGGGAGAAAGTGTTTTCCTAACCTTGGTGGCATGGAAACACAAGCGTTTAGAGCGAAAGAAGCCCCAGTAGAGTTAATTAAGTGTTGCATTTAAAAGGTGGCAGCAAATGGAATTGCATTGCATTTGTTGAAGTTAGCTTTTCCTGCTCTTGAGGGTTGGACATGGGTTGAGTACCTGTGCTGTTCGGGATGGGAAGGCAATCTGGAGTGGTGCATTAGTGTGGACGTGGCTGTGGGGTTTGAGAGAGCGGTTGTGAGCTCGTCTGAGCAGTGTTTCTGCTTACCAGGAAGCCATCAGCCTGCCTGGTGAAGGCAGTCTCCTATATGTACGGTCAGGAAAGATGCAGGGGTGGAGGGTCCCCTCCTCTCTATCCCCATTCCCACCTTCTTGACTAAAAAATTGTGTCTATAAAACCAGTACCTGCTGGAGACTGAACAAACGGAGCTGGTGCATCCATAGAGCAATGTGTTGTTCCATGCTCAGGTCCTGTGATGTCATCTCCCAGTGGAGGCTCATCTTGGCTAATTAAGCAGGGGCTAAATAACCCAGGCAGTGCCCTGTGCTGATGTGGTCGACCAGCTTGGCGTTGGCTTGGCTTCTCCATCAGCCAGAGGAATCGGTGGCGGTGCACTGCAGACCGTCCCCTAAAGGCTGTGGCTTGGCCATCGCTGGGGTTGGGACTTGAAATAATCAGTGCCATTTCCTGTGGTCCGGATACCATCGAGACTGGAAAATTCAAAGTAATCTTGTTTGGTGTCTGCCTGCACCTTGCTAGAGGGGAGTTCTGTTCCGCTAGAGAGTACACAGCAAATGCGTGCCAAAATGAGCCATTTAATGTATAAAGCAGAGCAGGCTTCTTCTCTCGGCATCGAAATGGAGCTCCTAGCCTCACCTGGTGACATCCTCTGCTGCCAGTATTTTAGTAGGATAGATTACGTCTCATGATATTTTGGCAATAGAGGATGACTTGCAATATTTCAGGTTTTCTGGAGGTTGTCCTTTCACCTGCTTGTCTTTACCCTTCAGTCTTCTGTGCTTCTGATGACTGCCTTTATTATCTTTGCTATTTCTAACTCTCTTTTTGGTCCCTGTTGGAGCTTGATTTCTGCTGGGGGGAAGATGGAAAAGGTCAGGCTCTCACTGGTGAAGTTTATTTAATTTGTTTGCTGTGTCTGTGGCCAAACTTGCATGTATGTTCCTAGCATGAGCTACCCGAACCCTCCTGGACACATGGGCCACATGGTTGCTTATTTATTTACCTCTTCTCATCTGTTCCGTTGTTCTTGCCTCCCATCTGGCCCAGTATTCCCAGTTTTACCTCCCCTACAAGAGAAAAGCTTAGTGGACTCCAACCAGTAAATAAAACTGACATTTGCAGCGGTCGGTCTGATACAACAGGACTGGGATGCAGCAGCACTTCTTTGTTTGGGCTTGTTTCCACTCTTTAAATAAAGCCTTTTTTTAATCAGGAACTAATGACAACTTTTGGTTGTGAGAGCTGATGCACAGGGAGAAAAAAAAAAACAACCAGTTTGCATTCAAAATAATGCAAATTGTTATAAATAGGAAGATCTGCAAGGATATAATCAAGCTAAATTGCCCATTGTTACTCTCACCATAGATGATTTCTTGCCTCCGCTATCTGGGTTGGGTTGTTGTCTGGGTTGAGGAAAAATGTGTTCTCTCTTTATTCCAGTTACAAACCTATGCAGCAGCAGCTGGTTGTTGCAATAGTGGGTTTTTCTCTGGTTTTTTTTTTTTTTTTTTTTTTTGTGCGGATCAAGCAAATATTTTGGTAGCTTGGATACTGTCATTCAAATTGTCTCATGAAAATTGCCTAACAGACTTTGGCTGCTCTCTTTCTGCAGCTAAACTGACCCTTTAAGGTGGACCCATCTCCTCGGGGAGGGCGTTGCAGACAGACACAAAGAAGTCTTGCAACAGGTCAAAGCAGCAGCCTGCCAGGAAAGCAGCTACGACTTGGGAATAGAGAAACTATCTCTGCCTGCAGATGGTATGCAATAAGCTCTGGATTTTAATGACTCGGTGCAATTTATCCTATTGAAAGTAGCTGAGCCTGTAAAGAATTGGTAGCTGATGCTGAAGTCTCCTAACTGATCATAATGCATTTAATACTTGGGTATTTTTTTGTACATGAATGCAACATAAAAGCTGCACACTTTTCCGTGCTTTTACTGAAATGGGGTATTGTGGAGATGGCTTATCAATTGGGCAGCAGTACTCCAGCCTCCTGATTTTTCTGCTAAATGATCGTTTTTAGTTTTGTAATGACTTGGTTGGTTGTTTTTCCACTGGGCAGTTCTCTGACAAGTGTAGGTGTCTTCAGCTATGGCACGACACTGAAGCTTGCCGTGAAAATATGGCAACACGACAAAGCTTTCATGGTCACGGAAGGCAAACGATGCTTGATGATGTCACCTGTGTCCCAAAACGCAGTCTTTTGCTCATTTATTCTGCATGTGTCTTTCTCTTAGAGCATTTCCCCTTTGCTTCATTGCGTGTGGAGTAACCTTTGCTGTGGAATGGTAGCGTCCTGAGGGTTAAGTGACCTAATTTCATCTGTGCTGCTTTCTTCTTTCTAACCTCAGAAGGCAGAGACCCTGAACTGAAAAGTATATAAAAAGATTCTAATTAGCACAGGACAAATAATAAAATAGGCCTCACTTGAAAAAGGGATTGATTTTAATTTTCTAAATTAACAAAAGGGTGGAGTTAGACCAAACTGCACGTGTGGCACCTACTTGAGTGTTCCACAGCATCCTTTTTTTGGCCTAGTTCTTGGTAGGAAGGCAAGCTCCTGGGTGGAGGCATAGCTCTCATCAAAGAGTTGTCTTGTTTGGACATGTTGACAAGTCACTGATGTCCTTGTCAGCTCTAAATGTCAACCTGACTGTCAGGAGGCAGCTACATATGAGAGAGGTGACAGTGTCTGGTCTCACCTCCTGCCTCCTTGTGTGCCTGTGCTTGTCACAGTTGGGAAAATCTTGCTTTGATGAGCAGCTGAGAAGGCCAGTGGCTCATGGTTGAGCATGACCTCAAGTCTACTGGGGTGCAAAGAGGTTGTCTCGACCCTCTTCTCATCATGAGTTTGCTCCAGAAGATCCCACAAGGAGGAGCTGCTCTTAACCTGCCTTCAGAGTCTCTTCTGTAGAAGACAAGACACCCTTAGATGATTTTTGGAGTGGCCAGCATTGGAGGACTCTTGGAAAAAGGCCCCGTGCATTTGGGTTTAGCCACTGGGACGTCGCAGCTCGCAGCATCTTTGGCCAAATAATTGGTGAGCTTTTATCAGGTTGAGAGAGGAAGAGTTTTGCTGGATGCTCAGGGAACTCTTTCCTCCACCTGCAATTGTTCGGCTGAGCCTTCATTCATCTTTATTGCTGTTTTGCTAATTCTTCTCTGGGCTCCTAATGACAGCGATTATACCAAATGAGGCACATTTCATGTACTGTGGAAATGATTTTCAGGCCCCACTCTCTCTTTCAGTGCTCGGAGGACTGTTAAAAATACTGCTTTTTAGAAGTAAGGTTTTCTATCTTCCCCACTCTATTTCCAGTCCTGTGTTAACCTGCAAAGTAGTAGAACTGCTTACTTTATTATGTTGCGTTAATTAATTATCTCTATAGCAACATGCGCTGATGTCGATAAATATGGGAATTCAACAGCACAGCTGGATGGAAGGAGAGCTAATAGATAAATGGTGAGAGAGGGTTTTTTTTTTTTTTCTTAAATGCTTAAATATCTGCAGTAGTTCAGGAAACACAAGATGATGAGTAAAGTAATATTCTTGTGTGGTTTCTCTTTCGCTGCCCCATTCCCCTTTTGACTGAACCTCCTCTGTAGCGTAGGTCCTGCATGATGCTGCTAAAGAGGTTTTCCATCTGCTCGAAGCACCAGGCTATCTCCTGCTTGCTTTTATACCGATATGTGGAAATGCAGGCAGTGGGGGCTCCTCCTTGCAGGAGGAATCCCTTTGGCTTCAGCACAACCACCCTCCTAGGGCTGGTTCTCCAGGGGGGAGGGAAGGGTATGGATCTTGAGAAAGAAATACAGTCAATTTTAGCACTGTGGGAGAGTGACACAGTGTGAGACAGGAGATGTCAAGAGGCAGAGGAGCTGGAAGAAGTGAATTTTGACTCTGAGAAGGCGGGGACACTGCCCCATTTAATGTGTGTTTGAGTAGTCTTGACTTGTCTGGCTTTTAGGAGTCCTGGGCTATCTCTGGAGGTCCTGGCCAGGCTGTGCTGCTGACTCTTCCCTGCCTTGGTGCTACCGTCTTGGATAAAAAGCAGCAGAGAGGCGCCCGTATGAACGGTGCCTGTGCATTGTGCTTGCACTGAGCCCTCTGCAGCAGGGCTCGGAGAGGGACTCCCTCTCCCAGGAGTTTGTCACAGATGTGGTGTCCTAAAAATGCCACAGCAACAGTTTACAACACAAAACCAGGCTGGGAAGAGGGCTAAATAATTGTTTCAAGGGAAGAAATATGGCAAGAAGAGACTGTATTGCACTGCAGGTCTAAAGCTCCCTGGGGGTTGAGACCTGGTGCTTTTCTAGCGCTTTTTTTTTTTGTCAGATAGTCTATTCAATGAACAATTTTGTTTTGCTATTTGTTTGCCACCATCGGCTGTGAAGCTGATCAATTATTACCAGTCCAGCACAGTGCTCGAGGAGTAACGTCACTCTCCATTGAATAATTTATTCAGTTAATCTATTTTGATTTTTGGCATTTGACAGGTCCCAGGCAGGGTACGGTACGTCTGTGTGGAGGAGTCTCGGTATGCAGCGCTGCTATTTATACAGCATCCCGGCTATGGGAAGCACTGCGCCGATATGCTCGGCGGGGTGAAGAGCTTGTGATCTCGGAGAGAGAGTTTTAGGGTGCCAGACACTCTACGTTCTGCTTCATATGGAAGGAAAAGACGTTGGGACGTTTGCTTAGTTTTGCACTGAGGTGGAGCAGAGAAAATTGACGGCGGGGGTGTGACGGACGCTGATAGGTGAGCGCTTGGCAGTCCTTTGGGATGAAGATGTGGAGGGTTAAAACCCTTCTTTGGGATCATTTGCCACGCAGCGTCTGCTGGGAAAAGAAAATCCAAAATATTGCCGGTCTTTTCCATATTTAATGAACTGCCGTACCCAAGACAAGGGAGGGTTTAACTCTGAGTGCAGGACACCGCACAAACCTCACTTTCAAAATCAGTGCTCTCTGCCTGGGATATGTGCGGAAAGGATTAAGTTGTAAAACAACCTGCCCTGTTTTATATAAATTAAAAAAACTGTTAACACAGTAATATTTTTATTTCCGTTGAAAAGTGTTTATTTTGGTAGCATGTACAAAGTTTCAGCTATTCTAAAACACTGAGATTTCACAGCCAAGCTTTCATGTTCCCAGCAGAGAAGGAGGTGAGATACTCAAAGAATCTCTGTTCTGATTTCAGCACTGTACTCGCCAGCCAAATTTTCAAAAGAGCCCATTTTGCTGACATAAATGGGGTTGCTGATGTGCCGAAAGAGAAGGAAGTGCCGGAGAACATATTCCTCGCCGGGTCCAAGTCTCTCCCATTTTATCTTTCTCTTCCATATGTTTCCTCTGTAATGAGAGGAATTATTTATCATTAAAGTGATATATAATTTAAAAATTAAAGTTAAAATTAATGAATGCTTAAATTAATTTACTGACAAAAATAAATGTCTGTCCTTCAGATCCTATAATTTTAATTGGAGTGGGCTACAGCTTAATTAACATGTATTGATTGTAGCCCTGCGCGCATCTATAGGTGGGTGGACTGTGTAGCAGTGTCGGGAGAAATCCTCCTTGCAGATGAAGGTGCGTTAAGATTTGCTGATAACATTCTGAATAATTGTCTTGTGAAGAGACAGAAAAGTCTTTGGTCTCAAGCTGTTTTCGCTGCAGGAACCTTAAACAAAATATGTTGTTTAAAATTAGGGCTAAGAATTGGCACGGCCACTTTATAGGTGGGAAGAGAATTTCTGCTCCAAAAATATTAATGATCTGAATCATTAATTAGATGCATGAAGAACACAGAAAATTGGAAGGAAGTTAGAGTGAATAAAGCAGCGGACCCAAATGGAAACTTTTTGGGGAAAAAAGGTAGGCTTCGATTTGGTCTTGGCTTCCTCTACGCTTTCCCCCAGGCAGATGTCCCCTGTTTCCCGGTGGGTGGTGGTGAGGAGAAGGAGCGTGGTGGCACAGGGTTGGCTCCAGGCTCTTGTGCCTCTACTGCCAGCAGCGCCAGGGACCTGGGGAAGGAGCTGGAGGGCTGAGCCTGTGTTGGGCTGCTGCAATCTGAGCCACGTGGTGTCATTTCGGGTCCTCTGCGAGGGAGGTGTTGGCAGATTGGCCTGCAGAGGACCACCTGCTGTGTGCTGGTGGGAGGAGATGATGTCCTGAGGACCCTTCTAACCCAAAATGTTCTAGGAGCTTGTGAAGCCTTGGGGTGGGCAATGAGCGAAGGCCCTGCAAGCGGGAGCTTATAGGGCGAGGAGAGAGAAGGCGATCTTTGCTCCCTGGCACAAAACCCTCCGCCTGATGCCGAAGACCTGTTCTGCACGGCGCAGGACCTGCTCCCAACCTTTGCGAATCAATCTCTTTAAAGAGAACCCTGTCTTCTCCGGCGTTAATATTTTATGTTTTGTCAATACTATGAATTAACAGAATGGAAGATGTGCCGCATCTCACCTTGCAGCTGCAGCCCGCAAGCTGCCCGGCCTCCTCTGAATGATTTAGGACGTTCTTCTCCGGGGACCCTCTGCTGTACGTAGGGTGAGAGGCACGCATGGGAGCCTCTTGGCCCTTTCGAGCACGTTTTGGTGCTCAAGGGCCACCGTGTTAGGGGAAGGGTTTGGGTAGCACAGGCCCCATGCCGACTGGGAAGAGGCTCTGGCAGCCTCTCTCACTCCTAACCCTACAGATGCAGGGATGCCTGGAAAAAGGGGTTGCCTTTGGGAGGTCTGCGGATCCAGGGAGCGTAGGGGACCCTAAACCTGCTGCAACGGGCAAGGTGATGTGCCAGGCTGCGAACAGTGAGCGGAGGATTCCCGTGCTGAGCTAGCAATGCTGTTTGCTGCCTTGCCCTCCCTGGTTGAAGGCAGAGGAGATGGGAGAGGGTGTGGGATGGGTGCACAGTACCTCTGATCCCCTGTGGTCAGCACCCAACTTTTCTTGGCCCTTTAAGGTTTGCTGAACCCTGGTGATGCCTCAGAACTTTGCACTGTGACAGGACCTGGTGGCAAGCCCTCAGCTCCCTCCCTTCTGCACTGCATCGGTCTCCGTGGGCACCAAGGGCTCCTGGGCACACTGTGGCACGAACTGGAGGTTAGCTGAAATCAGCCTTCCTGGGACTGTTCGTAGGATGGTGAGCCGGCATAGCTCAGGTCCGACTGCCAGCAATTGTCTCTTGGATGTACCGCTTGGGCACTGTGCTGTCTGCAAGGGAGAAAAGCCGGTAAGCCTATGTGTTTTCTTCTCTCAGTCTTGGGGTTGAGCAGTTTTTCTTTCCATGGCACAAATCCTCTTTCTTCAGGCAGGATTGTGGTTTTTTTTTAATGAACAAATTAAAAAAAAAAAAAAAAAATCCCTCTAGACTTAACTCACAGCCAAATGGTTATAAACTCAGATTCAGGTTGCAGAGGCAAAGTGTAAAATAAAAGAAGAGAGGGGCTTTTTTTAGGGCTCATGGAGTCCCATCTCCCCTGAGCTGGAAGAGCCTCACAGCCTCCTTCTGTCACTGCTTTCTGTGCAGGGGATGGGGAAGGAGCAAGTAGCGATGCTTTGGGGAGCCCTCTACACCCCCTTTTCTGCAGCTAAATCCAACTCACAACTCAACGTGCCGTTTCTTGCCTTGCAGTGGGGCAAAGCTATTATAAAATATAAGCTTTTATATATAAACTGTGATAAACCTATAAGCTAATTAGCGATTACCCACTGCTCCCAGATACAGTGCTATGCAGGCTGCTATATTTACTACACGCAACAGGAGATGGGTTAGCCCTTGAATTTTTGGGGGTTCCTGAGCATTTTCAGGCAGGCATAATATTTTATCCGTGTTTTCTCATATTTCATGCAGCATGATCTGTTGCTGCATGGGATAAGGAGGTCCTCGCTCCTTCTGAATTTTGTTAAAAGTTTTTTTTTTTCCGGTTGGCCTACATGCTCTTCAGGGGGGGTGTGTTGATTCATCCAGCCAAGCTGGGTAAACGGAGACTCCTCTTCCAACTATCCCTTGCGTTGCCCCTTTCTACTAATGCGGTGCACAGACAGTGCCTTCCTGGAGACTTTTTTTTTTTTTTTTTCTCCAATATATTGAATAAATTCTACATCAGGAAGGAAAGTAACTTGCAATAATGAACCATCAGTGGGTATTTAAGATTGCTTTAATGAGTCACATCGATGTAATCTACACTTTTTCCTGGGAAGATCATACTGGGCCATAACCTTAATTCATATTTATGTCAGAAGAAAATATACAGTGGAGATGGTTCAGGAAGAGCATTTCCCTGTTAAGCAGCCAGATATAAATGTACAGATCTCCTAGAATTATGCTAGGGTTTGGAGGTGGGGGAGGAAATATTAGATATTTAGGACATTTCTCTCTTGCATGGAAAAATTCCTCAATAACTGGTTTCTCACCCCAGGATGTGACCCAAGAAGGTATGTGCTCATGGGCCCAGAAGTGTGCAAGGTCGAGCAATTTTAAGATTACCTTTAAGAGCATCTTTATCATATCCATCTTTTTCTTTTCAGCGCTCTGCTTTGCGTGTGGCTTAGAGATGTGTGGGCATGTGATGAGCGTAGGTAGTTTGGTTTTAAAAAAATATATCAGAAGGGAAGGAGAAGGGCAGTCAGAGTTATACAAATAAAAGCAACGGAAGTAAATATAATCAATAAGGTTTGACCTTCCAATCGTGTCCTTATGCCCATTATTCCTTGTTGGTCAGAGCCCTCTGAAGGCCAAGAGCCAGCCTGAAGTGGGGTATTAGTGGCATTTAGGTTGTCTGCGAGAGAAAAAGATGAAAATTAGATTGAAACCCATTCCTCTTGGGCGGGACAAGCAGTTCTGTCTTGATCCGCCGCTGCGGGAAGATGAGATAAAGTTGCAAGTTCACTTGGTCGAGATAGATGAGGGTACAGGGGAAGGCAATGAAAATAATACAAATTACTGGAGCTGTCTCTGTGAGGCTGGGAGGAAGGGACAAACATGACTAATGCCGCGTGAATGATTTGGCAGCAAACGATTTCTTCGACAAACTTTGCCTTTATAGAGGTAACCTGTCAAAGGCCACAATGCAAGTTTTCTGATGTGTTCATGAGTCAGAATTATTTAATGAGGAAACGAAGCAGCCGTCCCCCGGGCCCTGGAGCCGGGTTACCCAGGGGACTAACGCTCCTCTCGGCGAGAAAGAAACTCAAAACACCGGCTCCAAGTGAAGAGCGCTTGTTCTTGAGGTTGCTCCGAGCTCTTCCAAATAAAATTAGGCTCCGTAATTCGAGGCTTTCGGATTAGGGGAGTACGTAGGCATTGCCATGAGATGTGAAACCTCAACACAAAAAGGGGGTTGGTACTGCAAGCCTTCAAGTGTTGATGCTGATGCTCTGTTTCTATAAATATTTCTAGAAGTTTGGATCTGTACACACTTTGTATTTTTCCTTTTCTGATAAACCGTCTTATTTTTTTTTTGTTCTTTCCGTCAGCCCTTTTGGTACACCTGTGAGAAGAATCGTTTATTCAGCCATTTGTTCAGTGTGATTATCTCTAGCAGAAAGCCAACAACTAAAAATTAGTGGTTTTACACAAATACAGGCTAAAGAACTAGACTTTCTTTCTTTCTTTTTTTTAAGCATACGTAAATGCATTTGTTGAAAAATAGGGTTTCAGGTCAGCTGAAATTATTTGTGTTGAACTCAACAAAAAAATTATAACAGAAAGTAGCAATTTTAAAAAAATCAAACCACTTCTTTGTGCATTTTTGAAATGAGATGCTTTGACTTCTACTTTTTGAAGCGATGTTTGGAGCAAGAATGAAGCTAATGCTGACTTAAAAATGTTTGGCTCTTCCCCAGTGAACCTTTTTTCTCCATTTTCTCCTTGCTCTGAATTTTGTTTTGGGAAGAAATAAGCCAAACTTTGTCTTGAGCTGCCTCAGAAGCAACCCCCCTCCCTGACCAAAATAAATAAATAAAAAGGGCTAATTACATGTTCATGAGGGCTTCAACCAGTTAATAATCAAAAAAAAAAAAAACAAACCAAAAACAAAAACCACAAGGCGAAAGGAAAGCCGCCAAGCATTTGACATTTTCATTCTAGCAAATATTTGCTTTTTTCATTTGGTTGCCGGAGCTCTGGTTTGCAAAAACGTTACTTGCATGCTTAATGATGAGTACGAACTTAAATCCCTTTGGCTTCTCTCCTTTCAGGCGAGTCAGGCCACCTCTCCCTGCTTAACCAGGAATGCTCAAAGGGTCCTTCATGGAGACCACTTCAACCTGTGGTCTGCTGGAGTACCTGCGGGTGGGTGAGGTCCAGCTGGGGAAGTCCTCCCATCTCAGGTGTCCATCTCCTCTGGTGCTCAGCTGCCTGCGCAGATGCTCCCTGCTGTGACCATCCACTGGGGTACAGGATGTGTCCGTGAAGTGTGACTTGAATTTTTGCTGCTCTGAAAGTGGAGAATAAGCCACCAGCGCAAGCCAGGAGAAACAGGAAGGACAGTGACATCTGAACAGTCCCCAGGCTGTCCTGATGCAGTAGAGGAATGCCCTGAAATAACTCCTGCCAGCGTGGCAGAGCCTGAAGGTACCTTGGATGTCTTTTTGCGTGGCAAGGGACACCAAAAAACTGGATGCCACAGAGGCCACTGGAGGAGGAGCATCTGGAGGGAAGGTGACACGTGGCCTGAGCTGCAGGACAGGGTACCAGGGACCTGGGCTTTGCTGTGCCCCTGCTGCGAAGGCGGCTTTGAAGCCTCCTCCCTGCTCGCTGCACAGGTATACGTCCTGTTAGCGTGTCCTGGGAGCAACAAAATGGCTCGTGCTTGGATGGAAATTGCTGGTTTGAAGAATTAAGTGAGAGAGGACTGCGTTTTTTCCTTGCCTTCCCAACCGAGAGATTCATGAGGTGGCTGGGTGAGTTTAAGAGAACTTGCAGTCTTTTCATCATATTGATGGGTGGATGGATTTTGTTTCTTGGAGTATGTTTAAGACTTTAATTAAATCAGAAGTACGCTCTCTGCAATGGTTCCCTGCTGCTTATCAGCCTCTTAAGGCCTTGATTCATTACTCAGTATTATTTTTTCAGCCTAAAATAAGCTTTAAAGACCTGTTATTGGAGAGATTAAAGTTATAACATAAACAAACTCATATGCATGTTGTTTTCGCACGGAAGATGCTTTTAGTATCATATTTAATGTTCCAAACAAAACCATTGCTTATAGCGAGCTTTGCAGCCTGGATGCCTTTGAAAGGGTAGATACGGACCCTGTTTGATCTTGCGCTATTTGGGGCTTTTTATTTGCATTTTGTGGCTCTTATCTTGTAAACAAAGACTCATTTATATGTCTGTAGATCAGGATGTCACCCACAGAGCTCTACGGAAATGGGAGACGGCTCCGGAGGGTGCAAGACACAAGTTCTGGGGGCAAATGGAAATCAGAGATGTAAGAGCACTTTCGCTTCCAGGTTTGGCTCATCGCAGCAGAAGCTGGAGGTAACTGTTTTATTTTCCCCACATGCCAATTGATTATTTATTTATTTTTTTTTTTAAGAGGTTCCATACTGCACCCGGTGGACTTGAGGGGGTTGAAGCCACCACTGGCACGGTTGTTGCTGGTGAATTTGCTGGAAATTTTGCAATGCCTCTCCCAAAACGCAGAGAGGTGCAGTAGCTGCCCCTGGGCGCTTGGCCACTGGGCATGGCCCCAATGCCGGGGGCCAGGGAAATAAATACCACACACACACAGATAACTTGAGCCGTGCAGCAGAGGGCAGGGAAAAAGAGGAAGAGGGCGGTGCAGAAGAGAGCTTGTTCATTTGTTTGCTCGAGGGACACATCGCGCTTGGAGCTGCAGGTCAGGTGGGGGTGGTTGTTAGGGGAGGGCTCTCAGATTATTGCAGGCTTACTCTTGGTGTGCATTCGCCTGAGCCATTGGAAAGCTTGTGGCCGAGAGCTGTTTAGGAGGCTTTCTGCTGGTGGCCGGTGCCTGCTGGAGAGGAAAACCCAAGGGGAGCAATGGGGAGGCTCTGAGGGGTCCTGCTGCACAAGCCACTTTGTCTTGTGCCACCGTGCAATGCCATGCACACCCCTGGTGCACTTCCCCGTGGGATGGGACGCAGGTACTCCCTGGTCCTCTGAAAGGCAAACCTGCTAAAATGCCACCCTCCAAATCTAGCTGCTTCCAAAGCCACCCCTGCATGGTGGCAGTGCTGTTTTCTGAGGCTCACGTGGTAGCAACTGGAGCACCAGCCCTTTTGGCACATGTGCACAAATGGGAGGGTGCAGGAATGAATCAGGCGGTCGTTGCTGTTGTGTGCGAGCAAGTTTTTCTAATGTACTTATCTCTCGTTTCTGTAAAGGTTATAAAAGTAAATAATCCTGCTATAACACAGTGTCCTCGCGGTCCCCGCATAGCTCCGTGGATAACTCTTGCTGAGGCTGACTTGTGGTGATTAATACGCTACAGAGGGAAATTATTTTTTTTAAAGGGAGCAAAGAACTAAAGCTGAGAACATGCCTTGAAGAAGCTTGTTCCCTTCATGTCCCCTGTGCTCGAGGCTGATTAGCTTTTGTTTCTTCCTCCAGCCTTAACTGGGGGGCTTTTTCCCTCCTCCCCTGCAACACTGATCCCTGGCAGTGCGAGGATTAGCAAGTGGCCAAACGCATTGGGAGGTGACCTTGCTTTGCTGTAAGATCCCTCCTCACAGGCCTGGGCTGCCGTGAGGAAGCAGGCAGCATCCCCGTGGACCTGGTAAGCAAGATCAAGCCTCTTTCTTCACCCCGTGTAATGCCTGGGGAGTCCGGAGAGGTACTGAGTCTAAGGAGAGGAGGGGATGCGAGCAGGGGTGGAGCACAGAGCTGAGCAGGAGAGATGCTGGCCGTCTGCAGGAAGGGCTGTAGTGTAGCACTCCCGCCTTTCCTGGCAGTTGTGCTGTGCTGAATTAATATTTGTGCTGGTCCTGCCTCTCTAATGGGTCTTTTAGCGCTCTTCGAGAGCTGTGTTGGGCCTAGTGCCTTGGGCTGTAGCCAAGAAGTGGGAGACCGCTGGGAACTAGGTTGGTGCTGCCCAGTGTTTCTCTGAATAGCGTGGCAGGGTACCAAGGCCATGTAATGCAGCTGTCAGGTATCTTACATCCGAGGCGCGTAGCGAAACGCACCTCTGGAATGTTCAAACGCAGTTAGCTGGTTAGCACCACTGTAGTCTTCCGCTGAAAGCACAGCGAGGCGTACTCCTGTTTTACAAAAATAGGGAGACTAATGAAAATTGTCCCTTTTTTCTTGAAAAGTTCTCAATATTGCACCCCTCTCCCTCCATCCCATATGTGTAAATTATCTTGTGTGGGATTTGAGTTCTCCAGTTTTGTGTTCTGTAATTTACCAGAAACGCTTCGTCTTTGTGGACCACAAATGTTCCCCTGAGCCATCCGGCTCTATTTGCTCCCCACAGACGTGGCTTCTCCAAAACTCTTCAGTTAGCGGTCACATCTGTTTTGACCTTTGAAAGCTTTGGCTTGGGAGGGAAAATCTTGCACCTCAGGATGGATGCTGCTCCCTGCGCAGGGATGCCGCAAAACAAATTCCACCACGAGGAAGGAGGGAGCATCTAATATTCCTGCTCCCTAGATTTAGCTGTGCCATTAGCTGAACCCTGCCCATAAAACTAATTTTATAATTTGTAAACGTAGCCGAGTGGTTTTTATAGCGGAATGTCGGGAAGTGATGAAATACCTTCAATAGATTTATAAAGAAGTTTAATGCATAAAGCTCTCTTCCCCCCTTCCATCCCCCTCCTTCTGTCTTGGAGTTGCATGCAGCAGAAAACATGTCCATGGTAAGGGCTTTGTGGCCAGCACTCAAGCCTTTAATTTTGTTTTTACAAGACAGTTTTACAATGTCAAGAAGAATGGAAAAGCTGCAAGGCTTGCACGCTCAAGACGCTGTGCTCCTGGAAAGCTTTGGATGGGCTCCAGGCAATGTTTGGTGGCAAAGTAAGATGAAGGTCTTGGCTGATTATTTTTCTTCTTTCCAAGACCTCATCCCACAATCTTTCTGTTCCTGTGAGCTGGGAATGTCATGGGAGCATGGGAAGGACAGCAGACATGCGTTCCTGCAACGTCACGTGCCTGAGGGTGAGTTTTGATTGCATCAAGAATAGCTTCTTCTGTTCCACCCTATTGAATTTTCCTTACGTAATGAAAATAAGCCACCCCATGATCTGCAAGACAAAAAAGTCTGGGTTTTGCTTGTGGTTGAGCTCTTCATGGAGTTTCTGTGTGGTTTCTTTGGGGTTTAACAAGGGAAAAATTCCTGATTGCTGTCTTTTTTGTCTGAACTAGAAAAACGTGTCCCCCCTGCCTGCTTTCACCAAGGGAGGATGTTTGTGGTACCCAGTGATTCTTATTTTTGGGGGCCGGGGGTCTTCTGTTCATTTTGGATGTAGCTAAAATGGACTGAGAGATTCGGAAATTATTAATGAAGGGATGGACAGACGGATGTTGTGACTGTGCTTCCCCTGTTTCCTTAGGAAACTGGCCTAGCAAGCGTGCTGGGATGCGTCACGAAACACCCGTAACATGTGTGCCTGCCTCAAACAGCCCTGGCCCTGTACGAGGGTTTTATGGGGTCAGGCAAAGGGTTATGGATTTAGAGATTGGGATTAGCAAGCTGGGGCCAGGCTGATAATCAGCATTCATAGAGCAGCCTTATCATAACCAGCAGCAGCCCTCCGCTCCCCCCTCTTTATCACCCAAGGACTGAGTAACCGCTTTGGCCAACTCTCCTCCTTAGCTCTCTACTGGGGATTATCAGAAGATCTCGCCTGGTGTGGAGGAGGCTCCTCCCAGGCCAGCTTGCCCATCTCCGGCTCGGCAGCTTGCAGATTAATCTCTGCGTTAAGACCTTACATACCTGAAAAGTGTTGGGAGGGTGGCTCAGAGCTGGAAGGATCGCCTGAGTGTATTTTTACACTCCATCTCTCTGTTTTTTATGTTCTTGGTTGTGTTTTCTTTTAACGATTCCCAGCTTGGACTCTTCCCTGATTTTTCTTTCTCTGTCTCTCATTCTTTTTTATTTTTTTTTTTTATTTTTTACTGTCTTTCTATTGAACACTGATGGAAAAAGAGAGTGCTTTCCTCCTGCCTACTTAAATCTTTGGCTGACTCTCACGGAAAAACAGTCACACTTACTGCAGCTCCCAAAGCCTTCAAATCATCAGGGGAGAAGGGAGGAGGGAGCCGTGAAGGGAAGGAAATCATTTGTACAGGCGTAGAGTGAAGAATCACCTTCCTTTAAACTCGTGATCTGTCTGTGTTCATACAGATTTCCGTCACTGACCTTTTTTTCTTTGCTCGGTCTCTCGTTTTCTGTTATCTTTCCTCTGCCTTTGCCATTGGATCTGTGGTGTGTCCCTTTTGCTGGGACATCTTGCTCCCAGGGGAATTTGAATAAAGACACTGGGACTTGAAGATCCAGATTATTGACAAGAAATCATTACTAAAACCTTTTAATGCATCTCCTGTAATTGATACAGCAATGGGGGGAGGGTTGGTTTTTTTCTGTAGACGCAGAGGGGTTTTTTTTGCCCCCCTAATGTCTTTAAAAGCCCTGAGTGTGGCGTCCTCCAGCCATTTCCCGATGGGTTAATACATGACGGTGCTAGATGCTTTGGGGGCTGCAAATATTGCCCTGTTGGCTATCCACGGATGAATACACTTGGAGGGAAGCAGATGGAGTCTAAAATACTGAGCAGCAGAAGACCCCGAGGGGCAGAGGGCTCACTCCCAGCTAAGCACCTTCCTATAGGTAATATCGGGGTCCCCCTTTTTAGCTACTAAGCCGCTTGGTCACCCATGCACGACTATGCCCCAAGTTAAGCTGGGTGCATCCTACAGGGGGAGAGAGCAAGAGAGGTGCTCTGAGCAGGACTGAAAACACCCCAGCCTGATCCCTGGACCATTGGGAGCAAAAAGCAGCCTGGCTGGGGCGAGGGCAATGGTGTTGGTGTCCATAAGGAGCCCAAGGAGGGGAGAGGGAAGGGGGTCCATTGGGGTGAGACTTGGCAAAGCCCCCATTTCCTCAACGAAGACTGTCTTCTGACCACCTCCCTTGGATTTTTGCTGGCATCTGTTGCTAGGAGATAGAAAGCACGGTCCCTTTTGAAGCATCTTCAGCTGCCCTCTACCTTCCTGGAGAGCTTTGGCTTTGCGCAGTCTCCCCGCTCCTTTCCTCTGTTCAGACTCATCCCTTTCATCTTTCTCCTCTTGCCTCCATGCAGCGGTCAGGAAGGACTCGCCTCCTGGTGTGCCATGGCACTGTGCTCACCGTAGGCTCCTTGCTCCAAACCATGCTGCGAGCCTGCTCCTCAAATCCACTTATTTTAATTAGCGTGGGATTCAGCAGCAGACACCTGTCTGTGAATTTAGCTCTTATGCCAGATGTTCTTGTTCCTCCCCAAGGATGGAGCAGCCAGGACTAAGAAAAGAGAGTCCTTCTGGCGTGTGCATGACTTCTTCTGTACGTAGATATTGGCCACGCAGGGAACGCCACCACCTTCTTGGTCAGGACTTTTGCCTTTGGGATGCGCGACAGCTTCTCAGCCCTCTGCGGGGCTGTTTGTCTGCTGGGTGGGCTTTGCTTGGGCACCAGCCCTGCTTCAAATAAAAGCTTCGTGATGCTTCTGTTAGGAAGCCAAGCAGCAGACAGGTTTCCCTTACAGGGTTAAAAGAAAAAAAAAATAATAAAAGGGAGGTGGAGGATACTGCAGAGGCACAGGGATGATTATGTGGGTAGGGACGTCTGCCCCAGTTTTGGGCTCTAAATCACTCTGCGTGCGTTTAAAAAGAAAAACCCAATAAAATCAAGCAAAATGTATAAAAAAAAAAAAAAAAAGGAGAAACCTGTTCTTGGTCTTACAGGCACGTGCTTGCAGCCCGCTCCCCCAGCCGCAGAGCCGCAGAGGCAGAGCAGGTGGTCACTTAGGGCAGCAAAATGTTTAGTGATTGCCTAGCGAGTAAGTGACATTTTCCAGCTTGCCTAAAGAAGCAAGAAAAATGCATACGTGTCTCCACCGGACCCACGGGCCGGCGCTGACCTATATACACGCACAATTATACGCACAGGCAGATGCCCGCTTCCCCACCTCGGAGCAAGGGGCTGAGCCTGGTGCGGCCATACGCCAGGACGAAAAATAACCGGTGCAGTGTTTTTTCTTCCTGAGAAACCCCCCCATATCCAGGGATATCAGTGGAAAGCTGGGGCTCGGCAGGAGCTCAGCGGGGTTGGAGTGATGTGATTAGCTGAGCTCCTGTTTATTTGCCTTCGGAATGAGGGATGGAGCCGGTTTGGGGGGAGCACTGAAAAACTGAGGCGGTCTCCACTTTCTGCATCCATTAATTCCCGCTGAGCAAGGGGCTCCTTGCTACAGCCGACGACCTGCCTTGGAGGCAACGGGGCCGGTACCCCTCTGGTGCTCTCTCTTCCTCCTGTCCGTGCTGATTTACCATTTCCCATATTTCATTTCTATTGTGGCCTGCGGCGGCCACGTTTAGTGATTGCTTCACACATTCATCATGCTGCAGGCGTCACAGCGTGATGGCTCGGGCCTTTGTTTGATTTCCAAAAAAACACACCCCCCCCAAACCTCCAGACCCCAAGCCAAACCTGTTTTAACTTACATTTAAAGCTGAGATTGCAGGAGAATTTTCCATGAGAAGTGGAAATGTTTTTTTAGTGATTTCTTACGCTTCCCTTTTGCAGCCTCATGCTAAGATTTGGTTTCAACATTATGGTCATTGAGTTCTCGGGGAATGCTTTATTTTGGAGTGATAGCAATGAAAATTAAGGATCGATCTCAAGAGCTAAACTGAGCTGTGGAAGTTAGAAAGAAACTTTTCTTGGAAGTTTTTCCTTGGGGTTTTCGTAAGTGTTAACTCAGGGTGGCAAGTCAGAGATGTCTTCCTTCATCACCAAGAGGTCCTTTTGCTCTACCACACCTGGCCAGCATCAGCTGTTTGGGCCTTAATTTCACCTGTGCTGCCTATGTGGAAAGGGGAAAGCTCACTGTAGATGGAACAACATTAAAAACCAATTTATGCTTTAAGGAAGGGCTCATCCTACCTGGCTGTGGTACACATAACCCTTGCCATAAATGTATTAAGGTCCATGCTAGAAGCAGCAAGGGCTTTCTGTTCCTCTACACCACCTTCTGCCTGCCGTGACGCTTGGCAACATATTGCTCACGTCGAACTTGAGCGAGACAAACAGCTCTCCCCGCACCCCATCCCTGGGCCACCGTTGGCTCTGCGGCCACCCTTCCGTCCCACTTAACCGCTCGAGTTAACAAGGGAAATCAATCATGTCGCCCCGGGGCTGGCCATCCATCTACGCCAGCGCTGCCCCCTCCTCGGCGGCGCTGGAGGGGCCGGAGGAAGCCTGGCCGCCCCCACGGCACGGAAGGCAGCCTGAGTGCAGGTTCCCCACCAAGCATCTCACAGGAGAAAGGGCGCAGGTTGTAGGGAATTGCAATGCTGCAATTAAAAGCTAATATTTCAACAGCGCTGGATGCTTTGCAGTCACTCTCTCAGTATTAATAATCTTCCTTTTAGCTAGGAGGTGTTCGCGCTAGATCTGCTTGTTTCTAGCTGAAAGAAAACCCATTACAAGAGCATCTTGAGTCCTCTGTAGCGAGAACTTCTCTCTTTTAGCAGAAATTGTTGGCTCAGAAAAGCCCCAGCAACCCAGAAATGTAAAAATCATAAATGAATTGAGTTGCGTTGGAGGATGCTGGCCATTTGCTTTATTTTTAACACCCAATCTCTGCAAATCCCCCGTGGAGGTGCTTGAAAGGAACATATTTCCCCTTCTCTTTTGCTGCTAGTTTTGTCATTCTGACAAATTGTTGATGTGTTGGTTGTGTTTTCTAATGCTGCTGGAAATGGTCGCGGTTTTCCCGTCTTTGAGCTGGCACCAAATGCGATTTCTGCAAAGAAATGAGAGAGAGTGGCTGGAGATAACTGTTCCTCCAGCCTTGTCTCACCCCACTACTGATTGCTCTCCTACAAATCGCACCTGCGTATTTTACATCTTGACAACAGCTTTCCTTATTTATTGAAAGGCTAGGGATTCTTTGAGGATATTTCCATTTTTCTCTGCTATTTCTGGCGGTTGTGCTACAGCAAATTGGTCTCCAGCTGCACCTTTTCTCCTCCGTTTTGGCTGGAGGGAGCCTGTCTTGCTTGCTGGGTGATCAAAAATCCTCCCACGAAGCGGCGCCCAGTCCTGCAACGAGCCTTTGGAGGATACCGTATTAAAATAATGCTTTACTCGGCACCGGTGCAACGGCCCGTGGGGGCAATATTGTGTTCCTCTGCACTGCCTCATAGAGCGCTGGCACCTCCCCGGGGTCAATGGCCACCAAAACAGAGCGATGGTACCCCTTTGCCTTTGCTTTTGGTGACACGAAGGACAGTTTGCACTGGTGGTTGTCGAGAGGAGACTGAGATGAAGTGTGAGAAGTTTATTATTCTATGTGGAGTGCGACGAAGCTGCTGTTGAGCCGGAGAGCCAGTCTGGGTCATTGGTGAGAAGGGGAGAAAAGCACGCTTACGTGAGGCAGAAAACAGTTTTTGCTGGGCTAACAAACATTTTTGGATAGGTTGAAAAGCAGACTTGCTCTTGGATGGAGTCTTTTTTGCTTTTTGTTTGTTTTTTTTTTTTTTTTTTTTTTTTTTTTTTAAATGTCAGCTTAATACCAGCTGCAAAGACACTGAGTTTCTGTGCCTCTGCTTTCCTTAAGATGTCATATCCAGGAACTAACTGCCTCCCTGAAATAGTTAGGATGGCGATTGCCTCGCAGCTGGGCTAGAGCCATACCCTGGGCAAGTCCTCAGGCAGTTGGCTGCGTTTATGAATCCATCCCTTTTTCGCTCATATTGAAGGGAGGCCATGCTAAGTACCAGCATCTATTTAGAAAATGAGAAATACTAGTGGCACGAAAGATCTGACATTATTAACATTGTTAATCAAATATTTAAACTAAACAGCGTAAAGCCCAGTTTCATTAAAGCTCTGTGGATTTGCTCATCATGCCCTATGTATGTACATTGATGTGATGTTAGCTTTTTCCCTCGTTTGAAAGCTTTTTTGGTGTTCTGGCTCTTACTCAAATAAGCATTAAATGGTCCAACTGGCTCCTTGTCTGGCTCTCTTAAAATTCTTGAATCCAAGTTGCTGAGCCTTGATTGCCTAAATATGTCTTGCACTTGTAGTTGCCACATTTTGCCGCTTTTGTATGATCTTTAGTTGTCAGAAAGTCCATGGATTTGACTTCTTCCCCAAATGCTAAGTGAAAGAGCATTATTTGCATCCCATGCAGTCCGCTGTCAAGTTCTCTCTTTTCGCCAGAAAAGCAAGAACGAAAATCTCTTATTGTCCTCCCCTCCACTGGACGTGGCTTTCTCCTTTCGCGGTATGAGCTGCTGTCTAGCCCCAAGTAGGATAATATTTAATCTGACGGACATCGTATGGTTTTACAAAGTGGCGTAGCGTAATTGGAAAAAGAAGAACGGTTCACGATGACGGCGAGACAACTCAGCCAGAATGTAAACTCGAATACATTACAAAGCACTACGGGACCTGCTTGGGCTCCAGAACACTGTTTATGATCTTTAACTGATTCAAAATAGCTGACAGGATAAAAGACGAGCCTGTCTCTGTTAGTTTGCAATTAGGCACTCTGCTCACAAGCATCTGTTTTCTAGGAGAGATCACCGCTGGCAATTGTATGGCTCATGTTTTCCTCGAAGGGATACCGGAGCTGGACCGAAGAACCGGGGCTGGGAAAGGGCTGCTAACATGATAAGAGAAATGAAGCTTGCATGTTCGGAGGGAGGGTGAGGAAAGCCTAACTTAATTAAATTAGCAAAATGAAAGCTGAGGAAGATAGCTGCCTATAAATATGTCGGTGGAAGATGGGGAGGGGAGAGCATCAGCGAAGGAGAACTATTTATGCCCGAGGACAGTGTTGGCACAAGCACAAATGTACGTAAACTGGCCCAGAATAAATTCAGCCTGGAAACTGGAAGATCGTTTCTGACAATTAGAGAGCAATCAGACTCTGGATGAGCCTCCCCATGGGAACAGAGGGGATAAAACCCTTCCTGCTTTTAGCGGGAGCTTGCAGAAGGGCCGGATCCAATGAAGCAGGGATGCCATGTAACCCAATGCTCTTTCTCCTTTCCTTATTTTCCTATGATTTCTGCCTCAGCCTCGTATTTATGGCAATTCTCATCACGTCCCACCTTCCTCCCTGTCCCCTGATATTTATCTCGGTTGCTGGCTTCACTCCCTTCTGATGCAGGTGGCTTTCTTCTAACTGTAATAACTTTCCCGTGTGGTCAGGAGCCTGCAGTATTCTTGGTGCTTTTAAATTTTTTATCTCTGTACCCAATCCCTCTTTGTCCATCTGTCCTCCTGGAGAAGGAGGCCAGACAGGGGACAGGCGGTGTCCTCCAGCCCAAGGTGGCACGGCCAAGCCCCACACAGGTAAAGAGACTCACCTGGAGGGGACTCTGCTATTTTCTGCTTGGTTTAAATAGGCACAAAACAGTGGTCGGAGCCCATTTCCAGCCCTTGCACAATAACTTGTGCCTCTGATGGAGAAGGACTATTTTTGGAAATCCAGATTACTCCTGTTTGCATGCCTGGGAGTTGCGGATGCCGAGCAGCCTTGGGAGGCTGATGGCGATCTGGGAGATATCCCCTTTTTGCACAGCTCTTTCCAGGACTTGGAAACATGAGATGCTTCAGAAGACCCTAATCAGCTTTCTTGCCTGCCTCTGCTCGCGTTGCCCTCGAACTGTTGTGAAGGGGGTGTTGGTGGTGGGGTCGCTGAGCTCACCTGAGGGATGCTTCCAGGATGGCTTCAGTGATGCTCTTGGGCTCATGAGATTGGATGTTTCTATTTGCTTTATGTGCAGCTATGAAGCTTATATGTATTAAGTTGCCCTTTTACTAAAAATATGGGCAGCAGATAGATGCGAGCGGGTGGGAACAAGAAAATGGTTTTCTTTGCTTGCAGGTTGTAGCCATTGCACTAGGCTGGAGCCTTTCTTCATTGATTACCATAATAACTAGGAAACGCACTCTGAAACTGCCCAAAAGGCTTGGAGGCCTTGCGAGGAGAAGCGCAAGACCAAATCCCTCCTGCAACCGAATCATGATGTTGAATCCCCAGTGTCCCTGCGAGGAAAAAAATTTAAAAACCTTTGTAAGGTATTATGTAAGCTTTCTGGATTATCGAAAGAAATCTCTTCAGCAAGGTAGTTGAAATACCGGGTTTTCGGGGGAATTAAATGCCTGCCTGCGTGTGTCTTGGGCACCTAATTCCTCCAAGGCCTTTAAAAACGCCTGCCCTTCATTCGTATTCTCCCAGTGTCAGCGCTTAACTAGCCTTAGCCGCACGCGTGCTACATCAGATATTCAAACAATTCCTCTTGATGAAGGAGCAAAGCTTTGCGCTAACGCTTCTATTCTGCATGCACGCAGCTCTTGCAAAGGACTGGCAAGTGCATCTGTTTGAACTTTACGCTCCCTCCGTTTCGTTTCCATTATATATTTAGTTATCATTCTCAATCTTGCCACGTGTGGAAGTTGGGGAAGTGGGGGGGAGGGGGGGCGTGGAAGTTCTCAGGCACCCGAAATAAACCCCTTTCGCTGTGATGCTTCACCCAATTTCCTAACCTACTGCCTCGCATCTCAAAAGCATGCATGTCTAACCCCGCTAATGCATATCTTCTATAAAACTCTATTCCCCTTCCCTGTCATTATAGCAGGTTTTAGATTAATTCTTATCAATTCTTTTTTTTTCATAAAGCAAAATAGAAAAGATATTTGATCAGAATGCATTAAAAAACATTCCTAAACAATACAACCAAGCAAACTAATGGAGTAAAGCAACCGTTTGCACGCATTAAGGTTGTTTTTTTTTTTTATTCCCTTAATGCTTCAATGTATAATTGGGCTGCAGGTAAAGTAGAATAAATGATTTGTGGCAGGACAAAAAGGTGGACTTACTCAGCAAAGTGGGAAGCCTCTGCTTGCTGGGCTTCCCCCCATGCTGAAGGGCATCTGAGCGCTCAGACCTCGTGGATGGGTCACTGGGGAAGGACACGAGCTGCCTTCCCCCAGTTGAGAGGAGCTGGCCCTGGAGAAGGCTTGTTTTTGGTCCGGGCTTCCCTGGCAGCACCAGGGAGGGATTTGGGCTGTGAGTTCCCCAGGTGCGGAGCGCTACCCAGGGCAAATCCCGGTGGTGTGGGGTGAGATATGCCACGGGGACAGCACTGGGCTGGGGACTGCTCAAAATTCTCTTTTTGATGAGGGAAGACCTTCAAGGGGGTGAGTTGGTAAGAACTTAATTTGCAAAACCTCCTGCCTGCTCCTTCAAACCTCTTGCCACCCCCCCTTTTTTTTTTTTTTTTTTTTTTTGTAGGGACCCAATGCAGCTTTATCGTTGTCAGAATTGTACATATTCTGATCCCAATCGGGTCAAACCTTGTATGCCAAGTATGAGGCAGTTGGGCTGTCTTGTGCTATCGCCCAAAAATTAAGCCCCTTGCCTTGTGCATCTGTGGAATGACTTCAGAGTGCTGTGTATCTCCCCCCCCCCCTTTTTTTTTTTTCTTCTCAGTTCCTGCCTTTGGTGATTTGGGTCCTAAAGTAGCAAAAAAAATATTGAAATTCTCACACCTTCTCTTTATTTATTTAATGTTACCTTGCCTGTGCTTGGTGAGGTTGTCTCAACATTAAGATTTTACCGGCAGAGCCCTGCTGAGCAATGCATGGGAGCGTTTCTGCTTGCAGCCCCTCGAGTGCAGGTGAAGAGTAAATCAATAATTCTTCAGTAACTCAAACCCAGAGGCAACGCTGTGCTCAACTCCAGCGGCTCTCCCATGCGTGGCTGGCCCGATTCTCATCTCCTCCTCCTGCTGCCCTTACCTTAATGCGTTGCTTCTGAGATGCTGTCCTGAAGACTGTTTTGGGGGGAAGATGTTCGATGAGGTGGAAAACCAGGCTGAGCTCCTTGCTGGACCTCTCAGCTCAGCTGCCTTCCTTTGTGCCTCTCTGCTGCATCGATCTGGTGGTGTAAAGGAAAATGTCATTAATTTTCAGCCTAATCCCTACTGAAGTGTTGAGCCTCCTTCTCCTGATGGCCAGCAGCAGTCTAGGAGATGCCAAGACAACTAATGTGTTGGTCAGGGCTGTGGGAGGTGGTCATCCTGGCTGGCGGGTGTGACTTACTTGCAGGTGCTGCAATGCAGCTGCCAGTTCACCCTGGGACCAGACCTACGAGGCTCTTGTGCCGTTGCCTTTATCCCATTACAGGGGTAATGCCCTGTCCTCCTCTTCAGTAATAATTCCTGACGATCATCCACGATCTTGAGATGAACCGGTCTCTCCGTGCCAGCCCTGCGTCCCCTCTGTGGCTGTGCAGGGACAAGAGTGGATGGTGGGGAGCTCCAGGGATGGCATTCAGCTGCTGTTCCACAGGTGAATGGGGAAAGAGAGGAGGAGGATGGAGGAAGAGTGGCTGGAGCTTGTGCTCGGTACGCTCATGTGTTTATCGGTGACACCTTCAGACTTGGGCTGGCATCTATTGCTGCCAGTGCAGTCCTGGCAGAGGGGGCCAGGCTTGTCCCTTCTGCAGTCATCCCCGTGACCCGCCGCTGTGGCGTGCTTCCAGCAAAAGTCATCAGGTACTAAAAATAACCGGGGAATAGCTGATGGTGTGTCTTCTCTCTGCGTGTTAGTGGAATTAGTCAGGAGGCTGACTCCAGCCGGGACCTCTGCTGCCGGCGGTCGGCTGCTGCCCTGTCCTGCTGGGCAAGGACAGGAGTACGCTTGGTCTCCCGGACAGGACTTGGAGGTCACGGCACCTTGGCGTCGCTCCATGGCTTCACTGCCGTGCTTGCGAGGCTGTCGGAGGCGGTTTCCTTCTTGCGCTGTGAAACCAGGCATTGACAGGCAAGTCAGCTCTTCCAGCACTGGTTGCTTTTATTGCCTTTTGCAGGCACGGTGTCAAATCTTGGGCACAGCTTTGCGTGAACCTCTGGATGAGTAGAGGCTACGGATGTAAGATTACGTCAGAGGGACTGATGTCTTCCAGCTTTGTTGCTGTCCTTTGCCCTCGGGTGGGAGTGAGGAGCTGGTGTCCAGAGAACCTGTAGTCTAAAGCATAGCCCTCCCCTCTCCTTATCTGTGAACTGATGATGGGTGCAAGCACTCTTAACTTTCTTCTACAGGACAAGAATTTCTGGAGTGCCCCACAGGAGGGGAAAACCCAAGAGCCAGCTGTGCATGCTGTGATGGTCCACTGTCCTTTGCATGGCCAGAGAACTGGGCTTGCAAACGGCTCTGCTGCTTTTCCCCCTCTCCGCCTCTTTATTTGTTGCTTGTTATCATTCAGGACGTTTTTCTCTTGGCTGGCCTTTCCTGATAGATGACGCAAAGCCAAGCGACGCCGGGCTCCGAGGAGGATGGGTGAGCTGATGTGGACCTCGCCGATTCAGCTGAGCCTCTGTGGTGGTGAGGTCTGGAGGTTACAGCTGCGCGGTTGTGGGTCGTAACCACCTAATAAAAAGCCTTGGGTGCTCAGGGCGCCCTGTGGCCAGCGGAGGAGGTGGTCTGGACACCCTTCTGTGTTAAATTGCTGGTTTATTCTGGCCTCCGTCTGAAGGGACCTGTGCTCCGTGACCTTGTGTGCTGGGTTGCCCTACCTTAGCAAAGCATGTTCAGTTCTTTAATCAGTGATGGCGGTGTCCGTAACCTTGCTTGTAACGGCTTTCTGAAATGACTGCGCTTTGTCATCCATGCTAAACATCCTTAGCCCTGGAAGGTAATAATGATGTGGGGGAAGGCGTCTCCATCCCTGTTTGTGGAGAAAGGGGCTCTTCCCATGGCTCGCTGGCCTGGGGGGCTGCGTGCTCAGGGTGGCTCTGGCAACTTAGGCCCTCGTCACCTCCTTCACACATTCGTGGGAAGTTCTGTGGCTGGGGACGCTGAGCCACCGTGGCAATGCAAGCCAGGTTCAAGGGCTGGTCAAACGGTGCAGCTGGGGACGTAGGTTTGACTGTGCTCGAGCTCTGCTTTTTCTGCTCTGGATTTATCTCTGCTTTTAATTCCGCTCGTTGTGTTTATGACTCTTGCCCTCTAATTATAGGTGATACGTTTCTCCGCTTTCCTCTCTGGGAAACTTGTCAGCGTGTGTGATTAGGGCTGCGCCTCCTCCGTGCCTGCCTTCGTTAGGAAGCGGGATGTCATTCCCTTTGCCTTTTCCCTCCTCTGGCAGCTGCATCGCTTCCAGACGAAGCGTGGAGTTCACAGAGGGGACAGCGACCAGGATTCGAGGGGAGATGGGTGTCTACTGTCCTCTCTAACGGCAGTTGCCTCTTTTCTTATTTATAAGTGCAAGCAAACAGGTGCTAAAAGCTCTTCCCCCCCCACCTTGCGCTGCACAGTCAGACTCTGTCGTGAGATGTCTCCTTGCAACGTCCTCTCTCCCCCCAAAGCTACTTCTGCGTTTCTTGGCATTTCTGCAAGGACTTGATTCATCTGTTTATCTTCCCGTCTCCCCTTCTCCATTATAACTAGGGTTTGGGAAGAGGAGCGGGTGGAGCCATCCTTGAGCTCTCTGCAGGGGATGTGGGGATCCCCTACTCACTTCGGATATTGTGGGTTTGGGTTTTTTTTTGTTCTGTTTTTCCAGCAGGGTGCTGTCTGGCATCCCTGTTCAGAGTGGCGTTTTGGACTTGTGAAGGATTGTGCTTTAACAAAGTTAGTATCCGTGAATCTCTGCTTTGGTGGTCTGAGTTTGCTCATTCAATCCAGTTGCGTGGGTGGATCCTACGGGTATCGATGTGTCCTCAGAAGGGTGCTGCTTTGGAAACAGGTTTGCCTATGTCTTCCGCACGGTGTGGTTCGTTAACCTTTCTACTCCAGAATAACCCAGAAAGCCTCATAAATTCCTTCAGATGCTAATTCTGGCTCTTCGCGGTGCATTTTTAACCAGGCGGCTTCTAGGTGCGCTCTCTTGAAACGTCTACTTTGTGGTAAAGCAAAACCCCATCACTGAGGCTGTCACCGGAGAAAAATGTATTCATTATTATTATTGTTGTTATTATTTTTAGGAAAGATGCAATCTCACCTCATGCATAAAATTAGTTTAATGAAACAGCAGGAATGGGAGGGAATATTGGCTTTCCTGTGCTTGTTTGTGGAGCGAGTGAACAATTTCTTTGCTCACTCTCAGGCCTTGGATGAATGATATGTCACTGAAAGTGCATTTTTAGCTGAGGTGTGTCCACGAAGACAGCGGGGAACCAAAAATTAGGTTTCAGAAAATATTTAAAAAAAAAAAAAAAAAAAAAAGAAAAAGGAATTTGTGAGCTTCTAAACATAGTCCTCAAGCAGCCAGGAAGGCTGAGACCTGAGAACAACTTAGAGAGAGAGAAGTAGGGTGGCAGTGGGGCAGCAAATGGGTTTACGCTGTCTTGTAAATCCACATATGAAGGGGATACATTTCATCCCGGGCAGAGGGGACAAGCGGCACCACGTCAATAGGGTTGGGGGCCCAGACCTTGGCGTGTCCAGTGGTCTTGCCTGAGCTAGGGTCGCACCACGCTTCTCTTGAGGTTATCACCGCTGCTTTTAGCTGCAGCGGTGACTGCAGGCAATGGGCAAGTGTGCTGGTAGCACTGCTAAAGTGCACTTGCGCTTGCCCGCCCCTCTAAAAACTTCTTCTTTCGCTTCGCTCTCTGGGAATTGGAAAGGAGAGATGAGGATAAAAGTGATAATGTCATCTCAGGGCATCCAAACGGCGGTGATGGCAGCGTGCTGCATGAGCTCTCGTCCCTTCCAGCAGTCCCACGTGGCTTTGTCCTTTGGTGTATTTCCCCCCAGCACTCCGGGTTATCTCAGGCATTTTTTCTTTTCACTGAAAAATGAACTTTAATTAATACCTCCCTCTCCTGTGGAAGCAGAAACTTTTTCAAACCAGAAACTGTTCCTTCTTCAGTGGCCAGAGGATCTTCCCCCTGTGTTTGAAGGGACATATTGCTCAAAAAGCTGAGCTCGGTGCTGGCAATTTGGTTTATTGCAGCTTCTGGCCCTGGGATTTAGGTGGGACCAAGCCAAGCCCTTCACTCAGAAGATGAGAAAAGGAGGGATGACTTTTCTTGGGAGAAGCAGGAGGAAGAAAGCAGGCTGTGCTGTGAGCAGCAGGAGTAGCAAGGGGGGAAGGACATAAATAAAGAACCTGATTTTCTCCATGCTGCTGCCTTTCTTGTACCACACTCCTCTGATCTGTCTGACCATTTCCAGCACCTCTAGGTACTCCTTGCACAAGATCAGAGCTTTGCTGATGTCCTTGTCCAGGCCTGCACTAGTCTAGGTGTCTTTGCTGGCGTAGACATAGATTTTCATGAAAGCTGGTAGGAACCGTGTGTCCTGGGGAACCCTGTTGCTTTCTCAAGCTTTGGTGGAATGGGTCAACTAGAATTAGGGGCTTTTTGAGTGAGAAAGACCAAAGGGTGGGTTGGATACAAGTGTGGGAGGGAGGCAATTACAGGCAAACTCATTTTATTTCCATCAACAGACATTAGTCAAGCTTGGGGTTCTGCCTGTGCCCCGATTCCTTCCTTCCCTTGCAGTTTGCATGGGGTGTTTACACTTTTCCCCCCTCCTCTTCTCTTTCCTCTTCGGCTGTAGGAGATAGACACTTTTTAAAATGCAAGGTGAGGCTTTTTTTTCAGCTCGTCAAATCCTCTCTGGTGGTGCCAGGGCTCTGAGAAACCCTAAAAGACTTCAAGGCTGGCTGCGTGCAGTCTCATTTTGTTCAGATGCCAACCCCCGGCACTCCCTCCTCCAACAACCTTACTTCGTTGTGATGGCTTTCCAACATCTCCTCGCCCTCGGGCTCCAGCAGGTCCCTCAGCACTGCTTGCTGCTACTTATTCCAGTTCTTTTCCTCCCTCCAAGTTGTCTTTGGTCCATCACCTGGCTTTCCTGTACGACTCTTCTTCAACTCATCTCTTCACCTTGCTGCTCTTCTAATGTCTCCTTTCCACTCCCCACACCTCCCTCCCTCTCGTAATGGCTCAGGTGGCTCCACGCTGGTGTTTGGCCTGAGCAGGCAGTTCCCCACTGCCCGGTCCCTTTCCAGGGGAAGCAGTCAGCATCTTATAACAATCTCATGCATCGCACAAACGTGCTTGAATGAATGTCATACTGTTGGCCTCGCTGACCAACACAGAGTCATAGAATACCAGGTCGGAAGGGACCTCAAGGATCATCTGGTCCAACCTTTCTTAGCAAAAGCACAGTCCAGACAAGATGGCCCAGCACCCTCTCCAGCTGAGTTTTAAGTGTCCAATGTTGGGGAATCCACCCCTTCCCTGGGGGGATTATTCCAATGGCTGATTGTTCTCAGTGTGAAAATTTTTCCTCTTGTCTCCAGTTGGAACTTCCCCTGGAGTAACTTGTACCCATTACCCCTCATCCTTTTCCACGTGACTCCTTGTAAAATGGGAGTCTCCATCTTCTTTATAGCCACCCTTTAAATACCAGAACATGGTGATAAGGTGTCCCCTAAGCCTTCTTTTCTCAAGGCTGAACAAACCCAGTTGCCTCAGCCTTTCCTCATATGGCAGACTTCCCGGTCCTTTGATCCTCTTGGTGGCCCTTCTCTGGACCCTCACCAGCCCACATCTTTTTTACTTCATGGCGACCAAAACTGAACACGGTATTCCAGGTGTGGCCTGACAAGCGCTGAATAGAGTGGCATAATGACTTCTTTGTCTCTGCTGGTGATGCCCTTGTTGATGCAACCCAGCACCCTGTTGGCTTTCTTTGCCGCAGCAGCATGATGTTAACTCATATTGAGCTGCTTGTCCGCCAGGACCTCTAGAGTGGCTTTACCAGCCGGGTAGATCCCAGCTTGTGCTGCACTCCTGGGTTACGTTTTCCCAGCTGCAAGACCTTACACTTGTCCTTGTTGAACTTCATAAGGTTCTTGTTAGCCCACTCTTCCAGCCTATCCAGGCTGGAAGATAACATCTACCATTATGTTACAGTGGCAGGGGACAAAATCTCCCTGAAGCCTGGAAGCAAGTGAAAACACCACTATGAATGACCTTTTTGTGCTCTGGGTGAGAAAATAGCTCCACTGGTACACAAGAAGCTATATAAATTATTTTTTTTCTAACCTGCTTTGCTTCCTTCTCCCCTTTGCCATCACTCGGTCTTGCTGTCGAGAGTTGCGTGCACTCGCAGCAAAGCAGCACCAAGATGATGAAAGCATTGATCCAACTTGCTGCGTGACCCTGTTCAACACAGCGACGTGCTGTGCTGTCAGCATTAAGGGCGTCTCTAGAGCTCCTCTAAGCCAGGATCACAGGCCAGATTGAATCGGAGGAAAACCTTGCAGCTTTTTCCAGAGCTTCTGCTCTCCAGGGAGAGATTCCCAGAGCATACAGGGACTTGTTGGTGACACAGGATCTCGAGTAGAGCAGGCTTTGCTGGGAGATTTTATCTATTTTTATAGCTAGTGCGGGTGGATTTTTCTGCGATAAAAGCTGTAAACACCGAAGAAGCTGGAATGCTTCTTCCTGGCTTGCAATAATCAGCTTCTAGCTCTGAATCGCCCCAGTGTAATAGGGCTTGCTGCAAATATGGCAGAGGTCAAGCTCTGTTTGTAGGAGATAAGAGAGTCTATCCTTGAACCAGTTCCTTCAGGGGTGAGGAGAGGGAGCTGGGCAATGAGGAGGTGCTGTTGGTGCCCCCTTTGGGGAAGAAATTCAGCGTGACCCAGTCCCTTAGTACACATCAGAGAATCCACCCGTGCCAGTCCCTGATCTGTTGGAGGCAGTTTTCCTCGCTCCCGTGAGGAAGGTGGACATTGCTTTGTAATACCTTTCTGTGTTAGCTGCCTGGTGCTGTTGTCCTTGGCAGTAGCACGAGTCTCTTTTGCCGTCTCTCCTTTAAAACTGGCTTTGAGCAGGAAAAGGGTTCCCCCAACAGTTACCTAAAAAGTTCTCATCGAAATACCGACAACCGCGGTGCTTCGGCTTGGTGCGTCCTGTAAGGCAAACAAACAGCCCCCGCTTAAATCCTGCGCCAACTATAAATCCTACACTTTTTAATTGGGGAATTGATTTTAAATCCAAGCCTCTTTAAAAATCTAATTAATTTCCTTAATAAATAAATAAATAAATAGGGAGAGTCTTTCTCTCTTGTCATGCTCCACCAGGGGAGAAGAAAGGGAGGAGGAAATAATTCTTGGCTGCATCTCTGCAGAGCGCCCCGTTGATAACCTGGATAATACAATCTGATTTTGGCCTTGAGCCTCTTCCCGTGGACGATTGCGTTTCTTCAAGGACCAAAAGCTGCACTGGTGACTCAGACCTGGAGGAGAATGTCTTTTTTAGTGGTAAGCTTTTAATTTATTTTATTTTATTTTCTCCCCAGCCATCAAAGGCCATAGAGGAGGCTTTTGTCGGGTTACCAGTGGCTGCTTTTACAGAAGATAGTTGTGGGCACGCTGACCGCAGCCCGGGTCTCCTGCCTCCCCAGTGAGGACCCTGCTTGTTGGGTTAAAAGGGAGAGAACGGGGAGGGGGGGGAGATAAAGGAAAAGGTTATCCTTTCAGAGGTGGTTTGGAGAGATGGTGCACGTGCGTATGCCATCTGCCCTGAAAAGAAAGTTAGAGGAATTTGGAGAGGAGGGTGTGCGTACGTATAAAACCTGAGGTGTGCCGCACTCGGTGTTTTGGCTGAGGGATGCATCCGTAGCCGCATGCTGGACGTGAAGTCTCGGTGTGTAGCCGTTTTCCACACTTATATTTAGGTAGGGAGCTGTTTGCTTTTAGTTTTAGATTGGTTTATTTTTAATCCTTTCGATCTAGCTTTTATAGCGCTCACTGCAAGACCGGGTTCACAAGTCTTTGCTCGGGAGGTGAAGCATCCTCACTTTTTCCTCCGTGCTTTGGCATAGCTGCAGCTGATTTTGCTCCGGGGAAGAAAAGGAGGGCGGCTTGCCTCACCTCTGCAGCCGCCTGAAGGATGCAGTTGCCTACATCCCGCTGGTGGGCATCGCTTTTTTTTTCTTTGCCAGAGGTGTTTCTTCCCCTCCCTGGACCGGGTGAGGCATTTCTTCTGCGAGCCTGGATGCGGAGGGATGCTGAAGCAGAGGGGTACCAGCTAACTTGCATCCAGCGGTCTTCCTCCCTCCCTCCCTCCCTCCCTTCCTTCGCCGCCTCCACCTCGGAGCCGGGTTTGTTTATAGAAACACTGTCAAGCAAAAAAAAAAAAAAAAAGTCTTTCCACGGGGCTCCGAGGGAGAGGGACGTTTTCAGTTACTCAGTCACCCTCAAACTGTGAAGACGCGACGTATCAGCTGCATAAAATTAATTTATTTAGTTAAGGGAGGTGTTAATTAAGAGATCTCATTTATTGTGTCTCTGCAGACAGCTCTCGAGGGCCTTTTGAATTGTCAGCTCTGGTGACAGCAAAAGCTAATGGTGTCACGAGTTAATAGCGGGTATGATTCATGCCGAGGGATGAAGTGGGGAGATGGTGGGAAGGGAGTGAAGGAGAGGCGGCAGGAGCTGGCAACGGAGACTCGGGAGCACCTTGCTGGAAGCTGGCGAGTCAGGACGAGGTGCTTTGCCCTTCCTCACCATCCCCCCACCAGTAAATCCTGCTGGAGGGAAAGGCTCCGGCACAAAGTGGCTGCAGGAAAGCCCGTGGATGCAGAGCCAAAAAATGTATTTGCCTGGATCAACTTGAAAAAAAAAATAACGGACTGTCTGTGCGATCTGAACTGGAAAAGAATCTTTGATTTGTTTTAACTAATGAACTCTTCCGGCATTCCGAGAGGTTAATTCTCTTTGGTTAAGCGGGACCTGTCAATCTGATAACGAAGTGCAGGCCTAGCACCCAACTTACAGGTTTAAATTTAAAATTTCTTAGAAAATAACAAATACCCTTTTATCTGAAAGAATTACATGCTCCAGTACAGCTGTTGATAGGCACCTCCTTCAGTAAAAGCTACACCAACACTTTTTTCCTCACTTTTTTTTTTTCTTCTCGTGAGCTGTATCAAGTTGCTTTTGGAGGGAAATTGAAATTCTCTTGATGCAGAAAATAGACCAAAAAAGAAAAAAAAAAAAATAGTCCAGGAGAAACACTAAACTCCCTGAGTAGGTGCTGCTGCCTTCTCCTCGTCAAAGATGTTTTGTGTTTTCAGCTACCCAGTTTGTTAAACAAAGGCGGTATTGCTTGCGCTTAGTAAATCGGCCCCATCTCTTCTGGGCTTTCCTTCTTGCCCGTCCTCAGAGCTTACAAACTAAGCTCTGTTGCAAAGCCAAACTTCCAATTTCTGTCTCCAAACGAGCGCGAGAGGCGGAGGTCGACGGGATGCCACAGCCATTTTCCAGCTGCTTTCTCAGCCGCGCGGGAACCACCTCCCGGACTGCAGTGAGCCCATTAAGCAAGTTTAGTATTCAGGGAGAATATGGGGCACCTATAGAAAAATATGTGGCTGCCGGAAGATTATTTCAGCCAGCTCTTGTTGCACATAGCAAACTAGCAATTTTCCTCCAGGTCGCTGATTTTTTGACTTTCTTTAACCCTCTGCTAGCGAACGTGTATTACTTCTTCCTTTTTTTTTAATTGACTTTCAGTGATTTATACCAGGGTAAGCATTGGCCTCGTACTTTACTTTACTTTAATCTTTTATTATATATTATATCATACATTACTTTAATCTTTTATTTATTTATTAAATTATTTTCAGGCATGTGTGGGGGCGGCAGCGACCGTGCAGCTCAACTGAGCCCCTGGGTCGTGCCGGGTCTCGCCTGGTGAACTGTGTGCCTCTGCCGAGGGGGACTTGAGGTTTCCAGGGCAGTTTTCTGCCCTTGTGAGCTCCGGGTTGGTTTTTGCTGCGCTCAACCCCTCAGGAGCGGTTTGAAAGAGAGGAAAGGCGTTTTTTCGGAGTGGGCCCCTGCGGTGATTTAAGTCCAAAAGCATCACCGGGAGCCAGCCCTGCGCTGAGCCGCTGCCTCCCCCCTGGGGTGTGCTGCATTTTCCCGTCCTGCTTTTGGAGGGGAGAAAAACCTTGGCCTGCCCTTGGCTCCCATCGTGGCTCTGGGGATGCATTCCCCTCCGAGTTAGCTCTTCCCTCCTGATATTCCGGCAGAGACAGGGCAGAAAGGCAAAACGTGGTGCGAGACGGAGGTTTTCATTTACCGTTTAACCCCAAAGCGACGGGCAGGGCTGTGCCGGGATAGGAGCTGTAGGGCAAAGAGTTTTTCCTTTTGAGGAGCTGCATGTCGCAGAGATTTCTTCCTCCGGACCGACTCCTCTGAAGCCACGCAGAGTCTGACCAAAGCTTTTCGCACAGCGCCGTGGTGTGGATTCTCCGCTGGCTACTACTATGGTTGCGTCCTCTGGGCTGCCTTGCCCTGCCTGGCTCAAAACCGAACCGAACAGCACAACCCCTGTTCGAGCGAGCGGAGCGGCAAAGCAGTGGCCCTGCCAGCATAAATGATGGGAGATGGGCAGATGGAAGCATGGAATCCGGCTCACGACATTCCTGGGAAGGATTACTGCTCTGCATGGAGCGGGAGCGCCTGAGCCCTGAGGAAGGGGTGCTGAGGGGAGGGAGGTGCAAAGCGGGAGACGAGATCGCTGGAGATTCATTTAAACCGCAGTGTCGGATCCTATAAATCTGAAGGCTTTTTGCATATTTCCATATTTATATATGAAAATTCCACGGAGTGGCTTAAAGGCAATTGAAATAAAAACAGGGCTGTCAGAGCTTGAAAAGTACCGGCAAATCTCTAACAGACCATTTAATACAAACGTATGGGCTTGAAAAAGCTCCAAGCGGGCGGAGAATTTCTGCATGCAAATGCCTGCCCGGCCCCACGTTGGTCCCCATGTGCTGCCAGCGTGCTGGTGCCTTGGGTCTCCGTGGTTCCCTTGGGGTGTGGAGCAAAGGGGTCTCTCAACCTGGCTTACATCCCACGAGGAGGGTGCTGGAAGGGACTTTGGGCTGCTGTCATGTCCCTTGGGTGTTTTCTCACCGCCTTGTGTGTGCCGTGATGGTTTGGGGGTAGGTGGGAAGCTGGTCTTCGCTGCTTCTTGTTTGCAGTACACCAAAGCTACGAGCTGGGGAGGCCTACAAGAAAGCTGGAGAGGGACTTTGTACAAGGGCATGTAGTGATAGGACGAGGGGGAATGGCTTCAAACTGGAAGTGGGTAGGTAGGTTTAGATTAGATATCAGGAAGAAATTCTTGACTGTGAGGGTGGTGAGGCACTGGCCCTGGTTGCCCAGAGAAGCTGTGGCTGCCCCATCCCTGGAGGTGTTCAAGGCCAGGTTGGACAGGGCTTGGAGCAACCTGGGCTGGTGGGAGGTGTCCCTGCCCAGGGCAGGGGGCTTGGAACTCGATGATCTTCAAGGTCCCTTCCAACCTAAACCATTCTATGATTCTGTGATGATTGTAAGGGATGCCGGTGAGAACGCTGAGGTGCTGGGGTGAAAGCATTTTACGTCCCGCAGAGTCTGTGTTTGGGTGCTGGCTGGTTTGCTTCCCGGTGGAGACTGTCTCCTCCCTCACCTGTGAGCGTGCCCTTTTCCTTTCTGATCTTTGGTTATTGGTCAAAACAAGAATTCTCCAAACCACTGGTCTGAATCACCCTCGCTGACCTTCTGCCGGTTAGCAAGTCGCTTCCCATGGACTAATTTGAAGAAGCGTTGCAGAGATTTACACTTCATACCCAGCTTGGGGCCTGAGCGGGTGGAGTGGCCCTCCAGGTTTGAAAACATCCTTCTGAAGTTACCCCACAAATCCTTGTGCTGGTTTTTGGATGCCTTTATATGTTGTCCTCCTTGGTTGGGCTTGGGTCAGCAGTCCTTGCTGCTGGAGCTCAACCCTTTCTGCTCTCCTTGAGCCAGCCCCATATCTCAGTACAACGTACTGTAGATCTGGCCTCTACTTTTTATATGCGCTTAATGCCTCTAAAGAGAAAATCCTGCTTTCTTGATGCAAGGACGAGAGCGAGCCTCCCCCTTCTCTGAGTCCTCTGTCATTCAGGGCTTTTTTCCCCCCTTTTCAGCCCCAAGGTGGGTAGCTAGAGGCCACCGCCACATCTCTTTTCCTGAAGTCTCCAAATCAAAAGCAAATAATTAGCAGAGACAGAGAAAGCTTGGACGAAAACAAGCTGTCAACAAGAAGAAGGTGCTAATGTGTCTGTCATTCCTCTTCCCTCCTGGTCGGTCCCCAGAGGTGGAAAGCTGGGCACTCCGTCTCCGATGGAGGAGAGGATGACCCTGCTCAGCGTTGCTTGCCCGTCAGCCATGGCTGTCTCCAGACATCAGCTCTTGACTCTTGAAGACGTGTCTTGCTCTTGGGCCGGTTCCTTCTGATGTCCCCTGTCTTGTGGTTGGGAGGGATTTGCTCCACGGACAGCTTGGACGTCGGTGGCTGCAACTTCCCCAGCATGAGTGCTTTCAGCTCAGGTTTAATCCGCTAACGCAGATGCCTCAAATCGATTTGTATCCTAAAAGTGCCTATTTCTCTTCATTACAGAGAGACAGGCGTGCAGAATGAGTAGCTCAGATGTAGGTGTCTGCAGTTATTAAGTTAAGCAAGACGAATCCCGGTGTCAGCATCTCCCTTGGCTTTGCTTTAGGGGTTTGCTCCTTCTCCTGTAGGACTCCTCGTGGTGACTTTGGCACAGGGTGACATTCTTGGGAGTCTTGAAACTCGCTGGATATTTTGTGCCTGAGATGCGACATCGCTTCCCAGGAGGGAGGCAGACTCTGAGGCCATATTTCTGCTGCAGTCCCACACCGTGGCTTCTTCCTATAAAGCTCTTTGACACAGGATGTATTTTTTAACATTGATTCAAAAAGCACATAGGGTGTTGGCATTTCAAGGTGTCCTAAGTCCCTGAGAGGGTGATGAACGAAACCTCGACTGGGAGACCGTTTTCAGTGACAAAACGCACCTCGTTTATTTCATTCCTTGCTAATTTTTGGGCTGAGGAGCAAGCTCTTGCTGTTTGCAGGTGTTTCTTGTAGTGTCCTTCCTTTGCCTTGATGAGCAAACAACATCACACGTAATTGCATCTCTAAGGGATCTTCAACTAGATGTTTCTACCTGATTTATCTTTAACGTTGCTGTCAGCTGAGGCACTTTGGGGCGATTCTGCTTTGTCAGGCTGGAAGATGAGACTCCATGGAGGTCTCCTCTCTTTCTCTTCCTCCATCCCTCATCCCTGCTATGGTGATGCTGCTATAATGGTCCACGCAGGGCCACTTAACCCCGTAGGAGGAGGACACCTCAGTTCCCTTGTCGCCCATGTCTTCTGTGGTTCTCTGGGCACCACAAAGGTACAGAGGTTGTTTCTGTCTGCACGGAAGAGGCCGTGGTTTGAGGGAAGGACGCAGGTGCCAGGGTGCAAGGGGCAGTGGCCCTGCAGAGCATGGCCAGCTCAGTTCATTGCTGCCACCTATTGCTGGGCGAGGGGAGGAAGCGGGGCTTGGCTGCAAAAACACAGAGGTGCAAACATCTGGGGAGCTTTGCTGGAAGTTCACATAAATGTTGGGTCTTATTCTCCCCAAAGCTGTGACCTTGATGGTGGGGCTGTCGCTCTCCATTGCCCTGGTCCATCAGGTGCCACCAGCGATGGATGTTACAGGAGGTGGGTTTTAAGGCTGGCAGTGAATTTCTTGGGGGTTTTTGGAGGCCAGAGCTTGCTAACTTTTAAACGAGCTCTTACGCACTTCAGCCTTGGTCTTTCTCCTGGTGAGCCTTGGCTACGCAGAGGAGGGTTTGCCTGGCCAAGGCGAGTCAAGTGTGGGTGAAGCTTCCAGCATCTGGGGTGGACGGAGCACCACCCCAGCCTCCAGCAAGACTTTTGTCCATTGATTTTGAAGAAAAAAAGGGGGATCCCTGCCAGTAACCGTGGCCTAAAATACCTCGTGTGGGTGTACGGGTGCGGTGGTGATTTCTCCAGAGAGGCAATTAGTTCCTTGGTCTCTTCTTGGGCTCCATCCATCAAGTTAACAGCAGCATCTCTCATCTCCTCGTGGGGATTGCTCCCGAGTCCTGCTGCCTTTCTCCCGGCAGGCCCTTGCCGTGTCCTCCAGCACCCATCGCTTTTTCCCTCTACCAGGCATTAGAGGGCAGTCAAAGGAAACCTTCCCTCTCCTCTTGCTCCCCGGGCTGCCAGCCAGCGCCTGCACCCACCCCTGGAGCAGAGAGGATTGACCCCTGAAACGGGACCCAGCTGCAGCCTTTGCCTTGCCTTCACCCTCACCGCCTTGTTTCGGGTTCCCGGCCATGGCTTCGCCGGCCAAAGCCGCTCACGGTTTATGCGCCCGACGTTTTAGGAAGCAGCATCTGCGGCGCCGATAAATCCCCGCGCGCCCGTTCTCCCCTGCCTCGCCCTCCGTCTCCTCCTAATTGACATCTTTGAATCTTGTCTCCGTTTGACAAATCAGGCTACTTATTATAAGTGATGACATGTATAAATATTGCAGGCATTCGTTTTACGTCTGGATACCCTGATAATAAAAGCTATCAGAATCTCTTCCCCCCCCTTTGCATAGCAATTACTACCAAAGGGTTTTCTCCTCTGTCAACCGGAGCGGGATGTGGAGAGCGAATTGTGTCTGTGACAGTAAGATTTCCCTCTTGCATTGGGGGAACATGGTTTTGGGCAGTAAAACGGCGCTTTTTTTTTTTTTTTTTTTTGAGACTAATGCAGCAGCAGCACGGTGAAACCGTGCAAGCTGTGGGTATGTAGCTGGGGGAGGGGAGGGGGCGGAAGGTCTTGCAGGAGCTCTTTTGCTCGCAAAATTCTGGGTTTGATGGGCTTTGGGTGTCTGGGGTGGCCACGGCGGGTACCATCGCTGGTCTGAAGGTTGAGGTTTCTCCTCGTGGGTGCTGTCCCCCGTGCCTTACTCCGGCTGCGGGAGCCCTGAGCCAGCGCCCGGCCGGGCTCTGCTCCCGCATCCTCACCAGCACGCTGGCGGCTCTCCTGGGCTGAGGCTGTCAAATTTGCAAGGTATTATTTTTAGCCCAGTTTCCCGAGGAAAAGCAGCTTACGTGATTGTACTGTCTGTCAGTGCTTTTCCTCCCACCAGCCCTCCTCTTAACAAGTTTTGAACCCCTTGTCAAATTTACCAGGAGGTGGGGGGATAGAGAGAGTTTTCCTGCAAATTAGCAGCCGGGGCCAAATTCCCGAAGGAGAGGATGAGGCTAGATCACGGCACCCTGGGGGGGGGCAGAAGGAGATGCTGGGGACGGCGCAAGACGAGAGGCTGGGAAGGGCCTCCCCGCTGAAGGCTCAATACCTCAAATACAGATATTAAGCGCTCGTGCCTTAATTAAAGTTCATTTCTGGGAGAGGCGTTTTATTACAAAAGATTTCTCCAGCTCAGGCGTGTCCGTGCCATCTGCTTGGAGCTGGCGGTGGCCGAGCCCTCGACCCTGCCGGCAGCGGGGACCGGCTGCGAGGAATGACCATTCTCAGGAGCTCAACCGAAGAGCCTCTTTTCTTTCCCCCTGCCTCTTAGCCCAGGTTATTATTAACTGTGATTTATTAATTTTTTTTTTTTTTTTTTTTTTAAAGCCAAGTGCTGCTGCTGGCAGGGGAAGGCGCAGAGCTTAATCTCCTCTGAGTTTTCTTGGCACGGGTTCTCTGATGGCTAATAGGTTGAGCAGGCTGTCCTTCGTGGGGCTATCGCTGTCTCCTTTGTCTGGCTGTTTATTTTCGTTAAGCTTTTAGGAAGGTGAGAGTTTGCGATTTCCACCCCACGTCAAAACTGGATGAAAGTTCTTAGACAGTGGCTTGACTGAGATGGACGTGTAACTGCACACGCGTAGGAGCTCCTGTTTCTTAGGAAACTGGTCCTAATGAGAGACAGCTCCTATTAATGCTTGCTTACTTTTTTGTTTGAGGTTTTTGCTGGGAGTGGAATTTTTATGGGAAATCTTAAACCAAACAATGATGCTAATAAGCTGTAATCAAAAACAGGGAGGGAAGGGACCTGCTTCTTTCTCGTCCCACAACCCTTCCTGAGATTTCGAAAGGAATGCTTTTTCTACATCAAGATAAAGCCCAGATAGTTTGTTTTGTTTTGTTTTTTTTTTTTTTTTTTTTTTTTAACCAGAAGATGAGAGTGAAACTCCCGGGATTGTTTTATGGCTGGGGCCTCACTGGGAATGTTGGAGACAGAGAAGTACAAATCCCTGCTTTGAAGGGCTTGAATCTGAGCCATCTGCATCCCTGGCCAGTTCCCAACATACTACCAGGTTACTCGTGCTTTGTGAAGCTCTTTTTTTTTTTTTTTGGTCTTTTTTTTTTCTTTTTTTTTTTTTTTTTAAACCGCTGACAACTCCATGATGACGCTGAAAAATCTCTGGCCCGGGTAAATAAATTTGTCATTTGAAATGGCCTTTCTTCCCCCTCTGTGTGAGATCTTGGGTTTGGCAAGTTGATGCTTTCTGACTAAAAACCATTTTGTCTCAATCTCTGACCATCCTTAGTCACAGTGAGTGGTTTTTGCCCGTAAACACAGAAGTAGTTGGGTAAACCTGTGTAATCCTCCTCTGAGAGGCCTTTGCTGCTGTCTTCTCCTCCCTCGGACGGCCACCTGAATTTTGAGGCTTATTGTCACGTATTTTGATGTAAAAATCTCTCTCCCGATTTACTCGGGAGAGATCCGAATGTACTCAGAACGAGCCCAGGATTCCTTGTGAAACGTTCACCTGCTTAAAGGCGGCTTTAAATAAAACCCCTTTATTAAGAAGAAAAAAAAAAAAAAAAGAAGGAAAAGCCCTTTTTACCCCTTAATGCAGTGATGGATCTTTTTTGTGTGTGCAAACTTTAAATAAAAGGGGCAGAACTTCTAATTACCTTACCTTGGGAGGCTTAATAATGTTTGCCCAAAGTATCTTGTCATGAAAATTCACCGGAGTAAATTCAGTTTAATTTCTGCCGAAACCCCTTCGCTTCATCCCTTACTGCTTTCCAAAGACCATGTAGGGCTGCCCGAGGAAGGAGAAACTGCCGTTTTGGGTTCCTCTGAAGACCATGGTTGCAATTTTGGAGAGGGCTGGTGAAGACATGGGCTTGGAGATGCTGTGTTGCGTGGTGTCCCGTGCTGGCAGGATGCAAGACCGGCGTATCTGTTTCTCAGCAGTTTGGTTTTGGAGATAGCTATTGATATCTGTATTCTTGTAAAGTCTTCCTAGAGCGAGCGAGAGGTACTTAACTCCAGACTAAATTTGGCTGGCTCAGCTGCAATAAGGACCAGCACTCCCCGAACAAGCAAGCATTAAATTAATCTGGTTTGGACTTGGGGAAAAAAAAACAAAAAAACCAACCCAGGGAGATTATTTCTGAGCATCTGTAAAATGCAAAGCCCAGGAGCCCTTGAGTGACGTTTGTGGAAAGCATGTCAGGCTCTGCCGTGGGATGAGAAGTGCCTCCTCGAGCTGTATTGCTGGTGAAGTGGGGCAATGAGGTGCCCACGAACTGGGTGTGCCACCAAAAACTAATTACAAGCTTAAATCACGTCCCCGTGTCACGTTGCAGGGATCTGGTGAGCACGTAGACAACGATGGGCATGGGGCCGGCTGGGTAGTATTCTTGCTCCCCCCGTTAATTAAGAGGAACACGGGGCTGCAAGGTTCTCATGGCTCACTGTCACCGGTCACTTGCTGTTACTTGCTGTATCCCTTTTTATAAACTTTGAGAGCTCTCTCAATGGCAGGCGGGTTTTTGCTCCTGCTGTTCCCATGCAGGTTGTCTCAGGCCCTGGCTCGTATGACGGTGAATAGTAATTAGCCAACCTAAACGTGCTGATGAGTGGTTTATATCTGCTCTCTCCAACCTCACCGCAGTACTCGGGATACGATCTCTCGGAGATGTTCTTCATTAGCAGTTAATAGGTTTTTCTCTCTCTCTCCTGGAAGTGCTTTTGAGTTGTAGATGCCTTTGTATAGTCGTGTTGTGTCAGAGGCGCCCAGTCTGTTGTAGGACAGCTAAACACACAGGTGGGTCTTCTTCTCGTTTGTAATCTCCACTGAGTTTCCACCCTCGCCACCGATCTTTTGGATTTTGTACTGTTGAATGTCATTCCACATCTATCGGTCTGGTTCTCAAAGTCATCGTTTGCTTCCGAATGAGGCCAAAATTCATCGTTTTGGGTTGTTTTGCCTCCCAAGCAGCGAGTTTGATAAGTGCTGGTCCCCTGTTATTAAGGAAGCGTTGAATGCGAGTGGTGACTGAACAGTCTGCTCAGCAAAATCCCTCCAGGCTGCCTTCTTTTTTTAGTATTATCTGTTGTAATGTTATTTTTTTTTTATTATTTTTCTTTTAGGCAAAGCTTTT
The DNA here is from genome assembly GCF_965231255.1 of Vanellus vanellus. Classification (NCBI taxonomy): domain Eukaryota; kingdom Metazoa; phylum Chordata; class Aves; order Charadriiformes; family Charadriidae; genus Vanellus; species Vanellus vanellus. The sequence goes on along the minus strand of NC_138912.1, from coordinate 37,791,626 downwards.
CTTTGATTCATAATTCTTATTGTAATGTTCCCCTCCTACAGTTTAACTAATCATTTGCCCACGTGGCACAATATCAAATGTTTTTCTGAAGTCCAGATGGTCAAGCTCTCTCACAAAAGACAAAGATTGGCTTTTGTCTGGGGAAAAAAAAAGAAGCCGTTATCTCCCAGAAAAAAATATATTTAGTAGGCTCGCTGGGCAGAATCTATCAGTGCGTAATCCAGTTTGTGTTTTCCCCGTTATCTTAATTTTCGAGTTGTTTCTCAAGCGGAGGTGCTGCTCAGACCAGCCCAAGCAACCTGTAGCTGCCCGAATCGCAACCTCCCTCCCCAGTCTTAAATACTCTCTCTTCTTTGATCTTACACCCTTCCGTCCCTCCCGCTTCCCCCTTGTTAGATTAGTTTAAAATAATCTGCGGAGAAAGAAGTCTCTGAGAAGCCAGGCAGCACCGCTGAAGTGATTATTTCCACTACGGTAAAGGTTGAAAACCGGTTACAATTATCACTCCTAGTTTTACATGCTAACGGGATTTGCCTTTGGGGGATTAAGCTAACTACTCTGTCATGCAGGTGAGTGTTTTGTTTTGCTCCTTTGAACCATCCTTTCCCAGGCTGTCAGGGAGTTTGCAGAGGAAGATAAAGGATGCCATCCATAGCCCGCTTTCCAAACCCCCACTCCCCCCCCCCCCCCAGCTCGGTGTGCGCTCCTGCCCAAGAAATGCAGCGGCTCAGGTTGGGGAGATTAATTTCGCATTGTTCCAAGGTCATCTCGGGCTCATCTTTTCGTGGAGCGCGCTCGCACCGCTGGAGAAGTACGGCTCCTTTTAGGATTCTTCCGGGCGATATAGCCGTGAATCAAGGGGCAGCGGGGGGAAAAATAAAGTCAGATGTTTCAAGCAAACAGAAATAAGGAGACTCAACCCAGCTTCTCTGTGCCCACCTCAAAATCTGGGGCTTCACGAAAAGGACCGCGTAGCCTTGTGCCAAAAATTTGGTGGATGGAGTTGCTGCCTCCAGTTGATGCTTCTTTATACAAAAGTGGAGTACTCCATTGGGTCTGTCCTCAGTAATGGGAAGAAGGCAGCTAATTAAGGCAGTAGACCACCATGGACCTGGGCTCATGGACTTTGCCGGTACAGAAGACATCACAAGCTGGATGGGTGTGTTTGGTTTACAGGGTGGCGGCTGGGTTCCACTGACCAGAAATGGCCCCAAATGGGACCAAAATAAGGCCAGACCAGGGTCTTGAAGGGAAAGAAGAAAACGCTGAGGCTGGTCATGATTTTGGGGAGAAATAACCAGTTTTGCTATAGGAAAGTGATCTAAGGCTATCAACAGTTATGGGAGGAAATCGGCTTGATATACACAGTGAGCAGGACAATGAATGTCAGCAAGGGGTTTTGTCCCAGAAGATGGTCCTGCACTGCAAAACCCTCAGCCATTTCCACGTCTGAATTGTGCAAAATTCGGGGATTTAACTTGTGCATCGCTCTAGGTTTCTTTGAGAAGATGAAAACCTTGCAGCTCCTAAAGGGATGCGTTCTCCAAATGTCCCCCCTCATAAGTACAAAATATCCTTTCTGTCATTCCTGTCTGAGTCAGGATTACCTTAAACACCCCTGAGTGACCACCCCCCTTACCCCTTTACAGATGGCGTAGGAGAAAGGCAGGACCAGAAATTGGTTTTCCGTTGGCTCTGTGGGGAGGCTGTAGCTTTAGGAGATGACTGGAATGAAACAAATCCCCGGCGAATTAATTGAAAGGGTCAATGTCTGTCGTTAATCAGTTAAAATTGCCTATAGTTATCCAGCTGTGTCTTTCATGTCAGCTTGAAGATGTCTGTGAGGCGGGAGCCATCTAGTATGTGAACTGGGTTTTGTTTGGTGGTGGTTTTTTCCCCCTCCCCTGTGGCAAGTGGTTTTTCAGTGGACACACAGACAAGTATGGTTTTGACATTTATCTGGGTTCATCTAAGACCTAGTTTGGCCTCTGTTCCCCCTTGCCATTTTTTTTTCTTTTCTCAATTTGGTGGGGGTCGGAATAACTTGACTTAATGACACATTTTCAGCACTGATTTCAGTGGTGACAGTTATTAACGGTTTCGTGATAAGAAACAGGTGTTTCAGCATGGTCCATCAGGCAGAAGAAGAACAATGCCTCCCCAATGTCATTGTTCACGATGTATTCAGTGACTGCTAGCTTTTTTTCATGAAGATTTTATTCAACCTCATAGGTAGCATTTACTATTTAGTATGCAGGCTTTGGGCAAGCTAGTGGAGTGGAAAACCTTTTAATTTCTTTTTAATGCAAACATGGATCTTGCAAGACCTTGTCAAGCGATTGGAATGGGCGCAGGCTCTTGCTTACGTCTCTCGGCATCACTTGGTGGTCCCCTGCGAGAAAATCCTGGGTGCTTCTTGTGGGAGTTGTGGTGCAAGGGGACAGGTCCAAGCCTGAAGGGATTGGGGCGATTCTCCTGGCTGCCGCTCCTTTTGCAATGAGGAGCCACACCTGGGATGGTTTGGGCAGAAAACATCATTAGTATAATAGAGGCATTGCAACAGTTCTTGGGCTCTGCCACCACTGCCCGTGCTTTCCCATGGATGGGCAGGTAAGGAACGATGGTTTTAATATATCAAATATGCTGGATAGGTTGGTTTTTTTCCAGACGAGGTGTGAGCATGGATCACCTGCCCTCAGTATACGGGGTGGGTTCGTGGGTCACTTTGTTTGGCCAAGACCCGTACTGTCCATTTTTGCGAACCCCCTGCTCCTCCTTTGCTGCCGTTCGCGCTCAGCCATATACACTCCGTCTCTGTTCTCTGGCTGATCTCACAGCGAATAAAGTGAAAGGCCTCGGGCTCGGTGTAGGCGCTTTGTAGAGCTCAGAAGGTGAGGGGGCAAAACTTCATCTCTACCTTTGCATCGCATGTGCCGTGAGATTGACTGGAGGGTGGCTGCCGCTAACGGTTGGATCCCACCAAAGTGCTGCACAGGTCTCACGTTTTCTGGACATGCTCTTGGTGCTCAGAGGGAAAGAGGTGAATATGAGGAAGAGTAACCACAGTGGCCCTTTTTCGTGTTCTGTGCAGGAGAGATTCCCAGAGAGACCTGCTCGCTCTGTGGATCAGCGGAGTTGGCTATCTGGCCAGCTTGGTAGATGCCAGAGTTGGATATTGTTGGGTTTCTCTTAAAGGGTCAACTTTCTGCATCCTTCATCTTCCCCCAGGGGGAAACTCCACGGGAGCTGGAACGAGGTGCTTGGACTGCTGCCTGAGGGACGTGGCAATGGCCATCTTCTCTTCTTCCTCATCCTCTGAGGATGCTGTGGTCCAGCTTTGACTGCGGTGTAGGGCCGTGGCTGCCTGGCCTTGCTGGAGTGTCCTTGAAAACAGGACTGGGACACTTGCAGCCTCTCACATCTTTATTTTGTACCACCAACGAAGATCCAACCTATTTATTTCCCGTTGATATTTGCTATCACAAAAGGGGGAATCGGTGCAAAGTTCACCAAAGGTACTTCGATGGGTCCCCTCGATCTACAGCGACGCAGTGCTGCCTCCCGCCCCAGTCCTGATGCCCGGGCTCCCCAGCGGACGAGGAGGAAAAAAAGATTAATTGGTGATAAATAATACATTTTTGATCCCATCTAAAGGTTGTTTGATCTCTGTAGTCTTCATTCCTCCAGTGACAGGGAGCTCAGTGTTAATAGCTATTTGTCACCCATCGCAGTGCTTAAACAGCCAGAGCAGAGCTGTGCTCGGCTAATACATCCATGCCACAGGCAGGGCTTCTCCTTATTACTTTTCTTTACAAAAATTAAAAAAAAAAAAAAAATCAAAAAAAAAAAAATCTCTGCTCTCCTGTGGTGACTTTTCACAGCAATTTCTCCAAGTGAAACAATTAACGAACGTTAAACGTCCTTTTTCTGGGAAAGCAGCGATCAGGAGAGAAGATACAGTATCCCTCTAAAATCTCCCTGTACATATATACGTGCGCACAGAGCCCCTTCAAGGCTGAGTAGAATTGGAAGTGATAGTTACCAGTATAATATTTAAATGAGCGCTAATTACCATAAACCGTTTTGGGTTTTAATGTTTCCTTCTGTACAGTATGTACATCAGGGCTGGAACGGGCTTGTGAGCGTGCATCGGGCCGCTGGTTGTTGTGGATAAAAGGGCTGATTTTTAGTACTGGGATTTCCCCGCCCAGTTTCCATTAATGTTAATGGGAGCAGCGGGGCCAAACCCCGGCCACCGTGGGGAAGGTTTCCCCTCTCGTCTTCGGAGACAGCCCTGCCCCAAGGACAGCTTGTGCTCCCTTTCCCATCCCACCTCCTTACCTGGAGGGGCTTCCCGAGGAGGATAACGATTAGGTGCCGAAATGACTTGGGTTTGGATGTGGATGGAGGGATGTCTCACCATCAGTGTGAGGTGGCAGCTCTTACACATTTTATTGGGCACTAAGGTGTTGTTTTTTTTTTTTTTTTTTATGGGGTTTTAGCATCCAAACCATGAGTGAGTTTGCTGGGCAGTGCTGTACTTGTATCTGCACCCTTCATCCCCCACCCAGCCTGGCCTGCAACCCCGAGGAGAGGGGAAGGGACTTCAGATGAAGCCGCTGGAGGTCGGCAGATCTTCAGGCACCTTGTGGTACCTCCCCAGCCCCTCTCTTGTCCTTCCTCTTTTTTCCCCCTCTCCCTCCGCGGGGACTTAGTTTGCCTTGCAAAGTGGTCTCATTATAAATGCATCAGCCTCTGCCGGTCTTACACGCGCAGCCTTCATTTAGCCCTCCGAGCTCGATTACATCTGAGGATGTCTTGGGGTAATTAAGTAATATTAGAACATTTTCTCTTCTATTTTTTTTTTTTCCCCTTCCCTAATGCAGCTTTCAAAGCAGAAGCCTCAGTTCTCACCCACTGGAGCCCACTTCTCCGCGCCTCTGAATTCTCCCTAATGCACCTCGCCATGAATGAAGGCTAATTACATTTCTGAAAGATGTCATTAGTGTCATACTCACGCTGGGTTTCAGAGAGCTGGCATGCAGCGGGGAAGGCTCCCTTAGGTGTCTTTCAGCTTCAACATGCTCTGTGCCACCGGCGAGGACCGGGGTTCAAACCGGCCGGGCTTTCCGGATAGCAAAGGGGAGCTCAGCCGGCCAAGCAGAGATGCTTTGGGCTTTGTTGCAAGCAATCTCTTTCCTCGGATGTTTTGCATCCTTCATCTCCGGAGCTCATCACGGTTTACAAATATTAACTAATTAAGCCTCTCAGAGCTCCTGTGAGATAAATAATTGCTACTCTAATGATTGGCATTATATCCGCTCTCTTCTCTAAGCATTGGACAGTGCTTTTTGCTACAGGGAAATAAGGAGGCAGAACTTAAGCATGCAAAAAGATAAGTGATACTTTTGGATTGTCCGGCCATCTAACCTGCTGGCTGGTGGCCAGAAATCTGGAGCTACCGTAACAGGTACCTGTGACATTGCTTTTGAAGCCTACAGTTCACGTTCTGCCCAAATGAGCTCTACTGACTTCAGTTGAAGGCTCCTCAGAAGCTTCCCCGGAGGGAAGAGAAACCAGAAATTGTCTGTTTGGGTAGCTCATTGTTCGTGTCATGGATGGGATGTTAGTTCCCAAGGAAACAAAAAGAAAATGGTAGTAACACATTCTTATTTTATTTTTTTTTTCTCTCACTAGGTGGTTACAAGGACAATGTTCTGGTTTTTACACTACCACTGCTCTCCTGTTCAACCCAGTGTGAGATGGCCACCAGGCTCCCACAGGTGAGTACTGCTTTCAGGGGGTGTTAGATGCTCGTAAAAAGAAGTCATGTATAATTTAGGGTAAAATTGCCATGAAAATGCTTGTTTGTATTGTATTGTGTTGCATTTTGTTGTCCTGGAGAGATGCGTCAGCTCTGTTAGCAGGGCTGGAGTTTGCTGCCAGGTCAACTATCCTGGGCAGTCCCTAACCCTGTGGGGAGCCTGACGTCCCCCTCTGCCTGCCTGGCTTTTTGGGGGACTGCCATAAGCAGGGTAAGGACGGGGGCACTCTTGCTGTGGCCCAGGCTCGCTACAGATCAAAGCGGGATAGTAAGGGATGCTGCAGCCTGGCACCGTGTGCAGGCAGCAAGGGATGTACTATTTTTCTTCCCATCTTCTTCAAGGCCACCATCTGGCCTTGGAGGCATTACACCAGAGGCAAAGGACGCAGAGCTATCTTCATCCTTGGGCATCTCCGCTACAGCCTCCTGGGTTTTAGGAAAACTTGGATCTGGGTGTTGAGGTAGAGGTGAGCCACCTCTTCTCCTCATCCGTCCTCTTGGAGGGATCTCTCACCTCTCTGCATCTGCTGTGGGTGGCTTCCAGCCTTGGGTGAAGGGTCCCCCTTGTCCCTCCTCTCTCAACAGGAGCACAGTGCCACCGGGAGCCCTGATGATCCCAGACGGGGCTGTACGTGGCTGTGGACGGGTAGACTGGCTTTTCTGTTTCGTGCACTGGTGTGAAATTAAAGGGATTTTGGAAAGAAAAGGCTGCACCAGTAAAGCTAAGCTGCCCTGGGAAATGTTATATGGAGAAGCTAATTGTCCGAGGTGTGGGAATCCCAGGCTTTCCCACAGACTCTGCCTTTCCAGTCCTGGCCAAGCTGCTGGCTCTCTCCTGTCTGGAAAGGGAGACGGATGTTAATTGAGAGGCTGTGTTTAATTTTGGGGGCAAAGGTAGGATCCGGGCTGCGAGACAGCTGCTGGGGAGAACCTGCTGCCTGCGGGGATGGACCGGAGCAGCAGCCTGGAGGGTGTGGGTCCAGCCTGTGCCCCAAAAAAGCAGGGGAGGCTGGAGGGAAACACAGCAGGGAGATTACTCCAGGCGAAGGGAGGAGTGAGTCACAGACAGAATTTGGGGCGGGCAGAAACCTGGCCTGTACCAGTCTGGTAGGTAGGAGGGTCCTAAAACTGTTCATTTCCATAGGTTGAGATAAGCTCAGGAGCCTGCGCTTGCACTGGCCCCGACCGGTTCCATCTGCGATAAGCTGGCAGGGTTGTTTGTGTGGTTTGTTTTTTTTTTTTTTTTACATAGACCCAAACCGAGTTTAAAACCTCTATTTTCTGCTTATTGTTAGCTGCATAATTCAAAATTCAAATCCTACTGAAGGCAGAGTCCTGGCAGTGCCCAGTAGCGAAGGGACAGGAGGCAGGAGCTCAAACCCTGTAGCTGGTCCAGCCGCTCCTGGCGTAATGGTGTCTATCCAAAGGAGCGCTGTGACTTTTACTACGAACACCACATGTTATTTGGCCATATGAACGAGAGCCAAATTTCGGAAAGGCTCCTGTAGCCTGTTATCAGCTTTTGCGGGCTGGGAATGCGTGCGTTCCCACGAGCATCCCATCTGTCCCAGTTCAGAGGACCACAACCTGCAGTAGTTGCAGGGGTCCTGGGGGGTGGCCAGCAAAGGCTTTCCCAGCATGAGAACAAGCACCTTGTCTCTCTGTGGCCACCTAAGGTTGAGGCAGGAAAAGTTGAAGGTAAACAAGAAACTTTTCTGAGCGTGTTTAGACCACTTGAGGTTGCCCATGCTCTAATGACACGTTCTGCAGATTACAGAACCTAGTAATTACAGCTAATAAGTCCAAAATGTATAATTACCCTGTGAGCACTTTGAGCTAGAAGGCAGAAATAAGCATGGTCGTTACACACTCGTTAGGTGATCTATCGCTTTCCCCATTCGGCATGCAAAATCCAGGAGCGGCTAAAGTGTTTTCCCCAGCCTCCATCCTCATCAACGCTGGATGAAGGGAGGAAGCCAGCTCGTTTTCCTGCATCCATTCCCGAGCCAAAACAGCTCCAACATCCCGTTTCTTTTCCTTAAGAGAGATGATTCCTGATCAGATTTTCAGATCTGGAGTGGGAGGCTCTTGAGGGGAGGTTGTGTTTGTTTTTTCGTCCCACTGCTTTGCTTTCCTCCCTAATTAAAGTAGCTCTTTTGTCAGTCCCTGAATTTTTTTCCACCCTCCGGTTTTCCCAAAGAGGCTTCTTAACATTTCCTGCCTCTAATCAATACATCATTTATATGCGATAACTTTGTCCAGAGAACAGGGAAGCAGCTATCAGGGTTTCTCCTGTAATTCTTGCCTGCTGTAGCCGTTGACTGAAGGTCAATGCAGGCTTGACTATGACTGATTTTTACTGTCTTTGGGCAACCCGTCAGCAAAATGCAAGCTTTGTAAAAACCTCGGCTCGACGCAGGCCGTAACGGATAGCGCTACGCAGCCTGTCAAGCCCGCCGTGAAGCTGCCTTCCTCGGCAACGCTGCACGCGGCAAAGCTTCGCCTTCCGCTCGTGCGACACTTTTTGGCAGAAGGAGGGGACCCCACGCCTCTGTGGGGCATGATGGATATTCTGACAGATGCTATTTTCCCCGATTATACGGGTAGTGGGTGCTTCGATAGCGGGTGAAGCTGGTGCCTGCTCAGCGAGCGAGGAGAAGAGCTCCATTAGGCGCCCCTTGGGGACGGCAAGACAATTCTGCAGAGAGGACCTCGCACTGGGGGGAGCGGGCACCTCGTTTAACCTGCCTCCCAGCCAGCCTCGTGCTCATCTGTCTCCTGTCACTTGAGATCCCGCCGGCACCTCTTCAGCATCCTTCCGGCTGCGGCTGTACCGGTATGGCTCCCACTGGGAAGGGGACAAAAGGACAGAGGGCAGGAGAAGGTATTAGCAAGGACCAGAAGAAGTCTCCATCCTCAGAAATGAAACTCTGGGAGATGCATGTCACCCTCCGTGCTCATACATACCCTAACCCTCCCATGGACGTTTCTTGGGAGGAGTGGATATGTCCAACAGGAATGACCGAGGCCGCTCCACACCATTTTTGGACATGATGTCTCCCAGCAGTGGGATCAGCTGGGGACACTCCGGCTGACGTGTTTAACAAGCAGGGAGGCACAGACTCGTGGCCGTTTGGTGTCTTATTAATCACGTTTAATGTGTAGGTTGCTTTAGCGTTGATCATTTTAAAATTCCCTGTCGGAAAGGTTACCTGTATAATTATAGGTATAAATCTCAGGGACGTTCTTGCCAAAACAAATGGAGCGTCTCCCGCTCAGGCCAGGGATGAACCCAAAGAAGCCGTAAAAAGGGTTTGTAATGACGGACCAGGAAACTTGCACCCAACGCAAGGTTGAGAAGAGCCACTGAACTTCAGAGATAAATTGAGGCATTTGTGTACTCGGGAAGAGTTCCTCCAGTTGTCCTGACTTGTACAAAAGCAGGAGCTATCAATGCTGCAGGCTTCGGGCATTAAGCAATGCCCGAGTAGGCAGAGGCCAGGAAGAAGTTTGTTCCCAGCTTTATGGGTGCTCTGGGGAGGGACATGGGCAACCTCACCACCTTCTGGCACTGACCAGCCCTGCCACCTGCTGCTACTGGTTTCTGATGGCAAAACTGGGAAAGGCTCCAAATCTGGCCTGCTGCTGACTCCAGCAATATCCCGGCTCTCGTTGCAGTTGGAGCTGGTGTTGGCAGTGTTTCTCAACGGCATCTTGAGCACAGTAGGATGCAGGTTTGGGAAGGCACTGTGCAACGCATGAGGGTGGCCCAGAGGGTCCCAGCTGATGGGGCTGGATCGGTTTGGGCTCGGATGGTGAGGAGTCATGAGTTGCCTCCTCCTGAAGGGTCTCAGGTGCGGGTGGTTCTCCCACCACCAATGGTTTCTACCCATTCATGAAGCAGATCTTCTGGGAAGTGCTGACAAATATCCTTGGTTAGCAGCAGAAAGCTTCAGTCTTTTTAGTCCCTGGCTGAAAAACGTGTGTTATTTGCTTCTGTTAGTGAAGAAAATGGAGTTGGGCCTATATGCTTGGGGTTTTTTTTGACCTTTGAGATGCACAGGCTGGGTGAAAAGTCTACCACAGCATCTTTAAGTTCACGTGTGCCCTTAGAAACCTGCCTCTCCTCTGCTGCAATACCGCGTAAAACCAACTCTTCCTCCTCTTCAAATCACAGGTGCCTCCTGATCAGAGCAGGTCTTGGATGGATGGAGATATTCACACACCTTGTCTCCCGAAGGCCACGCTTGTCCACCTCTACCCTTTCTGGAGAGGATGCTCGGTGAGCAGTCGGAAGGAGAGCTGCTGATTTGGGTTTTTTTGGTCCGTGCCTGTGCTCAGCACTCAGAAGGATTAGTCACGGTTCATGCTGTCATAACAAATTAAGGTGGAAGGACAACAGTGCATTAGAAGTAAAATATTCTGTATTAGCAGTAAGAAGAAATATTAAAGACTTCAGTGTTTTGGATTGCTAATTGCAGGATGTGTTAATTGCAAAGCAAGCAACGCAGGCTCTTATATAAATTCCAGTGCCCATAGCTTACATTATGAATAGCAAGAAGAGTATATGGGACATCATCTTGATGAAACCAAGACAAACATCTAAAAACACTTAAACTCCTCGTCTGAAGCCATCCTCGCGTCTCTGTGGTATCCCAGTTAATCACAGCCCTCTCTAAAAGCACTGCCTGGCTTTTGTCTTTTACGCTTATGTTAGTTGCTTCCAACTTTCTCATCAGCCTCATCTATAAATTCAGACTGTTCTTAAATAAGACTGGTGCCACACAAAACCACTTCTCCCATCCCCGTGCACTGTCTAACGATTATTCCCTTATCCCTTTATATAACTGAATCAAGCCTGACACTTAAAGCACTCCCTTAGGGAAGTTATTGAATTTAACAGGGCTGAAACCAACAGGATTCTAGAGAAATGCTCTAAAAACCTGGGCAAGGTAATGGAAAACAATATCCTTTCTATAAGTTTCTGAGCTACCCTATAAAATTCTATGGCAAGAATGAAATTCCGTAGGACTTCTTTGCCCATAAAGGCTAATTATGAGTAAATTGACCCCGGTGCTTTTATTGCTGAGCCCCAAAAACTCAGTGGATACTGCTATCCTGCTTTCTCCTTCCTGGAGAAAGACATTTTGGCTCTACTCCTTAGCAATTTGTTCTCGTTTTGATCCCAGATGGGATCTTGTCTATTCCAGACTGGTGCTACAAAGTTCTGCTGTGACTTTCTCCTTGATGGGCTTTTCCCGACAAGTCCCCTACCTTCCCGCAGCTCCCATACTGTTGGCTGCTTGGCCACCTCTTTCTTTTATCCCCCCCCCCCCCCCCCCCCCCCTTTACTTTTTTTTTATGGCTCCTTAGCTCGTTCTCTCCATTTCGGCTCAAGGGAGGGATAGTGGCTGGGAGAGGAGAAGCAGAGGAAATACGAGGCACTGTGAAACCACAACAGAGCAAAGATAACAATTCTCCAAGCTTTTCCAATCCTTCTCTGAGCTTCCCAAGCCAGGAGAAAAAAACCAACAACAGCTTAGGCCCTCAGCTCTCGGGGAAAAGAGGTTTTTCATTGGACAAGGAGGATTACGGAGTGTCCAAAGCTTTGACGCTACAAGGGATTTTGTATTACCTTGCCTGATAATTCTCCCAGGAGCCTGCGCAAATATTCTCGTGAATGAAAACTACCGAGCCACTTCGCTGGTATTTGCAATTCCTTTTATTCACGTCGGCTTTTTCTCGCTGAGATTGCTCACACAAAGGGCGAATAAATATTCAAAGTGCTCATGCCTGAAATGCTCCTGCCGATGTTACGAAATGTTCTTTTTATTATTTTTCTCGGTGCGTTCAAACGCTTTCAGTTGATGAACCTTAAAAGAAACTCCTTCGTGTAAGGGGAAGGTGACTCAATAAGGGAAGAGAGAGAAGATCAGGTGGTGGTATTAATGTCATTACCTACTCACCAAAGTGAAAAAAACCTGGGAGTGACAAGGGGACATCCGGATATTAATTGAGAAGCTGAAATGTGTTCATTTAACACTCCTTGCACAGATAGTAAATGTTTCACCCCGCTGACTTGTTTGTATGCGTGTTTTATTTTGTGCTCTTTAACAAGAGGAGGGGAAATAAAAAGATGCAGCCAAAATACTCGCTGTAAATAATTCAACTCGCTCTGCTCTCTTCCTTAGAGCGGCGGATACGGTGCCTACGTTTGAAGACGCGGTTCGGGCTGTGCCCCCTTCTCTCCGAGGCGTACCGTAAAGTTGGCTTTCAGCTCGGCGTGATGTGATCGGAGATGACATCGCATTGTTCTTGGGACAGGGTAGGTAAAAAAAGAGCTGAAAAGGAACTGTGAAACTCGTGGCTCGGCACGGCTGAAAGACCCCAGTGGGAGGAACGGGGCTTTCTCGGCAGAGCGAGGCAGATGTGGCTCATTGCATCAGCGGTACTAATGCATTTCCAGTTTAGTCCTAAGCTTTCTCTCCCAGTACGTTGAACTGGGAAGAGCAGAACTGGCTGAAGAGACCCAGGGAGTAGTCCCAAAACCATAACATCAGTCTACATCCTTTGGTGGTGGTGGACCAAAGTCCTGGGCTGCTCAAAGCCTAACTGCTGTCAGCTGTTTCTCATTGTCCGCCCCATGCAAATGACACCAGTGGGGACAGCTGCCTAAAGCCATCTCGGCAGAACAGCCATGGAAGTATTCACTGCATGGAAAAAATTAATTTTTTCTTTAAGTAGCAGGTAGAAAATCAGTTCTGTTTCTGGGCATGTTTTTAAAATAACTCTTAGTCAAAGTATCCTCACTTGACGGATCCAGGACTGTAAGAGGGGGCAGACGCATCTTGTTTTGTCCAGCCAGAGTGAGGTTGCTGATCTTTGCAAAGAAACCCCTTGCTCCGGGGCACCCAAATTAAAGCTCTCCTCCCGAGCAGGCAGGAAGATGCCGAGTGCGTGATCTCCTGGCTGAACGTGTCCTACACGGTTTACCGAGTCCCTTGATTTGGAAAGGAGGACTTAACACCTTGGCCACACCTGGTTCCTGCCTCTGGTCAGCAGAGGCACGCTGAGTTCCCAGTAAACCTCCACCCTGGGCTGCACCGAGAGGGTGGCAGAGGCACCAGATATGGGTTTTTTGGGGGTTGAAACACAGAAGTGAGCCAGCTGGTGATAAGCGGCATGCAGCCTTTAGCTGGTGTGTCCTTCCCAATGGGATGAGCAGGTCCTACCCCACGCCTTGTCATTTCTGCTCACCCTTTAACTGAGCGAGTTCTCCGCTCCTGGCTCCATAAAAGTAATAGATTATGGCAGGTGGTGGGAGGAATAGGAAAAATGGTGGCCTGATAAGTGCTAAAGAGACCATCTGAGTAACTTGGGGTGATCTTCCCAGCGTGACCAGTCAGGCCAGGTCTGGCCGGGCCACACCGTTTCCTCATTACTGTGCCTACAGAGAACTCAGATGTCCAACCTCAACTATCAGTATTTTGCGTTTCCAAGGCAACCCTGGCTTTAACAGCCTTCATAATGACATCATTTGGTTGAAATGAGCATGCATGATCTTTTGATTACCACTGGAAGTATAAATTAGGTTACTCTCCCCACCCCCAGCCACTTGAAAAATAAATGCATTGGAGAGACGGGGAGGAAAAAAAAAAAACCCTCAGAAGAGGGTAAATGGAAAAATCAATTTTTACATTAATGGAGTCCTCGTTCAGCATTTCTTCTCTTTATAGATTTAGATAACAGTGATATCTTAGTTTCACAGAGCAAAGAAATTAATTACTTACTAATGGTGCAATTCAGAAATTAATTTATGTTATCCATTTAAATGTGTCATTATTAATCAATTTAAAGGAAGGGACTTGTAAGCCAGCGCTGTCTGAACTGACTTACGTTGCCGGAGGACTCCCCCTGCCCCCTCCATGCCAGCAAATGCACCCTTATTGCTACCTGCAAGTTCTTGTGCCTCGAAGGGCTCTGGCATCCCTGATGCCAGACCCCCCCACCCCCAAAAAAAGGGGATTCCTCAGGTCCTGATGCACAGGCCCATCTTTGATGCGTTTCCCATGGTACGGACCAGCGTCAGGGCGCTGCAAAGAATTAAAGGCTCTTTTCTCTATTTAAGTTACTCGTATTCCTTGTCTGAGAAGTTTGGCTGCCGGCTTCCCAGCAGGTCTTGGTCAAGTCATGGGGTTTTGGCACACTGTGGGCTCCCTAACAGGGTTGGGATGGGGCAGCTGCCTTAGGAGGGCGCTAATTATCACAGGTCTGATTATCTCGTTTTTACGGCTGCGTTTAGACGGGAAGAGGTAATACATTGCTCAGGAGTCTTTCGGAGTAAGACTTGTCCCAGACTGAGAAGGGGAACTCCATACACGCAGTAAATCATGAATAAACTAAAAAGTGCTGCTCAAATTCTCCTTGAAACACCTGGAATTTTGCTATATCGTCCTCTTTCTGTAACCAGCTGCCTGAGCCTTTCCCTGGCAGGCAGGAGTCTGATCTCTTGGTTCACACTCTTTGTGTTATCCAAAAATGTTGGGTCCGCCACGTGTTTCTCCGTGCGCTCCTCGGGGTAAACGGCAACGCCGATGACCTGGGAAGGCAATCTGCTGAAGGATTCTGTTTCGGCTGCCAGCATAAGGGTGCGATAGCCCTTCCTTTCCTGTAATGATACGTCGTCATGTTGATTTTGATAATATCCCGCCGTAAAATAGAGGGATGTGAAAACCTGCGTTTTGAGAGCCTACTGTGGTACCTATCTAGCTGTATCTATATTTATATATAGGTTCTTTCTTTCTTCTCCCCGCCCCCCCCCCCCTCGCTCTTTTAAAGTAATTCTCGCATTTAACATCTGTTGTAGCGATAATGCTTCTTTATTAGGTCTGGAGAAGTTTAGACATGTGCCGACAGTAAACCAAAGCCTTTATCTAGCTAAAAGGGTTTCGGATTAGTTTCATGTTCTTTTTCAATGTTTTGTTTTTCAAACCAATTACTGCCCTGCTGCCCACATCAGGCAAATTTCAGCCTGAAAGTTCGCTTTGTTGAGCTAAAATACTTTCTCTGTGAAACACAGAGCACTGAGGGCTAGAGGCAAGTAAGCAGCAGGTTGCAGAATTAATCAAGAAATCATTTAGCACCTGCAAATAAATACTTGTAGCTGAAGTCTTTATGTTGTTTTTTTTTCTCCGCTCCCCCTTTGTTCTGGCTAAAAATCTCTGGCATCAGAGCAGAAAAACTGGGGAGAAGCAGCTGAGATTTAACAATTTGGTTTGACTTTGCGCTGGAGCAGGTTGTGGACTATACTTACCCTCCCTTTTGCCAGGTCTGGTTGGGGGTCACCAACTTCTGATGGCAGGCAGGTAACCCGGAGCTGGGAGCCGGTCACAATATCATAGAATGGTTTAGGTTGGAAGGGACTTTGAAGATAGTCTCGTTCCAACCCCCCTGCCATGGGTGCAGGGACACCTCCCCCCAGCCCAGGTTGCTCCAAGCCCCGTCCAGCCTGGCCTTGAACACCTCCAGGGATGGGGCAGCCACAGCTTCTCGGGGCAACCTGCGCCAGGGGCTCACCACCCTCACAGTGAAGAATTTCTTCCTGATATCTCATCTAAATCTCCCTTCTTCCAGTTTGAAGCCATTCCCCCTCGTCCTATCACTACATGCCCTTGTAAAAAGTCCTTCCTCAGCTCTCCTGTAGCCTCTTTAGGTACTGGAAAGGGCTGTAAGGTCTCCCTGGAGCCTTCTCTTCTCCAGGCTGAACAACCCCAACTCTCTCAGCCTGTCCTCATAGCAGAGGTGCTCCAGCCCTCGGAGCATCTTCACGGCCCTCTTCTGGCCCCATTCCAACGGGTCCATGTCCTTCTGATGTTGGGGGCTCCAGAGCTGGACGCAGTACTGCAGGGGGGCCTCACCAGAGCAGAGTGGAGGGGCAGAATCCCCTCCCTTGACCTGCCGGCCACGCTTCTTCTGATGCAGCCCAGGATGCGGTTGGCCGCCTTGGCTGTGATGGCGTGTTGCCAGGTCATGTTGAGCTTCTCATCAAAATCCCTTTTACTACCCTTTCCAAAGTGCTCATGTGCCTATGCATGACAAGAAGACTTCAGCTCATCCTGGCTTGTGCTTTTTTTGGAGCCAGAGAATGCCACAAGATACCACACCCTCTAGTCCATCCCTTGAAGCTCCTGTACCCATGAGTAAAAAGTTTGGGTTTTTTTTTTTTTGTGAGTTCTCCCATACAACAATCCGTTTCTCCCATAGCCCATAAGTCACGAGATAACCTTGGCAGTGAGTTTACTGACTGGGTGCTGGAGGGTTTGATGTAGGAGTCGGGACTTTATTCATTGCCAAGCAAAAGGAAAAAAAAAAAGTGTAAAAAAAATGTTAGAATATATAGCATTCAAAAGCTTTTTGCTTTCTCTGATGTAGAAATTGAGAAGGAAAGATAAACCCAAGTTAAAAAGCTTGGCTTTCAGATGTTTACTGCTGATTATCTCCACCCAATTTTCAGAATCCTTGTCCCTTTTTAGGATGAGAGGAGAGCAGTCTGAGGCATCGGCAGCCTGATTTTTTATTCATTTTCCTCCCCTTTCCTTCCTTCCTTGCTCAGTAGCCACAGAATACCTTGGCTATGTTTCTTCCTGCTGCCCAAAACTTGCACGGAGGTATGCTCTGATCTTTTTTTGTGTGCGTGCTGACTGCAGCTCTGTAAAATTAGGGTCTAGGTCCTTGATTGCCCTCACTGCTACAACCTTTTGAATTAATTTTGAATTGCCCTCGCTTCTGAGCTACGAGTGAATGGCTCACAACAGCCCTTCTGGGATGACACATGCCGGTCCAAGTCTGTCTTGTCCCCAAACTGCTATGGCATGCGATAAGTAACTCCAAAACACACAGCACTCATGAGTTATGTTATTTCGCTGCTGTGCGGTTTCTGGAGAGCTGGATTTGGTGCCACCCCTGGCATGGGAACACGGGCCCTTTTATAACCCCAAAAGCTCATATTCTTGAGATTCTACAGATTACCTTATAAAACAACCCTGAAACGGTCCCAGGTAGGTGAGGTGGGGACAGAGCAGGGTGTTTGCTTGGCCATGTTTCTCTTCGACTCCGTTGTGTTCCTTTGCCTGGTCTAGAGGATCTTGCTCTGTTTTTTCCTCGCATTTGTGGTGTGTGCCACCAGCAGTCCCTGTTGCAGGGAAGGGAGCAGAGAGGTTTGGAAGTTGAATCCCACCCTTCCTCTAGCAAAGATCCAGAGACTCCTCGGACCCTCAAGATCCATCAGGGATCCTCTCTTCCAAAATACAGCCCGTGCTACCACCTGCGACAGGGGTTGGTCTCAAGATATCATCATAGACCTCCAGCGTCGGCAACTGCCCCTTGTGTTGGATGCAGGGCTCGTTGCTGATGTCAATGACACACAAGGAAGTCAATCACGATGCTAGGCTTGCCCAAAAGAAAAGGTATTCCCAAAATTACAGAATCTCAGAATGGTCAGGGCTGGAAGGGACCTCTGGAGATCATCTAGTCCAACCCCCTGCCAGAGCAGGATGACCTACAGCAGTTGCACAGGACGGTGTTCAGGCAGGTTCGGAATGTCTCCAGAGTGGGAGACTCCCCCACCTCTCTGGGCAGCCTGTGCCAGTGCTCTGCCACCCTCAAAGGAAAGAAGTTCCTCCTCGTGTTTAGGTGAAACATCTTGTGTTCAAGTTTGTGCCTGTTACCTCTTGTCCTGTCACTGGGCACCACTGAAAAAAGACTGTTCCCGTCCTCCTGGCACCCTCCCTTTAAGTATTTGTAAGGATTGATAAGATCCCCCCTCAGTCTTCTTTTCTCCAGCCTAAAAAGCCCCAAGTCCCTCAGCCTTTCCTCGTAAGAAAGATGCTCCAGTCCCCTCCATCATCTTTGTAGCCCTTCGCTGGACCCTCTCCAGCAGTTCCCTGTCCTTCTTGAACTGGGGAGCCCAGAACTGGACACAGTACTCCAGGTGCGGCCTCACCAAGGCAGAGTAGAGGGGGAGGATGACCTCCTTCAACCTGTTGACCATGCTTGTGGCAGCATGGGGAAAACACATCGCAGTACTACCCTGCCACTGTTCGTAGGCTGCAGGCAGACTTTTGCAGACAGAGGTGCTCTTCCCACGTGCACGTTCCTGCTGTGGTGTGACCAAGCCTACAAGGGAAGGGGTAAGGTCGCAGACAAGTCGTCCTCTCCTACCTTCAGCCAGGTTGCTGCCCTCAGCTGCTTGCTATCATCAAGGCTTGAAGTTTTAATGCCCTAGGAGATTTTGTGTTTGAGCCACGCTGAATGATGAGCTGCCTCCGGGCTGGGCAGCGTATCCTTAATCCAGCAGCTCCAGGGTTGAAGGTGGTGGTCGGGTTATTGCCGTGGTGTCAGTGAGCATGGCCACCCCACCACTGCTGCGTGCACCCGTGGAGGAGGACGGCGGGGGTGTTTCCACTATTATTGGTGACCTGGAGGAGAGGGGGTGTGGGGAAGGGCTGCCTAGCGAGCACGGTGCTGGTGCTCTTCCAGCCTTCTCGCTGAAAGCTCTCAAGAGGCAGAGAAGATGCATGAAGAGGTGAGAGGGAAAGCAGAAAATAAACCCGCAGCAAGCTCTGCCTGGGAAGTGCTGTGCCGGCAAATAGAGCCTGGGTCAGCAAGAGCAGACAACCGCACCTCTTGACTCAACAACTTTTGTGCCGGCGACTGCGGGAGTGGAAGTCGGTTTTATGGTCCTTGTTGCCTGCCTCTCTGTGCTGTTCTGTTAAATCAAGCCCTGCTGCAGGGATATAATCTCGCCTGGCCACGAGGCTTTGGAAATGCCGCTCGTCTCCTCCTGCAACGGGTGTCATCATTGCCGCGAGGAACAGATCCCGATAGAGCTTCATCTCTCTAATGCCGTGCTGCGTCCCTGGTGACAGCTGCAGTGGTGTGGAGCAGAGCCCCGTGGCAGGAGGGCTTAGGGCAATTTGCTCCCTAGCTGAAGCTAATCCCTAAAGATGGTAACCAGCTTAAGACCCAAAAATGGGGTCTTTTTGTGACTTCCTAGGCGTTCCTTTCTCTCCTAGCTTTAACAGTGCAGCCCACGGGGGTCTTCATACCACAAACCAGTCTTCTCCCACTCCCCAGGTGCAATATTTAGCGTAGGAGATGTTATCCACTGTGACTACCTGGGGGTATAACCTTGAAACTAAGAACCAAGACCCGTAATTCAGGCTATTAAAATGTGGGAACAAGATCCCCAGTAAAACAATAAAATGTCTTGTCCTGAAAATGGGCTGATGCATGGGAAAAGAAGAGTCTGTTGTGAATACCTCTCAGGACGGGGCTGTCCCCTCACTCATCTTCAGGATGGGTGAAGCGTAAGACACAACAAAGCCTCACAGCAGCAAATGATGCGCTGTAGTAAGAAATGTTATGGGGAGCGGGTGGAGGAGACTGGAGGTAATGTCCTGGAAGCCCATCACTTTTTCCCCTTCTATAACTTAAACAACTCGGGGTCCTTCCAGACTCTTCTGTTCCAGTGCTGCTGTGGGATTCCCGTGATCTTCTCCTGCTCCCAAGCCGTTCTTTCAGCAGAGCTCAGGCTCCTGAGTGATCAGCAATCAGCCCGGTCAATCAAACCATCTTCACTCGCTGCTGATAACGGCTCTGAGAAGAGGGTTTTTGGCAAGACAGTCACTTTATATTTTCCTGGCTGCTTCTAAGGGCAAGGTCCCGCTGCAGTGGGGCGGCAGCAGCACGTGAACTTCATCTGCTACGAGGCTGTAGGCATCTCTAACGCCATTTTGGCCCACACCACTAATTATCTTGCACGAAATGAGAGTCCGTTCGGTGTAACTGGCTGAAGCGCGGAGGGCGGCTCAGCACCAAATAAACGATGGGTTGGTACGGCAGCTGCCAAAAGCGTCAGCCTGATTTGCGGGTTCACGGGGCTGTGAGTGCAACTCATCTTCCTGGGAGTGAAGAGGGAGGGGAAAGGGGAGAGGATGGCTGAAGGAGGAAGAAACTTGGAAGATGGTTCAGCTGGAAACCGGCCCCTTCAAGTGACAGTGATTAATGTTGCATACTTTGCCACTAAGCAGGCTGAACATGTGGTAGGTGTCTACCAACGCTTCCTCTGAAGGCACTTATCTCATAAAAATGAGTTCTTCAGTGTATTTGACAAATCTTGATTGATTTTCATCCTGCCTACCTTTCTGGTCCCTGCCTCTCACAAAATCACAGTGTACGTGAGAGCTTTCTCCAAGCCAAAATCGCCTCTGGAACAGCGTTAGCATCAGCAAGGGGAAAAGCTGGGACCAGCTCCATCTTGTTGCCCGGCATGCACCTCACTCGACCTCCAACGCTAGTGTCCTCCCGGTATCTTCAGCACTCTCTAGCTCTACCTGTCAGCCAATTAAGCTAAATCCTTGCAAAAGTTTTAATATAAACTCACAGCAGTGCAGCTGTTCACCCTCCAGAGAGGAGACTTGCAGAGGGATGGAGTTACAGAGGGACGCAACTACGCCTGCAGAAACAGTGCTAAACGCCCGTGAACGATGAAAAATTTTATTAAGCACAAATAGTCAAAGTTCGGAGGCTGAGCGAGCCAGGCTAGGAAGGGAAAAGTCAGAGAGACAGGATGATCTTCCACAGGCAAGGCGTGACTGTGCGGCTAGGGAGCCTTGTTCCCGTCTCAGAAGAGAAGAGGGCACAGAGCATCCATCAGCAGCCCGTAGATGGAAAAAAAAAAAAAGCTTATATTGATAGCAGGTGCTATATTTTCATATATAAACCTTACGATTTATCCATGAGAAAGAGTCCTGTGTTGAATTAATAACACAGATTATCAACACGTAGAGGTAGTATGAGGAAGAGCTTTTCTCCAGCACGTCTGTCTCCTTTCATCTCGCCCAAAGCTCATCTACCTCTGAGATATTAGGTAGTACCAATGAACAGAGAGCGCCTTTTTAAACACGGGCAATTTAAAATCCGTTGTATATCCTCAAAGTTACAAGATAGGTGCATGAAAATACAGCATTTGCAAAGCGTTCTTCAATTGATAAGCAATTTAGCAGTAGAGTACCCTCTCTAGGAAGACGCAGCAGAGGAAGCACCTTAAGAAATGGAAAGGTACACCTGGATCCACTTAAAGGAAAGGATCTTGTTAGGGAGGTCTAATTGGGCTGCCTTAGTTAGCCCACCTGTGAGCAGTTTCATAGCCGTGAGAACTTACAAAAGCAGGAGCGAGGCACTTGTGAAGTTTTCTGCTTTATTCTGGAAGCTGAAGTTGGTGGAAATTCGAAAACTGGGAATAGCAGGTAGGAAATATTTGGAGGTGGCAGATGCGGGAACAAGGTTTGAGCTAATGAGTTTCTTAGAGGGCTGCTTCTCTGTTAAAGAGTTGTTCTGTTCTAACTTGAGATGCACAGGCGAGTAAAGAGACTGAGCTAGATGCAGTGTTTTTGGAGTCCTCCAGGGCTAGGAGCAGGCTGTCTTTTTCTCTCGCAAACAAATACTTTTGGGAATGAGCTTGGATCCAGGGTGCTCCGTTGCGGGATGCAGATGAAACGGTGTTTATCACTGGATTTCTAGAAGAGATTAAATGAAATGGGGAGTAAGAGATGCTTACCTGAAGAGCTAAGACTCTGAAAGCGGCACAGCTCTCGTAAAACTTCTTTTAAAAAGGATTTTTGCAACACGAGTGGGGCTTCTTCTGGGCTGTGAGGGGGACTTCAGGGTGCTGCAGCTCTCCTGCTGTGTCTGCGGTGGGGACAGCCAGGAGGGCAGACTCTGCGTATACTGCAGTGACTAAAATAAGAACAATTAATTCTTAAGAGGTTGCTCACTGTCTTACAAACTATGGTATTTGGTCACCAAGTGAATAAAAACTGCTTTTTTTTTTTTTGCTTTTTTTTTTTTTAAACTGCTGTAAGCTACTGGGGAAGGAGTAATTTGGGACTGGATATTCTATCCTGGAGGATCCAGAAATATATATATTGCTGATAGGGGCTGCCTCCCTGGGAAGCAGAGCGTGGTTGCGTGGGTGAAGAATGGCCTCGGGTGCTTCTGCGTTCTCCTAGACCCGGTGATGATCCTCATTTAGGTTCGGCTCCAGCTTGCAAGGTTAGACCAAAGCTTTGGCTGTAGCTGGTTTCTAGCTAATATTAGCGTGCTGCTGGCGTTGGCTCAGCCTCCGGGTCTATCCTTCTCCCTTAGACCTACTTTTCATTACACAACTGCAGGTAAGAATGCTAGAAGCGCTGCAAAAAGTTCTACTTGGATCGGTCTTGTAGGCAAATGGCTGTAAGGACAGGAGGAACTATCTGGGTTTGGTTTTTCTTAACTTTGCTTCTTCTGATCTATAGCCCCAAATGCGTGAGTTTTAGTTAAATTTCTGTAGTGTAATGGCGTGCTATAGCTGGCTGGCAGACCCGGCGTGCTGTGTATCGTGATATTCTGCTTTCCTCTCGAATTGCGAGCCTGTCTGATAATGCGCGGTGACTTCTGCTGGTCCAGGTCCCCGTGGGCGCCCTGCTCTCACTTCCAGATCCCAGACCTTCCTCTCCGCGTGGGTGGTCGCGGTCCCTATTCCTCTCTGTAGTGGTGGTGCATGGGAGCGCTCTGCCTGGAGGGGCAAGCTGCTCGAAACCTTGCCGAGGCAGCGGCAACCAGTAAGCTGAGCATACGTGGCCACCGCTGGGAGGTGGATTTTTGGCCAACTGCATACGGATGCTGAGCAGTTAGCTGGATTTTACTGGTTTAGCTCTGGTAGCTATTACAATGTTTGAGAAACTTGGGTGTTTCTATCTCTCTGGGATTTCGAGGCAGACTCCTGTATCTTTTCGTCGTTGGTTTCTCAACTGCTGCTCGAGGTCCTTGTTAAACTAATTTTGTAGAAACTCCCATCCCTGCTCCGGATTCTTCTGTTGATAACGGGGTTGCCTGTATTTTCGAGGCTGTCGCAGCCCTGCGGTGAGCAGGCCAGACTGTATGCAGCTGCACATTGCTTCTTTTTAAAAAAAAAAAAAAAAAAACCCAAACCAAACTACTCTTTTTTTTTTTTTTTTTTTTCTTCTCCTTTTTTTTTGTGCGGTATTGTGCTACTGATGCAAAGCCTGTCTTGCTTTCCCGGTGATAGACTAATAAATTGAGTTTTCCTGCAGGAGCAGGGATACCCTCTCAGCCATGAACATCCATGTGATCCCAGCCATGAAAAGTGGTGTTTGAAATCAAAGATGATGAAATCTTTTCATAAAAAAAAATTGGACTTGGCTATTGCTATCTCTTCTCTGCGTGTCCCTCCTCCCCCCCCCCCCCCCCCCCCCAAGAGCCCTCTGTGAATTGCCCTCTGAGCAGATCTGTCAGATTGCGGTACTTGGGGCAGCACTTGTGATAATTTATCTTCAGTTATTTTATTTCTGCTGGTTTCTAAGCTAATAACAAGTGATGAGGGCTCATCTCCTGCTCTGGGCACCTTCCCATTACTTAACTAACAATTAATAAACCAGATAATGGAGTGTTTCTCCCACACAGGAATAAATACTCACTCTATTAAACTGCGGCAATGCAGCATCTCCAATCTGTTCAGAAACTGCTGCTGATGCACAAATCAGTGGCCCGCTTAGAAAGAGGTATTTTTCCTGTTTTGCGATATGAAAATTGCGCTCGGTTTAGTGGTGTCCGGGCTGGATCGGGTGATATTTCTCACCCGTTGAGCCCACTTGGAGTAAGGGACCTTGGGAATTGCATTGCCCTGGGAAACCCGCCGCACATGAGCATTTCAAGGCCAGGTTGGACGGGGCTTGGAGCAACCTGGGCTGGTGGGAGGTGTCCCTGCCCAGGGCAGGAGGGTTGGAACTCGATGATCTTCAAGGTCCCTTCCAACTTAAACTGTTCTATGATGTGCTTTGCCGTCCCATCTCTAAGGGATGCTCTGTGGGTCACCTCTGGACGCGGGGAGGGGGAGAGGGGCAGGTTTGTGGGCTGGCTCGTTGTCGTCGCTGTGTTTGAGCCTGTGTGGGTCTGTTTGTTTGCAATACGCTTCTTTAATTGCTGGAGCATAGGAAGGGTGCTCTTTTTTTTTTTTTTTTTTTTTTTACAGTGTGTATACATCAAAGTAAATACATTAACTCCATATAAACATTTAGTTGACGAAAAGCATCTAATTAAGACTTCGCACCAGCAGGCATCCGATTCCTTATCTTGGCAGCCTCTCCTGTCCCCTCCTCTTCACCCACTCCCCGCGTGTCCTGGGGGAGGGCTGGTACTTGCGGCATGCTCTGGAGGTTGAGGATGAGGATGGCTTCCCCACACTGCCGGGATGACGCGGAGAAGACCTCTGCTCTTGTGTGCTCTCCCCAATGCTGGGAACAGGCTCCACGTGCCCCTCGCGTGAGCCGCAGGCTGTTTGTACGAGGCTGGGAGGAGTCCTCGGAGGCTGGCGTGACTGTCACACCTCTGACATGCCGCTGTGCCGTCAACCCCGCGCTCCAGCATCGCGTAAGCTGGACCGCAAAGTCCCTCAGCATGCAATTGTCCTTTTAAATATCCTTTCCCCCCCACCCCCCCGCCACTGAATCTTTTGATTGTTTCACCTCAATCTGTCCTTTCAAAGGCTAACCCCTGCAGAACATTGCTGGTGGCGGTGCATACTTTTTTGACATCCAGAAGCGGGCTAAACCACTGAGCTGCCATTTGGAGAGATCAAATGATTCCCGTGGCTTTAAAATTATGACACTAGCCTTGAGGGCTGGAGGAAGTGGGTAGTCATGAGCTGAAAGCTGCCCCTTTGAAGTTTGGGATTTCTGGAGATGTCATCTTTTATATATATCACCGGCCAGGTTGCTTTTCATTTTGTTTGAGCGTTATTCTTGTCTAGATTCTTAGAGAGCAAGACCTTACTTCAAGGCAGGAGGGATGATGAGAAAGATATATGAGCCCAGACGCTTACGTGTTACATGTCTCTTTGAAATATAATAGTTCAAATTTTTCAGAAATAACAATATGCTAACGCCTTGCGCATTTGTACGCGGTGCTTCTCTCCTGGATGAATATAAATCAGAAGATCCCTGATCTGTGGTGGGGAAAAAAAAAATAAATAAAAATCTGTGCTTGGTCTGGTGTGACTTGTGCCAAAGCTGAGCCTGGGTTTGGGAATGTACCTCTGACTTGAAGTGATGGAGTGAATCAGCATCAAAATCAGTGCTCTTTGTCCTGGGACTGCCTTGCTGTCCCTACTTAACAGGTACAATCACTGATGGCGGCGGTGGTGTGGCAGCAGATGCTGACGTGGAGCGAGGAAAGCTCTCCGTGCCCTTCCTGGTGCACACCTAGCCCCTCTGAGCATCTCTTCTTCCTAGGGTTGTTGGAAGGACTACCAAAAGTGAAATTGCTTAAGCAAACTGAATGGCAGTGTTTCAAAGCATTGTGTGTTTTCTCAGCTGGGGGTTGTCTCATCCCTCCCCTCCCAGGTGTCCCTCACATTAAAAGTTGGGGGACTGACTGAGTGCCATCAGGTGGGACTGTGACATGACGGGTACAGGCAAGGCAAGAAAAGCCTTTCCCCACCGTAGAAGAAAAGAAAAACAGATATCTACCTTTCGTACCTTTCACTTCTGTGCTTTCATCACTGTGTTTACTCCCCTTCCTAAAAAGATCCAGGCACGGCGTTAAAACCGTCCAACGCATTTTGTGAAAACCCACCGCTGTTTTGCTGCCTCTCGGCCACGGTGCCGACATCCCTCTCTTGTTCTGGCAGCAAGCTCTCGAGGGGCCTGCTCCCTGCGTGGCTATTTCCCCCCCCCCCCCATCTTTCACCTTTTCTTATGCTAGGGCACTTTTACAGGAGTAATTATTTGTGTTCTCGTGGTTAACACCCGATCCAGGGAGAGAGGAGCCGCTTTGCATCCTGCAGCATCCGCCCTTCCCGTCCACTGGTTCATCAGCCTTGGGCTTGCAGGATGTCACTGCGGGAAAAGAGCCTCGCTTCAGTCGAGTGCAAGTTTTTCTTGGCCCAAAAAGCCCTTATTTGAAGGTAGTGTGGCTTGACATGAGCTACCTCCCGCTTCTCAGTATCTCTGCCTGATCCACTGCAACAGCGTCAGTGTCCTGACCACTGCAACAAAGCAATAGGCTCTGCCTGCGTGCATGTAGGCTTAAAAAAAAAAAAAAAGTGCTTTAGCCAAAGAGGACAAACTAAACTGAATTTTTCCTTGCTGGCTGTGACCTAGATGCTGTGTCCGAAGAGACCTCTGTGGCCGTGGTCCTTGCTAGCGGAGGCAGCGGCTCTGGCAGGTGAGCAGGCAGAACGAGCCGCGGCAGCCAAAGCTGCGCGGAGACCCTCCCGTCAGGCTCCCGCATACATCAATGTCTTGTGCCCGTGAGGAACTCTCGGACAGAAAAAAAAAAAAAAAAAAAAAAAAAAATCCCCTCGCGCACAGAGCAGTGACAGATCTGGATTGTCTGGAGAAGATGAAATAATTTATAAGCTTCGGTTTAATGTTCCTGTTTCTTTTTTTTTTTCCTACAGCTGCCACCTCCCCACCTTCTGTCACTGTCGTCTAAATGAATTTACAAGGAAAAGAAAATAGTTCTCGCTAATGTTCTCACACAAATGAAACATTAGCCAGAGAGACAAAAAGAAAATAATTGATTGTGAAAGCAAACCCCCTCTGAGACAGTCTGAGCATTATCAGGAGCAGCCTGGGAGAGGAACTGGGGGGAAAGGGAGAGGGGAGGAGGAGGACGGAGCAGACTGGAACAACAAATGTAGCGTTTATGATAATTATCCCCATTTTAATCCCCGTTTCCAACCAAGCATTCACTTCCTTTAATTAGTTCTTGATTAGAAGGAGATTATCTAATAAATTGTACAAATAAAGAGCGGGTTATCTTTGCGGTGTTCCTGCACGCGAAGTTCTGAATGGATTGGGGACGCAGGGACAGGGTTGGAGAGGGGCGAGAGCGCGGAAAACCTCGCTTTGCTTTTCCCTCGTTCCCTTGGCTGCAAATATTGGCCGTCACTGGCATTAGTGATGCGGCCAGTGAAGTAAATCCACAATTAAACTGAATTAGCATGTACTTGGAAGTTTTACATGCACAGACACAGAGAAGGTTCCTGCTTGGAGAGTTTCCAGTATGATTTGCAGGGAGGTGGAGGGGGGGGGGGGACCAAATAAAACCTTATACTTTATTTAAAAAAAAAAAAAGAACACAAAACAACTTTGCTGAAGTTGGTTCTGAATTTTTGTCATGCTGCGTGCTTAGAGAATGTAATTTGGGGTTTCTGGATGGCTGGTTGGGCAGGACCTCCTCAGTTTACCAGGTGAGCTTTGGAAATGGCATGTTGAAAGTCGCCTCTAAACTGGCACATGGGTGTCATCTCGGTGTTGCTGTGCTGAGGTCTGCGGGTGCTGTACGCAGAAATTAGGCTGGTGAAGTCAACATAGGCAGCTTAACCCACGCTCGAGCTTCAGCAGAATCCTTTGCCCTACCTGGAGAGGGCTTTCATCTCATGTACTTTCACAGGTCCTCGCTGTCAGCCTGAACTGGCCAGCTGAGATCCCTCCACAGGCAGAGATCAGAAACGGGTGCATCTGGGGCGAGGTTTCTCTGGTCTCTTTTTGATCTTAAGAGAAAGTCAGCTAATCCTCAGAAGCGCGTGTTTCTTCTCCATTATTTATAGGGGGGGGGGGGGGATTGTACAGCAGCTTTCATGGCCGCGGTGATACCCTGAACGTCTGCAGCAGGACAAACGCAACTCTGCCGTGGTTTCTGTAGTAGGTGGTTTCTGCTCCTCATCTCTCGAGGTTGCTTGAAACTTGGATGCTAGAGTTTTTGCTGGCCTCTGCAAGATGCTGATCCAGCTCTCAAACTCGGCATCCCAGGGTGTGTAATTGTGCTGGGTGGATGCCACGGTCACAAGCAGTGTTCCCCAGGGCTCAGTACTGGGACCAGTTCTCTTTAATATCTATATCAATGACCTGGATGAGGAGGTCAAGTAACACCCTCAGTAGGTTTGCAGATGACACCAAGTTGGGTGGGAGTGTTGTTCTGCTTGGGGGTAGGATGGGCTCTACAGAGGGATCTGGACAGGCTGGACCAATGGGCTGAGGGCAATGGTGTGAGGTTCAACAAGGCCAAGGGCTGGGTCCTGCACTTGGGTCACACCAACCCCATGCGGTGCTACAGGCTTGGGGCGGAGTGGCTGGAAAGCTGCCTGGCAGAAAAGGACCTGGGGGTGTTGGTTGACAGCTGGCTGAACGTGAGCCAGCAGTGTGCCCAGGCGGCCAAGAAGTCCAACAGCATCCTGGCCTGTATCAGAATAGTGTGGCCAGCAGGACCAGGGCAATGATCGTCGCCCTGTGCTCAGCACTGGTGAGGCGCCACCTCGAGTGCTGTGTTCAGTTTTGGGCCCCTCACTGCAAGAAAGACACTGAGGTGCTGGAGCACATCCAGAGAAGGGCAACGGAGCTGGTGAGGGGTCTGGAGCACATGTCTGATGAGGAGCAGCTGAGAGAACTGGGAGTGTTCAGCCTGGAGAAAAGGAGGCTGAGGGGAGACCTTCTCGCTCTCCACAACTACCTGAAAGAAGGTTGCAGTGAGGTGGGAGTCAACCTGTTCTGTCGAATAACAGGTGATAGAACAAGAGGAAATGGCTTCAAGTTGCCCCAGGGGAAGTTTAGATTGGATATTAGGAAGAATTTCTTTACTGAAAGGGTCATCGGGCATTGGAAGGCATTACCCAGGGCAGTGGCGGAGTCCCCATCCCTGGAGGTATCTAAGGGTCATGTAGATATAGCGCTGAGGGATGTGGTTTAGTGGTGGTTTTGGCAGTGTTAGGTTATCGGTTGGACTTAATAATCTTAAAGGTCCCTTCCAAACTAGACAATTCTGATCCTGTGTTAAAAGGTAGTCAGGGCTTCTGCTCTTAGGAGGACAATCTCTTAATGGATACAACTTTGATTTTGCACTTGGGCAAGATGTACAGTAGATTAGTCCACGGACCATCATTAGCTTCTCTTGTCAACTTTGATAACTCCTTATCTGCGCTGTTTTGTGAGGTTTTCAGAGTCACCCCACATGTTACGGCGGGGCCGCATGTGTTATGCTTGCCCCGTGCATGAGTTTTAGTTGCCCCCTCTAAGGCCTGTAGGAGCGCACTGGCTGTTCGCATGGTCTAACGTCTTCTGCCATCTCAGTCCAGCTGCTCTGAGTTGCTTTTCAAAGGCTCTGTGCGACCCCGTGTTGCTGAGCTAGCAGAGAGCTGGGTTTTGACTGCATAGCCTCCCCTACAAAGTAGAGCCAGATACTGAACTCTTAACCTTCTTGGAAAACGTCTTGATTTCTTAGGGGGCAGCAAGCGCTTTCCAGAATCGTGTCTGAGTTATGACTGGTGTCAGCATTTTGTGAGGAGGCAGAGTGCCTTGATGCGCTTACTCTTAAACACAGCTGGGCGGGTTTGAAGGTGAAATCCAGCCCATTTGCGATGAGGAGGCTCTGGGATGCCTTTGTTGGCAAGGCAGCCAGGTTGTGCAGTCACGCTGTGGTCTGGCTCCACCCTTTCTAATGATTTTTCTAGACCTGTGCTCGAGCAGTCAATAGTTTCGTTGTCTGGTTTCAATCCAACTTGACAGGGGAGTAGAGATCTTGAAGATACCGAGTTCGTGCGTGCTCCTGCCAGCACAGATAAATCAGTCTGTAGCACCATCTGACATTCATTGCTGTTGCTGCTATTGCCTCTTGAACGTAGACTGATGATGGTTGGGTGGTTTCCTCCAGCGTGGTGGTGCTGGACTGAAGGATTTTGTCAGTGTCTTGCTACGTCTCCTCCAGATACAATACCACCAGGTTTGTCTAGGCTGTGGTGTGGTAAGAATTAAAGGGGGGAGCTTGGCAGCAGCGGGAGCGAGACGTTGGACAATGTCTCACTGGGTTTGTCAGAGTGTGTATTTCAGTCAAGGACGTGTCCTGCTTGAGTGTCTGCCCAAAGTGACCTCCCTATTGATCGAGGCAGTCAATAGGCAGCTACTTAAGAATAAAGTTCCATTTTCTTTTCTTATTTCTTCTTCTTCTTCTTCACTTTAATTATCTAAGATAGATAAGCAGCTGCAGGCCAATTAGAAAACAATTAGCCGCTGTAATCAATGCTGGCGTGGAAAAAGGGGGAGGGCGAGCATAAAAGCTGAAGAAACGTCTTAAAACACGGCGCTGAGGTAATACTATACGCAACTCCATCCTTGAAAGCCCTTTGTCTTAACTTTTCCAAGGTAAAGAGCCAGAAGTGCCTGCGTTGTGAGGAATTTCAGAGCAAAAGGAGGTAAACCAGTTGAAAAGGGTATGGAAACCCATTGCACCCCCCGCAAAAGGGCAAAGTTAAGGGCTTGAGGACAGCAGCGGTCTGATTTTTGCGCAAGTCCCACTGTTTTCCTGCGTTGCTTTCATCTGGGAGAAAACAATCCTATTTTTCTGTAGGTGGGAACGGGCTCTGCACTGGCTATTGCAGCTCACCAATGAGATCGTGTAGTTATAATAGGCGGCCGGAGGAAAATAACGACTCGGTTCTCGGTAGCAGTCAAAGGAAGCGAATGAAATGATAGGAGTTATTAGAAAAGCAAAGAACAAACCAGCAAGCAGAATTACGCCGTGATAGCGGGTGCGTCCACGTCATGATTGCTGACTGCTTTTTTCCGAGAGAAGAGTTTGTGGGCGTCAAGTAAAACTAGAGATGGTGTGTTGGAGGTGGACTGAAGAAGACTTGTTTGTTTGTTTTTCAACACGGTGAGTAGCTAAGCCGTAAGCCTTTCTGGATGTTAAACTTCACATCCGCTCAACGATGCCGTTGAAGGGCCCTTATGGAGCGAAGCATCACGGCTGCATCCTGGTTGTCCCCATCCTCTGCCTTGTCTGCCCACGTTGCAAGGACCTGGCCATCCCCAGCTCCGGTGGACTGCCACCGGTGTGACATGTCTTTTAAGTAGACTCTTTACCTGCCACTAGAAGCAAGTTAGTTTAGCGCACCAGAAAGGGCTTTTCTTCTCTCACAGCCCTATTCCATCGAGGCTGTGCGCTTGTTTTGCTGACATCACCGTCTGCTGCCATGGCGATGACTGGACTGTCACGGTCTCGGCGTTATGACCTCACCGCCAATGCCTGAAGAGGAAAATCGCGGCAAGCGAGAGAGGGCAAACGTGGGTTTAAAAGCGATTAACAGCGTTTTATTCCATTAGCCTTCAATTATCGGTCTCCTCGTGGCAGGAAGATTTGCGCGCCGGCGCTCTTCAGAAGGCGTGGGGTGTTTAACCCTCTAAACTGCAATTAGAAAGGGGAAAACGAATTTTTTTGCTGGCCCAGCTTGCAGGTTGCTTGTGCCTAGGTGTTTTCTGCCCTCAACCCTGCCCGCTTCTCGTGACAGATGGTTGGCTGAAAGGTTTTGCCATTAAATCTATTGCCAACGTCCATGAAACGCAGCGACTGAAACAGGATGGGGTAACCATTTATTAGCAATAAAACAACCCTTGCAGTCCTGCAGTCCCTACCCTGTGTGATAAAGTCCCGCAGAGGCATGGACTGACCTCAGCATCTCCCTGGTCATACCAGTTCCTCTCTGTCCTGCCAACTTACACCATGGAAAGTGAGACATCAGATGGACCTTTCTGCTCTTTTTTTTTTTTTTTTTTTCCCCTTTTCCCATGGCTGGTAATGCCTGAAAGGTGTTTTGTATTTCCATAGGGAGATGTTGCTGGAAAAATGCACCCCAAGAGCAGGTCGTGCCTCCTTAGACTTGGTGAGGACTCGGGTGACCTGTGTAGTTGTTCTCTGATGTCAAACGAGCCCTGCCCAGAAGAGATGGTGATTATTTAGCTCTGTGTGTGATAGGAAATGACACGGCTGGAAAAAAACGGAAGTTTCCGAGATAGGAGCCTGGTGTGTGATAGCTGCCCTCGTCCTCCTGCCTGCTGGCAAGCGCTTGTGTCGTGTTGCAGGGCCCAGAAAATGAAGAGCTTGTATTCAGAGTGTTGGGCACCTGGTTTTATTTGGGTATCGAGAGCCTCTCGGAGGAGTCTGAAACCTCTAAGCCATGGGTGAATGTCTTGGATGCATCCGAAGTTGGTATGGGTTTGGGGTGTGCTCTCGGAGCTGTGCCTGAGGACCCCGTCCTGGTCAGCAGCGTGCTCTGTGGCGCTGGCCTGGAGAGAAGCCACCTGGGCTATGTCCGCATCCCAACACCACTGGTGAGCCCTCAAACTTCTCACAGGCTGGTGGAAAATCACAGAATCATAGAATTGTTTTGGTCGGAAGGGACCTTTAAGATCATTGAGTCCAACTGTTAACCTATCACTGCCAAGTCCATCACTAAACTGTGTCCCTCAGCGCCACATCTACCTGTCTTTTAAATACCTCCAGGGATGGTGACTCCACCGCTTCCCTGGGCAGCCTGTTCCAGTGCTTGACAACCCTTTCAGTGGAGAAATTTTTCTTAATACCCATCCTAAACCTCCCCTGGCGCAACTTGAGGCCATTTCTTCTTGTCCTATCGCCTGTTAGTTGGGACAAGAGACAAACCCCACCTCGCTATGGCCAAACTGGGGTCCTTCCCCACACTCTTTGGCATCTGCTGAGGTCAAAGCTGGTGGAGGGCAAAAAGAAAGGGAAGCAACCGGGCAAGTTGGGAGCGCAAAATGCCCTGGGATGTAGCCCATGACGACTTTGAGGGCCGTGTTGGTTATTCCGTGGAAGGACGGTGTCAGCTCGGCTATGTTGAAGTGGTTCCTTGCTATGAAACCCACGGTCCCTGCTTGCAAACGTGGGGGAGATGAGCTCTCCTTCCGCTTCCCTGGCAGGTGAGAAAGCTCTCGGGACAGCTTTCTCCTCTCTGCCCGCTTTTTTTGCGCCGCCCCTGCCAGCGCACCGGCGGGTAAATAGCCACTCGGTTGCCAAATAGCTCCGTCTGAGCAGCAGGCGGAGAAGCGAGACCGAACTGTCTGCAGTCCTTGAGAGCCTGAAATCAAAAGCGGTGCCGGGGCTTCCTGGCGCTCATCAGCGAAAGGGGAATTTTCTGCTGCGCTTCTCCGAGGAGCGCATCCCAGCTGGCTCTGCATCGGGAGAAGGCGATGCGAGGACCGGCGCTTTCGCTGGGAAAGGCTGTTTGGGGAATTAGAGAGAAATAGCAGCGTTTACCCTTCGCAGTTAATGCCGCTCTGATTGCCTCTGACGGTCGCCGATATTTCTGCTTCATTATATATGATGTACAATAACAGAAGTGGGTTGTTGGTTGGGTTTTTTTTTTTCTTTGTGAAATATTAACTGCGCGTAAGTGGTTTGGTCGTAATGAACCGTCTGCGCGGAGATCGCTAACTACGACGTAATTATCAGACCTCGGTGAATAATTCATAGCGAATAATTTAATCATTTTAGTCCTTTCTGCCTAAATCAGACAGTGACTCATGATTTCTGAGAATTATTCTTAGAACACTTTAATGGCACCTATTTTACTCGGTGAGGTCAATCAGAAGTATTTGAAGTTTGACTGTGGCGGGCGGATCTGTTCCTTGACCAGACAGGAACAGGCTTTTGTTACAAAAACTTGAAAGAGGAAAGACAAAACCGAGGATCTTCTGTTCAAACTCGCTGCTCTGAGCTCCACTGTTCTTCCACGGCTTTGCCGGGGAAAATTGGAGTGCTGAAACGTTTGCAGCGAGACCAACGGCACAAAAGCAAATGACGTAGCTGCCGCAATGTGTTGTTTTCATCATTTATCCGGTCCTAATAACCACAAGCCCACCGAACAACAGGCTTTAAGCTCATCCTTGCTGTGGGTCTGCGCAAGAGCCTGTGGGTTCAAAGAGCCGTAGGAATAGAGGGGCGAGAAGAGGTTTCCTTCTCCTGCGGCGCAGAATGACGCCGGCTCCCAGGCGAGAAGCGGCAGCATAACGTAAATGTGTCTGCCGGGCCTTTTGCTCGGAGAACTTTCTGATCTATTCCTCAATTTGCTTTTTTTATTTTTTTTTTATTTTTTTTCTCCAAGAGAGCGCGTGCTGCCATCGCTTCCCCAAAACAGATATGATCCGTCACAATTTATAACCTCCAGTTTAGTGAGGAAGGGGCAGACAAATTCATCTCTATAAAAGCTTCTTTTTTTTTTTTTTTTTTTTATTACCGTTAATACGCACCTTTCGCCTTGTGTAATGGAGCTTGCGTTTTGAAAAAAGTCCGTTTGACGTCTTCCTATTTTATATCTTATTCCTCTTTTGCTGCGCGCAGCATCCCGCTCCATTCGTGTGAGCCGGGCAGAGTAATGGGGCAGCGTGTGCAGCTTTTCTTCCTCTGTATCTCCCTTCCAGTGAGATGTGGCATCAGCCCTTCGTTCTTTTGCACAAACCTCTTTCTCGGTGCTGGCGTGTGACATGTTTTGGTACTACCCAGCTGTACGGATTTCTTCATCTTCTTCCCTTCTTTCTTATCGGAGATGTCAACGCTTTACAAATTGCTGTAGAGTCACTGTGATGTCAATATTTCGGGCTCTTTTTGCTGGTGAGAAGTGTCCTGTAGATGATGAGAGGAGAACCATCCTTTAGATCACAGATTAGAAAAGTCCTGTGAGATCATCTAGTCCAATCATTACCCTAACACTGCCAAGCCCACCACTAAACCACATCCCTCAGCACTATATCTACATGACGCTTAGATACCTCCAGGGATGGGGACTCCGCCACTGCCCTGGGTAACGCCTTCCAATGCCCGATGACCCTTTCAGTAAAGAAATTCTTCCTAATATCCAATCTAAACTTCCCCTGGGGCAACTTGAAGCCATTTCCTCTTGTTCTATCACCTGTTATTCGACAGAACAGGTTGACTCCCACCTCTCTGCAACCTCCTTTCAGGGAGCTGTAGAGAGCGAGAAGGTCTCCCCTCAGCCTCCTTTTCTCCAGGCTGAACACCCCCAGTTCCTTCAGCCGCTCCTCATCAGACGTGCTCCAGACCCCTCACCAGCTTTGTTGCCCTTCTCTGGACACGCTCCAGCACCTCAGTGTCCTTCTTGTGGTGGTGACAAGAGGTCTTTTCTTTGGGGGGGAACTATGTGACTCTTGACGGCACCTCCTATGCTGACCCGCTCCCAGACTAGGTCCCATTGGTCCCTCGGTGGATATGGTGGATACAGCCTCTACGGGAAGGGATGTTGGGGTGCGATGCTGCTGAGAGGCACCCATGCGGATGGGTCCCCCGTTGGGTAGGGGACAGGACCAGCGCGCACCCCCAGCGGGGTGCCTTGCTCTTCAGCATCGCTGCATCCTTTTCCCCCCACCGCTGCCGTCTCCCCTCCTTTCCCCACACTTTCCTCCAACCATTTTATTCCTGAAAGGGCTGCAGAGCCTCCCTCTGGCTTGGCTCCCGCAGCGAAGAGACGGTCTCCTTTGACTTCGGCGTGTTAGAGTGTAAAAGAGCTGACCCCACCAGGGATCAGGCTTGACCCCAAACTGTTAAGGAAAAATGCAGACAATTCTGTAGCCCCATCCTCCCTCCCTCCGTGCCCTCTCTCTTCCTTCGCGGGACCCGAGAGTGCCGCCACTGACTCTGGCAGCCGTCGGCCCCGCTCGCCTGTAGAGGCTTTGAAGATTTATTGTAGGAAAAGAGGAGATGAAGAGCTCAAGACATGCACAGAGTGATTTTTTTTTTTTTTTAGAAGAGTTTCTAGGAAAGGAGCATTGCCGTCGCTGTTACAGCAAGCTTCGCTTTCAAAGCGTTTTTGTTATTTTGCTCCCCCCCGCCCCAAAAAAAAACACATAAGGGGAAAAAAGGAAAAATCAGGGTTCCTGTCTGCTTTGATTTTCCCCTCCCCTTGCGCTGTTTTCCCGCAGCTGTGGGGAAAGCACAGCGCTCATCATCCCTACCTGTCTTCCTCGGTGGGCGCCCGCGTCTCTGCGTGAAGCTGAGGGGAACGGGCTCTCAACAGTGGGGTTTTAAATGGGTCTGGGAGAGCTTCTCCCATCCTCTGTGTCACGAGGCGGTGGTGTTTTGATGGGGAGATACGGGCAAGTCGTGGCTTTGTGCTGTGAAGAAGGTGGCCTTCGGGGGGGGGGGGGGGAAGAGGAGGGTTGAAACCAGAGAGAATCAGGTTTCTGTTTTCCAGGTAGCTTTGGGAATCTCTGGCTTTAAAAAAACAGAAAAAAAAAGAAAAAAAGGCAGCAAATGAGCTGCTGCGTAGTTTTGCTGCAACACTTTTAAGCTGAGAAAGGGACTTGCACAGTGACTGTTTGAGAGCTCAGCTGAAACTTTGATAATCCCAGTTTAAAGAAATGGGGGGACACACACACACGAGTTTTATCTTTTTGTATTACTCGATGTGGATAAAAACAGGTATGTCAGCACCTCCTGAGGTCCCCACAAGTGCTGCTGAGACGTGGGATCTGCTTTGAAACCAAGCGGATGGGAGGTAGAAGGAAGGCTGTGAGCCACGCATGCCCGGAGCATCGGGAGATGTCTGCTGCATCTGGCAGCTCCCTGGCCTTACAGCCACGAAGGGGTTAAAGTAATGTTTTCCTCTTTGCTGTGTTCAAGAAATCACCAAAATTACGCTCCTTTTCAGAAAAGGGCATCTTTGTCCCCTTCTTGTGTCCCCTGCCAGCGCAGAAATCTGTGGGGAGGGGAGAGTTGAGGTATCGGGTGCC
Organism: Vanellus vanellus; assembly: GCF_965231255.1. Classification (NCBI taxonomy): domain Eukaryota; kingdom Metazoa; phylum Chordata; class Aves; order Charadriiformes; family Charadriidae; genus Vanellus; species Vanellus vanellus. The sequence goes on along the minus strand of NC_138912.1, from coordinate 37,755,146 downwards.
CCTGAAAAATAGTGGGGTGCAGTGCTTGTGTGAACAAGGAATGGGCAGCTGTTCTCCCTGGGAGCTCTTCTGCAGGGAAATCCCATCCCAGGGGAAAAAGCAGAGTTTCCAGAGGAAAAATGAAGGCAGGAGTCGCTGGGGAGATGGTTTAGGACAGCAGCTCAGAAGGTCTGTGCCTGTGCCACGAGGAAGACCAAACTCATGTCACTTGGGGCATTTTTCTTCTGTCTGAAAGAAACAACCCGAGAGCCGCTGCCGGGTTATGGAGTGAAATGCGTGTGTCTGACATTTTATTTAAATTTTTTTTTTTTTTTTTTTGAGAAACAGATGTGAAATCTCATCAAAAAGTGAGAAACTTGGTGTCAGCTCCATATGATCGTGGAGCCCTGGGTAAGATCAACGTAAATCCGTGTAGAGAGGCTGGTTTGCGCCGTCATTAACTAGCAGTTTCTTTTCTCTTTCCCTGGTGTGTTTTCCTGCTAGGTGATCCCCTCCAAAGCGGTACATCATAGGTCCTCTTTCTAGTTTTGATTGAGTGTATCCCAATATTCATCCTTGCAAGAAGCAAGCTATATCTCCTCGACATCTTTGGAATATTGGAGGGATTTTTTTTTTTTTCTTCTCCAAATCAAGTCGAACAGGGCCCCCATCTCACTTCATAAGAGGTGCAGATTCTCTTCATGCTGCATTAGATACTAAAATTACTAACTGGGTAGTATACAGAGCACGTTAACATGAAGAAAAATAGGCTAATTTCTCTTCTGAGTAGAAAGAAATTGGATGTATGTGTTCATACACGCTCCAGATTTGGATGGTTGTGAAAGGGATGTGAGGTGGAGAGTATCTGGGGTATTGGTATGTAAATGAACGCTTTAATTATTGCAGTCTGATTGCTGATTTCCCATGTCTGGCGCTGCCGGAGCACCTGGATCCTATATGGATGCGGAGTTTATTTGGGTCAGGTGAGCAACTAGGGGTTCGTAGCTGCCGCTGGCACATCTGGTCAATACATGGAAAATACCGACCTTGGGGTGGGAGGAAAAAAGGGTGGCAATGATTTTGATGCTGTAACGTAGAATCATAGAATAGTCTAGGTTGGAAGAGACCCTTGGGATCATCGAGTCCAACCATCTACCCTACTCTACAAAGTTCTCCCCTACACCATATCCCCCAACACCACATCTAAAAGTCTCTTAAACACATCCAGGGATGGTGACTCAACCACCTCCCTGGGCAGTCTATTCCAATGCCTGACCACTCTTAATCGAATCGTCTATGTTGGAAAGAACCTTTAAGATCATTGAGTCCAACCATCAACCTAACACTGCCTAAACCACCACTAAACCATGTCCCTCAGCACCGCATCTACCCGTCTTTTAAATACCTCAGGGGATGGTGATCCCACCACCTCCCTGGGCAGCCTGTGCCAGTGCTTGTTGACCCTTTTGGTGAAGAAATTTTTCTTATATCTGTCCTAAACCTCCCCTGGGGCAACTTCAGGCCGTTTCCTCTTGTCCTATCATTTGTTACTTGGGAGAAGAGACCGACTCCCCCCTCGCTACACCCTCCTTGCAGGGACCTGTAGAGAGTGAGATGGTCTCCGTTGCCCTTCTCTGGACACACTCCAGCCCCTCAATGTCTTAAACATGAGGTTTTGAAGACTGCTCTGAAGAACAGGGAACCGAGGGAGGGCCTTGGAGTGCTGGGCTGAGCCCCTCCGGGTGCTGCCTGCTCTCCCCGTGCTGCAGGCAGAGAATTTCCATGCCAAACAGTCTGGAGCCTCATGCAGATGTCCTGCGCATCTTCCTCATCCCCTGCACGCCTCGGTCCCCGCCACCTTACTGGGAGGTGGGAAGCCCCCAACCGTGCGAGGGCTTTGCCCTCCTCATTATCTCATGGATCTCCCCCATCTGCACCCTGGGCTTTTCACAGACCCCCATTATTTCCAATCCCCTTCACTTGTCAAAAGTAATTTGGCGACTTATTATCAGTCAGACAAAACAGCTCGGGGCTCCAGCGGCCCCGGTGAGGGGCCCAGGTCCTTTCAAACTTTTATCTTCCCCTCCTCCTCCTCCTTCGTCTCCGTGTGGGCTCCGCTCTCCCTGGGCAAAGCTGCCAAGCGAGCATGCAGCAGGCAGATCCCAAGGCCCAATTAGCAGCCTTTGCAAAAGGGCAGGAATTTTAATTAGTCGAAGGGCCAATTATATCAATGGACACCCTTTGCCCTCTCCTCTTGCTCCCCTCTCTTCCGCCCCGCAGCTATCTCCTCCCTGTCGCCTCGCTGTCCGTGGGCAAAGCTCCGAGCCCTTTGCAGGGGCTGGCGGGTGCCGGTGGCACCCGGTTGTCCCCAAGCCTGGTGGTGCCTGGTGGGTTTGTCTCATCCAAGGCACGGCCGTATCCCTGACCTTCGCTTGAACCGGGGCTTCGTGCCCTCCCAGACCTGCCCTGCCAGTGGTGGTCTGAAAAAGAGGGAAATGGAGTAGGAAAGTGCTTCAGATTAGTGCAGCCGGAGGCTAAGGGGGGGTTTTCTCGGTCGGATGTCAGGGAGAGGAGTGGGATGGGGAGGTTGTGAGAGATAAGCCTCTCCTCCTCCTCTGCGTACGTGGCTCTTAGTACTGATCTGACTGTCAGCTCTCCTCCGAGACAGGCTTAGAAGTTGGGGCACCAGGGAAACTTCCAGGCTGTTAATACTGTCACTCGCCTCTCAGGAATAATCCCTTCAGATCTGTGCTGCTATTTCTATTTTATTTGCTTCCTCAAATTGTCTCCTCTCTCACTCCCGCACCCTGCAGCTGGCAGTGCCTGGGGCTCTGCTGCATCTCCAACATAGCTGAAGGGCCTTTCTACCCACCACTACTGCTCAAGCTAGTTGGGGCATCAAATAGCCGTCCTAAACATGCTGGCCCTTGTCAGTCATAAAACCACAGAATGGTTTAGGTTGGAAGGGACCTTGAAGATCATTGAGTTCCCACCCCCCTGCCCTGGGCAGGGACACCTCCCACCAGCCCAGGTTGCTTCAAGCCCCGTCCAACCTGGCCTTGAACACCTCCAGGGATGGGGCAGCCACAGCTTCTCTGGGCAACCTGCGCCAGGGGCTCACCACCCTCACAGTGAAGAATTTCTTCCCGATATATAACCTAAATCTCCCTTCTTCCAGTTTGAAGCCATTCCCCCTCGTCCTATCACTACATGCCCTTGTAAAAAGTCCTTCTCCATCTCTCCTGTAGCCCCTTTAGGGACTGAAACGCCACAATAAGGACTTCTCCCGGAGCCTTCTCTTCTCCAGGCTGAACAAGCCCAACTCTCTCAGCCTGTCCTCATAGGAGAAGTGTTCCAGCCTTGTCATCATCTTCGTGGCCCTCCTCTGGGAGGGCCATTGATTAAGCTCCTCCTATGTTTGGCGTTTCTTATCATTTCACTCTAAGTATTACTCTTTTGCCATAAGGTCAGGCTACAGTGAGCCCTCAAATCAGCGCGACACCAAACCCTAAAGCCTCTGGATGTGATTTACGAGGTAATGCAGCTGATAGCAGGACTTCAGAGGCTCGGTAACTAGATGAGGTCCCAAATTTTGGTCATAGAAGCTTTCCCTGTTCTCTTCTGCACAGCAAACACCTCTTCCCATGGGGCGTGAAGCAGCCTGGTTGTCCGTCCATCCATCCATCCATCCCTCCCGCCTTCGCCCTGCGGTGGGATTGAACCACGTCTCAAGCAGCACATTAAAGACTCAGCCCGTGTAAAGCTGAACCCCTGACCTTTTGGTGCCGAGGTGTGAGCGGTGGTAATTGAGTTGTAGTGACACATGCCGGTTATCTACCGTAGTAATTACCAGGCGTTTAACAGCGTCTCGGCCGTCGGAGCGGGGGAAATCCTCTCCTACAAGTTGGCAGCTCTGGGTTTTGGAAGAGGAAACGTGTAGCGGTGCCGCCTGGGGACGTGTGCGCAGATGTTTCGGTACACGCAGGCAATTACCGTGGGCACCTCGTTCCCCTCTGCAGGGGCTATTATATATCAGCGGTGGCAGAGAGATGATCGGGAGCTGATGATACATGATGGGGAAGAGATTCTGAAGCCATCTGTCTGTACTGAGCGCGATGTGGGTAACATCTGGTGGGCACGTGTAAAAATAGGATTATGATCAAAAAAAAAAAAAAGTGACTGTGGGAACATCTTGCCATCCCGCCTTGATCCCCCTCCTCCCCTTATTCACTGCGATATCAGATGTTCTCAGGTTGCGAGTCAAAGCATTTTTCTCCGTGCATCAAATATATACAGTTTAATAGCTGGGTATTTTAATATGCTCCAAGCACAGGAAAAATAACAGGGTCCGTTTCCACTTAAAATGGGGAAAGAGGGAGGGGTGGAAAAAGGTTGGAGGAGAAGCCAAAGGCCACGCAGGAGACAGTGATTTGCTGTTGGTCATACAGCCAATTAGTGGGAAAGGGAGAAACCCCCATGCCATGACCTTACACTTGCTCTCCTGGAAGGTAGGATGTACACGTAGAGAGGGACTGAGCACGATGTTGAGTGGATAAAACACTGTGTAGAAACTTGGGTGAGATTTCCTACCATGAGGCAAAAAAAAAAAAAAAAAAAGAAGGGAACAAAGTCGAGAGAAGACCGTAGCTTGACTAGGAGAAAACAGCTGATCCCATGCTTCCTTGTCAAGCGTCTCTCTTGCTTTGATTGATCTCCGTGAGGAACAAAGGCTTGCCAGGCTGCCAAGTGGCTTGTATTCCTTGTCGGTTTGGTCTGAGTTCCTCCATATATTGTGAATGCGAGATCTGAGTCGAACGTGTCTTGCTGGAGATTTAGCCGTCTTCCTTCCTTTTCCATCATCTTGAGCTATAAATATTCCAGGATTAGACCAAACCTGGCAATTCTGTTACTCGTGGGTGACGCAGAGCAGGACAGGCTTTGACTCTGAGGGGCTGGTAGCAGTGAATTACCAGTTTTCTTATTAAACCAAATAGATGTGATTCACGGGGACGGGACACGGCCGGCACTTTAACCACCACCTTAGAAGGATGGACCACGAGAAAACCACCCTCCTTCACCTGGTGCCCTGTGCTGTTGGGAAAAGACCTTCAGATGCTGTCAAATACTTTGATTTTCCCCCTTTGAAAAAGCCGAAGCGAAGGAGAACCCGCCGCGTTTGGCTGCGGGGACTGCAGCACGAGCCGTTGTGCCGGGCGTTTGCTGCCTTCCCAAGGCACCCGGCGAAGGCAGACATGGCCATACTACTCCTCCTGGGGGGAAATCGGAGCCCAGGAGCTCTGAGCCAGCACTGTGCCCTTGTGGCCAAGAAGGCCAATGGCATCCTGGGCTGTATTAGAAGGGGGGTGGTTAGTAGATCGAGAGAGGTCCTCCTTCCCCTCTACTCTGCCCTGGTGAGACCGCATCTGGAATATTGTGTCCAGTTCTGGGCCCCTCAGTTCAAGAAGGACAGAGAGCTGCTGGAGAGAGTCCAGCGTAGGGCAACTAAGATGATTAAGGGAGTGGAGCATCTCCCTTATGAGGAAAGACTGAGGGAGCTGGGTCTCTTGAGTTTGGAGAAGAGGAGACTGAGGGGTGATCTTATTAGCATTTATAAATATATAAAGGGGGAATGTCATGAGGATGGAGCCAGGCTCTACTCAGTAGCAACCAATGATAGGACAAGGGGTAATGGATTCAAGCTGGAACACAAGAGGTTCCACTTAAATTTGAGAAGAAACTTCTTCTCAGTGAGGGTGACAGAGCACTGGCACAGGCTGCCCAGGGAGGTTGTGGAGTCTCCTTCTCTGGAGACATTCAAAACTCGCCTGGACGCCTTCCTGTGCAACCTCATCTAGGTGTTCCTGCTCCGACAGGGGGATTGGACTAGATGGTCTTTTGAGGTCCCTTCCAATCCCTAGCATACTGTGATACTGTGAAAAAGCGTGCAAAGTGGCTCGTTTTGCCCCTGTAGAAGGGGAGCGAAGGGTGCGCATCTCTTCCACACACTCCCTCGTTTCCTTCTTCAGGGCAGAGATTCCTGTAGACGCCCGTGACGCGAGATGAGGATCTGCTTTTTCACAACAGTTCAGCTTTCGCTTAGGACCCTCGCTAACAGCTAAATTCTTTTGGAAGGACACCGCATCCAGCAGCTCTTAATACTGCTGGGCTCACTTGAAAATACTGGCTGTAATGGCTGCAATTATGAATTGATGGCCTTAAATTCACCATCAGACCCTAATGCCCAGTTTTTCTGTCTGGTTCTTGTTTCCATTCTGCCTTTCCGTTGGTGTTCCACAGCCACAATTATTTGTCATTAGTCATTAATCTTGAAAGCATCAGCTTTTTTTTTTTTTTTTTCCTCTTTTTTTCCCCAGGAACTGTTGCCTGCTCCCTGGTTTTTATTGTTAACCATTTTCCATCACTCTTTCCCTTGCCTCAGTCTAATCAGTTTTGTACTGGTCTAAAAAGCTTGGGGGTTTGGGGGTTGTTTTTTTTTTTTTTGGTTGGTTTTTTTTTGGGGGGTTGGTTTTGTTTTGTTGTTTTTTCTGACGGGGGAATAAAGCAATGCAGCGAACGTGCCCGAGAGATGTGCGCACAGCTGATGGCTGCCTACACCTACGGGATGTTTATGCCCTGCTTCCAGCCCAGCCTGCCGCGGAGAGGGCAACATCCAAGCGTTTTTCATGGGAACTGTAAGGAATCCTGGATTTTTCCGTCTGAGTCCAAGCGTGGTTAATACCTACAAGTGGCAGGTTTTGGCAGGGGATGGGCATGACCCGTGCTCCCACCCCAGACCTCCCACCCCAGCAGGAACGCCTCTTGCGGGGTCTTTCACCGTGGACCGTGGATTGCTGGTGGTGTGGAGCTGGTGTTTTCCCTGCGGAGCCCAAATCTCATTAAAAAGCTGGCGCAGGTGGTTCTCGGCCAGGATGCTGCTGGAAAATGATGAAATAATACGAGGGGGCAAATCTGTCGGACCTTCGACCGGCATCAGAAGCGAGAGCAAAGGTGTAAAAGAGTAAGGTCGTGTCTGAAAGGGTGTAAAAGGCCTCAAAAACGAACAAGGGTGTCTAATTCAATACCGCTGTGTTTCCCAGGGATAGCTGAAAGAGCTGTCTTGCTAGAGAAGGGTTAGGATAGGTCCTCACTGGCAATGCAAGCCCGTATTAAGGCAACATAGGCTTATTCAGATACCACAGATGCACACTTCTTACAGTGTAAGTTAATACATTTCCAATTGTTTGAATCCTTTGGCTAAAAAAAAAAAAAAAAACAAAAAAACAAAAAAAAAACCAACCAAAAAAACTCATCCTGGTAGGTTTTGGGTTTTTTTTTATGGTTTTTATTTTAACTTTCCTCTGGCACTGGACAGGAGGAGGTGCGAGGAAAACTGTTGTATTTAATGCGCCAAGGGTTTTGGCTTGCTGGGGGTGCGCCCGAAAGATGCTGAGTGAGACCTGGTAATTGGCAGGCGGGGAGTTGCACCTCGGAGCTGAATGAACCCTCCGCTGCCAGAGCAGCAAAACATCTCTCATCTCCTATTGTCTTCATCCCCAGGGGCAGTTCTGTGTGGGAGAGGAGTGCTGTTAATGGGGGGTGGACCACCGTGGTGGTTCACATCTCCTTTGCCTTCAGTCATCCAGACAGTGTCTTGGTCCCTCAGTAGAAGGAGGTGCTCCTAAAGATTGCTTCCTACTCCGAGATCTCCATCTTCTTCCTTCACCCTCTCCGAGACTGACTCCTACATCGTTATTCACCACTGCTGAAGTTCTTGTCTTCCTTACTGTTGCCAGGTTTCTGTGTTTTGGGTTTTTTTCGTTTGTTTTTTTTTTTTCTTTTTTCCTCCTCCATGTTTTCCTTTTTTCCCCCTGGATCCTGAGTCTTTCCAAAGAAATGGCAAGGGCATTTATGCTTCAGCTGTCTGCTGGCCCCTCTGGTGCCTTCCAGATGGAAAGAGTCAGCGTTGGTCCCGGTTTTTCTTCCTCTGTGCACACGCAGGCTGGTAGGATAAGGAGAAGGAGGGAGGAGGGTGGGAGCCTGCGAAGGATGCTCGGGGCGAAAAACGAGGGATTGTGCATCCATCCCATCAGCGTGAAGAAAGTGGAAACAAAGCTGGGGCAATGAGAAGCTGTTGAAATCGGGCACGTGTCCGACATTTTGGCAAATGTGATCAACAGCGGCAAAACGCGTAATCTCCGATAGCTGAGCAATCTGTGGCTTTAATTATAGAGCTCACCAGGGCTCTGGCAGAAGGTCCCTCAGCAATAGGAGGTGGGAGAGAGGCAGAAGAAGAGAGACTCTGGGCAGCAGCAAAGTTGATTTTTATCTTTGTTTTTCTCCGGGGTGTTTGTTCCTATGCTTGTCCCCCCCTGAGGTGAGACCAAAGGCCCTTGTCATACGCAAACAGCCAGGGCCGTCTGGTTCCGGGTGGCCTTGATGGGAGCAGACAGCACGAGATCATTGCTAGATGGAGAGCGATGCTTCTCGTCAGGTGCGGCATCATTTCGGTGACGTTTTGTGTTTGGCCGTGTCACATTGCATCCGTCCAGGCGCGCAGCGTGCTGTCAGATGGTCGCCTCTGAAGTCAGTAAGGCAGAACGGACCTGCTGGTGGAGAGGAGAGTGGTACCACCCACCTCTGGGGGGAACCTGGGAGGGAAGAGGCCTCGTGGTGAGCTCACAGGGAATGAACGGCGCTGAAGTGGGAGCGAACTGGACATTTTGGGGAGAGGCGGGACAGAAGAATATCTCTCAGGAAGACAATATCTGATAGAGAGTTGCAGGAGGGGAGAGAACTTGTGAGGTTTAGGGAGTATCCTAAAATTCAGGCAGGCACGTGACCAACGGGCAACACAATAGCATTGTGATATTTGGGCGCCAACTCCCTTAAAAATAGCGTTGCTGAAACCACACGCGTATGGCCGCCTCCTCTTCTCCACTATTAAAAGTAGGAAAATGGTGGTTGGGAGGAAAAGGGAAGAAAAGGGTTATTTTTGTTTAAATACTGCAAGACTAGAAAGGATCAAAAGCTGCGCTGAGTCTTCCCTGAAGCACTAAACACTTCTTGCGCCAGCCAAGTGCCCAGAACTTGGCAAGCCTTCATCAACTTGATCGCTATCCAGTAGTCAAATGCGGCTATGGAAATCTTCCAAATAGCTGATGACTGATCATTAGTATTGTTTAAGAGCATGTTCGGCTCTTAGCGCTGGCTTAAAACCACGTTGAGGAACGCGGAGGTGCCTTACCTTTCAAAGCTGAGTTGAACGCTTCCCGAGGCATCGTAGCTCCCTCGACCCCGTGTCTGCCTCTGTTTATAAAGAGGGAAAGTGAGATTTGGGGTATGCTATCAAAGCTGGTGAGCTGGGATGGTTGGTTTTGTTTGACTTGGTACCAATGTCCCCTTGGTGGTAGCCCCTGGCTGCTGTGGAGTGGATTGCTCTGTGTCCCTGCTCGTGGTCACCAGGAATGCGGGTTCCTCGGTGGTCATGTTCCCCCACCTGCAACGCTGCAGCAGTGCCACGCAGTCACGTGGCTTTGCCTCTTGTGGGGCAATAAGTCACCCACGAGCAAGAACGGAGGATGACAGGCATCGGAAGGGGACATCTCCATCTAGCTGGTCTAGCAGACGTCCGCTGTGCGTGCTCCTATCGCTGTGCACGCCCAAGGCAATGAAGCTCTGCAAGAGGATATACACCTTTTGCTCAGCACCTTTCCACCCAGTTATTGCTAAACGGAGAAGGGAATGTGCAACACCTCTGGTGCAACGCCTTTTTGACTCGATTTCCCATCGGGAGATGCGCACCAAGGTTTTCCTTGCCCCTGTAGGTGAGGAGTGCTGGAGATGTCAGCCTGCTTCCTTCCTGATCATCTCCTCTAGCTACTGGCAGAAGAGAGTCATGGGCTGACTGTGGCAGAAACAGATGGAGAACTCCCAGTCCAAAAAAACTTCCCTTGTTTTTCCTCTGCTTGGTGGGGATGCGTTGCCAGCAAAGGCTTGGAGACCTCTCAGCCCCTAGGCCAGGTACCACCTCCTGCTGCTGTGGTTGCTCCCGACCAGAGGACCCCAGTGTCTTTCCCCAGTGATGGGATGGCAGGTGCTTGGTGACTTTGGGGAACGGGAGCTCCCCTGATCCTCAGAGAGGTGGGGAAGTGTACGTTGCCCCTCTATGCTGTGAGGAGAAGACCTAGATGTCTTGGAAAACCCTCCTTCCTTTTCTTTCCCTGGAGGTATCAGATCATCCTGCTAGGACAGTGAGTTTTAAAGCTCATGGAAGGGAGGGAGAGAGCCGTGTTTGACACAGATTGGCTTAAAAAATGCTCATGTGTTGATAGCCCCAGAATCAGCCAAACGTTGTAGCAGGGCTAAGGGGAAAGCAATCAGCCGAACACTCTGTTTTTCCATCTAAAACTAGCTCAGATGGATTTGGGAGAGACTGAGAGGGAACAGCACGGGCAAAGTGGACCTATTAAGACGAGGTAGCAAAGGCAAGTCCTGAATTTCAGAACACAGTGGCTGCCCTTTCTTGTTGCCTAGCAGAAATCAAAACAAAACAAAAACAAAACAAAAAGCTGAAACACCTTTTTTCAGCCTCATTTTCAAAGCCATCTCTGGCTTGGAAATAGCCCTGAAATGAGTCTGAGAAGTTGAGAGCCGCACGGGGAGGCTTAGGGAGGGCCCTGCTGGTGTGCTGGGGAGGTTTGTTTGTGTGCAAAATGTATTATTACATATCTCGGAAAACAGATGACATTATATTGCTTTACATTTGCGCTATTTTTGCTTCAAGGCTGCAGCGTGATTTGTGGCGGTGGGGCCAAGGGAAGATAACAAATGGGTGTCAGGAGCCTATGAAGAATGGAATTTTCCCCCCTTCTGTTATAGTATTAAATAGCTATTTGTATTACAGCAATTTCCTTTTTTTTTTTTTTTTTTTTGTGGTGTGCTTAGATAAAAAAAAAACTTTAGTTGCTAATGCCACATTATTTAATTTAATCAGGCTGAGGTACACCTTTAATAAATTTGCCTCCAAAATAAAAGGTTACAAAGATGGGGCAGAAGAATATTTTTAATGAAAACTGATGATGTAGCAAGTTAGAGCAGAATTATGTCCTCTCCCTGCCCTTTCCTACCACCCGACAGCACAAGAGAGCAGCTGATGTCTCTCAGAAAATCACGGGCCGTGGCGTATAAGTCTTTTTAGTTTCCCTATCCTGAGATCTACTCTCTCGTGGAGTTGTTTTCCGATTTCTAGATGACCTGCCAAAAAGCCAGACCCTTGAGTAACAGCGCTGAAATAAGGCAGGCAGCGGTAGCTATCGGTCTGCGGGATGCGTAAGGCAAGGCTGGACTGTCCAGGTGTTGAGGGATGCACGGGGGGGGGGGGGGGGGGGGAATGTTCAAGGGCAGGGGATGCATGACAAGGAGGACTATTCTTAGACGGATCCTCCACTAGTCCTGAATCCACCCTGCCGTCCTTCCAGATGATGGCACTCGATGGTGCCAGCAAATATTTACCCAGCCCCAAAGCAACCTCGCCGCTGCTTGTGCCGGGAAAGCAGTGATTGATGGATGCAAAAATATCAACGCTTGCAAGTACGTAATGAGGAGGAGGAGGACCTACGTGCACTTGAGGATGCTCTTGGGAGAGCGGAATTCAATGACGCTGACGGCAGCCTCTTCGAATAACAGGGTCACCGCCTTCTGGTCCCCTACCAATGCTGAAATTTAGTCTTTGAGCATTTCCCTTTTATTCTGTGCAGATATATTAAGGAAGAGTAACCGTGGCTTTATCAAGAGGTTAAGTTGCAGTACCACAGCAATATCAAATGATGTTTCACCTAGACACAGCCCTGTTTTCCTCCAAAATCTCGCTTTGCTCGTAAAACTGCTAAGCTGTCACATGGGGGAATGGAAGTTCCTGGAAACAGAGCTAAATAAACCCAGAAAGTGGAGCAAACCTCCACAATTAGGAGACACACGCCTGCTCTTGGAAGCAATATGTCCGAACCCACCACGTTGACCAAGTCTCGCTTTGGCAATAAATACAGAAGATAAATCTGGGCTGAGAAGCGCGAATCCTTCCCTGCTTCCGTGTGCTTCCTGGGTGTGAAGTGTCCTGTCGGCCAAATTGCTGCAACTCGTTAGAGAGAAAGTCCTTTGCTTAGCCCTAGAGCCCTTTCTCCTTCTGCTTGGTCTGTCAGTGATGTCATCATAGCCACAAATTTATGACATCAGAACGCAAGTCCATGGGAGCAGTCATGACAGATGAAGTATTATGGGTCGCCTGCAAGCAAAGCAAAAACTCAGCAGAAGAAGACTCGAATGAAATTTATGAGTCTTCTCTAGGAACCGATGTCACTCCTGGCCTGGGGCCACTGTAGCCAACAGGATTTACGCTGCCTGTGCCGTGGGCCTTGCTCTTGTGGAATCCGGCCAAAACCAACGCCATGCCACGGGGCACAGAGGCAGTTGTTGGGGAGACCTGGCGAGGAGGATCAGCCAGAGGGTGGAAGTGTCCCAGGGGAAGTCCAGTGTGTGAGACGCTCTACCTCCTGGTCCATTTTTACCTGCTATTTGACTAAAAATGCAAAGAATGAGGCCAGTTAAGACAGAAAGCTGATGTGTCTTGCTTGCTGTATGGTTGTTCTTCAGGCTCGTCCACCAGGCATGATGAGCATGCCCATAATTTAATTCTCTGTGTAACGAAGGTTCAGTAACGACCTGCCTCTGCTAGCGAGCTGGCACATCACGCGAGGTCTCTCTCTTCTACTTCTCGCTAGTCTAGGCTGAATTTTGGCTGATGGCCTGTGGATCCCGCGGTTGCTGTCTTGGGTTGGGCAGATCTTTAGGGTGGTTCCGTGTGCCCTCTCCCAAGCATGCTCCATCAGCTGCAGATCAGCGGTGGCAACAAAAGCTGTCCATAAAACATACTCTTCCCCAAAGGGTGAGCTGCGTTTTTTTCCAGGTTTGCTCGCTATCCTTTTACTGGTTTCCATGAAAACAAATTGCAGTTTTCATAAACATAAACCACCATCTGGCCCCGAAACGTTGATGGGTGTTTATATCTCCCGTTGACGGGATTTGCAAACTGTCAGGAAAATCCTAGCAAGGTGGGGTAATTTTGGCACGGCTCCACCAAGCTTCAGCTCCAAACCGGATCGCTTCGCTCCAAGGGCCAGGAGTTGTGGGTTCAGCTGCCTTGATTTGGTTGAGCGCTACCCAGGCGTCATCCCAAGAAGGCTTTTTCTCGGGAAGGCTTCTTCGGGGCGCCCGATTCCTTCACCTGAAAAGAAGCACAGCAGAAAGTCCCCCAAATAATCATCCTTTAAAGCTGTCCTGCTGCAAGCTTTTGTTCAGTAGTGCCTGGTGTGAGCTTGGCACCATCTGCCCGTCGCCCTGGTGTTCCCACCCCAGGAGCACGGCACGAGGACAAAACCAGCACGGGACTGGGACGTACAGGCTGCCTGTTAGCACAAACCCAGTTCCGTCGTCCTAAACCAAAGAAACACTTCCTCCCCGCCGCCCCCTACTTCACTTAACAAAGCCATTAGCACTCCTATTAAATATTTAGCTCGGCGCGCCGTGTTATCCTACCTGCGAGCAGGGAAGGGCAAAGCCCGGAGCAGATGGGACGGGGATGATTCAGAGCGTGGTGTTATGTCCCAGAGCGCCAGCCAGGGAGCTGCTTAAATCAAATCAGGCTTAGTAATGGGGAAAGTACATAATTAGATGCTTTAACGATCACGGCTGCCCTGTGTGAGGTTTTGCGTGATCTCTACAAGCCCTTTTTTTAGAGTGAGTCAAGTCTTGGATGAATCCTCTGGAAAGGTTTGTGTGATCAATCTGGGTTGGGGGAGCAGGAGGGGACGTCTCCAGGATGGGTGGGGATTAAAAAGATGGGTTTGTGGACGTGGCAGAGAAGAAATAAAAAGGGGAGGACCTTACCAAAGGTGAGAACTTAGGCAAAGGCATGCCGGCTGTCTGGGTGCTGGAGAATAGAGGCAGCAAGAGGTATGGTTGCCTTCAGTTTCTGTGTCTGTTCACCAGAGTTAATCAACAGGTGGGATTCTGATGATAGAACATAGCCAGCAAGGAAAAAAGCGGGTCCCCAAAGCTGCCTGGCAATCACAACGCACCGAAGGGTCTTTGTATTCTCCCCGTCTTTAGCAAATGGTGTCACGGCGTCGCCGTGGGTTTGGCGGATGCTGAGGAGGGAGCTGGCGTAGAGGTGGGGGCTTGGCTGCTTGAGGGCTTGCCCGCTTCCAGCGCTCGCCGTGAAGAAGGGCTGCGAGATTTTCGTTCGGTCAGGTTTTGTCGGGAGGTGGAATTTAAGCGGACGGGTTTGATACACGGGCTCTTGGCAGGCCCGTTGACAAAGGTCACGTTACAAATGCGTCTCCAAACCGATGTCATTTCTAAAACACTTTCTCCCTGCGTTTGTGCCAGTGAACAGGTTCAGCCTCTTGATGAGACATTTTCCAAGGTAAAGCCGGCAGAAATGTAATAAGGCCCGACATTATCCAGTGGGCTTAGAATGGTTTGGGAAAGCCTTTGAGTGCCTAAAGGGCTCCAAGCAAGAGGACTTCAATAGGTCTTTCATCTGCGCTGAGGCTTCAGTCCGTCGCTGGTGTTAAAAGAGGATGTTAAAAGGAAGCTGGCCAGACACGTTTTACGGAGCTTTTTCAGGTAGAAAATGCTTACTCATAGGGCATCCATCCAGGAGACGGGAGATCACGTTCGAAACTTCTGCCTGATAGAGAGCCGGGATTAATTAAATATGCACGGGGCCAGAGAGGGAATCAGGCAGAGCAAACAAGCAAAATCCTTCATCTTCTAGGGGAATGCTCGCAACCTGCGTAATATGTTTCTAAGGCTGGTGTGCATTTCCCCTCTCTCTCGAAAGAAATCAAACATTACATTAAAAGGTCTTGGAAGAGAAATCCCCGGATCTCACAATTCACACAATTCTTGTTTTCTGGCTAGTTCTCATTCCCAGCACAGGGTACTGACATATTCGGAGAAGGGTAATTCTGAGGATCTTCGGGTCTTTCTTGGATGCTGGTCTTGAACACTATGTTTAGACACGGTTTGGAGTCCACTTGCATTTCAAAACTGATCAGAAATGAGAATCGATGCATTCCTTTTTGCTTGTACTTTTTCCATGACTCCCCCATTCCTTAATGCATGCTCTCCCTGTCAGCAACTGCCCCTCCTGCTGCAAATCATAGAATGGTTTAGGTTGGAAGGGACCTTGAAGAACATGAGTTCCAACACCCCTGCCCTGGGCAGGGACACCTCCCCCCAGCCCAGGTTGCTCCAAGCCCCGTCCAACCTGGCCTTGGACCCCTCCAGGGATGGGGCAGCCACAGCTTCTCTGGGCAACCTGCGCCAGGGGCTCACCACCCTCAAAGTGAAAAATTTCTTCCTAATGTTTAATCTGAACCTGCCCTCTTCCAGTTTGAAGCCATTTCCCCTCGTCCTATCACTACATGCCCGAGTAAAAAGTCCTTCCCCAGCTCTGTGCCTCCTCTCCACCACCCCCAGCCTTTCCTGATCTCTCTGCCCCCCACCTCTCTGGGGACCAAGAGCTAGTGGATCTCATCTCCTGCGCGCTTGGCATCCCATAGGTAGCATCGTCAGCTCAAGGAAGAGACCCTTCCATCAGCCGTTGGGGTCCCCTCTATTTTAAGAGGGCGCAGCCTATTTCACAATAGTGGGTGAAGATAAAGAACTTCGATGGGGCCTGATTAGGTTCGCCAAAAAAGGCGAACACCTTCTCAAATTGTTGCAGATGAGGGACAGAAAGAGAAAATGTATCGGTACGAGTCCCTCCTTGAATACTTCCACTCTGGGCTGCCGTTTCCTTTGCAGCTCTTCCCCACATCTCTGAGACAAACCAGGAGCGCTCTTCTATTTAATAATAGGGGAAATTCAAGTGATTTCAATCAATCAGCCTTACTCGGGGGCTCTGGAGGACTGCATCTCCAGCTCTCCTTCCCTTCCCCGTTACGCTCAAAAAAATACATTTGTAGGTTGGCAATTAATAAAGAAATCCCATCACTCAGAAAAATAGGTAAATTGTGTTAAAGTCAGACTACGGGCTCAGCTGCTTAGCAATGAGGAGAGCTGTCTGAAGCTGTATTTTACCCTGCTCGGCTTTTTTTGGTTTTTTTTTTTTTTTTCCAAACAAAACATTGTCCATCTCTTTTGACTCCTCTTGGCTGGAAAGAGAGAAATAAACTTTTTTGGGAGGGAAGGTTAGAAAAGCTCTTCATCTCAGCTCTGAAAGGGAAGAGGCTGCAGTTACCCACGGGAGGATCTGATTGTACCTGAACGGATCGATACTTTTCTTCCCCCCCCCAAAGTCCATCAAACTCCCGTCTATTGAAATCTGTTCAGGTAGCCATCCTCATCCCTGGTGGCCACTTCTTGGTGGTAGCCCAAGCTATCAGGGGAAGAGTTGCTGATGTCTACCTGTGGCAGAGAGCTGGTGCGGGGGGGGGGGGGGGGTTGAAGAAGAGAGAAGATGAGAAAGCAAGAATCTCTTCCTCGCTCTGCTCAACATGCAAGGAAAAAAAAAAAAAATTCCTCTTCCTTTTAGTGAAAGCCATTAAAGAGAAAGAGGGAAGGAGGAAAGAAAGGAAGAGGAAAGTCATTACAAGCCTTTGAATCTGGAGGTCTTTTAAATCTCTTAAACTGAATGTAGGTTGTCAGCAAAGAAGAAAAGCAGACACTTTGCTGATAGTGCAGGTACCAGTAAAACCTGCTGTGCTTCTAATGAATACTGACAAAGCACTTTTCGGAGGGGAGGGAAAGAAAAACCCACCGGCTTTTGGAATTTGCCCTGCGGTGTGGCCTTCATCCGAACCAAGATGTGCGTTGCTTGGTAAGGAGGACAGGGCGGTTTCTCGTCAGCTTGCAGGACTGTCCCCAGGCTGTCAGGAGGGAGGAGCAGGAAAACTGCTGATGGGGAGCACTGGTGGGGAAACGACTGCAGGAGACGTCTCCCTTCTTCTTGCGTCTGATTTAATACCAACAAAGGGGGTTGGGAGGAGGAGGAGGCCCTGCTCACATATGGATGTAGGACTTTCCAGAGCAAGTCTTTCAAGATTTCGGTGTTCCCCAGGGCTTTCTGTAGAGCCTTTCTGAACTCAGCCTCAGCAGGGCCATGGGTTGCTGGTTTAGCTGTATGACAGAATCCCAGAATAGTCAGGGTTGGAAGGGACCTCTGGAGATCATCCAGTTCCACCCCCTGCCAGAGCAGGATCACCTACAGCAGTGGCACAGGATGGCATCCAGGCGGGTTTGGAATGGCTCCAGAGTGGGAGCCCCGACCTCTCTGGGCAGCTGTGCCAGTGCTCTGCCGCCCTCACAGGAAAGAAGTTCCTCCTCATGTTTAGATGGAAATTCCTATGTTCAAGTTTGTGCCCATTACCTCTTGTCCTATCGCTGGGCACCACTGAAAAAAGACTGTTCCCACCCCCCTGGCACTCCCCCTTTAAGGATTGGTAAACATTGATAAGATCCCCCCTCAGTCTTCTTTTCTCCAGACTGAAAAGCCCCAGGTCCCTCAGCCTTTCCTCATAAGAAAGATGCTCCAGTCCCCTCCATCATCTTTGTAGCCCTTCGCTGGACCCTCTCCAGCAGTTCCCTGTCCTTCTTGAACTGGGGAGCCCAGAACTGGACACAGTACTCCAGGTGCGGCCTCACCAAGGCAGAGTTGAGGGGGAGGACGACCTCCCTCAACCTGCTGGCCACACTGTTCTTGATGCCCCCCAGGATGCCATTGGTCTTCTTGGCCACCAGGGCACATTGCTGGCTCATGGGCGTAGTGTTGTCCCCCAGGACTCCCAGGTCTGTTTCCACAGAGCCGCTCTCCAGGAGGTCAGCCCCTAATCTGTCCCGGTGCATGGGACTGTTCCTCCCCAGATGCAGTACCCTACACATGCCCTTGTTGTACTTCATAAGGTTTTCTTGCAGCCAGCGCCAGGTGGAGATGCTGTCGTAGGATTACGCCCGTAGCTGTAGGCTCGTGATCTTGAGCCACGAGACCCACCGTTGTGGCATGCCTTTGGCACCTCTTCTTGTTTCCCAAGTTGTTGCTTCATCGTGACAAAGGGCTTTTAACCCAGGCATGAGCTCTTTTGCCATCAAATCAGTCCATGGAGTGAAGACGAGAGCGTGCATCCCCACCTGCTGCCTTACGTGCCAGCTGTGAGCAGATGTGTTTCCTTTATCGATGGTCCCGCTGAGCCCGCCCGGGAAAGCAAATATTCTTGCTCGTGTTGCAACTGTTGCTTCCAAAGTTACGTTCAGCGACTGCAGAGGCAACTTTTAACGATCATGGGAAGAAAGAGTAAAGATGGACAAGAAAGGATGACAACGGCGTGAATTAGCAGTCCGCACAGCCAAGAGATGTATGTAGTAACCTCTTTTATGTCTTATTCTCGCCCAGGGATACCTTTGTCTTCTGCAGCACGGGAGGATTTTTAATCTTCTTCACAAAGACAATCTTTGCAGGAGGGGGAAACAATCAGCTTTTATGAGGCTGTTCACTCCTTTATTTATTTGCAAAATCTCAGCAACAGTCAAACTTGAGCAAGGGATAAAAAAAAAAAAAAAAAAAAGAAAGAAAGAAACAATCCAGAAAAGGTGAACAGGAAGATGGGTATTTTTCTTCTTACTGTAGCCCACAGAATAAGAAATGGATGTCTTACACACTTACACATATATAAATAATAGCCCTCTATAACCTACCAGTATTGAGATGTAAATGAAGTAACAGTGGGAATTTTATCTCGTTCAGCATGAAAAATGAGTCTCCTGTTACAGGGAGTTTAAAGGCATGCCTTTGAAGCTGAAGGCACACAAACCCTTTGCTGAAGCGCGGAGCAGCGAGGGAGGAAGGCAGGTGATCTCTGGCGGAGACCCGGCTGCCCCCTTCCCCCGTGTAGGGTCTCCAGCACGTCACGGCAGAGCGGCCAAAAAAACTGGAAGGGGAAGAGGGAATGGTCCACGTGCTGCTGAAGAAGGAAGGATATGTATTATTCTGCTTGAAGCATGGGAAGAGGTCAACCTCGATCTCCTTCCCTCTGATTTGTCCCTGCGAAGCAGCTTATATGGCAGACCTTAACGCCCTGCCTGATGCTGGAGCGAGACAAAGGGGACCATGGGCTCTCCCGTGGCACCCGTGCTCTCCAAGCACCGAGACGTTTCTCCTCTTGATGCGGGGAGTATCAGACAGCGCTTTGTATCCATCCTTTTCTCCAGTTTTCCATCAAAAAGTTAGTATACAAAGGCTCTCGACGCTTACAAGAGTCTTCCCTCTCCATGAGTGTCTTCAGTCCTGGCATACCAATCACTCAAGCGAGCTCCAGACATCTTATTAACGATTCCAAGTGAGATCCTATTAAAATGGCACTGTCAAGTTGGTTAGGACCAGACTCTCTTCATCTGTCAAGGAGTCTCCTCTTGATTCTATCCGCTTTCGGTTGTTGTTTTTTTTTTTTTTAAAAAAAAAAAGACAAACACCACCTCAAATTTACAGCGTTTGCTGGTAAAACACAGATTTTAGTTGTTATTTAGTTTTACGGAAGCCACTGTTCATGCAAGGTTAAGCCCTCGTAGTTAAGAATTAGGAAATCAGGGTCACAAAGATGAAGATCGATTGTAGTTTGGCTCCCTCTGAGAGCGTTTGTCAGACAGAAGGAGATGGAGGGAAAAAAAAAACCCTACAACAAAATAAGATTCCCTTAATGCTGTCACATCCTTGTTTTTTTTTTTTACAAGAGGTTTTTGTTCACAGCAGTATGACTGGAAGGTCTTTTTTAGAAAAAAGTCACGTTACGCTATTGGAAAGGTGTTGGTCCTGAAGATCTCTGTGGTCTCTGCTCTTGAATATATACATATATATATATATAGGGTCTTTCACTCATTCAGACACAGAAAAGCAATTAGTTCTTGCAGCTCAGACTGTGATCAATTATCCTGCAGATAACATATGGGCTCGGAGGAAAGGAATAGTTCCTGAAACACGTATATTTTTTGCATCCGACTGTTTATCAACCAGTGAGCGAACCGGAAAAATCTGTGCGAACATCTGCTTGTTTCTGCCCGCTCCCCAAAAGTCGGGGCTGAACTTAGCCCTAAAACCCGGCCTTGCCTGTAAAACGCGGCTTTGGGAGCGGGTAGATAAATGCTCTGATCTCGCTGCATCGTAAACGTGGAGCGTGGAGATTCCTCGCTTTGCTCCTCGGCTGTGGAAAAGGGGATGTAACAGCATTTCTTTCTCCTTGCTGCCTCTCTCTGCTTCCCCTTACCCGACCTGCCGGCTTTTCTTTGGAGAAGTCTTTCACCGGCGCGTGCGGTTTGTTCACCATCTATGCTACTGAACCTCTTTTTTTTTTTTTTTTTTTTTTGTTTTAAGTGCTACCGTAGTAAACGGTCATTATAAAGCTATAAATAGCTCACAGCACTCAAATTAGGAAGCTGTACTTAATTGAACGGAGTACCAGAGAAAAAAGTTAGCTGCTGCTGCAGTCCTTGATGAGGAGAGCCTCGAACTTAGCAGAAGGCATTCTTGGGTCATTCAGGTGTCCGGATAGCAGGCAAATTAGATGTTTTTTTCCCCTGGGTCAAGGGCATGAGTGGAGAGGCTGGACCCTCGTCTCTTAGCAGTCAGCTAAATAGAGGGTGATGTTCAGAAAGCGAGAGACTGAGATTCGAACAGCTTCTGAGGTCCAGTAGCCGACCCTGACGTCAGACGTGCCATTTTGGCTGCGGATGAGCGATGTGCCCTCAGCTTCACCTGTCTTTTTCTTGCTGCCCTGCAGATTTACTGGCGTCACTCTCAATGAAGCAAGACTGCTGCCCATGGCTTACCTTTCATGCCGGCCATTTCACGCTTTGGTTGTCCTCCTTAGTGCTCTGCAGCATCGTGGGGGTCCAGAGGGAAACCAGCGGGTGCATGAAGCGTGGCCAGCAGGGCGAGGGAGGCGATTGTGGCCCTCTACTCCACTCTGGTGAGACCCCACCTGGAGTACTGCATCCAGCTCTGGGGCCCCCAGCATAAGAAGGACGTGGACCTGCTGGAGCGGGTCCAGAGGAGGTCACGAAGATGCTCTGAGGGCTGGAGCTCCTCTGCTATGAGGACAGGCTGAGAGAGTTGGGGTTGTTCAGCCTGGAGAAGAGAAGGCTTCAGGGAGACCTTAGAGCCCCTTCCAGTCCCTAAAGGGGCTCCAGGAGAGCTGGGGAGGGACTCTTGATCAGGGATTGTAGTGATAGGACAAGGGGGAATGGCTTCAAACTGGAAGAAAGGAGATTTAGATTAGATTTTAGGAAGAAAGTTGTCACTCTGAGGGTGGTGAGCCCCTGGCGCAGGTTGCCCCGAGAAGCTGTGGCTGCCCCATCCCTGGAGGTGTTCAAGGCCAGGTTGGACGGGGCTTGGAGCAACCTGGGCTGGTGGGAGGTGTCCCTGCCCATGGCAGGGGGGTTGGAACAAGATGATCTTCAAGGTCCCTTCCAACCCACACCATTCTATGAACTTGGAGGCGTAAGTGATGGCAGAGCAGCTCCTGCTTGCTCCCAGGCTATCCCCAGAGCTTTGCTGAAGTCACTGATGATGCTGGTGCCTACCAAAGGATGCAAGAACCTGTACGAGACTAGAGCCCACGGTGGATCAGTAGACTAAGGTGTTTTATCTGCTAACTTTTGCAACAGTATCACAGAGTACAAAAATTACATTGAAAAAGAGTACTTGACTGTGTCCTTTTCACATTGCTCAGCCAACGGCCTTCCTTTCCAATGCCTTTGTAGCAATTTGCATGCTATTACCCACAGTGCCTTCAGCTTTAATGCTATTACATCTTGGCAGTCTCTCTAACCTAATGATGACAAACACTGCAGTATTCCTTATCTGCTCTTTGCCAAAAAAACTCCAACAATTACTTTTTTGGGGGGGGGGGGGGGGGGAGGGGGGGGGAAGTGTTTTGTTTGCTTTTTTCTCTTCCCCCCCCCCTTTTTTCTTTTCTTACCTTTCAAAGGCTCTGGAGGAAGGAAATGGGAGAGTGATAACTTAGGACAGGACTGGCCATAATGCCGACTATAATGTGGGGATCAAACTGTTCTTGCTGCTCGCTGACAGCCCCAACATCCCACACCTCCCACAGCCCGTTCCCTGTCCCCTTTGCAGCTCTTCTCCTCCCACCTACTTCTCCTGCCCTTTTCCCTGATCCCTAGTATTTCCTTTCATCCGCCTCTTCACAGAATACCAGACTGGTCAGGGTGGGAAGGGACCTCTGGAGCTCCCCCAGTCCCACCCCCGGCCAGAGCAGGGGCACCTCCAGCAGTGGCACAGGACACGTCCAGGTGGGTTTGGAATGGCTCCAGAGTGGGAGACCCCACCCCCTCTCTGGGCAGCTGTGCCAGTGCTCTGCCGCCCGCACAGGAAAGAAGTTCCTCCTTGTGTTTAGATGGAACTTCCTATGTTCAAGTTTGTGCCCGTCACCTCTTGTCCCATCACTGGGAACCACTGAAAAAAGCCTGTTCCCATCCCTCTGGCACCCCCCCTTTAAGGATTGGTAAGCATTAATAAGATCCCCCCTCAATCTTCTTTTCTCCAGACTGAAAAGCCCCAAGTCCCTCAGCCTTTCCTCATCAGAGAGATGCTCCAGTCCCCTCATCATCTCTGTAGCCCTTTGCTGGACCCTCTCCTTCTTGTCGTAGCTGAGATGGCTTTGGGGCAGAGACTTGTGTTTGGGAGTAATGCTGCAACCTTCCAGGTGATGGTTTTGGTGTCGTCCTCGTCTAGGTCGGTGTTGCTCTTCAGGCTTCCTTGCTCGTCTTTCCATAGGAAATACATAGCTGGGTGATGCAATGAGATGTTTTCAGCTTTGAATGGAATTTCTGCTTGGGCTGGCGATGTCTAAGTTGGTGTTTGAACTGGAGACGGTGCCTGCCAGCTGCTTGTTCTCCGCCAAGACACCCGCCACAGACCTTCTGGGCTTTGTCCTATCGCGTTTGGTGGGTGCCTGCCCTCCACCAGCAAGACGGGATTCGGTCCCGGGGGGGAGGGCACTGCCGTGCTTGAAAGGACACCCTCCGGAAAGACAGAGAGACGCCCGCTTTGGCAGGGCGGCAGCGTGGCGTTTTCCTTTGTTCCTTGGCGCAAACCCAGCTTTTTCGTTCTCTTATTTGAAGCAAACAGAAACGGGGACGATCAGCTCTGTTCGTCCCTCGAGCGGAATTAACTCCCTGCGCCCGGCGGGCTGTTGATCCAGCCCAGGTGATGGGTGACCCCAGGTGATGGAGGTGTCCCAGGAGATGGGTTCAGGCTTCCCCGGGGGGATAACGGCGCTGCTGGGGCTGGCACGTGGCTTTCTCCATCCTTGCCGGTGGGACAGGGAGAAGCTTTGTCCCAGAGAGGTGGGGGACGGGGGAGGTAGCGCTGGGCAGCGTGCCGAGCTGTGTTTCTCCCAGACAGAAAATGGGTAAGAAGAAAGCTCGTAAAACATCTATAATAACTCTGGTTTTGGCTCCTGCAGAAAGCCCCGCTGCTTTCCCTTCTTTAGCTTGCTTCCTATCCAGACGTTCCCACCGGCTCCCAGGGGGACAGCAGCGAGCGTCGCCCGGGATGGGGTTTTGGGCGGCCGAGCGTCCGCACCCCCATCCTTTAATTTGGGCTCCGAGAGCCGGAGGCCAGAGATTTGTTTAGAAACCAGCCCAAAAATAGAGCCGCCGCAGCAGCAGCACATCGGGCGCTCGCTGAAGTGTGGGAGAGGTAACCAGGTTCTCTTGCAAAGCTGCCCCTCCCTCCTCCTCCTCCTCCCACTCCCTGGCTTATTAATTAACCTCTGTTAATTAAGCCACAGCTCTCATTGCTAGAAGGTATCGGCGTGTTCAGGAGCTTAGCAGGATTAAGTATTATTAGATGTTCTTGGATAATAGGAATGTCTCTCTGCCTCCAGCTCAGGTTTGGTGGCTGGCCCGTAAACCGGCGCTGGAAAAGTGGGGGAGAAAGTTTCTATTCACGGAGTTGTGCCCAAACCGGATAGTCTGGCCCCGTGGAAGGGGGGGAAAAAAAGTATTTAAAAAAAAAAAAAAAGCTTTTTTTCAGCAGCAGAGCTCTCCTTAACCTCACCTGGGGAGCCAGAGGCTCTGAGCAGCCTCTGGAAAATAGGATGTAAGAGAAGACAGTGACACCGGAGATGTTGTATACGACTCGCGGGTGCTTCATTTGGCTGAGATTAGGTGAAACTGGTATATTTTGTGAGACCCTTTTCCCACCTCGGCTCAGCGCTTAAGCCTTGCGATGCTGCCCGCCGCCCCGGGAAAGCATCCCGCCGGGAGCGGGAGGTGGACGTTTTCATCCCTCTCCCTCTTTGTGCGCCGATCCTATAGCGATCCTATAGAGAGGCGAAGGCAGCGGCGGAGCGTGCCAGCTTATAAAGTGAGCAAACATAATATTTACATCAATAAGGCTCCCCGTGTTTGACTAGAAGCTAAACAATTTAAGGGAAGATTGATTTGTTACGTTAAAGGGTAAACCGGGTCAGGGTTATGAAAAGAAGCTTTAAATACCACTCACAAAAGCAACATAGCAAATCCCCTCGCTGCTCTTTAAGCGCTGGAAATGTCACAAAAGAGATAATTCAAGCGGTGGAGGAGCTGCCGCGTGAAAGCGGCGCTGGGAAAAAGTCCGCTTTTTGAGGGCTTCGTCCAGTTT
Source organism: Vanellus vanellus (assembly GCF_965231255.1). NCBI lineage: Eukaryota > Metazoa > Chordata > Aves > Charadriiformes > Charadriidae > Vanellus > Vanellus vanellus. Next base: position 37,730,449 of record NC_138912.1, on the reverse strand, counting down.
GCAGCTGGATCGGGAGCTGGAATTGGCGTTGCGTCAAATATTCAGCCCATTTCCAGGTTGTCAGTCGATTTATTTATTTATTTTACTTAAAGAGCAGAAAGCTGACAAAATTCCCGCAAAATAAGAAGCGAGGTTTCAGAGAGGCAGCTTGTTAAGATAACAATGCGGCATCCTAAAGACGTTACTTATAAAAGTAACCAAAGCGAGCGTGAGAGAAATTCATATGGTCCCCTTCCCCCCCCCCCTCCACCTCCTCCCTCCGGTCAAACTTTTTTAATTGCCGGGAATTCAAAGCAGCTGCGTTTTTCTGCTGGAAATGTACTCCGTTGCGTTTTTATAGCAGTTTCTTTTACGGTAGGAGCCTCGGGAGCGGGATGGGGCTTTGCCTCCCCTGGGTCAGATGGGCTCTACACGAAGCGGGGGATTTCAGGCCCGGGGATCAAAAAAGGCTCTGGATGCCTATTAGACATCTAATAATCTTTCGTTGCAGGGGAAAAAAAAAAAAAAAAAAAAAAAAAGAGGGTTATTTAGCCCTGAGTCATGCAGCGAATGGCTTTTAGCATGCTTTGCCCTTTTTCCCATGAGCAGGCTGTGACTTTTTCCTCCCCAAATGAACCATGACAAGCCCCTATCCAAACAGTAATAATAGTAGTAATAACAGTAATTATCCCAGCAGCAATATTAATCATAAAAACCTCATTTTATTTTATTTTTTTTTTAATTTTTTTTTTTAATTCGCCGCTCTCAAGAGCGCTCAGCCACCCACGTCAGCTGCCTGCGCAGGGGTCCTGCCTGTCCCAGGACCTTCCCAGCTGGGAGCGCGCTGGTCCATATAGCTCATCCGGGCGCTTGATGCTCACAAACGGTGCGCTGAACCCTCCGGGGCAGAATTCGGCCCGATGGAGAACGATATGCTTGGTCTTGTTTGCTTTCAGAGCTGCCCGGTGGGTGCAGATCTGTTGCGTTGGGGACAACTCCCGCGCACCCAAACCCAGCAGCCTTCGCCAAGAGTGAATTAAATCCTTTTCCGATAGCGCTCAGGCTCCGGCTCCGTGCTAAAGTCACGGGTAGCCCCAGGTGCTCGTCTGCGGCGGCTGCCCTTTTCCTTCCCCAAGCTGCGCTGGGTGCACGGGAGACAAGGCGAGACACACGTGTTAACGGCTGATGAGGCTCATCCAACGTGAAAGGGCAACCGGGTTGGGTGAGCGGCATCCCGCCTTGAGGTTCTGCTGCTTGGGAGCCGTTTCCCTTTATTCCCTTTTCCCAGGGAGAGGGAAGCCGAGAGGCAGAGGTGGGGAATTGGCAAATTCCTGTTTTGAATGGTCTACTGGAAGGTGTCCCTGCCCGTGGCAGAGGGGTTGGAACTAGACGGTCTTTAAGGTCTCTTCCAACCCAAACCGTTCTATGATTCGATGACTGCTGCTTTTTCTCCCCTACCCTGTGCTGGTGCCTTCACGGTTTGGTTGCTGGAAGCTGAAAGCGAAGCAACATCTCTGAAAGCAACGTTTTTTAGAGGCCTGCTCTGTGCAAGCAGATTTTGGGGTAGCTGCGTTGTGGGCTGCGGCAAGAGGTGATGCTCCTCCACGGCCCCCAGCAGCTCATCCACCAAGGAAATGTGGTCGGGAAATTAGGAGTTTGGGGCAAAATAAAAAATGCTTGATGAGGTCTCGACAGATATGCACAGTCGGGGAGAAATCCTGGCTTGGCCAAAACCAGCAGGATATTTTTTGCTGTTGTCTTCCCAGTGGATTTGGACGTGTCCCGTGTCCCGATGCTGGGGTGAGAGGAGTGGGCAGAGGCGCCGGTGGCACTGGGATGGAGTCGGTCCCCGCTGCTCTTCTGGCCGCACAGCCCTCCCCGGTGTCCCTGCCCGGTGCTGGGAGAGGTGTGGGCTCCCGGATCTCCTCTGGAGAGGGACAGGCAGCCCCCGTCCCCATCTCTGCGCCGCACCGGCTGCTTAACGCTGCAGCAATTAATCACTTTGTAAATATCTTCTGTTTTATTACATAAGCAATAAGCACTTTGTCGGAAATTGCATAACTTATAATCCAATTAAACAATAATTACATTGTAATGGCTTTGTAACTACGGCATTAATTAACTTTTATTGCCCTGTAAATTAAGCACGGTATCGATACGGAGTGGAGAGCAGACAGCTGGCTCCGGCGGTGGCGGCGGGAGAGGGATGGGGAGCCCCAAAAGCTGTCGGGGCCACCGTCGAGGCCTGTGGTTGGCCTCGGCAAGAGAGAGCTTTGTCTGAGCTGTGAGCATGTCCACGTGCATCCTCTTCCTCCCGGGAGGTCTCCTTCCCCAGGAAAGGGTCCTGGTGGCCAAGGGTCCCTGGGGGACGGTTTTGTGGCAATGACACGGAGCCAGCGGCAGCACCGGAGGAGTGGGAAGCCGGCTGTGTGTCAGGAGAGCTTCTGCACACCTCCGCCTTGATGCTCATCCCTCCCGAGCACCAGCTTCACCCACGGGTTGCAGGTGCTAAAGAGGTGGGAGCTCTGGCCAAGGTCCTCCAAGGTACTTCCATACCTATCATCGCTTCTGGTGGGAGGATCCACGGCTCGCTGTTGGGAAATCACCTTCCCGGAGGGGGTTTCTTACCTGATCGATGGCACTTCGAAGTGCCTGGTGTTGACGGCAAGGCAACGCGGCTCTTGCCAGCTGCCTTGCCACCAGTAAGTGGTGCTGGGATGGTGCTCCCTCCCCAGTTAGTAGGGAGAGAGGAGCCCTGGGAGGGGTTGGACCTGCTGGATGCTCACCCTCCGCCTGCAAAGCTCTCCCGTTGGCAAGCCTGGAAGAGAGGTGTCCTCATCCCCACCACCCGGACAGCTTTTAAGCTGTTGCCCGGCTCAGAACCACCGGAGCGAGTGAGCTGCAGCAGGATCTCCTTCCCCGTGGCTCTCTGGGCAGGGAAACTATTTTAGGGATGTGGAGGGCGGGGGAAAATGTTTTGCTGGAGGCTTGGGAGGCTGCCGCTTCGTGCGCAGTTTCCCCCGCTCCCTCTCTCGGGAGGGACGTGCTCACGCATAAACATTTCCAACCGCTTCGGGCTCCCCGGGGCGCAGCCGGCGCCGCACGAATGCCACCGGTCGAGGAATGGGGACCAGAGCTGGCAACAACCGTGGGTGCCTCTCTCCTTCTCACCCCTTTCCATCCCAATCCTTAACCACTCCTCCTTCAGCTCCGCTTTAGGTCGAGACCGCGACTCCCGGGGCGAGCTGCTGCTTGCCTGGCACCAAAGGGCTGCGAGGGGGCAGGATTTTGCCGCAGCTGCTTTGGGAGCAGGTTGCCGGGAGGGAAGGGCAACCAGAAACCCATCTGGGCCAGCTCCTGCAGGCTCTCGGGCGGAGCAGGGAGGCAGATCCCCGTGGCTGGGGATTCGGTGGCCGCATGCGAGGAAGGACTTTGGCTCGTGCTGGGACTCATTGCTTTGCCGGCCAGAGATGCTTTATGTGGGATGAGTGGCTTTTCCTAAGACAGTTTAAGCTGGGAGGCGATGACTTGAGTCCTGGTGGGGTTGGTGGCAACGATGCCAAGTCGGGATGCCAAACTCTGACCAGGGAGCTGCTTCGTTTCTGGGGTGGGATTCCATCCTGTGCCGATGCTTCTTGACACCTTGGGGAGGCAGCGAGCCCGTGGGCAGCAGGGGAAACATTTGCAGACTAAACCTCCGGGTCTCGCTGGGTTTGCCTCTCCTGCTCCTGAATACACGAGTCAGCGAGCGGGTCTGATGAAAGACTGGCGTTTATTGCCGAGGCTTTAGAGAGCTCTTCTTTCCGCCAGGCGTGCTCGGGAACTAGAAAATCAGCCCGGCCGCTCAGGTTCTCGCATAACCGGTAGAGTGATGCAGATAGGGAAATGAAACAAAAATAATTATCCTTTTGATCCGGCGTAATCTCTAAATCTCCTCCCCACCTTCTGAACCCTGTTGAACTACTTCTCCGCTCCCTCTCGGCTTTCTACCTCTCCGGCATCCTCCTGCTTCGCCCACGTGGCTGCTCTCAACTCTGCAATCACCCAGGACGTACTCAAAGGAGCCATTATTTGGCCGTGCCTTGTCCTAGTTGTTTGGGTTTGTTGTTTTTGTTGTTGGTTTGTTTTTTTTTTTTTGTGCTGCTTTTTTCCCTTTGTAGGGGCATATTCATTTCCCAAAAATCGCAGCTCACTTGCGCAAAAGACCCATCTTGTTTTTGGAAAACGTCTCGCTGGGGCTTGGCCTCCCTTCTTGGCGGAGCCGGGGAGCCACAGCGGCTGCCGGTGGGCTTGTGCGATCGGGATCGCAGTGTCTGAAACGATTATGGACACCCGCCACCTTGTGGGAACTGGGAGATGTGGCAGGACCCCCCCTCCCCGAGCCCCTCACCCTGTCCTCAGGCTGGGTTTAGGGGCATCTCCATGCTGGGTTTTGGGAAATCGCCTCCATGGAAGCAAAGCGCGAGCAGGAGGATGGAGATGAGCAGTGCTTCGCCTCACCTTGATTTAGTCTGCATCGCTCCGACCGCCTTCTAAAGCAGGTTTTGGTACCCAAAAAGGGGCGGAATAGCTTTAGCTGCCAAAAGAATAGTTAAAGAACACCCTCCCTTTAAAAAAAAAAAAAACAAAACAACAAACCCAACCAAAAACTAGGGAAGGGGAGAGAGAAATAAGTGAAGAGAGACGGTTGGAGGTGAGCTGCGGGGATGGGTGATGGGAGTGCCATCCATCATGTTTGCTTTCGCCCTATGGGAATTCCGCCCCCCCCCCCGTGTCTCTCTCCAGCCTGTGTTCAGGCACTGTGACTGCCTCGGTGTGCGTTTTCCCCATGCTCCGTCTCGTCTTCCCGGGTCGATAGTCCATCTTCTCTTGCTTCGCCGTGGACCCGTCGCTGCTCCGTAGGGCTGTCGTTAGGAAGGTGAAGAGCATCTGCGAGAGGAAAAAAAAAAAAAAGACCAGTGTTTGTGGCAGCCTGCTTTTTCCTCTTAAAGAGCTGCTCATCCTGCAAGAGAGGTGGATGTGGTGATGCGTGGAAGTCCTTCTCCAGTGTTGCTCAAGGGGTTTCCCTACTTTTGCCTTTATTTAGTTTCCATTTTCTTTTTAATCGAGGAAGGAAGTTTTCCTCTCACCTGGACGACTTGTCCTTCCATCCCCGGCCAGCCCTTGCTCCCACGGCATCCCGTCTTTCTGCAGCGACGGGTTAAGATGTCGCTGCAGAGATCTCTGACTTCAGGAGCCAACACGCTCCTCGGGCAGCGCCAAGCCGGTGTGCGAGGGGAGGAAAAAAAAAAAAGGGGGGGGGGGGGGAGGAAGAGATGCAGAAAAAAAAAAAATTAGAATGAATTAAGTGGTGCTACAAATAGCTCTGAGCTGTTAAACGAAATACTTTTCATGGCTGGTTGTGAAACATCCGCAGGGTTTATTTAATGCCTGCGTTTTTCCATCCGTCCAGCTCTGTTAGCAAACATAACCCATATACCGTCGTTTTGGGGTTCCCCCCACCCCACCCCAAAGGCAGCTCCCTGTGCTCCGGCGGGCGCTGGGGAGAGGAGAAGCTGCTTATCGTCTGTCGGGACTGTGCCTGCATCCCTGCCCGGCTCCCAGGGCTGGCAGGAGGGTGGCAGCCCCCCAAAGCGACACCCCACTGCTGCCAGGAGCACGTAGGCAGCCTGAGAGCGCCCGGCACTTGCCCGGCTCCTAATCGGAGCTGACAGGGCTGAGGGAAGGGAGAAGAGGGCGAGGGAGGCGACGGGGAGAGCGAGGCGATGGTTCTTCCTGGCACGAGTCCTTGGGTACCACGAGCATCCCTGGATGGGCATCCCCTCGCGTAAGGGGCACCCGGGGTCGGCGCCAGCCCCGGGGCTGCCACTCGCAGCCCCCTTTTCCTGAGGAAGAAAGCAAACCTTCAAGGAAATTTCCTTTCCTTAAAGGAAAATCGCTGCAGGAGGGGGAAAAACCCCTGTGGGGGCCAGGCAGGGCACAGCCGCGGGTGCTGGGTGCACCCGGGGTTTGGGGGTGCTGCGGGCAGGGTCCCACGTGAGCGCCATCCTTCCAGAAGGACCCACAGAGAGCGGTCATCGCTGGTTATTGAAGCTTTCAAGCTGGCAAGTCAGAACCTGAACCTCGTCCCGTTGAAAACTCGAGTCCCATAAAGCCGCCGGTTAAACGGGAATTCATCGAGCGTTAAATCCACCAAAGCTTTTTTTTTATTATTTATTTTTTTTAATTATTATTATTTTTTGTTTTGACTCGGCGCAAGCGCAGGGTTTGGTCACTGACACCTCCCGGCTTTCCCCGGGGGCTGAGCAAAGCGCTCGCAGCAAACCTGAGCATCCCCATATCCCCCCCCCCCCCCCTTCCAGTGCCGTGTAAAAACATTTTTGGGGATGCCCTCAGTCGCAGGAGGAGACTCGAAGCATTTCGCTGGGTGGCGGCACGTGCGCTCGCGCTTTTAAAAGGGAGGGGAGGGAGGAGGAAGGGAAGGGTAATTAATCACCAAAGATCCTTCTTCGCTCGTTTATTTTAACAACTGGAGTTTAGCTTAAATTATTTATGCCGAAGCTTCGTAAGGCACTAGGAAATGCACTGCAACATATGTCATCAAAAGAATGAAGGCTGGGTAATGCGAAACCGCACTCCGGCCCTATTAAACTTGCGTTTAAGTGGGAAGAGGATGACTTTTTTTTTTTTTTTTTTTTTTCCCTTTTCTTTCTTTCTCCAGCAAATTAATAATGTGTGCTGATTAGCACAAAACAGATTAGCAAGGTTCCTCTCCATGCGCTTTGTTTCGTCAATAGAAAGTTAATTAACAGCCTTCTGCCTTCTGATACCCAGTTATAAGACAACACTCCAGCGTCACACGCACAGACCTTAATCTCAGATTATGAGTTTGTTCTTTTTCTTTAATTTTAGCTACTGTTAGATACACGCTGGCCGGGACGTGTGTTTTCATAGCAGATAGGCCCAGTTCGGTAATACTCTTAACTTTCCTTATTTCAAGGCAGTACTGTACAGGGTAGAGCATTGGGTATCTCTTCCAGCGTGCAATTATGGCTTGGCTTACCAAAAAAAAAAAGTTATTAAAATGGTACGCAGAATATCTGGGACACGCTACAGATAAGCAGGTGTGATAGGACGAAAAATACAGTATGGCATGTGAGACGGAGGTGCTCTAAAGCATTTTTAAGAAGGGGGTTCCTAAAATCACCTCGTTACAGTCCCATGGACCCAACCGGACCCGGTGATGGAGGCTCCAGCCCTGAGGGGCACCGTAAGGTGCAGCGCCTTATGGCTGGCAGAGCTCGGGGCGAGGAGATGTCCCGTCCTGTAGTGTGGTTCTGCTCGCTCAAAATTAAAAATTAAATTAGGGCCAAACTCCTCTGAATATGTTCCAAACCCCAGAATATGTTCCGCCCCCTCCCCAAAAAACCACAGTGGTGGTTAGAGGATCCCACATGCGCATGAAAAACGTACATGTGAAAAAAAGATATTATACCATGGCCCTTCGCTGATACCTTTAGCTAAGGCCACTCTTTCTTAAATCCCCCGGTGGGTTATTTTCCCACATCTGCCTCTGTTTTCCCATAATTAGCGCGCTCGCTACATTAAAGCCCTGGCAGAGCTGCGTGCCCCATCCGCCTAGGAACGGGTCATCTCCCCCTTTTCCCGAGGCGAGGATCTGGACCGTCGGGTTTTAGGCGCGCGGGCATTAGCCAACCTGCCCGAGATGCCCACACGCCGAGGCCAGGCGCCACCCAAATTCCTCTTCGAGTTACGTCTTGACAGGAGAGCAGCCCAAACCCTGCTCCCAACTCACCCTCCCCTTCCAACCCGGAGTACGCTTTGGCATCCCAACCGCCATCCGTGGAAAAAAAAAAAACAAAAAAAACAAAACACGAACCACCAAAAACCCACAAAGAAAAGAGCCTTTCGCCCATAGACGCTGCCCAAATTAAGGAGGACGAGACGAGAGCTCCCGGCCTTTGATCTTGTGAGCGGCGATAATAACTCATCTGGCTGACAGCAGCCTCCCCCACCCCTCATCTGCCCCCACCCTGCTTAATTAAAGGGAACAAAGAAAAAGTTGCTAATTAAAAAGAACGAGGGAAGGGGGGCGGGGGGAGCACGTGGGAGGGGGGGATGCGGCGGCGGAGCAGCGCAGGGCGGCGACGGGGCCACCAGAAGCAGCGTGTGGGGTTGGGAAGGAGCCGAAAGCACATCTTTGTTGCCCGGGGACGGGCGGTGGGGTCAGGCTGGGGGGGGAGGGGGGAGTGCTGCTGAAGCCCTCTCCTCAACCCTCCTACGAGCCTGAACCTCAGGGATGAGAGCTGGCGCAACCGCTGCCAGTGCCACCCTTCCCCGTCTTGGGACTTCTTTGATTATAATGGCAAAGCCGCCTTCTCCCCACCCTCCAGCTGCTATTTTTTAGGATGCTGGGGAGGGCGGCCCGTCGTTTTGGCTGGACCCCCGCTGGCCCCAGTGCCTGCCTGCCCACTTTACGTGGCTTACGGCCGTCCCGGCGTGCTGTAAAGGAGGGGTGAAAGAGGGACTGAAGTTACGGAGTAAGTTTGCGGGCAAATGACTGGTGGTGGTGATGCGTGAAATGTTTACATCTGAAAAGTCTTCTGGTAATGTAGAGAGAGGAATAAAACATAATCTGTGGGTCCCCTGCTAGTCGTGGTGACCTCTCCTAGCTTTATCAGCCGCCTATCTGCTTGTTCCTAGTGAATTTGCAGAGGTTTTTCCACATCAAGGACAAACGACGTGAGCTAACAAGGGTTCCCAGCCATGCTGACGTGCAGGACAGCCAAACATAGGGTGGTTCAGCCCCACAGCACTCGGTTCCTGCAAAGCTTCGGGTTGTGGGTGCTGTGCATGGAGAGGTTGTTCAGCCTGGAGACGAGAAGGGTCCAAGGAGACCTCATTGCGGCTTTCCAGTACTTAAAGGGGGCCTACAAAAAAGCTGGAGAGGGCCTTTTTAAAAGGGCATGTAGTGATAGGATGAGGGGGAATGGCTTCAAACTGGAAGAAGGGAGATTTAGATTAGATCTTAGGAAGAAATTTGTCACTCTGAGGGTGGTGAGCCCCTGGCGCAGGTGGCCCAGAGAAGCTGTGGCTGCCCCATCCCTGGAGGTGTTCAAGGCCAGGTTGGACGGGGCTTGGAGCAACCTGGGCTGGTGGGAGGTGTCCCTGCCCATGGCAGGGGGTTGGAACTTGATGATCTTCAAGGTCCCTTCCAACCCAAACCTCTATGATTCTATGCTATTCAGAGGGCTACAGGGCACAGACCTGCCCAGCTGCTCCCCTTGCTCCATGACCTCTGCTGACGGCTTGCAATGGAGCTCATCCTTGCTCCTAAACGATCCATAAGGACTTTTAAAGGTTCAATAGAAATAGATTTTATTCGGGGCTTTGCTGTGCAGCTTTCAGTTAATAGCTGTCCCGCCACTTCACAGCACAGCACTTTCCAACCCCCTAACACGCGGCCGGGAGGTAGGAGACCGCCCTTCACGTGCTCTCCCTCTACGGCTGGTTCCCACTGAGCAGATCCCCTTCCCCGGCACTGCCTGGGGCTGTATCTCCCCTAACTTTGGATTTGGGGGCAAGACGTGCTTTCTCTGCATTCTCCCTCCCCTGGTGTGGAGGGAGACTGGGTGCCCCATGTCTTCTTCAGGAGGGGTGTGCTGGTTTGGGACTGAAGAAGGTTAAAAGCATACCTCGTCCAGGAATATGTCTCCAGCTGAGGGCAAGCGGCGATGCTCGTGGAAGGGGTGGAACAAAAAGGATGGGTTTAGAGTTGCCTGTGCATAACCTGCCAGTGTCTTGCGGTCCCCGGCAGAGGTCCACGTACGTCCTCCCATCCCACCCCTGCCCTGCGTGGTCCCCGTGAAGAGCACGTTCCCCTTCCAGCCAACGCTGGAGCACCCTTTCAAAAGCACGAATCAAAGCTGTTTCCATCTTAACCTCCAAGCTGTCCCTGTGCCCGGTTTTGTGCATAATTCACGTGTTCAGGCAGACGTACCCTGCCCCTCCGTAGATAACGCCCTGCTCCCACTGAAGTTGTTCCTATCTCTGTTGCCATGTGTCTGTATCCTACTACCTCCCAGGCCAGCGGCGTTTTTGGAGGAAGACCCTTGAGTAATTCCTCATCCTTTCTGGGAAACGGTCTCAACTCGTTGAGGGGGGGGGGGGATTTTTTTTTTTATTTTTATTATTATTATTTTCTCCTTGATGTCTTCCCCGTGAGTCCTTCATCTGCCGGCAGCCTGATGTTGTGCTGACAGACAATCTGACCTGACATCAGTGAGGTCAAAAAAATTAAAAAAAACCCCAAAGCCTAACAATCAAAACAAGCAGCCGGGGCTGGCAGAAGGAGAAGAGGAGAGAAAGTCGGAGGGGTGGCCTCGGGAAGCTGAGCGTCTGCCAGCAAACAGAGGGGGAGCAGAGGGGCTTGGGGGGGGGGGGGGGCGGAGAAAAAGCAGCGCAGGATGGAGACGGGGCAACAATCTTGCGAAAGCCGAGGAAAAAAGGATGACGCAAAGAGCTGTAGGGGGAGCGGGAAGACTTTGTGAAAGGAGGTTGTATAGAGGTGGGGGCTGACCTCTTCTCCCTGGTGACAAGTGATAGGACGAGAGGAAATGGGTTCGAGTTATGCCAGGCGAGGTTTAGATTGGATATTAGGAAAATTTTTTTCACTGAAAGGGTTATTTAACATTGGAACAGGCTGCCCAGGGAGGTGGTGGTGGATTCGCCATCCAGGGAGATGGTGGATTCGCCATCCCTGGCGGTGTTTAAAAAAAGGGTAGATGTGGTACAGGGACATGGTAGAAGTGGTTTTGTCGGGTTAGGTTAATAGTTGGACTTGATGATCTTAAAGGTCCCTTCCAACCTCAGCAATTCTATGGTTCTATGACTCAGGGCAGGTTTTATCCGTGTAGCTCCATCTACGACTTGCCAGCAGCGCAGCGGTCCCGCTGTGGCTGAGCGCTACCCAAATTACTCCGGGCTCTGGGGAAGACACCACTCGCGCCTCTTGTTTTGAAAAATGGGTCCTGTTCTACCTGTCTTGCCATTACAAATAGAGGCGCGACGGGAGTCAAGGGGAACGTCAACTTCCATCCGGGAGCGATGGGCGAAGCAGGGAGGAGAACGGCAGCAAGGATGGGGGGGACAGCCCATCTCCCTGCCTCCTTCGCTGTAATTAACCCCAGCGCTAATGAAGCGCAACCAGACAGCTACCTTCACATGACGGAAAGCTCACAAGGAGCAGCTCTGGCTAATGAGGACATTAGAGGCCGATCTCTCCCTTGTCATCCTCCTATTGTTTTAATATTAGGCTAATTTCACTTTAATACAGATTAATTGGCACCTTTCTGCATCCAAATTCCTCCGACAGTCAAAAATATGATTATTTAAAAAAAAAAAAAAATATTTCCCACCCAAACAAAATAGTTGCCTTGGATTTGGAGGAGAGGTGAAGGAGAGGAGAATCTCTCTTGAAAAGCAGAAACAAGACCCGGATGGAGTCTGAGCAGGAGGAGAAAACGTTTCGTTACGCGGTGAGCAAATTCGTCTCGTCCATCCCCTTGCTGGGCTGGTGCCATTCCCTCTTCGCTCGTTGCGATGGCAAGGCAGAATGAAAGGAGGCTAAATATGGCAAATAACGCGAGGAAAAAGCAGGAGCAAGCGTCGTCGAGCGTCTAGCCGCCCAGGCTGAAGGAGCCAAAAAAAATCTACTATTTGTGTAAACGTCTTTGCTCATTTTCCTCCTGGGGTGAATTTGGCAATTCCTCCGTTTCCATGTGGTGAGCAGTCATGAGACAAGCCCGCCCGTGCTGTCCCGCCGTTGTGTTGCAAGGCTGGAAAAGGAATAATTGCGTGGATCCAGATGTTGGCTACCTCCAACTAGGACAAATAGGACAAAAGTTGGGAGGCTTGTGACAGCGTTGAAAGTGGCACTGGCTCAGCAGGAGCCGTGAGGGAAACCTCCAGCTCCTTTTAGAAGCTTGTCAGGGCATGGCTGGGTGGAAAAGCCGATGATGGGAAACCACCACGGTCTTCTGAAAGCCGTCTAGCCATGGGAGAGCCGAGGCTTGCACAACGGCGGCCCGTCATGGCTGTGAGACAGGCAGGGTGATTCAGAAAGGGAGGCGAGATGATAACGTGTTGCAAATATGCTTCGGGCATCGTGGACCTTGCTGCTGGTGGTACCAGCTGGGACCATGCAGAACGTGGGGGAGATAGACCAGGCAAAGCTTGGTTGGTGCGTCTAAGTTTTGATAGGCGTGTAGGTGGGGGGAAGGAAAAGGTAGCAAGCTTGCTGTCAGTTTGGCGTGGGGTGAACTGAGGGGTAAAAAGATGGGGAGTGGTATGGGACACACGCAGGTGGAATTGGTTGTTTCCCCAAACGGCCTTGTCAATCCATCCTTGGATTGAAATCGCTGGGATTTCCCTCACCGGGAGCACACGTTGCTGTGGGTGGGCAGACCTGTCTCCATCCAGCCTGGTACTGTGTCTCAGAAGATACGTCTCCATTAGCTGCAGCTAGATGCTGCCTTCAACCCCTGTGCGCCTCAAATGTCCACGCTGCCCGTGTGCTGCCTCCTTGACTGGCTGGGGTGACCCAGGTGGCCGAAGAAAGCCCAGCCGTGAGGAGCAGGGAGGGGTTTGGCCATGAACCTCATTGCCATAGGCAATATGGACATGGCCAACATCTGCCAATGGGCCAGACTCAATTTCAGCTGGTGAAGACCATAATGGCTCAGCCGGGACTTCTGGAGCAATGATTTTCTGCTGCAAGAAATATTTTCCGCCCCCAAGCATGCAATTTTGAGGTAGTGTTTCCCTTTAATAAGGGAAAAAAAAATCCACAACCAACAGGTACCTGCAACCTTGGAAGTTCTTCATATTTCTCATTACTGGTACCCTAATCATCTCCCCAGAAAAAAAAAAAAAACAACAACCAACCAACCAACCAAAAGCAAGATCCTTTTACACCTGGCTAATTCTGCTGCTGTTATTCAGTGCTGCTTTCACACCACTTCCCGAGCCTGCCAAGACACCCTTGAACCTGTTTAGAAAAGGTTAGGATGCTAATTAAGTAAAGCTATTCCCCGCCTCCCCCCCTCCCCCCTCCCTAACCCGAGGGAGAAATGTAAAAAGGTGCATAAGCTGAGGTTGGATCTATTATTACTCTTTTTTTTTTTCCTTCTTCTCTGTGTTCTGAAACGTATGTCCCACTTTTTCCCAGGGGAACGTGCTGCTCCTGCAGGTCCTGTGTGCCGGTGTGAATATGGGACGAGAGGTTAATTTGTAGCCCTGCGATGCACAAGCTTTCCCTTTGCACAAATATTGATCTAAGGCTGTTCGAATATCCACCCTGACCGTAATAGCGGCAGCGTGATATCGCTGCTGGAGATACGCAAGGACATCGGAGGGGAAGGCAACGGAGAAAGAAAGGAGAGACGGGTGGGAGCTGCAGGTTGGGGCATCCGTGTTCTCTCCTTCTCCCCTCCCTTCTCAACTTCAATATCATTTTATTGACAGTTCTCTGGCTGGGCTGAGCGATCTTTCAAAGAAGAGGGAAGCAGCGGCTTTGTTCCACCCTGGGCGTTCATTAGACCATACCGTTTCACCGCTTGAGTTGTCTGAGCTGCCTAGGTGGTGTTCAGGAGAAGGTTAAATATAGCTGTTGAGTCCTCGGAAAATAGATCTCCTTTCGCCAGTTCAAGCCATGACAGAGGAGACCCTCTGCTCTCCTGCCCCGTCCCCAATCAGACGAGCGATGGGCAGGCACCGGGGGTAGTAGCTCCTTCGCTTGAAAGAGCATGAGTGGGGCCGGTGCCATCCTTCAGCAGGGCAAAACCAGACAGCCTGAGAAGACACGGAGGTTTTCACCCACGCTGATGGGTTCTGAACACGCTCCGCTTTCGGCAAAACTCCCGTTCCCTCTGCCTGGTGGGCTACAGCTTGCTCCACGCCAAAGCTCTCTGGAATTCTTTCTCTGTGAATAATAATGAAAAGCCTTTCCAAATTAGCTGATTAGTCAGCTCCCCTAATTAGCTAATTACTCCGCTCTGCTTTCACTTGTGCTTTCCCGTCGTATCCCCAACCTCAGGTTGAAGGAATGAGCGCGCACGTGGCTGCGCCAAGATCTTATCCTGCTTCGGAGGCTTTAAACTTGCATGATTCAGCCGTGTAAGGCTGACACGCGGCCGACCTTACACAACTTCTCTCTTTCATCTCCTTCGCGTTGAGTGACGTACCTGCCTCCTGTGCCAGGGACCAGCGGGTCTCCAGCGCGCCGGCTTATGCAACCGTCCCCGCTGCCAGCATCTGTACCCGTTCAACTCCAACCCATCTTCACGCTTCGTGTGACGCCTCGCCGTCGCCTACAAATCCTGCGGGTTTTCCCCAAAGCTGGAGAAGAGGGGACGTGCTGTCTCTCAAGCCGTGCGCTGGAACTAGTGGGGTGGGAAGGCAGCTGGCTATGGGTACCAGGGCGTGATACCAGTCACGCCGGGTCCCCCAAACACAAGATCCTCTCTCTCTGGTGCAGGCAATAGCGGGCGCCTGGGGACCTGTGTAAGCACAGGGTGAACAGTAGTGGTAATGCTCCAGAATACTTTCCCAGCCTCCCGGGGTTTGCAGAACAGGGACCTCCTTACCCGTAAGCGGTGTGTTTGTACAGCGTAGCCTTCGCAGACAAGCTCTCAGCAGAAAAACTCAGGGTTTTTTTATGAACTCTTATGAGCTTTTAGCAGCCACGGATCCTCTGTTGAAGAGTCCAGGCCAGAGAGACACACCGGGTATAAAAATAGTTCATTTTGTTTGTTCTGAACCCGTGAGTTTCCCCTGATGCCCCTCTTGCTCCAGGAGAGGTGGAAACGGCTTTTCTTGTGTTTCTCAGATCTCTGTCGTATCTCTTTCCAAGGCTGAGGAGCCCTTACTTCGCTAACGTTCCTCGTTCCTTTGATCATCTGGTTGCCAGCCTCTGAAGTTGTTATTCTCTGAATCCGTGACAGTTACCCTATAACCTTCAGACAGGGAGAGGAGGAGCACAACTTCATGGAGAGCTCAAGGCCGGGCCAGGCTTTCTGCTTCGTTCTTTGCTCTTTCCCCTCTGCAAATCTTTTCCTTGATTCTCCATGGAAATTCATGAGCGTGGTAGAAACCTGAGAGGGTCAAGGAAAAGAGGCTTTCTTGGTTGGGGGGCCCAAGGAGGGAGTTTGCAGGGGGAAAGTGTACGGATTGGGGAAGAGGGAGAGAAGCATCGATGGGAGGGAAAGCCAAAAACAAGGGAAATGCCAGAAAAAACTGATCATGAATCTTCAGGTCGGCTTGTTATATGTGGCTTTGGCTGTCTTACACGTTGTACAGCTACTGCCCCATCTGCAAGGAAGGTGCGGGAGATGAGCGGTCGGTGTGGGTCACACCACGCTAGAGACCTTTCCCTTACCAAGAGCTATGCAGAGAAAGCGTGAGCCGTGCATTTACTGTCTCGCTACGCAGAAGTTTTTAACGTGAGAAAACAAAACTTCAGAGACAAGGTGCTGTTTTTATTCTAGTAGCATATTGGACCCTCTTCAGAGGTATTTCGGGGTGCCTAAGAGTGTTACCAGCCGTAGGGGACATACAGAAGTTGGTTAAGCAGGGACCTTCCTCACCCCATACCTAATGTTGGCTTTGAGAGCCACTAAGTTGACTTTACTCTTCCGCCACGAAGGGCTCAGCGGGTGGCCGAGAGACGTTCCCATCTGTAGTCAGAGGCAGGAATCCCCCCCTTCCTCCTGCCTTTCCCATTTATGGATCGAATTGAAGTCTGTGGTACGGACCCTTAAGCTGGTTAGACACTTGAGACTTGGAAGTCCTTAAGCACATTAGCAGCTGGAGGTCCATTATTATTCATTGAATCTCTCCGGGGCCGATTGGAATCCTCCTTTTAATTGTCTGCATTCCCCTCTCTCCTTTTATCACGGAAGAAAGAAAGAAAGAGGGCGAGAGACGCGGCAATCGGGTTATCTCATTACCCATCCCGGCCCTGGAACGGGACGAAGGCTTGAATCTTCTCTTCCCCTCCAGCGCAAGTAGGGAGCGTCGCCCGTTTTACATATTAATGGCAAAATGACAGCCCTCCCCCATATCTCCTTTAGCACGCTGCAGTTAATAATTCACATTTCATTAGCGCGTCTGTGCGGCCTTACGATGTTTCCCTTCTGTCGATGAAGAGATATCGGGAAGGCTTAGAGGAGCGGGAATTGGGGCAGGACAAGCTGAAACAGCTGCTAAGGTCAGTCGGGGTGGACTTGAAGTGGATGAGCTTTCAGAATAGGGGACTTTTCAGCACTCTTCTGCATAATTACCGCGCTGGCCAGCATAGAGCAAAGGTACTAAGGCCATAGCTCCTCAACAGCTTGTAAAGAAGCAGAGAAGATCCCCCAGATCGACCAGCAGCAGAAGAAAAGCATCCCATTGTCCAAGCAGGACTGTTGTGGGCCATCAGACCATGGGCAGTCCTCTGCCTGGCCGGAGCGACATCCTGCAGAGGGGGAGGGAGCTGGGTAGACGGGAGACACCAAAGCCCATCTGAGCAGCCATCACGGGCAACTTCAGCCACCTCATCGTGCAGCCCTGGAGAGCATTGGTGCCCAGGGCTTTTGTAGGTCAAGCGTTGAACTAGCAGAGCCACGAAGCACCAAGCCACCAGGCGGGAGCAATTTTGAAGGGGTTTAAATGAAATACACCCTCGGAGAAGTTGACCGTACGAGTCCTACTGCCAGCTCAAAGAATTTTATATCGGGAAACTTGTCTCTTGAGCTTGGCTTTCCACACACTGAAACATTAATCAACTTTTGAACCATGTACCGTATGAAATATTCATCTCTTCTTCTTGTGAAAAACAAACCAGAAACCCCAGCTATCTTCAAAGCTGTCTCGTGGCATTCCATGCTCTGGTCCTCTAGGAATTGCTGTGTCATTTCCACCTAAGTTTATTCTTTGATTGCTGGAGAGCGAGCGAGCTAAAAATCACTTCTAGAGTCGCTTTACTAGTGTGTCTGGGTTTGAGAGACAAATGTTTTTTGGCTTGGAATTTGCTGGCCGGACCCAGGCTGGTTATATTTCCATTAAGGAGAGAAGAGGGGTTTAATGCCATTTTCAAACCTAATTTCATGGGTAGCCAATCCAGTGGCAGGTGATTTCTTTATTAAAACGTTTGAAGTGAAAGCAGCTTAGATCAGCCATCCTTGAAAAGGGGGAAAATCCATCCTGCTGGTCCTTTAAACACTGGTGGAAAACCCTTCCCCGGTGGGCATTGCCGCCTTTTCAGGAAAGGCGAGAGCCGTGAGACGCGCAGGGATGGTCTTGCCTTTCACAGAGATGGGCGAATATATCCTCAGCATGGATCCTCCTCTGAAACTTAGTAAACTATGCGCGCTTGAAAAGGAGCCCTAATAAATAACTGTAGAATAAAAAGAATAAGAAAAAAAAAAAAAGAAAAAAGAAAATATCAGATATAAAATGTACCTTCCATTAGCAGACCTTAAGGCACTTTGAGAAACGCTGAATGAATGAAGTCTCTTCCTTGCCCTATCTGGGGTAAACAAATCCATCCTGTCCTTCAGCTTGATCTTGCAGTAATGTCATAATCCCACCTTTATTACATCACTGTTGTCATGGAAATAACTGTGATTTCATAAAGTCTCCGTAATGACTTTACCACAAGATCCATTAGGATGGGAAGATGGATTGTGAAGGCCAGAAAAATGCTTTCTTTAAGCAAATGCATGCTGGATAATTAGCAAATGCGGCACAGGGAAAGAATGGAAGTTTGATGGGAAAAAATAAATGGATCCATCTTTAACACGGGCTATTTATGAATGTTTTCTTTGATTTGGTTTCAAATGGCACAAAGGCACTATTATAATACTCCCAATCAAGTCTAAAAGTCCCATACTTCAGGGCATATTCAGCTCATGTTGAACAAAAAGCCGGTCCCTGCCCTAGCCTCATCCCTCTTAAGTCCCTCAGACTTGGAAATAAAGGCTTTGGGCTTTCACTGGTGGTCCAAGAGCCTCCCGCTTCCCTAGCTGAATGGAGGAGCAGGCTGGGCACATGCTGAGGATGAGGTTCCTGGGGGTCATCCTGGCCAGAAAGCCTTTTATATCTCGGCGTGACCTTGGAAACCCTGCCATCGTCCCACGAAAGGTCTTTGGATTTCCCCGAACAAGGGAGCCTCCAGTAGGGAACCCTCCCAAGGATAAAGAGGCATTTGATGCCGAGGTGTTGGGCATCTAGAGGAGGCAGCTGGTGGAAGTAAACCTTGGGTGGGCAGGACCTGTCGGGAGTCAGGCTATAAAGTGGCCGTGGCTTGCGTCTTGTGACAAGGTATCGAAGGAAGAGGGCTGCCTTAATTCCCTAAAAGCATTTGGAGATGCGATGCTGAACCCAATTCCTAGCTGGAAGCCAGGCCTGCGGGTGTCCCTTGCGTTGCATCCTCAAAACGCAAGCGAGCGCCTACTCCCCGTTTCCCTGCAAGGAGACGCAGGCAGGTGATTAAAAGCTTGATGGAACATCAGAGCTACCTGAACGAGAGTCTCGCGTCTCTCAGCACAACGGGCATCAAAGCGACCTTGCGCTAACGCTTAACGCATGAAGTAATTCTGACTGCGGTTTCTTCTCTCCGAGAGCGGTCTGATGCCGACGGCTTATTCCCGCGTCTTTCTGCTTCCCTTAGGAGCAGACGTCCTATTGACGTGTATTTATTTTTAATTTCTGGAGAAAAATAACTGTGTTTGGGATGGTGAGCCATGCATTGCTCGCTGAATATCCTGGCCCAGGCTGACGGACGACGCGGAAAAGACCGCAAACAGTGTCGGCGGCGGATTTCTGCCCTGACCTGTGCAATCTCTTCTCTCCCATCCCAGTGCCCTTGTGCCACGGCTGGCGGCGCCACGTGCAGCCGGCTCCCTGGAGATGCTCACAGCTTGGGCAGCAAGGAGGAGAAGGGCACCGGGAGTTCAGAGAGGAGGTGTGGGAACACGGTGGATGGGACACGTGCTGGCACCGGACAGAAATGCTCAACTGAGGTTTGCTGGCTCAAGGTGAAAACACTTTTCTGCGAGCGAGGGCGGCTTGCGCCGCCCTTCCCTTCAGAGCTTCAGCATCTCTCCGGCTTCTCTTTCCGGCTACGCCTGGCCCGGGAGCAGAGATGCGGAGAAGCACTCCTGAGCTAATTGAAGCGGTCGCGTCCTAGCCAGCAGCATTTCCCACATTAGCCAAATTTGATCTAAAACTAATCTCCTAGTCAAGACAAATCTCTCCTCTGCAATCCTCTTACTGTGTTTACATATCGAAATCCGGGGGTGGTTACCAAATTGGGCTACAGTGAGACTTGTGGGGGTGGCTCATGAAGCCCCTGGCACTGCTGGCTGGAGAGGGGACAAGGCAGTAGTGACACCTACATTCCCCAAATCCCCGTCCCCTCTGAAGGACTCCCAGGAGCTGGGTAGCCAGTGCCTGGTTCGGATACTTAAAGTAGTTTTGATGATCTGACTGTTCCTCCCGGTACATGAATAATTTTTAGCTAAGAAAAAAAAAATCTGATAGGACTCGATACAGATACATGATGGTTGGCAAATGTTATCTTGTTAATCAGAGGGTCTTACCTGACTTTAATTGCCAGCGTTGTTACTGACTGCTGTCAAGTCATAACGTGAATTGGCTTTGAGAAATAACAACTTTTTGTGCTTAATTATTGCTTGCTGGTCGCGTGCAGTCTCTAATGATCTCCCAGGACGTTTGGCTGGAGCGGGAGGAGAAGGTATTAGCCACTTGTCCTGGCCGGGCTCCAGCTTCGACTGTGATGATTGGCCAGACAAAATTCATACCGCGCCGTCATCGTGATGTTCCTCACTTCGTTCTGGCAGTGACAGAGCGGGGTAATGTGTGGTCTGAAACATCTGTTGCAGTTCATAAAACCGGTGCGTTGCGGGGCGGGGGGGATTATTCCTATTCTGCAGAACCAGAAGCCACCAGGGCATGGAAGAGCTTGGCACAGCCAAAACAGGAACCACCTTGTCCCTTCCCGCGTAAATACCTGAGCCACCTATGAAATAGATTTTGGACACGTCCCAAGTTGCCTTAAAATGCTTTGCTGGAAAGCAGCGATATCTCGGTGCTGACTCACCCCCAGCTCCCCCATCTGTGGACCAAGGATGGTGGCCACCTGCCTTGGCCAGCCCTGCTTCCACCCTCGCGCCTTCTGCAGGCTGCTGAGGTGGGTTTGGGGCTCACCACCGTGCGGCGTGGAGCTTCAGCGCAGAGCGTCTTGGCTTCTCAGCGCGTTCACTGACTACAGTGGTCAAGAGAGCAGGTTGGGGTTTTAAAAAAAAAAAAAGAAAAATCAACTGAAACCAGAAACTTAACTATGCATTTTGGGTAAAATGAAGCATTTTCATTCAACTCGAAATGAATTTGTTGACCTCCAAGGCATTGGTTTTGGGGTGTGATTTTTCAGTTGGACCGGTGAACCGGGAGACCCGTGACTCACACTGCTCTGCTAATGAGGTCCTGTGGTCTGACGAATAGGTACTATATTGGCGCTTCACTCCCTTTTTGTGTCTGATCCAAGCTCTGTGAAAGTCAGTGGAAACAAAAATGCTTTTAACAGGAGTCGGACCGAGCCTCTAATGCCGTGTTTTGTTTGGACCTGGGTGAAGGACATGGGGATCCTTTAGGATGCATTACAAATAGAGTCCTATTTTGATAAACAGCGCTATCTTTTTACTTCCCCGGAGTATATTCTTAGGCAGCTCTCAAACAACGCCGATTTATTCAGGGCTGCGAGTTCTGCCTGTTTATTACCGGCATGTTTTCATCTTTAAACGTACACTGCTTTTGAAGAGGTCTGAATGCTACTTCTGCAAATGTGGTGATGTCTCATATAATAGCCGAGTAGCATCAGGGCAAGACGTAGCCTGTCTTCTTGGCTGCCCATGCCCTTCAGAAGAAGAAATCTTTCCACCGTGAGAGGTGTCCCCGCACCATCAAGTGCTCGTGTCGCTTGTTTTGCATACTGGCTGGTCTTATCAGCGGTAAGAAATAAGCCTTTGGGCAAATCACCAGAGATTTAAGACTTGCTCCCTGCTAGGGCTGGGGTTGAAAAATGTTTTAAACCGACTTCTGAGGTTGACCTTACCCCGCTGTGCTCACTTCGGGGCAGCTGATCACTTGCGAGACAAATACAGTTTCTACCACCCAGAGATGAGTTGCAAACGTACCCCTGTCTCCAAAGAGGGAGCAGAACATGCCTGTACCGCTGTCCTCGTGCCGTATTTCTGCGATAGCTTCAGAAGTACACGTCCCTCTTAAGTCCCTCAGACTTGGAAATAGCACCGGTGGTGTTCAATCACTCTCTCTCCGCTGAGAACAGGTATGTCGCTTCTTCATGGCTGCTGCGGGTGCCCCTGAGCTGTTGTCTGCCTTCTGCCTGTGCTTAAGTGGACGTGAACCATGCGATTTGCAAAACACCCCTTAGAAAGAAGCAAAATATTCATAGAGTCATAGAATAGTTTGGGTTGGAAGGGACCTTTAAAGGTCATCTAATCCAACCCCCCTGCCGCGGGCAGGGACATCTTCAACTAGATGAGGTTTCTCAGAGCTTCGTCCAACCTGACCTGGAATGTTTTCAGGGATGGGGTGTCTACCGCCTCTCTGTGGGCCAGTGTCTCACCACCCTCAGCGTAACAAATTTCTTCCTTATATCTAGTCTAAATCTATCCTTTCTCAGTTTAAAGCCGTTACCCCTTGTCCTATCGCAACAGGCCCTGCTAAAAAGTTTGTGCCCATCTTTCCTGGAGGCCCCCTTTAACTACTGAAAGGCCGGATGATAAGCTGTCTAACAGGGACCACCCATTTTCCTTAGGTACACGGTCATCTTCACACTCCTCACTGCCTCTAGAAAGGCCACCCTGGGTCACACGCAGAAAAGAGCGTGGATGGAGAAGGAAGAATGTGGACAATTAATTTTTTTTCCGTAGGAAGAAGTCAGGAAAGGTTCAACTTGTCTTTTTTCCAACCGTAAGCACCCAATTGCTGCCGTGGTTTTTGCTAGTAAAGCCTCCGTTCGAGGTAAGGGAAACAACTGGTACCCCTGCATCTCCCCTCTTTCCTTCCTCACCCCAACGGAGGAGATACCTGGCGCAGCGTTAACCCTCACCTGCCGAAGACGTTGTACATCTGCGCATGGCACTCGCGTATCAGCCTTTCGGGATGACGGGGCTCAATCGCTGTGCTGTTGTGCTTCTATTCGCCCAACACCTTGGGTTTTCCAAGGAGCGTTTCTGCAACGCCGGAGCCCTCCATCTGCTCTGAGCAGACGCAATCAACCCCCCGTCTTGCCCCGTACGGCGACGGCAAATGGAAGGAGCAGATCGCTGACATTTCAAGTGCAGATGCCGGCTCGCACAGCGAATACGCCACGCGGGGAATCAGCCTCATGGATCTGAACAGCCGTTTCTGACCTTAAACCTCAGGCCAGGCTGTGAAACCAGCTGAGGCTTGTTCCTCCAGCGCCGCAGGCTTGGAAAATCAAAGCTGAGCTCCGGGTGGGGGGCGGGGAATATCGGTTCTGTTTGGAGAGTCAAGAGGAACCCGACGAGCTGGTAGACCCAATAAGCCCTGGCACACCACCGAGCCTCCCACCCTGCCGTTGCCGGTGGGGAAGAGTATGGGATCCCACCAGCCCCTTAATACCCCACCCTCCTGCGTGGGTCTAGTCACCGCCTCGGCACAGTGCAGTCCCTCGAGAAGGTTTGCGCCGGTGGAAGGGTGAGGAGGGAGCGACGGGCTCGGTTTTTCCTCTGCCGCTTCTCTGCAGAGGGACGGCTGCGGGTCTGAAAAGCTCCAGAGCTTTCTCTACAGCCGGGCTGGGCTGCTCCACTTGGGTTTTGGAGGCGCCGCGCTCCTTTCCTCCTTTAATTTTCTATTTTCATTTCATCGCCGTGTTCAGGACTGGGTGGTAACACGCAGGTCCTCAAATCACTCCGTCTTCAGCAACAGCATTGCTTTTCCGCTGCGGTGGAGAAGAGAAGGCAGTATTTCTAGCATAGTTTTGGGGTTTTTTTTACACCGTGCATGGCTTGCGTGGCCCGCTGGGGGCTGTTTCTAAGGGTCTGGGGATGGGGGGGACTGAGCAAAGCAAGCCCGTTGCCAAAGAGGTCTGAATTCACCCCACGGGGTTGACGGCCCCTCTGAAAAAAACCTGTAAAGCTCCACAAATCAAAAGGTTGAAAAATCTCCGGCCTGGAGTCCTGAGCGCTGTCAGAAGGGCCGGGGGATGCCCGGCCAGTGATTTGTGCGGAGGCGGATTTCTCCGAGAAATAAGGCTTCAGACACAGCCGCCGGAGTGGAAGCGCGGCTTAATGGCAGAGCCGGGTTCGTTTGTCAAGCCCCTTTCTGTTTCCATACTTAGGAGAGTGAAATAATAATTGGGAGCAAAGCTTAGGTTAATCTACGCTGCGAACATGATATTCGGTAGTTTTATTAAAAGAAGGGGCGTGGGGGGAAAGCACGGGGCTTCTTCGGCTCATTTTATTTTTTCCCCTTCGTCTTTGATGCTCGCTGGCGTTGGAAAATAACCCTCTTCTACACTGGCTGAAGTGCCGTGCGAGGAGGAAATCGCAGCTGGAGAGTGTGAAATTCCCCTCTGCCCCTTTTCTAAATCCAGCTCCCCCTCCAAGCTGTCCCCGACCATCTTCAGTTTCCATCCCACTGCGAGCCAAGAGAAACCCGGCTTCTCCTCGTTCGCTCTCATGGCCGGCTTCTTATTCCAGCATGGATCTCCACTGGTTTGATGGATCCCTGCTGGTTTGATGGATCTCCGCTGGTTTGGTCCATATGACCAACCTCGCGTGATCCAGGATGCTTTGCCCAGGTTACCCAAGAGGGGAAATAAATGCCAGTGTCTTCCAAGTCAGGTTATTTTATTGAAAGGGAAGTTGGAAGGAATATATCAGAAGAACGACTTAGGCTGGGGGGAGGGAGGAAATCCCCTTCCCCTCCTCTTCCCCCGAGTCTGTTAGTTAGATCCTGTCCCTTGTAAACCTATGAGGACAGGCTGAGAGAGTTGAGGGTGTTCAGCCTGGGGAAGAGAAGGCTCCAGGGAGACCTTATTGTGGCCTTCCAGTACCTCAAGGGGCTACAGGAGAGCCGGGGAAAGACTTTTTACAAGGGCATGTAGTGATAGGACGAGGGGGAATGGCTTTAAACTGGAAGAAGGGAGATTTAGATGAGATATTAGGAAGAGATTTTTCACATTGAGGGTGGTGAGGCACTGGCCCAGGTTGCCCCGAGAAGCTGTGGCTGCCCCATCCCTGGAGGTGTTCAAGGCCAGGTTGGACAGGGGTTGGAGCAACCTGGGCTGGTGGGAGGTGTCCCTGCCCATGGCAGGGAGGTTGGAACTGGATGATCTTCAAGGTCCCTTCCAACCTAAACCATTCTGTGATTCTATGATACCATAAACCCAGCTGGCTGGGAGGTTGGGCTGCGCTTGCACTGAGCTGATGAAGGCTTCTCAGGCATTAGGTAATGACTCAGGATGTCCCCGGGACCCCTGGCAGGAATTATAGGGCCATAACTCACAGCTGCTGCTATCTGAACCTCCATACATACGAGCGCCTGTCAGGATTTTGTTACTAATGTATTTTTATACTGGCCTTTCTAATAAGTGAAGAAAGCCTTCAGCTGCCACTAGTGACCTTTTAATCACCTAGGGAAGCGTTCAGCTAAAAGCCCTACACCTGAGGTGACAAACACCCAGCCCATTGGTTGGAGCCACTTTGCTTGATGTATTTGTGTGAGCTGTGTGGCTTATTCTGTAGCATCTCACCTCTCGTAGGAAGAAAAAACTGCTCTCCATCCTTTGTGGTTGTAAAGAAAGACCTTCTGGAGCGTAACTGGTGTGGTAACGTCTTTCCTGAGTCAGCTCAGTAAGCAACCAGTTGTGGTTTGCTTAAAGCATCTCAGGTAGGTACTTGGGTACTGTGTTTGCCAGTTGATGTGAGGGCAGAGGGTGAAGGAAGACAGGCTGCCTGCAGTCATGGTGTTGGGGGATGAGTTTTGCGTTCTGCACAGCTATAGAGAATCCTTTTGGTTGTATCGGAAGGAACAGAGAGGGGTCAGTCTGTTGGGGATGGATGCTTCTGTTTTAGCAGCACCGGTTTCCAATGCGGTTAATGGTAAGGGTTAAATTTCTTTGCAGGCTTCCAGAGGAGACCCTGCAGGCTACGGGAGCTGAGGCAGAGCAAGTGATGATACTCTAACAGACGCCCGGGCTGCAAGGGCTCGGATCTGCCTCCCTGAAAAACGCCCAGGATCAGTCAAAGCAGCAGAGCTGTAGCGGTTTGCTCCAGGTAAGTGGCTTAAGAGCCTCAAACTTTTGTTCTCATTGTTACAGCGGGGAACTGCAGCTCTCCTTACCAGGTTGTCTGGAAGTGTAAAGAACAGAAGTAGAAAGGAGATAAGCAAGAGCGTGGTGCTTAAGTATCTTGGCTTCTTCTGGTTGTTGTGCCTCTGTATGAGCAGGCGGAGAGATAAGGGCATAGGAGGTCCTGAGATGGTCTTATGCTTTTTGAAAGGGAAAAAAAAATTGTTTGCTGGAGTCCTACATTCACTGGAAGAACAAACTTTCAATTTCTTTGGTGCTCTCTTCTCAAGGCTTTGTGTTAGTGGAAGAATTGGGCTTCTCTTCTGGAAAAGATAGGGAGGTAGAAAAGGATAACGGGACAAGAAGACCATGCTGCAGGTGCAGTGTTGACCCCTAAACTCTCCTAGCGTGGTTACACAGCTAGTCCATCAATACTTTTAAACTAGCTGTTGCCCACCCAAGGTGCAAAGCAGTGTGTAACACCACTGTCGGGTACATCCAGATGGGAACTAGTGAGCCCACCTAGAATCGTAGAATGGTTAGAGTTGGAAGGGGCCTTGAAGATCACCTAGTTCCAACCCCCCTGCCATGGGCAGGGACACCTCCCACCAGACCAGGTTGCTCATCTGATTGAGTGAAATCAGTTTACTAAATGCCTCCTTCGTGCCCAGGAAGGACACTTCCCGTGTGGATTTACCGGCATTACCGCTCCTCACCTGGGTTTCCCGCTCATTTATTTTAGAAGCTAAAGCAAGTACTGCCATGCAGATGGCAGGGTTGAATTGTCAAACAACTTTGTGCAGGGTTTTCTGGAAATCCAAATCGTTAGTGGGCTCCACCAGTGATAAGGCGAATTCAAATAAAGTGTCCATCATGGGATATTAAACACGGGAACTGAAACGCAGCTCCTGGCTCAGAGTACGGAAACGGCAGACAGCTGGGAGGGTAGGTTGGATGGATCTTGGGTATGACACCAAGCAGCCGTACCGATGTTCCTATGGCGTGCACACACGGTGACAGTATTACCACCAAAGTGCGTAAATCCACGTGACGCTTTGGCTCACAAAGTTGACCTCGCTTGACCATACCCTGTTGGTTTTTTTTTGTTTGTTCGTTTTTTCCCCCTCTGCAAAGCCAATGGTTTTTCGAGGGCCACACAGAGGGCTATGTCCACAAGCTGGCAGCAGCGAAGGGTCTTCCACTGACCCTTTTCCCTAGCATCTCTGGGAGGTCCAGGCAGGTTTTTCGTGTAAAGCCTCCCCCTGGGTTTTGTTCCTCCATCAGACGTAGCAACGGCTCCCGGGAGCTTCCCGCTCAGCTGAGAGCCAGGTTACATTCGGTTTTCCCAGGAAACGTCTCTTGGTATATTTTATGATTTAAGATTTGTCCTCCGCAAAGCGTCTTCCTTTCATCCTAAACGCGCGCCTATTATACGCCTGGTTTCTTTTCAAATTCCTAGAGGAGGCTGGAGGCTCAGGCTGCCTATAGCATAGAGGAATGCGTTTTTCCAGCACATCTCGAGCAAGGAAGTCCCCCAACTTTTAAGTGACTTTCAACCTAGGACCTCGGGAGCGGGGTTTTCCCCGTGCTCCTCGGAGGACTCGGCTAGAGGGTACGTGTGCAGCCTCCTCCCGGCTACGAGCATTAGCAAGTTCAAGGCCAGAAAAACAATTTGGAAGGGCGACATGTTGGTTTTTTTCGCTTGCTGGGGAAAGCGTTTATGTCTGGATTTGTAGAAGTGACCTCCCGCAGTCGCTCTGCGGATTTAGGAATCTTATCCCGCTGTCAGTAATTTTTATGTTGTTAGAGCTTGATTTTTATTTCTTTTTTTTCCACTCTACAGCTTGGCTTATTATACACATTTGTCATCAGCTCTGGGGTCCTGCTAAAAGAAGACAAAAAAAAAAAAAAAAAACCCCAAACCTACCCAGTAGGTCCCGGATTTTTACTTTGCCAATAATAATTTGGGATGGATTTAGGATTTTATTAAAAAGCTTCTCCGGTCGTCCTGAACTTCGCCGCGAGCTGTATTCCCAGCCTCCCTCACCGCCTGCTAATAACCACGACGCTCAACTAGGGTTTTAGTTTGGTTTCTTCTGAAGACGGGACGTTTGGCAGGTGACTCGTTGGGACGTGTCAGTGGACGTGGACCATGCCGGTGGTCCCGTGCTTCTCGCAGTATCCGCGGAGGGGTTTGCGGGATGGAGGCGGGCTCGTGCTGGCGCGGCTCTCGGCGCATAGCGGGGGAGGGAGGCAGCTCGTAGTCCTTCATCGTTTTGATCAAGCCTCCTGCCGGTAGCAGGGCGAGTTTCGAATGCGAAATGAAACGCACCCGGAATGTTGTCGTTTCAAAAAAATATACAACTGGCCACAGCGCCCGGTGTTGACACGCGTCCGAACGGCTGATGGCTCCCCAAGGAATAAAGAAGAGGGAAGGGAGAGAAGGAGGAAGTATGAAAATACATCACTGGAAAGCAAATCCGATCTTGGAGGAGCACAAACAAGGAGGACCTGTAGTCCCTTCATAAAACTTCAGCGCGAGGAGCCACCTGCTGAGTGAGGATCCATTGCAAAGCAGAACGAGCTCTTCGGCTCACTCCACTGGAGAAATGCCTTTTGCTCTGGCGACGTTTGCGTCGCCGAATGTGCTTCTTCAGGTACTGACAGCATCTGAAACCAGAAGGAGGGAAACCAGAAATTAATCTGAAAACATCAATCCCTGTTTCCGTGCTCCCGGTTTTCTCTTGACGAGAATCTGACCGTGCAGAATTGATAATCTCCCCTTCTCCTGTGAACGCTGGAAAGCCCAGAGAAAGTTCCCAGGAGGTAAAAACAGGTACGAGATCACGGTGGGAAGCTCTCCTCGCCCTGAGATGCTACGCGGTGGAGATCGGGGCATCGGTTCAGCACGCAGGCGGCCTGAACGACGGCATCCCCAGTGCAAACCGGTCCCGACCACGATGGACTCGCGGGGAAAGTGCGGGGCAGGTTGCTTTCCCTCGCCGCTCGTTTGAGGCTTGCAAGATAAATGTCGGATTTGAATGACTAGACTGTGGGCAGCCAGCGCAGAAAATCAATTAAAATACCAAGTGGCGTAGAAACAGGAGCTTTAATTACTCCACAAACGGGGTCTTTAAAGGGGAAAGAAGCCATCGCCCCTGAGTAAGACCTCCTCTACCCTTGTGCTCCTTTTTTTTTTTTTTTTTTTTCATCCCAGGACGTCTCTCCAGCACATCGAGAGTAGGTGGCCGGATCTCCGTTGGGTTGAGCAAAGTACGGGCGCAGGGCTTGCGTCTTTTGTGGCCAGTGAGCTTGGTCACCTTGCGATGTGGGACGGGCGGGCTCCCTGCGGTGCAGGTTTTTAGGGTCTGATGGTGGCCGGGCTTTAGCGGCTGGGTCACGGCGAGGGGTTAAAGCCGCCCGGGCAGCGTGACCCATCTCTGTGATGAAGTCTTGGGCTTTTCTTTCACCCTACGGAAAGTCGGCTCTCTGGGGGTGCTTGAGGCTCGGCAAACACTTTTCGTTTATCGGCGGATTGGGTCTGCGAGCCTGGGAGATAAAAGATGCCCTTATGCACATAGACATGCTGACAAAGTGATGGGCATTAGGGGTGGGGGGGAGGAAAAAAAAAATATAATAGTCATACTTTTCTCGGGGAATACCAGGCTGCGGAGCCTGTTTATCCTGTCTGCCTGTTTGTTTGCTTTCTGCTGACTTACCGGAATATATCCGGCATGGATGGCGGGAACCGCAAGGATTTCAGGGGGTCTCTAGTGGCAGCGACTGGCCCGCGGTGGCCCATCTCCTCCCTCTTCAAAGCAGCCCCACGCCGTCCGCCGCGCCGTTGCGCAACCAAAGCAGCACATCGATAATACCCCGAGCGTGGAAAGCGTAGAACAAAACAAAAGCACTGACGAAACTCTTGCGGGCTTTCCAGATGCCCGTCCGCATCAGCGTCCTGCTGGGAAGTACACGGAGTGAAATAAGGCTCGGCGGGAGCCAGGCAGGGAATGGTCTGCGCTCCTCCCCTCCCTTCTTTTTTTTTTTTTTTTATTTTTTTTTTTTTTATTTTTTAATCCCCAGTCCTGGTGGAAGAGTCTCGGGACACAAGCTTGCTCCGCAGGACACGGTGCTGGCTGCCAAGAGGATGAAAAAGCCTGGTTTTATTTTTATGTAACTTTTTGGGGTGGGGGGGGCAAGGGAGAGGGAAGACAAGCAGCGCTTTATGCTCTGCGTCGAAAAGTTTGGATGAACAAACTTTCAGCCCTTCTTTCTGACCGCCTGCAAGGAGCAATTCCAGGTCTCCCTGGGGGTTGCTGCTCGGCTGTCATTCCCCCACCCCAAAAGAAGGCAGGAGGCTTTGGGTTTCCTCCTCATCTAGAAGAAAATAACAACAATAATAATTAAAATAAAAAAAAAAAAAAAACCAACCACAAAACAAACAAAGGGATCTGCCTGGAAAGTGCAGAGGAGACTTCTGCCTGCCTGCCAGGAGGAAGAGATTTAAAAGTATTCCCAGTTGACAAGAGAGATGAGTTATTGCGATCCCCTGGAGCCGCCTGGATGGGGCAGAGCTAAAAGGCTGTGCTGTGCGATGGGGACAGTTTTTCGGGGGGTGGGTGTCTGGCGAAGGGGGGACCCATCGCTGGGGTCGTGCCACCGGCCCGCTTTGCGGCGCTGCTGGTGTGGGATAACTCGGTGTGTCATCCCCCTACGAACCAGGGGTCCGTGCCATCTTGGTAGGTGGTTTCTAGCGGATGATGGAGCCAGAACGGGGCGGGGGAGCTGGAAGGGACCAGCGCTCTTGTTTGCCGAGCACCGTGCCGCCAGCTCTTGCTGTTCTTGAGAGTGTCTTGCAGCATCTGGTGTTGTTTCCCCGCTATTAGCTGCGCGGCTGTGTGATGTTCCCTGCTTTTGCTTTTCCTTTTCTGAAGAAAGTTGCCAGGCTTGGGGCTGCCGAGGAAAAAAAAAAAAAAAAAAAACAAAACAAAAAAAAACAAACCAACAAAACGTCTTGAAGGCAAAGAGCTGAGCTCGCCCAAGGGCTTAGGAACGGGAAGGAAGAGTGGTGAGAATCCGTCACTGCAAATCTCTCCTTCTTGGGGACACGGGGGAAGGATCAAATGCTCCTTCTGGATCGTTGGGGTAGAGCTGATGCTGCCTTGGGATGAGGGGGACGGGGCAGGGTCCTCTCCTGAGTGTCTTCAAGGTCTGCTATCGGAGACTTGGGGGGTGCGGTACCCTAACAGACCCCGTGTTCCCGGCTGATGTGTCCACCTCTCTCGCAGCTGAGACCTTTTGGAGGGTGTTGCTTGGGTTCCAAGCAGATAAGGCCATGGCCTTATCCCTTATCCCGGAGTCGAGCCGCTTGGGGCTGCTCCCACTGCTGCAGGGACCGGCCGCTCGTCGACGTTCCTGCGCAGTGCCGGGGACGGGCGACCCCATCCCAGCGCGGCCGCTTGGCGTCAACGCCGGCTAACGAAGCTTCCCCCGTGCCGAAGCCAAGAGATGACATTGCAGAAACAGTCTAGGTCAAAATAAATTGCTTTCCGGCATTCTGAGATTATCTTAAACCCTTCCTTTTTCCCAGGATGAAAGGGAACAAAGCCTCTTGCCCGCTCAGGAAAGAGCCTGGAATACCATTTCTGTGAGCCACCAGAGCTTATTAGGGGTGAGGGTAAACAAAGAGATTTGGGGTTAATTTACTCAGGAGGGGGGAGGAGGGAAGAACAAGATGCTGGGGTGTTTTTTTGGGTTTTTTTTTGTTGTTGTTGGTTTGTTGTTTTTTTTTTTTTTTTTTTAAAGGCTGCCACTTCTTCTGTCAATAACAGCAGGTTGCCGGTTTGGGTTGTCGCAGGCGGCAGTGTCTTTTCAGCCTATTGACTGGCAGCCCTCGGTGGTTTCTCTTAACGGCGCATCGATTTTTACATGGACTCCCTTCCAGCTCAGCAGCTGCCCGGTTGATTAAAGCGGTGGCAGCGCTGCCGTGTCGCTTCTGATGGGGGCGAAGGGAGCTGTGACTCAGCCCTAGCTGCTGGGGGAGGGGGGAGGGCTTTTTTTCCCCCCCCCCCTTTCCACTCAAAGGCTGTACTCTCAGCGTATTCCCCCCGCTCATCCCACCACCCCCCATCGCGTCTTCCTCTGCTCCTGCTGTCTCTTCGGCAGCAGATACCTGCACACCTTTGGAGGTGGAGGATGCCGGGTGTTTCCAGAGCTGGAAGACTCCGAGTCTGCTGGTAAATCCCCGTCCTGGGTGAATACAGCTGTTGGCAGCAGGATGGAGCTGCTGGTGGCTGTTGGAAGCACCACCACGGAGGGAGGGATGGGGTCTCGGCTCTCGCTGCTGACCCTGTCCTTGGCATGAAGTGCTCTTCTCCCGAGGCGGCAGATGCTTGCTGAGGAACAGAACCATACAGAAGAAGCAACTAATAAACCTAGGTGTGGATTAAAAAAAAAAAAAAAAGCAAAAAGCTATTTATTTGCTTATTTAAGTGGGTTTAGTAACCACATGTTGAAGTCCTTTCGCTATGGGAATGTCTCCTCTGGGTTAGGTGTGCATGGCAAAGAAAAGGCTTTTCCAGAGCAGCATGTTGAGCCTCCGTAACTGAGGATTTTTCTCTAAAATTGCGTATTATCCTCATTTTCTCATGCCTCCCGCTGCTGGAGCCAGGTGACTGTGAAGCTTCCTAGCCTTTGTTCTAGCGCAGAGAACTTTCCTCTAGAGGGTTCAGAAATGAGATGATGGAATAGAATCGCAGAACGGTTTGGGTTGGAAGGGACCCTGAAGATCATGTAGTCCCAACCCCCCTGCCCTGGGCAGGAACACCTCCCACCAGCCCAGGTTGCTCCGAGCCCCGTCCAACCTGGCCTTTAGTGCACTTACTTTAGCGATGGGGAAATAACGGAGATGGGTCTGTAGCTTAAAGATCTTAAAGATGAATCTTTAGGTCCCTGAGCAGAACCAGTTCCTGCTGGGGTCCTGGCAAGAGCCACTCGGAGGGCGCTCGCGTCGGCTGGAGCAGGGCAGATTTGGCTTTCCCCCTGGAAGGAAACCTCTGACTTCCAGAGGAAACGATCGTTCTCATCTGATGCGAAATTGAGAGCACTTTGATTGATTTATTTATTTATGGAAATATTTGGGGGTTAGATTTTTCTTTGCTAAAACCTTTACTTTCTCCTCCCTCCCGCCTCCAGTTTGCAATAGCACAACAGATTTGCGTGTTGCTCCGGTGTCTTCCATCTGCCCATGGGACTCCTTAGAAGGAAAGACCATGCTTCCTACCTTACGGTGTAGATGTGTGAACACACCTGTACCTTGGTTTAAGAGCAAGTGCCTGCAGCTTCCCCCTCTTCTGCTGCAGAGCCGTATCCTGTGTGGCAGGAGCATCGTGGACCAGGCGTCCGAATTTCCAGGTGAGTTGGCAGGAAACTGCACGTCATTCCTTCAATGCTCCGTGGGCTTTGATGGACATTCAGTGCTCAAAACGTTTGGATTCTGTTAAATTGACAGTTTTCAATGAAGAGCTGCTTGGGCAGGAGGTTCTCACCTCCTGGTAACTGTCAACCTCGGGAATTCCCAGTGCTGGCAGAAGCTGTAGTGGCTATTTGGGAATAGTCCCTTGAGTTTTCGATTCCTGAATTCTGTATTTGGAGCAAAAATTCAGCCCACGTGGAAATATAAAAGGGTCGTTACTTGCTTATCCTCCTCTAATGGTAAAACTTGGCTCTCCCCACCTTCCACCTCGGGCAGATGAAGCCACCATAAAAGCAGCCCCTTCTTCTTGTCTGTCAGTGCACGAAACCAGAGCCCTGCTGGGGGACTGAAGCTGAAAGTCACCTCTCTGCGCAGATTCGGAGCTTCCAGAGAGAATCCCAGTTCTCATCCAAAACTAATAGAGAGAAAATTTCCCTAGGAAATATCAGCATGGACCAGAGAGCATTAAACTGGAACTTTACGCCAATTAATAGCCGTATAATTACAACCCGTCCCCTCCTACTTGCTGCTGACTTCCCCGTGTAATTTTCTTTTTAATTTTTTTGCTCGATGGGCACGCGTGAAAGATTAGTTACTCGGTGCGCTGCTTGCATCTGATATGTCGTAGGCTCAACGGTAAGGAAGACTTAAGACATGCTCCGTCTACCCTGGACCAGCTTGAGCTCCAGTAGAGTGCCGCAGCCCTCCAGAGCAAGGAGGGACTGATGCTGCTTCTCAGCTCTTCGGGGCATGGAGAAGCTTAAGGAACGTGGAAGGAGGGGGGGGAAGCATCAAGGATGGCCAGGAAAGGCAAAATGAGGGGTAGAGCTGGTTGCGTGGCTTTTTCTCCCTCTCCCCCCAGCCCTTTGCTCTGCTCTGGGTTGGGTGTGTTGTAGCACCCAGCGCCCTCCATCCTCACTCATTTTCCCATGGGGAAAAATGCAAAAAAAAAAAAAAAAAAATTAAATGCAAAAAATGGCATCTTCTCCATCATCCAGAAGAGTTTCCTTCTCCCTTGCAGAGGGAAGAGTCCTACTGTGCCAGCCCTGACGTAAAAGGGAGAGGAGCTTTCCCCGGACACGCTCTGCTATACCAGTTCCAACGAGGAGGGGGGAAAAAAAAAAAAAAAGGAAAAAAAGGTCAGAATTAGAGACTTTCATAAGGATTAAATTAAAACAGTGCGCGGGGTCTGTTTTGGTTCCCGGGCATGAACGTCGTATCAAGTCTCCGCTCTGCCTGCTGTCAGATAACAGCGGTACCCACCGGCTAGGCTCAGCCGGTGGTACGATATGCAAAAAAAAAAAAAAGAGAAAAAAAAAAAGAAGGGGGAAAAAAATAAAAAGCAGCAGCCCGGCGTTAGCCTGGTAAATGTAATTTCAGGTGTCTCAGCCTCTCTTGTTCCTCCTGTTCCCTGGCTCCCAGGTAATTAATTCTGCAGGAGGAAAACCCCAACTGTCTGGTTGAGTCGCGTTAGCCTGGAAGCGGCGGGAGGTGGGAGCTGCTCGGGCTGCGCGCTTGGCAAGCTCGCCTCTACGGGGAGCGGAGTGATGGGGCACCAGAGGAGGTGACAGCTGTGGAGAGCCAGAGCAAGGCTGCAGAGGTGCACAGGGAAGGTGACATCCCCTTTTGGGGGGCGTCCCTTGAGGATGGGTGGAAATAGGGCTGTGCAGATGGTGTGTGTGTCCCTGTTAACTCTACCTGGGAGGTTTGATGGGTACTCAGCCCCTTGAAGGTGCAGGTCCCAAGCCCAGGATGAGCCATAACGTGTGGGTTTGGTGCGGTTCCTTTTCCTGATGCCTCGTTGGAGGGGTGATGCCTCGTTGGAGGGGTGATGCCTCGTTGGAGGGGTGATGCCTCGTTGGAGGGGTGATGCCTCATTCAGGGTTTGCACACCAACCACCTGAAGAAGCTTCTTCTCGGTCGCCGCCCCCTTTGCAGCGTTTCTCCTTTGATGCGCTTGCGAGGTAATTAGATAACCGCCGCCAACGAATACACGCGTTTAATAAGTATGCTAATTGGTATTGACCAACATGTGGCAGGCACTTTGTCAAGTGCCAATTAGGAGTGCCTAAGAACCCGCTCGAGATGCGAGAGGCTGGGGATTAGACCTCGGGGTGGGGAATCTGAGAAGATAGCGGCCACTAACCCCGTACCTCGTGCCTGGGCAGGACCCCGCAGCCCTGGCAGAGAGGAGGAGCAGGGACGGGACGAGCACAGGGGTGTCCAAGGTCCTGTTTATCGATGCCGTAAGCTTGTGGGGGCTTGCCTGCGATGGATTAATTTGGTCGGTATCGACTACGCGCGGTGTTTTTATTTACGGCCCCCGGGGGCGTAGAGGGTGGGATAAACCAGTTGGGTTAAAGGGAGCTGCTTCTGCGTAAGGCAGGGCTGGGGCGGACCAAATGGGGACCGCGTTCTGCAGAGGAGAGAGTCCTTCACACCGAGTTCAGCCTGAACGCGGTGGCAGAGCTTGTGCTGGGCGCAGGAGAGGGGGATGGATGATCAGCCGTGGCTGCTGTCCTTCCCCTGGGATGCGCTGTGCACATGCTGCCGGATAACCAGGCAGAGCAGCCAAAAATTAACCCCTTTCCCACCCGTAGCAGCAGGCACCGACTGGACGCTGTGCAGTCGATATAAGCCCAGCGGGTCGGTGCTCCTTCTGACCTGTGGGCACCGCCAGCTTCATCCCAAACCAATAGCACGGTAGAGCCAGTTCATCCACCCAAAATTCCAGGTGTGTATCTCAGCTAGCTGCCTTCCACCTGAGCAGCACGGGGAGGAGGAGGAAGAGCAGGTCCTGAGATGTTCGCGGGTGGTACCACCTTGGCGCTGCTGTTGCCCAACGCTCCTGTGTGGCCAAGAGCTGCTTCCCTGGTTGCCGCGCTGCTCTGCTGCCACCCACATTTGCAGGTGTTTGGCCACGGGGTGTCCATCACCCTGACGTGAGTCCCGCTCCCACGCGAGCTGCGCGCCTGCGGCAGCCTCCCCACAGCGGCTCAGGCGCTCTCGTTCGCCTGGATTGGTTTATTTATTGCCACCATTAATTAACTTTGTTTGGGTAGGGAGGACGAGTCCCCCGAGATTGTCTGCGCGCTGGAGACCATTACTGCATTGGTGTCTGAAAGCTTCAGCGCACAAACCCCCCCTTGCTGCTGTCAGCCTGGCACGATTAATTAACCGGCACCATTCAGAAGCTGCGGTCCAGTGTGTCTCTGTTGTGTATAACCAGTCTGGCCCTGGGACGTCTTCACTTAAAGCCCCACTCTCAGGGTAAGAGGGGCTCGGCTCAGAGGCACGGCTACTGCTAGGACCTCAAAGCTACGCCAGATACACCATGTCTTCCTAAGAAGGTGCCCAGGCATTGCATGGAAAGACCACCTCTCTCTCCAGGTGGTACTCACGGGCTCCCACTGCCCTCCCGCTTGAGGACTCCAAGGTGGGAGCCGCTGCTCAAATCTTCTGCTGCGTGATGGCTCCTTCAGCTGAAGAGCTGAAGCGGAACCTTGTGATGGTCCCTCTTGACTTGGCCCAAATTCAGCCTCTGCGTCCTTTTATAGAAGAGCAGATGAGAATCCCCGTTGGTTTTTGCAGGCTGTGCCGGCACACGTAGCTGGTCCTGGAGCACAACAGCAAGCGGAAAGGAGCGGGAGCTGTTTGGTTTTATATGCTATCAGGAGCGCGTTTCTCAGTAATACAGTGACCTAATCTCACTCTTATTGATTTTGAGCTATATATATATACACACACACAGAGGGAGAGACACGCACTGCTGAAAATACAAAATCCTGAACTCCTGGAAGGGCAAAAAAATTATTTCCTTCAGGTTTGTTTTTCAAGCCCGAGGAAACGAAGGGAGCGCGCAGAGTGCTTGACCCAGCTCCCGGTGGGTTTATGAAATGGGTCCCCGTTCCCAGTCCCAGCAGCGCTGCCCGGTCTATGTTGTATTTAAGGAGGTGCTCCTTCCCCGTTCCAGGGCTGGAGGTATCCAGCCGCCGAAGAGCATCGCTTTTTGTGTTATTGCTGCTTCCCTCCCTGGAATATGCAAAGCGGGAAGAGAAAAAAACCCCAGCAAATTAGGCGAAGCGCTTTATCTGACAGGCCGGCGCTCTCCCGGATAAAGGAACAAACGGAGTTTGTCTCGTAGTCGGGGTGACACCTCGCCACAAAAAGAAGAGCCAGGGAGAAGTTAATTAAACTCTAAAGAAGCCATTTATTAGAAAAGGAAAGCAAGACGTGGCTTTTCTTCAATACTGGGGGAAGGTTCATTATAGAGGGAAACCATTCTTTAGCAGTTAACAAACTATTTTCTCCCACCTGGCTTTGAGGAACGGCTAACGGAGTGTCCATGGCTCATCTTAACATGGGGTTTCGCAAGGTGTCCGCGGCCCCTTGGCCAAAACGGTTTAGGAAAACAGCCGTCTCTGGAAACTAAAGCACTGGGGAGCTTGGCGGGTCCCTAAGCGAAGACGGAGCCTTTGGTGGGTTGTTTTCCGTTTGCCCTGCATCCATAACTGCCGCGCGGTCCCTACCCTGCTCCGGTCCTGCTGGTGGATGCTCCGTCGCCAGCCGGGAAGACCTTTCTCCGCCCGTACCTACAGCAAGAGCCAGGAGCTGTACGCAGACTGGGAGCCCTTGTTGGGTACCAGCTGGAGCACATCTGGAATGCTTATTTTCCTTTCCTACCAGCCCTTTTCCCGCTGAGGGCTGACACCTTAAAAAATACATTGCCGCTGGGCGTGTTTCATTAAAAAAAAAAAAAAAACAACCAAACGTGATTTTTGGATGGCAGGGGAGCCCGTGTGCATGGAGGTAGACGCGACTGTTTCCCACCTGCGCCTTGCTCCTCTGTGGAAGATGCTGCCTCGAGAAGATGCTTATGCGCTTGCCGATGATACGGCATCGACGTGCGTTTCATTGTGCATCAATCCGGCTGCATCTCCCTCAATTTGGGGAGTCCAAGTGGGTGCGGGGGGGTGTGTGGGGGGGTAAAACAATGAAATAAGAAGGTTTGCTAGCAATGCTGAGTTAATACCAAAAAAAGATTCCAATGCAGCCAACCTCCAAGAATGGGAAAAGGACCTTATGATACTTAGCGAGCGGATAATAAAACGGCAGATGAAATTCGAGGCTGCTAAATGAAAAACAATGCACAGGGGAAAAATCATTCTAACTTTACACATCCAGTGATGGGCTCTGAACTGGCTATTACTGCTCGGGAAGGAGATCTGAGAGTTATGCTAGAAATATCTATCAAAATGACAGTTCATGCTCCACAGTAGTCCAAAAAAACAACTATAACGAGAGGAATTAGAGGGAGGTAAGAGAGGGTGAAATGGGGAGTGTTACTATGCTGCTTAAGGAACGCCTGGCGTATCCCGCCTTGGATAATTTGTGGATAGGTCTGGTTTTTCCTATCCCAAAACGTGGATGAGAAGAAGCCTAGAAAATTATCCACTGAAGGCAAGGATTGGTAAAGGCGGGGCCAGATATGAAATCACGTGTATCATAGAGGCTGAATAATTAATCAGCAATGATTTCTCAGTACAAGAAACACTCGGTATCAGGAGTCGGGAACGTCTAGAGAAGTTTCAGGAGTGGCAAAGGCAAATGCTTTTACCCAGCACCCAGTTGAAAAATAGGACTCGCTGCTGTGGGAAATTATAGGTGTTGAAAGCCTACATAGACTGGGAAAGCGATTAGATGTTTTCACATTAAAAAAAAAAAAAAAGTGATGCTGTGTGTGATGAAACGGTCGTTTCTGCCCATCCCGGTGCAGGGCGGCTGCACGGTTTGACAAACAGAAGGGAGAGTGGCCGGCGGCTCCCTGGGACCTGCCCTGCGCCACCGGCAGGAACCGATGGTCCCATCCAGCTGGTGGCTTCAGCTTTCCGCCTTTTCCACCTCCAGCCAGACCTGCTGAGCTCATTTCGGAGCCTTCCGAGTGGACTGGCGCGCTCCCAGAAACGGCGTCATTTGGCCGAGCGCGAGATTCGCTTCAATTGTTATTTTTACTGTATTTGAAGAGCACACTGAGGGCGTTCGGGGTGTTTTCCCTCTCTTGCAAAGACGTCAGGGAGCAACTCCATGGCCTCCCTGCCTTCTCCTCGCTGGGTACGTGGGTTGTGGGTCCCGTTCCTCGCCGTAGAGCTGGGGCAAGCAGAGACGCAAATAGCCACCGGACCTGGGAGGTGATGCTTCATTCCTTGGCGGAGCGAGTCCGGCGGCCGGAAAGAATCTGCCCGTTTTATGGCCAGGCTGAAATTCACAGCCACCACTTACCGAAGAATAATGAAACATTTCCTGAGACAGCCGTAAATATCTCCTGCCATGACAACACTTACCAGCGCCTCTTCGATCCAGGAAACGTTTTAAAACTCAGCAAAGTGGGATTTTTTTTTTTTTAATGCCTCTGCTACTTGGCTGGTTGCGCTTGCCCTGGTTGCCCCTGGTCGGGGGTGGAGGGGGGGAGCGGGGTGATGTGGTCCGTGGCCCCCTGGGGAGCCCAAAAGTTGGATGCTGAGGGGGAGGTAAGCTCCTTTCTGGGCTGGACCTGTGGGCCAGGTAGCTGCGCATCCTCCTCCTCCTCCTCCCGCCGCCTCCGGACGGCGTCGCGAGCCAGGTGAAGGCGCGTGCGCGCTTCCCTGGCCGCCCGGGTGACGAGGAAGCAAAGCCACCTTTGAAAGATGTCCTCGAGTCAGGAGGATGACCGGGAGGAGAACTTCTCCCCAGGTTGATGGAGAGGGAGAGGTTTGGGGTGGTTGGTATTTTATTGCCAATAAAAGCCACCAATGAGCAAAAATGATCTCTGAGGGCCTCCGGGCCATAACAGGAGGCTCAGGGGAGCCCAGCCCAAGTCCCTTTTGGGTTGACTATGGTGGACACGAGCCAGTCTGCACTGGTTTCCCCAAACGGCTGAGCTCCCCTCCAGACTCATCCTCCCCACGCTGAGGATAACCAGCCCTCTGCAACCACGGAGCCGGAACATGGGGGTCTACACCCGATGGCACATGGCAAGGGCAAAACCAGGAGGAGATGGGGACGCAGCAGGCCGGGTCGGGGTCAGCCACAGGGCTGGAAGGGTTTTGCCACCTCTGAGCTGGACGAGAGCCTGGGGATGGCCATCCCGGGAAGAAAAGCTCTTAGCAGCCTTGGCCATAGAGGGAAAAGGAGGTGTTCGGTAGCAGAAGAAAAGCTGATGGTGGAAAAAGTGTGTGGAAGTGATAGATTTTTTTTTTTTTTTTAAAACCCAGGCAGCGAATCGGTCTCGTTGCTGCGGTCGCTTTGAAACGGGTCAGCAGGAATAAAGCGGGTTTGGGGAAGGCTGAGCAGTAAAAATGAAGCCGGCAGCGTGATGGCTCGCTTGTGAGCCGGTCGGGGTGATGCCCGTGAGTGCGCCTTGGCTGGGGGACACAGCAGAGGTCTACTCTGTGCCACGTATGGCATGCTGGGTTATGGGGACCGTAACATTTCGGTCCCCGACATCTCCCTGCCTTCCTCAAGAGACCATAACGCTCAAGAAGAGGGGTGGGAACACACAACAGGGAGCGATGGAGATGGGGAGGAGACATCAGATGGGAAGTGACTACCAGAGAAGATTGACTTAATGGGATCAGCCCTCGTTTTGTTCTTATTATCGGCACCTTGGGAGTGTGGCTTCTCTAATTAATTCCGTTGGTCTCCAAAGCACGCAGCTGAGGCTTGTGTCCCATCAGTTGGCTGCTTGCGCTGGTGCGGGTGGGTTGGGGCAGGCAGAGAAGCGTGGAGGTCCCCATGCGGTCACTCAGTGCCAGGTATCTCTCTACAGACCTCTTCTCGAGCAGTTTAGCTCTCTCCTTGGAGAAGAGAAAGAGCTCAGTGGGTTTTAAGAACTCAAAAGTGAGGGTGGGGGTTTTGTTTGTTTATTTTGCAATGGATTTACAATAATACTCCATTCAAGTTACGGGGAAGGGGTGGGAATGGCTATTTCTTAATCCTGCTTGGGAAAGAGTGACCTCTCGAGTATCTTCCAAAATGGGTGTGTGTTTTGAATGTGGTCCGATTGCAGCGTGGGATTTTCTTGCCGGTGGCGTAAGTGCCCGGTGTGTTGAAATCCAGCCAAACCCGGGTCTCCCTGTCGGCCACCAATTTGCTGGCTCCTGGGGGGGGGGGAAGCGTTTCCCTCAGTCCCCATCGATGGTTCGCAGGGTTTTTAATGGGAAGCGGGAAGAAAGGAGGAGCTCGATTTATGCTCTGGGTATCACTCAGCATTTTACATGCCTTTGGTGAAGCTGTGATTGTTACCGAGGCTATCGAAATCTCCGGAGTCTGAAAATCAAGGTGAAAGCTTGCTTTCATGGATTATTTCCAGTCACTTTACTTCTGGCTCTGCTAAAAATAACGCAGGAATACCTTTCTTCGAACTTTCCTATTCCCTCCTGGCTGGAACGGAGAAGGTCAGGAGTATGAAAGTGGAAAAAAATAGTGGGGGGAAGGAGTCACTGCAAACTTCTCACGTGTACAGGTTCGGATGAGATTGCTCGCTGGTTTGTCGGTGGCTTTTTTTTTTTTTTTTTTTTCCTTTGATCCGAACCTGATTAACTTACTTTCTGCGTTTCTCTCCTTTATTTGATGCAAAGGCTGGGTGTTTCGGTCCTTCTGGAGGAAAAAAAAAAAAACTTGCTGTTTTTAACCGTTTCCTTTTGAAAGTTAATTAGAAACATCCCCAAAGCTAGAGGTTGGTCTGACGATACGGCCCACTATGTTGTTGGACCTTTATCCAAGACCTCGGGATGATGCTGTGTTGCGTGTCATGTGTTAGACTGGCTGCTGCTTTCCCTTGCTACAGCCACGGGTTTTGTTAATTACTGTGTTGGTGCCCAAATTTGCTGCGTCTTTTCTGTCTGAAGCGTTTCCGTATGATCTGCCGCGATGGTACCACAGGAGAATAGCCAAGGCGGCATCTCAGGGTGCGCATCCGGGAGAGGAGAGCTCTTTTAGGCGGCTCAGAAAGGGCAGAAAAAGGGGAAGAAATACAAAGTTTGCGAACCACAAGCGGGAAGGCGTTGCGTCTGAAAAATCCTCATGTGGCAGTGATTTCGGCTCGTTACAGAACTACTTGAGTCAGCCGCAAGTTTCTGAATTGCGATGATATTTTCAAGCAAGGGGGTAATGTGACGTTGGTTTCTTCAGCTGTTCATTAGTGGCGTTAATAACGATTGATCACCAGGTATAGTTTCCCATCCGTGAGCTCGTACTGCTTTTAATATCCTTTCTTAAAAAAGGGAGGCGGACAGTCCAGCGGCACTCGTGAGAGAAGGCACCTTTGCGACGCGGATGTTTGTTCTTGGCCCCGGCCACCGTCGCAGCTCCGCTCAAATCCTCTTTATTCGTCCCTGCCCACTTCACCTCAGGGCCAGGTCACCCCTCTGCAAGGAGATAAGGCGAAGGGTCCATCCCGTTTGCCACCTCCCGGGAGAGGACTTTGCTCACCGCCATGGGTCAGCCTCTGATGGACGCCAGGAGCAAAGGGAGAGAGGTGTTTCCTCATCTGTGGCTTCTCCAGACCTTCCCTTTTCCCTTTTCCCTGGCTCGTGGTGGTCTCTTCCCTTTATAAATTAATCTCTTAATCCAAACCTAAGAAGCCGCCTTCCCCACCCAGCCCCGTCACCCTTCAACGCCGGGTGCTGCTGCAGGCGGAGATCGCCCCGAGATTCGCTGTGTGGCGCTCCGCGCTGGAAGCAGCTCAGGTAGACTTTGGAAAAGAAAATAGCAACACGTGGAAGCATTTGGCAAAATTCCTGCTGAAGGGAGGAAATATATATTTATATATATGTGTGTGTATATATAGAGAGAGTCCATCAGCTCTGCCAAAACTGTGGTCCCCCTTTGCTTCTGCACAGGCAAGGGGAAGAAGACCCCACAGCTCATCTGGCAGGTAATGCGATGCTGTGTTTTTGGGGGGCAGAGCGTTGCCACCGTGAAGACTTAAGCCGAAGCTGTGGCCGTTGCGGTACGTTCCCAAAGACGAGAGAGCCAGACGGGGACTTAGAGGAGACGTGGCCATTAGTGGAGCAGGTGGATGGACCGCTCGTTTCCCCCCTTCCTCGGTGACTAAGTACCACTTATTTACAGAAGCGTATTAGGGGCCGAAGTTGACGTCTGCGCCTCTTCCCCGCGGGGGAGCAAGTGGCTGAGGTGACGCACGTGAGCCTTCGAGGGCGGTTTAGAGCGGAATCGATCGGATTTTGTCTAGCCGCTTCTGCCGGCGGGGCTTTGCTTCCGTTTCCCGGTCGTGCGATGGGGCTCTCCTCGTTTTCCCGGTTTCTTTGGGTGGGTTCGCAGCGACGCGAGTGAAGCTCGGCTTGTACGAGGAGGTTGGAAGCGA
Organism: Vanellus vanellus; assembly: GCF_965231255.1. Lineage (NCBI taxonomy): Eukaryota > Metazoa > Chordata > Aves > Charadriiformes > Charadriidae > Vanellus > Vanellus vanellus. The sequence continues at coordinate 37,687,210 of NC_138912.1, read as the reverse complement.
GGCCATAAAATAAAATAGCATCATCTTGTGATTTAGCCATCTACCCCGTTCTTGGAGCGGGAAACGTTGGTGGGAAACGTTGGCTTCAAAATGATCTTTTTTTTTAACTCATTCTAAGGCGCGGGAGAGTTCTTTTATAGTCACTCGTTTTCTTCTCGCCTCCTGAGCGACACGCCGGCAGGCGTACGCTGAACCTTGGCCCCGGCCCAGATGCACGTGCTCACATCTGGAGCGCGGGAAGTGAATCTGCGGGCACGGATGGGGTTGCCGAAGGCTTGGCGTTAATGACGGCCTTAAGGGGTTCTTCGGCCCGAGATCCTATTCGTCGTGCGGGGAAGTGGTCACTGAGCAGCTCGTGCGAGCCGACGGTAGCCCAGGGATCATCTCCAGTGGTCACTTCCAGCTGTTTATTATTCCTTATTGGTAGCGTGCGACTGATCACCGAAATTACCCGCTGCCGCTTCTGCGCTGTGGTTAGACTCCCGCAACGCTGGAAGAAGTGGGATAATAAATAAGAAATCGCGAGGAGCGAATAACAAGTTGCCCGTGTTTGTGCTGAGGGGTCCTTCTTTGCACGCCGAAATGGGGATTTATCTGCCATTGCTTTCCTCTGCCCACAATTTTTAATTTTTTTTCTTTTTTTTTTTTTAATAGGGCAATGAGTTTCGGTGTGTTTTTTTTTTCCCCAGCAGCGACTCGGGTCTTGCCAAAGCGAAGAGCTGTTTGCAACCCGAACGTGCGTTAGCCAGGGGAGCTGGCAGCGTTTGGCCAACTCTGAATCCACTGAAAAGCCTTTAAGAGAAGGAAAAGGGGGGAAAAAAAAAAATAATAAAGCTGGGGTAGGGGGGAACCCAACCCTGATGCTTTTTGTTCCAGCGACTTTCTGCCACCAGTTAAATGCTGAATACCATCAGCCAAGTAGAAAAACAAAACGAAGACTGGGTTTGCTTGACGTTGCTGCCTGCTTCTGCTGCTTTTTTTCCACCAGCTGCCACTGCTGGTGTAGTGTTGGCCATGTCAGCAAAGGCTAGAAATATATATATATATATATATATATTTTTTTTTTTTTTTTTTTTTTTCATCTAGTGCTCTCTGCCTGCTGCTGTCAGCCGCTCGGGCAGAGTCACCTCCCCGCGTCGCCTCTGCTTCGGTGTCCTTTGAAAGCATCACCTTTTCAAAAGCGGGCGTAAAGCTAAAACTCTTCTGCTGCGGAAAAGGGGCAGTAAAAGTAAATTCAATGCCTTTACTTCCCCATCCGAAAAAAAAACAACCAAAATCTCTTCTTTGCGTGGATGGGAAAGGTATTTTTTCCCCCCGTTTTTTTTTTTTTTTTTTCTCCCCCGTGCTGGCCGCTGTGTTCAAAGAGGAGGTAGCATCCTACGGAGGGATCTTGTAGAGCGTGCTCCTGGTCCCCGCGAAGCCGGGAGGAGCTTTGCCATCAGCATCCCTCGGGGTGAGGATGCCACGCTGGGGTTTTGGTGTGGCTGCCACCAGATGGGCGTTTCTAACGCCGTTCTGCAGCGCTGAGCCCTTTCCCAGGGCAAGGCTGGAGGTACCAGTGATGCTCCTGCAGGCAGCACCCTGAAAGCCAAAACCATCCCCAGCCTCTTTCCCGCCAGCAGTGGGTTAAAGCGCTTCCAAAACCAGTCTCTTGCTCTCAGCTCTGTGCCCTATAACAGTGTTGCAGGCTTCTTCTCCCTCCTATTCTTTTTTTTTTTTTTTTTTTTCTTTCCCCTTCTTATTTTCCCAGAGGACTTTCGCTTTTGAAATCCTCTGTTGATTATTTTTTTTTTTTTGATCTCTCTCTACTTTTGAAAAGGCCGCCAGGAAGGTCTCATCAGCAATTTAACGGGGAGATAAAGAGAAGAAGGGAAAGGGGGGATTGTTAACGGAGGGATAGCGCCCGACATCTGGACGGGGCTAATGCGCGATAAGGCGGGAGGGTTGTAGGCAGATCTTGATCTCCCGCCAAGGCGGGGGCTCGGACGCGATGGCTTTGGAGCGCATCTGCGTGGACGGAGCCCGAGTCGCCCAAATCCCCGGCGATGCCCGCCGATCAGGTACGTGGGGGCCGGGGGTCCCCGCCGGGGCGCTCGCTGAAGTTTAAAAAAAAAAAAAAAAGCCTTTTGGTTGACTTCAAAAGGATGTAAGCCCAGATTACCTACCCTGGAGGTAAAAATAAATAAATAAATAAATAAAAAGGAAACTGCTCCTTCAAACCTGAGTCCTCGGGAGATGGAGGATGCTTGGAGGATGGGAAGTTAGCAGCCGGGGGTTCGGGGGTGCTGATGGCCTTCCAGAAAGCTTTGTGCTATGTGGAGCTCTTGGGTGATCCACCCGAACCTGCGCGTGGAGGTGGTTGGAGCAGGGACTAGGAAGAGCAATCACTGGCTTGTTGGTTATTGAGCTTGTTAATTATTATTTAGTTTATCTCGGTGCTTTTCCATTCCTCCGATGACTTTGAGCTGGCGTAGCTGGCTTTTAGTAACTGGTTTTCAGTGAAAACCAGGCAAATGAATAGGAGGATATGTTTAGATGTGGACAGGCTGAAGGAGTTCCAGAGAAGGGCCACCAAGACGATCAAAGGACCGAGAAGCTGCCATATGAGGAAAGGCTGAGGGAACTGGGTTCTGGAGTAGAGGCAGCTTAGGGGAGACCTTATCACCATGTTCCAGGATTTAAAGGGTGGCTACAAAGAAGATGGCGACTCCCATTTTACAAGGAGTCGCGTGGAAAAGACGAGAGGTAATGTGCAAAAAGTTACTCCAGGGGAAATTCCAACTGGATATGAGGAAAATTTTTCACCCTGAGAACAATCAGCCATTGGAATAATCCCCCCAGGGAAGGGGTGGATTGCCCAACACTGGACACTTTTAAGACTCAGCTGGAGAGGGTGCTGGGCCATCTTGTCTGGACTGTGCTTTTGCTAAGAAAGGTTGGACCAGATGATCCTTGAGGTCCCTTCCGACCTGGTATTCTGTGATTCTGTATGCTGGCTCGAGACTCCTCTGGGGCTTCAAACACCCTTCGGCTCCAGTGGTATTGAGAGCCGGTGCTTTCATAGATCGGTTTTGTAGTAGATCACGTCCATCACCTCATCCCCAACCTGTGCATAGACCGGGGTGGGGGGGGCAGCTCTGAATCCAGGCTTGGTTTTGCCACTTGGGCCCCATTTCTGGTTTCTGTTGTGTTCCTCTTGCGAAGTTTTGCTCTGCGCCGGAGAAAAACACGACAACAAAAGCTCAGCGTTTGGGGAAGGACTTTTCCCGTGAGCGCAGAAGTCTGTGTGCAAGGAGAGGTTCCAGCAAAGAAATCGATGTTGAATGCGCGCTACCTTCTTTTTTTTTTGGTCCATAGCTGGGAAACAAGAGACAGGTTTGGGTTTTTTTGTTTTATTTTTAAGGGCAAAGAAGGCAGCGGTAAGCTGTGGAAATAATTTTGGCTATTGCCTGCGTTAGAGATAACTCTTCATAAGAGATGCTGGCTCAGATGCTTCTTTCCATCCGTCCACAGGTGAGAACAACTTCAAAACTTAAATCCGGTATATAAAGGCGGAGAGGGAAATGTTTAATTGTCCTGACTCTGCTGCAGGCTGATAAGCTCGCATTGATTTTCTGTAGCGAAGTCTCCAGAGCGTACGTGTTGGTGTGTGCACGGGGACGTGCGTGAATGTTTCTCGCTCCTTGGGTGTTTCTAATCTCCCATTGCGTGGCGAGAGCTCGACACTTCCTCCAGAAAATGGCCATTTCCAGCACAGGTTTTCATATTTATATATATTTTTTTTTTTTCCTCCTTTTCATCCTTTCTATTAGTTTCCTACAAACTTTCCGTTGGAGTGGGGAGGGCGGTCTCAGGAAAGATGTCCCTTCACCTCAACGCATATCCCTCAACCTGAAGCTGAAAGGCAGGTTCGTATCCACCACGTCATTTCAAACCATCCTGTCCAGGGGTCTAATCCCTGCCTATTTCTGCCTGTAAATACAGAGGGAATAACACACACAAAAAAAAAAAAAAAGGCAGTACCAAACTGAGGTTTTACCAATAGCTTGAACTATTTTGTACTGGTGAAGCGTAGAAAAATGTCTAGTTCCCTCTTTATCTATTTATTTTGAGGGTTTGTTGGAAAGTAGAATAAATGAATGCAGCAACACAAGGGATGGTCCAGCAAGCTTTGTAGCTCATCTCTGAAGCCTACGAGCTCCAGAAATTTTGGATGTCTAGCTGGAACCTGGCTGATTATCTTACCTGAGCCTCCAAACCCACTGACATTTTTTCCTAGTGCTAATTATGGAAAAAAAAAAAAAAATCAGGTTGTCTGTAGCGATGGAGAAATGTCCAGAGGAGCCAAAAAGGAGACGGGCAGTGTTCAGACAGCGGGAGGGGGGGTAGGAAAAAGAGAAAATGCCAACCTCCCTGGAGATGTAATAGGCTTAGTAGACCTGCTTGACACATGTCGGATAAAATAAAATTAAAAAAAAGCTAAAACAAACCCACAACAATGTTTATAAGAAGATTAGCTTGAACGTGGTGAAATTTCTCTGGGGACTGTCCGTGGCTGAAGCTCAAAGCAACAACTCCCAGGGCCTTATCAGAGTAATGAATTTCCGCCACTTTGGGCCATTAAAAATCCTTCCCATCCCCGACCCCTTTCCCCACCCGGAGCATCTTTGATTTGGGGCGCATCTGCTGGGGGACGGTTCAATTTGCACCGTCCCCTTCCTCGGTGGGACAGGTTGTGCGGCGTTGGGGAGTTAACTCGCTGGAAATAACGCGATGTGACTATCTAATTTGTGGCTGCCGCCCCTCCGGGGGAAAAAGACTTGTCTCTGGGCAGCAGATTATCCTCAGGCTCATTACGACATTGTTCCGAAACAAATCCCCCAGGCTTCTGCCCGTAATCACTTTTACATACGTGCGGGCAAACGTCTCTCCAGCCGCGCTCGCCACGTCGGCGCAGGTGGAGATGGAGCCAGAGCCGCGTCCTGCCGGGGAGGAGAGATGCGGCGATAACCGTTTGCATGGGCTGGTGACCACCAGTTTAAGTTTCAATCAAAACTAGGGTTAGGTTTCGTTTTCCTAAAAGCTAGTGCACGTGGGTTGGGTGGGGGGTGGGGGTTTTTTTTTAGTTGTTTTTGAGGGGTTTGGTGGGTTGTTTGGGTGTTTTTTTTTAGGTAAAGCATCTAAACGGCAAACATAAGAGACCAACCTTGGAAAATTCCATCTTCGGTTCTCAGCGGATTTAAGCATATAGGAGAGCAGAGAGGTTAACCCGTACTCCCCTTGGCTACTTTTGCCCCATCGAACGGTGCCGCAGAGCTGCTCCGGTGTTTTCGGGGTTGGTCCTTGCCAGCCTTGCCTTGGCCATGTCCCGGGGCCGCGTGCTGCCACGCTCCTGCTGCTTTTTTCCGTGAGTGCTCTTCTGCTAAAAGCCGTAATTATCATGTTTTTAACCCGCATACATCAGTGAATCAGAACAAACACACTACCGAACGCGACGGCAAAACGGCTCTTTTATATCCCCTTAATGGTGGGGAGCGCAGAGGAGCGCGCCAACGCCAAAAGCAAGGCTAGTGGTAGCCAGTCCTTAGAGGCTGTTTGGGGATATTTTGGTGATAAATCTGGGGGTGCATGTTAATGGGGTGGCGGGGGATCTGCGGCACATAGCCGCGAGTCGTCCCGAAGACGCGTGGTGGTGATGTTTGTGGCGTGTTGGGTGAGCAGGTTGGGGTGTTCGGGACGTTTGTGATATACGGAGGGCAGGCTTGTGGTACCGGCTGGAATTTGGGTGGCATTTGTGATATTTGGGCGTTCGGATTTGAAGGTCTGAAGGAGCTTGTGGTTGGGGAAGGGGAGGGAGTTGATCCCCCCACCCTGGTTTTAGCACCCCTTTTGAGATGGCTTCAAGAAGACCAGCGTTGCTGCCCATTTTCAGATCGGCTGGCGTGGCTAACGCCGCCAGAAGCTCTCTAGAGGTGGAGACCAAGGTTTGAAGAGACCATCGGTGGTTTTGCTGGTCTACGAAATGCCTGGATGGAGTCCGGAGCAGCTGGCGAGGGGTGGGGGGGGAAGAACCCAGCGCTTGCATCGCCGACCCCGTGCTCGCCCCGGCGTGGTTTGGCACGCTCGCCCGTCCCTGGCAGCCTGCTCCTCCGGGATTACACGCCAATTAAGCAGGCGTGAAAACGCCGCGGCCCTCCCTCGTCAAGCAGAGGCACGGGCAAAGGCATGGACATCCCTTCCCCCCCCCCCCCCCCTCCACCTTCACCCTCCTTCCCACCCCTTCCCCTGCTTTGCCTTTGCCTCCTTTCCATGAGTTATGATCCTCCTCTTGTCGTTCCCCCTGCTCCGTCACGGCGGGGAAATTGGTTATTTGGGATGGGAGGGGCTGCGGAGAGAGAGGGATTATGCGTTTGTGGTTTAAATATATGGAAAAGGGAGGAAAAAAAAAAAAACCCTCCTCTTCTTTCTTCGCACTCCATCTCCCTTGGTGGGATGAGTGCTCCGATCCCGTATTTTTCATCCACGTGGAAGGGTTTATTTTTCTCTCTTTAGAAAAGTCAGCGTTAAAAGTTACAAGATGGATCGCCCGCCTGCGGGTCTTCGAGGGCTGGAGGGGAAAGCTGCGGGGGAATATTGCGAGCGAGAGGAGGCTGCGGAGGAATAAGTCAGTGGTACGTGTGGGACTGAAAGGCGGCCGGACCGTTCATTCCCATTAGGAAGAGGTGCGCGACCATTAATAATCGTTTTTAACAAGAGCCGGCTTGAGCTAGCCCGGGTCTGGGCTACGTTTCTGGAGAGTGAATTTTTATTTAATAATAATATTAAAAAAATCTTGGGAAAAAAAAAATAAAATACCATGCGTACAAATGAAAAGGCACGGCGGGCTGATTTCTACCTGATATTTATTATTGCTTCACCTGCCTTGAAATAGGAACATTTATTTGGCTAACACGCATTAAAAGGGCTGTGCATGCCATATTTCCTTTCCCACCGCGCTCAGAACCCAACGTACTTTGACTTAAAGCTCCAAAAGCGCCGCTTTCTGAGCAGCCGTAACCATTCCGAGGAGGAAAGGACCACCTCACCTGGAGGGAAGACTCTGACCATCAGAAATCCCATTTTTTCTAAGGGAGGGTGGGTGAGTGGGTGGGATGAATCTCCCAGGTCCTGCCCTACGGCTGGAGTTTGCCAAAACTTTGGCTTTTGCTCGGGTGCGTTTCTGTAGCTCTGAGTTATCAGGGGGAAAATCAGCCGAGCGCAGGTTCAGGAGACGGAGCGTTGCTGAGGATTTTACCCATAAACCCACATCTTTTAAAATAGATAATGTGTTCTTTTTTTTTTTTTTTTTTTTTTTTTTTAAAAAAAAAAAAAAGGAATAAATGAGTCGAAACCTTTTGGGTCTTCTATGAAGCAGTCTTCAGGAAGAAAGCTTTTAATCGTGGCGATTTAAGAGAAGTGGGGAAATTAGCTGTTATCCAGGCACTCCTTGTCTACTTTATTTTTGGGGGGGAGGGACGGAACAGTAAGGCGAAGAGCCGAACCTGAGCCAGGTGGCGTTTGGGCTATGGGGTTGGGGCTAACAGAAGCCCAGTGGTACAATCCCCGCTCCAGCCGTGTTGGCTGAGGCTGTGGGGACGCGGGCAGGAGGTCTTTCTGCTCTCACGTATGCCAAAAGCATCCTGTGCACTCAAATATAAGCACTTTTCTCCCCAGGGTACCGCTCTTTGTGCCTACACACGCCGAGGCAGGTTTGCAGGAGAGGGGATGTACAACCGGCAGGTTACAACCTCCGAGTGCCACCAGAAAAGGTTCAAGAAGGGCAGAGAGGTTGGGCAACGCTAAGCTAAGGTGTTCGTTTGGACGCAAAGGTCACGGCTGAGAGACCTCTGGCCATGAGGAAAGGACAGGAGAAGGACTGTCCCAGGGAACATCTCATGCTGTGGTGGTATCAGAGCGGTCATGGTCTCCTGATATGGCATCCTGCAGGTGGGGTTGCTCTACAGGTGGGCTCTTCTCTATAGCCAGACCTATTGCTACATTAAGATACTTGAATTTAGGGACAGTTAAGGTCCGCAGGGCATCCCGGTTTGTTTTATGCTGCTGGTGGTATGATTCCAAAGCGAAATGAGCCACTTTGTCCTCAGGAAAGTGTTTCTTCTTTGGTGTTTGGTTTTATTTGTTGGTTTGTTTGGGTTTTTTTTAATTAATACAAAAAAAAAAAAAAAAAAAAAGAGTGAGAACACAATATCAGCTGGGCTCCCGCTATGTCTGACACCTTCATCTTCCCCTCCTGAGGCCGCACGTGGCCAGACTGTCTGGTAAACATATTTGATGTTTTCTTCTCTGGGTGGTCCGGGATAATTGATGCTCTCCTCCTGCTGAGCTCAGGGTCCCACACCTGGGAGGTCACACCACGCGGGCCGCGTGCTCGTTGGCCGCGTCCCGGCGGACCCTGGGGCTAGCGAGAGCTGCTGCGCCAACGGCAAACCCCTCGTTTGGGGGAAATAAGTCTCTCTTCCCAGTGACGCAGCTCATTTCCTTCTTCGGACCCGGTTTTTCGAGCATTAGGCTTTGAGAGGTGACCCACCGTTGCAAGGACAGCGTGTCCGATTGAAGAGCTGGGGTTGTTTTTGGTTTTTTTGGGTAGCGCTGAGCAGCTGTTCTTTGGAAGCGAAGGTGATCCGAAGTGCCGAGGGACAGGGACGGCTCGCTTTCATCAGTCACTGTTAAGATCTGGGTCCCCGGATCTCGCGAAGGCCGGGAGAGGTTGAGGATTTGCTCTTTTCGCGGTGTGGCAGCAGTAGATGCTACGGGCTCGGTATCTGATGGGAAGCGGAGAGCGGAGGAGCCGTCTCCCCGGAGGAACCGAGGAGATGAGGAGATATCTTCTCCTCCTCATCTAACTGAGTTTTCCTGCCGTTATCCCAGCCACTTCAACCCTCTTTCCAAAAAAACCCTCTCCTGTGGTTGCGCCTTTAAGTGGGGATGCGCCGAAACTCTCTTTTGCGGCGTTTGCCTCGAATTTATGGGGATTTGATACTTTGTGAGCGTTAGCCTGGTGCTGGGTTTGCTTTAAAAGGAAACAGAGTCAAAAGCTAATAACAGGGGACGGGCAGGTGGGCGCTGATGTACGAACACCGAGCGGGACGCCGCGTGCCTTTTCTCCTTAGAAAATGGGGAAAAAACCTTAAATTACTGTGATTTCGGTTTCCTCTTTGACGATCCACGATCCTCTCGTCTCCGTACCCGGCTCGCCCCCTACCCCCACCTCCTATCTTCTACACGCTCTTTCTCCGTCTCGGAGATTTTTGGAAATTCGGATCCATCTGGTTCTTTCCGATGGGAAGATAGCGTATCGCAGGCAACGCAGGCAGGGCCCTGGCGGAGCCGCAGCCGTTAATTAATGGTAATCCCTTAATCCGAGGGTGAGGCGAGAGACCGCATTGCCCACTTGGTGCCCTCCTGAGCGCGGAGAGGTGTGAGACCCACAACAGCGAAACTGCGTCAGGCATCAGAGGTGGCTTTTCCCTCTGATTATCCATATTTTAATAACTCGCTATTATCATGGGGTATTCCCCCCCCCCGCTGTTGGCTGTCGTAATCTGGTGGGACCACCTTTGCAGCAAAAAAATTTAAAAAATAATAAAAAAAAAGGGAAAATAATTAGCGTTAGAGTTTGTCAGGACAGGTTTTCTTCCCCTCCGCCCTTCCCCCTGGTGTCAACATTTTTATGCAGAAAGGAGCCCCGAGTGCCGAAAAGCACCATTTCGCTCGGACAACTTAGCATGTTTGATCTGGAATTTTCCTGACCGCTTTCATCCAGTTGATCAAAACAGTTCAGCTTTCAGCTATCCAACATAAAAATATCCTTTTTTTTTTTTTTTTTTTTTTCAGATTTTGTGCATGTCAGTTCTTCAACGCCAACAAGAAGCAACGGGAGAAAACATCAAGATCGTGTAATTCCCACAGAAGACTGCGTTTGGATGAAAAAGCCATTTCCCCCACCCCTGCTGGAACGCTGGTTGGAATAAAATGTAAGGGGAAAAAAAAAAAAAAAGAAATATTGAAATATTGGCTAGTTCTGCTTCTGATGGTGTCTGTGTTTTCTTCTCTGAAAGGAAAGCACCTGGTCCTGGCGTGTGCTGGGAGGCACTATTGGGCTGCAGATATTAAGGCTGCGGTGACACGACCTACATCCTTACCCTCTCCTATTTCCCATCGGCAGACTTTGAGCTTTCAAAGTCACCGACCCAGTAGGAAACGGCAGGGCAGTGTTTTGATGGCCTAAATTTCATCTGAGTCACCTTAGCGGTGCCTTTCTTCTCTCTAATTTGCTCCGTTTGCGTTCTGTTGCCTGCTCCTGCGTTTCCCATTGTAGCTCAGCCTTGGGTCGAGGCCAGCATTTAAGCGCCTTCCAGCCTCCAAAGGAGCCTGTTGATATCTTGCGTTGAGTCTGGCACAGGGGTGAATTTTATCCCTGGATCAGGCTGACCTGGAATTTAAAAGGCCGGGAGATGTCCCCAGCTGCAGCGCAAGGCGGCTCTGCCCGGGCTGGATGCTCGCACTGGCTTCAGTTCTTCTGCGCTGTCATGAGGTCAAGATCAGCAAACCAGAGCATGAAAAGGAGGGTAATGTTTTGGTAAAATTAGTTATCTTATGACCTGAAGCTCCTCGGAGGGTCTTGCGCCATCTCTGAGGATGCTTGATGCTTCCTCTTGGACGGTCTTCTCTGGGGTGGTCCAGGTCAAGAAGACCGTGGCCAGCAGGTCGAGGGAGGTCATCCTCCCCCTCTGCTCTGCCCTGGTGAGGCCACATCTGGAGTACTGTGTCCAGTTCTGGGGTCCCTGGTCCAAGAAGGACAGAGAACTGCTGGAGAGGGTCCAGCGAAGGGCTACAAAGATAGTGAGGGGGCTGGAGCATCTTTCTTATGAGGAAAGGCTGAGGGACTTGGGGCTTTTCAGTCTGGAGAAGACTGAGGGGGGATCTTATCAATACTTGTAAATACTTAAAGGGGAGGGTGCCAGGGGGATGGGAACAGTCTTTTTTCAGTGGTGCCCAGTGACAGGACAAGAGGTAATGGGCACAAACTTGAACTTAAGAAGTTGCACCTAAACATGAGGAGGGACTTCTTTCCTGTGAGGGTGGCAGAGCACTGGCACAGGCTGCCCAGAGAGGTTGTGGAGTCTCCCACTCTGGAGACGTTCCAAACCCGCCTGGATGTGTCCTGTGCCACTGCTGTAGGCGCCCCTGCTCTGGCGGAGGGGTTGGACTGGATGATCTCCAGAGGTCCCTTCCAACCCTGGCCATTCTGTGAGTCCTCCTCCCAGCCTCCCATTGCCCCCTCCCTATGCTGCTGGGGAGGGGAGGATTTACCCTGGGTTTGCCTACGTGTAAGATTTAGGAGTGCTTTCACCTTTTCTCGGCACCAGCAGAGTTGTAGGAAAACTAAAACCTGGGCTTCGGGTTAAAAATGAAGACTGATAACATTCCTGTACGTGCCATTAAGAAGCTGTTGGGTTAAACGAGTACAGCACGTTTCCACGCACCCCAGAGGGCTACTCTAGATCTAACGAAACCTCTTCCTCTAATGCAGAAAAAAGCGTGAATATTTCTCCAAAGCGCTCTCTTGAAGAAATTCATCCCTGCCGCAAACCCGGGCCGTCCACCGAGGTTCTCTGGGTGCCTGCTGGTGGGGTCGGTCCCATCTCCAAGCTTCGTTTGCCGCTCAGCTGCGTGGAGGTAACCCAGGATGGGTTAACAGGTAGAGGCACAGTCCCAGTTAAGGCCATTTAATTGAGTGGACCCAGCTGCTGGGGTGGATAAAAAGGGAAGACCTGAGCAGCACTGGGTTAGCGAGGGGCTGCTGGGATGGTGGGGACTCTTTTTTTTTTGGGGTGTTTTTTTTTTTTTTTTTTGCTGGGTCTCTGCCACGAGGCTTCCGTGGAAAGAGCTCTGGATCGGCCGTGTTAAGGGCTGGTGTTTGCCGACTGTCTAAACTTTTATTTTTCCTTTATTTCAAGAGCTAAAAGGCTTTCTGGCCGCGCCGCTGTTTGCTTTCTGCGTTCTTTCCTTTCGCAGCACGGGAGGAGCTTTTCGGAGGGGTGAAGCCTATCTTTTCATCGGCCGTTAATGTAGTCGGGGGCACCCGCTTTTCCTTCTTTTTTTCATGTTGGATATTTCCTTATCTCGTAGCGCTCGGAGCAGCCTTCTGGTTCACGAAAGCCGCCTGCGGGAAATGGCTGGGAAGTCAGGAGAGATGCCTGCTGAGAGCATCTCAGTCAGCAGCGGTCCTTCATACGGGGAAGGAGGGGGGGGAAAAAAAAAAATAAATAAATCAGCGGAGGAGCATAGGTGCTGCGATACGCGCCGGGGCTGTGTGTGTAATAGCCGCGAAAAAAAAGTGTCACACATGCATAAAAAAATCAGAGCTGGAAAGACGCAGGTCATCTACTCAATACTTGCCTGCCACCGGACGATCGTTCCTGGGCTGAAATTTCTCGCTCGGAATTGTGGCTGGGAATACATTAACCTTTAAAACAATAGTATTAGAATGTTATATATTTTCTTTAACCCGGGTGCTGCAAACCTAGTAAATGTGAAGCGCGAGTTGCGCCTGAGCGAGTGGTCCCCCAGGAAATAAGGTTTTGGGGGGGGGGGCTTTTTTTTTTTTTTGGTGAAGGAGCGCTCAGCCTGCTGTAGGTCGCTTGAAGGTGGTGGTGATGTCCTGCTCGGGCTTTGGGAGCACCGGTGCAGCAAAGTCGAAGCCATCGGAGTCCTTACGGCAGCGACCCTGTGGTTGCACTGGTCTGGCCGTACCCAGGACCGGGTAGTCAACGGGAGTCCCAGTTTGAGCTGTAGGACCAACTCATGAGAGTACAAGGAGAGGAGAAATTGTTGCCTTGCAGCCATGTGGTTGGGTTTTTTTTTTAACCTCTCGTGGAGGGGTAATTAGATGACACCCTGGAACTGAACTGTAGAGGTCCTGGGTAGTTTCAGCTCCTGCTTCTGCGGCTGTTTCCTGGAGGTGGATGGTGGGGAGATCTTTCTTCACCTCTCCTCGTTTCAAAGCAGGATAGAAAACACCAAGTGGATGTGTCTTGTTGAGTTTTGGCGGTGCCCAGGAAGGTAGTTCGGTAGCAGTGATTTGCCTATTGGCTTTCGAAGCGGTGTTCTTACGTTTCTATCAGTGTCTTTGCCAGTGCTTCATAGGCAAGAGGACTGGGACACCAGATGAGAGGAACCCTGTCTGGTACCTTATCTGCTGAGCAGTTCTCCCCTTCCTGCCCCTCTGCTGCTGACTTCTTACGGGCTGAGGTGGTGCCTCAGTTTTAAGTGGATGAGAAGCTTTTTTCCATAGGCAACAGGTTGATAGGCCAGGGCTGATTTGGAAACCGCTGTTTATTTATTATTTTTTTTTTATCTTCTATTTGGGCTGTTGTCTGCCGCTTCTCCGAGTTGTTCAGCGAGTTGTACACAAAGGCACAAAGAGGGATGTACTGTTATTATTGGTGGTTGTTGTTCCTAAGTCTCTATTGATTTTTATTTTTTTTTTTTTTATGAAAGAAATAACAACAATGTGCACGAGGTATCCAGCTAACAAAAGAGGTCCTGCCGTACTCGTCTCAAATTAAACACATAGAAGCAGAATCCAACTGGGATATTGACAGGCAAATACAAAGCTTTGTGATTCAGCGTTGTGCTGGAGTGAAAGCAGGACTTTGCCTTGCCACGGCCCACCTTGGCGAGGAGAGAGACAGCATTGTTCTTCTCCGCAGCTCATCCAGAAACGTGAACCCGTCCCTTTGTAACGCAAGAAGGTAACTCAGTCAAACTGCTGTGCTTGAGCTCGTCCTGGGTGAGCAGATCTGTTTCTGTGGAGGGTTTCTGACAGCCATTTGTAGTTTGTCTGGGCTTCTGGTGTACATCAGCTAAGGGCATCCTGCCTCTCGGCGATAAAAAGGCCGTGAGGAAGGAAAGGAAAGCAAAGAGAAAATCTGTAAATCTGTTCCTCGCAGTTGGTCTTTTTTTTTCCCCCTACTGGATTAACTTGCCAACTCTTGGTTGACGGTTGACGCATCCCAAGTAGGGAAGGATGTGAGGAACCAGCTCTGACACTGCCGCTGCTCTGAACTCCATCCTCTTTAAGCCGACCCCACCAGAGGGGTTGGAAAAAGCTCACTTTCCTCTTTTCCTTTCCTCCCCCAACTTCTGCGTGTTCTCACGCGGCTCAGGATGTAACCCACAAGAAAGACCGTGTCACTGCTGTTCCACCTGGGAGCAGAAGCTACCCAGAAGCTACCCAACATGAAAAGGCGTCGCGGTTTTTGTGGGCTTGTTGGCTGATTCTCACTCCGGAAAGACTCCGAGACACTCAAACGGGGCTCAGGTAATCCTGTAACGTCGGAATGTGTCTCTCCCTTGACTTTACAAGGAATTCCTGAGGACGATATTGAATCACGACCATATCTCTGCTCTTAAATCATTTCCTCCAGCGCAACATCACCCCATAGAGGAAGTCCTTTCAGCGAAGACAAAAATGAAAGCGTTTATCGGTTTGAAAAGATCCCTCTGTGTGCCAGAATCAGTGAGAGAGAGAGAGAGAGAGAGAATGGAAGTGTTAGCGCCTCTGGCAATGCCTTCGCAAGGTTGTTTGTCATCCCAGCGCAAGAAGAAGCTGAGCACACACAAATATTAAACTAATATTTTTGGCGCTTGGTGAATTTTGATCGTCAGTTCGGGGCGCCTGAGGCAGCAAACAGGAATGAGATGCGGTATCCTTAAGCTTTGTGTTCATGGCTGAATTGATGCTCCTTTTATATTTATTTATAAGTATGTATGACTCTTGGTGTTGCTATTTATCTGCTGTGAGAGAGAGAGGGAGATGTTAATGATAGCCAGTAGCAGGACCCAACCAAGACTGTCGAGTCAGGAAGCAAAACAGCAACATCAACTGGTTTTGGTCCTCAAGATCCTGCCTACGCTAAATTGATGACACGGCGATTTTCTGCTCAGAACCGAACGGGGAGATGGCTGAGGATGGGCAGGATTACTGGAACCCGCTCCACGTTTCCCCAAATCCTTCATCCTACCTAGATGTGGGGCAAAAAAAGAAAAAAAAAAAAAAAAAAAAAAAAAAAAAAGAAGAAAAGGGAACCTGAGGGCTTGTTAATCACCGAGATCAAGGCTAAAGCTGAGGTGGGGTGGAAACCTGTCCTCTTCCTCCAGATGTGCAGATGTGCCCTAAATTGGTGCTACCAGATTTGACTTTGAGAAGCTGGGATGCGTTTTGGGTGGTGGTTTCTCTTTTTTTTTTTTTTTTCTTCCTTGGACAAGCACTGAGAAAAATAAACGAGGTTGTCAACCCGTGACCCTTCTGAAAAGACGAGGCCACCCTTCGCGCTCCAAATAGCCGGGCTGTTGGTTGAGATGTACTTTGTGGAGAGCGTACCAATTATGTGGGCTTTTTCAGAGCCCGGGAGCGGCGTGAGCTGTTATTTTCTCGAGTGAACAAGGAAGAGGCTGAGAGGTGCGAGAGGTGATGGACAGCTTTGCGAGGAAACGGCGGTTAACCCGGAGTTTCAATTTAACTCCCTGGGCACATCAGGAGCCGAAGCCAAGCTGTGTGCGTCGCGGCCCACGAGGACAAGCACCCTCACAGCTCGCCCAGCGTGGGCTCGTGGAGGGAGCTTCTCCGGCATCGAGCTCGTCGGCCTCCAAGCTCCTTCCTATGGGGAGAGGCGAGAAAATTCCCGCGTTGGCCTCCTTGCTCAAACCTGGGACGCGAAACGAGCTGAATGACAAAGAGAAAAGGACAAGAGATTCTCTTTCTCTCTCTCTCAGCCATCTTTGAGGGTGATTCATCCTCCCCCAAATTCCTGGCAATTTTTCTCTGGGCGACCAGCGGCTCTATCTCGCGTCGCTGACTCATAACTGCTGGAAGCTTCTTTGGCTGAATTCAGAGTAAGGAAAATTTATGCGTCGGCTTTGATCTGGCATCAAGTTGTTTTACAGAGGGCGAGGGGGCAACCCAAGAGAGGGGAGGAACAAAAGATACAGCGAGGAAGAGGTAAAGATGAAGGAGAAGGAGGTGAAACCCCAGGAAGGAAAGACGTACGTGGGTTTTGAGTAGTTGGGGGGGGGGGGGGGGAACGTTCAGCTGATCTGAAGGCAAACAAGTGAACAGCATGATGCAAACGATGCGCCGCAGTTGATTTCTTATTGCAGCAGTGGTATTAGTAATAAAATCAATACCAGTAGTTAGCTGGGCCTAATAACTACACAGATCGGATTAAATTGATATTACTTCTCCTAATAACCAGCTATTGTTGCTATTACAGGCGAGGTAGGAACAGATATCGCGTCTTTTAATTAAAACGGGGGCTCCGGCGCTTTTACTCGCTCGTAGTCATACCTGGGAATGGCTGGTCCGTACCCCAGCAATTAAATCTGTCCCGAAGGCTCTTGTAAATGAAAATAAAGAGAAGAGTCCATTGAGAATCCTCAGCCTGGCACCATGGGCGACAACCAGGTGAAAGGCGTGGAAAACCAAGGCAACCCCAAAACCAGGCTCGCCCTCAGCTTTGAACCACTCGAAAGCCCCAAAAGAGGCTTTGCGGCAGCCTTTGAGGTTCTGACACCAGGTTTCGAGGCTACGTTTCGTGCTGCAGCACAGCCAAACGCCTTTCAGGTGTTCGTCGGAGAGGACCGTGTTGAAACATCTGCCTGCGGATGAGAGGGGTCAGGCTGTGGGTCACCACCTCCCCCTGCCTCGAGGTGACCGCCGTGCCCGGCGTCTCGCCTCCGAAACCTCCCCGGTGAACTCCTGGCCTCAATCAATGCGCCGCCACGAAAAACGCCAGCTCGGAGAAAACGGCATATTTAAAAGCAAAAGGCGCGCCGGGTTTTATTGAATTTGTTCCAAACGGTTCTACGTTCAATCACCCAGAAACCGTCTCCCTGCAGGCAACGATAGCTTTTTACTAATGAGCGCTTGCTGTACCAAACAGCCCCTCTTGTACTTCACAGGTTCTTTGCTCTGACTCCGCGTCCACTCTGCGTTAAGGCTCCTTCCTGCTTTTCTGGTCTTTTTTTTTTTTTTTTTTTTTTTTTTTTTGGAGGGGGGCTGCTTGATGTTAAACCATCTGCAGAAAGGGAAGAGGGGTGGAAAACCAAGACGTGAGGTCATTTTCAGGTCCGAAGCGTGGTGAAAAAGGTGGTGTGTTCATCTCGGATCCTGGCCCCGAGGGCTGGAGGAGGCCGTTTTGGGTTGCTCTCCTGATCTCCAAGCAGAAGAGGTCCACCGTACCGTATTTCTTGCCGAGCCGCAAGGATGTGTTTGGCTTCCGTGGAGGCCGGGGACGTATTGGCCACACCAAACCGACGCGCACGGTGCTTTGGCTTGCTCAGACCCGACGTTCTGCTCCCACCAGCTTTATTCCGGTGTCTTGTCGGGGCATTCCAGCGGAACGGGCTGTCCTGCACCGTGGTGTCGCAGCCCCAAGGGCTGCCTTCAACCCTCTTCCACTGGGCGCCTCCTTGCTTTTGGTTTCATTGTTTTTACCTTTAAAATTATTTAAAAGAAAGAAAGAGAAAAAAAAAACAACCAAAAACCAAAAAACCAACTGAAATACTTCTTGAGGGTGAAGTTTGCTTTCCTCTCTCTCTTCTCCTCCCCTGTCCTTCTACTCCTTAGTTGTGGCTGCTGTCCCCGGTGTGGCACCCAGGGGACTGTGCCTCCCAGCTGCATCGGGGCAGGGATTTAACCCCAACCTTGGGGCAAATTTGCCAAATCCAGCTGAAAAAAAAAAAAAAAAAAAAAAAAAACCAAAAAAAAAACCAAAAAAAAAAACCAAACCAAAAACCTGCCTGCTCAATCCGGTCAGCTGAGTGTGGGTTAAGTGAGATGTCTGCTGCTCCTCTCCCTACCCCCCCCTTCAAACCTGGCCTTTCGGAAACAGGAGTTTTGGAGCTTGTATGTCTCGCAGAGATGGAAGAGGATGAAACCTCTCCAGCTGCCCAGGAGGGAAAGAGAAACTAACTTTGAATTTCTTCCCTTAAATCATAAGTCACTCTAATTGTTTTCTTGCTTTTTCTGGCTCTCGCCGCCTCTCTTTGAATGGAGGATTTATCTTCGCTGGCACGTGGACGCAGGGCTAGCGCAGGCAGCGTTGTCTTAGCCAAACACCCGCAGACTGAGAAGGTGCTGACGCTGCTGCCGAACCGCTCTCCGCGCCTCCGGCACCCTCCCGGCGCCCACCGGCGTCTCCCACCTCCCTCCCGTCAAACCAGGTGCAAAACCGCTCGGATGAGCAAAAAGGATGGAGCAAAGGGAAGAAAAATGCGCTGGGAGACGGGAGTCGACTAACCCAAAGCCAAGGAGGAGAAAGCCTGCAGGATTCCCAGGGTAAGGGCTGCGTCCAGGGGCTGTACCCTGTCTCGACAGCATCCCAAGGTGGATGCTGAAGGATAGCACACGAGAAACGAGGCAGATCATGCTCCAGGACCGACCAGCAGCCACGGCGGGATTTGCACCGCTGTGATTTCCCAATTAAATATCCCCAAACTTTGCCCGACCTGCCAAAGCTGGGTGACGATGCTGTCCGCAGCACAGCTGGCGTGGTATGGGTGAAAGGATGCTCAGAAAGCGTTGTTAAAGGGGTATCCACCCCTGGACCTGCTCTCACGCCTACACCAGAGGGGTCTATCTGCCCCGTGCAAGGAGCCAGGCACCCCAGAGCGTGTCCCCTCCCCGCTGCCTCTCCGCTGCCTCGCTTCAGCAGCCCGGTGGCCCTTGGCAGCGCATCCAGCCTAAAAATAAAAAGACAGATTGCCCACTTCAGCTGTAATTACCGACCGAAAAGACCCGGTGGGGAAAAGAAGGGGCGGGGGCTGTGGAAGGGAGGAGGGCGAAAGAAAAGAAGAAAGGGAGCAAGCAAGAAAGAAACACATCCTTGAACGGGTTATATCAATCATCCCGGCTGCTGCCCGTGCAAGGTCCGGCTATGGTTCCCGGGAGGGATAACTGTGTCCTGTGCCGGGGAAGCATCGCCTGAGCGATTAGCCGGAGCCCTGATTTGCTTGGGGTGCAGAGGGAGGGGTTCCACCCTGAATTAATTATCCATCCACCCCAAATTATTCGGCTGCCCCGTTCCTGCCGTTTCTCAGCCAGCAGGGCTGGCCGGGGTTGCTTACGTCTCCACAAGATGTTTTGTTTGGGCTTCTTTTGCCACCCTCCCCACCCCATATGTTTCCAATTTGCTCGTGTCTCCATTTCTCTGGAGCCTTTAAATATCATCCTCCCCACCAACTGGGTCCTATTTGTAGAGCTGTGGTTTGGCTTATATTTATTTCTTTGTTTTTAAGTGTGTCTGCCTCACCAACTGGAGAAGCCGACGCTCTTTGACCAGGCTGAATGGGAGGGAAGCGCGACGCCGGTGCTTCCAGCAGCACTGCCAGCCCCGTGCCTTCTTCTCGCCCCAGCCCCGGTGAGTGATGTTGAATCCCCAGTGTCAGAGGTGGTGGGTGGTTAATTAGCTGGGGAGGCAGAAAGCAGATATTGCCAGAGTCGCTGACATTTCTCAATGTCCACCAATGGATGGTGGCACTCAAAGAGTTGTGGTCAATGGCTCAGTGTTCAAGTGGAGAGCAGTTCCAAGTGGTGTCCCTAAGGGGTTGGTGATGTGCTGTTTAATGTCTTTCTCAGTGACACAAAAAGTGGGATTGAGCGCACCTTCAGCAAGTTTGCCAACAACACCAAGCTATGTGAAGCAGTCAACACGCTGGAGGGGAGGGATGCCATCCAGAGGGACCTGGACAAGCTTGACAGGTGGGCCTGCGCCCATTTGGCCTCACGAAGTTCAACGAGGCCAAATGCAAGGCCCTTCATATGAGTCAGGGCAATCCCATGCACAAATACAGGCTGGGTGGAGAATGGATTGAGAGCAGCCCTGAGAAGGACTTTTGGGGTGTTTGTGGATGAGAAGCTCAACGTGACCCAGCAAAGTGCACTTGCAGGCCAGAAAGCCAACCGCATCCTGGGCTGCACCAAAAGAAGCGTGGCCAGCAGGTCAAGGAAGATGATTCTCCTCCTTTGCTCTCGTGAGACCCCACCTGGAGTACTGCATCCAGCTCTGGGGCCCCCAGCATAAGAAGGACATGGACCTGTTGGAGCGAGTCTAGGCGAGGCCACACAGATGATCTGAGGGCTGGAGCACCTCTCCTGTGAAGACAGTCTGAGAGAGTTGGGGTTGTTCAGCCCCAGAAGAGAAGAAAGAGGCCCCAGAAGAAGAGAAGGCTTCAGGGAGACCTTAGAGCCCCTTCCAGTACCTAAAGGGGCTCCAGGAAAGCTGGGGAGGGACTCTATCAGGGAGTGTAGTGATAGGACGAGGGGTAACAGCTTTAAACTGAAAGAGGGGAGATTTAGATTAGATATTAGGAAGAAATGCTGTGAGGGTGGTGAGCCCCTGGCCCAGGTTGTCCAGAGAAGCTGTGGCTGCCCCATCCCTGGAGGTGTTCAAGGCCAGGTTGGACGGGGCTTGGAGCAACCTGGGCTGGTGGGAGGTGTCCCTGCCCAGGGCAGGGGGGCTGGAGCTGGATGACCTTTAAGGTCCCTTCCAACCTAAACCATTCTGTGATTCTCAGCACTGCAGCAAGGTGTTGGAGGCAACGATGGGTCCTGGGGGAGCGGTGGCACAGGTCACCCAAAAGCTCAGCAAGGAGAAGGCAGTGATGATGCCTGGTAGGGAAGTTTTGGGGTTGCAGCACTGGGGCTCCCATGCCTGCTGCGAGGTGGGTGCGATGCAGCTGCTCCCGCATGGCTCCACGAGCCAAAAACGCACCCTTGGAACGGTCCCCTTGCCACCCTCCAGCTTCCATCCCCGTCGTGCCTCCTCCAGCACCCAGCAAGGCTCGAGAGACCGTGTACGAGTGACTCCCTGGGAGCCCAGAGAAGCGCTACAGCTGGCCAGAGCCAGCATGACAGATGGAGAGGCACAGGGGTACCCCAAGCCTATAGCTCAGGCTACGCCTGTGCGCGCTGTCTCTCCTTTAAAATGCCGGCAATGTCCTGTCATTATCAGCTAATGCCCTCTAATGGGTCCATTAAACAGCTCTGTCTTTGCCTTGGCTTCTCATTCCCCCTCCCCTACTCATAATCAGGCGGCATTACCTGCTTCAGAAGATACGATTACACTGCTTAATTCTTTCTAAATGACGGCGCTGAGCCAGCAGCAGGGAGCCGTTCACCCTTACTTGGCCAAGCAAGACTCCTGGACGCCGGACCCAGGTTGGCGGTGGCAAGGGAGACCCAGCTCTCTCCCCCCACGCTGGCACCCAGCTTTCCCCTTCGCCCATACAGCGGTGGCCCCTGAGGGCACCCGCCTCAGATTTATAGCAAATAGTTCCTCCAGCCCCATCTCCATCCCTGTGGAGCAAAGGGCTCTGCTTTATCTCTACCTAAAGCAAGTCCACCTGCTGTGGACCACAAGACTTGATGCTCCCTCCAGCTACGCTAGCCCAGATCTTTGCTCGCTGCTGGGGCAAAACATCCCACGGACCCCAGGAGGACATCCAGATAGGCATTGTCATCCCCCGTGTGCATCTCCACGTAACCATCTCTTGAAAGACTAGAGGAACGGGGACTGGAGTGACTCAAAATCGACCGCTTTTTGCTCAGTGCTTGGCTGGCTTTCCCTGGAGTTTGGAGAAATTTTTTAATAGCGCTGACTATTGATAATATGTCACTGGGAATTTGCTTAGCACTTCGCGGCACAAGCGCTAAAAATACAAGGTCCCGCTCCCTGGAGTCCTTGGAAACGTCGAGAGAAAGCAAACTCGGAGAAACGGTAAGGTCATGGAGAGAGGTGGAGGTCCCAGGAGTACAGCCAACCGAGAAGGCTGCGGGTGACAGGCCTGAGAAGGGCTTCTGCGGGACCCAGAAGAGAAAAGGGAGAGAAATGTGGGTCTGTTGGAAGCTCGGTGTCTGCGCTGAAGGTCTGGTAGACCATCGTGATTTTGGGGATTCACCACCACCACGTGACCTTGGGTCAAGTCATTTGTTTTTCTCCACTCCCCCTTTCCCTGAAGATGTGGAAAAAAGGGCTCTGGGGGCTCTTTGAGATCCACGGGTGGAAACCGCGGAGATACTAATTTTGGTTATTCAGAGGAAGGCTATAGGAAGATGTAGACAAGAGTAGCCACAGACCCGAGAGAGACGGCGAAATGTGTGCACTGTTCCGTGTCCTATAGCAGAAGGATATTTGTAGCAGAAGGCAACGACAGAAATAGCCTTTAAGACAATATGGCCCTTCCTGCAAACTTACTGTGCGTTTCACTCTCGCTTTTGTGTGTCAGTTTTATTCCTAATGACCTCTGATATGCCGGGCAGGCCTTCATCTTCTCCTGTATGCTTCTCGAGGTTTTGTTTTGGTTGGTTTGTTGTTGTTTTTTGGGTTTTCCCCCCCCCCTTTCCGTGTCGCTCCTTTATAATGTCATGCTGAGCTGCTAAACCCAGCTGCAGTTTTGACAGATGATGTACCGGTTCCCTCTGCTTTGGATTTGACATTTTCATGAGCACTAAACGCACGCGCTTACAAATTTTTAAAAGGGAAAAAGAACACCCCACCGCTACCCGCGCCGCTGCCGCCACCACCGCGCTCTCCTGTTTTGTTTTGGTTTTGGTTTTTTTTTTTTTTTTTTCGGCTTGGCTTCATTTTGGAGTTGATGAAAGATGCCGGATTAACGTCCCTTGAAACCGAAACCCTCTATTTAGCCGCCGAACAAGCGGGGCGAGGGAAGCCACCCTGCGTGCTGCTCCTGCAGCAAGCCCCACCCCCATGGCGGCGCCGTCCCCGTCACCCTCACGCCGTGGCTTTCTGCCTCGGCTGCGGCGACGGTGCCGCTCGGAGGGCGTCATCCGTGCCATCGTTAGCCTCTCCCCCCATCGCTCCGCGGCTCTGGATTTAGCACACAGAGCTCTAAATATTTCAGGGCCGGCAAATCCTTCCTTCTTCACAGCCAAGGCGGCGTTGCGCAATGGGTTCCGGAGAGATGGTCCTCCGGAGGATGGGAGGGAGGGTTAACCCCAGAAGGGAACCCGTGCTTGAAGCCCGAAGAGAAAAAACGGGGGAAAAAAGGTGGGAAGAACTTTAAAACCGTCTGCCCACGCTGATATTCCTGGAGCTTTCATGCTGCGGTAGCAGAAGCCATGGGGAATTCTTCCTTCCACGTTGATGGAAGTGGGATTGGGCTATTTATCTTTGATGAAGTGCCAAGAAATGGTTGATTGTGTTTAGAAGCAGCAAAAAAAAAAAAAAAAAGGTATAATAAATAGTGCTTCCTGCTCCAAGACAGGACGAGAAGTGAGAGTGAGGAGACCAGATCTGATAACCACCCGCACGCATCCTTTTTTTTGTGCTGTGACTGGTGTGACCCCAGTATTCCCAGCGGATCTCGGGCCAGAGAAGACATTGAGGTCTGTCGTCATTTCTGCCCCCTTAAGAGCTGACGAACCTTGCGTTGGGACATTACAAAATGGGGAGTACTCTGGCACGGCAGATCGTAGAGGTCCTGTTTCCTTGGGGTAGCTTTGGGAGGTGCTGTGGGTTACTTACTGTACAGAAGAAAGGCAAACCTAATTTTGAGGCTGGTGGGGCTCACCCGACCTTGAAAAACCACCTGATGAAGATCTTCAAACTCCAGTCAAGACAGAGAGGAGCTCCAAGCTGCTATTTCTTGGATGAAAGCACCATGAAGAGAAGGCGGCAAGGGTTTGCTCTGCCATCAACCGTCAAACCAAGGGTGGCTGAAGGAAGAAAAAGGAGGACCTCAAGACACGTAAAGGAAATCCATCTGAGTCTGTACTCAGCACCCTCCCGATTTCTGTCTAACGAAGTGCTGGGCCTGTTACTGGTGGAGCTGAAGCCGTGTGAGATTTAAGAGGTCGGTGTAGACAGCTGTGAAGTTGCCCACGTGAAGGCTGGGTCAGATCCTCTGGTGGGCTGCACCCAGTTGCGTGGCGTTGGGGCTGCAGACGTCGTGGAGGACGCGACGTTTTGGTCCTCTGCTGGCATCTTGCCGATGTTTGGTCTTTGGAGACAGCAGGGATAGTATGGAAGCTTTCCTCTTCTTTTTTTCTGATTAAAACCCAAACAGGTAAAGTCAATGCTTTTCAGGGAAAGTCAATGCTTTCTTTCAACACCTTAATTTTAAATGTAGGGGGAAGAGCATTTTCCTGGTTTTGGGCCCATTATGAACCCACCACAGCTACACTTCATCAACTGTACTTTGAGTTTAGGCTGTGAGCTCCTCAGGCCAAGACTGCCTCTCGTACACAAACCAAGGGTGTAAATAAATAGAAAAATAAAGAACCTCGCAGAGAGAAGTGGTCACCAGCTCTGTGTCAGTGCTGCTTCAGGCACTGGTGGAATGGAGAAGGCTTCGCGCCGTGGGTCAGCTCTCCACCAGCTGGCATGCAGGTGTTGACACGCTCGCTGCCACCTCGGGGAAAAGGCAAGCACGTCGTTCGCTCGTTAATATATATATTATTTTTTTTTTTGTGCTGAAAATTGGAAGTGCCATGCAAATCCTAAATGCCATTGTTGTTTTTATTATCATACTAGAGCCAGAGGAGCAGCAGCAGGCGGGAGCAGCACGCGCTGCCCGTTCGCAGGCATCGCAGCATCTCATCGAGAAGATGATTTTGTCCATGCTGGCCACCCACTTTTGCTTGCATGGGAAAAACTGACCCATGGCATGGCAACGAGTGAGGAGGGGCGAGGAAGGAGGCCAGGTGCGAGAAAGGCACAGGCCATCAGGTAATGTTTCCCTTTTCTAGTTGCCAAAATTAATGCTGTCTGAGGCATAAAAGGGGAAAAAAACCCAGAGGATTTGGTCTTGCTTGCTGCTTGCACCTTGGCCCAAGCATGGCATTTGCCTCCACCTCTTGGACCCTCAGCAGCTGGACATCACCTCGATGTCCCTTTCCCCACTTGGGTCCTGGGGGAGGAGCCGGTGGTGCGTTGTACCACCGTGCTTGAACATCTGCCCTGGGGCAGGAGCCAGTGGTTCATCGTACCACCGTGCTTGAACATCTGCCCTGGGGCAGGAGACAGTGGTTCATCGTACCACCGTGCTTGAACATCAGCCCTGGGGCAGGAACTGATGTTGTGTTGCACCACCATGCTTGAACATCAGCCCTGGGGCAGGAACTGATGTTGTGTTGCACCACCGTGCTTGAACATCAGCCCTGGGGCAAGAAGTTGATGTTGTGTTGCACCAGCGTGCTTGAACATCAGCCCTGGGGGAAACGATGGGCATGGAGGAGTGGGAGCAAAAGTCCTAGAGTAGGGCAAAGCTGGGCTGCTGCTGGAGGTGGCAGTCCTGCCAGATTCAGTCCAGGAGACGGCAGTAAAACAAAAGGGACAAATTTTTGCCGGCATTGACTGTGCTTTTTCTCAGGGCTGTCTTCATGCTCTGCTGAAAAGAGCTAGCGGGCGACTCTGACGCACACCATCCCGCTCGGCGGGAGGAGCACTTCCTAATTAATTTCAGGGCTGAATGGATGGGCAAACTTCTCTGCCAGAGATGTGCCCACCCTAACAGCCCCTCTGAGATTTCCCGGTCAGCAGCTTGTTGCGAAACTCTCCTTTATTTTATTCCAAATCCAGAGGAAAGCGCGACTGGGCGCCGGCAGGAGAGGTGGCCGAGCAGGAGCCCCGTCGGGGTAGGAGGCGGTGGGTAGAGATGTGGCCGTGCATTTCCCACCAAGGCATCCTGCCCATCGCTCACAGGTGCCCCTTTGCGGGGGGGAAATTATGGGGGAACAAACCCAGCTCCTCGTCTGCGCCCGTGGGACCGCTCTACGGGGTAGCCCCAAGCCCCAGCGGCGCAAGTGATGCCGGGGTCAGAGGTACCGGCCCCGCGTCAAGCAACGAGCAAAGGGCACGGGGAGGTAGCAGCTACCCAAATGATGCCTCCTGTGTTGTTTTGGGCGTGGGTTGTGGTTTTTTGGGGTTTTTTTTTTTTTTTTTTTTTAGTGCTGGTGATCTGGGGGAAATGCGTTTGTTTTTGGGAGATTTGAACAGAAGTGGCAACAGATGCGCCGCGTAATAAAAAAGCGAAAGCCGCTATTACGCTTTCAGGAAGGGAACAGAGAGGAGAAAAACTGCCGGCATCAGAGATAAACACACGCAGAATTATGGAAAGGTGATATTTGGTAGCTCACCAATCACGTTCTCATTTCCAAGGTACGTTACCCCTAGAGCTGAATTAAATATAGAATCTATTTATATTTTTTTTTCAAAAAAAAAGCACAAACCCAAGCACCTACCACCACCAAAAAAAAAAAAATAAAATGTTTGCTGCTGCTACCCTGCCATTAGGAGAGCTCTCCTATTTTTCACACCCAGCACCAATGCATCCCTTGCTTTTGGGCAGCCTTGGGTCAAGTTCTTGTGCAGCATCACCGGGCAGCCCCTTGCCGAGGGCTGTGCCCCGGGGTAAGTCACCTCGTCGCTTCGCAGGGGCTGTGCTGCAAGCGGAATTAGGGATGGTTTTTTTGGAGCCTTTCCCTAAGGGCTGTGTTTTGCCCTTCACACCTGAACGTTTTCACTTAGCACAACCCCAAGTCTAGCGCAACTCATGGTACTTGAATGGAGGGTGGGAAGAGGCAGGAGGTAAAGGCGAATGGGCAGTTACAGGAGCTTCTTGCACCTCTAAAAGTTGTAAAAGGGTGAAATCAAGATCCATCTGGACCAGTATCTTTTCTTCTATGGTTGCTACAGGTATATTTTCAGGGAAGAATGAACACAGGATATGACCAGTCCTGATCTTCTCATCTCCATGTCCCTCTGAGATGGTTTGTTATCTTCTTCAGCAGTGGAGGTTATTCCCCCGTGCACGAGGCAGAGGTCCTTCAGCTACCGGTGAAGTTGGCATTGATGTGCTAAAGCTGCTATGGGTAAGATGGACCACAGGTCTCGTTCTCCCCTATCTGTCAGTATCTATCTGGTGGCTCTTCTCTTACACCCCCATTGTGGGACCCTCTTGTTCTGCACTAATATCCCATCAAGTGCAACAGGACTCGTGAATAGGCCTTTTAGGCACTGCATTAATACCGCAAATAAAAAAAAAAAAAAAAAAAAAAAAAGAAGAATAACCGTCTCTAAATGGAATAGCTCTTTCAAGGAGGTATTACCTGTAACCATTTCTAAATTCATGTAAGGCAACTTGGAATTACCTACGAAGGACTCTCTACAAAACCAGATTGTATTGCATTTAATACCTATGCTTTTAGCCCTCTTTTTCCTTATTTTCTTGTACTTAGATAGATTTTTTTCCTTTAGAGGACTTAATTTTTTTCTTTCCAAGTGTCTGTGCTGGCTCAAAAGTGACTCAGTACTTGATCGATACCTCTGGTGGCTGTCGGTACGGCCACCGACGGGAAGCCGGCGGAGAATTATTCAGGTGAAAGCCTCTGAGAAAAATCACTCAGAGAAAGGTTGGTTAGTTTGCTTGTTTTAAATCTGCGTTGTTTTCGGAAAGGGGGAAAACCGGAGAGACAGTCAGAAAACAGATTTGGGAGAATGCCAGAAGTATTTAAATACTCAATGGGAGGAAGTGGGAGTTCATAGCAACAAAACACATTGCCAGTTTAAAAAAAGGAAAAAAATATTTTAAAAAAAAAAGCACGTTTCCAATACCATTGCACTTTGCGATGGGGAAAAGCCTTTAAGGAGATAAGAAAGGTCTTTCTGGTTCAGCTGAAGAGCGCATCTGTACTTACCACAAAGGCTGTCCTGACCTCCAACTGTTTTCCTCTCCGGGGAATCCCGGAGTCTGATGTGATTTCTCTGCTTAGTAACACCCAACAGATTTTCCTCCCCGCCTTCCCTCCATCCCCCCCCGCCAAGTGAGCCCACACAAACATCTTCCTCGTGCAGAGCAAAGGCGTCAAAGTTTGGAGTTGGGCACAGTGTTGGGGGGAGGGAAAAAGTCAAAAACTCCTTAAAGGGTCAGATTTCCTTGGTGTGTGCTGCTGTCCTCCTCTTCTCCAGCACAAAGCCTCAGCCTGGAGCGAGCAGGAGGACCCTCCCTCTTGTCCTTGGGAATGATGTTTATTCCTGATGCTTGCAGGCTGTTAACCCCCACCCCCCGAAACATCTTCTGATGCCAAGTGATGCAGGATGCATTCCTCCTGCCTACGCTGGGGACCGGTCCTATGGGACCCTGAAAAAGTGCTTCTTTTCCCCCGGGACCGAACCGGGTCACGCCATGCTTGCAGACCCTGCCGAGGCTCTGCCCAAGGGGTTGCTCCGCTGTCAAAATCCTCCCCGGAGAGTTTCCGCTCCAGCAGAGCATCCTGACCTTGCAGCACTGAAGGTGCTTGAGAAAAAGACCCGCATGGCTCCTGCGTCTGGTTTTGGGCAGCCAAAAGGATCCTTAGCGCCGGGCAGACATCTCTATAGGGACCTATAGGAGGTCCCTGTAGGCAACGCTTTCCATGTGAGTCTGTCCTTCCTCCCCTCTTGCTCCAGCCTCCCCCGCGATGGATGCTGTGCTACGTGCTGCATGTGCCATCCGTCTCTCCGACCGCGTGCTATCACATCTTCTGGGAAGAAGCGGATTACCAGATTGAGCTGGAAACAGGTTTCTTCATTAACAAGAAACTGTTTTGGTGGGACAGCCGCAAGCTGTATCCCTCACCGGTCTCCCAGCACTTGCAGGTGATGCTTGCACTCAGGCAAAAAGGCGTGGGGCCGAAATTCAGGGAGCCCCTCGTTAAAGGATTTGCAGCGCATCGCTGCATGGGCCCGTG
Source organism: Vanellus vanellus (assembly GCF_965231255.1). Lineage (NCBI taxonomy): Eukaryota > Metazoa > Chordata > Aves > Charadriiformes > Charadriidae > Vanellus > Vanellus vanellus. The sequence goes on along the minus strand of NC_138912.1, from coordinate 37,658,397 downwards.
AAAACCCGACTGTCACCCCGAGGCTAAACCCGGCGCTGAGAAACCTGACAGCCTGGGTGAAACCAGCCACAAGTGACTTTTCCCGTCCTCCTCGGGAGGGAAGATAAATGTCATAAGTCATCAGCCGTCACGGCTTGTACAAGGCACATTTTTCTCTCCCCGGCGGTGAGCCGAAACGGCTCTGGATGGAGGGGAGGGCGAGGGGAAAGCGCGGGGAGGGAGAAGGGCGAAAGGGAGCCGTGAATCCTGCTGAACTTCTCGTATCCCTGGGGCGGGTCTGTCAGCGCTGATGGAAAAACGCATGTGTGAAACTGGGGGGAAACAAAAGCGTGCAACCACCCGGGCACTGAGAAGGCAGCCGGAGCAGGTAGATACGTGGGTGGTTGGATGGTTGGGCATCTGTGCAACGCCGAAACCTGCGGAGACTGAGCACAAACTCCCGGCACCCACCGCCTTTGCCGAACAAACACTCCATCAGCAAGCCACTGCTGAATGCGGGCGGTGGTGGACCGAAGGGGTCAGGAGCAGCTAGAGGAGCTGAAAGCTCCTCCGTCCCTTCCCAGGGGCTGCCTGCTCACTTCTGGCACAGGGATCTGAGCTGAGCAAGTCTCAAGTCTGAGAGCAGCCCTGAGGAGAAGGACCCGGGGGTGCTGATTGACAAGAAGCTCAAGGTGAGCCAGCAATGTGCGATCGCAGCCCAGAAGGCCAACCGTATCCTGGGCTGCATCAGAAGAAGTGTGGCCAGCAGGGTCAGGGAGGGGATTCCGACCCTCTACTCTGCTCTGGTGAGACCCCACCTGGAGTACTGCGTCCAGCTCTGGGGCCCTCAACATAGGAAAGACCTGGACCTGTTGGAGCGGGTCCAGACGAGGCCACGAAGATGCCGTGAGGGCTGGAGCACCTCTGCTGTGAGGACAGGCTGAAAGAGTTGGGGTTGTTCAGCCTGGAGAAGAGAAGGGTCCGGGGAGACCTTACAGCCCCTTCCAGTCCCTAAAGGGGCTCCAGGAAAGCTGGGGAGGGACTCTTGATCAGGGAGTGGAGCCATAGGACGAGGGGGAATGGTTTTAAACTGAGAGGGGAGATTTAGATTAAATATTAGGAAGAAATTTGTCACTGCGAGGGTGGTGAAGCACTGGAACAGGTTGGCCAGAGAAGCTGTGGCTGCCCCATCCCTGGAGGTGTTCAAGGCCAGGTTGGACAGGGCTTGGAGCAACCTGGGCTGGTGGGAGGTGTCCCTGCCCATGGCAGGGGGGTGGGAACTCGATAATCTTCAAGGTCCTTTCCAATTTAAACCATTCTATGACTCTGTCATTCCTTGGCTGAAGTTGCACCTTAACTGCCCATCAGGTGGGCTCCCATCCTTCTAGCGCCCATTAACTCCAGCCCAAGCTCCTGCTGTGCAGCCAAAGGCCATGGACCATGTTCTCCTCCAAGTTTTGTAGCTCTGTGCGTGGGAATGAGCTCGGGGTAAACATTTTCAATGGTGAAGTGCTCATTTTCTTCCCTTTTGCTGTCTTCAAGAAACCCGCATGCCCCAGCAGAGCCTCCTTCTTCTGGGTATGGAGGCACCAGCAAAAGTCATCCCAGCAGCTCGCGAGCATGGTGGCCATAAGAAAGCAGCAGACTGGAAAGGGTTAGAGTAAGGGGAGGAGATGCGCGGGGAAGCCCAGCTTCCAGGTAGTTTAAGCTTAATGGTGAGTAACAATTCCCGTAAAACCAGTTAATTTCCCATCACTGTCATTTCACGCCACCAAGGCCAAGAAAGTATTTGCAGCGCAGCGGGCAGTGCTGGGCTGCGCAGGCGGGCAGGAGCAGGCGGGGACAGGGATATTCATCCCTAGAGGCAGGTGGGTTTTCCGTGAGCCAAATTCTGATTTGAGCGATTTCTCCCCCTACCCCTGCCCAGAGTTTGGACTGGGGATGAAATTATGGGTCTCCTCTTCCCTGAAACCCTGGTTGGTGCTGCTCAGTCTCACTCGTCAGGGCGAGAAGAGGCGATTCTCATCATCAGCCAGTGACAGATGCTTTCCTTGTGGATAGCTGGAGCCAAATACAAGTTCTGCTTATTTAACAGTCTGTAGTGGAGCCCTACCCATGATCTTGTCCAGTCTCTCCCAGAGCCCACGCAACCTCTTGGTATTTGTGGCATCCCGTAGGAAGCGGTCTTGTGCCCCAATACCCTCCATTGCGTGAAGAATCGCTTATCGTCTTCCAACAGCATCCCCAAGCCACGGGCTCTGCCAAAACACCTCCACCCGAGTTGAGGACCACCGCGGCATTTCTCCTTTCAAGTCACCCCAGGGGGAAAAGGACAAATCTTGCCGAATCCAACACCGGGTGATGCAGATAAACCTCTGCTGCCAGACTTTGCTGGGCGATGAGTAGAGCCCGGCAAATAATTCCATGCAAATAACTTGCTAAGTGAATCGAGCTTCTCTCGCCTCTTGCAAACCGCCCGTGAACACGCTGCGACCCGCGATGTCCTCAGGTAAAACAGTTATTGGAAATCATTCGCCACTTCAAAATTTGTTCTCGGGCTTATGGCATTCAATAAGTGAGCTGCGCAGATTGGCGGCGGCTGCTCGCATAAATCACGGGGTGTTTTCTTCCCGTTCCTAAACATTCCAGAAGTCAGTGGGGTTGGATGTGTCCTGGAGAGAGACGGTGGACACACAGGATTACCAGATTTTGGAGCATTTCAAACCTTTGCCTCCCCGACCAATTAAGCCTTGTGTAACACATCACTCCAAGGGAAAATGGACCCTGGCAGAGAACATAGTTCAGATTTAATCTTGCTGTATTGAGTTCACACATAAATAATTACCTGTGAACTTGCTGCTTCGATCTGCCCCACTGACTGGCCTCTGTCGAGGCCTGGGAGATTCTCCTGAGTTAGATGTTTTGCATAAGATGAGCCGGAGGAGAGGTGCCAAGGAGAGGAATGATTTTTTAACATGAGCACATCAGGCAGCATTTGCAACGTTTGCCCAGAGGATATTCATTCCTGGTATCGCTATTTTTCGTGGTGGCTCTTCGCAATGATTAATTTAAAGCACCGGCATCAGGAATCATGGGAACATATGAGAAACCCAGTTTTTCTTTTAAAATAGAAGTAAGTTTCCTTCCCGACGTTACAGAAGAAACCTGGAAAAAGGTCATCCTTAAAGACATGTAAAACGCCCCTCCGCTTCTTCTCTAATCTCATACTTTTCCATTCCGTTTCTTAATTTGGAGAAGAAACCCTCTTGTTTGGAATGCACCATATGGCTGCAGATCACCAAAATGGAAAAGCCAATATCATCCGACCTTTTGCAGCAGATGCTCTGGTTTCCTTGGGTGCTCAAGAGGAGACATGCCAGCCACCACCTTACGTACATCTTTCAGGAATTTTCATGACAAAGTTGGGCTTGTGGTTCCCAAAGCTGTAAGTGAGGTGTGCGGACTGGGGATGATGTCTCCATCCATCAGTTCCCGGCGTATAAATTGAATCTTCCCCCTTCCCAGTCACAGCTCTGTCCCCGTGCAAGGAGGAGAACTGCTGTCAGCTCTTGCCTGGGGTGCCTTGTCCGTGCGTTATTTGCCTGCCTTGATGATGCAGCCTCCTTCTTCAGGCCAGCTGACAATGTCACCTTGGAGGGAGCTTCACCGTGACCATGAGCTTGTTTTTTCTTACACTTCCTAGCTTTTGGCCTCTTTACGTGTAGCGCTGAGAAACCTGTGGTTGGGTACGTGGAGGAGGTAATCTCCATGTCCCTCTGTGCTCCACCTCAGAAGATGGGACCTCTTGACCAAGGGTCTTTTTATTTTTTTTGTTTGCTTTCCCCAATCATATGTTTTGAAGCAACATCTGATTGCTTGACAAGGCCAGGAAAATCTTTTCCTGCAAAGGTACAGTGTGCTTCCCTGTAGCTGTACTTCGGACATGGTGGCAGATGACCTCAGTGCTTCCCTCCCCTCGCCAAATGCGTACCTCCCCGTCCTCATCCCAGGTGGCCCTGTGGGCATCTCTTGTTTCACTGCTTCTTAACAGCATGGGTCGTGTCCGCCCGGGCTGCCTCCGCTCTCAGTCGGGCAGAAGTAAGTTGAGCTTTCTCCAAACCAACCATGGACATGGGCTGGCACGGGGATAAAGCTGCTCAGGCGTTCGAGCTGCTGGGGTTGGACACAGCAGGTCAAGTGTGCTGTGGCGTGGAGCATTCTGGCTGGATGCAGAGCTGCCGCTTTGCCTAACACGCCAGGGTCACCTTCACACCAGGTCTTCCCCACTCAAGCATCTCCCCAGGGAGGTGGTGGACCTGACCTCTGGGTGATGGCCAGGCAGCGGGGTGGGGGGTGTGTCGCACCCACCGTGTTTCCTTTTGTCCACCCTCTTGGGGTGAGGGATCTCACCCGCCAGCTGGAGCTGGGATTTCTGGAGCATTTCTTCCACCTCCTTAACCCCAAACCCATCCGCTTCTGCGGACGTTGTACGCGCGTGCGCTCTGCTTCATTCCCGCCTCGACCAATCGTGGGACAAGCCACCTCCTTGTGTCCCCAAGGCTCCTCCCTCCTCTTCTGCCTTTCTTACACCTCGCGCATCTCATCCATCCCTTCGTGTTGAGGCACCCCGGGGTGAATCCCATCCCTTGGGGCAGACCCCTTGCCTTGGGCAAGCAGAGGGCTCGCGCTTATTTACCGGGGAAAGGATAAGCCGCGGCGTTTATATAAAACACATTAATAATTTCGCCCTTTCCCTCCACATTTCCCAAATCGATTTTTTTTTTTTTTTTTGAACCGCTCACAGTCGTATCGCAATAAATATATAGTTGAAATCCATTGCACGTAATGGTTTATAAATTGTGAGTCATAATTCAGCGGGAGCCTGGGGTTGGGTTTGCTGGCTCCTGTGGGCGCGTGCGTGCCTGCGCGCCCCTGCTTTCCTTTCTCCGGCCCTTAAGCCTGCACAGCTCTCCGGTGGAGTAATAAATTGGGAATAATAGAAGCTCCGCTAACTAAATTTCACTTGTCGCTCGGAGGATTTCATGCTGTGCGTTAAGTTCTTGCAAACAGCGCGAGGGAAAAAATAATTTATTTTTTTATTATTATTTATTTTTAAATAAAATTAAAAATTTTATTTAAAATTTTTAATTTTAAAAATCAGCTCTCCGGTCTGGGTTATCAGCGTGTCCGGGTGGGAGGAGAGCTCCCGATTCCCGCTCCTGGCAGCAACATCTGTTTATCCCCGCCACGAAAACGGCCTCTCGTGCCTCTGGGCAGCATCGGCGCTGTGGGAGGGAGAAAGCTGGTGGCTATTTTGTGATGGGGTCCCCTTGCTGAGGAGCCACTGGTCCCCCTTCCAAGGTGGAGATGGAGAAGGGGGATCGGCAGAGGACCGAGTGCTGCCCCAGGATGCGGTAGCAGCGGTGAGAAGTTATATATTCCGTTCACAGCATGGGGTCCTTCCTCAGAACCGTGTTCGGAGGTGGCCGTTGTCAGTACATCCCCGAATCTGCGCAGGGGGAGGTTTCGGCATCGAGCGCAGGAGGGTCCCTGGGGTGGAGAAGACCCAGGTGGGAGCAGCTTTGCTCTGGCAAATCCCCCAAAAGTTTGGCCCTGGCAAAGAAGAGATGCTCAGGAAGAAGGAGCATCCCAACAACGGGACAACGCGTCCTCCACCCCGTCCAAGGACGGTGCTGACCACTGCCTCCACCACAATCACACAAGACGCCATCCCTGCAGCCACCATCCCCCAAAAACGCAATGGCAAAGGGGTTATTGAGGGGAAGCAGGAGGGTAGCATGCAGGTAACGAGATCCTCACCGGGGTACGGAGAAGACCGAGCTGGAGCTCAGCGCGACGGCCGGGCAGGAAAATCCATACTTGCCGCAGATTTATTATCAGTCGCGCGAAATGTAGCACAGATATTTTTAAAACATGGGGCCATTAAGCTCTCCAAATGGGCCGGCTCGCCTGCTATTTTAACAACACGTTGTGACACCGTCTTATTTTATAAGTATTCCTCCCGGACTTATTAACTGGAAGCTGTCGCATCCCATTTTGAGGGAGGTAAATGCCATCGAGGTGACCGCTCCGGTCGCACCGAAACTGTTTAATGAGTTTTTATGGGGGCGCAGGAAATTTAAGCGCCAGTCCGGGGTTTTGGAGAGGGGAAAAAAATAGATGGGTTAGGAACGGCGGGTCATTTTCCTGGTCTTTTCTCGGCGCGGCCGTGCGTTTCTTGTGGGATGGGTGCACGAGGGCTTGCGGACTTCGTCTGGGTCCCAGCGATGAAGAGGATGGGGATGTTTAAAGCGCCATCCTAAAGGCAACACAAAGCGTCTGCAATAGCAGCACATTCTTGGGCACAGACCCTTTTTTTTTTTTTTTTTTTTTTGTGCAAAAAATTAAAAGCCCTTTTCCCTTAAAAAAATACCCCTCTGGGTGTTTCCAGTGTCCAGCACGCAAGGGCTCTTGGAGAGGCAGCGCCAAGAGAAACGAGGCTGAGGTCATGGAAAAGGGAAAACAAACTATGTCTCGTGTCTGGGAATCAGCTGCCAGCACGGAAGGAGGGTGGAAAAAAAGGGGATTTGTGGCTTCCCAGCCCTTTGCTGGCAGCAGAGGGCTCGGGGCAGCCCTGGGGATGGGGAGGGAGTGGGATACTCAGCTCTGTGGTCTGTCTTTTTGCCTAAATGAGTTTATTTTGGGGGGGGGGGGAAATAATTAAAAGCTTTGGAGAAAAACACTCTGGGATTGCTCATCTTGTCATGAGATGGTGGGAAGCTGGCGGGTTTGGGGGATGCTTGCAGTGCCGCTGCACCGTCACGTCATGCCATGCCGTGCCCAGGGGACCAACACAACGAGCCGCCACCGGGCACGGGACCGCGGCCACCCTGCCGAGCCCTGCTCCCCGCACCCAAAGGGAGTCGCACCCGGCGCACCCACCGTGCATCCCCCGTGCCAAGGCAGGGGTGACAGGCTGGGGGGCTTGGTGGCCATTTTCCAAGTGCCGGCCTGCGGCCCCTTCCCCGAAACACGGCTTTCCCGCAGGAGCCGAGCCCTGGCACCCGCGGTCGGAGGAGCGAGCCAAATAGAAGCATGACACATCCCCGAAAACAACAACAACAAAAAAAAAGACTTCGAGGAGGTGGGTTTGGAGGCGAGGAATGACAGTGTTTAACCCTTGGTGGGACTCACTGTTGTTGGAGATGGTGCATGGGATGGACCGGCCGCAGCAAAGCAGGTGAATTTGGGGAAAAGAGGCTGGTGATGAAGAGAGGCACTGGTGACACTCCATCCCTGCCTTGCTGCTGCCTGGCTGAGGGCTGGAGGAGCAACCCGTGCACCTCCTGTGCACCCACCAAGGGTCATCCGGGGGAGCGGGAGCTATAGGGTTACCTCCACAAGGCTGAGAAATCAGCAAGGTGGTAATTTGGGGAGGCGCAGGTTCCCCTCCTGATGTGCATTAGGGATAACCGTGTCCACCTGCAGAGATTTTAGCTGTAGTCTTTTCACCTGAGCCCTAGCCCTGCTATCAGCTTTCAAGGGGGCTTGTAGGTGCTGCTGTTGGCTCCAGGATCTGGTGGGTAGGAGGTATCAGACCCGGCTGCTTGGTGGACCTGGAGACCCTGGGAGAAGCTGCGTTGCCTGGGCACTGTGGGATGCGCAGGTAGGAGATAAGGCAGCTATAACATGGCCATGAGGGATGAATGCCTGTTCCAGAAGGTTGGGGTTGTTGGGTTTTGGGGTTTTTTTTACAGATAACCCTTAATTATAATTTGCTGAGGACTGTATTCTCCTATTAATGCTGCTACCAGCTGAGCTGTGTCACTTTTAAGAGTGAAAAAAGGAAACCTTAGTCCCAATTCCTGGCAGAGCGTTCTCCACGCTGCCTGTGCTCTGCCCCGTTCCCTTTTTTTACGTTACAATCGTGGCAGAGCTCTGATTGGAAAAATTGAAAAAGCAGCCAAGAGGAATACACGCAACTGCCCAGGAGAGATAATCGGTTGTTAAAACGTGCCTGCTGCTCTAATTAGAAAGGAAATGAAATTGGGTTTAAAATGGAATTAAGTGAAGGCTCCCTTATCCTATCCATCTCTCGTGCTCTCCCAGCCCTTCTGGACAAATGTGATGGAAAGAAAAAAGACAACTGATCCTCTCTGAAGGCCCCATCCCGTGGAGATCTCTCCAGAGCCTGGACCTGAGCAATGCGGGGAAAAAAGACACCCGGTCCCTTCTGCTCAGCCAAAATGTACCTTCGGTTTCAGTATCACCACTTACATGGGTTCGTGGGGAGCTCGTGTTTCACCGCTGCCTTACGCGAATTGTTGGCATCCAGGGAATAGGCAGAAGTAGATTGCCTGTGTCTAATAGGTGGTTTAAGCTGTTAGAAATGATTTTCTGTTTGTTAAATCTTGGGTGGTACTGTGGATATCTTCCACTTCTTCGGGTGAAGGGTTAAAAGCCCGTGTCGTTGATGCTATTATAATGGCAGTAATGCTAATAGACTTCGCCTCTCCTTCCAAAGGAGAAGCACTCTGGCCCTTAAATCCGTCCCCTCGGGAAGAAAGCGTGCAAATAGGTAGACCGTGTTATGTGGTCAATGTGCTTTTGTTGTCTGCTTTGTGATCCTTCCCCTCTTGACCATAGGATGATTCATCCTTTGGCCTTCTCCGGAAAGGTCCTCTCGCTCCGCACGTTTGTCGTGGCTCTCTGCTGTTTGGGGAATGACTCTGGGTTTCCCCGCACGTGGCTGAGGATCTCCAGGGTGCCGACAGCTCTTAAAAGTGGGTGAAATTAAAGACCGGCAAGGATGAAAAGAAATGGTGAGGTATTGACGTGACCCTCGTAGCATCTGCGAGGACACTTCTTGCGGCGCCTCCTCACCCTGCCTGACACCTCTTCCAGTAAAACACCTTCTCTCCGCTTTCACTCGAAATCCGGCTTTGCACATTCGGAGGAGGAAAAAAATGAGATGTTAGCGCTGTGTCAGGACTTTTGCCGGCAAACCCAGCAAAGACGGCTCTAAAATTGGCTCAGGGTGGCGATGGGGGAACTCCAGGACTGGGGCCAGTGAGGATCTCCAGCAGCGTGCCATTTGCAGGTGTCGGTGGGAGAAGCCCCTTGATGAACGAGAGAGGAAGAACCTGGCCCATGGGAAGACTTTGCCAACATGAATGTCGCGTTGAAATTAGAACCAGAGGGAAGGCCTTCTCTGAACAGCAGCTTGCATAGCAGTAGCTACGCCAGTTTTAATTCCTGTTGGCTGATTTAAATGTATTTATTGGCAGAAGTCGATGTTTGGAGATATTTGCTGATATCGATGTTTCTAGGCGAGATCCTTTGCAGCCATCTCATGCCGTGCAGCCTTCACCATTACCTCTGAGCCTGAACGCCAAGGGCAGGACCCTTCCAACCAGACCTCCCAAAGAGGTTGGACGCTGGAGAGATGCTTCACCAGAGGGCCGCCGGCATCTTAAAAATGTGGCTGCTCCACCTCTGCCCATCACCCTCCCAACATCTCCTTCTGTCAACATTTGCGTTTAGTACCTGTGCAGCTCCAGGAGTTGGCAAGGTAGGAGCGGTCATGCTAAGGCTGGCAAGAAGTCCGCGGGTGAAGCCATCAAGGTTGGAGTGAGATGGTGTCACGGGGCGCTCCACCCTGAGGCAGTGAGTTCCAAGAGTAAATCATCTGCCCCACTCAAAAGAAGGCGCCTTTTCCCTTTTAAATTTAAATCAAGCTCCCATCCCTGCTTGATTTCATGCTGTGAGAAAGGGGGAAATACCTTTCCGGGACCATTCGTTATGTCGGGGCTCTATTGTGACCCTGTTATTCAGCTGCTTTCTGAAACTGCCAGTCCCTGACCCATCAATCTCTCCGTGTCTCTGCTGGTTTCTATTACTCGTCTTGGAGCCTCTTGTGTTTCTGCTGCGTCTTTTTCTCGGATTAAAAATGCGGCCATACGTTATACGTCCTCGGAGGAGTTAGGGGAATTTGATGAGTGGGCTCTTTGGAAACACGGACGCTCAGGACTGAGGAGCTGCTCAGGATCATCTTGCTGCACTTCTAGACACGTACCGAAGCGGTTTGAAATGACACATCCGCGACATGTGGGAGATTCTCAGCTGGGCCGTGCACAAAGGAAGGAAGCCGCTTCTGGCTTCTCCCTTGGATTGAATTCCTATGGATCCAGGGACTTCTGCCCGACTGTCACAGCTCTCTCTAAAGAGACCCTCGCCGATAAATGAGCAAATTGCTGGATGGCTGAAAAATGTGAACCCCGCGTCCTCTGTAATTTGTACTGCCACACAACTGTTTGTGGAAGTGAAATGCAATCGATGTATCAGACCAGAAGGCTCCAATTTAATCTCTGCAAACACTGAAGAGTCAAGATTTTCTCTTGTTATCTTTTTTTTTTTTTCCAGTGCTACCAGAGCCCTGTCCATTCACCCTCAGACAAAATCTTCGAGTAACTTCATACCTTTGCACTTTTTATTTCCTTTCTTGAGATGAAAGTCTCTCCTTGTCCAGAGGGTCAGCAGATGCACCACCTAAATCTAGCTGAAATCCTGTTCCCCTGGTTGAGGGATTGGCAAAAAAATGACCGAGTGGGGTTCATCTGTCATCTCCTTCACCTGGCTGTCCTGGGCGCTTTTGCCGAGAGGAGCACCTCTGATGGTTTCTAACTTTTCTTCCGCTCATGGCTGCATTGTGGCACTGCTCTCTTTGATTCAAGACTGAGAAACCTCAGCTCGTCCCTCTTGCGCTTGCCTGCTTGGCTTAGGGGGTGGATTGGGACCGTGATCTTTGCTCTGAAGGGTTTCTGAAGGCATCTAATTTGGTTCAAGTCTGAGACATGGCACAGCCCTTTGAGTCGGGGTTACGTGTCCCAGAGAAACCTCATTCACCAGGAGGGTTGTCTGCCCTCTCCAACCTGTAGCGCTGTAGGAAACTCCATGAGTAGCAGCTGTGAGATGGTTGATCTGCATAATTTTGTGGTTTACTTGTTTCTGGGTGTTTTAATCTGTTGCAATTAGCGAGCAAGCCTTGTTTTCTTTATGACCGTTTGTAGCGCTGATTGTTTGCCATGTATCTTTGGGCCTGAGCCCGAGAGAGCGGCAGGCTGGAAACCAGCTGGTACCTGAAGCTGGTCGGAGCGCTGGACTGATGCACAGATTATTTTATGACTTATTTTTGTTTGGAGCCACGAAGAGGTGAAGGTTTGATCTTTACCAGCCTGGCATATCACTCCCCAAAAAAAAAAAAAAAAAAAAAAAAAAAAAAACCCCAAAAATAATGACCAAAAAAAGCCCCAACCCTAAAACCACCGAGCTTCTACTCATTAACTCTATTTACCTCAGGTCCAGTTTACACGGAAAAATTAGTGAATAACTGTTCAATGTGAGTTGAGGAGACTTCATGCCTGATGGTGGCCCACGGGAGATGCAGACTTTGGGGGTTGCTCCGTGAGGCTGTCGGCTGCAGAAGGAGGAAGGCATCACTGCCAACTCCTGCTTAAGTTACCTGACTGTTGCCCGTTCAGAAAAGACTTTTGCAGGCCAAGGAGTGTAAGAACTTGCTCTCAAAATTTGGGAAGCAAAAAGAAGAGTTGGAGGCTGCTTGGCCAATCTGTTCTGCGCTCCTCGCAGGTAGGAGCGGATGAACGTGTTTAAAAAGAGCAAATTTGTCTCTGGGAGGTGGAGCGTGACCTCAGTGGGACTTGCGCGGTTGCCCCTGGGCAGGTTGTCCCTTCCCGGGAGGCCTGACGGGCAAGAGACGGGAGCATCAGCCATGGGGGCTCCTCGGAGCTTAAAACTTGTCAGCTATAGCAAATATGAACTCAAAAAATCTGCATCACCTGGGCACTGCCACTGCTGTCCTGGCTGGGCCAGGAGGAGATGTGGGCAGATGGGGACCAAAAAAACCCCAAAGTGACCCCATCAGGACCCAGCAGATACACATCCATGTCCTCTCGGCTGATGAGGTTGTCCTTCTCCACGTCCCTATGCCTGGATCGTGAGGCAGGAGAAGACCCCAGGGCATAACTCTGGCGCAGAAGGGAGGTTGGGGAGGGCCAGAAGCTTTTGGGTGTACCCATCACCCTTGGGATGTGCCCATCGCTTCCCAGGTGCAGCTATGGGGTGGAGGAACGTGATTCCTCCTTTCCCCCATCCCTCCCAGGTATTTGGGGGTGTCCACGTGGGAGCTGGGGCTGCTGAGGTTTCCGGAGTCAGCCTGGGATCGCGGGTGCTGCTGGGATAGAAAGAAATAATAATTCACGTCTCTGTTCCTGGGTCACACTTGAAATTAATGAATGGCTTTGAGGAGGGAAGAAAAAAAAAAAAAAAAAAGGACAAGTTTCCTTTTATTAATATAGTTTGGACCCTTTCTTTGCCAGTGGGTGTCCGGGCATAATTAGGTCATGCTTTCAAGCTCTCTTGCAACCTAGAAAATACAAGGTTTTCTTTTGTGATGAGGACTGAGATGCTCCGCTAATCGCGGGACTCCCGAAGCAGGGTCTTCAGGCGGGGGGAGGGTAGAAAAAAAAAGCGCGTGTGGTAAGCAGCTTGCCATAAAATCATGACCTGCTGTAGATATCCTTCGGTAAGAGACATAAAAACCCATGTGAGGGTTCGCGGGGCTGGAACCCCCAGACCCCCCGTTCCCTCCCCAGCATCACCCACTTCACCTTTCTCCTTTATTTAAGGTGTTAAAATGTTAGTTTGGGGGGCCTTGGCGGGGGGGGGTGGATGGGGTGGAATTTGGACGCTAGGCTGGCTCCCCATCCCGCTCCACCCCGGGGCTGCGTGCAGGGATGGTGGCGACCACGAAAACAAGAAGGGGGGGTGGAAAGAAACCACAGGCACAGGAGGGGAAAATAATCAGGCCGAGGGGAAGAGGGGGGGTGGAGGGGGTGGGGGGGGAAACAACTTGTCCTCTTATAACATAAAAGCCCTCCTCCCCTCGAAGGAAATAAAAGCCAGAGTGAAATGAAGGTAAATGCCAGAGGTTTAAGTACCGTGCTGCCAAGTGTGTTTTAAAGGTTACCTTTCAGGGGGTTGGAGAGAGAGAGAGGAGAGCGCGCGACAGAAAGGGAAGGAGTTGGAGCACTTCCCATTGCGAGGGACCACTCGAGCTCTTAATGGATTTTTATACCCCTGTCTGCTTTTCGTGACATCATTAAAATTGTTTATTTTTTTTTATCCCCCCCCCTTCCACCACCACCGCCACCTTCCTCCATCTGGGGGAAGGGGGCAGGAGGACAAACTCTGTTGCCATGGCAACGTGCAGCCACTCGATGCGCATCTGCATTGCTGATTTGGAGAGGAAAAAAAAAAAAAAAAACCAAAACAAACCCAAAACCAACAACCCAAAGTTTTCGGGTAGTTTTTAAAAGAGGAGAGAGAGAGAGAGAGAGAAGCTGTGTCCGGGAGCCTGTGCGTGCGCACGCCGGGACAAAAGTCGCGGGGTTTAATTACAGGCGTGGGAAGGTGACATTTCCAGTGCTTACCTGACCAGGAGGAAGAAATGAGGAGCCTGAAGCACGGTAAACACCCGTGTGTAATGCGAATGCTGTATGGCGCGCACCCCCCTTGCCTTACGTCGCGCAAATATCGCCTCGTTTGCTATTCAAAACTTATGCCAGAATTTATGGGTAGGTAGGGTCGATGCCTCTACCTTTGGTAGGCTCTGTATGTGCCTGGCGGACCTGTGAGATGTGGGTCGTCGCCGTCTAAAAATGGGGATAATGTCGCTCTCGGATGGCGAGTACCGTCTTGCTGCTCCCCCTCGGAGGGCTCCCCATCATCTGCTCCTGGGGGCAGTTGGCCTGCTGGGGAAAACCCGGGTACCGCCTGACGGCCTGGGCCACCAAAACGAGAGAGGGGCTGATGGCACAGGACCCGCTGACGCGCTCGCCGCTCCGTTTGCAAGCCTGCAGTGGGCTCCTTGGTGTAACCCCCCTCCCCTCCCCCCCCCCCCCAGCTTTACCTTCCCAGCTGGATGGGCGGCAGGAGGGCCACCGAAATACCCTGGCAGACAGTTTTGCAGCGGGAGAGCATCCCAGCTCCTCCTCCCCAGGACCGCCGAGGATGCTCTCTGCCTGCCGGCCGGGGCTTGGCATGGGTTTTGCTCTCCAGAAGGAAGGAGGTCTGGAGAGCAGCGTGGCTCGGTGACACTGGCCACCCCCCCGCTTTCCTTCCTTGCCCCGGCACGGCTCTGAGCTGTCACGCAAGCTGCTGTAGCATGGCATGGCCCGTCCTTCAGCCCTTGCTCTCCTTGGAAGGGTGATTTCAAAGACGGCGAGAGAAAAAGCAGAGGTCTGCTCTCTCCGAGGGAGGGAAGAAGGCTTCTTCCCACCGCACGGCCGGCCGGGAGGGAAGAAGGGAGACGCCGAAGGTGTCTGCTATCCCATTGAACCCAGCGTTCTCCTTCCAGTTCCCCGCCCCTTTGGTTGGTTCTGCCCTCTTTAATTTTGTTTTCCTGTCAGAAGGCAAACCCAAGCTACGCACCCAGTGATGTTCAGACTCCCATCGTGGCCCCATGAGTTTGAAATTACTCAGAACGTGCTGCCTGCCCCGAGTCCCGTCTTCCCTGCCCGCCCAGCCACTGGGGACAATCCTGTTTCAACACAGCTCCTGAGCCCGGCTTCATCTGCCTGGGTAAGCTCTCTGCTCCTGACATCTTAAATACCTCATCCTCATGACACGCTGGGGGGGGAGGGAGGCATATTTTAGGTTTCTGCATCGGATAAACAAGTGACACGGGCTCAACTTGGATGGGAATTAGCATTTCTGCTGGTCACCTCCCGCTGCAGCTGAGAGATGTCCAGGACCGCTTGCTGGGAGCAGGGTAGCATCACCTGGCGGTTAAAACTCCGGTCCATGCCAGGGCTCACTGCGTGCAGATGCCCCATTTCCTGCGATGCCTGGTGGGCATGGGATGCTTTCCCCAGGAATGGAAAGGGATCCCAGGGTGCTCCGACCCCTGGGTGAGGGAGATGGCCTCCTCTTCCTCTGCAAATCTCTGCTCGAGGATGGAAAACCACACAGAGCAGAGGTGAGAGGCGATGCGAAGAGCAGCGTGCATCAGCGTCGGGTCGCTGTGGCGCGGTTTGAGCGTGACCTGACAGCATCCACCAGGGCTCAGGCAGGACCAAGGGGTGCAGAGCTCCCTGGGGATGGCTCCGGAGGTGGCACGGAGGGAAGAGTCCCCAGCAGGATGGCAATCTCCACCTCGGCGGGTTCCAGCTTCCCCGCTGGGCGCCCTGAGCGGGCTCTTGCCGTGCGTCAGATGGCCTCACGGAAACAAATTATCGCCTTGGCTGGGGAGGGTGATGTGATTTCATTTGCTGCTGCTTTTACCAGCCGCCCTCGGTGCCCAGCAGGACCCAGGCAGCGCGGCTGTGCCGGCGCTGGGAAAAGCAAGCAGAGATGATAGAGGGTCGTGTGTCGCCACCCCCCCCGCCACCCCCCCCTCCCACCGGGCGCTGAACTCAATTTTACCCACTCTCACAGCTCCCGCGGAGAGGGATTTGCTGTAATCGCAGGCACAGCCAGAGGGAGAGGAGGAAATCCCATGGGCACAGGGTGGCCAGGCAGAGCGGGGACCCCTCCCGTGGGTGATGGAGGGATGCAGGACCCCCCTCCTGCCCAGCCACCGGCCTTGCCTCCATGGGAAAGGCTTCAGCAGCCCTCCCAGATCCTGGCGAGGGGATCAGAAACGGTGGCGGGGGTGGTGGATGCTTCCTCTCGCTTCACCTGCAGCCCCCTCCGTGGGTGCATCGATGGGCTGCATCCGTACCCCCACCAAGCGCCGGGGTAGGGATGCGGAGGGACACCCCCTGCACCCAGAGCTCCGTCCTGTGGGACATAAAGACCCCAGCTTTACGTCACCGAGCCCCCTCTCTCGCAGGACCTGCCATCCCACCACCGCGCCGAGGCGCCCAGGGATGTCAACCAGACGCTGTTATTCCAGCAGGTGGGTGGGAAAAGAGTTCACGTGCTAAAACTTTTCAGCTTCGCATCCGAAATATGTGTTTTGTCAGCAAATGGGCGGTACAGCGAATAAAATGAACCTAATCTTTACTCCAAAGCTGATTTTTTTTTTTTTTTAATTTATTATTTATTTATTACTCTAGGGGCTTTGGTAACCGCTGCTTTGCTCTTACTTCTTTTGCTCTCATTCCACCAGAAAGCCCGCGACAAAAATACAGTGCAAATGCTTTCAGGGTGGGGGGTGGGGGGGGAAGTAGAAGTCAGGACAAGGACAAGTGGTTATCGGCAATACCTGGGGCCGAGGGGTGACGCAGAAGTCCCCCAGCAAGCAGGAGGTGAAAGCCCTCCAGCTCCGGGAAGAGCTCTGCAAGGACGTGCCATCACCGGGGACGGGTCTGGGGCCGGATCCTGCTGCTGCGCTGGCCACCGCTCTCACCACGAGGTAGGACTGGAAAGGTATTCGCCTCTTTTTCTTGCGAGAGCGGCGTTTAGCATCCCCCGCTTCGGAGCAGCACCACCTATACTTCTCCCGTTTCTATTTATGGTGTGGTGGCCAAGGAGGAAGGATGGGCTGAATAAGAGCATGACCCCACAGTCGGGCTCAGCCCCTCCTGAGACGACGCGGTGCGTGCCAGTGTATATATTTTAGGTTTTGGTTGGCTTTTTCATGCCTCCCAGCAGCCCGGAGCGGTCCCCCGGAGACCCAGGCCAGCGTTGCAGGGATGTGCAGGCGCACCCGACGCCTGCGGTGATTGCTGAACGCAGAAGGCGCTCGATTAGGACTTGCGTCTGTTTGTCTGGTTGATAATGCCGCTACAATAGTGTGTGTGTGGGGGGGGGGGGGGGGGGGACATGAAAGCAAGGGAAAGATGGAGATTTAATTGGATAATTCTCACTGAAGCATCTCCTGGTTAACCAGCCACAACCCCACCTGCATCTTTACATTATTTTGCATGTTAACAAGGTCTGCGCCCCGTGAAGCGGCTGGTGGGGCATGAGGGGTTATTTAAACCTGGCAGCGCACACTTCCATTTTATCCTGCAGGGTAAGTAAAGGATGTGGCGGGATGTCAGCGCTCCTCTCGGGCAGCCCCTGGGGGAGCCGGGTGCCTGGCGGGGCGGCTGGGCTCTTCCTTAGGATGCTCACGCACCGAGTCGGTGTAAAATGCCGCTGTTTAGGAGCTTGGGCGGCTTTAGCCTCACCGTGAGCAGACGCGCTCCACCAGCAGAGAGGGAAATGGTGAGGCTTTAACGTATAACCCCCATCGGGGTGAACAAATGAAGCCCTGGCTTTATTCTGCCTTTTCCCCTGCATTTGACCGATGGGGAACGGCACGAGGCAGGGTAGTGGGAGTAGAATCATTCCGGGGGGAAAGGACTTTTAAGATCATCGAGTTAACCTCACACGGCCAAGTCCACCACTAAACCATGTCCCTCAGCACCGCGTCTGCCCTTCTTTTAAATACCTCCGGGGATGGTGGTCCCACCACTGCCCTGGGCAGCCTGTGCCAATGCTTGACAACCCTTTTGGGGAACAGATTTTTCCCAATATCCATCCTAACCCTCTCCGGCACAACTTGAGGCTGTTTCCTCTTGTCCTATCACTTGTTACTTGGGAGAAGAGACCGACCCCCCCCTCTCTACACCCTCCTTGCAGGGAGCTGTAGAGAGCGAGAAGGTCTCCCCTCAGCCTCCTTTTCTCCAGGGCAAACACCCCCAGTTCCCTCAGCTGCTCCTCATCAGACTTCTTCTCAAGACCCCTCACCAGCTCCGTTGCCCTTCTCTGGACACGCTCCAGCGCCTCAATGTCTTTCTTGTAGTGAGGAATGGAGCAACCAGGACAACTGAAAATGTCTGGGCTTGTTTACTTTGCTCTCCCTAATTATCCAGAACAACCTGGATGGATGGATTTCTTTCTCCCAAGGCTGGGCTGGGCACAGACATTAAGCCGGGTGGGAAAGACCTGCAAGAGACGGTCATGGACAAATCGTTTAAAAAAAGAATATATATATATATATATATCACTGGCAATTTCTGGAGTTCTTCCCATCCCAGACAACCCGACCTTCAATTTGTTGAACTTCATCCCATGATTTTAGCAGCTGTCGGTGTAAACGTGAGCTGGTTGTTCCTGGAAAGACTGAGCCATCCCCTAAGCCTTGAGAGAAATCCATGCTGCCCTTGGCTCCCCCAGGAGGTTTCGCTCCGAGTGCTTTATTTATCTCCGAAGCATCGTGCTGTTCTCCGGGAGGTTGCCCTCTGCTCCAACCCTCAGAAAACATGTCCTGAAAGATGTCACTCGGCGGGGAAGTGAGGCATAAATGCTTTTGCTGAAAAGCTGCAGAATCAGGCTGGGGAAACAAAAACACCAAGAAGGTGGAGGAAGGTCTCAAGTTCTCTCCTTGTCAGCATCGTTAATAGTCCTAGCAAAGAGTGGAGCGCCAGGGAGAAAGCTACCATAGGACACCCCCCCCCCCAGTCTGGCTACTTTTCACATTGGCTTTTAGGAGGGGAAAAATTCAAATAAGCAGCTGATCATCCCAAATTCTCAAAATTATTGTGGGTAGTAAATGAGTAGCAGCAAGTGGAGGCAGGTGACTCAAACTGACTCATAACGAGTCACAGGGAGCATCCTTCCCCCAAAGCGTGGCCACAGCTTGGCTTGATGCAGCCTTTGATGGGTGTCCTTTAACCAGAGGGAGCCTCTCTGAATGCTGTGAAGTGCCACCAGGTTTGCCCACGTCCGCACCGAGTCCTGCTCCAAAGGGAGGTGCTTTTCTGGAAATTAAAATTAATGGGCTCTTACGGCTTGGCTCTGTCCGGGTTTTCCCAGGTAAGTGATACCATGGGGGGACCGGTCACTGCACGAGCCGTTCCTTGAGCTGCATGGCTCAGACCAAGAAGGGATATTTAAAATCCCCAATCTAGACGTAAATTTTAGCCAGATTTCTGAAGGAAACGGAGGTTGCGCGCTCATGCTGTCTCTGCCGAAGTGTCTGTCTGTTTGCCAGCACCCGTTTCATCCCTTCTGAACTTGCTGCACAATTTAAGGCAGTTTGGAGAGGTTTTCAGGTCTTGGAGGCAGCCACAGGGTGCAGAGGGACCGTGCCTGTGTCCCCACTGAGGAGGAGGGTACAGCATAGGGAAGAGCCCAGCCCGTAGTAGACATCAGAGACTCCTCACCAACGCCCATCCGCTCCAGAAAGAGAAGCTCCATTCAAAACCAGGCACCTCCGGCCCCGTTACTCGCAGGAAGAGACTTCAGGCTCTGGCAACCTCCAAATCCTTGTACTTCGGGACTTTGGATTTGGGTCAATGTAAGCACGGTGGTAATTTAGCGCCAGCAGGAAAGGCTCCAGTCCCTCAAGCCCGTTCCTGATAAACACACACCGCTCTGGTTTTGGGGTGAGGGATGTCTCTACGCTGACCAACACGGCGCTGTCCTTAGTGACTCACCCAAAAGACTGCTGTTGGCAATGTTCAACAAAGAGGGCATCCCTGAAGGTGTGGGCAGTGGGCATCTCTGCACCATCGGGAAGACACAACTTTGGTCAACCGCTATGGTCTTTTTCCAGACATCGTGACAGTCTCCTTTGCTGCCCGGTAGGTTTTTGCCCACCCTCTAGGCACAGGCAGCGGGAGGCTTTGTGCCAGCCGCCCCTTCTCCCGAGCGGCTCTTGTTTGCCTCTGTTGAGCCCAAAACCAAGCAGCCACCATCCTCCTACACTCGTCCCCTTTACCCAACGTGGGGTTGTGGTTGCAAACGGAGACCTCGAGCCCCACTTCAGCATGTGTGGTTGAGAACAATGAGAACAGCATTTATGGGGAACTGTTTTTTTCCTTGACTTCACTGCCACTCGGTCATGTAGGGTGTCACACGAAGCCCGCTGGATTGAGCTGCAAGATCTTGCTCGTTTGCCTCTACCATGGGGGAAAACCTTCCTGCATTTCCAACCCACCAGCAGAGACCGGGAGCACTCAGCACCTCCGGAACCACCAAAGACTCATCATCACAGAGCATCGTCCCCAAGTGTTGGATGGCGTCAGCCAGCTGGAAGACCGTGAGATGTGATTCAAGGCTCATCACAAACAAAGATGCACCGGGACGTGTGGTTGGAGACCCCGGCCCCTCCACCCCGTGCCCTTCCCGGATCCGGCCGTCTGGCGGATACCCCCTGCAGCACCCCTGGTGCCGTTGGCAGGTATATTGCAGGAGGAAACTGGGCTTTGCCGTGGAGAGCGCCGGGTGTCATTCAGCAAAGGATGTTCCCAGCGCTGGGCAGTGACACACATTGTTAGCACGGCCAGGCTGAATCAAGAAAAACAAGTGAGATGACACTCTCAGCGATCAGTAATTCCTCCCCCTCACTCATAACTCTGTCAGCCCTTTCAGCTGGATTGTCAAAATACGTTTGTCACAGAACAATTCCTACTCTCTTTTTTTTATTATTATTATTATTTTTTTTTTTTTTCCCCTTTTTCAGACTCTGGCTGAACTCATCCATTTGGAACGAAACCCAATATTCATTTCCTCTCTGGGCAGTTGATTTTATTATTGGCTCACCTGCTCCCGCAGTTGAAAAGCTATATGACTAGCTGGGTCTTCAAAATTAAATTCTCTTGGGGTTTGGGTGGTGGTGGTGGCTTTTTTTTTTTTTTTTTTTTTTTTTTTTTCCTCCAGCCTCACGTATTCCATGACTGCAGGTTACTGGCAGAGATTTGAAGATGTACTTGGCACGGGCACTCTCTGTCTGGGATGAGGATGAGCAAAACAGGAAGCTTGCTTCTCTCTAAATCAGCATCTTTCCAAAGGCTCAAACTATTCCAGAGCAGGAGAGACCTTGCTTGTGCCTCACACATCTCCTGCCAGGGGTGAAGCGGAGCTGTGGGCAGTCACTAGATGTTCCACCAGGCAGATGAGGCTAAAAGAGGAAAATGTGGGTTAACTTGGTCTTATTTTTCATAGAATGGTTTAGGTTGGAAGGGACCCTGAAGGTCATCTAGTTCCAACCCCCTGCCCTGGGCAGGGACACCTCCCCCCAGCCCAGGTTGCTCCAAGCCCCGTCCAGCCTGGCCTTGAACACCTCCAGGGATGGGGCAGCCACAGCTTCTCTGGGCAACCTCGGCCAGGGGTTCACCACCCTCGGAGTGAAAAATTTGTTCCTAATATCTAATCTAAATCTGTCCTCTTCCAGTTTGAAGCCATTCCCCCTCGTCCCCCTTGTGGGGGGAAGGCTCCTGCTCAGCCGCAGCTTGGCAGCTGGAAGCTCTGCCAGGCTAGGATGGACTTGGGATGTTGCTTGGTCTTGGAATCCTTCCCAAGCTCCCTGGTTCCTGCCACGGCAGGATGAATTTTGCTGCTTCGGGGGCTGCATTCAGGCCAGGCTCAGTTTTGCGTGGCACTGCCAGCTCTGCTCATTTCGGCTACTGATCTTCTCTGCTGGCCTAGTAGAAGAAAGCTCTTGGGACAGGGAGGGAGGAACCTGCGTCCCCCATTGCATCGCTAAGACCGGTTCTCCCAAGCCAGACTCAAAGCGCTCCAAGGGCCGCTCCGTTAAGGGCCCAGAAACTCCTGATTAGCCACTGTTGGATTAAACTCTCCACCTCCCTGTGTCTAGGTGATGTTATCTTCATCCTGCAGCCAGAGGAGCGAGACCCAAGGGTAGGAATGAACCCCTAATCTCTGTCACCACCGGCTTTCACCTCCCCACCAATATTCGCTGCCTCACTTCTCCGGACATGCGTTTGCCCTTGCCTGTCTTTTCCCTGGGAATCCGGGCCAAGACGTTTGCTCCCTCGGAGTTCCCCGCAAACGCTAAGCGAGGTGCCGGCGCCAAAAGCTGACCTCATCGTTTCTCAGCGGGAAAGAAGTTTGCCAACGAACTGGCTATTCTCACCGACCTCGTAACGGCGAAAGATCTGCATCCCGTCCTACCTGGAAGCGCCGGCCGCCAGGCAGAGCTGGTAGCGGGAGCCAGTGTTCTTACTGGAAGGAATATTTTTAGCCTGGCAAGGCGTTTGCCAACGCTGGGATGCGTATTTCCTTTGGGCAGTAATACCTTGGTCCGTCAGAGAAAGCGCCCGGCTGGCGCGGGGCTGCACCAGCACCATCCCCCAGTGCATCCCCAGTATCGCAGACGGATCCAGACCTGCCCGCCGGCACGGGTCAAGGCTGGACGCGTGTTAGGACGTGAAAAGCAATCGCAGCTGAAAATGAGAGGAAGGGGAAGTGTGAAGAAGAACCTCGTGGGTGTCAGACGAGCCCTCCCCCAAAGCCTGCCCTGAGAGGTCTCCCCGTCGACTAACGCCCCGGGGAGGGGGATGCTCCGGCAAATTGGTGCCAAAGCTTGGTGGCCCGGGGAGGCTGGATGCCGCTGCGGTGCGTGGCGTGGTGCTGAGCCGCCGCTTCCCCCAGCTACCAGACGCTCACCCCGGGAAATGCCGTGGAAATCCACTGGGCGAGAAGGGCCACCGCGCGCGCAGTCCCTCCAGGCTGGAATTTTGCCTGTGATAAACCGGGCACAGGAGGATGGGGAGCAATAGGAGCTGTTATCTGCTGTATCTGCAGATTGACTGAAGAGAGGGAAGGAGCTGCAGACACTACATGTCCTTCGTGCCACGCTGCCCACTCAGTTTTCTCCCTCCCAATTACCAGCCGCAATGAAGGAGCGGGCAGTACCAGCCTCGTTAGTGGGACTGGGACTTGGATGGTCCAGGCTGAGTTTTCAGCCTCTCTGCAGGTTCTTGCAACGCAGATGGAGCGGTCAGGGGGAAGCACGCCGTGAGCCTGGAGCTGGCTCCCGAACAGCTGGCTTGAAACCCAGAAGAGGAGGATAAATCCCATGGGAGTGCATGCAACACCTGGATTTTGGAATGAGGGAGACAGCAGGAGGGCTCAGGGGGATGCAGAGCAGCCTGGTTGGCTGGGGAAGCCTCTCTGCCTCCATCCTTCACCCATCCCACCACCTTGGCATCCCTGACCCATCCTACCACCCTGCCCGGCATCCCTGACCCACCCCAGCATCCTGCCCAGCATCCCTGACCCACCCCAGCATCCTGCCCAGCATCCCTGACCCATCCCACCACCCGCACCATCAGGTAACATCAAGCAGTTGCTGCCTTCATGCCGGTCTTCACCTTCACCCCACACCGTTCCCCTGCTAAATAAAGATCTCCAGCTTCCCAACATCGGCACGCCGCTTTCCCGGGCAGTCCCGGGCAGTCCCGGGCTCCGACCCGCCTGGCTGAGACCTTGCCCGTGCTGTCGCAGCGTCTGGCGGCAGCAGCAGGCAGGAGGAGGGAGAGGCAGAGATGGGGGCGGCAGGTGATGCCGGCGACTCGGAGTGCAACCGAGTTAGGTGATTATTTTATTCTTTCGGGGGAGGTGGGGGGGAAGAGGAAGCAATTTCCGCGTGGCACTCCCTGGGTATACCTGGAGGGCGCAGCTGATGAATCGGACTGTTTTACTTGCCGCGGGCTGAGCCACGCAAAGCTCAAGAGAGTTTTTTTTCCTGAGCTGCTCCATTAACACAAACAGACAGCAACGCTAGCTGCTGACACCAGGGTTAATTAAATCCATCTCTCCATCAATTCTTATTCAACTATTATCGATGGTCATTAGATCAGCGACAAAGTGACAAGCAAACAGTAATAGACTCATCTTAACCCTTGCGGTGCTGGAGAAAGGTAAGCGGACCAGGTGAGCTGGGAGGTGGCTTCTCCGGTGCTCTGCTCAAACTCTACTTTGCTCTCCCTTAGAGCATCCCACCTGTATTTGAATTAGTCCTCTTGGTAGGAGCAGAGTCTGTGCCCGTGTCCCTCTCTGTCCCTTACCAACAGCTTCACGGCCCGAGGTCCCCACTGGAGCTGCGCTGCTCCTCAGGGATGCTGGGGACAGCGGATATGGTCCGTGGCGCGGTGGTGTGTGGACTGAAAGCAGAAAGGTCCCTCAGCCTTATCCTTCTCACCACGGCATAGAGACGGCAGGATGCTCTGGGGCAGCTGCGCCTTAGAGTGGGTCTGTGGGAGCAAAAAAAGAATCACAAGGTGGCCCCAAACTGCACGGCAGAGTCAAGGGGGGGGGGGGGGGGGTGATGCCACCCTTGGAATGGGAGACCCACAGGCCATGGGAAAACTCCTTACTGGAATAATTCCGTCCGTGAAAGGACTAAGGAGAATAAGGGAAATGGGTGCTTTCGGCTCCTAGAGCTCTTCCTTCTTGCAGCAAGGCAGAGCTGACCTCCCCCCAGCCCCCCCATGCCCATGTCCCGAAGGCCCTTCCAGTGCCACTCACGCTTTTACAGTCAGGCTCGCGGGTGGCGGGGGGTAGAGCCGCCTCCTCCACCGTTCTCTTCCCTCTCCCCCTCTGATTAACAGCTTAAATGAGAACTGAAGGCTGCCCAAGGGCTGCAATACATTTTCACGCTTCTGCCGCCGCAGCCAACGAGCCAACGTCCAGCGGTCTTCAAGGTCACCCGCAACCTTCAAGCGACTTCCCGGCTCGCTCGGGGAGCGATGCTCGTGGTTTCGACTCGTGGGGCAAAGAGACGGGGGTCTCGCCGGCAGCGCCGGGGCGGCGTCTTGGTGGTGGCTCACACGGGGCACGCGGTGACGGGTTATGAAGCGCCCGCAAATGAAACGAATGGGTAATTATGTGCATACAAGCGGGTTAAAAAACCCACAAGTACTTATCCTGATTTTTGCCTGTGCTGACCTTGCCCTTGGTGGTCCGTGCAGGTCTTTCCCAACAGCTGGGGGAGTCCTTGGAAGTCTTACACGCAGCTTAGGTAGCCCCTTGGTTAGGAAGGGTGGGAAGGGTGACCAGGCAAAGCCACCGCTGCTGTTTCATGACCCCAGTATTTGGCGTTGCATTGGTGGGTGTGCTGTAGTTCAGAACTCTCCAGCTTTATGCTTTCAACTTCAGCAAAGGTACGAAGTGCATCTCCAGGCTGGTGGGATGGAGCTTTCGGTGCTTGTTGGCTCGCCGCGGGGGCTTCCTGTGACTTCTTGGCCCAGCACGGTGCAGGTAAACTCTTAAAAAAAAAAGGCATTTATTACCCTTTTTTTCCTCCTTCTGTTCTTTCTTGTTCTTGTCCTGCTGGAGTTGGGCTGGCCATGGTGGTAGGGCACAGCCAGACGGGGGAACGGGGCGTGATTTTCTGGAGAAGCCGGTTGAACGTCCTCTTTCCAGCCTCTACCCAGAAGGTTTCGATGTGAATGCAGGTAGAAGCGCCTCGTGATGGGCCCATCTGCTCTGCCACGGAAAGTGTTTGTTCTTGCAGGATCGCCGGGGCTTTGTGTTTCTGGAAATGGTTGATAGTCACGGTGCTGGTTCATCACTCTTTGGTAGATGCTGCTGCATCGTTTTGGTGTTTGTTTTTTTTTGCGGGGTTCAGAGATCTCAGCGTGAGCCGCAAATAGCTTCCTTTGTGTAGCGCTTTACATTGGCTTTTCACACCCGCAGAAGCTGCAACATGCTTGAGAGACGGTGAAGAAACGCGTTATGGGTTGGTAAACCCTTCCTTGCCAGGGTCAGGAATTGGCACGTGTGAGGAGAACGGCGAGGAAGGAGAAAACCCAAGAGCCAGGATGCTGCAAGGGGTATGTGTGGCAGACCTCTGTCGTAAAATGCAGTCCCACCGCTAGAGAAGGACCTTCTGGGTGCTGAGGGAAGGTCCTGGTCCTTGCTCAGCAGGGTCCGTGCGTGGGTGGCCCCTCGCCGCTTTCTCGTGGTGGTGAGAACGGCGGGTGGCATCTGCCTGTGATGGGCTAACCCTGGTCTCCCAACCATCGTCCCAGCCCTCTCTTTGGAGAGGGGAGACCTCGGTCCAGGCACGGAATGGGGCACCGGTGAACGGAGAAGCAGAAACGTAGCTTTTCCACATCCACCTCCATAACCGGCATCTCTGATATTCCCCCTGTGCGCATACCCGAGGCGGCGTTTTATCCCCGCTCCTCCTCCTCCTCAGCGAAGGGATGCAAGATGCCCTCTGCTCCTGCGCTGGGGGAAGCAGCACGGAGCGGGCAAAGTTGCTTTGGGCACACGTGTATCATGGCCGCCGGGATGCCAGGGAGAGCAATCGCCCTCCTAACCGCAAACCCTCTCCAGCTCCCTCGATCCAGCAAAGCGCCTGTGGCCAGCAGGGACCCTCGGCTTTGCTGGAGGGCAACGAGACCCAGACTGAACACGGCATCGGGAAAGATGAGAGGTGGGTGCGTGATGGGGCGAGGAAGGGGTAGGACCATGACACATGGTGGTATGGACATCCGGCTGGTGAGCAAAGCCCGGGAGCAGCCCTGCTCCGGGTAGGGAGCGCGGCTCTGCTCGGCAGCTTCAACCTCACACACGTACATCCCTTGCTTCTCGAAAAGGGAAATAATTGCCGTATTCGTTTGTGGATGGAGATAATTACTTCATTCATGACACGAAGTCAATTTTTGTCCTGAACCGGAGGGAGCCCTGCACCGACAGAGGGAATTTCAGAGAGCGCAAAATTTGTCTGCCGCAATTAAAGGCGAGAAGGAGCCAGGGGTGGGTTGGGGTTGATTTTCCCCCCAAATCTCCTCCTGTTTGGTTTGTTAGTTTGGTTTTTTTTTTTTTTTGCACATCAAATCAGATAAAACGTTCTGGCTTCTCCAGCTCAGGCTGGGGTGGGAGAGGAAAGGTCTCCCTTAACTTCGTTAGCCGCGCTGAAACGTTGCGGTTCAAAAGACGAGCGCGGCGAGAGAGCGCTTTCCCCACCACCACCACCACCACCATTTGCCGCGGACCGATGGGCACCACCACCACCACCATTTGCCGCGGACCGATGGGCAGATTGAAGGAACCTGTCGGTGGTTTAAGCGAGGCCACGAGAGGCAAAAGCCCCCAGGGAAGGGGAAAAGGGTAGCCGGCATCCTGCGAACGAGGGCACGGAGGCTCTCGCAGGTAAATCGTAAGCCAGAGGCTTTGGCATATCCGCCGCCCGTGCTCGATCCGGATTGCCCGCCGCTCGCCTCCGGCTGCCCTCCCCGGCTTGCCCGCTCCCGGAGGGAATTTTGGGGCCACAGCTGGCTCACCCGGAGCAGAGGGGAAGGCGATATCCACGCGGGCTAATTGATACTAAATTAAGTGGGAAAAGAGGGAAGGGGAGATGGGCGGTTCTATAAACATATCTATTTTTCACGATCCGCACCACCGCGATTGAAGCCGGTGTCAAGGGTGATACACGATAGAAAACTGATGAAACATTGATGTCGGGGGATGAATATTTCAGGAGGAGCTGTATACATTGTACCAGCGCGCTTCTTAAATCTTTAACCAGCGTCGGATAACCTTGAGAGGGGTGTTTATAAGTTTATTCTGTGGCAGGGGGAGCAGGGAGCCCCGAGGGGATTTAGGGGGGCGATACCCCGGTGCGACGCTCAGCGGGTCCCGTTGCACGGGGCTAAGCCGGCACCATAGGGAAAACCCTCGAGGCTGACGCGTGCCCAACTTTTCCCGGCTCCCAAAGCAAATGCGGGATGTAAAGGTCGGCCCCGGCTCCGCGTCTTCCTTCCTGCAGCCCTCGGAGCATCCCAAACCCCGCAGCTCTTCCCGTCCACCGGCTACGGCCGCTTCCCGGCAGCTTGACCTCATCCTGGCCTCGACGTGCTCGGGGCACGGAACCCTCAGCCTGATGGAAAAGAAGTCCGCGAGCTGCTTTTCTCCTCCAGGTTTGACTTTTAAGCATCACTACCCGGCTTCGGCGGGGGGGGTTGTCCCCATCCAAAGGAGAGGGGGAGTAACTGGGGGGGGTTTGGGGTCCGGCTGGGGACCGCGAGCCCGAGCCGCGACAACGAGGAATTTGGGGGTGGGGGCAAAGCTGAGAGCAGCTCGCAGCCTGGTGAGTGGAAAAGTCCTGCTGGCTCGTAGCTATTTTGAGGTAAGGCATTAATTGAGGACCAGAGGGAAAACAATAAACCCCGAAATAGAAGCTGTCAAAATGCCGTTGCTAGGAGTGAAGTTGAACCCGATTTTTTTTTTTTATTATTATTATTTTTTCCTTCCCCGTTGCAGCGCCCGCCGGCTTCAAAGCAACTGCGAGCGGGGCCCAAGTTGGAGGTTTTCTCTTTGTTCCCACCAAACCCAAACTTTCCCCTCTCCCCCGTGCCCAGTGCCGGGGCCGGGGAGGCAGCGGCAGGCGGGCACGCGTTAGGATTAATGTTTTTCGGTGACATTTAGAAGACGCCTCGGGGGCCCTTTGCATTTGCTGCTCTGAAGATTTGCTTATTTATTTGGGAAATTAGCAGCGCGCCAGCTTTTTTATGAAGAAAAAGGGTTGGTTGGGTTGGGTTCTTTTTTTTTTTCACATGTTGGGAACGTCGTTTGGAGGACGGGGGTTGGGTGGGGTTTTGCTTCCAGGATGGGGAGGGAGAGGAAAGATTTGCAAGCGGGAGGTGGATTTGGGTTTTTTTTTGTTTTTTTTTTTTTTTTTTTTTTTAACAAGAAGTTTTGATGTTTCATGTAGAGAACCAGTGTTATCGGGACACTGGGGTGTGCCTTTCCGGGAGCGAGACCTCCTGCCGCATCAACCCCGCAGCTCCTGCCTGGGGCTGGAACCTGGGAAGGGTCACCATCCCAACAGGAGTAGCTTCTCCCCAGCAGCCCCAAACGGGAGCAGAGCCGGATGGTTTACGCTTCTCCCACCCCACCTTGCCTCTCCGTAAAACACCGTTTCGCCCAAAAAAGCAAGATGTGGATGAGTTGGGTTGCTGGGAGGGGGAAAGGGGAGGATGAAGCCTTGCTCTGCTCCCTGTCCCATCCCCAGCTGGGCACACGTGGTGGCCCTCGGGGGCTGTCGGGGCCACCGGGCAGGGAACCTCTCCTGCATGGTCCTTTCGGGTTGTGCCCATGCCGTGCTTTCCAAGGCCCCATCAGGAAGAGCGTTTTCCTGTCACCGGTATTATCTCATAGCACATTCCATCTTTTTTTTTTTTTCCCCCGCCATGTAGAAAGCTGCAAATGGAGACCCTTGAGGCATCCGTGTAGTACCAGGAAGACTCTCATATATATATATATTTTTTAATGAAAAAAAAAAAAAAAGATTTTTTATTTTTTAAAAGATATATTTTTCATTTTGCAGTGTTCAAACACCATCTGCTGTTTTGTACAGTGGCACTTACACAAGAGGGGGTCATTTTTAAGTGTAAATTGTTCCTTAAAGTACATATTGACAGTACCGGCAGCTGAAACGGCTGGAAAAAAAAAAAAAAACAAAAATCCTCCAGCAAGCACGGAAAGCAACCCCGCTCTGTGACGGCCTTTCGCATCGTGCGGGGACTCCGCTTCTTGAGTTCTCGCCTGGAAGAGCATCTTTCCACCTTCGGTCTCCTGCAAACCCAGGGACAGTTAGTGACCAAGGTGCTGGTCCTGAAAAAAAAAAAAAATAATATTTTTTTTCCCCCCCAGCTTGGGAAAAAATAATAATAATAATCCCCGATCGCTTGGCTGAATCAAGGCCAGCGTCACCCCGCCGAAGCCACTTGGGCTGGTAATAATAAAAACTGGTAACGCTGCCCGTGCCGTGCTTGACTTACGGAGGAGGGTGGTTACGAGGCATCGCTTCAGAGGGATGCGCTCGGCCAAATTCGGGGTGACGGGACGAGCCACCACCTCCCCCCCTACCACCACCCCCGGTTAATCCAGGTCTCCATTTCAAGGTGGGCAAAGCAGCAGCAGACAGCCGGTGAGGAAAGTTAGTCCCTGATCTGTAGCGCTTAAACAAATATGATTAAAATAATTGCTGCAGCCAGGCGGCCGCGCTCCCGTTTCTCGTTACCGAGTGTCACCGGGCTGTAATGACTGCAGCGGCACGGCCCCCGCGCTGCTCCGGCGTTAATTTGGTATCTCGTTTCCAGCTATCACCTTATTTATTTTAGAAGCTGTAATTTCTGTCGGGCCTGGTACGCCGGCTGTCCCAATTACGCGAAGGTCGGGGAGCGGCTCCCGCGAACTGCGCCTGAGTGGGAGCTGGGAGCCCTCTTCTCCCCCGGCATCTCCTCCTGCCGCACCGGGGTGATGCTGCAGGACCTCCTGCCGCGGTCCAGGCTCGGGCACCCTCCATAGACAGAGCATCTCCAGCCAAGTAAAGGGAAACAAACGATATTTTTCATGTGTGGTTGTGTGTTTTTTTTTTTATTATTTTTTATTTTTCCTCCCCCTTTTCTATTTTTTCTCTCTTTTTTTTTTTTTTTTTTTTTTTTCCTGTTCTACCTTCTTGCTGGCAACAACAGAACAACAGGCGTTATATTTTGACGAGTTAATAAACATCTCCCCCGGGAGCGAAGGAGCTCCGGCATGCTCCGCTTCACCGTGTTTCTACGTCTGACTAACAGAGTTGCAGAGCGAAAGGTGTTTTTTCTAATCCCAGGACCCGGTGGTTCAGGTTTCCGTCTTCTCCCCGAAGCCGCTGCTTCGCTTCCCCGCGTCTCGTCTCGGAGGGCTGATGTCACCATGCTTCTGTGTTACCTCCTGGCGGCCAACCCGTCGCTGCGACCTCCCCCCAGCTCCCTGCCGTCCCCCCTACCGCCCCCAACCCCGGATCATCTCTTGGATCTCATGGTTTTGAGCCATTTGTCAGCCTCGGTTATTAAGGTACCGCTCTACATCAAATCACAGAGTCATCTCAGTTGGAAGGGACTTTTCAGATCGTCGAGTCCCACCCCAACATCTCACTCTGCGGCATCCCTGGGACCTCACGCTGTCGTGACGGAGGGTTTCTGCGCCGACACGAATCCCCTGGCTGCTGGTGGGAGCATCGCGGGTCAACATCAGGGATCGCTGGTGAACACACCGTTGGCACTGCTGCAACGAGCTGCTGGCGGATGCCAGGTCTCTGCATGGGGCATGCACCTTGTCTTGCTCCTCCCAAGCACCTCCATCTATCGCTCCACTAAGAGAGTCCCGCAACCTGCGGATTTTATCAGCCTTTCAGCCCCCCAAACCGAGAGTTCTTCATAATTTTGAGACCGGCGGGTGAGGAAACCTGAAGAGCAAGGCCAGGCAGACACGGCTCCAAAACCTGCTGCTTCCAGGATGCCCCTCAACGGCCGCATCCACCCGGAGGTGGCGGTGGTGGCTGCCGCCTTCGTGCCTTTTGCCAAGAAGAAATAAGCCCTTGGACGTGGCGCGAGGGAGGCCCAGGAAGACGGCGCGAGGGCCGGGGAGCCAAATTGCCGGTTCCAACTTGTAGAACATTATTGCTCGTGAATTATGGATAGTTATTGCACCTCCTGGACGATAAATTATTGAGCTGACACGCTGGATGGAGGGTGAGGAGCCGGTGCCGTGTTTACGGCAGGAAGATCTGGGCACGTGGTGTCTTTACGGGGAGGGAGAGATGGTGGGTTTTTTTCCTCCTTATCCTTCTGAGCAAGAGCATCCCTGCCTGAAGCCAAGGGAACAGCCGGGCTCTGCCCACTGTAACTCACTGAGTCATCCGTGAGGGCGAAAAATCCCTGGCAAGGGATCCCAGAGGAATTTGGAGGGGAGGGAGGAGGCTTCCTCCCAATCCCCCAGGTTTTTCTGCTCGGCCTGCGGTTGGGTTTGCACCCTTACTGGGATCTGGGAATGGGTAACAAAAGCAAATGAGATGACTTCCTTGGGAAAAAACCCCACAGGTGTAGGGATGCTCACCCAAAGCAGGAGGAAGGGCTTCATCGGCTCGGCCACTCATCTTTCTTCCACCAAGGGTGAGGACCCTTGGGGCGGAGATGCACGATTAGCTCTGGGGCTCAGCTTGAGCCCCAAAATTGGCCATGGCCCTGGTGAGGCAGGTCCCCCCCCCTCAACCAGCTCCTGCCCAGAGCAGCCTGCCCAGCAGCTCGGCGGGGACGGGGACTGGGCACCTCGTGGAGGTGGTCGTCCATCACCCCAGCCTCTGCTTTGGAGAAGGGGCGGGTGGCAGGAGCAGTTTCTGACCCTGGTTGAGTTCAGCCATGGAGCAGAGCAGTGGGTTGGTCCCAAGATGGGACCGAGAGACACTTGTTTCACCGCTGCGTTGCTCTCCGGGGCTGCTCGTGCCACCCCAGTGCAGCTTTGCTCACTGCCACCCTGCACCGGGACACGGACGGAGACCCCGGTGTCCCCCCAACGCCCCTCTCCGCCTATTCCTGTAGCATCATCCTGCGCACTTCTGAGGCCAAATAACCTCCCCCTTGCCCTCAAAGGGATTTGGGGAGAGGTTTATTTAGGTGACGAGACACGCTATCTCTTTATCTCCCAGGCAGTGCTGGTCCAGCATCCCCGGCAGGGGACCACAGGTCTGCCGAGCCCCTTGTCCCACACACGGTCCCGGCAGCCCCAGGCTTAGGGACTCCCCGAGGTGGCTGCTCCATCATGTTTAACAGACCTCGACAGACCCCCGGGTGTCCCTTGAGTTTGCCTAAACGCTTTCTGGGGCCCATTTAGGCTGTAGGTCTCCATAGCATCCCGTGGCAATGAGTTCCATAATTTAATCACGGGCGGCGTGCAAAAAGCGCCGGCTTTTGTTTGTCCTCAAATCTGCTGCCCGATAACTCGATTTGGACACTCCTGGTTCCTGCGTTGGAAGAAACGGGGAGTTATCGCCGCCTCTGCACCTGCTCCACGGCACCGGTGCTTTTATACCGGTCCGCTGCGGCTTTTTCTTTCGCCTCTCCCTCATTCATACCTCCTGGCCGTTTCCCAGCCCGGCCTGGCATCGCGCGGAGGATGGAGCCCGAAAGGTCTCCGCTTTGCTTCATTGTCTTTGCTTCTCTCCTCCTTTTCTAGGTGCGGGAGTGATGCTGGGGAGGCACCGCTGACTCCGGTCCAGGAGCCGACGGGCTCCCTCCGGAGCAAACCGGCAGGGAAGGAGTTCATAACACGGGTAATGTTCACCTTGGGAATTGCTCATCTCCTAACCAGGCTTCCCTGGCCCCAGGGGAGCGGCTCCCACCTCCATCCCACCACGGGACAGGGGCGAAGCATCAGCCGGGGTGGAGAAGAGAAGTGGTCTGCAGAGGGGATGGGGAGAAGGGGGGGTATTCGTGTCAGCCTCTCCCCCGCTCCACCAAGCGGGATTTCCATCGCATCTCAAGCCGAAGCCGAGGAGGCTCTGGAGTCAGTAGAAAGTGAAGCGTTTTCCCTAATCGAATCACACGCCAGTGTCGCTCGTAATGCTCCGCAAAGCAGAAAGGACTTGGGAGCCACTGAACCACAAACACCTCCTCCCTCCCCAGCGCCTCCGCGGAGCTCCTGCCTCTCTTCTGCTCCGTCTCTCGCTCACGAACATGGTTTGGGGCAGAGCTTCAGAGATCCCACCTTGTGCCCCACGTCTGGTGAGGGGCCGTCACACCAGGTATCTTGTGGGCCCAAGAATTTTGGGAGATGCATACGGTGCTTCACGGGCTTGGTCTTCATCTTGGGAATGTTCCACCCTCACTGGTCATCTCCCCAACAGGGATGTCTCCTTCCAAGCGTGCACCCCATCTCGCTCACGGTCTTGGTCTTCATCTTGGGGATGTTCCACCCTCACTGGTCATCTCCCCAACAGGGATGTCTCCTCCTCCTCCTCCAGCCCTGTGTCTGCCCCAGCTCTCCCCATGTCCGGGAGAGAGGTAAATTCCCCGTCCTTTACAGGTGGTGGCTGGGACATCTCCGTGGCTGTAAACAGCATCCTTGCGGCAGGTCCGTCAGCAGCGATTTCCGCAGCCTCCATCGGTTGAGAGCACGCTGGCGCGGAAATTGTCAGCAGCGGGAAAAAAAAACCCCAAAACACAAAAAAAAACCCGCAAAACCACCAAAACCACTGCTAAACTCAGGGTTCAGTTTGGGCTGGGGGGTCTCTTGGTGACAAGAAGCTCACTAGGGAAAAAAAAAAAAAATCCCCTTTTAAAAAAAAAAAAAAAAAAAAAGCAGGGGGATTTCAGCCCGGCGTGATTCCCGGAGGAGGGAAGCGGCTATTTGCGGAGCGAGAGGAGATGCGGCAGGGGCCGGTTGAGCCTCCTGTGGCGGCGAGACCGACGGCTTTCGTCGGCAGCCGCTTATCCCCGAGCTGGAAACCAGCAATTTTCCAATTTTGGCCCCCGTTTGCTGCGGGGTGAGGCGGCGGGGAGCGGGTACCAGGGCTGCAGCATCCCAGGGAATGGAAAACTCTCTGCTCCGTGCCGGGGAAGCCCTTCTTGGCATCTCGACCCCTCGTTATCCGTAGCTTTGCTGCTCATCCCTTCTTCCCCTGCGTGCGTGTCTTCAGATGCTCTCTCCTTCCTAACGCCTAATTATGTTGGTGGGACTGTTCGGCCCGATAACGTAGTTATGGATAACGCTGTGCAAATTGTCTTGGAAGACTTACGAGCCACCCCCCCCTCACCCCTCTCCCCCAAATATTTAAGCAACTCGGGCCGCCCCGCCGTGCTTAGCTGCCCTGCGGCACTTCCAGCCCATCGCGGCTGCAAATAGTATGTGGGGCCTTTAAAGAAAATACTCTTTAAAATGAAAGTGAAAAAAATGAAAATGAAAATAAGAAAAGGAAAAGGAAAAGAAAAAGGAAAAGAAAAAGAAAAAGAAAAAGAAAAAGAAAAAGAAAAAGAAAAAGAAAAAGAAAAAGAAAAAGAAAAAGAAAAAGAAAGAAATAAAAATAAAATAAACATAAAATAAAAACAAAAAATAAAATAAAAATAAAAACAAAACCAAAATCATCCTTCCCCCCCCAACAGAAAATTCTTTATACCCTAAAGACTCCTCGACATCTCAGTGAACCCTTATCCCAAATAGCTGAGACGTTTAGTGAGGAGCGTGGTCACCGTCTGAAAGAAGAAGACGCTTTTAGAGGACGTTTCAACCCACCCAAGGTCCTCTCTGCCTCTAAAGTTGGGGTGGGGAAAGCTGCCCACCCCTCCCGTGCCAGCGCGATGGCGACTGAAGGGCGCCGTGACCTCGAAGCCTGAACAAGCGAGTCTTTGTCTCACCTCCTGATTATGCTTTGGGAGTTTCCTCTGTTTATTATTCATCTTTTTTAACGCTTTCATGCACCCCCCCCCCCCCATCCCCCACCTCCCCTGGCTATGTTAAAGATCCAAATGCCCAACCCAAGACATGCCCCGGAGAGGTCGTGGTCACCGGTGGGATGGGGACCACTGGTCCTCCAGCATCCCTGAGCGGCAGCATCCCCGTGCCCCGCGGGGAAAGCCAAAAATCCGGTGGCCCCTCTGATGCTGCCCCTCTCCCGGAGCCGTACGCAAACTGGGGGGGTGTGGACCCTTTGCCGTGTGCCATCCGTCCGCGTCCCCTTGGTTTCGTCACCCGCCGTCCCGCCGGGGCCGGTGACGAGGGTTAGTCCCGCTGCGGCTGGGCGG
The DNA here is from genome assembly GCF_965231255.1 of Vanellus vanellus. Lineage (NCBI taxonomy): Eukaryota > Metazoa > Chordata > Aves > Charadriiformes > Charadriidae > Vanellus > Vanellus vanellus. Next base: position 37,623,091 of record NC_138912.1, on the reverse strand, counting down.
CAGAGTCCTGTGCAACTCGTCACACCTCTGGGAGCGGTGCCGCTGCGCCGGGGGTTTGATTGACCCGCGCGCGCCAGGCCATTAGAGGAAAAACGAGGGGTAATATGTCAACACCCGGGAGGAAAAAAACAGCCCTTTGCCTTAATGATAGTTTTGTCATGTCCTGTTTTCCTGAAATTGCGCAACGCTAGCGGGCTAACCCTCAATTTGCATTGCTTTAATTCATATTTTGAATACCAGGCGACGAACTTCCAACGCCACCCGATTTAACCCGCACGTTCTCCCTCGTTTCCACCAAAAAAAAAAAAAAATTAAAAAATTAAAAAAAAATAAACCCAACCCTGTACGAAAGGTGCGCTCTGCTTCCAAAAAAAAAAGGCACTCGACGCCCGCCGGCTCCTCCACTTGTTGATACCAACACCCCCACCGGTACCAAACCGTTCTTCAGAGCCCCTCGAAGAGCTTTACGCAGCGGCCCGAGTGTTATCGGGGTTATTTAATAAAAGAATTTAATAAAAGAATAAACACCCGCACAGAGCCTGGCACCAACGGTGACTGCGAGCGCCCGGGATTCGGGGCGGCGCACGAGGCCACAGCCACGCGCCAACGCGCCTTTGAGTTATCCCGCGCCGCAAACTGCGCACGAGCCCAACATCTGGCCCGATCCGGCTGGAAAATCCCCCCTTTTTTATTTCCCCCACCCCACCCCCCAATTTCTTTTCCCGGACCTCTCACACTCAGCCAGCACCGCCGGGTCCGGCATCAGGCGCGTCCCTCCCCGTGCTGCCCAGCCAGGCTCTTCTTTTTTGGCTTCACCCCCCTCAACGTCAACTGGAAATTAGATTTTTTTTAATTTTTTTATTTTATTTTATTTTATTTTTTTCTCTTAAGCCTTTTCGGGCACGTCCCGCTTCTCTGTAAGTTTTATAGACATTTATAGACAACCATGGCAGCCCCTTCCTCCCTTTGCGGAAGGGGAGCGGGATTTGCCGTCCCCCGGCGCTCTGCAGCCCCGCTTGCGTGGATGCTGCTCCATCCTTAACGCCGCTTGGCTCAATTGGGGGTTGTCGCCTCTCCTGGGTACCGCTCAACCCTTTTGCCCCCACCTCCCACCCAGCGAGGAGGTTTAACCCCAGCCTGAAGGACCCGCTTACCACGGGGAGAGCTGCACCCCCACCACTGGGAAGTTTGCAAACCCGTAAATTTGGCTTTAATTCTTTGCGAGAAGGGGGATGTCCGGATATTGAGGAGTAGTTACAGAATACCTCCACCCAGCGTGTGATTTTTTTTTTTTTTTGTGAGTGTCTGTTTTCTTGTTGGTTTTTTTTTTTTTTTTGTGTGTGCGTGGTTTGGGGTTTTTTTTGTTTTTTTTTTGTTTGTTTGGTTTTGTTTGTTTTTTTTTTTTCTATTTTGTTTTGGGTTGTTGGGTTGGTTTTTTTTTGTCTTCTTTTGTTTTTTAATGCTTCTGTGGGTACATTCTGCAGCCCGGGTTTCAGGCCAAAGGTTAATTTTCCCGCCCTGCTGCATCTCCCCGAGGCAAACCCCCTCGGCGGGCACCGAGAGGACGGGCACGCCGGTTCCCGGGGGTCGGTACCCTCCTGGGGGTGCGGGGCCGGGACGGTGTGTGGGGGGGGTGGGAGACAGGGGACTGAGCGCGTTTCGGGGCTCCCCCTTGTGCCCGCACATCCCCACTGCAGAGCGGACTCCGCCGGTTGGCTCCTCAAAGTGGCTTCCCTCCCCCCCCCCCCCCCGGTTGCCCGGGATGGGGGCGGGAGGTGATGATGATGGTGATTATGATGATGAAGGGGAGGGGGGATGCTGAGGCCGGGAGCAGCTCATGGCAGGCTCGGAGGGTACCACCCCCCCCGGGTTGCACGGGATGGGGGCGGGAGGTGATGATGATGATGATGATGAAGGGGGGGGATGCTGAGACCGGGAGCAGCTCATGGCAGGCTCGGGGAGTACCACCCCCCACCAGATTGCACGGGATGGGGACGGGAGGTGATGATGATGATGATGAAGGGGGGGGATGCTGAGACCGGGAGCAGCTCATGGCAGGCTCGGGGGGTATCGTCCCGTCCTCCCCCCCCCCCCCCGGGTTGCACGGGATGGGGGTGGGAGGTGATGATGATGGTGATGATGATGATGATGATGATGATGAAGGGGCGGGATGCTGAGGCCGGGAGCAGCTCATGGCAGGCTCGGGATGTCCCGCCCCCGCTCCGCTCCGCCCCGCTCCGCCCCGCTGGGCGCCGGGCAGCCCGGCAGTGTGGCGAGGCGGGCGGGCGGGCAGGGAGGGAAGCAGCGCCGCTCCCGCTTCCCGGTGCTCCCGGTTCTCCCGGTTCCCGGCTCCGCCGCCATGCCGCCGCCCGCACCCCGCCGCCGCCCCGCCGCCTTCATCCTCGTCCTCTTCCTCCTCCTCGTCCCGATGCTCCGCCGGGCGCTGGCCGCCGCAGGTAAAGGGAGGAAGGGGGGGGTGGGGGGAAAGAAGGGGGCAAGAAGTTTTTTTGGGGGGGGGGAGAGCATCCCCCCACTGTGTCGTCTGTGTGTGTCCCCCCCCCGGAAAAAGTTCACTGCGGTTTACCCCCTTTTTAGGGGCAGCTCCGGGGTCGGGGTGTCCAACCTTCAAGCGTTTATTTATTTATTTATTTATTTTAAATTAATTAATTAATATAAAGGTTGGGGGGGGGCTGCAGGGGAGATGGGATGCTCCCGGAGGGGGGGGGGGGGATGGGGGGGAATGCTCCGGGGGATGCGGGTGTGCAGCGCCGCTCCCCGCCTCGCCGTGCCCCCGGCTTCTGTTATTTATTATTTTATTTATTTATTTTTTTGTATATCTATTTCATTATGATTTTCCTCGGGAAAAGCAAAACAAACCCAGCCCCGTTCGTAGTGTCGCCGGTTGTGATCCCCCAGCGGGTCAAATAAGTAATTATGCAGCCTGGAGATTATTATCATTATTACTATTGTTTTTATTATTATTAATTACATTTTATTTATTCATTTATTTTTAATCCGCGTTTTTATAAACCGAGCGATTGATGACCGAGGCAGCTAAGCGAGCTTTTCCGATGGCTCTTCAAAGTTTCCTGCGCGCGACCCGATCTTGTGATTGAGATCCACTTAAAATCCAGCCCTTCCGCTGGTAATCCCTGCCACAGACAATAAACAGAGGCACAGTCTCTCCTGCTGCCCTCTCTCGTTAGGCTCCCCTGATCAAATTCAGCCTTTCCGCTATATTTTATTTTATTTTTTTATTTTTTCTTTTTTTGCCCCCCTTCCCCGCGCAACTCACGAACATCCTCTGCACCTCAGGACTTTGTCCTTTGTCATCCTCCGGCGGTGGCGAAGCAAAAAGGCGCCGGTGTTTATTTCTCCAGCTATTTAAAAAAAAAAAAAAAAAATAAAAAAAATCCTGGAATATAGAGCTCAGAAGTGGAGACCTATAAAGTTCGATGGCTTTTTAGTGGTTGGAAGAGACCGTAACCGTAACCATCAAGGCTCCGGTGATGGGCAAGGTTGTCATCCCGCTGGGAAGTCAGGAGGGGAGCCCCATCGCTCGCTTCCCGCAGCTTGTGGCAAGGGTTTGAGGACACGTCGCGAAGCTGCTGTGCGGCGCAGATCCGTCTCCTTAGTAGTTAAAAGCGTCTCCTGACAAGCTGATTTTCTAGGAAAATGAACCGAGCCCGCTTTTCTGAAGCGTAATTAAAGTGGCGAGGAGTTTTGGGGAGGGAGTTTAATTAGATTAATATTTTTTTTTTTTTTTTTTCCGCCTCCACCACACAAAGATCCAGTGTGTTTCGGCAAATGGAAAACAGGAATGGCACTATTGACTTATTCAGTGGCCTGGACGCTGCTGTGGCGGTGTCCTCCAGCCAGCAGAAACTCTGCCTTTGCTGGAAAAGGGAGAGCTTCGAGAGCTGGCGACCGGCGTCCCGCTCGGCCGGGAGCAGCGCGGTGTGTGCCGGAGGGTCCCGTGCCCGTGGGAGTGGGCAGCGAGGGGGCCCGGAGACTCGGCACGGCTTGGGATGCTGTGGATGGTGGGGGGGGTGGGTGGGAAGGCTGGATTAACCGGGATGCTCTGAGTCAGGGGATGCTGCTGGGGGGGGTAGGGGGGCGGAAGGGAGATGTTGGCTGGGTTGGTGTGGTCCAGGTCCCCCGCGCTTGGCTCTGTCTTGTGCCATGCTCTTTATTTTAGCGTGCGCCAAGTTCACGCAGGGGTTGAAATAAAAGCAGGCAGGAGGGAGGGAATGAAGAAGGGAGAGGAAGAAAAAAAAAAAAAAAAAAGAAAAAGAAAAACAAGTTAAACCTGACCAAGCTGTCTCAGTTTGAGTCTGGGGAGCTTTCTGAAGGCACGCTGTTAATCCGGCGTATGTAAAGGCGTATAAAGTTTTTTAGCTGTAGAGCTATAATTAGTGTTTTCTCCAGGAGTGTTGTGTGGAGATTGCATGGGATGATGGAGAGGAGGGAGCGGAGATGGGTGCTTAGCCCCGGTGATAATCTGCTCCCTTCCCCATCTTTGCCTGGTTTTAAGGAGGGAGGGGCAGACGTCACCCAGAAAATGTCACTTTTTAATAACAGCGAACGTACCTATTGTTTGTGTTGGCTTTTGCAATGGGGGGGGAGAAGTGGGTGTTTTGGATTGGGGTTTGAAACCCAGAAGCAGTTGGCCCGGTCATCCCCAGGACCGCTGCTGGGGGACACCTTGCTCCCACCCCTGTGTGTGTCGTCCCCCCCACCACCCTCCTCAGCTCTGTGTCCTGGGGCTTTGCCTGCCGGGCTGCTCGCCATGCCTCGTCCTGCTGGGGTGGGCTCCTCCCAAGAAGGAAACAACTTGCTGGGAGGATTTTTTTGAGGTTGCTCGAGGACCTTTCCCCACGAGGGTGGCTGATGACATCCAGCGGGTGACGCTGACAAGGGTGTGTGCAGGCAGTGTGACACTGCCATCCTGGCGACGGACCCTCCTTCCATGCCCCTGCTGTACCACCATCGCCGGACAACACCTCGGGAGGGAGGGAGACGGATCTGGTCTGGTGGGAGGTGTCCCTTCCCATGGCTGGGGGGTGTGTGTGTGTGGAACTAGATGATCTTCAAGGTCCCTCCCAACCTAAACCGTTCTATGATATCATCACTGCTGTCCCCCCCACCGGTGTGGGTCGTGGGCTCCTGCGCATCGGTGGCAGGAGGCTGTCACCATGAGCAGATGGCTGGGGGAGAGAGATGCTCCAAGACCTGTTGCTCATCAGCAAAGCCGTCCCTCGCAGGAGGTGGAGGCTCGCTTGAGGCCAGCTCTGGAAGGATCTGCTCCGGCTTTATGTCTTCTCCTTTAGCTTCTCGGTTACGGAGCCCTCTCTTTCTTAGAAGCGGGGGTTCTCCGTGCAGGATGTGGGCTTTCTCCTTCCCAGCGCGTTTGGGGGGCTGCTGGGATGGGCCTACCAGCCCGGTAGGTTATGGGGGAGAAGTCGGTGAGCTGGACTTGCCGGCTCCGATGGGGAAAAGCCGGGGAGGCGGCAGGAAAGGCTGGATGGAGTCTGCGAGGAGTTCATTACAGCAGATGTCGGTGCCATAAAGCCACAGGTTCCTGCTGTTTCCTATTCACTTATATCCTCCCGGCTTTAGCGACGCTAACGCGAGCGAAAACATTGACTGGAGCGAGGGAAAGGAGGAAGGGGGTGTGTGTGTGTGTGTGTGTGTATAAATCACCAGCCTGTTCCCTCTGCCCCCTCCTGCCATCCCACCCGCGCGTCTCGCCTCGGGAAGCTCCCGGCGGCAAGGGGCTCGGCAGGCCCTGCTGTGGTGTTTTGAAGGCCCCGTTGCCTCTGTTTTTTACTTTTCCTGGAGGCGCCAAGCTGTAATTTGCCGTAATCAGTGGTATTGTGCGCGCCACCCCCGCCCCTGAGTCGGAGCGCGGTGGCACCCAGCTGACCCAGCCGCCCGCCTTTCCGATGCCGGGGGTGGTGGTCCACGTCTGGTGGACGCGGTTCCTCCACGTTCATCCTGGGGGTGAAGGGAGCTTGGCTGATCCTTCCCTTGGCTCTGGGCTTAAAGGAGATGTTGTGCGAGATGCTTGTCTACCCACCCCCCTCTCCCCCCCAAAAAAGTTGCTCTGGTTTCCCACCCGCCCTCCAAAGGACCTCTCTCGGTGGGAGCCTGGAGGCCCCTGGTTGGATGCAGCACCCTCCCCAACACTCCCTAAATCCTCCGGCTCCTCGTCCCCGCAGCCCTGCAGGCTTGGCCGACGCTTGAATTTTTACTGTCGGAGGCAATTTTGGCACGAGGAGTGGGTGGGGGGGAATTTCCTCTTCGCTCGGTGGTGATGTTCTTGAGGGTCTCAGCTGTTTGGTTTTTTTTTTTTGGGGGGGGGTTAAATCAGTTTTGGTCCCGTTGTGGAGCAAAGCGCTCAAAACATGGGGGGACTGTGCACCCCGGGGGGGGGGGGATACTGGGGAGGCAGAAGACAAGCGAAGCATCCCAGCTGCGTGGAATATTATTTTTTTATTTTATTTTAATTTTTTCTATTTTTTTTTTTTTTTTTTTTTTGGAGGCCTTGAGTCACGGCGCAGGAATGCGCTGGGCTGGCAGCCCTAGACCTGCTCCTTGGTGGAGGGGAAGAGCTGCCGTCTCCTCCTCCTCCTCCTCTGAGCCCCGTTCCTTCCCCATCCCCTCTCCTCCCTCCCAAACCGCCGGGCTGGGCTGGTACCAGCCACATGTTTGCTGAGCTGGGATTTTTAGGGGATTTTTTTTTTTTTTTCCCCCTCCCTTTTGCTATTTGTTTGGGTTTTTTGTGGTGTGTTGTTGTTGTTTTTTTTTCTGTTTTTTTTGGGGCAGCTCGGTGGGGTCGTAGCAAGGCACCTCGGGCTTGCGCCGGCTGGTCGGAGAACGGCAGAGCGAGCCCCGAGAGATCAAACGCCAGCCAGGCTTGGGAAAAGCTGGGCGAAGCCAGGCTGGAAAAGGAGGAAAGAAAGGGAAGGGAAGGCAGGAATTATTATTTAGCGCGGGGGCTTGCTCCAGCGTGTCCTGCGTGCTGCCTTTAATCTCCTGCGAGTCCCTCCCTGCTCGGGTCTGCTCCGTTCCTCGCTGCTTTTGGTGGCTTCTCCTCAACCTTCTGGCTTGGCTCGGCTTTTTTTTGGGGGGGGTGGGAGTTTTGGGGGGGGGGGGGGGGAGTAGCTGTTCCCCATTGCAGCCAGTTCACTCCCCCCCCCCTCCCTGGACCCACACTGGTGGGTTACGTCTGGGTTGGGTTCGTAGTGAAACGCCCCCGGGGGTGGTGGGTCCCGCTCCTCATCCCCAAATTTTGGGGGTGTGGGTGATGCTGGCCCGGTGTAACTTGGGGGAAGCGTGTGGGAGGTGTTGAAGCTGCAAGCCTTGTCCCCAAACCTCTTGGCGGATGGGGGTAAATCCGGTAAAGGGAGCATGATGACAGGTTTGGGCGCCCTGTGCTTCTCGGCGTTGGGCTCCATGGAGAAATTCGGGTGGGAAAGGCGGGGGAGAAGCAGCGAGCCACATGCCACCATGACGCTCAGCAGCAGGCAGGGTGTCTCCCAGCTCAGAGAGGAAGAAAACGATGTCGTCTTTGGTGTGGACCACACTTCCCGTCTTTCCTCAGCCCTTGGGCTGAGGTCTATTGCCTGGCTGGAGCATCCATGGAGGCCACTGCGTCTCCTCCTCTTATTTCAGCCCCTCTCCGGAGGGGAATATGGCCAACCACTCGCTCGTTTAGGTGCTGGGCAATATCCCCTTTCCGGCTAATATGTTGCTGACCCCTCTCTTTGCTGCGAGGAGGGGGAAATACCCCGGTCCCAAGCCCCGGGGGTGGCTGCAAAGCCACCTGAGATGCGTGCATGGGGATGGCAGGCATGGTGGCGGCACGGGACTTCCGAAAAGGGGCTGTGACCGTGAGACCAGGCTTCCTCTCGGACCTGGGTTTGTGCAGGCGAAATATTTACCGGCAGGCGCATCCCATTGCCTGCCACGCAGTGCTCGGCCCGAGTGGATGGGGCTGGGGTAAATCCCCTGGGATCTGAAAAATAAATGTTTTGAGCCAGTTTCCCCCCCCCCCCACCACCACCTTGTTGTTTAAGTTAAAGGCAGTGTCGTGGGTGTTTGTGGGTTTTTTTTCCCCCACCCTGGGTGATGGAGGACACAAGTTGAGAGACTTATTAAAGAGTAATATATATACCCAGTTATACAAGAAGCAGAGAGCTCTGGCCTCAAAACCCGAAGCTTTTCTCTGTTTGCATTTGGGGTCTGGGCTGTCCCTTTGCCCCGCGGGGAGTGAGTCCCCGCAGGTAGGGAAGAAGACCTACATCGGTTTGCAGAGCATCTTTGGGGGTTTCCTTCTCCACCTCCATCCCTTCGCCCCGCCGATCCCGTGCGCAGCAGCCCATAATACCCCTATATACACACGTACAGCGCAGCTGCCCTCGTTTCTCTACCCCTTTTTATTCCCGTAAAAGCCCGGAGGAGGGAAGGGGCTTGTTTGCACCACGAGCGATGCCTTCCCTGCCTGAACACCCAGGGCTGCGAGCGTGGATCGTGCTTCTAATCGGTACCAAAAAGCTCATGGAGCCAGACGCAAAAGTTAAAACCCGGCATCTCTCGTGCTCCTGGGGGGTCCTGCTGGTGCGATTCCTCCGGAGATCCCGGGAGTAACCTTTGCTGCCCCTCGGCTCCCCCTCCTTCGCCGGCCTGCGCCGCCTGCGAAAGCTTGAGGGATTGTTTCCCTTGGAAAGAGCGTGGAAAATCTCGTTTTGAGACGTTTAACGCCCGTTAGATCCGTCTGCCTTTCTCTTGAGCGGAGGCCACCGCAGGAGGAGAGGCGAGGACCTCTGGAGCACGGGTGCCCAGGTGGGCTTTGGGGCTCTGCGGGAGTGATGCTGTGGGCAGCATCCTCCACCGGATGATCCGTGCAGGCGGAGAGCACGGGATGCTGGAAAGAGGAGCTGGGGGAGAGCCCCACAAAACTTCCACGGAGGTGGAGAAATGCTCTCGGTGTTGATGTCACTGCGTGCAGGTGCGGGATTGTTGTTTTTTGGATGCTTTGGCTTGCCCTAGGGACGGAGTCGGCACACCTTGATACGTTGGACCAAATGGCGCTCGGGCACAGGTAAAACGTGCACAAGAGATTTAAGGTGTTTGGGAAATGCTCCTGTAAGGCAGGAGGACGCTTTTCCCTGCCGGTTGAAATTGTACGGGGACGGAGGCGGTGGCTGTGCAACCCTGCAAGGGCTCCCTCCTTGGTCGGCAGCGCTTAAGTGCCTCTACGTGTCTTCTCCAGCTTGAGCAAGGAGCAATATGGGCTGTCCACCTCTGGCTGGGCTCCTGGGTGGACCTGCATCTCCTGGGGCGGTGGCAGGCTGGAGGGATGAGATGATGTAAAACAAACCCCGGCCGGGTGGCTCGCGGAGGCGGGAGGCTATTAAAAGGGTTGAGTCGCGTTGTATAGCGTGGGAGTTTTCCTTAGGCGGGAGGTTAGCGAGCCCAGAAGCTCCTCGGGATGGATTTAAATGGGAGAAGGGACACGCCTGGGATGCAGCGTTGCTGCCTCCTCCTCTCCGAGGTTGCTGTCAGTGAGCGTCCCCGATGCTTTCTAGGCTGTGAGGTTTTGGGGCTGATTCACGACCAGTGGCGCATACGGGCAGGTCCACTCAACAGTGGCTGAAGGCACCAAGAAGGTCTGCAGCAGAAGACCTTGCTTCACTGACCGTCCGGTTTCCCAGTGGACTCGCATGATGTGCTGGGAAGTTCTTCCTTCAGGTGGTGGTTGGAGGACCAAGAGCAGTTGGGATGGAGGAACGGGGCTCCGGAGGGGTTTTTGGAGAAGGGCGAACAGGGCTTCCTTCCACTGGGGTGATCAGCTCTGCTTCTTTGCCATCTTGAGGGGGGTCTCATCCCCCTCCTTGCGTGCTCTGTGAGTGAGGGCTGATCTCTGCGTGCCTGTTATCCCCCGTGGAGACCTCACCATCCTACGCTGTCACCTGGCTGCGTTATTGGCTCTATCTGTTTGGGTTGGCTTGGAGAACAGAAGGAGGGTGTTTTCCAGCAGCCAGAAAGTGGTTGCTATTTAAAACCACCACCACCATCATCACCACCACCCCCCAAAAAAAAATAATAAATGCGGTCTGCTGCTTGCTTTTCATCCGTGGAGCCAAGCAAGTGTCCCCACCCTCACCTGGAGGGGCATCTCTGAAGGCTTTGCAGGGCCTGCAAAGCGAAGCTAGTAATTAGGCCTGGTCATGAGGGTGGATCTTGCAATGTGGCCGTGCTGTCTGCTGTGGTCTGGCCTGGGGCCATCGCCTCCTTTCGGGTGGCCGCTGCCCAGGGGTGGGATCCCAGCAGCCTCCCTCCACCCCTGTTTATCCCAAACAGGCTGGGGATGCTGCTCGGGGTGTCTCCCCGCCTGGCGCGGCTCTTCTTACCGTTGTTGGGTGCTGTGGGGGTGTTCTTGCGCTGGACTGTTGCTTCGAAGGTTCTTCTTTCCCCCTTGACAGATATGAAACGTGGAGACCTGCTTGAAATGAAAGCGTGGCTCCTAAGTGCAATTACACAGCGATTAAAAGTAATCGGCGCTCTGGGTCGCTGCATCGGAGACTGGGCTGGTTGAAGGCTTTCCTCTTCCAGCCTACCTTGGAGAAGGTGAAATGGCCTGTCCCATCTGCTTTCTGGGACCTGACCGGAGGACATCTTCCTCAAGCAGGTCAAGTATTGCTGGAAATCTGTGATTAGGCTGGAAGTAAGCTGTTCCCCGTGCTCGGGAGCTCCTCGTCGGGGCTGTGGCATCCTTAGGTGGCTCCGTAGGGTCTCCTCAGTTGCACCGGTCTATCTGCCTTGGGGCCGAGCAGACAAGACCGGTGACACGGCGTTGTACGCCCGGCTCCGTCGGGCTAATGCCTTTTGCTGGAAGGAAGACGAGGTGGCAATCGGGGCTGCCATGCCCTCTCCACCCACACCTGGGTCTGAGGTTCCTTCTCGACCTCCCCCCAGGTCTTGAGGAGATGCCCAACTTGGTTGCGGAAGCCACGTTCTTCCTGAGAGGACGCGTGATGCCCGCTGCGCATCCTTTTGGCTGCTCTCGGCCTTTCAGGGGCCCTGCAAGCGCCTCCTTCCACGCTCCGGCGTCGGCACTAAAGGGATTTGTTTCAGGAGAAGGGATTTGGCTGCGCGGAGCCGCTCGGGCGAGCGGGGTCCAGAGCGTGATGGAGCCAGCGTGTGGGCTGCCAATAAAACTTGTTTTCTCCCTCTTTTCTTTTCTTTTTCTTTTCTTTTTTTTTTTTTTTTTTTAACACGTCTGTCTATGCGAAATGATTTGCTACTGGTGAACGACCAGTCCGCGCTGGGGTGAAGCGAGCGAGGCTGGGAGCTGTGGCTGCGGAGGCTTTCCACGTGAAAAATCCCAAATCCCGTGGTGCCACAGCCCAGGAATTCCAGCATGGGATTGCAGGAGTTACAGCCCCGCAGTTAATCCCTGGTGCGGGTACTTCAGCTACCCTGTTATTTATATATGTATATTTTTATATATATATGTATATATATATATATATATATATAAAAAAACCAAGGTATCATGGTACATATTTCATACTCTAAAATTTACACACCAAGATAAAAACGTCGCCTCTACCCACAGCTGGAAAAGCGAGATCCAAAAGCTGGGAAGAGGGTTGGGTTTTGTTTGGGCTGAACGAAGGGCGACTAATTAACCGGAGCTGAGTTGTTTTTGTTGGTTTTTTTTTTTTTAATTTTTTTTTTTTTAAAAAAAAAAAAAAAACAACTGCTTGGGATAAACTGGTTATGCAAACCGGGGCGAATTGGGCAGGTTCCTTTTGTAGTTTACAACAAAACACCCCGGGAGTCTGGGGCGTGTTGGGGCTGGTCCTGCCGGGGATGGAAAAACCCACGCGCCGGCTTTGCAGACAGGGTCCGGGAAGGATCCCGGGGGGATGAGAGGTAGGGGAAAGCCACAGGTTGCTGCAGGGCCTCGTCTGTCCGGCTAAAAACTCGAGTAACGCCAATCCTAAAAACACAATGGGTCAAAAATAAGATTTTTTTTTTTTTTTTTTAATTTTATTTTATTTTTAAGTGTGGCTTTATAATACCTGCGAAGAGGAGGTCATGCAGTGATTGGCGCCAAGAAACCGTCAAGCTCCCGTAAAAAAATATATAAACTTGGAGGATCTTTGGGGTTGGGGTTTTTTTTGGGTTTTTTTTTTTTTGGTTGGTTGGTTGGTTTTTTTTTGCCGCGGCCGGGAGGGTGGCGCGGGGTACGCAGGCGCGCCAGCAATGCTCGGTATGCTTTGCGAAGGCAGTCGGGCTCGCAGACCACAAAGCTTCTGGTTTCTATCACAGCCTGCGCTGTTTTGGCCAGGGGCATCCATCCATCTGTCCTCCCGTCCGTCCGTCTATCCCACAGCCCTCCCAGGCTCCGCGGGGGCTCCTCTCCGGTGCGGTGCTTTAAGGACAGGAGCGAAAAAGAAGCGGGTACGAGGGCCCCGGTGAATTTTTAGCCTCGTCCCGCGGCGCGGGCTGGGGGAAGGCGATGCCTTGCTTTGGCGGGAAGGCAAAAAGCCGTTTCCCACCGCGTCGGTCCTCTGGGCTGGATGAAAACCAGCTCAGGCTGCCGTCGCCTCTTTGCGGAGGAGAGCCTGGCTGCTGGACGGAGCAGAAAATTAGATGGAATCGGCCCTAAGAGGAAAAGAAGGGTGGGGTTTTTTGGGGTTTGTTTTTTTTTTTTTGCAAGCGAAGAAGGGAAAAGAGGCGGTGGAGTTGCCCGCCCTTCGAGCATCCTCCGAGCACCGGCACCCCGCCATGCCTTGGCATCCCATGTCCCCGCATCCGAAGGACTTGTCTGTTTCTCTCTCCTGCTAGCGGAGAGGGGGTGAGGTTGGAGGCTGGAGCAGGGTGGGCTTTTTTCGGTGTCCGTCGGTAGTTTTGGACTGGGGATGCGGCAGATCCCGGCGGGCTGTTAATGACCCCTGCGTGAAACGGCGAAGCCCACGCAACGGTCTCGGTCGAGACCCGCTCCCGTCTCCATCCCTTAAGAGAGGGATGGGGAAGGTGCCGGCAGGATTTCTCCCTTAAAAGAGAAAAGGGCTCGGGATTCGTTGCGCCTATAGGAAGTATAGGAGGGGGGGGGGGGGGAGAGAGAATGCAAACCATATGTTCCTGCCAGGGTCGAGTTGCAGAGCTAAAACCAGCGGGGAAGCGAAAGAAAGCCGGAGTCCCGCGGTTTGGCTGTGCTTTGCATCCCGGTAGGTGTAGGGGGGGAGTGGGTATGGAGGGAGGAGGAGATATCCAGCGTGGCCTGCCGAAAAATGGATATTTTTTTTATTTTTTTTTTTTTAAAAAACTAAACCCACCCTAAAAAACGATGTGGGACCCTGCGGGTGTTACCGCCCTCCCCAGTATTTAGGGTTGGGGTCCAGGAGTGTTTCCGAGCCCTCGGGGCTCCTATAAATAACTGGCAGGGATGCTGGGATGGATGGATGCGACTCCAGGTTGCCCGGAGTTCGTGGCGTTTGCGAGTTGGGTCGAAGAAGCTTTTTGCAGGGAAGGGAACGGAAAAGGGAGGTTGACGTTGCGCCGTGTGCCCCGGCTGTCCTCGCGTTCCCCTCCCAGCTACCGAGAGAGTCAGACGAAAAGATCCTTTTTGGGTTTTGTCTGTGTGTTTGTTGTTTTTTTTTTTGTTTTTTTTTTTTTTTTCTTCTCGGAGTGGAAAAATTTATGTGCAGGCAGAGGGTTGCGTAGACTTCAGCCCTGAGTGATGCGAGCTGGATCAAAGTGCTTTTAAAAAGAAATTTAAAAAAAGAAAAAATCTGAAAAGGGGGGGAGCAGTGAGGTCCCGCAGCAAACTTTTATTTTTTTTTGTATTTTTTTTTTATTTTTTTTTTTTTTTAGCTGGGAGACATCTTTTGTTTCCAAAACTAAAGGCACGGAGACAATATCTGATTCCCCGACCGGCTCTCCGGAGCTGTTTGCAACCTGTCAGCTTGGTAACCATCTGCTCGCAGCCCGCGGGGACCGCGCTATATATGGGACGCGGGAGGAGAGAGGCGTTGCCGTGTTTGTCCCCCCCCCCCCCCCCCCCCTTGGGAACAGCCGAAGGCTTCAGCCCTTCCGTAGAAGGGACCGCGGAGCACAGCATCTCCTTGGCCTGTGCACCAAGAGAAGCTCCCGTGCCTGAGATACTAAAAATCCCGATGGATTTTTTTTTTTTCCTTTGGCTGTTTGGCTTATTTGGGTTTTTTTTGTTTGTTTGGGGGAGATTTCTTTTTTTTTTTTTTTTTTTAAGCTTGATTTCCTAAAAAGAAAAAAAACCAAAACCCAAACAAATCCAGACTTTTTTTTTTTCTTTTGCGGTCGTGCTGTTTGTGTGTCTGCAGCCCTCCCCCTCTTTGCCTCAGAAGTAGACATCTCGCAATTAAGCGCCTGCCTGATTAGGAAATTAGCAATAAAGTCTTTTTTTTTTTTTTTATCTAGGCGAGCTGGTCGGCCAGTGAGAGGGATCTATTAATATCCCACTTAAAAAAAAAAAAAAAAAAAAAACCAAACCCAAACCAACAAACCCGACAGCAAAACACTTGCCACCTACGACTGGGGAACGCAAAAGCCCCGTGGGCGTATTTTGAGCGATAAAATCTATAGGAAAGCAGGTTTTTTTCTGTCTATGGCACCGTGTAGTTTGAGCTGAGATGGGGGACCTCAAAATATGTGAAGAACCGAGAAAAATGTTGGGGAAACCCTCAAGGGAGGTGAGAGAAGCGCTGAAGGATGCTTTTGGTGGGAAAAGATGCTCGTTGGCAGATGACCTTTAATTGTTGAGGAAGGAAAGGGTCCTTGGCTAACGATGGGTTGAGTGGCTGAAGGGGATGCAGGAGGAGAGCATCCCACGCCCGGGTCAGCTGGAGAGAGGTGGAGAAGGGAAAAGTGGGCTTTGGAAGAGGCTCTGCGGTGAGATTGCGAGGTGCGGTGGACGTGGCAGAGTTTCTGTTTGGATTATCGTAGACCGTTGGGTCAAGGGTAAAAGAGCCTCTTCCTGTTGGCGTGGTACTGGCTGCTTCTGCAGGTCCTGAGGGTCTCTGCGGGGTTTGATCTGGCTGGCATTTGTCCCTCGAAGTGCCGTAATAAACCTGGCCCCTTTGTCCTCTCGCAGGGTGGCCTCCTGCCTTGACCCAACCGAGCTGCCCAGGAGATGCTCTGAGCCAAGAGGCGCCGAGTCTGGGGAAGGGCTGCTCCGGGGTCAGGTCACTTGGGTGGTGAAATGAGTCCTTGTGCTATTGCAGAAATTCCCTGGGTTTTAAACCATGTTATTTGCAGAGCTGGTCCCTTAATGCAGTGCAGAAGGCGGCTTGGGGCAACCATGAAGAGGTTCTCAAGAAGGTGGTGAAAATGAGAACCTGGAGTTAGGAAAGCAAAAGCGTGGTGTTTTTTTCCAGGACCAGGATGTTTGTTGTAGATAAAACACAGGTGCAGAGAGATGGCATCCCTTTTAATTTAAAAAAAAAAAAAAAAAAAAAAAGAGAGGCAACTATTTTGAAGCTGCTGAGAATGTGACTGCCCCTTGTGATGTTTCACAGCTGAGATCATTTCTGGCTGAGTTAATCCACTCTGGAGGTTTTAGTCTCAATCTGTCTGTATGGGTGAGCTCAAATCTGAATTTTTACTGGGGGGGGAAATCTCAATAATTCTGGATCCAAAAAAAAAAAAAAAAAAGTAAAACAAAGCTATGAAGAAGCGTCAGTGAAGAGACGACTTTAAGGTTTGGGGGTGAATCGTGATCTGGAGCTGCTCTGCCGTAACTTTGCACACACGGAGAAGCGGAACAAGAGATGCAGAGTGTTTGCTGAAAGAACATGAGCGAAAAGCTGGGAGGAATTATTCTTCTTTTCAGAAAGGCGTATTAGGCATTATTTTTGGAGTAATTAAATTTCGCGAGTGCTTATTTAGAAAGAAATTTAGTCCGTCGACTGTATTACAGACTTTCGGAGAAGATATTAAGTCCAAGGCGAGCAGGCTGCCTCTGGGAGCAGCTGAGACTCCGAGCAGGGCTTTAATTTCAGTGGTGTATCAGCGTAATAGTATTGTTTAGAAGCTTCTGTTGCCACATGAAAGCGATGTTGCATTATCCTGGTTGGTCCTAAAAGCGGCGAACCAGCCAGAAGAGGCCTGATTACAGAGCAGCGGCTCTTTCTTCCCCTCGCTACGAAAAGAATAGACAATAGCAACTGGGAATCCAGTTTTAGCTCCAGTAACGCAATGCCCTCCTTCTGGTGGTCATGTCACATGCTGCCCGAGTAATTCCCAGCCTCGTTCTGCCTGGAAAACCGGCCTCGGAGGGAGGGAGGAGTGATGGTTTGGGCTGGGTGATGCCGAGATCCGGCGCCCTGCTGCGGGTCTGCTGGTGGAGATGGTGCTATGGGTAGACCTTGGCCAAGGCAGCACGGAGCTGTAGATTTGGGGGAAGGTGGTGGCCCTGGACGTTTGTGGGGACGGCAGTGCTGGAGAGGTGGTGGGTTGTTGGTTGGGAGGTTTGTCGCCCTTGGAAATGGGGGAGCAGTTTGGCTGGAGCTTGGGGTTGGCATGGAAGACTGTGCCTGAAGGTGTTGGAAGAGGAACGTGCGAAAGCAGCTCTGTGGTCACCGCTTGCTCGTGCCATAATCCGTGCGCCGGGGGGAGTACTGAGGCACAGCAAACGTGGATTTTTTTTTTATTTTTATTCAAGAAGAATAACTAACTCAACCTGTGTGTAGCTGCAGGACACACGGGGGGCAGCCGGGAGCTACACAACATCCCTTCTGGATGTGGTTCCTGCCGGTCAGGTTACCATATAGCTTCATCAAGTGCCGCTTCTTGCCTTTCGAAGGTGGTTGGGAAATAGGACAGGGTCTGGTTTCCAGCTTGTTTCGGGTCACTTGGCTTCCTCAGCTTGGAGCCATCCTCGTGGGATTTAACAGGTGAACGGAGATGCGGAGGAGAAGGTGGACCCCTCCGAGGTTGTCCTGCAAACTCCGTCGTTGCACCAGGCACGGAGGGAACTCCAGGGGAGTTATTTCTCAAGAACAGGCTACAGATCCCAGCCGGCTTGCTTTGAGTCGGCGAAATCCAGTTCTTTGGGATGGGAAAACAGTGCAGAGAAACCCGGGGCTGGAGGATCTGATGGCTCTTTGTGCTTGGGACAAAGAGTCGGTTTGGAGTTACAGAGAAGAAAAGGAGCGGGGTGGGAGGGGAGGAAGGTGGTGTAAGATGGGTATTGGGACCTGAACATAGCGGGGGGGGGAAATGGGGCTGTAATGAGCAAATAAATGGTTGGGGATGATTGAGGACGCTGGCCATGGGGGAGAAATCTTTCACCAGCCTGGTAGCGGTACAGATGCTGATTTTTTTTTTTTTTTATTATTTTTTTTTTTTCCCCCCACTTCTCTGCAGCTTTAATCACACGGAAGACAAACTTTCCCCTGGGTGTCTTGGTGGCGGGAGATGGGTGCTAAGCATCAGCATCCTCAGGAGGATGTAGCCCCCGGCAGCGTGCGTGTCGGGTGTTAGCGATGCTGCCTGTTCCGCAGACCAGCCCCCCTCCTCCCCCTCCCACCCCCCCCCCAGCCTTTGGCCTCTGGGGTTTTTTTTTAACCGTATTTCTCCCTGCCTCATTCAGTTTGCAGTTAGGAATACCTTTTGCGCGCTGAAGACTTATGGTTCGGCCCGAATATGTTATCAGCGCGGTGTCTGATAACTTTTCTGCCTGGAAGCCCTGGGGAAGCGCCCGTTCAGGGTCGCAGCAATAGATTTTCCTCCTCTTTCCCGGCTGCCTAAGAATAGCGTGGTTTTTACTTACTCCTTAACTGAACGGAATTACTTTCATCAGCGGAAAGAGAAATGCAGGTCCTAGCCAGCGTTGGCCGTAAAGGCTGGCGGTGCCTCTCCCCTCTTTCATAAATTCATAAATGGGTGGCAGGACGTGCTGTTAGGAAGGAATAAATCTCTGGTTATTCGGCTGAGCTTGGACCGCGGGAAGAAGGTGGCAGGGGAAGGATGGAGGGTTTGTCTCGGTGGGCTGCGGAGCTGGTGGCCCGATCTTGGATGGTTGAGGGTGGTGGTGGTGGAGAAGCGCGATGGCTTTAGGTGGGTGGTGTAAAGGGGAAGGGGTGGAGGCACCAGGACATTGGATTTTGCAAAAGAAGAGCTGCCGAAGCATCTCTTGAAGAAGGTTGTGGTGGGGCTTGGCACCCACCACCCTCTGATGGCTGCGGGAGAAGCGCAATGCCCAGAAGAGGAGGGTTTTTCCCCAAACTGGCGTCTTGCCGCTCCCCTTCCCACCCTGCTCCTGGGTCCGCATCCTGGTGGGATGCGGTTGCAGTGCTGGCATTGAGGAGAGCCTCCCCAGGACCCCGCGGCACGTGGTTGGGTGTTTGCTCAGCGATAAATGAATGTCTTGACCGCCCGTTGGCATGTGGCTGGAGGGATTTGTGGTTTAAAATGGTGTCAAAGTGGACATTTGGGGCAGGTTTTTGGGGCAAAGTGAGGATGTGGTCCTCCCGGAGCAATCCCCCGCCCGAACCCATGGCACTCAAGGGCAAACGCGTACGGGGGGGAGGGCTTGTGCCACCCTCCTGCCCCTATGGGGAGGGTGATATAGGGGTCCCCCGTTGCGGTTCGGTAGGCAGGAGGAGGTACCGCGTGGCGTTGGATGCCGAGCATCTATGGAAGCAGCCTGGTGCGCATTAAAGAGCCTGCGGCTCCCCTTTCGAGCTGTAATAATAGCCAGAGCCGAGAGAGCCAATCCATATCTATTTAAAGAACTTCAATAAATAAAGAGACTAAATAAAATCACAGCGGCCCTGTACCCTCTCCCGCCTTCTGGGGATTTCTTCCCCCCCCCCCCCGCTCTCCTCCATGTTTGCTTTTTTTCCCCCCCCCCCCCCCCCCCCCCCCCCCCTCCCCTTCCCCCTCCTTCCCCAAAACTAACCGGGGAACACTTGTTGAAGGATAAAATTAAAAAGCCCATGGCGGTTTATTTTGAGGACGGTGTGTTTGCTTTCACATCGTGCTGGAGGGAATAGCTCTGCTACTGTCAGCAAATAAATAAAATAAGAGCTTTGTTTTAAATTAGACTTTCTTCTGGTAGCTAATTAGGCGAGCTGCTACCTGCAGTTGCGTTACCTCGGCACCAACTGTACTCCGCATATTTGAGGCATATGGCCGGTGTTGGCAGCTTCTAAACTTCATCAGCCCCCTATTTATTATTATTATTTTTGTTAATTGTATGCAAATTCCTTGGGGGTCTGATAGCATCAACCGTGTCCTCCTCGGGTGGATGCCCGTGAAACCCCTGGCTGGGATGAAGCTGAGGGTCACTGGGATGAAGCTGTCTGTGGCAGCCTTGTACCTATGGCACCGTGCGGTGAGTACCAATTCACCGCAGGTGCCGGTGTGATGCTTTCCCAGCCACTCTGGGGAAAGGTCTGGGGTTCCTAATTGCAAAAATAACCGCTTTGAAGCACTTTTTGGGTGTTAGAGCACCCAGCCCTCGTGGCAGGAGGGAGTTGAGAAGCTCCCATGGCTCCCATCCTGCCTGGCAGGAGGAAAGCCGGCAGCTTGGCTTTCTCCTCCTCCCTGCTGTTATTAGGCTGCTTGAAGTTCCTGTTGGTCCTGTTGGTAATGGAGATCAGCCCCCCCGGGGCAGCTCTAGCGCCAGAGTCGTCCTCCTCGCCAGGGAGGAATCATAGAATGGTTTAGGTTGGAAGGGACCTTGAAGATCATCCAGTTCCCACCCCCCTGCCCCCGGCAGGGACACCTCCCACCAGCCCAGGTTGCTCTGAGCCCCGTCCAATCTGGCCTTGAACACCTCCAGGGATGGGGCAGCCACAGCTTCTCTGGGCAACCTGGGCCAGTGCTTCACCACCCTCAGAGTGAAAAATTTCTTCCTAATGTTTAATCTAAATCTCCCCTCTCAGTTTAAAAACATTCCCCTTCATCCTATGGCTCCCTTCCCTGATCAAGAGTCCCTCCCCAGCTTTCCTGGAGCCCCTTTAGGGACTGGAAGGGGCTCTAAGGTCTCCCCAGAGCCTTCTCTTCTCCAGGCTGAACACCCCCAACTCTCTCAGCCTGTCCCCTCAACAGAGGTGCTCCAGCCCTCGCGGCATCTTCATGACCTCCTCTGGACCCACTCCAACAGGTCCATGTCCTTATGTTGGGGGCTCCAGAGCTGGAGGCAGCACTACAGGTGGGGTCCCACCAGAGCAGAGGAAGGCTCTGTGGGGTAGGGGGGTGTCAGTCTTCCTCTGTCTCCCACCCTAAGGGCTGCTCCCATCTTGGAGGGTCTACATGCTGAGCCCTGAAGGTCTTCAACTGTTTTGTTTTGATGGCTCACAGCCCTCACCCTGCATCTTTATGGGTGGGAGGGGAAGGAGAGCTGCCAGCCAGGCTGGGGAAAGGTGGTGGCTCTCCCAGGCTGTCACCTCGTGTCCCCCAGGCCCATGCCCTGGGCTTGTCCCCAGGGGGATCAGCCCAGCCCTGGCTGTTGGTTTTTTTTGGTTTTTTTTTTTTTTTTCCTTGTGTGTGGTTGTTGGGTTTTTTTTGTGTGTGTGCCTGTGTTTTTTGGAGCCGGCCTACCCAGGACTTGACTTTATGGGGGCAATTAAGCAGAGCAATTATCCCCGGGCTAATTACACCATCCCTTGCGCAAGGCGGGCGGTGGTGAGATGCTTCCGACCCCTCCGGCCGCCACCACCACCAGTGATCCAGCTGGGAGAGGTGGCCAAGCCCTGGTCCCCCCTCCCCATCCCCGCTCCTGCTGATGGTCTGCCACGGCCGGGAAGGGGTTCTTCTTCCTCCCTCCCTTCTCCTCCTCCTCCTCCTCCCCCCGGAGCTGTAGCAGGGGCAGCCCCCATCCCGCATTCCTCTGGGGAAGAAGATAAGGATCCCGTCTGGCGCCGGGGTTTCTGCTGTGCTCCTTCATTATCGCCCGGCGCCGGGGCAGAGCCCCCCGGGCAGCAGATAAAGAGGGATGGATGGATGGATGGATGGTTGGGGGGGAGCAGGGGATGGGATGGGGATGAGGAGGGGGCTGCCCTGCCCCACAGCCTTCACACCCCACCCCCCCAGTACCTCCCTTACCACCGCCACTGGGCTTAGAAAACTCTTAACCCCGCTTGAATGGTGTAAAGGGTTTTTTTTCCCCCTATTTTTTGGCATGTTCCTGCGGCCTCGTGGCTGCCGGAGAGGAGTTGCAGGCAGGGCTTGCGTGGGGATGGAGAGGGGTGAGGGGAGAAGGCGGCCTGAGTTCATTGCTTTCCCTCTGTTTGTCTCCTATTCGTGGCCATAGGAGGTTTTGGCACAAGGATGCCACCGCCAAGCACCCAACGGTGCTCTCCTTCCCTGGAAGAGGGGACGTGCATGTCCAACATCACGTGCAGTGGTGCAGCAAGCACTGTGTTGCGTGGGTCACTGCCATGTTGCACGCTTCCCCTGCCAGATGTTCCACTGCTTGTCTTGGCTTTGCCCATCTCCCACCAGCCCCTTGCCTTGCCCATCTTGGCCTTGCCCGTCTCCCACCAGCCCCTTGCCTTGCCCATCTTGGCCTTGCCCATCTCCCACCAGCCCCTTGCCTTGCCCATCTTGGCCTTGCCCATCTCCCACCAGCCCCTTGCCTTGCCCATCTTGGCCTTGCTGGTCCCCCACCAGCCCCTTGCCTTGCCCATCTTGGCCTTGCTGGTCCCCCACCAGCCCCTTGCGTTGCCTGTCTCCACCTTGCTTGTCCCCCACCAACTCCTCAAGCTGGGCTTGGCCAAGGTGCCCTCTGACCTATGGGGCAGGGTCTTTATCAGTTGGGTGAGCTCAAGACCAGATAACAGCTCTTATCACCCTCGTGTCCGGGCTGTGGCATCTCTGTATGCAATTAAACCCCGTGCGTCTCCTCGCTGCCAAGGAATCTGGAGGCGAAGGAAGAGGCTTATCTTCCCGCTGGTGGCTGGAATGCTCTTGCAGCCCAAAGGCATTTCTCTGCTGTGCTAATGCTGAGATGGGGGGGGGGGGGGGGGGGGGAGAGAAACAGGGAGTTTTGCCCTCTCTTTTTTCAATATTAAGCTTATAAATAACAGTGCAGCATCTTGGGGAAGGGTGGTGAGTTTTAGGTTTTTTTTCCTTAACGTTTTTTTCCTCTTCCGAGTGCAACTCTGGGCTGATATCCCAGGAATGTGATCTCTTGCGCTTGTAAAGGCAGCTTCTGGCCTCCTCCTTTCTCCTCCTTCCTTCCCAGGCATTAAAGAGCCAGGCCTTGGGGATGAACTGGTGGGATCTCGCACCCACTGGGACGTTCCACAACATCTGGGGCCTCTGGTTTCCGGTGTGATCTCTCTTGAAGCTTCCTGCGTTAATATTTGATGCTCTTCTGTGGGGCGAACATTAAAGAGAAATGACCATGCACCACCACCACCACCAAAAAAAAAAAAGAAGGTGCTTTTTGTTTTTAGCGGGGAGAGAGAAAGAAGGAGCGGGAAAAAGCTGTAACGCAATCGTTTTTTATGGCTTCCTGGAACGGCTTGGATGTGGGTTGGACGGCAGCAGGTCAGGAGCAGAAGGAGCAGATAGCCCCACGATCATCTGCCTACTTGCATCTTTCCCTTTCAGGTCGTAAATATAAAACCACTACTTGAAAAACAAAAAGCTCGTTAAGCTGTCAGCGGGCGCCCTCTTGGAAGGTCGTAAATGTGTCTCGTAGCAGCGGCTTTCGTTCCTGTCTCGACTGGGGTGTAGGCACTGGGTCCCCCCCCACTGGGCTGGAGGGAGGTCACTGCCCATACGGACACCAGTAGCTGGTGGGGGGGCCTGGACTCAACTAATGAGGGGAGTAACATCCCACCACCGCAAATTTGAGGTTCCCCATCCATTCTTGACCTGTGCCTTGGTCTTCTACGTGGACCTTGGAGTGTCACCTCCAGGTATGATGGTGCTCCAGTGGAGCTGAAGTGAAGGACAAACTCCGCACCGGCTCTGTCTGCTGTCGCGTTGGTCACCTCTGCCGGCCAGGGCCTGCGGAGCGTTGGCTTCTCTTACAAAGCTTCTGGTAGGGCGATAAAAGAGAAAAAAAAATTGAAATTAAATTAACTCTTGCGATAACGGCGAGTTGGGTGTAGGGGAGATTATTGTGGAACGTGACGGCGCGTCTCCGCCGAGCGCTCTCCGAGCGCGGTTGGGTTTACGGTTGCGTTGGCAATGAGGAGCGGTGGCCCTCGCCGACTGTCCTGCGGCGGGGGCAGGCGCCGCAGGCAAGGGCACAGCCTCCTGCCTCTGCACCACCTCATTGATTTTATTGCAAACAGCTCGGCTCAGCTCCTCGCAACTTGCTGAGGCGGGTGTTAGAGATGATTCAAATAAACAGCCCGGCAAAAAGCGGAGAGGAGGAGGAGGAGGTGGTGGTGAAGAGCATCCTGTTGCCTTCTCCTGGGAGATGGTCTACCAAGGAGCAGGCGGGAGAGGGGTGGTTGGTCTCGTGGCTGGTGGTTGACCTAAAGGCAGGTTGTTTTGGGATGTCTGTTGTTCTGGTGGGGGTTTTCCGCTGTCTCCGGCTGTATTGCAACTAGAGAAGACAACCTCGGAGATCCTCGGTGAAGAGGTTGGATGTGGGGATGGAGAGGGAGGAGATCGGAAGCAGGCGCCATTGTGACCCGTAGACATGAGGCAGCTACCATGGGTGCAGAAGGAACCCATCCTGGTGTGGAAAGGACATCGATGTTTTTACGGCCTGTTTCTCTTCCAGAGAGAGATTTTCCACATGGAGAATAAGGACGCCCATCTCTGTGATCTGTTTATCATTTAGGGCCCCGATATAATTTTTTTTTTTTTTTTTTTTTTTTTTTTTTACCTCTTGGTTGCACCATGTGCTTGAAAATGCAACCGCTCTCGCGTTAACATCTAATTAGCAGCAGCTTAAAAAAAAAAAAAAAAAAAAAAAAAAAAACAAACAACCAAAAAAAACCACCAAAACCCAAACCTGACAGAAACCTGCCTGAAACAGGAGGAGAAAGAAAAGGGCGAGAGAAATTAAAAATGCAAAAGACCTGTTAGATCATCTGGCCCTTCCTTCGGGATTGTTTCGGAGGTGTTTTGTCCAGTCTTGCTCAAAAGTCTCCAGGGCCATTACCACTTCCCTCGGAGGGCATTTCATTGTGTATTGAGATGAAACCTTTATAAATGCAGAAGCTTTATACAATTGAGGTAGAAGAAACAGATTGAGTCATTGTATTGTTCTTTGTAATCAGCTTTGCTTTTCATTAATTTCCTCCCCAAAGCCTTATTTAAGGGGCCGGGAATTGTAAAGAAAAAGCAGGGAAACAGCACGTGCCGAAGGGATGGTGGTGGGAACGGGGCCGCCCGGCTCCGGTGGGTTCCTGTGCATCGCCTTCCTCGCCTGGATGTGTTCAGACGTCTCCAGGAGCCGCTCTGCCTGCTTGCCGGGCCAAATTTAGCTGCGGTGTAACACATCACGGGGGGTGGGACGGGGACGGGAACTGGTTCGGTGCCGTCGACGCCTTTTGCAACGGGGTCCAACTCGTCCGGGCGGCTGCTTGCTGCTGTAGCCTTTTAATTTAGCTATTTCTAAAGACAACAAGTAATAGCACCAAAAAGAAAGAGGGGGGGAGGAAAAAAAAAGGCTACAGGTGGGCATCAGCTGCTAAAAGGACTGAAAGTAAAGGAACACAATAGGGTTTGCTGCTGCAGCGGCTCAGGGTGCCCGGTCCTTGGGGTTTGGGGTTTGGGGTTTGTGCAGGGCGTGCGGCCACGGGATGCTGCGTGCCCAACCCCACGTCTCTCCCTCCCTGACACATCGGATGCTTTTTCTCATGGCGTGTTCTGGGTGAGGCTTCTTTAACTGCGTACGTCTCCAGAGCCTCCTGCTTTTTTTTAACCTTGCCAGCCTGCTGGATCATTCTTTCCCTTCCCAAACCACTGTCCTTCCTCCAATTTTTTTTTTTTTTTTCTCTCTCTGTTTTTCCTCTCCGACATCCCCGTTCCATCCCTGAAGTCTCTCTTTCGTTCCCCAAATCCCCAGCGTCTTGGCTGGGCTCTCCAAGGGGAGATGCTCCAGATCGGGGCAGGCTGCCAGCAATGGGTCCAAAACACCCCGAAAGCCATGTCCTTGTCCTTCCTGCTCCTGTGGGACGGACGGCCGAGCCACGAGTGCTGCCGCCGCGTGTGCCCTCAGCGGTGCGATGTGCCGCTGCCCCACGCGTACGCCGTGGGAAATGAGCAGCGGGGCGCCAGATGCTGCACAGCTGGCTGCTGCTTCCTCGCTGGTGCGAGGCCAGCGCCGGACCGGCTTTAATCCCCCCCGCTGGAAAAGACATGATGCTGAGCCCGGGTTCTGCTAGAGCAAAGGGAAAGTCCGTCTCTGCCTGCGGAGGAAACACAGAGATTATTTTTTTGGGGGGGGGGAACTGGGGTTTGCTTTGGTTTTTATCTCGGGGGGAGGGAATCCCACCCTGTGCAAGGAGCCAGCTGGGCAAGTGACTCCTGCTGTGATCCAGACTGGTCCTGAGCATCGCTGCTACCTATTAGCGGGGGGAGGGGGGGGGTTGATTGCATCCCCGTGACCCCCCCTCTCATCTTGTCCTCCGGAGCACTCTGGTCCTCTATGAGCGGGTGGAGAGGGAAGAGGTTGGGATGGCAGCTTGGGCTGGTGGCCACGGGGGAATTCCGCCCCCCTGTGCAGAGGACTCCGACTGGCTTTCCTCCCACGCACAGCCCAAAACGTCAGGCCCTGCAACCTCCCCGGGCTTCCCGGGTCTGCGCGTGGGGTAGGGCGCAGGCGGCTCTTTCCGTGGGGCTTTTGGAGGAGTAAGCGTGGGAGGTGAGGAACAGAGCGAAGAAAATACTTCCAGCCCCTGCATCATGCTGGGCAGCACCTCCTCTTTCCTGCGGAGGAGCATGTGGGGCATCTCTCGGGGCTGGGAAAGCGTGACCTGGGGCCAGCTGACCAGCCTGCCTCCGTCCTGGGATGCTCAGAACCCTGTACCAGGGTGTCTTGCAATACTCAGGGGTGCTCAGGGCTGTGCTGCAGTGCTCGGAGCCCTGTGATGCTCAGAGCCCTGCTTAGGGTGTCCTGCGATGCTCAGGGGCATCCTGCAGTGCTCAGAGCCCTGCTTGGGGTGTCCTGCGATGCTCATGGGCATCCTGCAGTGAGTGGAGCCCTGCGATGCTCGGAGCCCTGCTTGGGGCATCCTGCGATGCTCGGAGCCCTGAGATGCTCAGACCCTTGCTTGGGGCATTCTGTGATGCTCATGGGCATCCTG
Source organism: Vanellus vanellus (assembly GCF_965231255.1). Taxonomy (NCBI): domain Eukaryota; kingdom Metazoa; phylum Chordata; class Aves; order Charadriiformes; family Charadriidae; genus Vanellus; species Vanellus vanellus. The sequence continues at coordinate 37,596,809 of NC_138912.1, read as the reverse complement.
CAGTGCTCGGAGCCCTGCTTGGGGTATCCTGTAATGTTCGGAGCCCTGCGATGTTCAGAGCCCTGCTTGGGGTGTCCTGCGATGCTCATAGGCATCCTGCAGTGAGTGGAGCCCTGTGATGCTCGGAGCCCTGCTTGGGGCATCCTGCGATGCTCATGGGCATCCTGCAGTGCGCGGAGCCCTATGATGCTCCGAGCTCTGCGATGCTCGGAGCCCTGTGATGCTCAGAGCCCCGCTTGGGGCATCTTGCGATGCTCAGGGGCATACTGCAGTGCTCAGAGCCCTGCTTGGAGTGTCCTGCGATGCTCATGGGCATCCTGCAGTGAGTAGAGCCGTGCGATGCTCGGAGCCCTGCTTGGGGCATCCTGCGATGCTCGGAGCCCTGAGATTCTCAGACCCTTGGTTGGGGCATCCTGTGATGCTCAGGGGCATCCTGCAGTGCTCGGAGCCCTGCTTGGGGTATCCTGTAATGTTTGGAGCCCTGCGATGCTCAGAGCCCTGCCTGGGGCATCCTGCGATGCTTGGAGCCCTGTGATGCTCAGAGCCTTGCTTGGGGCGTCCTGTGATGCTCAGGGGCGTCCTGCGATGCTCAGAGCCCTGCGAGGCTCGGAGCCCTGCTTGGGGTAACCTGCAATGCTCAGAGCCCTGAGATGCTCAGAGCCCTGCTTGGGGCATCCTGCGATGCTCGGAGCCCTGTGATGCTCGGAGCCTTGCTTGGGGCGTCCTGTGATGCTCACAGGGGCATCCTGCAATGCTTGGAGCCCTGCGATGCTTGGAGCCCTGCGATGCTTGGAGCCCTGCGATGCTTGGAGCCCTGCGATGCTTGGAGCCCTGAGATGCTCAGAGCCTTGCTTGGGGCATCCTGCGATGCTCGGAGTGTCCTGCACAGGGGCACCCTGCAGCGCCTGGAGTGTCCTGCAATGCTCCAAGTCCCGCGTCGGGCTGTCCCCCTCAGCATTGACATGCCCTTAGGGCTTTCCTCCCTCTGGCAGAGGCACCGCCGTGCAGTGGGCTGAGATGGCCACGCGCCGCTGGGCGCCCATGCGGGAACAGCACAAGGCTTTACTCATCTCGCCCAGCAGAGAGAGGGACGGGAAGCTCAGGGGTCGCATCGCTCAGCAAATGAGATGAGCTGAGTGACGGGCGCAGTTTTTGGGCTAGGGGAAGGGATTTTGGGTACCCTTGCTGATTTGGAACTGCGGGAGCAGGTAGCCGGAGCCGTGCCGGAGGCTGGGCTTGCGGGACGGCCAGGGCCAGATGTTTCCCAGATGTTACTCACTTCCTGTCTGGCTCCTCCGCGTTTAGCTTTTTATGTACTTGTTTGTTTTGGACTACAAACAAAATAAAAAGGGTTTTTATAACCCCGTTCCCATGGGGCTGCGAGTTCAGGATATAATCTGAAGTCTATTCACTATTGTCTCAGTCCCTCTCCCTGCCCTCTGTGTCATCCCCGGGCGCGCACAAACTCACGCGCTGCTTTTGTTAAAACGCTTTTTTTCCCACATGACGTCTTCTCTCAACGGGCCGCCGGGCTTTTTTTTTTTTTTTTTTTTTTTTTTTTTTTTCCTTACGACCTTTTCCAGCGCTCAGGAGAGCGATGGGAACGTCCCTGGCCAGTTTGGGATGGAGGCAGGAGATGGAAAACCCCGTGTTTCTCGGTCCCGACCTGCTCTTTGCTGTAGGATGTGATGTTGGGAGGGTTCTGCTGTGCATCTGAGAATGGGAAACTCGTTGCAGCGATGGGATCCATCTGGCAGCGTCCCTTTAAAATGTGCGTGTTTGGCTTTTTCTGCTCTCCTCTCACTTCATTTATATTATTATTTTTTTTTCAGCCCGTTGGGGTTAAGGCCCCTTTCCCTCTTTCATTTCTCCTTCCCTCTTAATTGCCTGTTAAATAATTTAAATATTTAGGACTAAAGGGCTTCAATTATCCATTAATTTGCATTAGCAATTTATATATCGGGCTGAACGGACACGCCGTTAGTGTGATGGGTCCCCGTGGAGGGGGCAGAAGCCCTGCCACAGCGCCGTTTCCTGGAAGCCCAGCCTCTTCTTTACACCTCCCAGCCTTGATTGGGAACGGGTGGGATGGAGCTGCGGAGCCCGGCGCGCTCCCGTCCGCTGGCAGGTGGCAAACGCGAGCCCGTCTCCTTGGGAGAGGGTCGCTTGGGGTTTTGATGCGGCGTTCCTTTTCACCGTTGGTTGCCGCGCTTGCAAGGGCCAACGTGATTCCTGCAGTAGGTGGAGCACACCGAAGCATCTCCCTCTGGCTTCGGCCACGAGCAATGCTGTCCTTGGTGGGTTCTAGCTCACACTTAGCACTAGATTTGAGGTACTGGCGCAGGTTGCCCAGAGAAGCTGTGGCTGCCCCATCCTTGGAGGTGTCCAAGGCCAGGTTGGACGGGGCTTGGAGCAACCTCGGCTGGTGGGAGGTGTCCCTGCCCATGGCAGGGGGGTTGGAACTGGATGATCTTCAAGGTCCCTTCCAAGCCAAACCATTCTATGGATTCTATTCTATGATTAAATGCTCCATCCAAGATGCAGCAGTCGTCGCCAGCCCCAAAGAGTTGGGCTGTGCTTGGAGGAAGGCAACTTCAAGACCAGGACCGATGGACGAAGGGGTTGATACGTTGCACGCGCAGTATTTCCCCAGGCTGTCACCTTCGTGAAGAGTCATCCAAGCACCTGGTTGGTTCTCTTGCTTGAGGTTTCTAAACCCAGGCTTTAAATTCAACCCGAAGGGCTGTAACCCTGCGTGGGTCTGCGTTTCCCTCCCCGGCGCTGGGGCACCCTGGTGGGGGGCTGCTGTAGGCACCGAGTGGCTGAACCGGAGGAGCTCGGCGTGCTTCCAGGAAAACTCGTCTATCTAGCAGCAGGGAAGAGACCTGTGGGAAGGTGCTTGGAGGATTCTCCACCCCCTCCGCCACCTCCTTGGCAAGAGCGTGCGTGGTGAGCCCCAGCTTAAGCCTCGCCTGGGGATGACTGCGGTCGCACGGTGGTGGACATGTCCCTTAGCGAGGACAGGGTTAATTTGGCAGGGTGGCGGGGGCTCTCTGAGGCTAAGCCCCTCGGCCCAAGGCTAAAGCCATCTGGGGTTGCCGAAGGGATGCCGGGAAGCGGATCCAGGCCTGCGCGTGGCTGGTGTTTGGCTTTAGTCCCCTGGGTGGTGACAGCTGGCTCTCCCCTCCTGTCACCTTGCCCCGGGATGGGGCCAGGGCAACACCTATTTTCTGCCTTCGGAAATACCATTTGGGGGGGAGATTTGGGGTTTTTCAGGTGCTTGTAGGTGGTTGGTTTGACCCCAACATGGTCACCACCAGCCCCGGGCTCGCTGGTAGCCGTGGTGGCCAGCTCACGGTGCCGTGGTGTTGCCCAGCAGCTTGTAGGTAGCCGGTCCAGCCAGGGCAGGGGCAGCCAAGCATCATCCGGATCCGTCCCCGCCGCGGTACGGGCATCGGGCAGCATCTCGGCTCCCCGCTCTGGGGAGGGCAGGAGGGAGGCCAGTTACTGATTGGGCTCCAGGGAAGAGCAAATTGGAGACAAGCTCCATCACTGCGGCACGTCGGGGATGCGGGAGCGTGCCGGGGTCGGCGGGGAAGGCTGGCCCGTGACCCTGGGTGCGGGGCTGTGCACCAGCCCTGCCTGCCCTCCCGGAGCAGGGGTCACTTAATGACTCTGATTACCCGCAGCATGGCCGCCTTTAAAGCAATTAGCGCAAATCACTTATGGAAATGCGGCCGCTGGGGGACAGAGAGGAGAAGACGATGAGGCTTGGGGGGGCACGGTGCTTTTTTCCTCCTTCCCCCCCCCACCCTGTGCTTGATGCTCAGTATACGTGATCCTTTGCCCCTGCTCTCTTGAGACCTTTCGGGATCACCTCCGGTCCCTCTCTCTCGCTGCACATCCCTCGGCGATGCCTCCGAGCCCTGCTAAGGGCTGTCCTGCATCCATCCTAGCTCTGCTCCGATGTTGAAGTTTTGGAGATGCTCAGCGCGTTTGTCCCCATAAAGTCTCTGGATTCTGCATCCCAAACTTTTGGCAGTGTGGCACCTTGCTAGCAAGCATCCTATTTTTTTTTTTTTAGGGCAATTTTTATTGGTACCTTAGGGTCGTGTAGCACCAAGCGAGAAGGGAGGGGAGCGTGACTGGCGTGTCGGTGTATTGCTCTGTGTGGGTCTACACACGTCGCAGCATCGGTGGGGATGCTGCGAGGCTGCCCCTTGTAATGCAGGGTGGCACTGACCCCCCCCCCCCCCCCCCCCCCTAAACCAGGGGTGTTTCCAGCCCTGGCACCTCCGGCGTTGAGCGGTACCCACGCTGAGAAGGGGAGGATGCTCGCGCTGGTCCATCCGGGAGTCGGGGTTTGGTCCGTGGGACAGAGCCGGAGCGCGCGTGCCGGCGTACAAAGGGAGGAAAGAGAAACTCAGCGCTGCGGGAAAACCGGGCTGCATCCAGAAAAGAAAAGGTGGAAATTCCCAGTGGTGAGAAAGGAAGAAAGCAGCTCGGGGTCCCGGAGTATTTAAGCGCCAGGGAGAGGAGGAGGGTGGCCAAACAACACTAGGAAGCTCCCGAAGACTTCCCCACCTTGCCATCAATGGGGGCGGGAGGGTAAAGGCTTTGGGGTTTTTTATAGGGTTTTCCTTCCGTTGGAGCATGGGGTGTTTCTCCCCACGGGGCGGGCAGGGGGGCAGCGATGCCGGGCGAAGGCAGGCACCAAAAATTATCCCCTATCAAAAAAGCAGGTGATAATCCCCCCCCCCTTAAACCCTGCCAGCTTTAATCAAATCTCGGGTTTTTGCTGGCTGTAACAAGGCAGGTGCGAAGCGCTGGCTTCGGGGTTTAGATTGGAAGGGCTAAAAACTAATCAAGGTAATCGTTAAAATCCCTTTGCAACCGGCCGGGGACCTCTCTATGGGATGCCATGGGAAAGCCAAGCTCTGGTCTGGGGTACCCGCTCTCCTGCCCGCCCCTGGCTTGCGGAGATTAAAGTATCGCGGGGGCAAAGGGATGGGGAAGCCTTGTCCTCTAACCTAGTCTCACTGATTATTTGGGTTTTTTTTGTTTTTTTTTTTTTTTATTATTCTTTAATAGGGATATTGCTGAAAGAGGAGGGAGAGAGAAAAGCCTTAATATTTGATATTCAGCATTGGAAGGGATTATTTCTTTTTTTTTTTTTTTTTTTTCCCTCCTTAAATCTTTTTCTATCCCTGTTCTCCCCCCAAACCTTTTTTTTTTTTTTTCCCCCTCCTTAAATCTTTTTCTATCCCTTTTCTCTCCCCCCCCCCCCCCCCCTTTTCTTTTTTCCTCTTCTGTTTTGTCCCTTACTGTCGCGGTAAAATGAAAAGGGAAGAAAAGGGCAGAGAAAGGACAATGAAAAGCAAAATATTTCCAGCCTCCACTTGTGGTGGTTGTGGGGTTGTTTTGTTGTTTTTTGGGTTTTTGTTTTTTTTTTTTTTGATCGTAGGAACAAATCTGAAAGATTAAGGGCAACTTTAAAGGCTGTTTAATAAAGGGGCCTCAATCGGCCGCTCTCGTGATATTCCTCCCCCAGTTGAATTAACGGTGAAATTGGGGCATGGAATGGACCTTTTCTTTTGTTGCGTGTGTTTTCCCGATTAAAAACCAATGCAGTGATTTAAAATGATTTTTTTTAAAAAAAAAAAAAAAAAAAAAAAGAGAGTGCAGCGTCACACTGACCACCTCCCTCTAATGGATTTGAACCACCCCGTGGGTGGGATGGGAGATGATCCCGGCCGGTGGGTCCGGCGGCGGGAAGCTCCGCTTAGGGGTGCCGCGGGTGCCCGGGGAGCGGGTGCTGGTCCCGTCCCATTCCTGGCGAGATGAGGGAGAAGAACGGGGGGGGGGAAAGCGTCGGGGAAAGTAGGGCAGCGTCTGGCGAGGGACGTGCGGGAGATGCTGGCTGGAGGGGACAGGGAGCATCCTTCCAGCCGGCTTTGCCTTCCCGGGGCTTGCGGGAGAGAGTGGGTGAGAAAAAGACAAAACCAGTGAGGGGGGAAAAAAAAAAAAAAAAAACAAAAAGAAAGAAAAAGAAAAAAAAAAAAGGATATAAAGGCAGCTTTTCTCCTCTTTTGGATTGCTTTTTCCCTTCTTTGCAGCCCAACTTTTTGCTTTCCCTCACTGGGCTCGCGCCACCCGGCGCTTCCCCGTATCAATTCCTCCTCCTCCGGGTTTTGGCACAGGACCATCAAACCTTGTGAGACACTTCTTAGGAGGGCACGGCCGGGTTGTCCCCCCCCTCGATTGTTGGGGGTGTCTGGATGCTCAGGGGGGTGAAACCCGCTCCCCTCTGGCTCCATCCAAGGGAGGGATGCTTGGAGCTGGGATGCCGGCTGGGCTGCAGAGCATCCTCGTCTTCCCAAGGAGCGCCGGATGGGTCGCGGCCCCACGTGCTGCCAGTTTGAAAATCGCTTTTCGTGCCCGAAACTAAGGCGGTCACCTCCGGATTTGCATGTTGAGGAGGAGGGGAAGAAAAGAAAAAAAAAAAAAAAAACCCAAAACCCCAAAACCAAGCACAAACCCCAACCAAACTCATCGCAAAACAGCCGCCTGGAAATGGCGCTCTCAAGGGGAATGCTGGGGGAATTTACATTTTTAAATATGTATGTAATTTGGGCGAAGGGGAAATCGCTTTCTGTCTGCGAAACTGGCAACTTACTTTCTCACGGAGTTCGCATTTTAAAACAGCGTTGCTCATTTGAACAGGAGATCCTTTTTTTTTTTTTTTTTAATTTTTTTTTTTATTATTATTTTTATTTTTTTTTCCAGGGAGAGATTGCATCTTGCGCTTGATTTACTGCGGTTTGAATGATAATTAATAATTCCTTGGACTTTCTGGCGTTAACCAGGGCATCAAGTCCCTGTTTGTTCCTTGTTTTCTTTTCCCTTCCCTCTTTTCTTGTCGAAATTATTATTCTTTTCACAACAGAAACACAGTACACGCCGTACATGTGAATAAACAGCATATTACCGCATTATCCGCTGCTGGCTTTTTTCTTTTATGAGCCAAAGCAAATAAATAAAAGTTCATATAATTATTATATCCATTAAAAATAACGCCGTAGCTCAGTAAACAGAACAAACTACACAAGAGCGCTACGACAATGGAATTAAAATAGCACAAAGAAAAGTGTCTGTGCCCATAACAAGAACTAGCGCGAGATGAAATTTGGAGATAGTTTTCAAACATAACTGCTTTCCCTGAAGGAAATGTATGAAACAGCACAAAAGAAGCGAGCACAATAGAGTGTAACGGGGATTTGCTACATAATTCCTGCTCCCTTTTTTTTTCTTTTTCTCTTTTTTTTTTCTTTCTCTCTTTTTTTTTCTTTTTCTCTTTTTTTCTTTTTCTCTTTTTTTCTTTTTCCTCTTTTTTTTCTTTTTCTCTTTTTTTCTTTTTCTCTTTTTTCTTTTTCTCTTTTTTTCTTTTTCTCTTTTTTTCTTTTTCTCTTTTTTCTTTTTCTCTTTTTTTTCTTTTTCTCTTTTTTCTTTTTCTCTTTTTTTTCTTTTTCTCTTTTTTTTCTTTTTCTCTTTTTTTTCTTTTTCTCTTTTTTTTCTTTTTCTCTTTTTTTTTCTTTTTCTCTTTTTTTTTCTTTTTCTCTTTTTTTTTTTTCTTTTTTTTTTAATTCATTCTCCTTTCCGTGGGTATTTACGGGGATTCGCGAGGCTCACAGCTCCGCTCCGTTAAAACCAGAAATAAGGAACAATTTACTCCCAATCTGCCAGCGCGCCCGTCTTATAAATCTATATAATGAAAAATGAAGAGGTTCGTACCATAAGGGATCTCAGCTGTTTACACTTCTCGGGAGGTTTCGCCTTTGATTATCATAATCATAAAGATAAACAAAAGAGTAGCGACTCCGTAAATACTCCAGCGTAAATGCATAATCAACGAGATAAATCTCTCCTCCTCCCAACTCCCAGCAAGGGAAGTTGCTGGCAGCGCTTGGGCTTCTTTGCTCGGGGTTTGGGTCCGGACCCTCTTAGCCGCCGTGGCCTGCAGGGATGCTCTAGTGGGATGCAGGGATGCTCTAGGAGGGATGCCCCGTGCGAGGGTACCCAGCTTTTATTATTTCCTCTTGGGCTGCTTTGCAGAAGCCTGACCTGAGGATTTAGCGGAAGGCGTGATTTTTATTTTTATTTTTATTTTTATTTTTATTTTTATTTTTATTTTTATTTTTATTTTTATTTTTATTTTTATTTTTATTTTTATTTTTATTTTTATTTTTATTTTATTTTTATTTTTATTTTTTTGGGGGGGAGGGGGTCAGGTGAAGTGTTTTTTGATGGATAAGGTCGTCGCCTGCAAAACCGCCCTTGCTGCTGCCCGCCGCCTTCTTCCCACCGTTTTCTCAGCCCAAACTTTGCTTTCTTGGGTTTTTTTTTTCCCCCCACCCCCTCCTCCCCATCCAGTCCCAGTTAATAAAGGTGCGCAGCGAGGGAGGCCGGGCTGCAGGCTCTTCATTTGGCTGGCAGAGGAATCCGCTTATTTAATTTATTTATTTATTTATTTATTTATTTATTTATTTATTTTCCAAGGGTGTAATTAGGGCCGGCTGAGCGCAACCCCTCATTACCCGCGCTGGGGAGGAATGCTCTCTTAATTATAATGTTTGCTCGCCGCCGGGCGGGAGGGGTTCTGCTAACCCCGTGGGGGATGCTGCTGTGAAATGTTGTCCTCGTGTCTTGTCTGTCCCTGGGGTCTGTCCCCTCTGCCAGGCTGGGGGGGCTCCAGGGGGAGATGAAGGGGATGGGGCTGGATTGACCCTGGAGGTGATGGGGTGGAGGGGACGGGGCTGGGGATGATGCTAAGTTTGGCCGGGAGGGATGCGAAGGGACCGTAAAACTCTCGGGGCGGGGGGGGGGGGGGGGAAGGGGAAGGGCAATCGATGGAGGAAAACGAGCGGGTTTGTCAGGTAGAGATGCTTCGGGGGAAGAGGTTAAGTGGTTCTATCCAAATGTAGTTATTAATAAAAGATTGGTGAGAATGGAGCGGCAGAGAGGGGGACAAAGGGCTCTGCAGCCCGCAGGGGACATCGTGTCGCTCTGTCTGTAGGTCCTGCTGCTCCGTACGAGGGGTGGGTTCCCCCAAATTCACCCCGTGGCAACCAGGCTTGCAGGTGCTTCCCCTGGCTGATGGGAGTGGGGAGGGATGGGCTCCACTTTTTTTGGGGGGGGGGTGACAAGAGAAGGACACCCTATAAAAGCCTGACCCCGAGGTGGAGCAACACCTTCTGCAGACCTTCTGCAACACCTTCTGCAGAGGGTCGAACACGGCGACACGCTGAGCACTGTGTTTTTGTGGTCACGCCTCTGCTGGGTTACCATTGCACGTGCAACGGGGGGGTGTCAGACGCCACGGGGATGGGCACGGCCGGACATCCCCGTGGCTTTTTTGACCTCGAAATCCCAACCTTGCTGCAGGCTGGAGGTGAGATGCCCATGTTTCTCCTTGCTAGCCCTGAAGCTCCACGCTCAGTTTTTGGTGGCCGGCGGCCGTGCCTGTGGGCAGCTCCGGGTCCATCCCACCCCATCCCTTGTCTCGTCCTCCCGCAGAGGGAGAGGTTAATGAGCACGGCGCTGAGTTAACGAGGCCGGGGGGGTTACATCAGCAAGCCGCAAGCAAGGGCTGGGAGGTGAGGGAAGCCCTCGGGATGGCGGCGCTGAGGGCCGGTGACATCCCCTGCATCTCGCTTCCGTCAGCGCTTCCCCGCTCACGTCTCAACCCGCTTTTAACAAATCGAAGGCACGAGTTTGGTTTTTTTATTATTTTTTATTTTTTTATTGGGGCATCAGATGCATCCCTGGAGAAAAAGGGGGTTTGGGCTATGGCTTTGCAGGATGCTGCTCTGCCTCCTGGTGACTTTGCCTTTGGAGACGCTGTGAGCCGCTGGTACCTCCTCGGTGATGGGGCTTCGTCTTGGGAGACCGCAGCGGTGTGCGGGAGGCTGAATTCGTGCCGAGGAGGGGATGCTTTGGGGAAGAGAGGATGATGCTTTGGGGAGAGAGGATGCTCAGAGTGTTTCTAGGGGGAAAAACTCGGCTATGTTTTACTGCCAGACCTGAAATTATCCCAGGAGGGCACTCCGCCTTGGGAACAAGGCAGGGCTGGACCGGTGATGCCGGCTCTCCCTGAGCTCTGGGATGGGCTGAAATGTGGTGGGATGAGGACTGCATCCCCTAATGATGATGCTCGCTCGGGTGGGGATGCCTCCGTGTCCCGCCGGGGCTTGCAGCGGGGATGTCCTCGGTCCACCGGGCATCCTGGCGTGGGAGTGAGCCGTGCCGTGCCTCTGGCACCGCAATTTGCTGGAGCTTAAGTGGCAACGGCACTAATCCCTAAATGAGTCTGGTCATACATCTCTCTTGGAGGCAAGGGGAGGGATTTGGGGTGGGGGGAGAGCCCTGCTCCAAGCCTTTTAGTCACCTCCTTGAGCTAAGCCGGTGGCTGGAGCATCCCCACCAGAGCCGGAGCCGTCCTCCTCCGTGCCAGGGGGGGTTGGGAAGGCAGGCGGCTCTCCTCCTCCCGTGCTGGAGATAAGCTGTCATATATATATATATATATATATATATATTTTTTTTTTTTTTTTTTTTCATTTCTACAGGAGGATTTCTCCCCGCCCGGCAGGCGGGAATGGGTTTAACCCATTACCTCTCAGGCCTTCGCAGGAAATAACGCTTGCCCCGAAATAAACGTGGGGTGGGGGGAGATGGAGGCAGAAAGGGTTAAAGCGCCCACCGCCACTGAGATTTCGCCGGAGAAACCCAGGCATCCCAGCGTAATCCTTACGTGACGTTCCTGCCTGCCCCGTGGGTCGGGGAGGGATGCGCGGCGATGGGTGATGGGCACCGGGCTTCGCCACTGCTAATGCTCCTGTAATCCCCCAAATATTTGGAGGGATAACAATTGCTGAAGAGGGGATCTTAACGCTTTCCTGCGGAGGTTGGCTCGGCCGTTGCTGCAAAGGGGGAGCTGCTTTCTGGGCTCCTCATCTCTTGTGCCGTGCGTTTTGGGGTGATGGGAGTGCGTGGGGGGGGTGGGGTTGATGCTCGACCCTGGCTCTGGTGGTGCTCCCGGTGTAGACTGGTGGTGCTGGTGGGTTGGGGTCGTCGCTCTTCAGCCAAGTTGCCGACGCCAGCTGTGAACATCTGCAAGTCACCACCCCCCACCCCCCCTCTTTCCCTGGGGAACAGATGCTGCGGATAATCCAGCTCAACCCCGGCAGATTAAAACGTGTGATGAAGGATGAGGGAGAGGAGGCTGGAGAGGAAAGAAGAAGCCGGTGCCTATTCCCCTCCTCCCTTTTCCCCCTCCCTGCCCATATTGTGCTCGGCCTTGGGGTGGGTTTGGTCCCCCCTCCTTACCTCTCCTCCCCCAAATACCGATTCCGCGGTGAAGTCAGCGCTCCGGCAGCCCGTCCCCGTGGCACGTCGCACGGCGGCACCCGGCGGCGGCGGCGGCGTACCCCCGAGTAGCGTGAGACTGTGGGATGCTGACAGCCTGGGACTTCCTAAAAAAAAAAAAAAACCACCCAAAAAAACACCCAAAAAGGGAGCTGGGAAGCAGGCACCCACCTCCAGCGGGAAGGAGGGAAGCCGGCAGATGGGAACCCCCTGTAGACGTCTGCCAGGGAGATGATGATTGCAGTCAGCGTAGCGCGCGCGCGCTCAAATATTTATTAGTTTGTCGCTGCTGGGAGTTTTATTGCTTGTCTGATTGCGGTACTGGAAATCCCGGCTGCGCGGGGGGCTCCTTCCCTGGCTTGGCGTGCCAAAAAAACCCGCCTCTCTCGCGCGTGCCGCCCCTGCGCTCAACGGGCCAAGTTGTCGCCTCGGGGTGGGATCGGAGCAGCGAAGCAGAAGTGGTCCCTCGCGCACTTCCGTGGGGCAAAGCATCCCTATCCCTTCCCAAGGGTGATGCTCCCGCTGACTAAGCGTTCACCGGTGTTAAAGCCCATCTGAGCATCCCAGTGCGTACCCCCAAGCTGAGGTTGCCTGCTCCTTGCAAGGTTCCTTATATGTTACATATATATCATGCAACCGTAATATTATAATAATAATAATAATGATGATATTACGCAAGACCATTTCAGGGGAAGGTCGTCCTCGCAGAGGATGCCCTCTCCTGCCTTTACAGGGCCATTTATGAATGTCCTTATTGCCCAGGAGCGGACCAAAGCCATCCCCAACCTCTCCATCCTCTGTTCGGTTCATCCCGGGGCCGGGACGGACCACACGGAGGTGATGGCGTTGCACCGCTGGGAAGATTTTTTTTTTTTTTTTTCTTTTTTGGGGTGCGTGTTTTGTAGTCAGAGCAGCCGGGAGCAGCGGTCGTTGGTCCTGGTGGCACGAGCAGACATGCTTTCCCCTCTCCGGCAGCGTAGGGCTGGGTTCTGCACGGAGGAACCAGCTTCTCCTTTGCTCCGCTCCCGTCCGTGAGCCTGGGGGAAGCCGTGGGGTTGGGGCTCTGCGGTACGGCCCCAGTTATGAGTCTGCTGCAAAAAAAAAAAAACAACACCCCAAACCCAAAAAAACCCGTCATCTCTTTCCTCGTCTCCTGTCAAAGCTGCTTTTTTTTTTGGCTCCAGATCTCTCTTGGCCAGAAACAAACGATCTCTCAGCTGTTGTGAGTTTGCGGGATTTAAACTTTCCCAGCAGCCAGGATGCTCCTGGCTTTAAAGATTTGGGGTTTTTTTTTTTGGGGGGGGGGGGGGGGGGGTCAAACCTTAAACCGAGCAGGTTTTTACAGCCACCGATGCTAAATCTGGCCTGGGGAGATCGTCCCCTTGCACCACCCTTGTCCCCAAACCCACCGTGCTCCCTTTAGAGAAGAAACCTGGAGGGTTGAGCTTGATTTGGGCAGTGTGGATTCGGGCAGACCCCGGCTCGGGGCAGGTGGGCTGGATGGGCCCCATGGATGGTGGGGGGCGGTGGATTTTGCAGCCCCGAACCCTGTGCTGGGGGGACCGCGGTGGCTCCCACTGCAGCCCAGAGCATCACCCGTCCCTCTGCAGATGATCAGGGGTGAGTCACAAATCTGGGATTTTCATCCCTGTCCGGCCGTGACTCATCCCCTCCCAACTCCCACATCCTCTAAAGTCTCCTTGAGCATCACCAAAGTGGCAGTGGGGTGGGAGAAAAACGTGTCGTTGGCGGTGGCTGCTGGGGGAGGACCTCTCCTTGCCCCGTTGTTTTGGGTCAGGGGACACGTGCGCTTCGGGGTGTCACCTCGCCAGAGGCAAGCCCCATAGGGGAAGGTCCTTCTGAAAATCAGCTTCTTTGAGGACGTTGGATCTTTGTGGGTCGCCCTTACGGTGCCGGGTGGGCTGCAGGACTCCTCTCCTGCATCCTTGGGCGTTAACACCCGGCTTGAGGAGAAAACTACGGAAAAAATGGGAAGAAAGAAAAGAAATAAAAGTCCAGGAGAACCTCCCTGGCCTAATTTTCGGAGGATGCTCCGCAGCACGTGCTACCCGCGCCCTGTCCCGGCCCCGAGCTGGGGTCCCACTTTGCAGGCGGCGTGCCGCAGGGATGCGGGGAGCATCGTTTCGGAGAGGTTTTTCACCCGAGCCCGTGAGTGAAGTTTTGTTGGCTGCCTCCGTTGCCAGTTGGGTTATCTCCTGCCAGCCCCCTTCGCTAAGGAATTTAGGTTTGTGGCATCGAAGTGTTGGGTTGGTTTTTTTTTAAAAAAAAACAAACAAAACCAACAAAAAAAAAAAAAACCAAAACAAAACCAACCAATGAAACAACAACGCAGTGGATGCAAAATTGAATAGTAAATTAAAAAAAGGGGGGAAAAAAATTGATATTTGGTGCTGCGGTAGAGGTAAGAGGCTGCTCAGCAGGACCCTGATGGGGGGCCTGAGGAGAAGTGTGGGACAGTGTCCCGGTGGGATCTCGCACCTCCGCACCACCCCCGTGTCCCCCTGCCCGGGAAAATGACAGGTCTGCAAATGAGAAGGAAATGGCCGGTGGTGGAGAGAGGTGGGGAAGAGCCAGGCAGAGAGAGAGAGAAATTAGCCCGGAGTTTAATTCATCGTTTCCAAAAGAGCAGTTAATGGATTATGACAAATGTCCTACCGCTCTCCCTTAGTGCTGTGTTAAATGGAAATGGAAAGTCAATTTTCCTAAATGGATTTTAAACGACTGACCTCGTGTGTTGGGTGGGTTTTTTTGTTTGTTTTTTTATTTATTTATTTACTTTCTTTTCCTCCTCACTGATTTTTGCTCGGGAGGCAGCCTGGTCATCTTGTTTTCTTGCCGCATCTGATTATTTTTTATTTATTTATTTATTTATTTATTTATTATTTGGTCGTCTTCTCTTTGCATCTCGGGATTCTCCCATCCTCTCGGCGCAGCGCTGCTCCTTGCCAAGGGTGACGGCAGGGAGTGGGCTCCTTTCTTCCTCGCCAGCTCCGGAGATGTTATCGCGGGGTTGGGGATATTTACTGTTTTCCTGCGCGCTGAGTTGAGAATCACAGCTCTCGCTGGGGGAAGAGAGGAGGAGGAAAAGCTTATAACTCTTTTAGGCGTAGAGAAAAGCCTCGTGATGTGACCCGATTGCTAGCGAGACGCCCAGAAACAACAGGTTAAGCAGCAGCATCCCGGTGTGTGTATGTGGGGTTTTGGTTTGTTTTTTTTATTTTTATTTTTTCAGTCCTGCGATATTTGGGCTTGATTTTAACGGGCAAAATGGGTTGGAAACACGTTTCCTCTGCTGGATGCTGCAGATGATGCTCAGCGTCGGTCACAGCATCTTCCCAAGCCGGTGCTGGGCACGAGATGCCTTGAGGTTCCCACTCCTGAGCGATTACATCCCTGGGCGAGCACTGAGGTGCTTGTCCCTTTTCGAGACTTTCCTTGGCCTGGCCTGAGCAGATGTGACCTCTTTTTTTTTTTTTTTCCTGGTTATTTTTGCATTTAGATTGGTTTTGAGAGCAAACAAGCAGGTAGATGGAGATCACCAGGGCACTTGACCCGGTCTGGTTTCTGGGGTGGCACGGCGTGAATCCTGATCGCGTTTTTGGGTGATGTTCTCTGGAGGTGGTTGGGCTGGAAGCCATCCCTCCCCTGTGATGGGCAGATGGTCGGTCCCCGGGGGCTGCTGGTGCCCCCCAAGTCCTGTGATGCTGAGATCCAAGCGTTGGCAGGGGGGTGAGATGTCCACCAAAGGGTGGGGTGTGTGAGATTTGTGCTGGGGTCACGGTCGGTGTTCCCAGCACAAGCCGTGCCAGCGTTTTACTCGGATCATGCCCATGCGTTCCTCAGAGCTGTGGGAGGGAGGCTTGGGATAGGGGAATACCAGCCCCTCCGGAGCTTCTCTGTGTCCCCGTCACCATCTCTGGACTTGGGTTTGTTTTGCCTTTTTCCTCGTGGTGTCCTCTAGCGAGATCACCCAGGCTTTGGGGTTGGCCAGGGCTCGGGGTACGGATGGAGGGGCTGGTACCCAGGCGAAATGGGAATGCACCCCGCAGCCACAGCTCTCCAGCTCGCAAAGATTTGCTTTTCTTTTAATTTTTGGGAGAGCCGCCAGCCCTCTTCTGCGTTTCCAGCCATCCTCAGCAAGGGTTGTTGGTGACACCACCATGCGCGGGACTGTCCTGGGAAGGAGAGGGAGGGATGAAGCGGCGTAGGTAGGAGTTGCGTCCCTTCTGGGATGGGATTAAGGACACCTCCCAACCTTCTCACTCCCTTGGCAGGGCTGAAGTACAGCGACGTGCTGCCCGACTCCTTCCCCTCGGCCCCGGCGGAGACCCTCCCTCACTTTCTGCTGGAGCCGCAGGATGCCTACATCGTGAAGAACAAGCCGGTGGAGCTCGTCTGCCGCGCCAACCCCGCCACGCAGATCTACTTCAAGTGCAACGGAGAGTGGGTCAACCAGAACGACCACGTCACCAAGGAGAGCCTGGACGAGGTCACCGGTGAGCAAACCCACCCCGGCATCCCCCGCCTGCCCTTCTCCTCTCTTCTTTCCAGGTGCTTCTGCCCTTTTCTCTCTTGCACATCCACACTGGAGATGATTCTCCTCCAGGCAGACCAACGAGTCTCTTTGATTCGTTTTTATCGTTCCCAGGTGATTGTGAGCCCATGAGGTCGCTTTTGTGTGTTTTCCACCTCCTCCGTCCATGCACAGCTTGTCTCTCTTTCCGTATCATCGGCGAATTTTAGTAGAGGAGCTGCCCTTTTCCAGACCATTGATGAAGGCATGACGATGGTGTGGGTCACCGTACCCCGTAGAAGCTTGGGAAGTCAGCCCGCGTGCTTGCAACACGTAGGAGTCATTGCCGCGAGGGGTGGCAAAGGCTGGCAGCTTACTCGGGATTAGGTGCTTAATGGGTAGTGAGAACATTTGCAGGTAGGATTTGAAATGCCTTTTAATGGCAGACGAGCTCTTCCCTGCCTCGGGGGACAAACCAGCCGGAAATGGGGGGTGAGAAGGTGGTTTCGGCATCTTAGGGGGTGTCTTAATTCCATGGGACTGGGCACCGCGGAGCTGCTTGCCCCCCTGCTTTGAAACGTCCCGGCGTGAGAACAAGGCGTGGGGGTTGGGTATACATCATGTCATCGAGTAGATTTGCTTAAATTGGGATGCTTTAGCTCGGCTCCCATCTTTTCTGCTCGCCCTGTGGCCTGATCAGGAGGGGAGGGGGAACAGTTGCGTTTCCCATGGAAGACCCGTTCTCCGCACGCGAGCGTGTGGCATCCCTCGTGTCCAGAGGGCTTTAAACCAAGGCGGCCTTTTGAACTGCTGCGGCGTTGGCCCCAGAAGGCAGGCTGAGCTTAGAGGAGAGCCTTTGTCAGCCTGGAGGAGCACAAATACTTTTACAGCATCTCCTCTTGTCCCGTTTTTTTTTTTTTTTCCCCCAACATCTCCTTGGCTCTCCATCCGTGAGCCCGTCCTTGCTTGGGCGCGTCTCTGAACCTGCTCTGCCAAGGGAAGATCGTTTCTTTTCCCCGTGGCTTTTTGAGCCTTTCCTAAAGCTGCTTCATGTGTTCCTTGTTTTTTTTTTTTTTTCCTTCCTGAGGATCTCTTTGTTGAAGGATGGTCAAAAATGCCCGGGAATGCTGTTCTCCGCAGGCTGTTGGGAGCACCGTTCCTCTTTTTCGAGGTGCATCTCCAACCTCCCAGCTCTCACAGAGGCCAGATTTGAAACCCTCACTGCCGTAGGGCAAAATCAGTGCCGATTAGTGACCCAGGGGTTATTAATTTATTTATAACGTTGTGGCCGCGCCGGATTGAGCCAAAGCTTCGCCTGCCCAGCGTGTGGCAGCGGCGGATGCTTAGGGGAAGAGCGGTCCATCGGGACAAGGATGGAGCGATGGGTCCCGCTCTGTTACCCTCCAGCCCACGATTAGGGACTCCCTGATCTGATGGCGGTACGTTAGCAGTGTGGTCCAGCCCCGGATGGATTTCCCCGTTGTTCATAGAATGGTTTAGGTTGGAAGGGACCTTGAAGATCATCAAGTTCCAACCCCTCTGCCATAGGCAAGGGCGCCTTCCCTTAATTTATCTAAATGCTGTGAGGACTCATTTCGCCTCCGGATCATCCCAGCATCCCGTAGCGGGGAGTTTCACGGCTTAGCGATGTGCAGCGTGGGAAAAGCGCTGTATTTCTGGCCCCACCGCTTGATCCACCTCTTGGGTGAATACTCCTTATCGAATAACCTGCCTCCTGCAGCGCTTGGGCAAAAAAGGCTGGAGAAAACAGAGCGGAAAGGCAGAGGAAAGTCCGTGCAGCGTGAGCTTAGCCTGGTTTGGGGGGGTGGGGGGGGTTTGCAGATGCAGAACGCGTGCCAGCGATTTGGGGCGCGCACCGCCTTCGCCTGGGCTTCAAAAGATGGTATTGCTGCTACGGGTGAACAAACCCGACGATGCCTTCCGGATGGAGGTGATACCATGCGTGTAAAACTCCGTCGGCGTGGGCACGTCTGCCCAAGGAAAAGGGAGGTGGAAATCAAAGGGTTTGCTGTGCTTAAAGGAAAAAAAAAAAAAAAAATCTGCCTGCCATTCGTAGGGAAACTGCCGCAAAGGGCACGGGGGGGAGAGGTGGCCACAAGAGATGGGTTAACGGGGTTAGGCGTTGGCGCCTTTTTTAAGTGTCCTCGGTTAAAAGCTTGAAAGAAGGGACCTTTTTTTTTTTTTTAAAAAAAAAAAAAAAAAAAGGAAAGAAAAACAACTTTTAAGATGACATGTCTTGAATGAGCCGAGCTCGGTAATGCTCTGACTGCGTCTGATCCAAAAACATTTCATGCAGAAGAAAGCAAAAATAGGCCAAGTCAGAGAGGATAATTCCGCCAGACGAGAAGGGACGGTCGGTAAGAGCGGCTGTGTTTGGCTGCTTCTAAGATATTTAAATAGTCACTCTTGTGAACCAGAAGCTCAGTCTATGGTTTTGGGTAGCCTTTGCTTTCCGGGTTCCGGAGACAGCAGGATGTTCCTTCCCCACCTTTCCAGGGCTGCTCGACCCACCCCACCGGGGTTGTTGGTTGTTTTTTGGCTGGTTTTTTTTTTTTTTTGTCCCACCCCATCCTTAATAGCGGCAAAATAAATTGTATTTCCTTGGGTCGCGTTTGGCAGCTATTCCACAGGAAGGTGGCGGAGGGACGGTAATTGCTCCTCGCAGCACTGAGAGCAAGCGAACAAAATTACAGCTGGAGCGCACGCGGCGCTCTATCGCCGTGAACTTGAGGCCTTTTTATAAATAGGAGCTGCAAAAAAAAAAAAAAAAAAAAAAAAAAATAGAAAAAAGGCAAGTATTGCTGAAAATAAGGAAAAGTAAGCCCCGAGTCGCTCTCGCCCTCAGCGACGGCGAACACCGCGAGGGGTTGATGCTTCAGCATCCTGCGGTCCAGGGGACCCTGTCCTGGACGCGGCGGTGCCACCTTTGTCACCGCGTCCCTGCCACGGCCAGGGTGCCCTAGCAGACTTCGCAGGGGGGTGTTGGAGGGGTTGATGGAGGCGCGTAACCCTTTCTGGGGTCACTGGGCGTGAAATGCCATCATCCTTGGCTGATTTCCTGAAGGTCTTTTATTTGTCATCTTGTATTGGTATTTAAATGGCGGGTGACAGAGATGATTTCTCCCCCGAAGCAAAGCCTTAGAGGCATTGGGGAAGGACTTTTTACAAGGGCACGTAGTGATAGGATGAGGAAGAACGGCTTTAAACTGGGATAGGGCAGGTTTAGATTAAACATTCGGAAGAAATTTTTCCCTGTGAGGGTGGTGAGGCACTGGCGCAGGTTGCCCAGAGAAGCTGTGGCTGCCTCATCCCTGGAGGTGTTCAAGGCCGGGTTGGATGTGGTCTTGGGCAGCCTGGGCTGGTGGGAGGTGTCCCCTGGGGCAGGGCGGTTGGAACTGGATGATCTTCAAGGTCCCTTCCAACCTAAACCATTCTATGATTCTATGATCTTTCAAACCCGGCGGGTGGGAAGGGGTCTAGGCAGGGACGGGAATGTCAGTGGAGGAGGGTGACGCCTCTAGAAATGGTCAAGAGGTCCTGGTACTGCCCAGCCAGACTGGGCGGGGGGGAAAAGAGACAAGACTCCTCCGCATGAACCATTGCCTTGGCTTCAGCTCCACGTCAACCCTCTGGAGGGAACAGTCTCTGATTTGCAGAGGTTGCTGAACCTAGATGCCTCAGAGATGCCTTCAGCCCCGCTGCCTCTATCCTCAAGCTTTGTGCACCCACCAGCCTTCTTGGGTGCTGCCTCAGTTTCCTTCCTTCTGGGTGCTCCTGCCGGGCTGATGCCGTCCCTCTCTCCCTTTCCAGGGATGCTGGTGCGGGAGGTGCAGATCGAGGTCTCCCGGCAGCAGGTGGAGGAGCTCTTCGGCTTAGAAGACTACTGGTGCCAGTGCGTGGCCTGGAGCTCCGCTGGCACCACGAAGAGCCGCAGGGCGTACGTCCGCATAGCCTGTAAGTGTCCGGCGCGCGTGGTGCTTGCCCAAATGCCGCCCCTCCGGCAGCGCTCCCTTGCCGCTGCCGGCGCTGCCTCGGTCCTTATTTCGTTTAAGTGAACGCCTCTCCCACCTTCTTTTCCACTTCGGGGGCCCTAAAAGGTTCCCAGAGGGTACGACCCACCGATTTCGAAGTAGTTTGCAAAGCCTGAGGCGTGACCCTGCATCCCAGGCTGGAAAAGGCAGTGGTTTTTCAAGCCAGGCGTGTGCCGCTTCTGGCAACCACGCCGGCTGAAATAGTGGCCAAGGCTGTTCGTTCCCGGCACCCCCGAGGCAGCGCGGGGTGCAGCCGAGTGGGGTCAGCCCTCTCCGAAAGTTGGCTCCTTGTTGAGAGCGGTGTTTTTTGATCAGCTGGAGATGCCCCCGTCCTTGCTGGATGGCCCTAGTCTTAGTTCTCCATCCCGACCGGGGCTTCGCATCTGAGCGGGGCATCGTCCCTACCTGCCGCGGCGAGAGGCTGCGGCACTACCTGGGTTAATACCGCATTGCCCGTCAGCGTGCTCAGCTCTTCCCGGCGCTTTATTATCGTTAATAACCTGATGGTTAGCACCTTGCAGGCTTTGCCTGAATCAGCGGCTCCGCGTCCCTGGAGTCCCCGCTGTCATATGTCACTTCTCTAAGCTGCCGTTTGTGGGTGTCAGCCTGATTAAGGGCGAGTTAATCAGGCTGTTACCCGGCTGAATTTGCTCTCTTAGCGAACGAGATGGCAAAGCTGTAGGAGAATGGCCAGGCTTCCCCGGCCGTAAACAGATTTTGCTATTAGAGGGCTAATAATCCGGCACGTTATCCAAAAAGGAGGTGGCTGGTGAATCGGCTACGCTGCTGAAGGATTTAGTCTGAACGGGGAAAATATTAGGAGGCTGCTGAGGGAGCCCGTTTGTCCAGCCCCAGCCAAGGGTTTGGTGTTTCTCGGAGCCCAGCAGATGAGATGAAGCAAGGTTTCGCTGCCTTGCAGGATGGGGAGCTGTAGCAGAGGGTTGCAGCACCATCTAGTGATGCTCCTGCTCCTTTCAAGGCTCTGGAGCGGGACCCCGCCACATCCCCCACATCCCCGGGGGGCTCTGCTGGGCTTCTCCTCTCTTCTCCTTCCCCTTCCCTTGTTGAGCGAGCCGGGCTTTTCGGCAGCGACCGTTCCCTGTTTCGGCACCGGAGTGCGATGGACTGGTTTCCAGTAAGTCTGGGGAGGTGGCTCAGCCAGGACCGACTGGGGCAGAGCCAAACAACAAGCCCCCGTAGCCCTGAAATTTGGGGATTGGCTTCGGTGCCGACGTGGGAGCCGAGCTGTGGAGCCAACCTCATTTTTCCCCCCTTCCAACGTGGTGGTTGATGGTTAACCACTGAAGAAACAGTGGTTAAGCAGAGGTTTAGCCCCAAAAGGAAAAGACCAGGAGCGGGGTATAAGCTCGCAAGCACGTGAAGGAGGAAAGGCATCATCCTTGAGCACCATGTGCTGTCTCAAATCCATCCTGGAAAGATGCTCCTTTGGCCCCTTCCTCCCAGAACGTGTTTTGCTCCAGCTGTGCTGTGCCAGAGGGATTTTCCTACTCGTGGGTCCCCGATGCCGAAGTGATGCTGTGTCCCCACCAAGGTTTTGCAGGTTGTCCTGTTTCCGCGATGGCCTGGTAACCTCTGGGTTTTCCTTTTCCTTCCAGACCTACGGAAGAACTTCGACCAGGAGCCGCTGGGCAAGGAAGTCCCGCTGGAGCACGAGGTCCTGCTGCAGTGCCGCCCGCCCGAGGGGGTGCCGCAGGCCGAGGTGAGCACCTCAGCAGCCTGAAGAAACGCCCGGTGAGGTGTCCCCTCTCATCCCAGGGAGAGGTGGGGCACGTCCTTGCAGGTGGCTTGCAGATGTGAGGGATGGCCTCGCACTGAGACAGTCAGCTTTCATTATTCAGCAGAATTGTTTATTTGGGGCAGTGGATCTGTTATTCTGACATCTGATAACACACCCAACCTCGGCACCTGCTCAACCCACCTCTCCCACGCTTCCTGATGTGCCCTTAACCCCTTAGAGGGAAGGTCTACCAAGAAGGTACCCAATAACTCGTCTGAAGGGGAGCAGTCACAAGTGAGAGCCAAAGGTTGGACAAGTCGATACAGATGGTTCCCTAGCACGGTAGCGGTGTTTTCCTGGCCTACAACTCCATCAGCTCCCAGGAGCTGTGCATTGGTGGTAGCCACAATGTCCCATCCTTGGCCAAAACAGCAGTAACGTGCCCCGGTCAGGCCTGGTTTGGTCCAGCTTTTGAGAAGAAATAGATACAGTCAGAGGCAAGGTTGGCCAGTCAACGTTTGTGGTGCTGAGGACGTTGGTTTTCTCAGTGATGAAGATGAGGAGGGCTTTGGGGCAGGTCATAGGCTGGTCTCGGAGGGTTTGCTCTCCATCAGGACTGGTGAATTCAGCCCCTCCAACCTGGTGTTTGTCCTTGCTTGTGCCCACACCTGTGCTTGGTGCCCTTCCAAAACAGCCTAGTTAAGCAGTTGTGTCCTAGCATAGCTTTGGGGGGGGCCTTGGAGACCTTCGTGGCAGGGAGCACGTGGGATGGGCATTTCCACCAAAACCCACGACGTGCTTTTCCTTGTCTTGAGTGTTCAGTTTTTGTTCGGCTTAATCACCGTCCTCACCACATCCCTTCCTTTGCATTGCCAGGTGGAGTGGCTGAGGAACGAGGATGT
This sequence comes from Vanellus vanellus, assembly GCF_965231255.1. NCBI lineage: Eukaryota > Metazoa > Chordata > Aves > Charadriiformes > Charadriidae > Vanellus > Vanellus vanellus. The sequence continues at coordinate 37,574,162 of NC_138912.1, read as the reverse complement.
CATCGATCCCACCCAGGACACCAACTTCCTCATCACCATCGATCACAACCTCATCATCAAGCAGGCCCGGCTCTTGGACACTGCTAATTACACCTGCATGGCCAAAAACATCGTGGCCAAGCGCCGGAGCACCACGGCCGCCGTCATCGTCTACGGTACCAGCCCTTGCTCTTGGGGAGGGGACCTTTGCTGGCAGCCATGTCTCCAAGCCAAGGGGAAATACGGGCACTTTTGGGGAGTGGTAGGAGTGAACCCCACCAGGGCATTACATTAAATTAGGTAATAGCCAATGTCTGCGAAATAGGTACCTCTGCCAGCTTGCACAGGTTATTAGAAGACGTTATTAGGTGTAGGCGTTTGCAAGCCACCTCGGTTGGGTACAGAGGTGGGTGGAGGTTGGACCCCGCCGGATTCCTTTGACTCTCAAAGCGGCTGAAAAGCTGCGTTTTGGCTGAATTTTGCTATGAAGGCAAAGGTCTGTTGTGGCCAAGATGCAAAAATAGTTGCAAAGCGGAAAAAGGACCAAAGCAGGCTTGAGGATCTTGTGCCTGGGGTGTGCGACACGAGAAGGAGTCTTGTGATTTGCCTTCCGTGAGGGTGAGCTGTTCCAAAGTGCCACAGAAGATGTATGGACAGAGGACCCAGTGAACCCTAGACTTAGCTCCAGTCCCTGTTGAAACGGGCTCCGTTGATGTGTTAAAGTTATCTGTCTCCTCTTGCAGTGAATGGTGGCTGGTCCACCTGGTCTGAGTGGTCTCATTGCAACAACCGCTGCGGCCGGGGCTGGCAGAAGCGCACCCGGACGTGCACCAACCCTGCGCCGCTGAACGGCGGCTCCTTCTGCGATGGGCAGCCTTTCCAGAAAATCACCTGCACCACCCTCTGCCCAGGTAAGGCGGGTTCAGAAACCTTGCCCACACTGCCCGTCCTCCAGGTTGCACGGTCCAACTGTGCTCCTGGCGCTCCCCAAGGAGACAGGGGCTCGGGAGACCAGTCTGAAGCATCTTTCAGTCTGCCAAGATCTGAAAGAGCTGGAGATGTCTGCAGAGACATCCTGGTCTCCCCGAGGAGACAGAGGCTCAGGAGACAGGTCCAAAGCATCTTTCGGTCTGCCAAGACCTGAAAGAGCTGGAGATGTCTGTGGAGACACAACAGGGCTGGGTTTGCTGGGATAACGCTCCCTGAAGGTCTCTGGAAGCCCTGAGACGGGCACGGGCACCTTTGTGCTGCCGGAGACATGCCGGCACTGGGGAACGAGCCCCGAGGCCGTGGCGAGGGGTTTACCGACGCGCCTGTCTTTGGTGGCCCGCAGTGGACGGCGCCTGGACGGAGTGGAGCAAGTGGTCGGCGTGCAGCACGGAGTGCACCCACTGGCGCAGCCGCGAGTGCGCCGCCCCGGCCCCCCGCAACGGCGGCAAGGACTGCAGCGGCGTGCTGCTCGACTCCAAAAACTGCACCGACGGGCTCTGCCTGCAGAGTGAGTACGCGGACAGGGACGGGTGCCGTGGACCATATGCCGGTGGCTTGGCCACGCTTGTTGTTGGCCGTGCCTCCGAGTCGACGGGGCGGGCAGCACCTAATATTGGAATCGTGTCTTTAACGAGGTTTTGGTTGTTTTTTTTTTTAACCGGACTCACCCCTTCCAAAGCTAGTTCTCACCCGGTGGAAAGAAAAGTTTGGGGATATCTTTATTTTTTTTTTTTTCTGGTGGGTTCTAAATGTCCCACCAAGCCTTCTGGAGCAGCGTAGGTTTGGGGTCTCTGCTGAAATAAGGCTGGCTGTGGTTAGTGCGGGCAAGCCAGGGGGAGGTTCTCAGCCCCATCTGACCTGGGTCACTGCTGGGTAGGAGCTCTGGAGCAGCAGCTAGGAAAAAATACCCCCAATAATGATGATAACGCCACTATGAGTGGGCACACTGAAGGCTGAGCAGCCGATGCTGCCACCTGCTGCCGTGTGACACCATTGTCCCCTTTAATGCTGCCGTGGCCAGAAATGCCCAAAGTCCTGCGAGTTGGGGACGTGCGCACGGGGACGTCCTCATCACCCGTGCTTCTACCTGGCTTTCTGCATGCCCTGGGGAACGGTGCTGCTCTCCCGTCCCTCTCCACCACACTGTGGCTTCTCCTGCCCTCCCCAGGCTGGCTTCCCCCACCCTCCCTGCCTTTTGTTTCATCTCATCCTCATCTTACCATCACCACCTTCACCTTTGGTTTTCTAACTTTTTTTTTCCTGACAGATAAAAGAGTTCTAAGCGAACCCAAAAGCCACCGTAAGTGCTCATTTCATGGCCATTTTGTTTCTTTGCTTTGGTTTTGTTCCGTTGCATCCATGGTAGGGCTCCTCAGCCGCTGGGGGCAGGATGAGGTTGGAAGAGGGAGGAACCAAAGCCCACCCCAAAAATCCCGTGTACATTAAATCACACGCTCTGCTCAAAGCTGTAAATACGACCCGCTTTTGCAGCCCCGCTCCCATCCCCCTTTTGTTGCCTGCAGTTCTTGGGTGCACCACGATGCAGCTGGTGTCCCACCACCACGCAGCTAGTGTCCCAGCACCAAAGCTACTCCAGGCATCGTTACCCCACCTCAATGAGGATGCCCTTCCTCAAGTTGGGGGTGGCAGGGTGCAGCAGGGTTCCCGTTTCTGCCATCCAGATGGGGGGAACTCGGGGATGAGGTGACGCCTCCCAGGCGCGGCATCGTCCTAACGCGGTTGAGATCACTGAGCTTAGGACAGGGCTTCACTCCGACACGAAACCATAGAAGCCAAGAGGTGTAGGTGAGCGTGGAGGGAGGAAGAGGGATGGGCTGAGCGTGCTCGGCTCCTGCTGCGTTTAAAGATGGAGAGCCTTGTGGCAGGGGAAGAGATGATGGGGAAGCTGAGGGGTGTCTATATAGGTACGGTGACGCTCGCTCTTTCCAGATAAATGCATAGCTCGGGTACGTATATATGAGATGCATGGATAGGTGTTACGTTTACTCCTCCAGATTGTCTCTGTTAGGATGTGAGGGTTGATGACTTCATGAATGTGAGCTGTGTAAACCTTGCGTTTCTGGGATTCTTGGTGCTCGGGTAAAGTTTGCACGAGCCATGGCAAGTTAGTTGTCCTCCAAAGGTTTGAGGGGTTCACCCCCATCTCATTCCCTGGTATCGCTTTGGCTTCTGGACCGCTCTTAGAAAACACTCTCCATCCTCCTGCCGCAGCCTTTCCAGCAGGCCCAGTACACATCTGCCCCTTCGTGCCTACGTCCTGAGTCAGTGGTGGGGTTGGGGAACACTGGTGAGTCTTGACCTGTGTTTCTGGTGCTCCTTTTTTCACCTCCATTTCTTTCATCCCTCCCAGTGCTGGAGGCCACGGGTGATGTGGCTCTGTATGCCGGGCTGGTGGTGGCCATTTTTGTCTTCATCGTGATCCTCATGGCTGTGGGGGTGGTGGTATACCGGAGGAGATGCCGGGATTTCGACACGGACATCACAGACTCTTCAGCCGCTCTGACCGGAGGCTTCCACCCTGCCAACTTCAAGACCTCCCGGCATGGTAAGATCTGTAGCCCATGCGAGTCCTGCTCGCCTGCTTGAGCTCAGGCAGAGAGGAGGGCTTTTCACAGGTGTCCCTTCCAGTTAAGCAGTGCTTTTACCTCCCCTTCTTTCCACTGCCGTCTTCATCCCATCCATGTTTTCTCCTCCCGCAGACAACCCTCAGCTGCTGCACCCCTCAATGCAGCCGGACCTGACGGCCAGCGCGGGGGTGTACCGTGGCCCCATGTACGCCCTGCAGGACTCCTCCGACAAGATCCCCATGACCAACTCGCCCCTGCTCGACCCCCTCCCCAGCCTCAAGATCAAGGTGTACAACTCCTCCACCGCTTCCTCCTCGCCGGGGCTCCATGATGGGACGGACCTTCTTGGGGGCATCCCTGCCACCGGCACCTACCCAGGGGACAACACCAGAGACAGCCACTTCACGAACGTGCGGAACAAAGCCCTGGGCTCCCAGCATCTCCTCAACTTGCCCCGGGAGCACGGCAACAGCGCCAGCGGCACGTTTGGCCACCTGGGGGGAAGACTTACCATCCCAGGCACTGGTAAGCCCCATGCTGGGGAGGAGGACACGTTTGGCTGCTGAATGATCAAGGAGTTGCTCTTGTCCCCCAGACTTGCCTGGGTGAGCAGCTCATCGCTATCCCAAAGCTGGCACAGGGGAGGAAGGCAGCAAGCCATTCCCAAGCCAGGCTTCTCAGGCTGGAGGTCACAGCCTCCTAGAACTTTCCTGGCCGGCCCTGCCATCGATGTAGGGCCAGTGCCTTGCAAAAAGATCCAACCTGCGGTTTTGCTCCCTAATGCGGTGGCCTGGCTCCTCCCTGCAAGCGCTGCAGCTGAGGAGCATCTGGAGATGTTTCTCCTGGGGTGCTCTGGGCTGCCCTAGCTCACTGCTGTCCTTGCGCTCGCCGGCCAGGGTGGAGGGGTGGTTTCTCCCTGGTGGTTTCTGCCCCGTTTTGTGACTAATGCCTGTGTGTGCCGTGCTAGGGGTGAGCCTGCTGGTGCCCCACGGGGCCATCCCCCAGGGGAAGTTCTACGAGATGTACCTGGTCCTCAACAAGGCTGAGAGCGCCCTGTAAGTCACATCACGCCGCCCACGCTTCTGCTCTTTCTTGGCCGCCGTGAGGCTTTCTTTCCAACCCGTGTCCCCTCTCCCTTCCCCAGCCTCCCCTCCGAAGGCACACAGACAGTGCTGAGCCCGGCGGTGACCTGCGGACCCACCGGCTTGCTCCTCTGCCGCCCTGTCGTCCTGACGATTCCCCACTGTGCCGACGTCAGCTCCTCGGATTGGATTTACCAGCTGAAAACACAGTCCCACCAGGGGAACTGGGAGGTAAGGTGGGAACCCAGCCCTTGCAGCCGGTGAAGACCATGAGCGTTGTGGAACACAACCCCTATCATGAGACGATGGGCTGAGCCCCAGCCTTGATTTCCCATTTTTCCCTGTAGGAAGTTGTGACCCTGGATGAGGAGACCCTCAACACTCCTTGCTACTGCCAGCTGGAAGCCAAGTCCTGCCACATTTTGCTAGACCAGCTGGGCACCTACGTCTTCGTGGGAGAGTCCTACTCCAGGTCAGCCATCAAGAGGCTCCAGCTGGCAATCTTTGCCCCCACCGTTTGCACCTCCCTGGAGTACAGCCTCAAGGTCTACTGCTTGGAGGACACGCCGGATGCTCTGAAGGTAGCGTCACCGTGCAACGTTGGCGCGGGCTGCCCCTGCTTCCCAGAGCAGAGAACCTGATGCAAGTGCCGGCAAAGTGACCACAGTGACATAATGAGCACGTTTACTGCTTTCCCTCCTCCTTCCTCGCCCTCTCTGAAGGAAGTAACGAGGGTGGTGTTTAGCTCCTACACTGGGTCCCCTTTCTGCAGACATGACACAAGAGGTTTTGCTGCTGCTGGGTGGGTTTTTCTCTCTCCTACACAAAAAAACCCCACACTTGCTGCTGTGATTTGCCTCGGTTTTTCTATAGATCCTGTTATTCCTGCATGGAGAGATGTCTCTCCCCTCCTTGGGAAGGTTTGTGGCATGGGTAGCATCGAGTGCAGCACGAGGAGCTTGAGTTTCGATGCTTTGGCTGCCTGGACCACCGGTGAGGTGGCTGTTTAATTCCCCATGACTTGTCCTGTGGTGTCAGGACTGCTGTAGTGCCTCTAGGTGGAGATGTAGGCAGCGCTCCGGCTCTTGGATTGCGTCTTTCTCCTCGGAGTTGCTGGTGTAATAGTGGGATGGTGTTAAAGACACATTGGGTGGCACTCTTCGATGCCTGACCTTTGTGTTGGAACGTTGCATCATCTGAGGGGCACAGAGGCATGTACAGATGCTCACGCGTTATAAAATGCAAGTTGTAGGTTGGGCTGTTGCGTGAGAGGAGTTGGCAGGTTCTTGGAGAGCAGCCGTCGGGGTGGCAAAGGCTGCTCTCCTGCGGGCTTGTTGCTGCTGCTGGCTCCTCTTGGTAGGAACATGCCTGGCTTTGGGCATGGAGAAGGGAGGGGAGCAGCCCCTGCTCACCTCCTGGGTCTCACGCTGCCTGTCCCGCTGCCCGCAGGAGGTGCTGGAGCTGGAGCGGACGCTGGGTGGGTACCTGCTGGAGGAGCCCAAGCCCCTGCCCTTCAAGGACAGCTACCACAACCTGCGTCTCTCCATCCACGACATGCCCCACGCGCTGTGGAGGAGCAAGCTGCTGGCCAAGTACCAGGTGAGGGGCTGACGCAGGGGCAGTGGGGTCCCAGACACCACGGTGTTGTGAATGCCTTGGTCTTGTCTCCAGAGTTGTCTCCCAAAGGGATGGAGGTTGGAAGGGGGTGGTCTTTCCTGGTGGGATGCTGTCTGTGTGGTCTCTCTGTCCCATCTGATCCTCACGGGGTGGCCGGAGGAGATGGGATCTCCCAGGGGAGCTCTGAGAGCCTTCACTAAGCCCGTGCTTTGGTGGTCCGCAGGAGATCCCCTTCTATCACATCTGGAGTGGCAGCCAGCGAGCCCTGCACTGCACCTTCACGCTGGAGAGGTACAGCCAGGCCTCCACCGAGCTCACCTGCAAGATCTGCGTCCGGCAGGTGGAAGGGGAAGGGCAGATCTTCCAGCTCCACATCACGCTGGGAGAGGTGAGCGGTGGGGAGGTGGGGGGGACAGCGAGGGGACACGCTCGGGAGCCGCTCTGTGCTGCAACATCTCACCCCGTCCTTCCCCTTGCAGCACACCAGCTCCTTCGACACACTCCGCTCCCACCACAGCTGTGCTGCCGCCACCACCACCCAGCTGGGACCCTACGCCTTCAAAATCCCCCTCTCCATCCGGCAGAAGATCTGCAACAGCTTGGATGCCCCCAACTCCAGGGGAAACGACTGGAGACTTCTCGCCCAGAAGCTTTCCATGGACCGGTAGGTCTCCCCGTGCTTTGCTTTCCCCTCCTGTGCCCCGGGCAGGAGGGCTTTGCTCCAATCCCTCCCTGTAACCTGCATCCAGCTAGGTTACATCCAGCTTTATAGGTCCATCCATAAACACGGACGTGGCTATGCATAGTTATACCCATCCATATCCATGCATCCTTCGGTGCCACAGTCCTGGGTCTCTTGTCACTTTGAACCGGCCCTGATGTATTTGGGACCATGGTTGGGCTGTTCCTGCCTGGGTTCATCTCTGAAGACCGAAGGAAGGGAGGGTATTTTCGGCAAAACAAAGCTTGCATTGCTTTTGCATGAATGCCTGCATCAAAAACTGAAGACGGTGTCTCAAGGGCTTTGGCATTTGCGTTATGACATTTCCATCAGGGTTCACGTAGAATCATAAAATTGACTAGGTTGGAAGGGACCTTTAAGATCATCAAGTCCAACCGTTAACCCAGCACTACCAAAACCACCCCTCAACCGTGTCCCTCAGCACCGCGTCTACCCTTCTTTTAAATACCTCCAGGGATGGGGACCCCACCCCTGCCCTGGGCAGCCTGTGCCAGTGCTTGACAACTCTTTGGGGGAAGAAATTCTTCCCAATATCCATCCTAAACCTCCCCTGGCATAACTTGAGGCCATTTCCTCCTGTCCTATCACTTGTTACTTGGGAGCAGAGACCGACCCCCCTCGCTACACCCTCCTTGCAGGGAGCTGTAGAGAGCGAGAAGGTCTCCCCTCAGCCTCCTTTTCTCCAGGCTGAACACCCCCAGTTCCCTCAGCCGCTCCTCATCAGACATGTGCTCCAGACCCCTCACCAGCTCCGTTGCCCTTCTCTGGACACACTCCAGCGTCTCAACGTCTTTCTTGAGGGGCCTAAAACTCAACACAGCACTCAAGGTGGGGTCTCACCAGTGCCAAGTATAGTGGGATGGTCACTGCCCCAGTCCTGCTGGCCACACTATTCTGATACAGGCCAGGATGCTGTTGGCCTTCTTGGCCACCTGGGCACACTGCTGGCTCATGTTCAGCCGGCTGTCAACCAACACCCCCAGGTCCTTTTCTTCCGGGCAGCTTCCCAGCCACTCTTCCCCCAGTCTGTAGCACTGCATGGGGTTGGTGTGACCCAAGTGCAGGACCCGGCACTTGGCCTTGTTGAACCTCAGCCCATCAGTCCGGCCTGTCCAGATCCCTCTGTAGAGCCATCCTACCCTCCAGCAAGATAAAAAAATCAATCAAGTTCACGTTGCAAACAGGTTTGCTGCTCCAGCATCCTCCGTTCCTCCATCCCCGAATGGTGCCGCGCCAACCTGGACCTCCTCTCCGCTTCCTCTTTGCAGGTATCTCAACTACTTTGCCACCAAAGCCAGCCCCACCGGGGTGCTCCTGGACTTATGGGAAGCTGAGCACCAAGACGACGGTGATCTCAACACCCTGGCCAGTGCCTTAGAAGAGATGGGCAAGAGCGAGATGCTGGTGGTCATGGCCACGGAAGGGGACTGCTGATGATTCTCCCCACAGCTGGTGGGCCGGGAAGATGAAACAGGGGGGTGAAGAGGGGGGGACCCCTTCCCCCACAGCCGGGGGAGGCACATCCATCCCCGGGCAGCGGCTGAGCGAAGAAGGGCCGAGACCTTCGCTTCTCCCTCCCTCCCCCCATCACTGTCAGCCTTAGAGACCCATCCTCAACGTTTACAAGCAATTCAAGTGTTACGCAGCCTTCCTCTTCCTCCTCCTCCTCCTCCTCCCAACCGTTCTCCCGGGACATGGAGAGGAATTTGGGCTTCTCGAGTCGGGATGCGGGGGCTTTCCTTCTTCTTCGTTTGGGTTCCCCTCCTCCTCCTCCTTTAATAGCATTGAAGAGATGATCCAGGCGAGCGGCTTACTTCTGTCAAAAGCTTCAGACAGCTTAATAAGGCGAATAAGAAAGAAAAAAGGAAAAAAACACAAAACAAAACAAAACAAAGCAAAACAAAAAAAGTTTCTTAGGAAACGCAAATAATTTATTATCCAGATCTTTGGATGAGTCCTTTTTTTTTTTTAAAAAAAAAAAAAAAAAAGCGCTAAAAAAAAAAAAGCCAAAAAAAAAAAAAGCCAGATTTATAAATTTTTTAATTTTCTTTTTGTGTGCGTGAGAGCAAGAGCGTGGCTGTGCTTGGGGTGGCGGAGAAGAGATGTTGCAGCGAACATACATTTGGGGTTTTTTTTTGGTTAGGGGGGGGAAAAGCGTACGGCCCAAGTGGAGCAAAACCTGTTTACATGTCCTGGGACCCCCGGGGAGTCCGTAGGGTGAAGTGCCTCTACGCCCCTCTGGTTCAGGGCCACCCGAAACCCTCCCCGAGATTTTTTTTTTTAATTTTATTTTTATTTTTATTTTTTTTTCCCCCCCTTCCAAACTCCCTTTTCCCCGGCGGCTGCACCGACGGGGTCCCCCTCCGCCCGCGAGGAGGGATGAGGATGAGGGATGCTGCCCTGTCTTTAGGGTTGGGGGGCAGGTGGAGGGGAGAGGGGTGGGAAGTACATCCAGATAGGGATATTTTTAATAAATTCTTCCCTGGCATCGTTTGGGGGAGCATTTTAGGATGACTACGCCTTCATTTACATCAGTACAAACCAAAGATTTGAGTCCTGCACCAACCTACCAAAGGGGGGTTGTTGGTTTGTTTTGGGGTTTTTGTTTTTTTTTTTTTTATGTGTGTGGTTTTTTTTTAATTTTTTTTTTGTGTGTGTTGGTTTTTTTTTTTATTTTTTTTTTTTTTTAAACCCGCCTGGATTTTTGCAGGGAGTACCCCAAACCTGGGCTCAGAGGTGATGAGCGACTCGTGGAAGGTTGCGGGGGGAGAGCGGAGCGCCGGCGGGACGGGATGGGACGGGATGGGACGGGCGGCCCCTCGCAAACCGCGCGGGTCTCGGCTCCGCGCGCTGGCGCCCGGTTTTTTGCCGCAGTAATTCAGCCGGGATTCGGTGAGGGAGACCTCGGGGTCTCCCAAATCGCGAGCCGGGCTGCGCGTTTTCGTGCGAGGGACGGCGTTGTCAGCGGGGATGGGGTTCCCGTCCTCTTTTTTTTGGGTTGGTTTTTTTTTTTTGTTTTTTTTTTTTTTTTTTTGACTCCTGTGATAGACTTTTTTACACGGATGGAGAAGTTGTGGGATGAATGGGAAGTCACCGAGGGGTAGGCGGGAAAGACGCGGTGTCTCAATGAAGGGTAAAAATTTAGATTGCCTGCGGATAGGAAAAAGTTACTCGGCGAGCGCTGTATTTTAGCATTTTTTAAGAAAAATAATAGGAAGGGGACGGGAAGCTCAGGATTAGACTAGATCCCACGGCAAGGCTGGGGATCCTCCAGTGCTGGAAGTATTAAGAGGGCAGGTCCTGCTTCGGGCTGCGACGTGCGGTGTCCTGGTTGGGTCGTGGGTCGTGGTTGGGATGCCTCGCAGCATCCTGCAGCGTGCCGGGGACCGGAGCGAACTCAGGGAGCCCTGCCGCGAGCGAGAGCATCGCCTCGGGGAGGGCTGGGGGGGGTGGGGTGGGATTTTTCAGTATTGCTGGGATCGGGGTTTGATTCCTCTCGGCAGCTCTTGAAGCGGCGACGGAGTGGGTAGAGCCGCTGCCTGTCGTGTTTCGGGGTCTGCGGGGTTCGTTTCTTGTCGGGGTTCTCAAGGCTGTGGGAGAAAGGGGACTTTTTTTCATTGGGGTTGGGTGGGAGGACTTCTGCTGGGTGAACGTCAACGTGAGAAGGGTTTGATCTATCCTTTAGGTTGCCTTTGAGCATCCGATTTCTGAGACCCCGTCTCTGAGCTGGGGAGGGGTTGGGGGCAAGGGGGGGGGAAATAAGGAAATTTGGAAAGAAATGAAGAATGGACGTATGGAACCGGCTGCTGGCGTTTTATAGGGCTTCTTTCTCAGCGCCGCGGTGCTCTCCGTGAGACGAGCTGCTCTTCTTTCGGGTCGCGTCTGAATCTCTCTCGCTGTCATTCTCGCCGTGTCTGGTTCCCGGGTCACTCTGTCTGTCCGTCCATCCATCCGTCCCGCCCGCCGGCGCCTCCGTCTCCATCCCCATCCATCCGCGTTCGTCTTCCCCTTCCTTTCGGTGGGCAGCAGCCGCCTGGATCCGCCGAGGTGTGTGTTTGGGGGGGGGGTTCTCCCAATTTTTCAGACTGGGGGACCTGCGTGGGGTGCAGGATTGGGGGGAGGCAAGGTTTGCCCCCCATCCCAGTCTTATGAGCTCCTGCACCCATCTCCCATGGGTGGCAGCTCCCAGGAGCTCTCCATGACCAGGGGGGGTTTCTCCAGCCAAGGGCAAATCCGGCGGTCCGTGTCGTTGCTGGCAGTGTCCGTCTCTTGCTCCGCAATCTGTTTCCATATTTATATGTCCGGGGGATGGGCCTGGTGGCATCCTCTAAAACCGCATCTGTTTATTCTGTAAAGAACTGTAAATAAAGTTTAGCATTCCTATTGTAACAAATTAATTTTTATGCAATAAATTATATTTCCTAGTCTAATAAAAAATTAAAAAAAAAAAAAAAAAAGAAAGAAAGAATCTGCTCGCTCCTCCTCTCGTGTTCATCGCTCACCAGCTCCTGCCGGGTTTTAGCATCTGCGGGGATTCGGGTCCAGCGCCGGCGGCATGGGGATCGCCGTCAGCATCCCTCCGGACCTCTTTGTGGGTGGGATGCCGCAGGCGTGCCAGCGCCGGCAGCGGGAGGAGGTTGCCGAAGGTGGTCCCTAATGGAGGTAAGCTCCGGAGATTCGATTTATGGGTTTTTTTGGATGCGCACGGGTGGTTACGAGGCAGGCGAGGAGCGCTACAACTGCGTCTCCGTGAGCTGAGCCATCACCTCAAGCGGCTCATTCCCTTCCCCGAGGGGTGTCCGCCAGCCCTGCAGATGGCAACCTCCCTTCCAGCAAGGAGCGGGAGCAGGGTGCCCGATTTTGGGGAGGTGGTGGTGGGGGGGGGGACACGGCTCTGCCAGAGCAAGCGAAGCCCGAAGGGTTTGCCGAGGCGAGGTGAGGGTCCCGCTGCCCCTGCCCGCCCTGCCTGGGCCACTCACCTCGCCCAGCTCGTGGGGGACAAGGTGCCACCAGGAGGTAGATGGCAACGTTGCCCTGCTCCGGGTCGGCGCGGGGATTCTGTTGACCGGTGAAAAGAAACGGGGAGGAAAAAATTGCTGTCCTGGTCACCGCAGCAATTATAATAGGGCCGTGCAAGGATGCAAAGCGCTCCCAACTTGGGCTTTCCAGCTCCCAGTACGATGCTGAGGCGGATACCTTCTCAGAAGTGATCGTATCTTCTCTAAGCTCAGTCTCCCCAAGTTGCTTTCACCGGGCCACCCATCTTTCCAAGGGCCCAAGTCTGCGGGCAGCTTTGCCCAGCCGCTGACCCGTTTCCCCTGATGTTCTCCTATTGAAGGACTCCGCTCCCTCATTCCCCTCGAAATTAAGGCGGCCCAAACCTCCTCTGCGGTTGATGTATTGAATTCGGAGCCCACGACGGGTTCGAACGGTGCCTGCCGTGCCGTGGCTAAGCCTTGACGGATGTATTCTGCCGGAGAGAGGCCGCCCAGGAGCACCGCAGCATCTCCCATCGGGGTCCCGTCGACTTTTCCATTGCACGTTGAGGAAAATTCCTTTGGGCCAGTTCCCGCGGGATTTTACAATCCGGGGGTTGGGGGGAGCTGCTCTGTTAGGTCCCGGTTAATATATTTCCAATCTCTCAACCGTTACTTATACGCCCTTTGCTCCGTTCCGCCTCCAGCACAGGGAGAGGGAGCGGCGCTATGGGATGCCCGCTATTCCTTTGGGATGACCAGGAAAACCCTCTCTGCTCCGGCACGGCTCATCTTGCTTTCAAACCAGTGCCAGCCCTGGATTTGGGGTTGGGCTGGAGCTCAAAGCCCACTTGGAGCACGGGGGTGTCCCTAAATCCTGCCCCGAGCCCGTGGGGGGGTCTGCGGCGCGGAGGGGCTCTCCGGTGTGGGTAATATTGACTCGAGGGGCCGTCACGGCTTCGGCTGAGCGTGGCCCGGCTTTGTTTACCCCGCTCGGCTGTCACGGTCCCTTGTGCTGATGCGATCCGAGGTTCTTCTCCGGCGGTGGGTTTTTTGACGTGATAGGCGGCAGCAGGTCGGAAATATCAGGCGAATCCCTCTGAGCCAATGGGTTACTGACTCGGATAGGCTGTGCCATCTCCGCAGGTGCTTTCCCAGCCCGGCACGTCAATGCAGATGAAAATCCCAAGGAGAAAACCGCCGGAGAGAAAGCCGGGCGTTCCTCTAAAGCCTTTCCGTTTCAGCGTGTCGCCGGCGGGTTGGTGGCCGCGCTTCTGCTTGTGTGCTCGCGAAAGAATAATAATAATCATAATAATAAAAAAAAATAATAATAGAGCGCGCGGGTGTCTATTTTGACATCCGGGTGGCCAAGGCCATCTGATCTGCTCTCCTCGAAGGCTCCAAGAGGTCGGAGGTGGGTGGTGGCTGGTCCTGGCTCCCAGGCGGTGGCCAGCTGTGCGTGCGCTGGGAGGTGAGGTCTCTAAGTCCGTCTGCATTTATCCCACAGGCTATATGGGGGGGGTGGGGGTGGAAAATCCAGACTAGACCGTCTCGGGGCCTTCTGCCAAAAAAAAAAAAAAAAAAAAAAAAAAAGGAGAGTGTTTTTTCTCTTTGATGAGGAGCGGCTGGGAACGCGTGCAGTGGAGGAAAAAGCATGGAAGAGGTGCGGGGCGGTTATAATCATCTCAGATGTCGGAGATGGGGAAGGCTAAAGGCGAACAGGCGGCCCCAGGAAGCACAAGGTGTAAAACTCCGCTAATTGCCGACCCGAGCGCAAACTAATTGCCAACGTATGGCTGGTTGTAGAGGGGTTACGGAAAAGCTGGGGCTCCACCAGTTTGTCATGTTTTCCTGTGCTGAGGGGCCAAACCCATCCTTGGGGAAGGAAAAAGGGAGAGAAGAGTGAGGGAGAGGAAGGCGGCTAACGGCGGTTTCCTTCACAGGCTCCTGGTGCCCTCAAGGGGAGCGTTAAAGTGTAGTTTGGAGGAAATTGAGGACTTTACAGTGAAATTCGTCCTAATGGGGCATTGCAGGAAGCGGAGCGAGTAAAGGAGTCCCGGCTCTGGTAAGGGGGTCCTTCATCCTCCAGAAGGTGCTCTCCATTCCCATCCCTCGCATCCTCAGCAGTGGATGCTGCACTCTACGCTTTGATGACTCCCACCAAAAAAGCAAGCCTGGGGGCAAGCTTTTGTTAGCCCCCCCCCCCCCCTCCGCCGCTGCCACAGCACTATAAGCCAGGCTGCGAATAACACTGATTTTAAGAGAGCGTGGGGTCCCCAGCGCTGCATCTGCAAGAGTAAATAAATTTAAAAAAAGAAAGGGGGGGTGGGGGGGAGGAGGGAAGGGGATGAAAGTGGGCGGTGGAGAAAAGAGGGGGAAAATAATAAAGAAAAAAGGGAAAAATTAAAAAAGGAAAAATAAAAAAGGAAGGAAAATAAAAAAGGAAGGAAAAATAAAAAAGGAAAATAATAAAAAGGGAAAATAATAAAAAAGGGAAAAATAAAAAAGGAAAAAAGAAAGGAAAAGGAAAAAATAATAAAAAAGGAAAAATAAAAATGGAAAAATAAAAAGAAAGGAAAAAGAAAAAAGAAAAACGGAAAAAGGAAAAAAATAATAAAAATAAAAAAGGAAAGATAAAGAGGAAAAAAGAAAAAAGGAAAAAGGAAAAAATATAGGGAAAAAATAATAAAAAATAAAAAAATAAAAAAGGAAAAATAAAAAAGGAAAAAAATAAAAAGAAAGGAAAAAATAATTAAAAAAGGAAAAAATAATTAAAAAGGGAAAAAAAAACAATAAAAAGGGAAAAATAAAAAAGGAAGAAATAAAAAGAAAGTAAAAATATTAAAAAAGGAAAAAATAATAAAAATGGAAAAAATAAAAAGGGAAAAATAAAAAAGGGAGAAATAAAAAGAAAGGAAAAAATAATAAAAAAAGGAAAAAATAAAAAAGGAAAAATAGAAAAGGAAGAAATAAAAAGAAAGGAAAAAATAATAAAAAAGGAAAAAATAAAAAAGGAAAAACTAATAATAAAAGGAAAAAATAAAAAAGGAAAAATAGAAAAGGAAGAAATAAAAAGAAAGGAAAAAATAATAAAAAAGGAAAAAATAAAAAAGGAAAAACTAATAAAAAAGGGAAAAATAAAAAAGGAAAATTAGAAAAGGAAGAAATAAAAAGAAAGGAAAAAATAATAATAAAGGAAAAAAGAAAAACAAACAAACAAAAACCATTTAAAAATGGGAAAGAAACAAAAAAAAAGGAGGGGGGGCGGGGGGAGAGGCTGTGCCCGCCCCCGCCGGGCTGCACCGCCCCCCGCCTCCCGTCCGCCGGCGCAGTACCGCCCGCGGGGCCGGACCGGGAGCGGGACCGGGAGCGGGGCCGGGGCGGAGCGGAGCGGGGCCACCCCCGGCGAGGCGGAGCGGAGCGGGGCGGCGGGGAAGGAGGCGGCGGGGCCGTGGGGCGCCCCGGTAAGTGCTGCGGGTGGGGGGTCACGGGGATGGAGGGATGCGGGGATGCAGGGAGGGATGCAGGGAGGGATGCGGCGCTTCTTCCCACGCCTGAAACGGAAGGGTTTGTGTTTGTTGTTTTGTTTTTGTTTTTTTTTTTTTGCGAAAACCCTCATTTCCGGCATTTCTCCCCCCCCCCCGCCCTTGGCTCGGCTCTTCCCCGGGGCTACCGGGCGAGTTGCCCAAGCGTTTTACCGAGCCCGGCGGTGCTGTGGCATCGCCGCCATCGCTTTCCCGCGGGTTTGGCAAAGCCCACCGGTGGCGCGGGGGCTTTACAGGCCCCAAAGCCCCGTGATGTCACCCTAAATGAGTCATTTTTTATTTATTTATTTATTTATTTTGGCAAAGCCCCGATGATGGTACGGTCGTTTACGAGCCCGTCTGTATTACAAACCAGTTTAGCAAAGCTGCTGGGCTCACGCTAGTTTACAGGTCGCCCCGCAAATCCTGGTGGCGTTAGTTTACAAGGTGTTAATTAGTATATTTATTTATTTATTTTTGTGTTAGAGCCTTGTGCCTGCTGAGCTTTCCTGCCGGAGGGGACGGGTTAATTATTAATTATAGACGGAAACATGGGTGATGCCATCGTTTTGGTCCCTTCTCCCACGCCGTTCCCAGTGCCGCGTCGGTTCAGCTCACTCATCCGGGCGTTTGCCGGCGATCGGGGGCCAAAGGAGTGTTGCGAGCAACACTTTGCACCCCTCAAGCCATAATATCTTATTTTTGGGGTTGTTTTTTTGTTTGTTTGTTTGTTTTTTTCAGCGTGCCAGCGCTATGCGAAGCCACTCATCCCCGGACGAGGAGCCGCTGATCGAGGAGCCTTCGGTGAACCGGTACAGCCGGCAAAAGCCCAGCGACCGCTTACATGGGGCCTACGTTATTTTTTTCCTGCTGGGAATCGGTTCCTTGCTGCCCTGGAATTTTTTCATCACGGCGAAGCACTACTGGATGTACAAGCTGCAGAACTGCTCGGATCAGGCGGGCCCGGTGGGACAGGCGGCGGCGGATCTGCGGGTGAGTGTGCCGCTTTCACGGCAGAAAAGGGAAAAATAATAATTAAAAGAAAAAGAAAAAAAAAAAAAAAAAAAGCCGCTTTCCTTCCTTACTCGCTCGTTTTCCCCTCCGCTTCCCCCGAAGGTGAGCGAACGTCCCCTGGGGTTTTGCCTGCGGCAAACCTGGGGTAGAGGTTTATTTGGGGGAGCGCGAATAGTCGCAGGAAAGATGCTTAAAACTAAAAGGCGTCGCACTTTGCGGTCTGTCTTTTACCTGTGTTTGAAGCGCTAAGTTTTGAAAGTTATGAAAGTTTTGAAAGTTTTATGAAAGTTTTGAAAGTTTTTTGAAAGTTTTTTGAAAGTTTTTTGAAAGTTTTTTGAAAGTTTTTTGAAAGTTTTTTGAAAGTTTTTTGAAAGTTTTTTGAAAGTTTTTTGAAAGTTTTTTGAAAGTTTTTTGAAAGTTTTTTGAAAGTTTTTTGAAAGTTTTTTGAAAGTTTTTTGAAAGTTTTTTGAAAGTTTTGAAAGTTTTATGAAAGTTTTGAAAGTTTTATGAAAGTTTTGAAAGTTTTGAAAGTTTTATGAAAGTTATGAAAGTTTTGAAAGTTTTGAAAGTTTTGAAAGTTTTGAAAGTTTTATGAAAGTTTTGAAAGTTTTTTGAAAGTTTTGAAAGTTTTTTGAAAGTTTTATGAAAGTTTTGAAAGTTTTATGAAAGTTTTGAAAGTTTTGAAAGTTTTATGAAAGTTTTGAAAGTTTTATGAAAGTTTTGAAAGTTTTTTGAAAGTTTTGAAAGTTTTTTGAAAGTTTTGAAAGTTTTTTGAAAGTTTTTTGAAAGTTTTTTGAAAGTTTTTTGAAAGTTTTTTGAAAGTTTTTTGAAAGTTTTGAAAGTTTTTTGAAAGTTTTTTGAAAGTTTTTTGAAAGTTTTACGAAAGTTTTACGAAAGTTTTATTAGGTTTATAAGGAAAGCTGCTCTTCACAGGACAATTTCTACTGTGCAAAGGTGAAAAATCTGTTTGGGGTTTTGGTTGGGGCTTTTTTTTTTTTTTTTTACGTCCTTCATGCTTCGGTGAGCCCCTGAGCCCCGCGGGGCTCTGTGCTTTTCCAGCCGCGCTCGGCCGCAACCCCCTGTGGCCTGGGAGATAAATTGCCCTAAATTTTTGCCACCGTGGTGAAGCGTCGGACACATTTTCGGTATTTTCGCCTTTGCGCCGGTTGGTGCAGCGTGTGATTTGGAGGGGGCAGCGGGGTTTTGCGGGAGCATCGGTCCCACCGCAGCACACGGTTTGCGATAGTCTCCGGATGCTTTAACGGCTTTTCCTTCGAGATGGGGCAGGTGTGACCGGCGCATCTCCTGGCGGCGCTAAACATCTGTTTTTTTGGCATATGGGACGAGGAGGTTGTGACGGGGCGATTGATGAGCCAGCCGCGGGGCGGCAGGCTCGACGGCCTCTCTTTTTCTCCCCGAAAAAGCCGCCTTCTCTTGCTCCTCCCGCCGCGGCGACCTTATTTCCCCGTGCTCCCCCCCCCGCCCCCCCGACAAAGCGATGCCATTTCTTTGCGGCTGGAAAAAGCGTCGGCGTGCCGAGGCCGTGCGCTGCCCTCCTCCCATCGCCTCCGAGCTTGTTCAAGCGGTTTGGGCGCTTTTTTATCATTATTATTATTATTATTATTATTATTATTATTATTATTATTTATTTTCTTAATATTTTATTATTTTTATTATTATTATTATTGTTATTATTTATTTTATTAATATTTTATTATTTTATTTATTAATAATAATAATAATAATAATAATAATAATAATAATAATAATAATAATTTTACGTCGCCCCGTAGCGACGCCCGCGTTCGCTCTGGGATTTCTCACACCGGTAGGGCGCCCGCGCCTGCGCACGCTTTAATTTTAAGGAGCTGTTAAACCGGCCGCGTTTTTGATGGGGGAGGGAGGCAGAGTGTCACCGACGGGATGCGTCCCAGGATGCTGAAGGACCGGCGTGCCGGTGTAAATCGAGATACCGGGTGGATGAAACTGATGGAGACGGAGCCCCCGTGGCGCCCGAAGACCACAGAGAGGGTGGCCCTGTGCTAGGCGAGGGGGAGAAGGGTGCTCCGCCGCCACCGCGTCCTCCCCCGTTGCCTCCATCCCCCCCACTCCTCATGGCTTCAACGTCAGGCTTGTCAGGCAAAAAACGAGTGTCGCGAGGTGTCTTCTTCCTAAAAACTCTTGCGCGGCTGCGTTCCCGATGGCGTCAGCCGTTACTGATGCTAAGAATATATAGGGTTAATGTAGGGTCGAACACCCCCATTACACTTCTGCTCAGTGGAAAGCGTTCTAAAGGCTGTTCCCCCCCACTAAAAGAAAAAGACAATTTACTTGGGGGTATATTAAATATCCCTGGGTTGGTTTCGGGGTGGGGTGGGGTGGGTTTAAGTAGGTTGATCAATAAGTCTTGGTTTTAGCAGCCAACTTTGCATTTTGCTTTGTGTTTTTCTCCTATAATTCATCATATGGCCGTAGAGCTTTGAGCCCCCCCCGCCCCCGCTTCGTCAAGCCGACGCCGTTAAGTGCCGGCATTTACCTCTCCGTCTATACGGACCCTCCGGGAGCGATTATTTGACTTCCCGTCGCTTACAGTGAAGCTCCCGATAGGGGAGGCTAAAAGAACGTGCTTGTAAACCGATTGAAAGACTACGGCGCAAAGCTGCAAAAATAAAAATGCGACGGGCCCGGCGCCTTCTCGTGGCCCCATCTCTGTAGATAGATAAGTTTCTTTTCTTTTCTTTTCTTTTTTTTATTTTTTTATATTTTATTTTATTTTATTTTATTTTATTTTATTTTATTTTATTTTATTTTATTTTATTTTATTTTATTTTATTTTATTTTATTTTATTTTATTTTATTTTATTTTTTCTTTTCCTGGCAGGACTTTTTCGAGAGTTACATCTCCATCGCTTCGACCGTGCCCTCGGTGCTGTGCCTGGTCGGAAACTTCTTGCTCGTCAACAAGTAAGTGCTGCTCCCATCCCGTCAGCCGCTTCGCTCCTGCCTTTCTCTGGCTTCAGCCCCCTCCCCCCGTGCCGGGAGTTGGCTTGAGTTGCGCCGCCGCGAATAAAGTCCTCGTAAACGCCGTGGTTAATGGCTTGGCAAACGGTCTCTCCTCTTAAAAAAAAAAAATGGCATCGTTGTCACCAGGGGAGAGGCTGGCGAGAGCTTGGGCTCATCCAGTGCCACCTTCGCTCCAGTCCGACCAGCTGTCAAGTTGGGTTAGGATATGGAGCATCCACGCCTCGGCGTGAGCCCACCTTAAATCTATCATTCCGACCGTTCCTTCTCCCAGATGAAACTCCCGTGGTTTGTTTGCCAGCAAAGAGGAATGCGTGTGTGTGCTTAATCTCTCGATCTCGGCTGCTGAGCTGGCTCCCCCCCCCCTCCTCCATCCCTTGTCCCTCTGTCCCGCCAGCCTGTCCGGTCCGGGTGATAAGCAACCTCCGTGTTCAAAGAACTCATTATCTTGTAGTGACGTGCCTGGGGTTGCTTTTCCCCGGCCTGCCGTGTTCCCCGGGCAGGCTCCATCCACTGCTCCAGCGATGGAGACTCCCAATTGCTGGGAGAAATGGGTATTTACAGCTCGGTTGGGCTTGTAGACTTCGTGGGTCACAGAATCACAGAATCTCCTAAATTGGAGAAGCCCTGTGAGATCATCTCGTCCAATCATTACCCTAACACTGCCAAGCCCACCGCTAAACCACGTCCCTCAGCACTATATCTACGCGACCCTTAAATACCTCCAGGGATGGGGACTCCGCCACTGCCCTGGGTAACGTGTTCCAAAGCGGGTCCTACCGATGGCAAAAGTGGAAATCCCATCTAAAGCCCTCTGAGAAAAATCGTTACTTTTTACTCATCTTCCCTCCCGCCTTTCTTAATTTTCTTCCATCCTTCTGGCAGCAGAGGCTGTTGGTGTCTTCTGCGTCGCGCCTTCCCGTTATAGTTTTAAACTATATAGGTAACAAACGAGCATCTCCTTCCCCTTGTCCCCCAGGGTGCCCGCCAGCGTCCGGATCCTGTCCTCCCTCTTCGTCATGCTGGCCGTCTTCCTGGTGATCACGGTGCTGGTGAAGGTCGACACCTCCGCCTGGACCACCCCCTTCTTTGCCCTCACCATCGCCTGCGTGGTCGTCGTCAGCAGCGCCTCAACCGTCTTCACCAGCAGCATCTTCGGCCTGAGCAGCTGCTTCCCCATGAAGAACTTGCAGGCGCTGATCTCGGGTTGGTGACCCCACCATCGCCCCGAGTTGCGCCCTCCCGGTGGGATCGCGCTCTTGGGTTTTTCTGCGGGCGGGTGGTTGGTTTTCTTTCCCTCCAGCATCAGGCGTTCCGTCACGTGGGGGTTTATTTCAGAAACTTAACTTGGCCTTAGTGATAAAGGGAAGTTGCTGAAGGAGAAACATGCCGGGTCACGTGAACCGACCCGCTCGTTTCTGTAAATACCCATCAACCGAAGTGCTGAGGGCTCAGCAGAGATGAGTGGTCCTTCACCGTCCCTGCCCAGGGGGTGAGCAGCTCCGGCCAGCGCGACAGCTTGACCTGGTTGGATGTTCTCTGCCGGGAGAAGGAGGGGGGAAAGAGATAACATCCCTCAGCTCCTCTGTTTTGCGGCTGGAGGAATCTTCAGCTTTGCGTCGTCTCCTCCGTTCTGCTCAGCGTTTCCATGCGTTTCCGTGAGCGATGAGGGGCACCGTTGGGAGCTGTGAGTGATGAGCTCCCTGGAGGTTTGATAACATTATAAATGGGCTGCGGAATGGCTGACAAACCAAGAGGAGAAGGGGAAAAAATTCAAGACAAGAGAAATTTTTTCCCCGGGGGCCAAGACAGGAGCGTTTTAATGAGTTTAACCTAGGGGGGGGGAGATCACTGCATCCCCGAGATGACATACCTCTTGCTGGTGGCTTGGGTTCCCATCTGGGGGAGTGCAGAAGAGAGGTGGTTAGATGTACGAGTGGTGGAAAGCCGGGTTTAGGCTTTGGGCAGGGTTTGGACCTTCTCCGCGGCACTCTGCATGTGCAAACCCAGTAGGTCTGGTCCCATCCTGACCCTCGTGCAGCACTGGGGCTGTGTTGGAAGGGGGTGCAGGGTGGGACCTGGGCTGTGATGCGGTCCCACAAATAGGGATCTGCAGCCTGAGCCGGGTTTGGGGACCAGCGTGTGGGGCAGGGGGGTGAGCTGCTTCCTTTGGGGGGGTTGTGCACTCCAGGAGGTGTTAGTAAGAGGATGTTGCTGTTTCTGGGTTCCTCCTCAAAGTCCTCCTCACTGGAGGTGCTCTCTGCCACCTCGATGTCCCTCACCCGCGCCCCGGGTGCTGAGGTCCAGCTTTCTGGTCCCCCGTGCAGGTCAGGCCATGGGCGGCACGATCAGCGCCGTCGCCTCCGTGATAGACCTGGCGGCAGCGGCCAACGTTACAGACAGCGCCCTGGCCTACTTCCTCACCGCCGACATCTTCATCGTCATCTGCATCGTGGTGTACCTTCTCCTTCCCAGGCTGGAGTACTCCAGGTGCGTGGGCATCCCAACAAGCACGGGTCGGGAGGGTTTGCTGCTGCCCATGCCGAGTGGGCTTGTTGGGGGGACCCATGAGATGCTTGCTGTGCCGGTCCCTGCCCCGTCACCCCCCCTCCGGCATCCCTCCGTGCACTCCGGCTCCGGCGCTGTGCCACCGCACGCCACGCTTCCCCATTTGACCGAAACCACAGACCGAAACTGGGCGCCTGACCCGGCGTTTGCTGAGTTTCTGGCAAGCCTCCCCAGGAGGGGGGAGGGGTGCTGACGCTGCCGGGGCTTCCAAAATGCGTGAAGTCAGCAGAGAGCCGTCATCTGGAGGCAGCCAGCCAGGTGGGTCCCCGTAGGGCGTCCGTGTCTGCAACGTTATGCACCGGTGTGGCTTCAAACTGGAAGAGGGGAGATTTAGATTAGGTATTAGGAAGAAATTTTTCACTCTGAGGGTGGTGAGGCACAGGAACAGGTTACCGAGGAAATTTGTGGCTGCCCCATCCCTGGAGGTGTTCAAGGCCAGGTTGGACAGGGCTTGGAGCAACCTGGGCTGGTGGGAGGTGTCCCTGCCCACGGCAGGGGGTTGGGACTGGATGAGCTTCAAGGTCCATTCCAACCTGAACCATTCTGTGATTCTATGACCCGTCGGTCTTGTTGGTGCTTGCAACCCCCAAAATCACCTGCCCCCCACAAATGCCTGCATGCAGTATGTCCCCCCCCGTGAACCACTGAGGGTGTAAAGGGATCCCTGCGGTGGGGAAGAAGGGGTGGTGGGTCCCTTGAGGGTCACCTCTCCATACAGTGTGGGAGCTGGAGGTGCAATGGGGTCGCTGCAACCACTTTGCTGGGTCTGGTGGACATCCCTGCGTCACCAACTCTCCTGCTCTCTCTCCAAATCTCAGTCTGGGGTTCTCCCCACCATGAACATGTGGCTAATAATCTCCCTCCTTCTCTTTTTCCAGGTATTACATGAGCAGCCAGAAGGAGAGCCCATCTCTGGCCACCGTGCCGCCCGACAGCTCCGCGGAGGACGAGGCAGAGCCAGGAGGCACCACAAATACCTCCTTCCTCACAAAAAGCACCAGCATCCCCCCGCTCCGCCCCATCCTGCAGAAGACCGCCCTCCTCGGCTTCTGCCTCTTCTACGTCTTCTTCATCTCCATCATCATCTTCCCTTCTCTCTCCTCCAACATCGAGTCGGTCAGCAAGTCCTCGGGAAGCCCCTGGAGCACCAAGTACTTTGCGCCGCTCACCTGTTTCCTCCTGTACAACTTTGCCGACTGGTGCGGGAGGCAAATCACCGCCTGGATCCAGGCCCCCGGCCCCAAGAGCAAGCTGCTGCCCGCCCTCGTCCTCCTCAGGACCATCTTCCTCCCTCTCTTCATCCTCAGCAACTACCAGCCCCGGGCTCACATCCGGACGGTGGTCTTCAACCGAGACATCTACCCCGTGGTCTTCACAGCGCTGCTGGGGCTGAGCAACGGCTACCTGGGGACGCTGGTCATCGTCTACGGCCCCAAGATCGTGCCGAAAGAGTTGGCCGAGGCAGCAGGGGTGGTGATGACGTTTTACCTCATGCTGGGGTTGGCCGTGGGGTCCGGCTGCTCCGTTCTCATCGTCCACCTCGTGTAGAGGAGCAGCCAGGGAATAGGACCTCGGTTTGCGGTGCTGCTGTCGGGTATTTAGTTTTTTGGGTTTTGTTTTTTTTTTTTTTACCCAAAAAGCCAGGTATGCCATGGTTTTGGGGCAGGCTGCCTGTCTTGGGAGGGGAGGGGTTGCATCTAGGGGGAAAGTCCTCCTTCTGAGAAGGGGCGTCCCCTGTGCTTGGCAGGTCCCGTCAGACCTTTGTCACTCCCCGGCTCGACCGGACCAAATGGACTGGAAAAAACCCACCTTGTTCTCCTCGGAGAGCTCAGGGAAGCACCGGGGGTGCGGAGAAACCTGGCCCTCGCTCCGGTGCCCATGGGCAAGGGTGGCTCACTGGTGCCACCACGCTGGTTTTAAACCGAAACCGGGGCTTTTGAAGGCACCTTGGGTTTTGCTGACTTTTTGGTAGAAGTTCAGCCCCGTGGCGTTTCAGTGGTCTCGGGGGCTCCCCCTTCATCAAGCTGTGACGATGGCCTTGAGCTAAAGGGAGTTTCGGCCCCGGAGCAGCTTTCAGCAAGCTTCCGGAGCAGATAGCAGCCATGCCAAGGAGCAGGGCACTGTTTCGGGGGGAATTTCATACATTCATCCCATAAAAAAAGCATATATAAGGGAAACCTCTCCACTTTGGACTTCTGCTTGCTTTCGTTTTTCCAGATAAGATTGAATGAGGGATCATCCAGCCCCCAACGGGGTGCTGCTAGTTGCCGAGGTTCTATGTCGTGGCCAACCCGAGACCATTTCTCCTGCTGTGACCGCGGTGTGACGGTCATGGACACCAACTTACCTGTCTGCAGCTGAACCCCAGGGAAAGCGAAAAGCTAAGTGGTCCGAACCTAAGGTTTTTAAGGTGCCTTTATTCTGCGTTGAGATAGGTCTATAAAAGTCAGGGAGAGCTATTAGGGAGGCTCTGATGGGATGTTCACGGCAGAAAGCGGATTAATTTAGGTAGACAGGCGGCATATGGTCTCCAGATGTTTTCAGAGGGACGAGCTACTGTCACACTCAGAAAGATGGCCCACCCAAAGGGGACCGGCTTTTAAAATCACTTAAACTTCCATATGCAAATGCAGCCGGGACTAAATACACTTATTGTATTTATTTGCTCAGATTGAGTGGATTTATGGTCTAGGAGAGGTGGGGCACCACTCTGAGGGTGGTGAGCCCCTGGCGCAGGTTGCCCAGAGAAGCTGTGGCTGCCCCATCCCTGGAGGTGTTCAAGGCCAGGTTGGACGGGGTTTGGAGCGACCTGGGCTACAAAGGGCTACAAAGAAGGGCTACAAAGCTGGTGAAGGGTCTGGAGGACAAACCTTATGAGGAACGACTGAGGGATCTGGGGTTGTTTAGCCTGGAGAAGAGGAGGCTGAGGGGAGACCTTATCACCCTCTACAACTACCTGAAAGGAGGTTTTAGAGAGATGGGAGCTGACCTCTTCTCCCTGGCGACAAGTGATAGGACAAGAGGAAATGGGTTCAAGTTATGTCAGGGCAGGTTTAGATTGGATATTAGGAAGCATTTTTTCACTGAAAGGGTTATTAAACATTGGAATAAGCTGCCCAGAGAGGTGGTGGATTCACCATCCCTGGAGGTGTTTAAGAAAAGGGTAGATGAGCTGCTTAGGGACATGGTTTAGGAGTGGTGGTGTTTTTATCAGGGTAGGTTAATGGTTGGACTTGATGATCTTAAAGGTCCCTTCCAACCTCACTGATTCTATGATTCTATGATTCTATGGTGGGAGGTGTCCCTGCCCAGGGCAGGGGGGTGGAACTCGATGATTTTCAAGGTCCCTTCCAACCTACACCACTATATGAACTGGTAAGCAAGGATGTAATGGTAGAACCTGGCATGGCAGCTGATGCCTCAGGGATACTATCTATGGAAAATAACTCCTTTAAGCGTGGGCCGTTAGCGGGTGCGCTCTCAGCATCTCCTGCTTGACCAAGAAGCTGCCCGTCCTGGTTGCCAGGCCGTCTCCTTGCTGTGCTGGCTGTGGTGGGGGAGCGAGAGGGAGGATGTGAGGCCGGTGCCTTGCCACCCGTGGCCACCTTGACTTCGCTGGGAGAACAGCGGGATCGGCAGCGGTTATTGCCACGGGGTGACGTGTAGGTTTGCTGGGTGGGGGTTATTTTCTATAAATCCTTTCCGGTGTTTAGTTGGGGCTCGTTGGCGATAACGCACGCAGATCTGCTTTACGGCTGGTTTTTATTTAAACGTAAAAACTCAGACATGAGTGGAAAATTTACAGGGTGTGCCGTACCGAGGAGCAGCTTCACGGCACGCCACTTTGCGCGTGCGGGCTCTTAATCCTGCCGCTTCGGTAAGTCTGCAGCCCTTCAGCCCCCGACGCTTGGCTAGGGGCTGCTTTGGCCAGCGTTGACCCAGGTTAAGGTCCACCTCACTTGAAGGGTAGCCCAAGTGCTGAGGGTAGCAATGCCTCTTGACCAGCCGGGTGCTGCTCACGATTGTACATAATCCCATCACCTCCGATGGCACTGGAGCGTTGCTTGGGGTAACGCAATAGTTGCTCTTGGTTGAAAAACCCAAGGCAATGTCGTTTTGGCAACCGAAACATCCCTTTGTGGCCTTCAGTGCTTCCCACTTGAGAGCCTGCCCGCGTGGGCTGCTCTCCTCAACTCATACGTTTCGCCTGCTCCCCGGTATGATGAGATTCTGCTCGTTTGCTGACTGCTCCGTCGTGTTACAGACCAAATACCTCTTGAGACAGAACTTAATTGTCCGGTACCGTTGCTAATAAAGTTAATTCTTGATACTGTGCAACTGCTGGTGTCTGGAGTGGTTTCTCCTGGAGATGCACAGATGAGTGCACTTTCAGTTGGCGTCTTTCCTTCTGGTCATCCTTCTCCTGGTTTGTAATCCAAGCTGTAGTCTCTGTTTGGAATGTAAACTCGGAGAAATCACTGACGAGGGCCAGGTGAAGGAGCCCCGAGATAATTGCTTTGAGAGCCCGATTCTTCTAATTTAATATCTCCAAATGACCTGCAGGTAGGCGTGGAGGGCGTACTTACTGCATTGGCGGGGGAAGCAGGAAAAAAGGGACTTTATCTTTTGTCTTTCATGGTATTCGGCTAAGGAAAGTTAGAGAAACGAGAGGAAAAAAATCAATACAGGTTCAAACTGGGCAAGAACCGGGTCCGAGAACAAAGCAGGGGCCTGCTGGTGGGAGCGTCGTGGTACGGGGATGGACGCTGACGGGCGGCCTGAGCCATAAATGTGTGGGTGATCCCCCCGCAAAAGGGGACGGGTAATTTATAGAGTGTCGCGTATAACAGCAGGGAAGTAATTAGTGCCGTGTACCGCCTGGGCAAAGTCGCATCTGATGCTCGGCGTAGGCCACGTCAAAGAGCTCAAGCTGAGAAAACGCGGAATGACGAGGGAAAAGGGGGTTGTGAGGCAGAAGGAAGGATGTTGCATATCAGATGCGTCAGTCGAGATGTAACTACAGGTACGATAACGTACCTTTGCTGAGGAATGCAGCCATCCACCCCGGTTCCCAGGTCAGGAACGATGAGTGCTCCCTGCCCTAGACCAGCATCCAGGTGGGACAACCAGCAGAAACGCTGGGGGGGCCAAAACCCTACTTCATGGTATTTAGCCAGGAGATTACACTTTTTTTTTTTTTTTTTTTTTCCCCCTAGGTTTCAAAGAGCTTTACAAGAGGGAGTCGCTCCCCAGGTCTATTTTTGGACCTGGGACGCCTGAGGTCCAGAGGAAGACCTTGTGTCTGGGCAGGGTTGGGAGCTCAGCTGGGTCCGTGGGTCTCCTGCGCCTGTCCTAAACAGCGTTGCCAGATCTTATCTCTTTAATTAACACCATCAGCTGCTTAAGAAAAAAACTAGCAGGGTCGTATGGGTTTTTTCACCATCTTGCAGCTGAGGAAAGCGGGTTGCGAGCTGGCCGGCAGGGGAAGGACCACGTGCCCTCCGCGGGGCTTGGCCTCATCTCACCGGTGGGCGTAAAAACGAGCGACGCCGGGCGCTTGCAAAATTCATCGCCCACGATGCGAGACTAAATCAAAGACGGGGCACGAATCCCCGCGCGGTGCCGGCACCTCTGGCAAACCGAGCCGGAGGATGGAGAGCCCCCGCGCTTCTCCGGGCTCCATGGAGGGCTGGCGCGGTTGGGATGCTGCGCCTGCCCCGCGCTGGCTCCTCCGTCAGCCTTTGGTGTTAAATCCAACTGGCCGAGGGGAGACAAAAGCTGTGAACTGGCAAAGCAACACCCGGCAAGACGGGAGGGCGCAGGGAGCGGGAGGGGGTTGGATGAAAGGGCGGAGGGCGGAGGAGACGCATCTGCCGCAGCTTCTGCTCAAAGGAGAGCGACTGAGCCTATGCCCGACTTTTTGGTGCCAGCTACTCCCCCCTGCTTCAGAGCTGGAGCTTTTCGGTGTAGTTATTTGGGGCTTTAAAGCAATAAATGCTCTAGGAGGAAAGGAAACTTGTGTTATGGAGTGGTACTCATCTCCCATCAGTTGCAAGTGACTTTCCCTCTTTCTCTCTGACCTCCAAAGCCTTGTCTAGCCTGTCCCCACTCGGTGGAGTGCCCCACGGGGTAGAAACGCTGCCACCTCTCCGTCCGTGATACCCACTTTTGCATTACAGAGGCTTTGGCGCAGCACTATTACCCTTTAGGAAGAGGAAGCAGCTTCGAAACAACCTCGTTATCCTTCAGCATGGCCATGGTGGTGACCACAAAGAAGCTCTGCTGCCTCTCGGCTGCTCCGTTGGACGTGGTTTGGGGTAAGGCTCATCCTTTCGATGTTTTGCCGGGATGCACTGTGGGTCAAAAGCCTACGCAGCCGAAATGGCATTGCCTTTGGTGGCTTAACTGTGGGAGCAGGGGCTGCAAGGGGGGGGGGGGGGTACGTGGTACCCGGCAGGGCGTCCGCCCAGCAGCACGGAGCATCATTGCACATCTGCATCTGTGCCACCCCCCCGGCATCCTGACGAAGCTCCTAACGAGCTCTGGCGGTCCCCGTGGGCAGCCAGGGGCCAACGTGCCATGACCTTGCTCTTAATTACTGCCCCGTGGCAGCTTCATTGGTACGGGCAGCGCCCCCGTTCTGCACGGCCACATGGGCTCGGGGATCCATCACCCCAGCACAGACGGGGCGATGCTCTCCAACCCTTCCCCCTCCGCAGCCCCCGGAAAAAAATCCGGTTTAAGGTATTTTAAGCTCTTGGCCCCTTTTTTTCCCCTCCCTTCGTAGGCGGCGTGCCTCCGGTGAGCATCCTCCTGAAAAAGGGGCGCGCGAGCCAAGGGCTCGGAATGCCGGAGGTCATCGTCTTCAGCGGGGGCTCGGGGTGGGCCACGGTCCCCAAGCAGATGAGCTGAGCTGCTCCTGCCCCTCCGCAGGCACCCCAGAGGAGGCAGGGGGTGGGGTGGGAAAGGAGGAGAGGAGAAATTCAGCTTTGAAAGCTCACCAGCCAGCTGCAGGCTTGCCCGGCTGCTGTTCTCCTTTTACATGTTTTATGGAGTAATTTGTACTATATTTACACGACGGTGACAAACGGTTTTTAAAATGGAAGTGAAGAAAACGCTGTCGAATGAATTGTTACAAAAAAGCCCTGTTTGCCATTCCAGCAGGGAGGGGAGGGGGAAAAAAAAAAAAATATAAAAAAGGGATAAAAATCACCATCCTAGGGACACGCTGTTCGTCAGATCTGGGTATTTTTTCCCTTGATTTGTGTGCCTAATGTGAGGAGGAGAAGAAGTCGCAGATGCATGCTGAATTCTGCAGGGAACATATGCATGCATTTAAATCATTTACAGCATTTACTGGTGCAATTGTAAAGCACATTATTTTCCTGCATTTGTAATTAGGCTCTAAACAGATGGTGGAGGACTGTAGCTTCTGATTAGACAGCCTTGTGCTCTGTTGGACGGCGCTGCGAGAACAAGCTGAGCCGAGAAACTTTTCCTCCTGATTTACGGCGCCGCGGCGGGGAGGGGGTCGAGTAGCCGGGGATGGCTGAGCGCGAACTGCGACGTGCCCGTAGCAGGTTGGGCAAAGCC
The DNA here is from genome assembly GCF_965231255.1 of Vanellus vanellus. Classification (NCBI taxonomy): domain Eukaryota; kingdom Metazoa; phylum Chordata; class Aves; order Charadriiformes; family Charadriidae; genus Vanellus; species Vanellus vanellus. The sequence goes on along the minus strand of NC_138912.1, from coordinate 37,544,468 downwards.
CAGCGAGCCGGCGGGTCTTCTCCTTCTGCCGTCTCTGCTTGGTGATGGATGGGGTGTACACAAACACACACACACACACACACACAGAGAGCTCAGCTTCGATTCCAGCTTGTTGCGCCGCCGCCGCCGCCTCGCTCTGCGCCGCGCAGTTTCGGCTGCCCGGCGGCGCAGGATGGAGCCTCCGCTTTGACAAATGTTTTTAATACGATGCAGAAGGCTTGGGTTTGAGGAGGGGTTTTAAAGCGGGATTGAGCTCCAGGCTTGCGGTTGCGTACGAAGAGCCAGGGCGCATGCCCGGCGTTAGCTCTGCTCTTCGGCATCGCCTCGTCTCTGCCGCTTTGGTGAGCCCTCGGCTTGGCGAGGTGGGTAGAGGTCTCCTGCGCCTCTGCTGGGGGCGACCTTGGGAGCTTCAGTGGCAACACGTGGTTGGCCCACTGGACCTTCAGCTTGAGGACCTGACTCCTGTTTTAAATGCGTCACCTTGGAAACCTGCTAACCTTGGTTTTTGACCAGCAGCAACAGCTCTCCACAGCCAAAGTGCAAGTACCTCCACGCCAACGTGATAGGACAAGAGGAAATGGCCTCAACTTGCACCGGGGTAGGTTTAGATTGGGTATTAGGAAAAAATTCTTCACCGAAAGGGTTGTCAAGTATAGGCACAGGCTGCCCAGGGAAGCGGTGGAGTCACCGTCCCTGGAGGTGTTTAAAAGATCTGTAGATGTAGCACTGAGGGACATGGTTTAGCGGTGGACTTGGCGGTGCTGGGTTATCGGTGATGATCTTGATGATCTTAAAGGTCTCTTCCAACCAAAATGATTCTGTGATTCTATAAGCCCGTGTTCCCTCGCATGCACCCTCACTCCAGCTGCTCAGGAGTCACCCCTCGCTATCCTGTAGTCACGTAGAGGAGAATTTATTAGGTGCTATTTGTACTTCTTCCTACAGTTTCTTATTTTCCTGGCTTGCCTCCCTAAATCATGTGAACCCAGCCAAAACGGATTAAATGAGGGGCAACTGGAAGAGGAGAGCAACGCAGAAGAGGAGCACGACGTGGGCCTGAGCAGCTCAGGTAGACCCCTGGGGCTGGAAGTTGGGTCGCTTGGTGAGCAGCATAGGTGCCCTCTGGGTTTCCCTTTAGGACTCTGCGTGACCAAATTTGCTTTGCGTCCCCTTTGCTTCTTTCCTCGTGATCGCCCTCCCTTGTGTTTTTGTCCTGCCGCTCCCCTGGGTTACCATCGAGCTTACACACTCAAGAGCTGGCCAAGAGGGAGGTCATCTTCTGCCTAGCACGGCGCTCTGGGCAGTCCCCAACCCCGAAAGTGGACAACCTGGACACGCAGCTTGGAGACCACGCTGCAGGGAAGGTTGACTTGCTGGAAAGCAGCTCTGCAGAGAAGGACCTGGGAGTCCAGTAAAATAGAAGATAGGTTCTGTTTTATCTCAAACCAGGGCAACCATGTGCTTGTGGCCAAGAAGGTCAATAGTCTCCTGGGGTGCATTCAAAAGACCGTGGCCAGCAGGTCGAGGGAGGTCATCCTCCCCCTCTGCTCCGCCCTGGTGAGGCCACATCCGGAGTACTGTGTCCAATTCTGGGCTCCCCGGGTCAAGAAGGACGGGGATCTGCTGGAGAGGGTCCAGCAAAGGGCTACGGAGATGATGAGGGGACTGGAGCACCTCTCTGATGAGGAAAGGCTGAGGGACTTGGGGCTTTTCAGTCTGGAGAAAAGATGACTGAGGGGGGATCTTATCAATACTTGTAAATACTTAAAGGGGGGGTGCCAGGGGGGTGGGAACAGGCTTTTTTCTGTGGTGCCCAGTGATAGGACAAGAGGTAATGGGCACAGATTTGAACATAGGAAGTTCCATCTTAACACAAGGAGGAACTTCTTTCCTGTGAGGGTGGCAGAGCACTGGCACAGCTGCCCAGAGAGGTGGAGGAGTCTCCCACTCTGGAGCCATTCCAAACCCGCCTGGACGTGTCCTGTGCCACTGCTGGAGGTGCCCCTGCTCTGGCGGGGGGTTGGACTGGATGATCTCCGGAGGTCCCTTCCAACCCTGACCATTTTGGGATTCTGTGACACGGCAAAGGGTTTGGTGGCATGTGACAGGAGGGCACATCCAGCCCGGGCTGGGCAGGGGAGATCCAGGGGCTGTCGTGTGGTTGCTGTGCCTGTAGATGGCACCTTTTACTCTGCTGAGGAGGAGGAATGACAAACCGAGGGGTGGAAAATCCTGGCTGGTAAGGTAGGGCTCAAAGCTGAGAGATAGATGCTTTGGGTGAGTGGCACGGAGTGACCCAGGGTAGTCATCCCTCGGGGAATAAAGGACCCGGCTCCCATCGGTGATGCCGATGACATCCCTGGATGCCTGGATGTGTTTAAGAGACGTTTAGATGTGGTGTTATGGGGGTGTGGTGTTGGGGGGTATGGTGTAGGGGAGAACTTTGTAGAGTAGGGTAGATGGTTGGACTCGATGATCCCAAAGGTGTCTTCCAACCTAGACGATTCTATGATTCTAAAGTTGCCCCCCCCCTCACCGTAACTGCTCTTGCTCAAGATTGCCTGTCGCAATCATCACCGAACGGTCGGGCCCGCGCTGTCGAATTGACTAACGCTCCCCATCAGTTGGAAATTACACCCAGGGCTGTTTCAAAAGCCGGGGAAAAACACCTCCGGCTGCTCGGAGAGTTGGGATGAAGAGGGTTTTGGGTTTGTTTTTTTTTTTTTACCCTCCTTAATCCCTTCTGGGAATAACAAGCCCAGCCGGGGCCACTGGGCGCTCTGAGCATCCTTAGCAGGGGACACCTGCCTGCTTCCACGAGGACAACTTGGGCTACAAAGGGAGAGGACGCATTCTGCAAAAGTGCCGCTTTGGGGTCCGCAAAGGGCAGAACTACAGGGCTGCGGCCAGGTCTGGTTGGGGTGGTCCTTGCAAAGCGTTTTGGAGACCTCACACCTTGATCCTTCTGGTTGCATGTTATCAGCACGCTGCGGGGCTGGCTATCTCGTCCCCCTTGTCCTGGTCCAGCCTGGTCCAGGGGTGGCTCTGCTGGACCCACCTGTCAACAGAGGAGCTGGCAGGTCCCTCATGAAGGATGCCACGTGGATTGGGCTACAAACCTGTGGCCGGCTCCTGCCCTTCCCACCATCTTTAAACACATCTGCTCTGCCCTCCACGTGGACTATCACCTTACAAAGACGCAATTTTGAAAAGCCGTCCTTCTATATTTCGGCAGGAAAGAAACCGAACCGGCTGCTCTTTCAGCGCTTCTACAGCGGGAGAAAAAGCGAGCGATCCCCTCCACGGCGCTCGGCTTCTTCGCCAGCCTCCTTCGCTCATAAATTCCTAAACAAACAGCGTGGTCCTAATATTGGCCTTAAAATGCTGTGTGAAATGGACCTGGAAATTAATTTTGCGCCGGAAAAAAAAAAAGGGCTCACCATCGGCCGCAGCACAGGTGGTCGGAAAAGAAAACCCCGCGACCGCTGTACAAATTAATTCTTCAACGCGGGCGAGAGGGTAGCACGGAGGGGATGTGGAGGGACCTGCCTCCCTTGTGCTGCCGTCCCGACCCGTATCGCGATACAGGATGCTGGAAAGCCACGGGCTGGCGGCTTTGGCGGGGGGGCCCAAAATCCTTGCGTTCCCCCAAGAAACGAAAGCTGAGGGAAGGTACGGGGTGCTTCTCCCTGAGCAAAAAAAGTCCTCCCGCTCTTTGACACGGGTTTTATTTACTGAACGAGGATGAGAGTTTTGGGGAGGCACATCAAAGGCTCCTTGTGGGGGACTCCCGGGGAAAAGGAGGCGTGAAGAAACGACTGATGGTACAGTATCGCAGGCGCTGGTTGTCAGGCAGCTGATGTCCGTGCAGACGTTGGGGTCCACGGCAGTACGTGGTCCGTGGCAAGCAGAGGTAATTGAGTACGTCAGTTGGGCAGGATTTTGCCCGTGCCTACATTTTAACCCGCTTTCCACGCGGTGTTTCATCTGTTTAAAGATTTAGAGGCGAACGGCCATCCCGCCTCTCGCAGCAGAAGGGCCAGGGAAGGCAGAGAGCGGAGCGACGCACCGCGGGGAGAGCGGGATGGAGAAACGTGCCGTGGTTAGAGAGAAAATGAGAGGGGGAGAAGCCCTGCGGTACAATTTCAAGGTTGAGCGAGTGGGGCCAGGAGGCCGCCGAGGCTCTGCCGTAGCTGCTCCGCCGTCGCAGGCAGGGCGGAGAGGGGAGCTCACATCTCCCCCCCCCCCCCTCCAAAAAAAAAAATTAAAAAAAAAAAAAAAAGCTTTCCCAGTAATGAGCCCGTGGAGAAAAAGCCGGCATAGCAGGGAGGTTATCCTGGCCCTCCCGCTAACCGCCGTGCTCCCACAATCGGCACTAATTGTGGTGGCCTCCGATCCCAATGGCAACTGAGGAGCATCCCTCTGCTCGAAATGCATCGTTTCTTTTTTCCCCCCCACCACCACCCCCCCAGCTATGAGCTTGTTAAAAGACAACCGCGACGGCGCGTCCCCCGCCGGCTGCGTCTCGGGGCGCCGTTGCTTCCTTCAAACAGGAGCTCGGGGACATCGAGTCAGTAAGTTGGTTTGCGGTCCAGCCTTGCACGCAGCTATAGCTGTCGCCGTCTGATTTAAACCAAGCGTGACAGAGGGATACAGCTCACAAGGCGCTGAGTTCCCGCCGGCTTTGTGAACCGAGGCAGTGAAATCCCACTCGTCCTCCCCACTCCCAGCCCGGAGGGGAAAGGCTGCGGCCATTGGGAATGAGACAAGGAGTCCCAAGCTGGACCCACAGGCCAGGAGGAACTTGGCTGCGGATAGAGCTGATTTATTTAAAACAGGTTGACAGGTCTTCAAACTGGTCAGGATGTGAAGGCAAGGGGCAGGAACCGGGCAGCGGTTAGGCAGAGGAGCGGTGCGCTCCTATTTAAATAGAAACACTGACCTGAATTTATCACGAGAGTCATTAAGCCATGCTCGGAGCCCCGCACCCTTTGGGGTCACCTCTGGAGGGCGCTCGGAACCCCGCACCCTTTGGGGTCACCTCTGGAGGGCGCTCAGAGCCCCGCACCCTTTGGGGTCACCTCTGGAGGATACTCAGAGCCCCGCACCCTTTAGGGTCGCCTCTGGAGGATGCTCGGAACCCCGCACCCTTTGGGGTCGCCTCTGGAGGACGCTCAGAGCCCCGCACCCTTTGGGGTCACCTCTGGAGGATGCTTGGAACCCCGCACCCTTTGGGGTCACCTCTGGAGGACGCTCAGAGCCCCGCACCCTTTGGGGTCAGCTCTGGAGGATTCTCGGAGCCCTGCACCCTTTGGGGTCACCTCTGGAGGACGCTCAGAGCCCCGCAACCTTTGGGGTCAGCTCTGGAGGATTCTCGGAGCCCCGCACCCTTTGGGGTCACCTCTGGAGGGCGCTCAGAGCCCCGCAACCTTTGGGGTCAGCTCTGGAGGATTCTCGGAACCCCGCACCCTTTGGGGTCACCTCTGGAGGACGCTCAGAGCCCCGCACCCTTTGGGGTCGGCTCTGGAGGATACTCGGAGCCCCGCACCCTTTAGGGTCGCCTCTGGAGGATGCTCGGAACCCCACACCCTTTGGGGTCACCTCTGGAGGATGCTCAGAGCCCTGCACCCTTTGGGGTCACCTCTGGAGGATGCTTGGAACCCTGCACCCTTTGGGGTCGCCTCTGGAGGACGCTCGGAGCCCCGCACCCTTTGCGTTCCTCACAACCTGCAATTTTTGGACAAGCTCAGGTACCCAGGGCAAATCCATAGCAAACCCAGGTGTGACAGGAGGAGCTGACTTCTTCATCGCACTCAGCTGTTTGTCAGGGACTTCTGGTTTTAACCCCAAAGCAGCTGCAGGTGTGCCAGGGCTGGCTCTGGTGTGCGACAGCCCCCCACTTCGGCTTAGCCGGGTTTGGGGGAGGCCCCTGCCCGGCAAGCGGGGACTCCATCACCCTTTTGGGGGACTCCATCACCCTTTGGGGGGACTCCATCACCCTAGGGAGCCCCTGCAGAGGCTCCATCCCCATAGCCGAGGTGAAGGTGCTGGTAGCAGACCTCTGCCCGATTCGAATCAATCAGCCCAGGAGTTGCTGGTAATTGCCTAATTAGCAGAAGCTGCTTCAAGAGAGGCAAAGGCTTAATTATCCCCTCCTGCTCCTGCGGAGGCACTTGCCCACAGCAGCTCGGAGAGGAGGGATGCAAAGGTGAGTGGATGGGGAAGGCTCCCCGACATTTCCAAGCAGGGCTCCAGGGGAGGCTTTAGCAGCACAAACCGCGTTCGTTCAGCATTTTAATTAAAGCTGCTCGGGATGGGGTCTGGTGGGAAGGTACAGCTCCTCCAAGCAGCAAGCGGTGGGAGGTGTGCGCGCAGTGGGGCAGGACCCAAAGCCACCGTCCTCCTGGGGTTGGGGGATGAGGAACGGTGCCGGGGGATGCGTCCCCCTCCTCCCCTGAGCTGCTTTGTTGCTTCCATGAAAGGCAAGAAATGGGGTGAAGCGGTGGGATTTGGCTAAAGCTGTTTGTAGGGAGGGCTCGGGCTGGAGGTAGGGGTTTGCTCCGAGATGTCCCGCTGGGCTTAGGAGAGCCGGGGAGGACCTGGGGTCGGAGAGGAGCGTGGTGGTGGTGGCAAAGAGCGCACTGGGTTGGGTGGAAACGCGCAGGGGCGGCGTGGCGAAAATAACGCGGTGTCTGTAGAAACCGAAGCGCCGAGTCACCCAAGGGAGAGAGGAGCTCGGGGAGGAATAACCGCCGCGCGGCTCTCCTGGCGGTGCCTTGCCAAGCGCGCCGCCCGGATCGCCTTCCCGCTCATCTATGATTTACGTGCTCCCCCCGCGTCTGCCAGCCGCTCCGGCCCAAAGGTCAGGAAAAGAATAATAAGAATGCTAACAAAAACAAACAATAAAATAAAATAAAATATTTTAAAAATTTTAAAAAATTAAAAATTAAAAAATTTTTAAAAATTAAAAAATTTAAAAAATTAAAAAATTTTAAAATTTAAAAAAATTAAAAAATTTAAAAAACTAATTAAAATCAAAGAGGTTGAGTTTAAACTTCATGTGGCCGGTGCCTCCCTTGGGCTGGAGTTGTATTTGAAGAGGTGAGCGCTGGCTCGGGGTTGGGGGGGGGGGGGCACCGGATGTCCCCCGGGGTGGGCGAGTGGGGGGGGGGGGATGCTCGGTGGAAGCCGGCGCTGAAATACCCTTTACCTGGACAAGGGGCGCTGCGCCGCTCGGGTTCCTTCCCCCACCCCTTCCTCCTCCTCCTCCTCCTCCTCCTCCTCCTCCTCCCCCTCCCGCGGCGGCTCACTCGGCTGGCAGGGCGGCGGGGCCGGTAGCTGCGGGGGGGAGGGGGGACGAGGGGGGGGGGGGGGGACACCGAGGACACACACGACATACACGAACCCATGGGGGGTCGCCGCTGACGCCCCGGGACCACAGGTAATGCCCCCGCCAGTTTTCTTTATTCCGCCTTTTTTTTTTTTTTTTTATTTATTTAGTGGGGGTGGGGGTGCGCGGAGGATGCGCGGGCGCGGAACCTCGGGCATTCCCCCCCCCTCCAACACACGCACACACTCCGGGGATGGCTTTGCGCGCCGTCCTCCTCCCCAAATCTCGCTTATGTGCTCGCATTGAGGGGACAACTTGGTTGGGGTGAGCCATGATCATTATTATTCTTATTTTTTTTTTTTGGGGGGGGGGGGGTGTCATTCAGCGCGGTGGTTTCAATGGGAGGAGATGGGGAGCCCAACCTCTCTCCCTTTTAGCAAAAAAACCCTAATAATTAATAATGTGATGTCTGCCGTCCTCTCCCTGAGACGGCGGACGCCGAAGCCGTCTTTGGTTCTAATTTTGAGTGGGGCTCGGAAGGAGGAGGCACCGGTGAGAAGCGGCAAAGTTTCCCGGGTGAGCCGGGGCTGAACTTCGGCGGCGGCGCGGGGCCGGTGCTGCAACGAAAGAGGGCTTTGGGTTTGGTTCGGTGCTTTGGTTTTTTTTTTTTTTTGTGTGTGTTTTTTGTGTTGTGTTGTTCTGTTGTTGTGGTTTTTGTTTTTTGTTTTTTTTTTTTTTTTTTTTTAATTTTTTAATCCCCCCCAAACCACACGCAATGGGAAAACCGCTTTTCAAAATGACAAACCTGCCCTCAATATTTCCTTTTTCTTTCTTGAGGAGACACTTTATTTGAGATTTCCCACCCCCCAACTCTGTACTTCTTTGCTTGCTCCTCTTTTCCATAATCTCTGACAAACCCCGCAATCCTCTTTTATTTAAAGAAATGTTTTCCCCACCGCCTCAAATAATGACACCCCCCACCATCCCCCCCCTCCCACGCATCCAACTTGGCGTTGGCCAGACATCTTTAGGTTTTGAACTGCCTGGACACCTTTATTTAAAGAAAATGCTCAAACTTCAAGAGTCTGGTCCCTATTAAAACCAGCCAGCTAAATTCCATTACCCTTCCTTTTTTTTTTTTTCTCCTTACCCAAACTTGCGGAGTTTGGGGTTCGTTAGGGGTGTTTCGGCTGTGAGCTTTTTGCGGTGGGGATAGTTTTTTTTTTTCCCCCGATGATGTTCTTCGGTTTGATTTACCCGGCACCGGCCCCTTTGTTCTGAGCCATGATTTTTTTTTTTTTTTTTGGGGCGCTGCGTGAAGGTAAATAACGGCCCGTGCCTGCTTGTAATAAGAAATACAGGTGTGGGGCTTCGTTACTGGCATTTAATTGGGGGAAAAGGTAAAATCTGGGGTGTCGGTAGTAAAGACCTCTCTGGAATAAAAAAAAAAAAATAAATAAAAAAACAACCAACCCCCAAAGTAATAAGGCTGTTAATATAAGAGGCAACAGTTCTTATAATAAAAAAAAAAAAATTAAAAAAAAAAGGAAAAGCAGAGCTGGAGGAGCTTATTTGGCCAAATGAAAGGCTGCGGAGGACGAGGTGATGCGCTGCCCGTGGGCAGGTGAATAGCGGAGTTGGGGTGGAGGCGCAGCCCGGGGGGCTCCCACCGGGTACCTTTGTGTGGGAAGGGCAACCCCAAAACCAGTCCCGGGCCAGCGATGCCCAGGGACGCTGCCGGCACCCTCTTACCCACCGCTATCGTTTCCCCAAGCTGTCTCTCCTCTCTTATCCACCAGTGCTTTCTGGGGGGGGGTGTGGTGGGGGTGATGCTGGAATGGGAAGTTTTCTATGCCGGTGTGTGGTTTTATGTTGTTGTTTAGGGTTTGTTGGTTTGGTTGGTTTTTTTTTTCTTTTCCCCCATTTTCTGGGGAAAAAGCCCTCTCCGGTGGGAGATCCCCCGGGTGCGACTGGTTTGGAGGGGTCAGAGCTACTGGTTCTTGCCACGGCCCGGGCTGCGTCCAACAAGCCGGGCTCTTTCCCGGGGTCTTCCCGGTGCATCCCGCGGCAGCCTGGGACACCTCATGCGTGTGTGGTGCGAGACAGAGCCGGTGCATGAAGAAATTGTATTTTTTTTATTATTATTATTATTTCTTTCTTTTATGGAGCATGGTATTCTGACGGGAAACTCGCCTTTTGCCAAAATCCAGGTGGATGTTTTGGGGGAGGGAGGGAGTTAGATGGTTATCTCTCCTTCTCCCCTACCCTGGAGGAGAGGAAATCCCTTCCCAATTCTGTTTGCCTCCCTCCCCCCCCCCTTTCCCTCCCTCCCCAGTGCAAAGCTCTCCTATTTCGGGAGGCGAACTGTAGGTTTTGCAGCACCGTGTCATGAAAATACAATGTTTTGTTTTAAGGCCAAGTTGTAAAACACTCCCTTTATGGGAAACTGTAAAAATTGATGTTCTCTTTTTTTTTTTTTTTTTTTCTTTCCTTTAATTTTTTTTTTTTTTTTTTTTTTCCGTGATAAGTGGGAGAAACAGTGTTTGCAAAAGGTGGGAGCTGCGGAGCTTGGCTGTTTGCTGTAGCTGAGCCTGGGAAGGGCTCCCCACCCCATGTGCAAAGTGGTCGTGTTGTGTTGTCCCCTCTGGGGGTGTCACCCGAAAAGAGGAGGGGGATACCACCAGAAATTATGGCAGCAGGGCAGCTGCAAACATCTGGAATAACGTGCGCTGTATGGGGGCTTCTCTGCTGTCCTGATGGAGGTATGGGAATAAAAAGGCTGCTGCGCACCCCGGGAGCAGCCGGGGCGGCTGAGGCTATCTTAAAAAAGGGGCTTAATTTATGAAGTTTCTCAGACGTTGGGCGCAGGTGATCCGGAGCTCCGGGTTCTTTTGAAATTTAAGAAGCTTTTAGGGTACGGGGTGGGTTTGCTGAAGGGTCGGCCCGTGGCTTCTCCGTAGGGTCCAAAACATCCCAGCTGCTTGCAGCCCGGTTCGTGTAGCTGGAGGTTTGCTTGGTGAATGTAGATAGGTCCAAGTGCATCCCGAAACTGCCCTTCCCCCCCCCCACCCCCCCCCACTACAGTGCTTCCTGCAATGAGACCTTTAATAAGACCAGTTTGGGGCTTTTAAGAAGACCTACAAAGACTTAAAATTCCCACCTTCGTGCTTGCCTTGCTGTGGGACCGGGTTCTCGCAGCTGAACCGGGGAATCCCCAGAGGGGGGGCGGGGGGGCTTAAGACTCACCCGAATTTGGCAGATGTGCTGCATCTGGCCCCGTGCTTCGCTAACCGCCGGGGACCCGGTCGCGGGGGCTGGATTGGCGTTTGATGCACGGGCTGTGCCGTGCAGCGTGCCGAGCTCGGAGCTTCGGTCGACGTGGGCAGGGAACCTGCGGTGATGGAGCCTGGTGGCTTCCAGTCCATGAAGATGTGGCTCCGGTGGGCGCTTGCCAACTATGGTAATGGTCAGAGGGTCCATCCCATATACGCGTTATCTCTTTTTTTTTTTTTCTGCTAGAGAGCCTCGCAGAAGCATCGTGCTTGAACCCCTACCCTGGGGCCAAGGACCTCGCTGGATGTGTCCTGTGATGGAAAGGGCTGATTTGGCCATAGGGAGGGCCGTGATGTCCCTTCCCAAGCCAACGGCGCAGGGAGGCTTTTTTCCAGCCTTAATGGCTTTGTCCTGATCCGTGTGTTGGCTATGTCCTGCTTGGGGTACGCTGGGGGGGGAGGGCAAAATCATGGTGGCAAGAGGGGGGATACGCTGGTGCCTGGGCACGATAAGGGCACGTAGGACAGCTTAGAAGGTCCTCAGCCGTAGCGATGGTCCTGGGAGGGCTTGCACCATCAAGCCTGGTACCGGTGATGAACTACTGTCGTTAATCCAAATAATTCCATCTCTGCTGTTTGACCCCCCCGCCCTGCTCTCGGGGAGCTGCTGTTGGCGACTGAGGAGTTTTTTTTTGGGGCGCAAAGGGGGATTTTCCTCCTGAGTAGCCCCATCTTCCTTTCCCCTGTGCTGTCTCTACCACTGGTTTTGGGTTGTGTGGTTCCCCACCCCCCCGCTAAAATCTGAGCTCGGGAGTGATTAGCCGCAGCGTGCCCGCGGTGTTAGTCCATCAGGCGAAGCCTCGCTTCTTTTATTTTTTATTTCTTTTTTTTTTTTATTTTTTTATTAGCTCCAGCAGCCAGCGGGGCCTTGAAAAGCTCTGTAGCAGCAAAGTGCCTCTCGCTGAAAGTTAAGTGAGCTTTGTGCGCAAGCAGCAAGGACGCTTTTCTCTCTTGATTTGGACGAGGCAAGAAATGGCCTGAGAGCTTTTGCACCTCAGGTTGCTCAGTGTGAAGGTTGTGGGGTGTGGTTTTGGTTTGGTTTTTTGTTTTTTGGTTTTTTTTTTTTTTTTTCTATTTCTATTTTCTATTTCTATTTCGATACCCCTATTGGAGGTGTTCAAGGCCAGGTTGGATGGGGCTTGGAGCAACCTGGGCTGGTGGGAGGTGTCCCTGATCATGGCAGGGGGGTTGGAACTGGATGATCTTCAAGGTCCCTTCCAACCCAAACCATCCTATGATTCTCACTCTTTTTAAGATCTACCTTTCCAGCCTGCAGTTTGAGTTACCGGAGGAACGAACAAATAGCCTCGTTGCTTCTTTTTAGGGATGCAGACATCCAGCCTGGAGCTTCGGGGTAGCTGGAGGGCAGGGAGAGACGGGATGAGATCCCGGGCACGCGCGTACCCGGAGTCTTGTTCTTGCTGGGGGTTTGGAGTTGTGACTGCCGAGAAGAGGCAAAGTGAAATAACTCACCCGTCTTCTCTGGCAGGGCTTTGAAATGTAGCTTGGCTACCGATTGCCAAGACCTCCTGGTCCCGTGCCCAATGGCTTGCTCTTGGAGTTGATGCTGATATTTTTTTTTTTTTTTTTTTTTTTCCTCTCCTGTTGCGTTGCTCACACTGTTTTACGGGTGTACTTCTGAAGATCGAAGCTTAGCATGCGCTTCCTCCTGCTGCTTCAAGAAAGTGATGCTTGCCGTGAAAGCTGTACCCCGGCGTGGCAAGCAAGGGAGATGCCACGCTGGTCCTTGTGGCAAGCGCAGAGCCCTGCCGAGCCCCCGCCTTCGCTCCTGCGCTCGGGGGGGGGGGGGGGGGGGTTGGGGGGGGCAGCCTGAGCGCTGAAGCGATGGCCATCTGCCGTGTGTCTACTACGTGTGCTTATTACTCTGTAAATGGATCGGGCAATATTTAGATGAACACTTTTTTTTTTATTTAATTCCACTTCACACATGTCCTCATTTTATTATATTTTTTTTTTTTCTTTTGAAAAACCCCAAACCAAACCGCAGTTGTGCGCTTGCGTCTTGAAGCGGTGCAGGCCCTGGGTTACAAACGTCCCCCGAACTCTTGTGTTCGCCGCCCGAGGATGTTGGGCGCTTCTCCTGCACCGTTTCGATGGCGGCGCTGGGAAGCGTGGCCGGGCGGCTACCCAGGCTCTCGGTCAGCGGGCAAAGCTTGCCGCCTTCCAGGCAGGGCACGAGAAGAAAGCATCCGGCCTCCCGTTGACCAGCAGGCTTTGGGTCAGGCCTTCAGCGTCTTTACGTTTGCCGCTTTGGCCATTGCTGTGTGGTTTTTCAAGAGTCTGGAGAGCGGTTCCTGTCTTATGAGACCGGACTGTGCGTGCCGTTCTGCTGAGTTCAGCTTTCCACCACCACCATCTCCTCCTAAAGCGATAATTCCCACCCGTCTTCCCCCTCCTCCTTTTTTCTTTTTTTTTTCTTTTTATTTTTTTTCTTTAAGCTAACCTCTGTTGCCGTTGGCTGCTTTTCCACTTTTCCATCCCGCGTTAGCATCATCTGCTCCGCAGCCCTCCTTTGCTGCCTTACCTCCGTGTGCTGGGCTGCGGTGGGAACCTCGACGGCCGAGGTGGGAACCCCTTGGCTTGGTCTCCACACCCCGTCCCAGGCTGCCTCTTACTTTAGGAGCTGCCGTTCCAGCTCCGGTGAGGTTTTTGTGGTGGAAAATGGTTGCTAGTCACCATCGGCATCATAGCAACCAGGGCTTGGAGGCTCAGTAGAGCCCCACTCAAAAAGAAAATTGAGCATCTCCTCATCCATCTACCCAAGAAAGACGCCCCCGTTGCTGTGGAAGGATGGGTGGCCGTGCCGGTGGGGAAGGGGGGGCCGCCTTCCCGAACCCTCCCCCCCCCCCCCCGGGTGTTATTTTAATATCGCGTGGCTGAAGCGACGAATTGGACGTTCGTACTTGTGGCTCTAAATGACTTTCCTCCGGGATCCCGCGGTTGGGGCGCGCTGCGGCGGAGCGTTTGTGTGTCGCTAACGCGGGAGCGTTCCCGCTTGGGAGCGGGAATACCTTAGGGAGGTTGCCATGACTTGGAGAACAGAGTTTCGCTCCCAAGCCGGACTCCGGTTTTCCTGCAGGGACTGAGAAGCTCAAACCTGGCGTATTCTTCTGGGTTTGGGCTGTCGGTTAAACAGCGTGTTCCTGGCGCCTGGGAGCTGAGGCTGGTTTCCTATGGGAAAAGCAAACCCCTCGCGGCCCCAGATAAAATGTTTCCACTCCTGTCCTTGCTTGGAAGTGGGAGTGAAACGTGGGAAACTTTGGCGTTGTTAGTAAGTAACAGCTCTAGCTCTTTGCCCGCTAGAAGAAAGGTTTAAATCCCCCCTTCCAGCTGGAGCTGGTTGGGATGCACGGAGCAGCTCGGGCTCGCCCTCGGCTTTGCGGGCATCTCCAGGGCCGGGTGGGGAGAAAACGCCCACGTTTCCAACTTTGATTTTGCTTCTGGGGTGAAGGAAGTGGGGAGAGAGAGCGTCCGTCGCGCTCTTTCTCCTGCAAACGGCGGCTCAGGGCTTAGGGTTGTGGCAGCCGTGTCCCCTTTGCTCCACGTGCATCCAAATCCGCTGGCCTGTATTTATTTCCCAAGGGAATTTTTTCCTTCGCTGCGGGGAATGGAAAGGAAAGAGGGGAGGGGAAAAAAAAAAAAAGGGCAAATTTTTTCACTGGGAACAAATCTCATTTTCAAGAGTCCTGACAAAATGAGCCATAAAATTACAATATTTCAAAGTGCTTCGTAATTCTAGCGCGGACGGCTCTTCATCATGGAATCTGAAAGCTCAGAAAATATAAAACTCATTAGATTAAAATAAACCACCTACCGCGCGGAAGAAAAGCTTATTTATCAATATCAATTTACTTCTGATTACCCTGTTCTGCAATTTGTTATTTTTAGGAATTATGATTTGTGTATCGCTCATGCCAATACGTGGGGGGAGGAAAAAAAAAAATAAATTAACTTTTGCCTTTTTTTTTTTTTTTTTCTTCCCCTTTTGAATTGTACTTATTGTAAAGACCTGGCCGAGAAGCAAGAAGAAGAAGAAAAGGTGAATTTTTAGCGGCGCTTCCATGCGAGGAGCGGAGGAAGCTGGGAAAGGGGGAGCCGCTGTGCCTCTGCAAACCCTCCGTGTTTTGGCGCGAGGGTTGGTGCCAAGCGCTGCGCTTTGCCGAAGCCGATGGTGGGGGTGGCTTCTCTGATGCGCGGTTGGTGGCATCCCTGGTCGGAGCATCTCCTGGTCCTCTTTCAAGGTGGAGGGAGCTGGGGAGAGCGGGGAGGGGAAGAGGGGTCTTCCAGCGGCTGCCACGGGCATGGTGGGATGCTGGTGGCATCTCAGGTAGCATCTGTAGGTGGGCAGCACTGGCTGCCGGGGTCCCCTCTTTTGGGGGATGACGTTTGTCGCCGGAGAAGGGACTTTTGGGGAAGGCGCGTACGGTTTCCTCGCGCGGAAGCCATTTGGGAGACGCTTTGATTTACACTTTCATTTCTTCTTTATGCTCCTGGAACCGGCGCGGAGCGGAGAGGCCGCCACTATAAATTTTTGGAGGCGCGAGTGCCGCGGTGCCGTTCGGGGGAGAGGGGCTGAGGGGTTTGGGGAGCGATTAAAGGTGCCAGCAGCAGCTCGAACACGAGAGCATCTCTGCCAACGAGGCACAGCCGCCGCTCTGATGGAGGCAATTAAGCGTGTTTTTGTGGGCGCGCGAGCCGTTCTTGCGCGTAAGCACCCCAAACGGCGCATTTAAAAAAAAATAACCGATACAGGTGCTCAGGTTGGAAGCTGGGGGCTGAAGCACCCCGAGAGCGATAGGTGGCCCGGGCTCAAGAAGCGGGAGAGTCTCTACTCCGGTGTTTCACCGGGGTGAGGTTGCTGGAAGGGTCTTGGAGCGCCGTCGCCGACCTCGCTGGGATTAATGCGCGCCGAGGACCGGAGCGCGCGCCGGCCGGGCTCCCTCTGCGTAAGCCAAGCAGGTGGGAGCTTTGCCACGCTTAGGGATGCAGCGATGCTGTTCACGCGGTAGAAAACAAACCACAACAACCCAACGCTTCCCAGGCTTGGGAAGGAGGCGTTTGGGGCAAGCGGGCTGAAAAACCTCTGCTCGACCTGAGCCGGTTCCTAAATGTTCAAGCCCCGGATTTCTTTGCAGAGCAGCATTTCGGCAGTAGAAGCTCCTCCGGTTCCCATCCATCACCATTTAACGCGGTTCCGGCTGCCGCTTCCCGGGCCTTGGGGAGCGGTTGCCAGCGGACTGGGAAATCTCCGGTTTAACATTAGTGCTTTTGCAGCCAGGAGACACCAGTTAAGTTCCCAGAGATGACTTGCCCAGAGACATTATTATGCTGGAAACTGCACCGAATGCCTCCTACAAAGTGCCTCTTTTCAGGCAGAAGGTGCGATTTAATATGCTCTTAGTCACAATTTTTAAGTTCTCCCCGGAGATCTCGCAATCCCGTTCCTAAATTTGCAATATTCGAGTGAACCGTCTCGGAGAACCAGTGAAGAGCTGCAATATTAATGAAGACAGACAAAATCAAAATGACATTTCAGGCAATTACTTACATAATGAAGTGACTGACTCGGAATATCCAATATTGAGATTTATCATGACACTCGAAAGGGGGATGCTGTCAACTGCCTTTATTTCTACATCACGCAAATTGTTTTTCCGCTGCCCCGTTGCTTTTGAAATGTGGTCTGCGAGGCCGGGAAATAGCGTTTCCGCTCACTTGGGCCGATAGCGGTGCTGTCGGAGAAGAAAGCTCGCGTTTTCCTCAATGGCGTTTTGGCCCGGCAGAAGGCACGGAGGAAGAGCTCGAGGTTGGGCTGCCTCGCTCATCTCCTGCGCATCCTTTCTAGGGACCCGAAACAGCGGTGTTGTCTATGTCTGAGATTTTTCTCCTCCCCGAAACCTACTAAAGAAGCGGGGGGGAAATGGAGATGTGATTCATACTTTTAGTGGGAGGTGTCCCTGCCCATGGCGAGGGGTTGGAACTAGATGATCTTTCAGGTTTCTTCCAACCCAAGCGGCGCCGTGATGCTCTCCGGGGTGGAATGTTTGAAAATATCATTTATATCGTATGAATTTCCTTGCGAAGCGGGAATTCGCCGAGGTTTTGTGCGGTCGGTTCGGAAAGAGCTCTGTATTTAATGGTGTGAAAGCCCTGGGAGGACGCGGCCGTGCTAAGCAGCTGCCTGTGACTGTTTTATTCCGTTGCCTCCTCGTTGAGGAGTCGTGTGTTGTATTGAACGTGACGCCGGGGAAATTGGAGAGGCAGAGCCGGGATATGGGCATGTTTGCAAGTCCGTCTGCTCTCGCAGTGCCGGTCCTGCGGCCCCCAGGGTGGTCTTGAGGGGTTGGATTGGGTTCTGCTTTGCTTTCCGAAATCTTGGTGCCTCTTCAGTGGTGCTGGGTCAAGCTTCCCACGCAGTTCTGCCAAAACATCTTAAATCCCAGCACCGGTCGCTCGCTGCTGCGTGGCTCCTGGGATGCGGCGGCTCTTCCTTACCCTCAACATCCCGCTGGGTGCTCGGGTGGCTCATCTCAGCCTCTAGGCCTGACCGCGGAGGTCACCGTGGCTCATCCCCTCCCACGAGATGAGCCGATGCGCTTTGGAAAGTGGAAAATAAAATAATAATAATAAAAAAAGGTATCGCCTACGCCAGGTTAATCCTGGTTTCGAGTTGGTGCCGGCCAAGAGGATGGTTGGGGCTGCGTGAACCAAGAAAAGCGGTGGTGGCACTCTCGAGTGAAGTGCCCCTTATAAAAGCCAAGCGTCATCAAAATGTGGGTCTTCTGGGTGTCCCCGTGTGGCCTCGGGGCAATAAGGTGCAAGCTGGAACAGGGCTGCATCCCTGAGCCTGCTTTGGGGAGGAAAGGTAATATCCATAAAGCACTGGGCTTGACGCTGCCTTTCTTCTTTGACAGGAACCATGAAGCGTCACACTGCTGCCGGCAACTTTCTGCTCCCCCTCTTGCTCCTGGAGCTGGTTTCTCTGGGTAAGTCGTCTGTCTGTCTGTCCAGCGCCACGCTCTTCTCTCCCCATCCCTTTCCCTGCCCGGGTCTCGTGTTTGCGAGGTACAAGGGTAATATTTGCAGCATTTGTGGTCTTCTGGGGAACATCTAAAGGGAGAGCAATGTTGCTCTGGAGACTGGGGAGATGTGGCTGGTACTGGTAAGCAGACCGCTCATCTCCATCTCGTGTGGTCCCTGCACCTTGTGTTCCCGCGCAGCCGCTTTTCCCACAGTCGGTAAAAAGACACACGTGGCATCAGATGGCCCTTCCCGGGAGGGATTGGAAAGAGGCTTGGAGGCGCAGGATGATGTGTTGGTGAACCCAACGGTAGTAGGTGCTCCTGGTGTATCTCAGCGGGAAGACCTTGGCAACTTCCAGATGTGGGTCATGAAGTCAAAGCTGGCGCTGGACCTCATGACACACACGGCGTTGGGTCATTTTTAGGTAAATAAAACTTAAAGGAAACTAGAGGGAGCGGACGCAAGGCAAGGACGTCAACCAGAAGCTTTGTTAGCTCTTCAACAGCGGAGCTATTACCGGCAGGGCTCTCCCTGTGCTTTCAGCAGCAAAATTATTACCCAAAACGTGTTTTAATATATGCTGTGTGGGAAATAACTCCTCTCTGAGCTGCTTTTCCAATTCCAGCCAGAGGGAAGGGAAGGGCTTTGGAGAAGCAGAGCCTCCATGGTCAGCTTTCTGCTGGGCTCTGCCCCACGAGCGTGATGCTCTTGGTCTTCCCCAGCACGTGGGCTTCTGGTGGTGGGGATGTGGGGTCTGGCCTGGCCACCGGGGTGGCAGCCTGTGGGACAACCGGTTTCTGGTGCGGCAAACGTGCCTCTTGGGCCCGAGCTCTGGCGTATCCCGGGATGCGTAAGCACTGTAAACATGCGGCAAAGCCCCGTGAAAATTGGGATTGTTGCATGAATGGGCTAAAGCCCTCGGGTGCTGGGGGGGGGAGGGGGAGAGGGAGGCCAGGAGGTGTGCGGCTGTGTGGCGCTTGCTGATAAACAATAGCGAGCGTGTGGCCATTTGATAGCACTGTGCCCTTTGGAATAAAGATTTTTTTTTATTTATTTTTATTTTATTTTATTTTATTTTTTTCCCCCTATACTAAAGCCTCAAGATGGCTTGCCCAGATTGGCAGCCTGATTAAGCAGTCGGTGGATGACATTAGCTGTGAGTGACAAGCGCGGTCAATCTCCCTCTGGTGTCGGGTTGGATCAAGTATAGCCTCACCAGTTGGCTGCCCTGTCACTCCTCTGGAAGAAGAGGGGGAAGAAAAATAAGCAACAAAGACAACCCAACGAGTCCTTTGCCCCCAGCCTGAGCCTCCTAAAACTTGTCCCCCCCCACCGAGAGATCGCTTGCCACGAGCTGCCCAGTACAGCTCATTGGAGGTGGGGTGGTGGGTTGTGCTGGCCATGACTGGGGACTTGCTCCTTCATCATCCCTCCCTGTGCGGTCGGTGGCAGCAGCCGTAGGTGGTGTGGGTATGTCCTGCTCCGGGCGCCTGGCTGGACGCAGCAGATCGGCATGGGCAAGCTGCAAAATCCTGGGGAGGCAATGCTGGGAAAGGAGGATTTGGAGGCTTGTAGATCCAGCAGGGCCTCAGCGCCTCTCTCCTAAATCGCCCTGGGGACTGCAGGTGATGGAGCTCTTCTTCCCAGTAGACCTGCAAAGGTCCCGGCAAAGCAATTAGTTAGGGTAAATGCAGCGGGCTCAGCGGGTTTGGAAGAGGATGGCTTAGCTGTGGTATGGTGGTGGAGTCAGCCTGCTCCCACCCAGTACCTCTGCGGTCACCAGAGATGGGCAGAGGCCTTCATGTCCAGGTTAGGGACGCCAGCTAGAAGAACACCTTGGTGATTACCATGTTCTCGCATCAGCAGTGGCCAAGGACATAGAATCATAGACTGGTTTAGGTTGGAAGGGACCTTGAAGATCATCTAGTTCTGTCCCCCCTGCCGCAAGTCCTGACTCGGAAGGGCAAAGAAGCAACAGGTTTTGCAGGAATACCGTGGAGCAGGCATGGAAGACACTCAGGGAAGAAAATCTCCCAGCACATCAAAACAACATTTCTTGTGATCCCTTGGAGCCTGTTGGTAGCATTGAAGGAGGAATAAAGGCTCACAAGCATGTGGTGGACGTCATGGCTTTCTGCTGCGCGCCTCGCTGGGGGACCACGGGCAAGAGCCGCGTTGAGGGAAGCAGTGATGGTATATCCCAGGGTATAGCCGGGTGGTTGTGGCAGCCTCGCAGAAGGAAAATCCAGCTGGTGATCTGTTAGATGAAGCCACAGACGATGGCTGGTTCGCAGCGATGCCTTTGGGGAAAGCATGAACTTGCTTTTGAGGTACGTGGTGTGTGGCTGTGATTCCCAAATTAGTTTGTGTGAACAGACCGGCTTACCCAAAGCCAACAAAACGTTGACCGTCCTGAATTAAACGTGAAAGGACGACTCCTGGGATCCTTGACTAGGTGGCAGGACACACGCGTGGAAGACCGGTGTTTCACAGACCGACAAGGCACCTTTTGATAGCAGCCGAGGAAGACCTTACGGCCAGATCTGAGATGGGGAAGAAGGTTCCTGAAGCTGCCCCGAGGACGCAGCGGTCTGTCTGGGCTGAGGGGGGAGCTGGAAATAGCTGTGGCTGGGACGTGAGTGTTAGGGCTGGGCTAGGGGACAGGGCTGGTGGGGCTGTGGCTTCAGCTGCAGCATCCCTTTTTTATTTTTTTGGGGGGGCGGGGGAAGAGTTTCCTTTCGTCATAGCGTGTATCTCTTGACCTACATTCCTGTGTCATTCAGACGCTTTCTCCCCGTCGCCTCCCACCGCGCGCTGACAGTCCGGCAGCGCAGGGATTAGACTTGCTCTATATCCTGGGATTTGCAGCCCGAAACAGAGTCCTGCCTCCGGACCCTCCTTCAGCTTTCCCCGGCTCTCGGGTACCGGGCATCCTCCTCTCTTAACGTATAGATCCTGTGCGCTCGCGGGCTGGCGGTTCGAATGCCTCCCAGCGCCTGATGCAGCTGGATTCGCAAGATGCGACTTAAATGTAGTACGCCGGTAACAATGAAGAAATATATTTTGAAATAGAGGAGTTGGCAGAAGCAAAGCTCCCGCGGGAAGGACTGCTCGGTGGGGTTTAGCCTCCTCTGCCCCCTTCAAAGCCTGCCGGCCCCGGCACGGCAGCCGGGTACTGAGCGCGCTTCGAAGCCTCCGGAGATGCCATTAGCTCTAAATAACCCATTTTGTCGGGGTCCTTCTCATTTTCTTTCCAGGTACTTAACTCCAGAGGCCGAGATGTAAATGTGCCTTTGCAAGAGCGCTGCCTCCAGTGCTTTTCCGCTCCTCGAGGTGTTTAACAAACCGGCTGCCTCGGGAAAGAGGGCAGTGCTGAAAAAAATCCCTGTCTTGTGACGGATGGAGCCCCGGAGGAGCCCAGGCTGCTCCTCCATCCTGTCCCCGCGCTCCCCCCCCCCGGGCGGGTTTCCCATGGGTGCTGAGCGGGTTTGTGCGGGAGCACAGCTGGGACCTGTGTCATGGGAACATCTCCTTCCATCGGGAGCTTGGGAAGGCGAAGAGGATGCTGAAATGTGGTCTGGTGGTTGTTTCTTAAAAGTGGGATGCTGAAGCGCAGGGCGTGAAGGTGGTGGCAAAGTTAGGAAGGAAACCTGGACACCCGGTCTCATCCGGACTTTGCCGTCCCTTTGCCTGAAGCAACGTCTTCGCGGTTGCGGCAGGGTCGGGGTAACGACGGAGGCGACGCTCCGTACCCGCTGGATTCAAAGGAACCTGGCTGGATCCGCATCTGGTGTGGTGGGGGCTTGCGAGGGGGTGTCACGCTGTCACTTTGCTGGCAATTTCTCCTACTTGTAGGATGTCGGGTTTTGGCTGGGCTCCCACCAAAGGCGGTTACGAGGGGTAACGGCGGAGAAGCACTGCCTCATTGCTTCCAGCGCGTCTCCTTGCCGGGGGGCCGTGCGTGGCACCCTGGTCCTGCCTCTTCCCCTCCCGGGACTGGTTCCGGGGACCACCCCATCGACAGGCGTGAACTATTCCGGCCAGACCAGTTCAAACTTCTGCTGCCCCGTGCCCAGCCCGAATTTTGATGCCTGGCAGCCGAACCGCATCTCTCAAAGCCCGTAGGTTTGGCTGGCTCTGGCCGCGTATGGAGGAAAACCCATCCCTCGGGACGCAGCCTGGGTCGACACCACACCTTGTCTTTCTCTCCTGCCACCTTTTCCTCTGCATCCCTTGAATGGTTGATTTTTTTTTTTTTTATTATTATTTTTTTTTTTTTTTTTTTCTTCCCCGGTTCAGGCTGCGGTCGTCGTTCTCCTCCGTGCTCTGCGCTTGACTTTGTCACCTAATGAGGCTGCTGCGGTCTGGGGGGAAGGCTCCCGAGCTTCCAGCCTTCCAGCTCCGTTTAAAAAAAAAAAAAAAGGGAGTAGAAAGAAGTGAGCCTGATTATTAAAGGTGAAAGGAGGCAATTAGAGGGAAAGGCGATCGGGTGATGGGAGAAAGGAGGTGCACTGGTGGTTGGTTGTGGTTTTTTTGTGTTTTTTTTTTTTTTTTTTCTGGGATGGCTGACAAGGCGAAAGGCTCTCAACCGTGGGAACAAAGTGAAGGTATTAATCATGTGCTAAAACAATAATTGATGTTCCCGGTCCCTGAGCTGTTGGCTTCTCCCTTCCCCTTTACCTCCACCTTGTAAAAGAAAATACTAAAAAAAAAAAAAGCCGGGCGGAGGGAAGCGGCTCCCCAACCGGCTCCTGCGGACACCGTGTGGTGCTTTTTGCCCTGCCAGCCTTCATCTCGGTGGTACCCATCACCATCGCCCCGCCAAGCGGCGAGCCCGGTGCATCCCTCTCTGGCCTGAGCCTCCCCGAGCCGTGCTGGCCCGTGCTCGACAAACCGGGGAAAATAACGCCTTGTTTTTCCTCCTCTTCCCAGGTCGGGGCAACCGGCTGCCGTACTTCATAAACTACTTCTTCGATACCTACCTGCTGATCAATGAGGATACTCCCGTGGGTAAGTGGGGTTCGCCCGTGGGCAGGGGGTTCTGCTGCTGCCCGACCCCCTGATGGAAAAGGATTGAAGAAATGCTTTTCTTTTGATTGACAGATGTAGCTTTTTTTTTTCTTTCTTTCTTTATTTAGCGAAGGATTGGTTTTTAGTAAATGCAGAAATCGACCCGGTCATTCTCGGTCTCTTTCCAGGCTCTCAGTCCATTAAACTTGTGGTCTTCAATCAGGGCTCGTGACTGGCTTTTAATGCGGGAGGAATCGATTGGGAGCCGAGGGCGGCTGGGTGGGAGGTTCTGGGTGGGCGCATCTCCCGCCGCCTTCAACCGTGCAACCCACCTCAAAAGTATTCTCCCCGCACCTAAGTCAGCACCAGAGCTGGAAAAAGTTGGAGGACTCTGGAGTGGTCTCCTCTGGTGACTGCTCAGCTCGACCGGGGCTTCCAGTTGAGGCTTGTGTCTCTTCTCGGTGGTCCCCTCGGTTGCATCTTTTGCAGCCTGCGGTGTCCCCTTTGTGGGATTTGGGGTGGTGTCTGAGCCCGGCGGCTCGGTTGGTGAGTTTCGGATAGCGTGGAAGCTCCTGGGTGGTAGCGGAGCTCCGCGCAGAGATGCATCCATCCGCAGGAGTTTGCCGTGCCGCGACGCTCGGGTTTATTCGCAACGGGAAATAATAGCGAAAACTGCTGCTCGGGTACCTTTACTCGCGGCGCCGCGGAAGGCAAGCTGCGGATGACGTAAGGAAAGGAAAGACCTGACTTCATAGCAATTTTTTCCTAATTTTTTTTTTTTCCCCCCCTCGGATGACTTGCATCCGTGATGTTTTTTTCCACGGCTGCCTTTAACGAGGTCGCTTCCCACCCAGCTGCTTTGCTTTGCTGTCTATACGCTCTTTGCCCCTCGCTTGCTGGTGTCCCTGCAAAGACGCTGAACGCGTCCCAGGGAAGGAAGCAGATGTGCAGGAGCGAGAGCTGGTTGGGAACAGCTTAATGGAACCGCTTCCTCACTGCCTACGTGGGTCTGGAAGTGCTTGAGTTCGAAATACCGTACGGGAATTGGGCTGCGCTTCTATTCTGGCAGAAAATGGGGGAAGATTTCTGACAGTCTGCTTTCCACTGAGATACTGTGCCAGTAAAATTGTGCTTGGAATTACTTTGGGGGCCGAATTTTATTTATTTATTTATTTTTATTTATTTATTTTTAAACTTTTGTATTGCACCGTACAGAAATGAAATTCACTCTTAAGAATATTGGCACCCTGGGATTTTGTTTAGGGATGCAGCAGAGGGGAGATGTCAGCCTTGAAAGTGTTGACAAACAGCGTTTTCCGTGTTTTCTGCTGTTGGTAGATGTTTTCCGAGTTAAGCTTATTAACTTAAAAAAAAAAAAAAAGGTCTGGAAACACCTTTCTTGCATCCTGACGGGGGTGTAAGTAGCGGAGCTGTATGTGGTGCCTCTTAGCTATAAAAAAAAAAAAAAAAAAAAAAAAAAGCAGGGCCCCTTTTTTGGGGGGGGCTGGTAGAAGGTGCCCATCACCGTGGCGTCGAGTGATCGCCCCCTCTTCACCTCCCTGCGGCATCCCCGGGCGCAGCCACACCGAGCCCCAAACCCCGCACTCCCCGCTTTTGCCGCCTGCCCCGCCGAAAGGAATCTTTAAGCAACAATTAAGAGATCATTCCCCCTCTAATCACTTACAAGAGTAAATTAGTCTTGTCAGGAGCTATTAAGACGGAGAGCTCGGAATTCATTAGGCGAAATTGGGCTGAGGGAGCTGCTGGCGCTGCCGCTGGTCCAGGCTGATTAATTTCTCCCAAAACATCATCAATGCCCATCTGTTTCATTTAGGTCCGGGGAGAGCAATTTTCAGGTGGAGTGACCCTCTAGTCAGTTATTTCACCCAGAAGTAATGGAACACACACACACACACACACACACACACATGTGCGCGTGGGGAATAGGAGATGCTGAGCTCGAGGGAAGGCAAAAGCGATGGAAGGGGCCAAGAAATTTGCAGGAGGAATGCAGGGAGATGCCTGGGGAGGAGGAAGAGGAGGGATAACGAGTGGTTGGAGCGAGGTGGGACACCGGGAGAACCCACGTCTGCTGCCGGTAGCTGTGTCTCGGCGTGTTTTATTCCGAAAGCAGAAGTACTGGTTGGTGTTAACAGCCCTTAGGAGAAGAGTTTGCAGGAGAAGGACCATCCGTCTTTATTGCGCTGCTCACCACCTTGAGCAAAATCATTCCGGGGGCCATTTCGTCTAATCCCGGAACCTTTTAGGAGGGCTGGGGGTGAGGGAGAGCGGCGTGGATATTGATGCCAGGTGAGTTGCTGGAGGGCTCCGGCACGGCGTGATGCTCACCGGCGTGCCGAGGTGGGGTGGCGTTGCTGCAGGTGAGGTTACCTATAGCCCCGAATTTATCGGCGAGTGGGGATGGGCAGGCAGCGCTCTTGGTTTCTCTTGCTCGGGGTGTACCCCCTCCCCCAGCTGCCAAAAGGACCGTCTTTTTTTAGCATAATGTAACGACCGGAGTCTAATTGCCCAGCAAATGGATTTGCTGTATGCAGGATAGGGATGGGAAAATGAAGATGATCCATCAGGTCGGGGCTGTAACTAGGCTTATAGCCACCTAGCTTGGGTTCACCCGGAGCTTTCTCTGAAAGCTTTCACGCCTCGACACCTCGCAAAACGCCTGACAAAAGAGGCCATTCAGACCAGTGCGATTCGGTTTTCCCTTCGTCCCAGCGATAACATTTCAGCATCGCCGGAATAACGTTGTCTTAAAGGAGCAAAAGAGCGAGGAAACGCTTTAATCGTTGCACCCGAGCTCATACCGTGCGCTTGGCTTTGCTCTCGGGCCATGGTCGCCCAGGCGGGCTGGGGACAACGCGTCCCTCCTCCCCACCTGGGGTCCTGCATGCCATGCTCGAAACTAGGAGACGGGGATGAAATTTGGAGGACTGACCTCTTCTGTCAAGCCCGTTGAGGTCGAGCAGCGCACAACAGGAGGGGGGGGGGAACCTGCCAGGATTTAGTTGCAAGGCTTGACCGCCCACCCGCCCCCGGGCGACGTGGGCTGTGAGAAGATGCTGGGAAAGGAGCCCGGGAAGGATGGCAGGTGGGGAGGCCGGGCTCCCCTGGGGCTTCTGCCAAGGCTGCCTGCTATTTGAATCCCTTTAGTTATTTTTGGGCAGGAGAGCGTGCAGCTGAGGCTCTCGGCTCCCACCAGCTCGTGGGGATGCTCTCCTGCGAGCGCCACCGGGATGCCTCCAGCGCCCGGTGGGATGCTCAGCCCCAGGTCCCCCAAAGTTGGCTGCCTCGGCATCTCTTCCCGCTTTGTTAACCCGCGACAGCGCGGGGCCGAGGAGAACCTCTAACTCAGCAAGCGCCGTGGCTGCTGACGAGCGAGCGGCAGCCCCGAGCGGTGCCGACTCAGCACTCGGGGGCTGCCTGGGTGCAGGATTTTTGGGCAAAGGGCTTCCGTGCTCACTGACTCAGCAGCTCGGTGCCACCACGATGCGGAGGGACGGGCGGCCAGGACACGTCAAACGCCGTGCCTACAAGGAGGCGGGAGATGCGCACGTCGAAAAGGGGGGTGGGGGGAGGGCTTGAAATCGTAAGAGCGCACGTGCGATGTGGACGGGGCTGCGTTTTTCTGCTCAAAGCCCCCCTGGTTCCTTCCCTTCGGCTCTGTGCCTCTCCCAGGAGGCACGGGTTGTGTTCTCCATCCCTCCGGCTTCGCCGTGCTCGGAAAGCAAGGCGGATGACTGACGGGGAATTTCACGGCTTGCTTCTGCCCCCTCCTCCCCTTGCTACGTGCAACTTTTGCTGAGCTGGCAAATTCACCGTAAATAGTTCATTTTTTTTGGGAGCAGGGTGGGTATGCTCACGCTAGCTTGCAAAAAAAAAAAAAAAAAAAAAAAATCAAACCCTGCTTGTTTTGGGGACTTCTTGAAGATGGTGACCTCCAAACGCTGTTGCAGGAATTTTGGTTGAATACAGTAGAAGACGGGGTGATTGCCGGAGACACCCAAATCTCTTGGTGGCATTGACCGAGTCACAAATTCTGCCAGGGAGCACGCACGTGGAAGAGGTCTTGCTCGGGCACTTGGCTCTCTGTTGGCCATGCCGTTGGATGTTGGAGGACCGCGGTCTGGCTCTTGGCACTGACTAGGAGAGCTTTGCTGTCTGACAAATTTTTGCTGGTGTGGTTTGACTTTCTGCAGTGGGGAACTCGGATTATCCTTTCCCAGGGCAAGCTGGAGCCCTTCCGGGACTCCAAAACATGTTTCTCCACCGAGTTCTGAGGGGAAGAGCCGAACCTTGTTCTTTGTGGGACCTGCTTCACCAAAATGGGCCATGGTGGACGTTTTCCCGTGGCGTTGGGGCTCTTGCTGTGCACCCCAAGATGTTGCAGCCTGGGAGGGGTCTGGGATAGCGGGGTACGGCTGCGGTGTAGGTGTCCTTTGTTGGCCGGTGGTGATTAAAGTAATTAGGCTGTGTCACCTCTTGCATTTTAGGGCCTTCTGGGATGGAGAGTCATTTCACGAGAGGACTGGAAGAGGAACTTAGTATTTAGCAGGCGGTGGCAAGGCGGTTAACTCCGCACGTGGCTCTGAGGCAGCGTGTCCCTCTGATATTTGCGGATGCCCTGACTCGATTCTCCATCCCAGGCGAGGACCAGGTCCGGAGGGCTTTTCTTCTCCAGGCAGGGAAGGCTGCCATCCTCCGCGCGCTCTCGCTGTAGTTTCCAAGGCAATCGGCTCTTCTGCCACAGCCTTGCGCTGGCGGTGCTCTGGGCCTGGGCAGCCGGATGTTTTGGCACCCGGGTAGGGTCCCTGAGGGTGCCCGACCATCCAAGCTGCTGCTGAAGATAGGGTTATCTGCCTGTGATTGAGCGGGGGCCGCCTCGGCTAAACCCTGCCTGCTCGTTTGATCCCACAACTGTGGGCATCTGCGACGGATGGGCTCCTCCATGATGGTACTTGCCTAACGCATCACTGGAAGGGGGGGGGGGGGAAGCGCTGGCTCTGGTCTCCGCATACTTCTGGACTGATTAAATTGTTTCGGAGGCGTCTGGGCCACATATTCCATGCACGAGGCGTGTGGGCCATCTGTTGGAGACAGCTTGGGAGGGGGGACCCGTGGGTGTCCGAGCACGGGACCCATATCCCTTTGGTGTCTCCTGACCTCCTTCCTCACTTGCAGGGGCGTCTGCTGCTGCGTCCCCTTTGCTCAAAAGTAGATACTAAAGCTAAAAAGAGAAAATTAATTTACTCTCTGTGCGCCGCGGGGTTAAAAGTCACCCCCGGCAAGACCCAGAAAGCATGGTGGGCATACTGCTAATGAGGTGCTAATTGGACACTGAGGAGGTGTGACTCAGAAGAGCAGCAGAGGATGCTTTTAAAGCTTGGGGTTAATTCCTTGAGAGGAGCGAGGCTGCGCAGGGGGCATTGGGAGTCCAGAGCAGCCTAAAGAGCCTTTGTGAATGATAGAAGGTGGGCTGGCTTTTGGCAAAATGTGGCAAGTTGGAAGATGTGGTGGGACTGGTGGTAGAGTGGATGGAGAGCGTGGGAAAACCTACTTGTTTGTAAGAAATGTGTGGTAAAGCACGTCCTTCCAGGGACTGCATGCTTGGCTGAATTTGTAGGGAAGGGCCTCTGTGCCCGTGTTTCGGTCTAAATAAAGACACCGGCTGTCTTCCCTTTGGAGATGCTCCATCCAAGGGTGCTGTGCAGGGGGTTAAGCCGCTGTCCACCTTCACCGGCTCCAGCCAGGGTTGTGATGAGGCACTGGCCCAGGTTGCCCAGAGAAGCTGTGGCTGCCCCATCCCTGGAGGTGTTCAAGGCCAGGTTGGACTGGGTTTGGAGCAACCTGGGCTGGTGGGAGGTGTCCCTGCCTGTGGCAGGGGGGTTGGAACTGGGTGATCTTCGAGGTCCCTTCCAACCTAAACCTTTCTATGAATGGTAAAACCCCAGTAAAGTGGTGTGGGTGGGGTTTTTTGTTGTTGTTGTTGCTTATCTGGCAAGGCAAAAGGTTTGCTGGCAAACGTAGGTAGATCCTAGGCTCCTTGATCTGCTGCTGGGTGGATGTTCTTAGCTACAGACCACAGGGGAGGACACCAGCAGTAGGTTAAATCTGAGCCGGGGTCCAGCCTGGGGTGTCTCGTGCTGCTGGAGCCGGTTCCCACGAGGTTATCCATCCTGTTGGGAAAAGGACGAGAGGGGAACAACTCATCTTCCCAGGGCCAGGAGTAGCTTGCTGCCTTTGGGAGGAAAACATTGCTTTTTCTGCCTTTAAAACCACCCCCTCAACTGGAATGAACTTGTTGCCATCAGCGAAAGGGTTGCACGTCCCCGGCCAGCGCGGGGAGCCCAGCTATTTTAAAGAACCTTTGTTCCGAGCGGCTTTGGGATTCCCACCACCTCGTATTTCGGGCCGGTGGTACAGCGGGCACCGCGCAGCCTTGTTTTCCGTACGAAGGCTGGGACCGGCGCGCTCCTTCGGGAGCCTATACGCGTCCATCACCCCAGCGGGGTGCGTGCAGCCGGCAGAATTGATTTGGCCTTTTACAAAGGCTAATTCCAGAGGAATAGGCGAGTCTCTGGCTGCGAGGGAGATTGAGATATTTATTTTTTGAATAGGAAATCCGCGTCGCGAGCTTCATTACAGGCATCGCTGAGAGCAGGTGGGAATATTCTCCATTAGAAGGGGAAGCTTATAGGAACGTCGCCTTTGTTTCCAGTATTAATTGAGAGCAATATTATCATCCGATGGCTATTAATTCTTTAAAACTGGCTTCTTGAGTGTTGTGCGAAGGACTTGTGTCTAAGAATGGCAATGACTCAAGTGAACAACAGTGTTTGAGGAGCATTTTAAGAAGGGGATTTCAGGACTCGGAACGAGAGCCCTTTTTCTGTTGTTTGTCGTCGGAATGAAAATTCCGTTAATGAAATTACTTGTTGAGCTGTAAAAAGTACGGCATCGTTAATGAAAACTTAAGGCTAGAAAATTAGCTATTCCCAACATCAGGAAACTTAAGGGGGGGGGGGGGGGAAGCTACCCCCCACCCAAACCCTTAACCCTGCGTCATTAAATTAATCACTTCATCAATCACTTAAATTTTCATATCTGCTTTGCTAATAGGCAATAACGTTAGTGCTTACATTTAAGTAGGGAAAAAGAGAGAGAGACGGCAGAAAGTATATTTGCAATATGGACTAATTAACATGTCGGGGTAACCTTGCTTTTGGTAACCGCCTCATCAAACCCTTTGAAGGTTCGCTCTCGCCACCTCTCGCGTTCGAGCGTGTGAGCCCTCGCGCGGGGGCTGAGCCCCTTTCAAAAGAACCGGAGAAAGATGCGTGTCTGGTGGTAGCGAGGACTTGGGGTGATTTTTACGTCTGCGATGACTTTAGCGGCGTTAACGGTCTGTACAGCGCTGTCTGTAGGAGCTTCTGTTCTGGGCTGGCTTCTTGCTGGGCATCGGGTGCTACCAGTTGGTTACTCACACCGGGCATACACGTAGACTCGTAACTTCTGGTTTTGGTGGGGAAGGTGAGCTGTGTTTTCACTTTGAGTCTATCAATGGGACCTCTCGGAGAAAAAGCTATGCTTGCGAAAAGTGCTACGCACACTCGTGTATTTTGCCAGATGAGGAACTTGGGATATTTGGGTTGTGTGAGCTTAAAAAGGTGGTGGCGGTGGGAATATTACACCCCATCACCCTCCTTATTTCTGTGGTTGCGCGCTACAATTTTATCGCCGATCTCTGCAGTCTGGATGTGCTCCACCACTCTCTGGCGAATTTTCTTGACCGAGGAGCAAAGCGCGGACGCGCGAGAGAGGCGGCAGGGCGACGCCTTCGCGTTGCGCGCGGTTCGTGCCGCGCTGGAGGAACGCCACGGAGCGTTCCACGTTACGCTCTCGCACCTCGGCACGCTTTGCCATCCATCCTGGGGCCGCGGTCAAGTGGGAGGCGCGTCGAGCGAAGGGTGCTGGGGACAGATGCTCTCCAGATGGGCTGGGACCCGGTCACGGGTCAAAGTTTATCAATGAAACGCTGCGGAGGCACGCGTCCAGCTCCGAAGGCAGCCGGGTGATAGAGGGGAACGGCACGAGGCGCTTTGCTGTGATGCCGCAAAATGTATCCCGTGATAGGCTCTTTTTACACAATTTTCCGACTTGCGGGCTCGTGAAAAATTAACCTTTCCATTAAACTCCCCACGACTGAGCCCCGTGGAAGCGCTGCTTCGGCTTTAAAAAATGAAAAATTCAAGCTGTACGCCCCCACCCCAACGGTTTGTGGTTGTTTCCTGGTGTGAAAAGTCATAAAAAGCCAAAAAAAAAAAAAACCCCAAACAAACCCCGACAATAAAAAGGTAAAAAAAGGTAAAAAAATCCCTTCTTTTCACCTGCCTCAAAACCATCTGGGCAATTAAAACAGGAAAATTTACTTAGCTAGTCCTCATTCTGGAAAACCGCCGCATTCCCTGTATGAAAATAAGCAGGTAGAAGAGAACCCTTCTGGAAAGGTATATATGTGCCGCGGGGCTGAGATTGCGGAATAAAACTCCCGCTGTCGGGAAGCGTGGCGGCAGGACGCTGCCGTTATCCCGCTGAGCATCCCATCCCGTCTTTGGGGCGCTGGTAGGCGTTGCGCAGGCGGCCTCTTGGGAAAACCTGTTTTCTTGCTATTTTACACAATTTTGGGGCCCACGGGGACACGTAGAGCGGTCGTCCTGCTGTTGTCGCGCGAATCCATCCCCTCCCCGTCCCGTTTAATTTAGTTAAAAGCCAATTTATCACAAGCTGGTGCTGATTTCTGCTTTTGAATGGTTTAATGCGCTTGATTGGCAGGGGGAGTTAATAAATTGGTTCCTCCTGTCAAACCGTTCCCGTACAGTGATGGCTTTTGAATTAATTGTACCAACTCGTGGGGGAGGAAAAAGAAAGAAAGGGGAAAAAAAAAAAAAAAAAAAAAAGCTGGAGACAATGTTGTTGGACAACTCAATGAAAACATCTGTTCGATTTGCGGCGGTGGTCAGAAGAGTGAATAAGTTCTCTCGCGCGCTTCCCTCTCTTAAAGATTTATTAATATTGCTTTTTACACGAGGGGGAAAGATTTCAACCGCTTGACATTTAATGGTTAGTAACTCAATTTTATTCCGTTCATCCGCATGGGTTTGTCAAACGCCTGCTCTGTTGAAGCTCCGGTACTGCGGCGCCGTCTTTCTGCGTGTGCGCAATTAGGAAGGCGATTCGGTACCTGAGTACGGAGGGACCTCTTCTTCTTTTTTTTTTCCTTTTTAATTGATTATTAGGTTTGAGGCGAGAGATCGTGTCAGAGAGAGTAATACCCTTTCGCAAACAGCGATGCGCCTTCGTTTCTTACACCGCTGTTGAGTTTCAAGCAGTTAATTTGAAAATAGAGGGGGGGGGAAAGACTTTAACAGGTGGAAAGTCCAAGGGAGACTAAAAATTCAGCGTAGGGGGAGAAGCGAGGAGCGCTCTCGTAGAGGCGGAGATTAATGATGGTTACTAACGATTTGGGGAAATAAAGGGGAAGAGATAGGTGTGGCGGAAGACTGTAAAGTAAGTAACGGCACTGCGGGAAAACCTCGACTCTTGAAACGCCCGTTTTTCCCCCCGTACGACAGCCGCATCGACTTAAACGCATCCTACCGGATAAAACAACGTTTCTGTACGAAAAAGCGCCGATGTAAAACTCGGCGGAGTGGGACGGTAAAGGCAAGTAAGCCAAGGGGCCACGGCGAAAGCACCGTCCCGCACGCGCATCTCTCCCACCGTCATCATCTCTCCCACCGTCATCCCCTGAAGCAGCTTTCCAGGAGGCATAAAGGAAAGGGGGAATGGGGGGGGGGAACCCCCCATAAATCTCCGCTGGCTTTTTTGCAAGTTGTTCTTCGTCTTGGGGGAAAAAAAAAACCCCAAAATGTGGGAGTCCCGGGGATGCTGTCTGCAGTCCCGTCAGGTACGGAGCCGGGAGCGACAGCTTGCCGAAAGCTCGTCAGCCCGAAGCCATTACCTGCATATTTCGGTGGGGTGGGAGAAATAGTCATAAATTCAGGTTCTGTACCGGAGAGGGCAAAGGGGGGGGAGGGGGGGGGGGATTAAAAAAAAAAAAAAATCCCCAAGCTGGTATCGACATGCTAGAAGAAGATGCCGTGGCAGAAACCATAAAAATTGGCAGGATCCTCCAAGTTTACGCAACCCCGAGAGCGATGGATGGAGGAGGGTGAGCCCCGTGGGCGCTGGCACGCTTCGCGGCCGTTTTCTGGCAGGTGGCAGGTAGAAAAGGTCTCTCCTACCGGGTGGAAGCTGCTGCCTCCCTGGATTTTAAACCAGGAGCTTGGTTTTGCATTCTGGGCTGGAACAACGCTGTCGGCTCTGGGGGATTGTTGGACTGAGCGCGTGGGCAGCTGCCTGCGTGATTCCACGTCTCCATTTCCAGCCTTGCCCTTTGCTTTATCGTGCGGCGTCTCTGGTTCTCGGGGACGTTCCCCTGCTGCCCATCGCTTTGGGATCCTGCTGGGTGGGTGGGTGGGGGGGGAACGACAGGGGAAGGGGGCTCCGTCTCCTGCTTTGCTTCTGCAGTATCTCACCCCCAGCCTGCGGGGGGCCACGTATGTTATGGGGTGGGAAAGGAAACCCTGTGAGGGGCTTGTGTGGGACGCGTGTAGCGGAGTCTTGAATGCAATTAATATAGCTTGGGAATAATTTCTTGCTTTCAGGACAGCCCTTGACTTATTTTTTTTTAAAAAAAAAAAAAAAATCAAAACCCAAACCCAACCAACTTTGTCCTTTATGGCTAAATTTAAAATGCTCTCTCCCTATCCAAGACTGAAAAAAAACCCCTGGCAGTAGCCACACGTGTGCGGGTGCTAAATATTAAGGAAACCTGGTCTGTCTTTGCCAGGCGGCTGAGCTGGAGCGGCGTACGGGAGCTGCGCGTTTTGCAGGTTCGGCGGCGGTAGGGGAGGCTGGTTTGGCTGGCAGCGCAAGTAGCAATTAGCGGCTGGCTGCTCTGGCCGGACTTGCTCCCTAAAACGCTTACGGAGGTCCCCGGGCTCGAGGAGAACTGTGCATGGGAAGATGCTGCCTCGCCGGGGTTTTTGCATCCTTCGGGGCGGGTACCAGGGCAGCGCTTGGGCTGACACGACCAGAGATGCCTTCGGGAAGGACAACAGGAGAGGGTTTCTTTCTCCAAAACTCTTCCAGTGCCTCTTCCGTGAAGGCCGGAATTTGACGGTTGTGGTTTTGCGCGCTCACCAGTGAGCGCCCAGCTCTTCTGGCCTCCTCTTCCCTAAAGAGCAGCAATCCGGAAGGGGGGGAAAAAAATGCTCGAGGTTCCGTTTGCTGTTAGCAAAGAGCTCGGTAGTTCATATCGAAAGCCAAAAGTGCTGTGCTTGGTGGGTGTCCTACCGTAAAATCAACGGGAATCTGTTGGAGATGCTGCTTTCCAGTGGTTTTTGGTGTCCTCCCCCTCACCTATATAAGCTCAGCCCAGGCAAGAGTGACGCCACAAATGGTTCGCTTCTGGTTTGCTCTTTGTGGATCCTGTATCCAGGAGCATCATCCAGGTGGGCAGAGGGGCAATTTTCATTGAGACGCTGATCCCAGAAATGAAGGAATGCCCTTCTCCCCTCAAAAAAAAAAAAAAAAAAAAAAAAAAGCTTTGCTAGCACAGATCAGCGTGCTTTTGGGTATAAAACCATCAGTATTTGGCTGCCCGGGCTGGAAGGTGCCGGTAGGGTTGTGCGAGGTGGTGACAAGGGGCACGGTCACCTCCCTGCTCTCTCTTAAACCCACTGCGGTGTAAAAGCGGAAGCGGCCCCAGGTGGTTGGATAATGGCATCTTTAATTGTGCTCTGGATGAGATTAACTCCTTATCTGACAGTTTGACATCTTTATTATTATTAATGTGTGAATAATACGGTGCGGGCTTGTGGTGGGTTTGTTTTTTTTTAATACGTAACTTTGGTAGCAAATATTTGCCTTTTGTTTGGTGGTGTCTGTTACTTTGGTGGTTATCCACCTTCAGATTCCCGAGCTCCAAGGGCAGGGATCCCGCAGGTGGAGGGATGCCGCTCCTATTTCTTTCCTTCTTAAACGGTAGTCGCCACTGCATCGCGGTTATTCTCATTTATTTATTATTTTGAGCTGGGAGTAGAGGGGTGGTGGCAAGCGAGTCCTCTGGTGAACCTGGAGTTACTCAGGCCAATAGATGATGGGATGGGGGACACAAGGGGCTTGGGACCGTCTCTCCCAAAAGCCTGTCAGGAGGAGAAATATCCATGGGCAGGGAAGGATGGCTGGCGCCGTTCCCGAGAGAGATTATTGTGGCCCTAAAAAAAATGCATATAGGTTTGCACCGTTTACCATTGCCTGGCCGAAAAGGAGAAAATTATTCACAGGGCCGTTGGCTTCCAGTGGAAAAAAACGTCGGGCACGGGAAGAGCTGTCGGTGAGGGGGCGTGGGATGCTGCTGGGGATGGGTGCGGGCGCACCGGTGGGGCTATGGGTGCCGGGGCCGTCTCCGCGCAGCGGGGAAGGGAGCTGTGGAGGGTGGGAGGCAGCTGCAGTGTGTCGACTCCCCGAAAAGTAGTTTCTGTGACATAACTCGCTATTAACCGGGATAACAAGGTCGATAATGCCTTTGCCTGGGAGAGCTTCAGCCAACACTTCTATCAAAACCAATATTAATTTTCACTAATTAGGAGCTGCAGCTAATGAGTGTCACAGCTAATTTACCTCATCCATAACGAGGGAGAGGAGGGGGAGAGGCACTGCGTGTTATCCGCTCCAATCCGAAAGGGATGAGCGAGCGGAGAGGACTGGGCATCACACGGCATGGGCCAGCTGGCCGAGGGGGCTGATGCCAAGGGGGAGGCGGGCGGGCGACCCGCTGGCTGCTTGGGCGAGTGCGAGAGAGAGGGGTTCTGGAGCTCAGCAAGCTCCAAGCGGCGAGGGAGGAGGAAAAAACAGAGCTTGGAAGGAGTTACAAGGGAAAATTTGGGGAAAGAAAAGGTTGACTTGTTGCCCTGGAAGGGGAAGTTGGAATAAAACGCGTTTGCTCTGGAAACTCTTAAATTAATTTCAAAAGCCTTCACTCTTGAATTCATTTCCAAAGCCTTCGTTGTACGTTTCATCCCTCTTCTCTTCCACCCCTTTTATCCAAAGCACTGCTGCGTGCCGGGGCGCACGAGCCAGCCTGAGCACGGAACGACGAAGCAGTTTGTCACCCTTCGTACCCTCCTCTGTCTCGCTTTAGGGAGTCTCCCTCCTTCTCTGATCCAGTACTGCCGCGGGGTCTTTGACTTTGTGACAAGCTGGACGAGCGTCGCAAAGGACGGGCTTCTTTGTGGGGAATTATTATTCATTTTTTTTGTTTTGTTTTAGCGGGGAGCTTGTGTGCTGTGCAGGAGTATTCCGCCGACGTTGCCAACGGTACGAATAGAAAGCAAACTTCTGCTTTGGAGTTGTCCCTGTTTGTCCTGGAAACTCGACCCGATGGCTCAGGCAGGAGAAGGAAGGGTACAGTGTCCGTTGTAGCCTTCTCAGACGGTTCGGGTTGTACAGTCTGTGCTGTCTAAACAAGCCGGACGCTAAGAATTATCCACAGAGATTGACGTTTTAAGTAAGAATACACTAGAGATCATAGAATCATAGAATGGTTTAGGTTGGAAAGAACCTTGAAGGTTGGTCTGCTCGTTGTTAGGGATGGCCAAAATTGACTGAATAAATGATTTGCCGGTTTTATTCGCGTTGCCCTGACTATAAACCTCAGGAGCCTTCCTTGATGGAATTGATCTGTTCTGCTGGCAAAGGGCTGAGCAACGTGTGCGCTATCAGCCCGTCCTGATGCACGCTTGAAGGAGGACAGAAGAACTGTTGCCTTGTCTGAGGCAGCTTTCCTCGCAGCCATCCTCCTCTTCGGGGTTCCTGAGGCCTTGAGAACAGGGTTTGGCTTTTAGGCATGCCCTGAGGAACTCGCGGGGGAAAGCGATGTGCGGAGAAGAACCTCTCTTGGAAACCATCACACTGAGGGCATCTTTTTGGGGCATCCCGTGAGGTTCAGGTGGGAGCTGCTTGTGGTCCTGGCTTTCATCTGTAGTTGTTTTTGCTGCCATTCCATATCCAACTCCTCAGCTAGTCCTGACTTGGGCTAGTTATTTGATTTATTTTTTTTTCTTTTTTTTTTTGAGCTGTTAGTCTGTGAAATGACCAGCCAGCCCGTGGTAGTTCCTGGTAGGTGTTTTGCTTCTGCCTGCTCTAAGGCTCGCAGCACCCACAAATGGCTGGGCTTCTTTACTTGTTCCTTACCGGGTCCTCCGGTGGCTGTCGTCAGCCTTGGTGGGGAGAAGAGCGTAGCAGCAGAAAGGCTGCGAATGGGTTTCATATCCGTGTCCTCAACATGCTCAGAAATGATAGGGTTGTGCACCAGAGCGTTTGGGCTAAACAGGGACAAGGGCAACT
Organism: Vanellus vanellus; assembly: GCF_965231255.1. Lineage (NCBI taxonomy): Eukaryota > Metazoa > Chordata > Aves > Charadriiformes > Charadriidae > Vanellus > Vanellus vanellus. Next base: position 37,507,265 of record NC_138912.1, on the reverse strand, counting down.
TCTGGGTAAGTGAGTCCCAAGAACCTTTATAGCTTAAAAAGCCTATAGGCTTTCCCATAGACTTCTTTACCTTCTCCATGGAGACTTTGACACCGCAGCCAAATGCCCGTTTTCAAAACAAGTTAGAAAGGAGGAAGGCTAAGAAATGGAAAGAGTAGGAGTCAGCCCATTCCTTAATGGTGCCATTCTGGTGAGGGAGCCTGAGGTTTATGGCCAGCTGTTCATCCAAAGTCAGTCTGCAAGTAGGTTCTCTATGTGCTTTAACAACCTTTGATACAGACGTGCAACCTACCCAGAGGCACATGCAGCCCGGTATTCCCTTTGGCCAGAGCAAGTCCTAGAATCGTGGAATGGTTTAGGTCGGAAGGGACCTTGAAGATCATCCAGTTCCACCCCGACCCCCCCTGCCCTGGGCAGGGACACCTCCCACCAGCCCAGGTTGCTCAGAGCCCCATCCATCCTGGCCTTGAACACCTCCAGGGATGGGGCAGCCACAGCTTCTCTGGGCAATCTGGGCCAGTGCCTTAGGACCACCAAAAATTTCATAGAATCGTAGAATTGTTTAGGTTGGAGGAGACCCTTGGGATCATTGAGTCCAACCATCTACCCTACTCTACAAAGTTCTCCCCTACACCTCTTCCTCCTAATATATAATCTATATCTCTTCCTCCTAATATCTAATCTATATCTCCCCTCTTCCAGTCTGAAACCATTCCCCTTTGTCCTATTGCTACACACCCTTGTAAAAAGTCCTTTCCCAGCTCTCCTGTAGCTCCTTTTAGGTACTGGAAGGGCCTCTAAGGTCTCCCCGGAGCCTTCTCTTCTCCAGGCTGAACACCCCCAGCTCTCTCAGCCTGTCCTCGGAGCATCTTTGTGCCCTTCTCTGGACCCGCTCCAAGAGGTCCACATCTTTCCTGGGTTCCAGCAGTGGATCGGATCCAAGCTGTGCTTGGGAAGTCAGCAACACAAACTTTTTGAAGGGCAGTGAAAACTCTAACATTAGCATTTTCTCAGCTAAATTTGCTGACCCCTGCGGGCGCTCGGCTCTAATCTCTGACGAATGGAAACAGAGGAGCAGAAGTAGCAACATATTCTTCTGCTGGTATCAACCCCAGGGCTTTTTTTTTTTTTTGCCCTCCACCCCCCTGCTCCTTGAAACCTCCCACCATCACCAGCCCAGCCATCTGCAGTGCTGGTGGCAGCAGTGACAGACCGGCGTGTACTGTCGATAACGACCCTGGGTAGTTGCTCCGCTAATTGACCCTGCTTTGAGCAAAAAGACACAGCTGGTTAGTATGTTGCCAGCAGCAGAGGAATGCCTGGGAAACCTTTGGTGGGGGATCCCGTCCTAGAGAGATTACGCGATGTGACTACGCTGTCTTTGGATGACAAATGTGTGGGTTTTCCTTAACGTGCTGTTGTATTTTCAAGGTTTACCCCGATTTCCACGGCACCTGTTGGCTGCTGGAGTTGCAGTACCAGTCACGCTAGGAAAATAACAGCGTGGTGCTGACAGTGAAATATAAGCAAACAGCAGCATCCGTGAACTCCTTGATGCTATTTGTGTAGGGGAAGATGTAGCCTCATGCATCAAACGTCTTGTGGGAACGGATTCCCGATCCTTGCAAAAGAAGTGGATATTATTTGCAAACCTCTCCTCTTAGCTGAACAGGAGCTTATGAGCCTTGCTGTGCTGGGTCAGGTGGTGGACTCTCTCTTACTCTGTATGTATATATTGACCCTATCCATTGAGGATGAGGAGTTTGGGGTGAAGGGAGGGGGCTTCTCAAACCAGGGGTGTGCTTTTGCTCCCCGTTGGGAGGCTACAGCCGGAGCTCTGCTGGTGAAACGTGCCTTCCCACCGAGCAGGTGGGATCTCGGGCAGCCCGAGGCTGAGCACGTTTGCTGGTGGCTGTCCCCTTCCCCTGTTCTCCTGCGTGCCCTTTGTTGGGGGCCGAGGTGGCTCAGAAAGTTTCTTTGCACTTATTGCCTGGGAAAAGCGACCTTCAGGCAGAGCAGTTCTTGGAGGGGGGGGGCGAAAAAAAAGCTTCCCCAACCGTGACAGATTTGACTATAAATCTTCAGTATTAATGCCCAGGTTCCCGAAGTCTGTCATCCTGCATGCTGGTGAGGCACGTGAGTTGTTCAAAAAAAAAAAAAAAAAAAAAAAAAAACACCAAAAAACCCAACGTACCGGCTAATCAGTCATTTCGGAGGCATGTCAGAAAGCTGTTGCTGCCCGGGGATGGGACGTTGAAGGAAGCCCGTGAGCACGCTTGCGTTGGGAGTAGACGGGACAGATGGGAGAACCTCCTCGGCTGGGAGCGTGCACAGGCATCCCGAAACCGGAGAAGGCCGGGATTACGCCATGGGCAAGAGAGGGGGTTGAAAGAGAGGAAGAGGTTGGCAGGAGGCTTTTAACTGCTTGAAATTACCTGGGCTGAGGAGGCACAGGTCTGCAGCCCTGGGATTCTCATTGCCGTTGAGTGGCTGAGATCCTCCATGGGCTCAAGTCCAGCTGCACAGTGGTCCCTGAGCCCCATAGCTGCCCAGGTCGGGGGGTTTCACCCACCTCAGTGTCCTCTACGCTTTTCAGTAGTCAGTCTCTCCGTTGCAGCCCCGAGTTGCCCTGCGCCCTTCGGGAGCAGGCTGTAGGTACTGCTTGAAGCCGTGTGTTCTCTACTGCAAGCTGGTGACATTATTTTGTTTGGGTTTTTGTGACTGTCTTCATGAATAATTCTGAAAGAGGAAACGTGTTTCTCTATTTTTATTTTTTTTTTTTCTCCATGGAAAGTGTCAGACTGGTTTTAAAATAGACTCAGTGTGAGTATCTCTTATTGGTACAGGTATTAAGTTAGTTATGAATTTCTTGCACTTTGGGTCCTAGGAAAATCCTTCTCTTATTCCTCTTTGCGTTCACTCTTGGTTAATAAGGCTTATTAGCGCTCTTTAATAATGGCAGATATAATCTCAGCCTAAATTTGAGGAAATTTTGGGAGCTACCTAGGCCAGGGTGCTCTCTGCATCCTGCCAAGGACAAGGGCTAGAACAAAGGACAACCAAAAGAGAGGGAGAAGCAGCACGGTTGTCCTTTAATGGAGGACACTGATGGTAAGAAAACACTCATCGCCCCTAATGAAGTGCTGTGTGTGGTGTGGTTGGTTTGGTGGAGTTGAGCGTAGGTGGAGTGAGTTGAGCGTAGGTGGAGTGAGTTGAGCGTAGGTGGAGTGAGTTGAGCGTAGGTGGAGTGAGTTGAGCGTAGGTGGAGTGAGTTGAGCGTAGGTGGAGTGAGTTGAGCGTAGGTGGAGTTTTCCTCTGAGGTTTTTAGCTGTGGAGATTGACAGCATCTGCCAAATATTGGGGCAATGTCCCTGCAGCTGCAGAATTGCTCATGCTTTCAGGTCTGATGCATTAAGGCTTGGGGGACCTTTGTAGGGCCTAATAGCTGGCCGTGACTTTGCAGTCTGAGAATCCATAGTTTCGGGTGGAGAGAACAGGGTTGGATTTTCTTCGTCCAATAAGTGGTAAAACAACACAGGAAAGGCTCAAGTCTCTCAAATGGGTTTTCCCCAGTTAAAACCCTTAGCTCTGGGCTGCCCTGTCCGTACTTCCATTGTGCCTTGGGGTGGAAGGTACACGTTGTTTAGACCCTGCTAGAGTTTAGACTCCGTCATGGGAGAGCCCCAAGCTCTAACGTACTGCAGCTTCTCGCTGAACAGCCCACCCTTAAATAAGAAGTTGGCTTGTTAGTCACTGATAGGATGAAGGCGAACGGTTTTAAACTGGAAGAGGGGAGATTTAGATGAGATATCAGGAAGAAATTCTTTCCTGTGAGGGTGGTGAAGCACTGGCCCAGGTTGCCCAGAGAAGCTGTGGCTGCCCCATCCCTGGAGGTGTTCAAGGCCAGGTTGGACGGGGCTTGGAGCAACCTGGGCTGGTGGGAGGTGTCCCTGCCCAGGGCAGGGGGGTGGGAACTGGATGATCTTCAAGGTCCCTTCCAACCTAAACCATTCTATGATTCTATGAACGTTGCTCTAAGCAGGTATCACTTCCAGACCTGGTCCTCGGCCCCTCTGGCACGCGTTTGTGGTGCAGTGGTATTCAGCATGATGCTGTACAAAGTCCGTAGAGAGAAGGAAGCTGCGTTTGCCTGCAGGACCTGGCAGCGTAAGTGTGGATGGCCAAGAGTGTGCTGGAGAAGCACAGGAGGTTTCTGAGCTGCTGGGAAGGGGAGGGTGTTGCATACCAGTTAGAGGCTGGTGCTGCCAAAGGAACTGGAAAAATACTTCACGTACATGACGCAGCTGTCGGGGCAGAGGTGGCTGGGACTTGTCTCTGATGTGCACAAGTAGCTGTTGGCAAGTAGATGCTGAATTCGGTGGTCAATACCCATTTCTCCCTCAATCAGGGCTTCAGGGGAAAAAGAAGCTTTGAAAGTCTTTACTTTGAGCAATTGAAAGAAAAAGCCTAAAACTGTGACTTATTGGATCACTTTCCTCTTCATAGATTTCCACTTTTAGAACAGTCTGTGAAACCTCAGTGATTGCTTTCTTTTTGCCTTCAAACAACCCGGCAGCTGGGATTTAGCACGGAGTTTTGTTTCCAGTTTGGATTTTAAAATTTTATTTGTTTTTACATATGACTAAGGGAGGGGTTGTGGGGGTGTTTTTTTGGTTTTTTTTTTTTTTTGAGCATAGGCCAGTCTAGACACCAGGCGAGGGACGCGCAGACTCAACCGCCCCTTCAAGCTCTGACCCAGCTTACGGAAAGAGCTGCGTGCAGCCAAGCTGTCACAGGTCACCTTGGCCACGGGGAACGTCCCAGGCTGACGTGTGCCTTAGGCTGGGGGTCCTGCTGGGGTGACCGACCCGGTCACTTAGGTGGAGGTCTTGGGAAGTGAAGAACATGGCAGCGCGGTGGGGTAAAGGACCAGGAACGCAAGGTCTTCCACCTGGTGGCTCTTAAAATTGAGTCATCTGGCTGGTCTTCTGCCCGTCCCTGAAGTGATTGTAACACTATAGAGTGATAACAGCTTATAAAAGTAAGTGGTGGATGAAAGTTGAGCCCTGCTGACATCCCCGGGACAGGTTCCTCTGTCTCGCCCCACGTAGCTTTAGGTCTGCGCCGTGAGGGTTTTGCAGTCAGCGCCACTTCCCTGTGCGCCCTTTGCTTCTCTGTCTTCTCAACATGGTGGCAAAGATCACTGAAAAACCTGTTTCGCTTGCCCAAAACACAAAAACTGACTTGTTCTTAAACAGGGAAGCCTTACCTAGGGTGCCGTGTTGCCTCTCACTCTCTGCCAAAACTCGGCGATCTCTGGAGCAAAGCTCGGGGGCAGCCAGGGCGACCACCGCCTTGGAGCGAGCAACGCTGCGTAGAAGTCTTAAGACCATTTTCTGAGGAGGACTGGGGTTTGGAACTCGAAGATCTTCAAGGTCCTTTCCAACCTAAACCATTCTGTGACGATTCTATGATTTGCGATTTCAGACACGTCGCGCATAGTGCGTGTGGGCTACGAGTCGTGGTACACAGGCAAGGAGGAGTCTGGGCTTGTTGCGCGCCCGAGGGATTACATCGGTCTTGGAAATAGCCCTTTGCTGCTTCTTTTCTCACCCCATTTTCTCTTGCTGCTGGGATGAAATCACTGCAGCAAGTGTTCCCCGGAGTTCTGAGACACAGCGCACCTGGGCAGGTAGGACACTGGATAAGGAGCAGGTAGGACACTGGATAAGGAGCAGGTAGGACACTGGATAAGGAGCAGGTAGGACACTGGATAAGGAGCCCCGCGGATGCTTGCACGGTGTTGTGGCAGCTCCCGAGAGCTGTTTGCACCGGTGTTTTGCATAAAGTCCGTTAATCCTGGTATTCAACTCTGTTCTTATTCTCTTTGTGACAACTTCTGGGCAAGTTGTTTTGTGGGGCTGTTTTAGGTTTTTTGTTGGTTTCTTTTTTTTTTTTTTTTTTTTTTTTTTTAAGGAAACTCAGGCGGGCTGAGCGCCATGCGTTTGCGTGAGGATATGGTTTTGTGCAGGTGCTTCCACAGCCCCTTGGCAAGGTCTTTCTTGGAGGTACGCCGCATTCCATCAACAGGCAAAGGCGTTCCCACCTGACCGCAGTGACCATTTACGCGGCGCGAAGAGCCCGTTGCCAACGCTCAGAGCAACAGTTGCAGGAGCGTTTAGCGAGAAAACCTTTGCCTGAAATATGTTTTTAATAAGCCCATTCGCTGAATAGATTCAAATAACAAATAAATTCCTGCAAATCCAAGTCTATTTGCAGACAACTCACAAATGAGAAAGGCGAAATTAATTGGATGCTTTAGTCACTGGGGATAATGGTCCAGCTGTAACGGAGATCTCCAGATGTTTGTTTGCAGAAGAGTATGCTTTCATAGGAAAAGAAAAAACACTCGTGGGTATATTAACTCAGAAACAAGTTTACAGCTGTGTGCTTGCGCGCTCTGCCTTGCGCTCCCACCAGTGACTGCGGAGCTCCGTTCCAAGGTTTCCTCTTGCAATAAACAGCCTCTTTATTTCTCGCTCATTGTCCTCCTGGCCGTGTTTAGACAGCTGTGACGTGCAAAGTGAGGTAATGGCCCTGTGAAAGCCTCCCAGGCTTCAACGAATATCACCCTCGCCGTGCTCCGGGGTGTACCACGTGTTGTAAGTACAGCTGGACCGCTGCTGCTTCCAGTTTAGGCTGTTGCGAGTTGACTTTTTCCCTTTTATTTGGATGGGTTTGCTACACAGGACCGTAGTTTCGGAGAACAAGATGCTGTGTGCTGTGTTACGGCCGCTAGGAGTTCACCGGGATGAGTGGAAGAGCTTTGGTGGATGGAAAAGGGGAATGCTCTCGGTTTAATTGCGTCTAAAGACTGGAGCTTTGCCCAACTTCTACCGAAGGAGTTTGGCTTTATCAGCGCGTTGGAGTCGTCAGTCCAGCGTGCTCCATCCATTTCCCTCGGTCTTATTTTGTTTCTGTTGTTAAACAGCCCAAGCTGGTTTTGAAGCCCTGTAGCTGAAGTGCCCCATTACTCATAAGCGAGAGGACAATGGAACATGGGGCCGCTCTTAAATGTCTCTCCGCGTTGGCGTCATTAATAACCGTAATGCTGGCATCACTTGCTCCTAAATAGCCTCATTTATCAACAAGCAATTTACTGCGGCGCTGCGGCGGGGACGCAGATAAGCTTGTGCCTCAGATACCCAAGCACCACCTGCCAAGTCTCTCCCCACCTTTTGGTTGGCATGGGGGAGGGAGGGAGGCATGGGAAGAAATTCAAGGCCGGCTTGGATGGAGCTTTGAGCAACCTGGTCTAGTGGGAGGTGTCCCAGCCCAGGGCAGGGGGGTTGGAACTGGATGATCTTCAAGGTCCCTTCCAACCCAAACCACTCTATGATTCCATTCTATGTTTAAACGCTCCATCCAAGATGCAGCAGTTGTCGCCAGCCCCAAGGAGTTGGGTTGTGCTTGGAGGAAGGCAGCTTCAAGGCCAGGACCGACGGATGAAGGGGTTGATGCGTTGCATGCATTGTATTTCCTCAGTCTGTCACCTTTGTGAAGAGTCATCCAAGCGTCTGCTTGGTTCTCTTGGTTCTCTTAGAGATTTTGGTTGCTTTTCAAAGGGTGAGAGCAGCGGGAAATGTAATTTTTCCAAAACTGGCTGTCTTGGGCTTCAAATTTCTGGCCCATTTCAATAAGTCTTGCTTTTACTGCAGCCGTATCTTGGAGATCAAGAGGTGCTAACTCTACTCCAGAGAGATAAATCAAGAAGGGTTTTTACTGCATCTTCATTATAACGAGGCAGAATCCATCACCCAGCACATGTTTTGAAACCTCAGAGAGTTACGGTGACACTCCAAGGCCAATTTGCTTATAGATCTGAAGTCTGCAGCCAAAAATCTGACCGCTGGTACCATCTCCTTCTGGCTGTGGGACTTTTGACGCGCCTACCAAAGCACGCTTGTGCTGGAACAAAATACCCTGCAATATTTGGGCTGAGGATGGCTATATTTATTTATTCCCCCGAACCATTCAGAGAGCGGAGCAGCTGGGCCATAGGCAAGCTGTAGCACTAAAGGTTTTGTATTCCCTGTCAAGGCTGAGAGCCTCGGCGATGTTTCAGCTTTTTGTAAGGCGCAGATGAGATTTCAAACAAGACGTGAATGAAGCCCGCTCAAACTTCACTTGCGCAAGTAAAATTTGCTGACGGGTTTGGTTTTTTGTTTTTTCTTTTTCTCCCATTCATATTGATCAGCTCCTCGGGGTTGCTGGTGGAAGAACCGGCTCTCCAGCAGCGCTATTTCGGAGGTGGTGTTTTACGCTGTTGCTCATCCCTGTTATCGGAGCACAGCTGGCGGCGCACTGATGCGTCGTCGATGGAGCACTGATATTCGTGCGACTTCTCCGTTAGCGTCGCTGGTGTCATTGCCTTACTGTCCTGGGGGGTGTCTTGTCTTACCCCCTGTGGGTGTCTTACAATCCTGCTCAATGCCGGGACGGTCCTGGGACCTAGTGCGTCGGCAGTGCAATCTAATGAGCTTTATCTCTGACCTCATATTAATTGCAGAACAGCGTCTCGTTTCTAATTAACGCAAAGCTATGTTACCTTGTCTGACTAAGACGCAAACTACTGCGTGTGTCATCTTACTCATAAATCATTCATTCATACCAAATGGTAAAGCACCTCATTAACAAGACTTCTGGGGTCCTGCTTTTCTTCAGTTTGCCCCGCTGTGTTTCTAGAAAGCTCGGTATGGCCAAAGAGAAGCCATGAACTCAAGGATGCTGGGTGAGCTGCATCTTCTAGTCTCCTCTGCCCTCCCGCTTTCTGCAGCGAGTGGGAGGTTGCAGTGGGCACGTACCCCTGTTTTTCCAAGCTGAGGAGAGATGACTCCCATCTGAATGATCTCAGCGGAGCTCCTGTTAGTTCGGTGCATCCATTAAGTAGAAAGTAACCCCTGGAGCTGGGCTTTGGTTTCAGTCCTCACTACTGTCCCAGCCATCAGAGCTGCTTGGTCCTCTCTGGACGTATGGTTACTCTCAGTCCTCTACCTGCTCTGGACCTCCCATTCTGGGAGGGATGGCGATGTCTTGTGTGCCTTGGTGGCACGTTTTGGCTCAATTATCCCCTGGACAATCCTCTTCTAATGTCTCCTAGCGCATGGCTTGCGTCAGCTGGTTACCCCGTCTTTATGGCTGGCTGAAAGATGTCTCTGAAAATATGGGTGCTCAGCATCCCTGCTGCTGCTTGGTTTTAGCTGGAAAGATGCCTCTTGGTAGTCAAAAAGGGTGGCCGCAACAGGTCACCTACTGAAATGGTTTCTTCTGGCTTGTGAAGCTCTTTGCGCGGTGCCGTGGTTTCTCTGGTGGGGTCAGGAGTCTCTTGTTATCTCTGTCGTTGCCAGCTGGCAGTGACAATGCAACCTTGCCTGGTTTTGCTTAGAAAATTAGCCCTCTGCCCTTCGGGTCTCCAAACGGGACTGCCCCCCAGCACTGCGGAGCGGCAGGTTTAGTCTCTGCGCTTGTTCGTACAACTTGTTTGGTCAGTCGGCATAATTTCTTGTTTCTGGAAGCACAGTGACTCTACGCTAACATCAGTCGTTACAGAAGGCCTCCAGCCATGTGGCTCTGACCTCAAAATCCATATTAATTTTGTGTTCCCCACCCCGAGGAACCGCTTGGAGTGATTGCTCGGGAGCAATCTATCTCTGCACCTAGTCAGTAAAACTCCTGATCTCCTCACCATGGCCATGAAGACCCTTAGCTGTCCCGAGAGAGGTGGGATGTCCTGCTCCCTGCCCATGCCGGCTGGCCGGCGCATGTTGGTGGCACAGCTGGCAACCACATCTTTTAAAGGAAAAAGGATTGCTATCCTAAGGAGGGGCTCTCAGCTTTCTTTAGTTCACCCGTTATTTTCGTGACACTTGAAGGAACGCTGTGTTTTTTGTGGTGTAAATCCTTCTCCTGCGGTGGTGGGCTCTAACTTGCCAGGGAGGCTCCTGAGTTGTTGGGGTGAGGATGGTCATGGTCATCGCTGGGACTGCCGGCTGTGAAATCACTTGTGGTGTGTCTGGCGTGTGGGTCAGTGAATTAACCGGGTGTCTCACCTATGCGCATATTGATTTTTTTTTTTTTTTTTTTTCCCAGAGCAGTGTGGTCTTTTAAAAGCTAGCCATCAAGGCAGGTGTTGGTTGGAAGCTGCCTTCAAAAACGGCGTCTGGGGAAGGGGGTGCCGCAGCCTGCGTGAGGTGGGAGATCCGTCCTGGGGGATGTGTGAGCATCATGGGTCCTTCTGATGAGGTGGGGAAATGTGAGCGTAAGGTTTAGCGGTGAACGCCTCTCCCCAGTGCTGGGTAGACTCGGTTAAATATCTCACTAGTGACCAGGGGTCCTGAGTCCCTTCTGGTGGTCTCCACCTCTGTCTTGGAGCTCGCCCAGGCGCTGGTGAGAAACCAGGGGGTGAGGTGAAGGTCTCGCCATCACTGATGATCTTGTTTTTTCTGCCTGTTACTGAGCTGTGATATTCACACAGAGGAGAACTGGGTGGTGTTTCCCTCCATGCTGGTACCTGTGACAGAGCTTCCTTTGACCTATGAGCATTTAATTAGTTAAAAAAAATGAATTCTTTTTTTTTTTTTTTTTTTTTTTTTTTTTTTTTTTTTTTTGAGGGAGGTGGCAAGGTCGGGAGAAGGCAGAAAGGAACAAAGGAAATATCCCTTATTTTTCCTGGGCCGTTTCTTCTTTCAAAAATTAATTAGAAAAGGATATTCTATGGATTTAGGGTTTAAAGTTTGTGTAAGAAATGTTAATCAAGACTGTATTAGCTAGATTTTCCTTGAGGAGTGAGGTGGGGGGAGCGTAGAGAGTGGTGGGGGTGTTTCGGAGACAGGCATGAGGCGGCATGGAGCAGTGCTCGTGGAGACACTCGGCAGCGTGGCCACGTGGAGGGAATGGGTTTTGCCTTCAAAGGTTAGGAACACTCTCCTCCCCTCCTCCCAGAGCCGCTAGAATGAGGCTTTGGATCTCGTATAGTCAGCTCTTCTGAGGCTATTCCAGGATTGGGTTTGTAGCATCTTTTCCAGGCCTGTTTTCAAAGCCCCCCTGGGCCATGTTGGGGCTTTGTGCCATTGTTTGAGGCCTCGGTAGATTTGACTGCTGGGAAGTTTCCGCTAACCCCAGACTTAGGTTTTTTTTCCTTTGCTTTTCCCAGCTCATCCTGCCTCCTCCCACCCCTTTACGTGTGTGTCTGGTGAAGAGCTGTTAGTCTCGTGAAGGCAGCTCCAAGGAACAAGGCCGCGTCTAATATTTAGGGTTGGTTTTTTGTGTTTTTTTTTTTTTTTTCCCCAAGAATGCCCTTCCCCAGCCTCCTAGGCTAAGCCGGGCGGGTGTCGCTGAAGATGTCCATCTGATTTCCAGTTGGCGGTGCTCAGAAACGAAGGCAATATTCCTGCCGTGGTTGAATTGGGAAACGGTCTTGCCTGCTTTGTACCCCAAGTCTTGGGGGAACCTCAGGCTTCGTAAGGCGCTACGCTCAGGTTTTTCCTGGGCTGAGGGGACATCTTGTGCGTTCCTGTCTTCAATTTACTGGAAAATACCAAGTTAATCTCATGTGATTTTTTCCCCCCCCCACCCCTAATAAGCTCATGATGCTCAGTGCTTATGCTTCTCTTGGTGTTTGTTCCCCCTCTCCCCTTTTTGTAGTTATTCTGTAAGTTTACCAAGCGTAGAGTGGAAAAGAGTGGAAAGCCTAAATACTTTAAGTTCACAATTCCCCGCCGCTCCTCCTCTTTTCTGACCCTTCTCAGACAAAGGTGCGAGCGAACCACCGGTTAATTTCCTTTTAATATTAGTTTAAAACCCTAAGTGCTGCCCTCCTTGCGATGGGGCTGCTCTCCTCCTCCCTTGTCCTCTGGGAACAGGATCGCACCCCGACTGGAACCAGCTCCTCTCTTGTGGGGACGAAGAGGGAAGGACAGATATCAATAAAAATGGATGAGACTTTTTGACAGAGCAGCTCCTGCGAGGGAACTCTCTTTTTTTTTTTTTTTTTTTTTTTTTTTTTTCTTTTTTTTAATGGCGCAAAACAATGGATGGAGCAGAATTTGCATAAATCTCATTAGAAAAAAAAGTACAAGTTTCATAAATCTTGTGATAAATTAATGCGATATCATTCCGAACGTGATGTATTAATTTTAGGATGAAATGAATGGGTCTGTGATCATTGTTGGTAATTATGAGGCTCCCAGGCAGTGTGGAGAGGAAATTGTTTTTAAGAGGGTTCTTTAAGTGCGGGAACCCTTTTCACACCGGGAATATCTTAAGGCACCCAGACTCACTCTTTTACAAGTGTTTGTCTTATTTTACTGTCCTGTTTTTTGTTTGTTTGTTTGGGTTTGGTTTGTTGTTTTTTTTTTTTTTTTTTGATGCAATTGTATTTACTTCCCTCTTTCATGCTGATACGGCCTCCTCTTTTCCAAACAGAAGGAAACAAAAGTCCTTTCAGCTTTTGGCAAACTCTCCGTGTTCTCCCTCCTCCCAGGGACAAGGGATTTGGGTTTTGTAGCGGGGAGAAAGGAGAGGCAGGCACCCCCTGAGCCCGCTCCTTTTTGCGGGGGGTTTATCCAGGGATGAGCGCTCTTTTTTTATTTCTTTTTATTATTTTTTTTAATACCCCTTTTCCAGGCAAATCTGGAGATGCCACAGTGGTATTAAGGCATATTGGTGACTTCAGCAGCAAAACGCCGGAGTGGTTGAAGAGGTTTGGTTAATAAACTGCTAATAATAATTATAATATGTTATATATTATTAATTATTATTATTAATAATAATAAACAGGTGCCAGCAATGGAGCAAGGGCTGTGCCCTCCATCCACTGGGAAGACACAGCACCGGTGTGAAGACATACGTTTTTAAACTGGTGTCGGAGAGATCTTGAGATCTGCGGTGCTGTAAGAGCTGTTTGAAGGTTGACGGAGGGGGGGAAATTGCTCTTGTCTTAACCATGTTGATATAGGTGCTGACTTTAATTGGAAGGGCGCCGCTTCTTTGCCCACGTGCGTGCCAGCAAGCCCAGTGGCTGCGTGCAGAGCATCTACTGGGAGAACCTCGGATACTCTGTTTGCTTTACTGATAATGCCAAGGAAGTTCAATATACCCTTGCTTTTTGTATTATTTTCCCCCTCCCCCCCTCATTTCCCTTGTAAAGTTAACCAAAGTGTTCGGTAAATAGCGGAGTAAACCAAAAAAACCCTCCGTTATGGTTGCTCTTGGTGTGAACGCTCAGCTCTTCTTTACCCGCTGCTGCGCTCTTCCCTTTAAATGGCTTTAAACACCCTTCTAAACGTCTCTGCGAGAGCTGGGGGGGAAATGAAAGCAGGCAGTGCCTCTCTCGGAGCTTTACCGCCGGCTGTCAGGTCATCTTATGGATTCCGTCTCGCCACTGACTCCTCACTTAAAATAACTAAATGCAGCAGAGAAATTACAGGCTCTGTCTCCTGCTCTGGCTTTGAGCATCTGAGGAGCCAGGAAAAACTCGCTGCTGTGCCTTTCACTTCCCGGCTTGATAAACTCCCTCAGAAATGGTTTCGACTGCACAGATTTGTTTTCCCTCTTCGCTGTCACCTCCGTGTTTGGCTCCTTTCTCTCCCGGATGCGATGGGTGATGGCAATAGCACACGTGGGTTTCCGGACTGACTTATCCTGGGCCTTTCCCCCCGTAGCTGGCGAAGACCTCCTGTTTTTCTGATGGCAGAAATTGTCGTTTTTCTCATTTCTTGATTATGAGACCCTTTCTAAAAGGTGCTGGTGTCTCCCTGCCCTTTTTCCCTCGCTCTGCAGCACGGTAATCAGAGCGGAGGTGGCCTCGGTGATGGGGTAAGCTGATGCTTCGCATTAGCTCCTGGAAAGAGAAGAGTGTAACGTTAGGCTCCGCTTGAATTGTAGGAGTGGAAACTTCCTTTGCTGAGTCGTTCTGGAAAGTTTTGGCTCAAGTGGTTGAGCCCTTTTTGAGAAAGAGGCCAGAAGAGTATCTGTTGAGGTTGTGTTTACAAAATGAGCTGGCAGCCACCTGCTTCGGGACAAAGGTTTTGGAGCTGGATGAGTGGGCTGCCCTTGTACCTGTGGTGTGCTTTTAGGAATCCCCGCGCGTGTCTGAATGGTGTTGGCCAGGGTTACATCTCGGCCTGCTTGTGTGGCGTGAGTTTTGCTATTATTTTTCACCCAAGGTGTGCTCCAGCTGCGAGGAAGTAAGGTCTTCCTGGCAGTAGCCATATGGAGCGCCTGCTGGTTAGCCTTTGGGAGCCCACATCTTCTGCGTAAGGGCCGTGAAGATGCTCCGAGGTGCTCCAGAGCACCTCTCCTATGAAGACAGGCAGAGGGAGTTGGGGGTGTTCAACCTGGAGAAGAGAAGGCTCCGGGGAGACCTTAGGGCCCCTTCCGGTATCTGAAGGGCACCTGCAAGAAAGGAGAGGGACTTTTTACAAGGGCATGTAGAGAGAGGATGAGGGCAAATGGCTTCAAACTGGAAGAGGGGAGATTTAGATTAGATGTCAGGAAGAAATTTTTCCCTCTGAGGGTGGTGAGCCCCTGGCGCAGGTTGCCCAGAGAAGCTGTGGCTGCCCCATCCCTGGAGGTGTCCAAGGCCAGGTTGGACGGGGCTTGGAGCAACCTGGGCTGGTGGAAGGTGTCCCTGCCCAGGGCAGGGGGGTTGGAACTAGATGATCCTTAAGATCCCTTCCAACCTAAACCATTCAATGATTCTATAATCCATGGCCATCTGTGGCATGGACAGGGAAACTGCACCAGGAGGTGGGACTGACTGAGAGGAAGGCAGGAATGAAGATGGAGAGACCCTGGTACCTGCAAGAGATTTCCTGAGCCCAAGTGTGCTTTGGTTGCTCTCCTAGCCCCTCACCGTGTGCCCACACCCGCATCCCCCCTCCTCTTCACGTCAGGTGGGGGTCTCCTGTGCGTGCTCTGTCCCCAGCTCGGGGCTCGTCCTCTCTGGAAAAGTGATGAAGCCTCATCCCAAACACAGGAGCAGCTCCCACTTGCTGTGGCCTCTTGCTTGAAACTAGATTTTGCTTTCTTTTCCTTGCTAGGGAGTCACTCTCCTTTCCTCTCCCTCACGTTGCTCCGAGATTGCTCAGCAGCACAGAACTATTGGCATTTCATCTTTTCTTTAAAAAAAAAAAAAAAAATTTGGGAAAACATCACGGAAGGGCCTTTTTTCTTTGTGTTTTCTTTTTTTTTTTTTTTTCTGAAAGGTGAAAGAGAAAATGAATTGCAGGCAAAGAAAAGGGAGCAGGTGACAAATGAGAAGAACAGGGTTTGAATTTCAAGATCAGATCCATCAAATCCTGACACCGAGCGCATCAGAGGCCGTCCTGCTGTGATGAACTGGGCGAACTGGAGGTGCCTGTGCTGGGGCGACTGGGGCAGGAAGGCAGGGCTGCCGGCCAGCAGCTAACGCCAGGAGTATCGTGGGAGAAGTGAACGGGACGCGATTGTCCCATCTCCCTTCCGAGGAAGGAAGGAGGGGAGAGCCAAGGAAATCTGGTGGCAGCTACTTTGGAGCAAAGTTGTGGTGGTGGCCTTCATGGTTTTAAAAAAAAAAAAAAAAAAAAAAAAGGTAGACATGGTACTTGGGGACATGGTTTAGAAGTGGTTTTGTCAGGGTAGGTTAATGGTTGGACTTGATCTTAAAGGTCCCTTCCAACCTCAGCGATTCTATGTAAGGGGACTCTTTGCCGCAGGGTGCGGATGCGAAAATGGGTTTTGTGTAAATAAACTTGCCTTGGTTTGAGAAGTTGGAGAGCAACGGCAGGCTCTCTGTGCCAGCTTGCGACCTTGGTTGAGGACCATAGGATCTGCTCTTGGCATAAAGGCTGTCTCCCTGCTGCTTCCCTCCCCAGCGTGCCCGGTGCCTCTGATCCGTTTGCCGCTGCTGCTGCTTAGAAATTTCTGGCTTTTTATTCTGCAAAGCCCCTTGCCTGTAAGCCGAGCGCCCGTGGTGCTGGCAGGCTCCGGACCGCTCTCGGTAGCGGTGGCAGAAGACGGGGAGCCAAGAAGCTGGATGAGGACTGTGCCCACTGACACGATCCAGAGCTCGGGAGGGGTGAGAAACAACGAGCCAAGGAGAAACAGGCACTGGCTTTTAAAAGCGGGGATTAAAATGCTTTTAATATTAAAGCGTAGCTGATGCCTGAAGTCTTGAGCCCAAAAGCCAGTGCAGCCAGCGGAGAGCTTCCTGTTAACTCCGCTTGGGTATGGAACAGACCTTTAAAGAGAGCATCTTATTAAGCAACTAATTAGAAACCTGTCCCGTCCCATCCCATCCCATCCCAGTGCAGACTGTCAGCATCTCGCTCTGGCAGCTTCTTCATCCTCCGTCTCTTTCCCTGGACCTGGGGCATGGTGGTTCCAAAACCCTCTAGGAGCTCTGGGTTTGTTGGTCTCTTTTGCCGAGTAACAGGCGATAGGACAAGAGGAAAAGGCCTCAAGTTGCACCGGAGGAGGTTTAGAGTGGGTATTAGGAAATATTTCTTCACTAAAGTGGTTATCATGCACTGGCACAGGCTGCCCAGGGCAGTGGTGGAGTCCCCATCCCTGGAGGTGTTTAAAAGACAGGTAGACGTGGTGCTGAGGGACATGGTTTAGTGGCAACTTGGCAGTGTTAGCTTGATGGTTGGACTTGGTAATCTTAAAGGTCTCTTCCAAATGTAACAATTCTATGATTCTCCCGGAGAGTTTGTTTTTTCTCCTTTCTCATCCCCCTCTTTAAGCAAAACCAATTGAGAGGAACTGGGAGGACACAGCCCCTTTGCCTACTTGCCTCCTGGGCAAAATGGAAGGGCAGGAAAAAGAGAGAGGTTTACAGCTGCAAGCAAGATGCTGAGATGGGAGTTCCTGTGTGCATGTGGGGGGGAAGTACACCCCATAGCACAGCCAAACCTAAAAAAAGAAAAATAAAATTAATAAAATTCTAACAGGAACAAAACAAGAGGCAATAACAACAACAACAAAAAGCTGCTGAGGTCAATCAAAGTTCACGACTTGGGGAAAGAAGAAAATCTCTGTGTGTGTGTGAGAAAGAGGGAGAAGTAGCCGTGATTGAGAGAAAGGAGGCAAAAGGAGACAAGATAAATTGTGATTATCTGGTGGAATCAAGACACTTAACTGCCCTGTCTGATTCCTGAGGGGAAACAAATGGAGCCTATATCTTTGCACTGCAGAAAGATAATTTGTCCCTGTTTCCTTCAGCCCTCGCCAGAGCCAGGACGGCGCTTGGGCTTGCGGCAGCTCAAGCAGCATCCTCGGAGGGGTTTCTGACAGATGTGGTACTCCCTGGGCTCTGCACGCCCTGTCCGAGTGGGACCCTCTGCTTTTTGATGATTTCCCAGTGATAAAGACGCTCTCATGTGAAGGTAGCGCTGCTTTTGCAATCCTTTGGCGATTCCCGTGGCGATTCCATCAAAGAGAATGTGGAATCCAGCTGCGGGGCTGAGTATCGCTGGGTCGGGGGTTTGCCTTGGTCTGGCTTCACCCATGGGTGGGACAAGAGCATCTTCCCCGTGATGACCCTGGAAAATGAGATTTCTTGTGGTCTGTTGAGCGGTGACCGTGGCCCAGATGTTCCAGCTGTGTGCATTCCAGCTATCCAGCTAGTCTGCTCTTCCTAGTAAATTGAGAGAGGGGTGGGAAGATATGTGGAGAAAAGTAGGATTAAATAAATAGGTGCTAAAGGAATCGGTGGAAGGCAGCTCCCATAAGCTTTTATCTTGGACCCCCCGACCTGGAGTCTGACCACAGGCAGCGAAGGAGCCCAGCGTGCTCCGCTGCGGTCCTCTCTCGCTTCATCCCGCACGCCTGGTTTCCACTGCGCGCCGAAACTTAAGCATTCCCCTGGGGTAAAGCTTGCGAAAATCAGAATAACAAATGGCAAAGCCATCGTGAAGTCTCGTTTCTTATTTCAGGGCTCCGTTTCTCATTATCTTCTATTTAATTTGTTATTTTGATCTGTATTTTACGGCTTTTTTTTTTTTTTTCCCTATAATGAATTGGGAGGTGCTCTGAAGTTAGGATGGTGATCATTGGCTGATGGACGGGTAAGAGAATGGGTAAAATAGATCTTAGTGTTTGGTGCTTTACTTGTGAGGGTTTAAGATGGTATTTTCCTGTGATGCAGGAGAACAACACGCAGCTTACTCTCGAACGTTCTGAGCTGCCCTATTTATTTCCCAACAAAGATTCTTGTTTCTAACAAATAAAAAGAAAGAAAAGTTGAGGAGGGTATAGGTGCCGAATGTTCCCCTTCCCTCTTCTTTTACTGGCTAAAGCTGTCCTTGATTTTCGCTACGCCCGGACCAGGGAGCAGTCGAGCCCAGCGTGCCCTTTCCCAGCGATCTAACTTTGCACGTCTGCAGACCGGCAGGAGCGAGAAATGCGGGTGGGATGATGCACCCTGCTCAAAAATGCCTTGCTGCCTTCTCCAGGCTAGCCTGAATTTAGGAACGAAATTCCCTGACGGTGGGAGGTAGCCGTAGTGCAGAGGGAGAGAGAGAAGAGTTAAATGTTCATTTGCCGGCTGATTTCTTTGTGCCAAGTGGGTTTGCAGCGTACAAAACATGAATACAACTATGATTAGAACTGGCTGGGACATGGTTTCCCTATTCAGCAGGATTTAGAAGATCGTTTTTCTTCCACTGTGTGTTGCGACTGAGACCGAGACCTTTTGGGGTTTGAAGTATTTGCTGTTCCGGAGGGAACTGCAGATACCCTGTTGATCCAGGGGTTTCGTATGAGATGTAAAGGGGGAAGGTCTGTCTCCCCCATTAATTTTGGCAGAATAGACGCGTATGACTCTGGATTTTTCTTGTCTGATTTAACTGGCTGTCACCACCATGAGGATAGTCACAGTCTTGCCCATTTTCTGGGGCAAAGAAACCTTTGCCAAGAATGGCTTCAGGCGTCCTCTAAAACAAAACCAAGCTAGTAGCTTGTTTCATATCAAGGCTCTGAGGTTGGAGAAGGTGTAGAGTCAGTGTAGAGTCACTCCATATCTCTGGTGTTGACTTCACTGAAGAGATGGGAACATTGCAGGTGAACCAGTTGATCAAAATCATTTGGATGAGGAGTCGCACTTTTGGGTCTTTGTCCAAAATGTCTTTGATCGTGACCTGTCACTCACTTGCACCTGTGTTGGTGGAAGGAAATTTTTTTTCCAGTGGTTAGCTGTAGTTGCTCTTCTTAAAACAACCGCCGTTCCTTCTCCAAATAGAAATTTGTCCGGGTTTGGGTATTGAGTCTTACTGTGCTTTCTTGCTCTGGAATAGTCATCTTTAAGTATTACATTTTGTGCTCTTCGTCGATGTGCCTCGAGATGGCCTGAGTCATCTCGTTCTTCGTCATAAATCAAGCAGTTCAAGCTTTTACACTCCTTGTTAAGTGTAAAGTGTTTTTGCTAGCTCTTGAACGTTTGTGGCTTCCTCTTGGAACCCACTCCTGAGGACAACACAGCCAGCCAAGACGCTTGCAGCCTCGGCAAAACCAGCTATATACAGCCCTTAAATCCCTCCTCCAAGTGCCCAAATTCCACTGTGGCTTTGCTGGCCAGGGCATGGAAAAGAGGTCCTTGTGTGCTTGGACCCCTGGTCCTGCTAGGACGTCTGGTTTTGGGATGCCCTCTTCTGCAGCTGTGGTCCACCAGCTTTTTTCAAGGGCGTTTGGAGCAGGGTTGTGAAAACAGATTTCTACCAAACAAGCCCGAATTACTAAGTGCTTCACCTGGCTGCTTGGTCATCCCCGTTATTTGCCGTGCTGTCACCTGAGTTTGTACCAACAGCCATTTTACGCCACGCTAGGATGTCCCCCGACTGCGGTTGGTGGCCTTGGGACCTGCCAAGCAGCTGGATCCTCACTTAAGCGTGCTTTATCAGCATGGTACAGCGCTAAATTTTTAATCAGAAAGTCACGCAGTGCGAAGTCAAATGTCTTACAAAAGTCTATTATTTCTTCGTTATTACCTTTATCTGCCAAAATTGTAATCTCATCAAAGAACAAAATCAGGTTTGTTTGACAAGGCCTATTTTCCATAAAATCGTATTGACTGGCATTAATTATGTTCCTATTGTTTAATTCTTTATTAATGGAATCTCATATCAGCTTTTTCCATTATTTCCACTGTGATTGATGTCAGGCCAACCAGTCGGTAATTGCCCGGGTCGCTCTGCTCGCCGAGCTGTGCCGCTGCGTTTGCCCTCTGGTCCGCCGGAGCTTCTTTCCTCTTCCCAGATGGATGGAATTTTGACATTTGTTCTCCTTGACCAGATGATTTGGGGTCATAGGGTGGTCTCATACTGCCAAAGACTGCTTATGCGGGGGTTGTCCCCCTCATCCTAATCCCTCGTCCAAGGGATCTCCTGTCCTTTTCTCTACTCACCGGCATTTTTCCTGTTTTCTCCACTCTCCTGCTGAGGAGGGGACTGAGAGCGGCTGGGTGGGAGACAGGCAGCCAGCCATAGTCGACCCACCACATCAGACTTTGGATGTGCTTGGAAGTGTTACGGAGAGGCCCAAAATGATGGGGCTGAAATGAGGCTCCAAGCGTGGTGGCCATCCCTCGCTTTCAGGGCGGTTGAAGTCATCCCACTCTGGGAGAAGTGTGGAGTTCACAAACACTCCCACGCGGCAACTTTGGAGGGTCCGGGTTGCCTCTTGGGTGCAGTCAAGAAGAGATATTTGCGACTGCGTGCCCGTGAGGGATGGCTGCGAAAGGCTGCTGTTGGCTGGGGTATTCAAGATGCTGCAGAAGATAGTTTCAAACGTGATTTGGCAGAAGGAAGTGATGGATTTGTCCCAGCATCTCTCGCGCTCTCTGGGTGTGTGTGCTCCACGTATGCCGAAAAGACCACCACTTGCTGCAGTGTTTAAAACAAACCCCAGGTCCGTGTTTGGCTCCAGGTCCTACCAAATCCCTGAGCCTCGAGGCACCTGTGGGCATCATGTCCGTGCTCTTGGCTTTGGGATGTTTGCTTTTCACCTGGAAATGCTGTTGTATCTGCTGGTGGTGCCCTTCGGTGGGGGAGAGCGTGAGGGAAGCTGGTGGGCCCTTACCCAGAAGAGGTATGAGTTCCTCCATTGTCTCCGGTCCCCGAGATGGCCGTGCTTCTGCTGAGCTAACGTGACTTTCTCTTTTGATAAGGGTGAGGGAGGAGAGGAGCTGCGGTACAATTTGTCTGTGCTAGAGAGAACAGTAGCACCACGCACAGCGTCGCTCCCCTTGCTGCTGTATAAACGTTTGAGGCATTGTAGTACCATGAGAAAATAGTTTTGGGGGATGACTTAAGGGAGAAAGGCGGAAGACCTGAATATTTTCAGGATTTCTCCCCCTCTGCCCCATTTCACTCATTTCTTTCCTCTCCATCTCTCCCAGGCTCCTCGGTGACTCAGCTGCTGGCCCGGGACCTGGACAATGACCCGCTGGTCTTCGGCGTGGTCGGGGAGGAGGCCAGCCGGTTCTTCGCGGTGGAGAGCGTGACCGGTGTCGTCTGGCTCAGGCAGCCCTTGGATAGAGAGGTAATGATGGCTTCTGCTGAGGGGAGGTGGGGGAAAAACATCTCTGCTAGCGTAGATGGTGGCTCTCCATCTTCGGTGGCACCTGAGATGCTTCTGGGTCTTGCTCCCCCGCAGAGTCGGGAATGCGGGCGTCTGGAGTGTCCCCATCAGGGTCTGTCCTTTGTCTGTCCTCAGCTGAGTGGGGACACAGGGAATAAGCAGGGTGCTCTGCTTCCACCTGGCTTGGTGGTTTTCCTGGATCCCAGAATAACATTTGCAAGTTTAGAAGTAAAGAAAACAATGAAAACAATCTACCGAAAGAGCAGGATGTTCGCACGTTCAGGGAAACTTGCAGGCTCCTTCTTTAAACCTATATTCCAATTAAATCCTTTACAAAGCGTGTGAAGAGCTGGGAGGTGTCCCTGCTTATTCAATCTCCTCATGACTTTTCATCATCTTGTAGGCTCGGGCTGCTGGATGCTAAATTTGGCAGGATTTTTGCCTCGGGGCCATTTCACCCCCTTCTTTTCCGCGCTAGTTTCGGCGTGCAAAGATGATATCCCACCCAGGTGCCTGTTTTACAAAAGCCCTGGCCCTTGCCGCCTTCCTGGGGCGAGGAGGAGGGGATACCCCAGATGCTTTGGACAGGAGCTTGGTAAGACTGGGAAAACACTATACCACTGGGGCAACGTCCTTCATTTCTCCTGTGCTCTCGTTTGCCCGTGTTTTAGCACTTCTTTTGCCAGCGGCAGCGTTGTGAAGATAAAAGCCCCGAGCCCACCTCAGGCGCTGCTGGCGGTCCCCCGGCCGGAGCCAGCCAGATGCGGGGATGCGGCGGAGCGGGGCGATGGATGCTGCTCCGGCTGGGGGAAGGCAAACCCAATTTCGCAGCGTTTAAAGAGCGAGGCTGTGGAAAAATGAAGTGGTTTTCTTCACCCCTCTCCCCTCCGCCTCCCCGTGCCAACAGCTGCTGGCATGAGTCATAAATCTTCCCCTATTTAAATGCCTACAGCTTCCCAATACTTATGATAACGGCCTTAAGCCAAGGAGGGTGATCAATAGATATTTTTTTTTTTAGGTGTATTTCGGTGGAGGGTGGGAAGGGAAGGAGTTGAGCAGAGCTTGTACGCGTGGTGGGGCTGAACCGGGAGAGGAACCTCCACCCATCAACTGATTTCAGGGGCTCAGAGTCAGCGGTGTGTGGAAGAGGGTGAAGAGAGACACGTGCGTAGCTTGGTATGGACCTGGGAAGGGTGGAAGTGGCAGTTTAGGGCGGAGGAAGCAGGATGGGGAGGGACGGAGGTGGGGAGGACGCTGACCTTGGATGCACGGGATCAAAAAGTCAGGGGGGAGAAAGCCGTGCGAGAAAAGCGGTGGGGAAAGAAAAGCCGAGGGATCAATTCTCGTATGATGGAGGAGGCAAAAGAGAGACTTGAAAAGGGAGAGGGAGTCGTGGTAAGGTAAAGGATGCAGGAAAAGGGAAAATCAAGGAAAAAGAGGAAGGAGTTGAATGCATAGAGGCAAAACAATTTTTAAAGGACTTTTTTTCATTCCCACAAAAATTAGAAGGAACACAGTTTTTTTTTTTAAAAAAGACAAACCCCGAGTCTAAAAAAAGTACGTGCTAAAATGAAGGGTGAAGAAAGAAATTAGCACGTGGCAGCTTTCTCTGCTTATTTTACCACGTTTTCAAAATGAAATGCTCAACAGGTTGCTTCTTCTCTCCTGTTTTTTTTGGGGTTTTTTTGGTTTTTTTTTTCCTTTCTTCCCTGCTGCTTTGTCCCTTGCAGTGGCGTGGACGGGTGCGGGAGAGGGACCACAGGGGGGTGAAAGACACCAAGGCAGCAGGGTGGGATGTGACGAGGAGCCAGAGGCTCTTCCTCTCCATCCCTGTTTCAGCTCTTCGTTCTGCCTGCAAGCATTGCCCCGAGGCAGGAGCTAGGAAAGGCTTTCTCGGGCTGTATTCCCCAGCTGTATGGATGGGGGGGGCTGGGAGGGGACAGATGTTGGGAGCAGGAGGGACGCGTACTCTGCTGAACTGTTCCCCAAACCCTTCTCCCACCCTTCCAACCACGGCACAAGCAGAGCTCTTGGTCCAGGCACCGGTGGCTGCTGCTGGTCCCCTGAGCTGTTCTTGTTAGGAATAAATCAACTAAATCTCTGCAGCCCGGAGAGCCATTTCAAGTTTGTTTTCCAGCCTTTCCTCCGCAATGCTTTGGAGGTATCAAGTCGCTGTGCTCTAGCAGCTCCGGCAGGGCAGGGGCACCGGAGGTGGGAAAGGGATGCCGGAGGAGGGGAAGGAATCGCAGGGACGGGGGGAACCAAAAATGTCCACGTGTTGCCCAGGTATCAGATAGGCCTGGGTCCATCCCTGCGTGATTTCTTGGTAAAATGCGAGTGAAATGATCGCTGGTGGAAAAGAAAGGTCGGGAAGAGAAGGTCTGCCTCCACTAGCAATATCCCCTTGCCCTGACACCAAAATAATCCCCTCTTCCCCCCTCTTGTCCCTCACCGCAGCACCAGTGACTTCAATATATAGAATCATAGAATGGTTCAGGTTGGAAGGAACCTTGAAGATCATCTCGTTTCACCCCCCTGCCCTGGGCAGGGACACCTCCCACCAGCCCAGGTTGCTCCAAGCCCCGTCCAACCTGGCCTTGGACACCTCCAGGGATGGGGCAGCCACAGCTTCTCTGGGCAACCTGGGCCAGGGGCTCACCACCCTCACAGGAAAGAATTTCTTCCTAATATCTAATCTAAGTCTCCCCTCTTCCAGTTGAAGCCATTCCCTCTTGTCCTCGTCTTATATAGCCATTTAAGACCAAGCTGCTAATTTAGTTAAAGCAATAAGGGGCAGAGAGGACTGTACAGGCATTTTTTAAATTTTTTTATTTTTTCAATGAGTTTATGGGATTTCAGCCAGTTCTTACCACAGGCCCTGGGCTTATCCCAGTCCCTCCAAGCTACGCGATATCCCAAGAACCGCTGCATGGCAGGTAAGTCGGGAAAGCAGCAAGATTTCGATAGCGAGACTACATTGTATCATCATCTCGAACAAAAGCTAATTAGGCAGCTTTTTCTTCGTTTGTGTCATCCTTGCGTCTCGCAGTTGGAGACAGCGCCGGGTCGTGGAAAAGTGCTTTTTCTCCGCCTTGTGCTTCTTCCCCCGTCGCTGGTACGAGCAGGCAGCCCGCGGCGGCGGCAGCGGGGACCCGCAGGGCGTGCAAAGAAAGCTGGAGCTTGCTGGCACGCCGCAGAAGGTTCAACAGCGGGCTCCTCTCCTCTACTTTAGCCCAGTTGTCTGTTTAAAGTGCTCAGTCAGTAGTCGGGGAGTCAGTTCCTGAGCCCCCCCGCATCCTCCCGACCCGGGGCAGAGCAGCTCTCCGTGCCCGCGAAATACCCTGGAGCCCCGCTGGCACTGCTATTTCTCAGCGGTTTACGCTCAACGTAGGTAATTGCGCTCGAGCGCTCCTTCTCTTCTTGGAGGTCCTGAAAGCGTTTTGCATGTAATAATATTGGCTAAAAGTCCCGAGCCTGCCATCTGCAGATAACCACCGCAGTATCTTTAATTATATGTTTTTCTTCTCCTTCCCTTTCAGACTAAGTCAGAATTCACGGTTGAATTTTCCGTCAGCGACAGCCAAGGGGTGAGTGTGACTTCTCATTTCATGGTCTGCGGCGCGGGTGGAGGGGAGCGGGGGAGGATGAGCCTGGGTTACCGGGGGACCTTCAGCATCCCGGGGAGGGGGGGTGGTCAGGGAGGTGGTCCCCACCCCTGGCCATCACTTGCCAAAAGGACGAGTCGAAAAGCAGCTTCAAGCTTGCTTTAGGTCTTAAATCCACGTGTAAAGCTGACACCCGTTTTTATCCATGTGGCCGCAGGTGATCAAAGGGACGGTCAACATCCAAGTCGGGGATGTGAACGACAACGCCCCACGGTTCCACAACCAGCCCTACAGCGTCCGCATCCCAGAGGTAGGGAACGTCGCAGCCCGGCTTCTGGCTCTTCCCTCGGTGGCCACGCTCGCTGCCTAGTTGCCGCCGCAGAACTGTGTGTGCTGGCCACCAAAAGACGGGACTGTCCTCCTGCTCTGGGACCCTCACTGTGGCTGGGGAGGTGGAGGATTAAACCTCTGGAAAGTTGTTGTTGCCTGAAAATGGGCAGAAGCAAAGTGACGGTGGTTTGGGTGTTGGGGGGGGGGGAAGGCAGGCGGAAGAGGAGGTTTGGAGCTCAGAGGCTTTGCGGCCTTGGTGATGTCTTTCCCACGACAAAAGTGAAGCTTGAAAATAGCTGGAAATGGGAATCTGCTTCTTTTTCTCTTCCTTTGAGCCAGGGGGCGTGTGCAGCTCTTGTCCTGCCTCAGGTCACCTCAATGACTAAATATTTCTCCAAACGCTTGATTTCTGGCACAGTCCTGCCCAAAGGCTTCTGCCCTTGCTGGTGGTTTACATTAACACCTCCGTAGCAGGACTTATCCTGTGATGTCCTAGGAATAAAATAGGTAGGAAGGGACCACAGAAGATCATCTCACCCAAGCTCCCTTCGTGTTAGATCGTGTTGCTCAGGGCTTTATCCAGCCAAACGTTGAATATCTCCATGGATGGAGTTTCCACAACCTTCTGCTGCTCTCTCTCTGCGCTGACCATTGCAAAGGAGGTGACACCTAGTCATACCACCAGGGAGAGCTTCTGCACCTAGAGCTCAGTTTGGCAGAAACGCGCCAAGAACTCACAGATCTGCTATGAATTTGGACTTTGAAGATGGGGAACAAAAGGAGGTTGCTGGTGCTAGGAGGACAAGGTCGGGGTATTCTGTTTGAAGGTGGAGATTAGTAGGGCTTTTCACGTCCTCCGGTGGAGGAAACCTCTCCCTCTCACACCCTGGTGCCAGGGCAGAGCCCGTTTTTCCCAAAGCGTGCCTCGGGGTGTGGATGAGGTCAAGCGTGACTGTGTGTGTGTGTGAAATCAAGCGGTCTTTGGTAATTGAGAGGTGCAAACGATTGTGTTACAACAGTTTATTTAATACGCTGACTGCTGATGCCGTGCCGTTGCGGGGCTTTGATCCTTCCCTGTCCCTCTGCTGCGAGGATGAGGTTTCTTCATTAGGTTGCTTGTGACGGATGAGCCGGGAGTTTTGGTCTCATCTTCGCGCCAAGTCATCTGAAACCTCCCTTTGAGAACGATACTGGGTCAGAGTCATTTCTCCTCCTCTTTAAAGCGCGAACGGCGCAGAAATGACTTGGCAAAAGCCATATGAGCAGCTCCTCGCTCTCGCCTTTCTGCTCGGGCCTCTGGAAGTTGATGGGTGGCCGTCTTGCCTTGATGCCGCTCCTCCCGGTGACCATCTGTCTGCTGAGGTCTGCAAAGCAAAAGGAACACCAGTAGGACTGAAGGAGAATAGTCTCCTCTGCTCTGCCCTCATATTTACCTCTGGTTTTGCTCTTTACGGCACCTGGTACAGAGGGAGTCCCTTCTCCGTGTGGAGAGAGAGATGGAAAGTGGGTTTCTGTGTCTCCCCTGGGAACTGGTGCTACATTAAGCCCCCGGTGTTTCTATACCTGGAGCAGTCGTGCCGTAGCTCCTCTTGCGTGTCGCTTCTGCTCCGGGAGCCGACATTGCAAATCTCAAGCCTTCCACGTTTCCCCATCTCAACCCACGTCAAGCCTGGGGAGCGGGGATGGTGAAGGTCCAGTGCTGCTCTGGAAAATTAAGGCTGACCGAGGAAAGGGAACTGCAGGCAGGTGATCTGGAGGGGGAAAAAAAAAAAATAAAAGAAGAGGCTGAACCCTAGAGTCTGCCTCTCCCATGTCATGCCGGGGTTTTGCCAGGAGGGATTTCCAGGACCATCTGATTGTTTGGGGTGCGGCAAGCACGGCGCTTCCCCCAGTGCGCCTGCTCTGCCACTTGGCTTTCGGAGCTGTGCTTTTCTGGAGGGTGGCCTAATCTAATTATCAGGCATCGCGTGCCAGTTTCCAGTTTCTATCCATGATCTTTAACCAAGGGCAGCCGATCAGAGGTAATGAGCCACAAACTTGTTGCTCAGCCAGCATCCTGGAGGCACTTCTGTTCTTCTGCCGGGGAGACAGCGTTTCCTTGTCCAACGCTGTGAAAGCAAGGGAACGGGGTCCCACCACTCAAGGAGGACCCTCACGGGACATACAAGCAGTGAATTTGCTCTCTGTGTGTGCTGGCATGGCTCTTGAGGAAGAGATGCCCTCTTGCTTTGAGAGCTTTGCTGGGCCACGGGTTGTCCTTGTTGCTCGTCCTTAAAACTGGAGGTGATGTAGCATGGAGATGGACCTTCAGAAGCTGAGGTCCCCGGAGCCAGGGGACATCTTGGATGCAGCTGAAGGTGGGGAGGTGATCATGGAAGGGGATGACAGTGCGCCCAGGTCACCTCCAGCTCAGGCCAGGGTGAAGAATGAGGGCAGGAGTAGCAAGACCTATCTCAAAGACCACCCAGCCCAAGCTGAAGGACCCATGGCTAATGAACCAATGGGGGCTGGAGCTTGGGGACAGAGAAGAGGCTAGCAGAAGTGCCTAGCGCGGCTTTGCATAGGCTGGCTCTGTGTAGAATTGGCAGCTAATGAGGGTTTTTTTTTTTTCTCTTTTTAATTTTGAGATAAATGGGTGTATCGATTTGCAGTTGTCCTAGCTAATGGAGCAGCAACAGAAAGGCTATTTAAACCTCGCCGCTTATTGTGTGGCACTAGGAAAGTCAAAAGAAGAGTGTGCATAAATAAATGGAACGTGAAGTAAACTGACCTTTAAAAACAATACTGCCTCTAAACACCCATCCCGGTGTTTTACGCAGTCCGCTTGATTTGAGAACGGGAATATATTTGGGCGTGGGCTGTGGACGCGATTCCTCTGGAGCGGGGGGAGAGTTTAACCGTGGGCTCCTCGCGTCGCAGCAGCTCCGAATACCCAGACTGGGGATCGCTCATGCGTCGGGCTGATGCCGCTGGTCCTCTGCGCTCGTTGTGTCTTAATCACATCCCTGGCACCTGCCTGGAATAGCTGAGCGAGGGGCCCGCGTGTGGGGAGGGGGACGTTGCTCCAGCGTAATCGTCCGTCCCGTCTGGGCAAGGGCGCCCCGTGATTTGCTTGTCAAAAGGCAACGAGGCGGCGCGGACGCTTTCGGGTCCGTAAAGAAAAGGGGAATCCTGCTAGAATTGGCGACTTAATTCACCAAGCTGGCCTCGACAGAGCTCATTAAGTTCTCGTGTATTCATTTCAGGCTAATGGCTGTCATGCTGACTGCTGTTTGATTTGCTGTAATAGACTTTTATGGCTTTCCAGTTTGCTAGGACGTGCGCGCCTGTGTCTGTGCCCTGTGGTGCTGCTGTAGTACATTAGTCGCTCGTGCGCTTGCTACTCTGACCTTCAGGGTTTGTTCTCCTCTTGGATGCATCCCTTCCTCCTCATCCTCACCCAGCCCCGGGGTACCGTGGTTCTGGGAGTCTTGGCTTTTATCATCGGTGAAGATCTATGGCTGAGCCCGCGGCGGGCTGTTGCGGCGATGCCTCGGTTTCTGACAAGTCCAATCTGCTTTCTCTCGTCTGTTTTTCCATCCAACTGCATCTGTAGGAAACTCAGTCTTGTCGGGTTGTCACGCTTCAAGGGGTTTACGTGAAGCGAGCAAGCCAAGTGGAGTCAAGCCCCTGCGTTGGTTTTGTGGTACCTGGTGCGGTGTTGGGATCGGGGTGGACTTTTCCCATAGGTGCCTTGGAGGCTATCCTGTCCCAGCTTCCAAGCGTGAGACCTTCTGGGGCACGCAGCCCTCCATTTGCCTGTGAAGTGAACATCTACATCTCTCTGAAAGACGGTTGCGGAGAGGTGGGGGTTGACCTCTTCTGATGAGTAACAGGCGATAGAACAAGAGGAAATGGCTTCAAGTTGCCCCAGGGGAAGTTTAGATTGGATATTAGGAAGAATTTCTTTACTGAAGGGGTCATCAGGCATTGGAAGGCATTACCCAGGGCAGTGGTGGAGTCCCCATCCCTGGAGGTGTTTAAGGGTCGTGTAGATATAGTGCTGAGGGACACGGTTTGGTGGTGGGCTTGGCAGGGTTAGGGTAATGATTGGACTAGATGATCTCACAGGTCTCTTCCAATCTAGGAGATTCTGTGACCCCTTAAGCTTATTCTGGAAAGGCATCTGCAAACCTCTCTTCTGCATCTGCTGCTTCCAGGTGCTATGCTATCTACAGGACCACGTCTTGGTCCTGCAGAGCTTCCTCAAATGTTGAGGCCGTTGTGTGGTGTGGGTAAGCAAGTCTAGTATCTTCTCATGAAGAGCAGTTTTCCCCCATAACCCCCAGCATCTTGAGCCTGTTGATCAAATTCAAACCCTCCGTGGCCTTCTCTTGGCCCTGGAGCATTGTCAGTCTCCACGTGTTGGCAGAAAAGTCGCTCAATTGATGGTTTCTTTGCTGGAATGTTCCCTTCAGGAGGTTTCCAGTGGGGTTTTCTTTCCTTCGGCATTCTCCCCACCTCACTCCTCCCATTACAGTTAACACACTGCGTGATTTATAAAGTAATACCTATTTTTGGGTTACATCATCCAGCAAAAAGCTGTCCTCAGCCAGGCTGTGGGCCAGAGCCTGCCGTTTAGCACCTGGGCCATTCCCGAGATGACAGTTGCACCACGAAAAACTATCTGTGACATGACAGGAGATATTCATTATAACGGGGCTCTGTTTCCGAAAGGCACCCGCCGCATCTATAACCACAACCATCCGCACTGGGAACGTGCTCATCCCGTCTTGAGCTCTAGCAAGTGCCAGCAAGAGGCAGGGCTGTGGGAAAGGAGTTTAAAAATAGAAAGGAAAGTTTTCTGGGCGGTGGGCGGCATCGGCTAGGCAACTACGGTCCAGCTTGCAGGTGTCGCGTCTTCTGAACTCAGCCCCGATTTACCAATTTATTTTAATTGGGAGGCAGGCGGGCACTTACCATCAACAGCACTCCCTTCTGCTTGGGGAGCAGCCTTTGGGATCGAGCCTTCACAAGCTGCTGGTCACCGTTTCCATCCTTAACGGGGTGGTGTAGTTGAAAACAGCGGCTTTTGTGATGTGGGTTTTTTTTTGTTGGTTTTTTTTTTTTTTTTATTTTAAATCGCACAGAAAGATGTTTGGCGGGGAGGGGGAGAGAAAGGAGGGGACCGTCACTGCCGTGGCCCATCGCACAGCCTGGAACCGGACCATGCTGGATGGTGAGCAGGGGCAGGGAGGAACGGAGAAAGCCCCCAAAAGCCCTAGCAGTAATTAAAATTATTATTTTGCTTTAATGGTAATAATGTGGGTAATTACATCAGTTTCCCCGCCATCCTGCCGGGGAGTCTTCAGGGGCTCGTATAATTCTATTGCGATGGCTCCGCGACCTGCTGCGGCGCATACGAAGCAGCCGCAATGAGCGGGAGCTCCCACTTCAGCCCCATTAGCCATTCCTTTGCACGCTCCCAGACACCTTTTGGGTTCGTATTTTTTTTTTTTTTTATTATTTCTTCGCCCCCGCCCCCCCTTCCTTTAAATAAAGAGCCTTTAAATTGAAGGAGATGATAACGGCACTGATAAGACAGATGTTCCTGCCACGTTGCAAAATGGTCTATAATCATTGTTGGCTGCTTTCCTTCCTCGTTTCTTTTTTTTTTTTTCTTTTATTCCTTTTTTTTTTTTCCCCCCTCCTTCTCCCTGCTCACTGTTTGCCTTCTCTCCCTGCCCTTGTGCTTCTGTGTGGATTTTAGAACTGAACAAATAATTTGCAATTAATAACTTAGCCACCAAATCCAGCCTTCTCCTCCTTCCGCCACCTTTGCGCGTGCAAAATTTGCCAGCGTGTCGAACTCCCCCGGCGGCACTTCGGATGCCAGTTTGTTTCATTTATTTACGGTGGTTTGTTTTTTAGAAACTTCCTAGGAAGGCAACCAACAAATTAGCAAATTATTCAAATTATTCATTAAACGCTGCTGGGCCAGAAGCAAGTGGGTTCTCTTTCCTGGGTAGGTGAGCATCTCCGTCTTGCCTCCACCCCGGCATCCCATCGGCATGACCGAGGGTGATCTCTCGCCTCCGGTGCCTGTGGGAGAAGTGGGAGATGAGGCTTTGACTGCCGCAGCGAGAAGGGTCTCGGTCACGCAGGTACGCAGCAATAATCCACGGCAGGTGAAACGTTTCCCAAACTTCCCGAGCATCCTCATTTTTCATCGCGTTGGTTGTCGCTGGGTTTCGAAGTCGGCCTCCGTCAGCCCTGAGGGGGAATAGTTGGCCAACAAAAGAACAGGTTAGATCTCCGCGCCGTCTCTCTGGCTTCGCAGAGCTGCTCACCACGCGTTTGTTTTGAAGGTTCTCCTCTCCAGATAATTTTAGTTATATATTTTATTTAAATTTTTGAGCAGCCTTTAATTAATTTCCAACTTTGTCCAGCAAACTCGTGGAAGCAGAGACATGTTGTGCCTTCCCTTCCATAGTCTTAAGTGCGGGCGTAGTGTCCCTCTATTAAAAAGCCATCTTTTAGCTGGATGACCTCATCCCTTTGAGAAGGTTTCATCTGCTCTGTAATGACTAGGTAGAATACATCCCTCAAAGGAATCATGCCTTCTCCCCTCCTCTCTCAACCCCGGCCTGCGTGATCCGCCAAGATGGGGCTATTTCTGTATTGCTCGGGAAGATTGAACGTTGAAACGTATCTTTACGTGGAGAAAATTGCCGAGTCGTGATTTTGCCAGCGGGTGCCGTTGGGATGCCCTTTTCCGTCGGTAACCCAGAGGCGGCGGGAGCGACCGCCGCCTCCTGCCCGCCGCTGGCGCGGAGGGGCAGAGAGAAAAGGGGGAGCTGTGAGAAAGCGGCAGGCGGGATGGGGACGGCGGGATGTGAATAATGCGCGAACGGCCGGGCTGCGCGTGCTGCGGCGGGCGGCGATGCCATGTACGTTGGCACGCTGGCTGCCTTTTGGCTCCGGGGTGAGTTTTGTAACTATTCATAAAGGTCCCCCGCTTCCCAAACATAAATGGGCTGTTGAAGTTGCGGGGAAGTTGGGGCTCTGTCTTGGGCGTTCCTTCTGGTTTTTGGATGCTGGCGGTTCCTTCGGGCAAGAGCTTGGAAGCATATCGGGTGGCGGCTGTCATCTTCTCCCTGCTCTTTTCTTCCAGCACTGAAGAAAGGCGCTTAAAACAGGCTGCAGTGCGCTGAATAAAACAGCGTTTGGGCTAAAGGGTTTGCACAGCCGACGTCCATGGAGATGCCTGTGGGATTTATGTAGAAACTTGTCTTTTCAAGAGGTACTTATTAAAGGGTCATGCTGCATCCGTAAGATGAGAGGTGGAGGCTTTGAGCGATACGTGGCTTGGGGACAAGGGCTTGCATGGGGCTGGGAGGCTCGTGGAGGTCTCTCCTTGCACGGAGAAAGCCATTGTGTCATGACGCAGGTGCTCGGACCTGGAAGCATCCTTCCTTCTCAAGGTCACCCGTGCGCAAGTTTTTAGCGTTATCACCGATGCGTGTACTGTGACGCCGGACGGAGAACGTCAGCGGGTCTTGAGTGACGTCCTGACGTCCTAGGGAGAAAGCAAGCCTCCACCTCTAGCAGTCCTGGTGCTTGTCTGGCTTCAGAGGTGAATAGGAACCCCTGGTCCTTTAAAACACGTGCCCGAGGAGCGAAATGAGAGACGCAACAGAAACTACTGGGGCGGAAAACTCCAAATGGCGTGGAAGTAATGTGTAAAGTGTCCTGGAGATAACAGTCATTTCCACCAGGCAAAACTTGGGCTCTTTCTGGAAGGATACTGCGGCAAGAAGTAGGGGGGGAGGGGGACGCGACAGCCTGAAAATTCAAAATAGTAGTGCTGTTCTGACCAGCATAATGCTGGGGTGAACAAAGGGGACAAGGGAAAGCAAAAAGGGGAGAAAACGGCAGATTTGGGGCAGAAAGGAAAGCTAGTGCGGGGCAGCAAGCAGTCCGGTGCCTCCGTGGAGGAGCTGTCGTGCCGGGAAAATAAGACTCTCGGAGCCAAAGAAATAATCTCGGGGCAGAGAAAGAGTGCTGATGCATTCTCCAAGCAAGGAGCATGTAGACAAAGAGGGGAGAGGCAACTTGGATGAATCCGGAACCATTCTTCTTGGAAGAAATAGGGACAAGGAAGACCATCCGGAGTCGCTGAGCTCCTGAGCGGCCCCGGGACACGGGCACGCTCTGTAGGAGTTTCTTTGTACGGGTGCCGAGACCCGGTATCTACCCATCCCTTGCGGATTTGTGAAGCTCTGAGTTTATTATAGGTGTTCACGTCAAGGCCGATGTCTTGAGCTCAGGATGGCCAAGTGACGATGGGATCCCCTCGGCCCCACCGGCAACAAGCGACCCGGCTTGCTCGCACCGGGCACCCATCCTCCGGAACAGAGCCGGTGGCTTGTTGGTCCCACAGCATCTCTTGCAGGAGCGGTTTGGGGTTTGGGCTGAAAGGCTGCTCCTTCCCGGGGACCTGGAAGTGCCCGCGCAGGGCGTCCCAGCCCAACCCTTTCGGTATAATTACACTTACACATCTGGGCAGCAGATGGCTTCAAGGTCTCTTCCTTGTCCCCGGCAGGAGGAAAGACTCTCTGCTGCCAGAAACGGGCAGAGGAGCTAATGAATGTGACCTGCTAGCAATTAGTTTTGGTTTATCTCTCTTCCCTCCCCTTTACGATATTCTCCCAGGAGCCTGGGGACGAAACTTATTATCTCGTGCCAGGCAGCACAAAAGCCTCGTCCCCTCCCTTTGCCATCCCGGTTTTGTCCACCTCCCTCTCCGTACATCATCTTTAAAGTCTACAGCGAGGAGCATGTCTGGCCGTAGAAACATTTCGGAATGCGTCGGGGCAGCGTGCGGGTACCAACTTCTCGGTGCAAGACAGCAAAAGAGCCCTCACTGAAAATACATATTTTTTTTTTTTTTTTTTTTTTTTTTTACCTACATAATGACGTGGTTTGTTGTTTCAGGCTCCTTTTTTCAACTGCGCCGCCTAAATTAAGGCGTGATTACGGTCATAACGCAGAAGCGGACGGTGCCGCTGCCGCTTTAGGATACTCGGGCTCTTTTCCACCCGAAATAACCGAGCTCGGCGGCGGGCACACGTTAGCATCCTCGCTCAGCGCAAGCTCAAGGAAGGCGAAGGTAGAGCTGGCAGAAGCAGCTTGCCAAAGCGTTTTTTCGATAAAACCGCTGGTTTTAATTAAGTTGGAAATATTTAGGGAAAATGTGGCCCTTTTGACAGCGGAGCTGGGCAGAAGTAGCGTTTCGAAAGAACAATAAAAATCACTCTTGCAATAGATTCATTCCAATTTCTTCTTCAGAATTGCGTTTTGTAGTTTATTAGTTTGTAATGTGTCAGTGACAGTCATGTATAATAAGCTTTCTACTGCTGGTCATACTTTGTGATAAAATAATAGGCTAAATCAGTCTCTCTTTTTTTTTTTTTTTTTTTTTAAATATTTATGCGTGAACTGAACTGTTTGCATCAGTTTCAAACTATTTTCATTACAAATGGGAGAAATTTGATCTCGGAAGAAGTTTCAATCAGTGTTGGGCAGCCGTCGCTTAATTTCAACCATTAATTGCCGTTGAAACGGAGAAGGCAGTTGATTTATTTGGTCAGGGTGAATAACGAAGAGAGCAGGAAAACTTGAACATAGGGTTCAAGGCAATTTTGTTGCAAGAAAAGAAAAAAAAAAAACCAAACTGAAAGTTTTTTAATTTTCAGGATTTGTTTTATGGGAGATCTTGAGGGGGGACAAATAATATATATATATATATATTTTTTTTTTTTCTCTAAGTGAGGATGCAAACCAAATCCGTGCGGTCGTGGGTTCAGACAGCTGTTGTTGCGCGGGAAGGTTTGGCCCGGGGGCAGCGCGACGCTGATGATCGTCCTACGGCGATCATCGCCACCGCCGCCGCAACATTGCCGTCGGGCCCCGCTCCCTTCCGAGCAGCGGAACTGAGCGAATGTGCGGTAAATGAGCTCTGCAAATACGCTTTTGCGGTTTTTCTCGCCTCCCCGCTGCCCCTTTCCCGCCTCCTGCTGCGTTTCTGCCGCTCTGCTTTGCTCTCCAAATGTCAGGCTCTGCTCTTTTTTGGCTCTTTTTAGGTTTGGTTTTTTTTTTTCTTTTTTTTTTTTTTTTTTCCCTTCAGCATGAGTGGTTTTGTGCGCACGTGCGCGCTTGGCCGTGCGTGCAAAGGGTCTCCGCAAATCGCCGCGTAAGTCGCGTGTCCTAATGCGCTACGCCTCCAAATAACTGATGGAAGTGTGAAGAGGTCCCCGGGTGGAAGGAGAGAGCCGGTGGTTGTCGCCCCGCGTTGCAGAGACGGTCGCCCACCCCTGGGTTTAGGGATGGGACGTGTTTTGTCCCTCTTTTTCCAGGGATGGAGCTTATTTGTCACGGTCCGGGGGGTCTCGTTGGGGGGCCAGCGTGGTGTATTCAACCGCAGCCCGCCTGTCTCCTCCGAGCTCGGGCGATGGTTCTGCCGACAGCCTCCTTGTTTTTCAAACCTGCCTTGGTTTCCATCACGTTGATATGTCACTTCCAGCTAGGCTTGGCCCGCGATTGTAAATCAAACTTGAAAGGGTAATGGGAAGGAGGGAAGGGAGAAGAGGAGACATTAATTAAGTCGGCCACCTCCTGCCCAGCCGGCGCGTGATGAATCACGGTTCCTCATATGTGTTTGGAGGCATCTCCTGCTTAGATGACCTGGAGTCTGGCTGTTTGTGCCACGGTGGCTACCAGCACTACCTTCATACTGGTATTGATGAAGGGGGGGAAAAAGAATTTGCAACCCACAGGCTGCTATGGTCCTCTGAGGAGTGTTTGGTTTTTTTAGCACTTCTCAGTTCCTTACCAAGAGTGGAAGATCATAGGGTAGTTTGGTTTGGAAGGGACTTCTAAAGGTCATCTAGTCCACCCTCCCTGCAACGAGGAGGGACACCTTCCACTAGATCGGGTTTCTCAGAGCCCCGTCCAACCCCACCTTGAAAGTTTCCAGGGATGGGGCGTCTACCACCTCTCTCAGCAACTCAGACCAGTGCCTCACCACCCTCAACGTAAAGAATTTCTTCCTTAGATCTAGTCTGAATCTTCCCTCTTTCAGTTTAAAGCCATTGCCCTTTGTCCTGTCACTACAGGCCCTGCTGAAAACTTTGTCCCCATCTTTTTTATAAGCCCTCTTTAAGTACTGAAAGGTCACAGTAATGTCTCCCCACAGCCTTCTCTTCTCCAGGCTGAACATCCCCAACTCTCTCAGCCTGTCCTCACAGCAGAGGTGCTTCAGCCCTCGGATCATCTTTGTGGACCTCCTCTGGACCCTCTCCAACAGGTCCGTGTCTTTCCCATGCTGAGGACTCCAGAGCTGGATGCAAATACTCAAGGGGAGGGTCTCACCAGAGCAGAGTAGAGGGGCAGAATCACTTCCCCTGATGTAAATAATTTCCACTAATTAGTAAATCTTTATTTAGAGGTAAGTTGAGAACACTAGAGAAAGAAGGACCTACCTCTGCTTCATACCATAACCAGAGCAGTCTGAAAGGGCAACAATTTCTGCTGCACGTGTGATTTGGGAGGACCCCTAACCTACCGTGGGTCAGGAACTACTGAGCCAGCACTTGGAAAATCACTCAATTAAATGTGCTGAAACGCAGGGCCGGATGCGCGTGTGCGGATTTCTCAGCCTCCCAGGAGAAAAAGTTGTCCTCTCTGAGATGTGCTTGCCCGCGCCTTGCCTTTGAGGTAGGCTGAGAGGGTTAAAGCATAAAGCTGTTCCACTGCAGTGGGTAGCTGATGGCCCGTGAAGCATCACGGGGCTTCTCAGCTGGTTGGTGAAATAGCAGGACAGGTGGATGGTTTGTTTTCCTATATATAACTTGTGCGTTCCGGGAGGGAAATTTTGCAGGCAGGCGGTTTCTTCTGGAATTGAGCCCCTCGAGAACGTAGGGCACTGCGGTTCACCCCCGTCCTTGCAGTCGGCAGGAAAGGGGTGTCACGCTAAAGGCCAGATGTCACGCAAGTGGGGACGTCTCTGCATCGTGGGACGTAGCTGCAGCGTTGCCTCTGAGCACGTCTACCTTGCGTGCAAACTCCTGCTCGGGTTTGAGGGCTGCACGAGCTTCAGGGCATGGGCTGGGAGAAAGCTGGAAGCCCACGTCCTCCTAAGGTGGGTGGGCCAGCCTGGTATCCCACCACGTATCGCGGTGGGGCTGTCTCTGGAAGGCTTTCCCTTGACCACCTCATTTCTGAAGGACCTGAACACAAGACCTAGCCCTTTCTTCAGGGCTAATGGTTCTCTTTTAGCAAGGTTGCACCTCTGGAGTATGTGCTTCATCCTCAGTCCTACATCATCACCTTCACTGGTGTCTTGCTGCGTGTTCGTACATCACCTTTAATCTGCTCAGATGACGTCAGGAGGAGGTTAGCTCTTTCTCTGGAAACGGTAGACCTATTTTTGACTTCTAGTTGTATGAAGCTTCTTATTGTGAGCACCTCTGAAAAGAAGAGGTGGTTGTGTTGTGCTGACCTGTCTCTGTGGGGTGCACGGGGGTGTTTGGTGGCCCAAGCAGCAGCAGCGATGAAC
This sequence comes from Vanellus vanellus, assembly GCF_965231255.1. NCBI lineage: Eukaryota > Metazoa > Chordata > Aves > Charadriiformes > Charadriidae > Vanellus > Vanellus vanellus. Next base: position 37,469,117 of record NC_138912.1, on the reverse strand, counting down.
CTTTCTCCTTGCGCTTAACGAGCATCTTGGAGGAGCCTGAGAGCTACAACTCTGATGTTTTTGGGCTCGGTAGCTCAAGAGGGAAGCGGAGGCTGGAAGAAGATCGAGAAAGAGCCCGATGCCCAGGCAGGAGGGTGCCTGGCAAGGAGAGGAGAAGACAGCCTAGAGGAGACCTTCAGGAAAGGTGGGCAGCAGGGACAGGAGAGCCAAGCAGCAAGTCACATCCCTTCTGCACGTTTGAGCTTGAGGCCGGGCTGTGGCAGGCATGCTTTTTGTTTTTTTTGGGGGGGGAGGGTGTTGGTTAAAAAGCCTCATCGGAGCGTTACGGAATCAGAATGCGAAGGGTAATTGAGCTGAAAGCCATTCTCTTCCCGCAACCTGCGCCGCGGGACCCGCTGAAGCGCCCTCAAATGCCAGCCTGGGAATCCTACTGGAAAAGTGGGAGGTGGGGGGAGCACCCCCTCGGTTGGGTGTCCTCAGCCGTCCTCCTGTGCCCCCACTGCTTGTGGGCTGAGGGCAGGAGATGGTGACTGTAGGGGTGACGCAGAGGAGAAGCCGGACTAGTGACAGACGAAGGTTTTGTGTGAAATGAGCGCAGAAAGGTAAATAGGTTCCTGCGCCGCGGTCTCGGTTCTTGCAGGCATCGGTATGCCCTCCAAATGAGTTGCTGCAGCTTGGATGGCATCTCCTCGCGTCTGCCTTTGGTCACGTCCTCCCACCGCACCCCTTCTCCATGCAGGACGTCAGAGCGGAGCCCCACCAAGCAGCCCCGCGTCCCCTCCCCGTGACACCCGTTGCGCCACCCAGGCGTGAAGAAATGCTCCAGAGCGTCCACTGGCGTGGCCAAAGGGGTGATGTTTTTGAATAACTGGAAGGGTTAGATTAATAAAAGGAAAAAAAGAGGAATGTGGCTAGTCGGGATGAACGGAATTGTTAAACGCAACCATGAGATGTTAGTCACTGCTCCGGTCCCCGGCTTCTCTAATGGAAGGGGATGGGGACTCGGAGAGCTGCCGATGTGACCTCAAGGAGGGGATTAGCAGAAGACTCCTCCTTTTAGGACCTCCAGCACAGCGATGGCGTGAAGCGCGTGGCCCGATTGCGCACCTTGTCGTGCGTTATTGATTGCTGAACAGGCGCAGTTAAGTGCCTCTCATTAATATTTGTTTTGGTCTTTTTCCCTGAATTCCGATGAGTAGAGGAGATGCTTCTTATCTCTCTCCTGCAGGTTTTCTTTCTAGAGGATTCCTCTGGCTGGTGACAAACCTGGGCTTTGCAGCCACTCATTCCACTTGCGGGAGGAGGGATGAGTTAGTAGCTGACACGAAATCTTGGGAACTCTGCAGAAAGAAGGCGAGGAACCGAAGTTCGCACAAAATTAAGAGGCAAAAAATGCTCTGCTTGCGTTGTGCTGATGAGATACGGATTTCCAGGCTCGGCTGGGTTTGTAAATCTCGTAAAAGGGTCTCTTTGGGTGCGTAGGTCATGCCGGCTAAATTTTTAAATGTTTAAATGCGTTTAAACGCAAGGATGAATGGTGTGAGCTATGGAGCAGGTAGCCAGAGACTGCTTCTCAGCCAGAGCTTTTGTAGCTTGTTTTGGGGTTTCAAATTACGAGTAGAGGCTGTGGCCAGCGGACATATTTTCTGTATCTTCTGGGCTGCCGTGGTGACATTGGTCCTTCAGCTTCTCCATCACTTAGAAGATGGCCTTCTCTTCGTTTCCTTTCGTCTCGCTGTTCTGCTGGAGACGAGGCCTGGCTTGTGCGTTCCTATGACTGTTGGCCGTCTCCCACTTACTGTTTTTAACAGGAGCCTACATCTCAGCATGGTGCTGCGGTGGCCCGTTCTGGCATCGTGCCCATTTGTATCAGATGTTGCTTTTGAGGTGGTCCTGCCACAGCCACGCCGTGTTGAGAAGCTGCCTGCAAAGGTTTCTCGCTTTGGCTGCTCCGTTTGCCTCCTTGAAGAACAACCTTCTTGCAGAGCAAGGCATGGAGGAGGTTGTCCCACCTGCTGTGTCACATGCCGCGGATCCTTATTTCTCTCCTCTATCCCTAACCTTGGTGTGCGGTGGATGACTCTTCTCTTGCCCTCCGTACCCCTTCTCCCAAGCAGAGGGGGACTCTAGATAGCCACGAAGGTCTGAACTGTTGGGTTATGGCTAGTCTCTCTCATCAACTAAGTCACAAAAGGGGGTTCTGAAACTCGACTGGAGCTTAAATAGGGCAAAGCACTATTTCTTTCTGTCTCGTATAATAATGCCTTGTTTGTTAGGCTTGACTTAACCGCAACTGGTCCACCCAAAGCTATCGAAATGATTTTGAGCAGCAGCTTCTCGCTGCTATTCAGGTTGCGCTCCCAGGCACTTGAGTGCAGCTCCTGAAATGAAAGATTTCTGGTGTGCCCAAGAGTAGTGGAGAGAGCTATTTTAATGTGGTTGCTTCTCCGGCTTTACGAGGGAGAGTTGGGTTCAGGTCTGCTACGAAGCGATATTAGAGTCCATGGAGCATGAGAAACTGCATTTGTTTGTGGGTTACAAATGAAGACCTGTCAAAAACCTTTTTAAGCAGAGACAGAAGTTTTCCTTTTCATGATACATTTAACTTAAAGGCTTTGCCTCCCGGCGAGGCTTGGCTCTTCTCTTCCTCCCTTTCTCTGGGTTTGGGAAAATAGGGTTGGCAAAAGTCGCTCTCCTCCTGTTCCTCTGTCTCCCTCTCCATTTGGCAGGGTGCTCGGATCCTCTGGGGCGCTCTTGCTTCTGGAAAACAGCGTGGCCAGGAATGAAGGGGGTGGTGAGCACTGGGAGAGAGGGGGAATGGGACGTGGCGCTTGAAGCAAGCGCTTTGCCAGCTTCTTGTGGGGAAAAGGGTGTGGGTTATTTGCATCGATTTGGTGTCAGGAGATGTTTTTCAAAGGGTAAATGAGTTTATAGGATTTCTGTCCTTTTGTTCTATGAAGTAGGATGTCATTCCTGGACACGGGAGTTTGCTAGAAGAGCGTCACATCAGCTCTTCGTCAACGGGTTTCATGTTGCAACTCCCTTCCTAGGTGTGCTATGCAGGTGGCGTGTGAAACACGGTATTGCTCGCTGTCCTCTACTGCGACTCAACCGTTTATTGAGTGTGGGCTGCTCTGGACAGGCACGGGGAAGATGCTTTCAGGCACCATAGCCCAACCAATGTGCTCCTCGCCGTGTCTGGGCCTTCCTTTTGAGCAGCAGAAACATCTACCCGGCTGTGGGTTTAGAAATACAATAGGACTGAACACGTACAGAATAAAAAGTGGTTGTCAGAGTTGGTGGGATTGGGTTTGTTGTTTTTTTTTTCCCCGCTCAGTGTCAGCTCAAGAGTTGTCTTCAAGCGTTTGTGGGGAAGGTAAGAATTTGTCACAACCAGTGTTTTCATACGAGCTCAGGAATGCGAACGCCCCCCCTCTGCACACGCAGATTAAACATGACGGGAGGATAAGGGATGCTAGGATGTGGGCTGGTGGGTTTCAGCCTCCATGCAGAGAGGTCTCCTCTGGTTTAGGTTCTTCTGCACTATGGCTGTGGGGAGGAGTCACACCTTTATCTTCCTCCTGTTTACAGCAGCTTCATCCCTGGAGGTGCTCAAGGCCAGGTTGGATGGGGCTTGGAGCAACCTGGGCTGGTGGGAGGTGTCCCTGCCCATGGCAGGGGGGTTGGAACTGGATGATCTTCAAGGTCCCTTCCAACCCAAACCATTCTATGATTCATTACCATGTATGGGGAAAACTGGTGCAGTTTGTAACCTTCCTGGACTTCCTCAGGCCAATTGTTTCTAGTCACGTCCTATAAATAACGAGCAGAGATGCTTTATGGAAGGAGATGTTCATCTCCAGCTGTTCAGCTACTCAGAAAAGTTCTTCCCCTTGAAGGGGGGATAAACAAAACAGCATTACTCTGCAGTCCAGCTGAGCAGGTCTCGTTGCTAATTAGCAAGGGATCTTTGTTAGGAGAGGTTTCTCGCCACCAGCCCTTTGTGTGCCTCGGTGGTGAGCCGTGGTACGGTGCTGCTCCTTGGGTTGGGGCTTTGGTGGGGCCGGTGGGTGTCCGAAACCTGGAGAGCTGCCGGGTTGTGCCAGCAGGCACCATGGCAGGGGGAGAGGAGGAGGAAGGAGAGGAGCTCCATGGCATTCGCTGAAATAAAAATCAGCCTGCGAATGCCAAAGGACCTCACTTGCAGAGAAGACAAAGCATGCTTTTGAGTGTTTGGGCTTTTTTAGCAATCGGGTGGGAGTCTTTGGAGGGGAAACAGTAGTTGTGACACACGGTGGTGGCCTGCAGCTCCCAGAAGGGCTGAGAGAAGGCGGCTTTAATTAACAAACTTGCTCTTTTGTGGGTGTTGCGTGTCTTTAGTTCATTGCAAATCCAGCTGTTTCCGCGTTTATTTCCGTGATATATTTGCTAAGTGAGAGAGGGGTCAGTAGTGGGGGATCTGGATCCTGCCCGGCTGTCCTGGCAAGAGAGGGTCCCTGGGAGGGAAATCTCCAGCTTCTTCTGGTCCGTGGAAGACAACGGGCTGGCGTTTAGGTGAAACAGCAGCCACAGGTTTGATATCCTCATCAACACGCTCCTGTGGCCATATATTTCACCACCTGCATAAGGTCCGTGGCAGCTGAGCGCCAAGGTTTAAAATACCCCAGATAAAATAACACAGCGGGAGATGATAGTTCCCTCCAAACCCTCGGGAGTGACCCAAAGCCCTGCAGAAAAGCGACTGCAGGCAGATAAGATGGAATCGAACCGGACGAAATAGCCGCAATTTGCATCCCCTTAACACATCTGATGCTCCAAGTTAAACGGATCCTGCTTTAAAATGAACCTGAGCCCGAGCCGGCGGGAAAAGCTCAGCCAGCTACGTGTCAGCCTTCTCCCTTCACGGTGGCTGTGTGCGAATCTCTGGGAAGACCGGCCGGGCTGCTGCCAAGGGCACCTAGGATGACTTGGAGAGGAGGTGGTGGTCCTGCATTTCCTTTCCCGTGCTCTGGGATAAACCGGAGTCCCTCCTAAGGAAGCTGCACCACCGTAAAACAAGAGTATTTGCGTTCCTGCAGCTCCTTCTTAAAGGATTGGGCAGAGGGATCGATAGTGGTTGTGGGTTTGGCTGCCTCAGCTTCCTTAGACATCTTCTTTCTCCTCCTTTTTTGCCTCGTGCAAGGGGTGCCCGTCCCTTGGCTGTGGAGTGGGTAGAGCAGCTCCTGCTGCCCACCATCCGTGTGAAATCGGAGCGGAGGGGGTGAGGCAAATCCAGGGGTGGCCGGGGTGCCCCAGGCAGTGTTTCTACCCATCTCCAGCTCCTGGAGGCAGGGGAAAGATGGCAAGATGTATTTTGCCCTGGGCAGCGGACAGGCAGGACCAACTCCTGCTTTCCATCCTCCAGCTCACGGCCAACATTGTGGAGCTGCTCCTGCTTGAAAAACTGCCCCTTTCCTTTCCTTTTCTTTTTTTCTTTTTCTTTTTCTTTTTTTACCCCCAAGTCTCTTTACTCCTGATTTCTGAATTATTAGCGGAATAGGTCTCGCTTGCTTCCAGTTTGGTGTGCTCCTGCCCTGTGTCCCTTCTCATCCCGGTCACCTACTGCTTGAGATGATGTCTTTGGGGTCCTGGTGCCCATGGGCATGTTTAATTGCTCTAAAACCTGCTCCTTGTAGGTCCTATCACCTTCCCTGCCTCAATGGTGAATGGAGGACCCCCATATGTCGTCCTCCCCCCGGCTTCCTTACTGTCTTCTTCCAGCAGAGACTTCTCTCACAAAGCTGGCTTGTTTCGGGCCGTATATTTTTGGGTTGGCGCGTCAAAAGTGCTTTCATTATCCGATCTTTTATCGGAGTCGATTTTCTATTGCTTTTTTCCCCTTTGGGTGTGCTTGGGGGGAATTAATTCTTTTTACGAGGTTTATTCCAGTGTCACGGTATTGGTCTTAAAAAGCTGGGGGGGGGACGACACCCTTTGATTTGACGCCTGGAAAACGTATTTGGTTTCTGCTCCCCTCCTGGGACCGGGCTGGATGGATGGAGAAGAGGAGAAAACAACAACCTCTTCTGCCCGTCTAGTGACACCTTTCTCATCCCGCGTGTGTTTCACACTCGCTTTTCCTCCGCTGTCACCACCAGCTGAGCGCCGCTGGTGGCCCTGCAGGAACCCTAGTGCAGATGAAGGTGCTAGACGTCTCCTCGTGCCTTATTTTGAAGTGGCGCGTCTCTAATTCTTGCAGGTAAGCCGTACCGGCGGGGGTTAGCTGTTTGCGTGTCTGCTGGCTGCCCTTACTGTTTCTGCTGGAGCTGTACTGGTGTTAGCAGCCCTAGCGGGATCTGTAGAAATAAGCACTTTTTCAACCCGTGTCGTGAAGGTGTGAAGATGGTGATTTCGCTCACGGAATACGCGTGAGCTGAACGAAGTCCCTGTATGAGGACTAAGGGAATGGGAGCACGGAGACAGGATTATCATTATTTTTTTTTATTTTTTTATTTTTTTTTTTCAGCGCTGTTTTGCCTTTATTTCTCCACTATGTCCCTCAAGTCTCGAGTTGCTCACAAATGGACCTAGAAGCAGGGTTGTGGTTTGGTGATTTGGTTAAATCGCAAGGAGGGATGAAATTGAGAAATACCCCCATACATCTCCCTCGCAGCTGAGGGCGAATTTAACCACTGATTCCAGAGCTTCTGAAAATGGCTTTGTCTGAAAATGAATTCTGGCTTCTCAAAGTTCAAACATTTATCCTGAGCCAGAAATATACACAGATTTGCTCTCTAATTTAATAAAGTCATCCAAATAATATGATTTCTCCCATAACCATCGCTTATGTTTCACAGCGAAACGATAATGAGAAAGTCATTAGAAGTAATAAACAAAACAAAACCCACACAGCAAATCCTTCACCGAGCCTGACTGATGGGAAAAAGAAGAGCGTTTGAGTCTTAGGCCACGTAATGTTTGCCGGCTGCAGCTGTTTTGAAGTAGATGCGTTCTTGAAACGTTATTTTTGCTTGTTGCACGTTAATGGGATTTTGCTGCTGGAGCAGGTGGGTACCAAGAGGAGGAGCGGGTTAGATACTGCGCCAGTGCCAAGTTGGCATTTCTCCTTTCACCTCTTGGGCATTGGCTACACCTGATGATTAACGGGCATCGTTCGTTCCCCCAAATCCTCCTCTTTATAGTGATTTTAACAACGGGCTTTTGTTTTAACATCCTTGTTAAGACTTGAACCAAGTGTCCGTGAACGCGTAAGAGAACAAGAACCGCATCAAGGGTATCAAAAGCCCTCTCCCTTCTTTTTATTTATAACTGCGTGTGCACTTTGGGCTGCAACCTCAGTATTTGTTTCTGGGTTATCCTCATCCAGGTGAATTTTCCTTTGACTTCGCTGTTTTGCTTGAGTGGGCGCGCTTAGTTTCAATAGCTCCTTACCATTAATAACGTTGTTTGTTGCTCTGTCTGCCTTCTGTTAGCCTTTTGCTGCCTGACTGGGGCGCTTAGGGACGTGGTTTGGTGGTGGACTCGGCAGTGCTAGGTTTACGGTTGGACGTGATGACCTTAAAGGTCGTTTCCAACCTAAATGATTCCATGATTCTGCGACTTTACATCGCTCTCCCTGCTGGGAAGTTGCTCCAGCTTGGGACCGTGCGGGGTGGCTGGTCCGTATCGCCTTCATTTTGGGACGCTGGGAGGACAAAGTAGAGGTGGCCAGAGGGATGGCACGCTGGTGGTGAGGGTCTGCTCCCGCTGCCCGTGCCGGGCAGTGAAGTCCTGCCTCCAACACAGCGTTTCCAGAACTGCCATCACTGCGGTTAGTTGGCTGACGCCGTTACACCATTCAAGCTCTGGCGTTTGTTCTTTTTGGCCCAAAATAGCCCACATCTGTTGCTGCTGAGCGTTCATTTGCTGCGTCTCATCCAGCCTTCGGGGGAGGGATAGGATCTCGGGAACAGAGGTTATCTGGTGGTTTGTTGGGACTGTTGGGCTTCCTTACACGTCTCATTCATCGGTTTTCTGATTCGAGGGCTCCTTCTGTTGATTTTTTGCACTTTCAAAATCACAGGGAAGGTATGTGGGAGCAACATAAACCTATTTTCTTTAATTTTATATCCAGCAATGTGAGCTGCTCTTCTGTGCAGAGTCAGGTCTGCCGACCGGCCATGCTGAGGGCACAGGTAGATCCTACAAAACACGTGCTTTCTCCAACCACGGCCACCGCCCCAACTCGTTCTATTTAGCACCTGTGCTTATGAGAGCACGATGTCTGCTCACGGTGGGAGCATGCGGAGTACCACAAGCTGTGAAGGTCTGTGTCGGTATGAAATGACCCCTCCTTAAAACTTGTTTTTCCTGCTCCCGCTTGAACTTTCCTTATTTTTAGTGCCGGTTGCTGTTGTGTTTTAGTCTGTTGACCCTCCCCAGACACTGGGTAAGTTCCTATATGTGCGTAAAGGTTAAATCCTCTGCCTTTTGTGAAACTCAAAAATGGAAGGGTTGGGTTGCCCTTTTCTTCTTTGTTCTGTTCTTTTTTTTTCGGGGGGGGGGGTCATGTTGCTTTTTGCTGTGAAGAACGGTTATTTGTCTAGAAAGCCTGCAGGGGAGGGATGCTGGAAGGGAGGGATGCTGGAAGGGAGGGATGCTGGAAGGGAGGGATGCTGGAAGGGAGGGATGCTGGAAGGGAGGGATGCTGGAAGGGAGGGATGCTGGAAGCAGCGAGGTTTAGCAACACAAAAGGTTCAGCTTGGCCAATGTAGGGTGGCAGAAGGGGAGATGGAGGAGTTTGCTTCTGCTGTCCCCTTTTTTCTGCTCCTGTCCCTCATGCCTGGGCTTCACCATCCTCCCAGCTCCCAGAGGAGCTCCAAGGGCTCTTTGTGGCACCGGTGGCCCTGAACCAGGCATGCCAAAGCTCCTCCAAGCTGAAGGCTGCACTTGCAGCTCCCTCTCTACTTCTGTCCAAGAGCGTTAGTGAGTCCTTAGTTTTTTTGACCCTCCTTCCCTGGCCTGAACTAAGTGCTAGAAAACAGCCCCTCCAATTAAAACGAACAAAAAAACCCACCCCAACCCACCAACAGCCACAACAAAACAAAACCAAAAAGGCAGCTCATTTTGTGTTCCTCCTGTATACATTTAATAGAAAATAAACAGCGACAGAAGAAACTCTTTTGGTAGAAGGTTTCAGAGACCACGTCTTGTGCATTGCTCTTTTCCTGCTGGAAATGCACTTTTTGCCCATGCGGGCCGATGAACTAAATGATGCAAAACCGGAGCTATTACGGCTCTTTTTCCCTTCCTTTGGAAAACGAAATAGTCCAGCCAAGCTGTCCCTGGACAAGCTCTTGCCTGCTGACATTTCAAACATTGCTCTTTTTAGGGTCCTCCTCGCTCCCTTCTTGCTTGCGCTGCCATCTCCCTCCTCTCCCGTCCGAAAAGAAAAACCTTATTTCTGTTTTCGTCTTTGAAAAATGGGGTTTAAAAAAAAAAAAAAAAAAAAAAGTAAAAAATAAAGCAGATGTGCGTGCACGGGAAGGGCTGTTCTGGCTTTTACTCAGTTTTCTTACCCAGATGTGCCGTGAGCAATTGGCTGGGAGATTCTCAGGCAAAAGAGTTAGAGAGACGGTCCCCTGAGAAAAAGAGGCTCCTGGGTCTCCTGGCTTCCTCCTCCATCCGGGAGGAACTTTTGTATTTTGAGCACGCTTAGCACAAAATCGAACGGGAGTTTCCCCCAAGGTGCTGAGAGCGGCTTCCAGCCTGCGTTTCCAGCAGCCTGCTTTTGGCTGGGCGCGTGAAACCCACGCTCCGTCAAAAACCTCAAATGCCCAGAGGCATGCGCGTTTAAAAATAAAGCTGCCTTCACCTTCGGAGGGCAGATCTTCGGCTGGAGGCACGCGAATTTGTGTTTTCCGAGAGACTGAGCCTGAGGATGCTTTTGCAGGTGTTACGCCTGCCGTATCGGGGTGGGGGGGAAGGAAAGTGAGATTGTTGTCCTGTGGTGTCGTCTTAGCTTCTAGGATGCTCGGGTGCTCGGCTGTCCCTGGAGAACAGGATGGCTTGTGTAGGTGACGGGCTCTGCTGGGGCTCAAAACAGAAGGAATTGTGGCTTGGGAACGCTGGAGGAGATCCTGGTGGTTTCCTGTGGCTTTACGGAGAGGCGTAAAACAGATACACTCGTCATTTTTCTGGGGATGTCGAAGGCTGTGTAGGATGGACCTCGCGTGTGGCTACAGCGTGGTGGAGTTGAGCAAAGCGTGGAAATTGCTCTTTAAAAGATGCTGATGGAACACGACTGTCTTTTATAGGAAATGAGGGGAACTGACAAATCTGATTTGTCGGTGGCTGGCAGGGATGCTCGGGGGTACGCTGGCAAAACCGAAAGAAGAATTGTAAACCCCGGTTTTTCTCCTGCTGCCTCTTTTTAACGCGCTTCTGAGAAAAACGCAGGAGCCTGCTTCACTTAAAATCCCCGTCGGGACGTTACCTGGCACCATCCGCCGCCGGAGCGGGATGCACCCCAGAGGGAGAAGACCTTCCTCTTGCCGGGGGGGGGGGGGGGGGGGGGTCTCGAGCCTTCGCTGGAAGGAGGCGATGGGGCAGTTGTTTCACCATCCGGCCCTGCGGCTCTTGGCAGGGCTGTGGCAGCATCCCCAGGCTAAACGCACGCCCTGGGAAAGGGACCCGACATCCCCTCCGTAAGGCAATTCTCATTCAGCGACCGGGTGGCGTGGAAATAGTCAGTCGTCAGGCACTTACGGATCTTTCAAGCCCCTTTCTCTCCCTAATAATCCCACCTCTTGGGGGGAGGTATTGATTCTCCGCTGTCGGCTGCCTCTTGGTATTCCGCCGTCCGTTTTCGTCTGTGTAAATCGCTGCGCTGTCATTTTCACGCGGCAATTACCTACTCTCGATTTCTTTCATCCCGAGCCCTTCGCCAGCGATCTAAACTCCTGTATCGACAAACCACCCTGGAAGAAAGAGAAAGAGGGGTCGGGGTTTGCGAAGAAGTTGTTTTACGCAACAAAAATTTTGGGGAGAATTTTCCCCTGGGGTGTGATCATCTTAAAGGTGCTCAGTCCGTTTTTTTTTTTTTTTTTTGGGGGGGGGGTGTTATTTTGTGGTTTGGGGTTTTTTCTGTGTGTCATCCAGTGTGAGGAGGATCCTGTGGCTCCCCAGCCTGCCAATGTGACCTTCTGCCTTGTTTTTTTGCTTATGCTGAAAACAAAGGGAATTCTCTGCCTCGGTGCTGTGAGAAGGATGAGCCTGGAGAGCTGGAGGCAGCCGTTTCCCAAACCATCCTCCATCCTCCGCTGGGGAATGAGGACCCATCTGCCTGAGCCGTGGCCACCTGCAGAGAGGTACCAGACCAAGTCGGACCAGGCACAGGTGTCCAAGCAAGCTGTGCTTTGGGTAGACACAAGCCCAAAGTGCGTCATAACGCAGACTGAAAATCAGCAGCTGTGTCTACCTGAGAGGTTTTGGGCTAAAACTTGCCCAAGTTGCTCTTTGGAAGAGCCTGGGTCTGCGCAGGGCGTTAATGGAGAAAGCAAGGGGGAAAGCTTTGGAGACGTCTCTCCTAGTTAGGATCAGTCGGCGTGGGTTTTAGGGGATGCCTTGGAGATTGGGAGCTCGTGGACCAGCAGCATCGCAGGCGCAAAGGACGGGCACTCTCCAATCTTCGTGTTCTTCCAGTCTGAATTATAAGGAAAGGGGCTCGAAGGTGCCATTAAAGAATGAAAACGGAGATTTCTGCTGACACTTCTAGGTCCCGAGAGTCGCCGGGGAGAGCAAACACCTTTTTCGGAGGCCTTCTGTACCGCAGCAGATTTTCCTTAAAGACATGGACAAAGTGGTAAACCAAAAAAAAAAACCAACCAAAAACGCAGCCCAACAACCAAATATGGACCAAGAAAGGTTTGACCTCGGGGCCTTGAGCAAGGAATTTCCTGGTCTTGGGTAGTTTTGATGACGATGAAGGTACCGGTGCAGCAACCGTGAGCTTCCTCTCACTTTCCGGGAGGTGGCCCTTTCATTCAGGGGTTACGGTTCAGCCGTCTGGGGAAGGGCAATTGGTTTTAGCCCTCGGGGATTTGTCCCTTTTTCTTTCTAGGTAGAGGAAAGTTGAAGGAAATGGTGATTTACAGCAGTGGGGTTTCCTTCAGCCCCGTCCGCTGCGGCACAGGAGCTGCAGCCATCCCCAACCCCGCAAGAGGTGGCAGGTGCTGTACTTTTAACCTGGCACAAAGTCGCACCTCCAAACCGGGAGGCATTTTGTTATTAAAACAGCACGCCTGGCCGGTGAGGGCTCTCACTTGAACAGAATCCCCATCCTAGTAGAGAATAAATTAAAAAGCCAACTGGCCGCGGCTGCCTGAGGAGCGCCGGGGACCAGAGATAGGGCCAGAAGTCAGATAACAAACAGTGTCCAAAATTGCAGCGCCTGGTGCGAGGCGTGAAATTAAAACCTTTTCTGCCTCCTCCTGCACGCCGTAACGAAACGGCTCCTGCCACACTCTGCCGCCACCAGGAGTGAAGAGGAGAATAATTAAATACGTGGAGATTTTTGCATCCGAGGGAAAGGATGATGCTTCTCTGCCCTGGACCTCGCTGCTTTGGTCCTGCAGCCGGGTTAAAGCCGCAGGAGGGAGGGTCTGCGGGCTGCCCCGCTAAGCTGCCTTTCGACTGCCTCTGCTACCAGGAGGTGGGAGGGATCTGTCTCTTTTTTTCTTTTTTTTTTCCCCCTGTTTTTGTTGCCTTTTCCTCTGGGGTTGCTCCCTCCACCTTCCCCTTTGGGCTCGGCAGCATCTCTGGGATGTGCCGGTGTTGTATCGGCTCTTCTCTCCCCAGACCTCGCAGGCTTTCCAGCCCTCGGGAAGGACGTTTCTTTGGAGCTACCACCCAGGAGTGATAGAGAGGGCAGCACTTTTTAATCAAAGTTACATTAGGTGAAGCTTATATTATTCACTCTGCTTTATTGCAGCTATTTTTACACGGGGGTTAGAAGTTAATACCACCCAGCGAGCCTGGTTTTGCTGGATTCTGGCAAGCACCGAAATCCATCAGCACATCCAGACAGAGTAGGAAAGAGCCCAAGCAAATAATAAACTCGCTAGCTGAGCTGGAAAAAAAAAAAAAAAAAAAAAAAAAAAAACAGTCGGAAAAACCAAACCTTTTAAAAAAAAAAAAAAAACAGACCCTCGATAATAGAGGTTCTGGTCTGGAGGGGCAAAAACCAGCCAGGACCATCAGCTGTAATCAGCAGAAGGGTTGAGCTTTTGTAATCAGCGGAGAAAGGGGAACGGGAGCCGTAGCAGGAGGGCTCGGAGGGCTGTGGTGTGGCAGGGTTGGGTTTTTCCTGCCTTGGCAAAAGAGCCTGACCCTCTCCCGGTCACCGTCCGCAGCCACGGTCGTGTATGATAAGGCTTAGTCTGATTCCGCCGGAGGGATGTCAGCGCTCGGGAAACGGCTGTTGACTGCAGCCAATGTCTCAAAGCGAAAGGTTTCAGCAAATAAGGCTTTGTAGGGTTGTGTGGATTTTGGTGGTTGTTTGGGGTTTTGTGGTGTTTTGTTTTGTTTTTTTTTTTTCTCCCCCCCAGGTAATGCCAAAGGTTTAAGCCGTGCTAATTCCTTGGCCCTGGCAAGGATGCTGGCAGAGCTGGCATCTCCTCTGCTGGTTGGCAAAAAGACGTCATGAACTAAGAGAGGGAAGGAGGGATTTGTCCCTGTGTTTCTAGAAAAGGGCCAAAACGCAGCTTTTTTTCTTTCTCCTTTCCTTTTTCTCTTTCTCCTTTGTCACTTTTTTCCTGTTCTTTAACGTAGAGATCCCTTGCTGGAACGTGCTTTTCACACCGGTGCTTTCTGAGCCTTTTACTGGTGTATTATCCCCGTGGGAGATGCTATGGTGAGGCTGTAGGACCCAACTGCCTTGGCCCTTGTGATGGGTCCTAGGGGCGTTCAGAGATAGGGGCTCCTTAAAAAAAAAAAAAAAAAAAACCAAAAAAAAAAACAAACAAACCCCAGCCCAACCCAATATTGAGTGCTTTTATAATAAAATCCCAGCTATTTAAAAAAAAAAAAAAAAAACCAAAAAAACCCAAAAAAAACCAAACACTGAAAAGCTGCTTGGCACAATTCACGTCCCCGATGGATCGCTTTGACCTCTCTTCCGTTGCGACTTCGCAGTGCGCTCGGTCGCTTCTTCGGGCTGCATTGCAAAGGCTGATCCCTTTGGCAGCGCTATTAGAAATTAAAGAGAAAAATTGTTCGCCTTAACGTAGAGTTATGAAGCCTCGGGCAGATGCACAGGATTGCGGCAAAAAGCGCCGTCCTTGCCCCAAAAGCTGATAAGAGCAGCAAGAGGGGAGCGAGGGGGCAGCCACGGCCCATTGGCGCTGAGCAAGGAGCTTGGGGGACACCTGTGCTGCTGGTGGCTGGGGATGTTCCCGCTGGGCTGGGGACAGCTTCAGGTTGTGTTGTAACGTGCCAAGCGGAGGGCGGTTTGGTTTTTGCTACCATCCCTCCCAAAACTGAGGTTAGGGAGTAGTTTGAAGGGGAACCCGGTGGGTTTTTGAGCGGTTGGAGAGGCTTTCTCTTGACCGAGGGGGAGGTTTGAAAGCCTAACGATGCCAAATGCAGCCCAGGACTGCAGAGGACAGGATTGCTGGAGCTCAAGGAGCTTCTGAGGGAGACAGGAGGCTTTAGGAGAGGGCTCTCAAGGCGAGAGGTAAAGCCCATGCTGTTCCCCTAGTGTAGAAGCCTTCAAGGATATCCTCTGGAGCTCTCATGGAGCGTGTGGACAATTTAGGATGATGTTTAATGTAGCATTACTGAGCTATGGGTATTATAATGACTTGCTTGTACGAAAGTTTATCCACAAAGCTTTTCTGCAAGCAGAGAGGCACCAGCGTGCCCCTGACAAAGGTCTGAAGCCTCGTTAGGGCAAAAAGCGCGATGAGCAGAGCTGAGGGGAGGAGGCAGGTCTAGGAGAGCATAAGGAGCATCCCTTTGGAAAGTCCTGGGCCAATGGTCCTTCCGAAGAAGAGAAGGGAAAAACGAGGGGAGCCTCACACAGTAACTGCTTTGTGCTCCCGTGAAGAGTAACGTGCAAGGGACAACGAGCTTGTGGCCACGTGGCTCATGCTTTCTTCTGCCACAGCTAGATCTACCCAACAAGGTCTTTTACGGAAGGCAGGCATGGATGTATCTCAGGCCAAGTGCTCTGGGTGGGACTTCATGCCTCCAGCTTCAGCCTGGAAATGAACGGCATGAAAGAAAAATGGATCTTTTTTGGCTTACTCCTGGCATCAGGGCCAAGCGTGGTGGTTCCTCCACGTGGCAGTGGGGGCACATCGCCATGTCCCGACACGCAGGTCGCGGCAAGAGAGAGGCTGGGAGGGAAGTGTCTAGGTCAGTCTCTGAAAACCTGTCCTGGTGTTTCTGGGTGTTTTGCATTGCTCTCGGGGATGAGAGGTTTAAGGAATAAGAGAGAAAAGGAGAAAGTTGTTATTTTTAATATGAGGATGCATCTAAGCCATGTCCAACATGACTGCTTTTGTGAATCCACTTGGTAAGCTGAGGTTTTGAAAACTGTCATTAGAATTAAGCTGTTTGTGCTGTGACTCAACCGATGAGGCGACCAGCCCTGACTACGTCCCGTGCCGACGTTCCTGCCGTACCACGCTCTGCCTCCACCGCCTCGTTGCAGCCCCAGGCTTTGCCGTGGCTTGAAAGGTCTCTCCAGCTCCCAGTGGGGTTGTTCTTTGGGGATTTAGAGGCAAAAATAGCCGATTTCATTCCTTCGGTAGCGCAACGCCGTTCATCGCGCCAGGAGAAGGTATTTAAAGTGTGCAGTTCCTCCGGGATATCGACTTGGCACGGGTACCTGCACACTTTGGGGCCACCTCTTCAAAAGCAGCTCCTCCAGCCTTCGTTTAAAATGGGGACACCGTGTGTCAGAGCAGGAATTGGTGTGCTGTGCTTTGGTGGTGGGGGTTCGTCATGTCTTAGCCATGTAAACGAGGGGTGGTAATGTCATTCCCTAAGTACAGCCGACGCCGGGATCGTTTAGCTTATCCCCATCTTCAGACTTTATAAGTACAATGAGTTGGGTCTGTGCTGGCTGATGGCATTCCTGGTGTAACAGCATCGTGCCGAGTAGGGTGCGCTGCGCTTCTCCCCTGGGGGCTGCTTTTTTGCCAAAATGAGTCACCTGAAGGTCTTCAAGGTCACGCCTGGAGGTTGAGGTTGACCGGTGCCTGTCCTGATATGCCTCATTCAGATTTTGGAGTCGGCCAAAGGAGAGCTTGGGGCACGTCGAGGGTTGCAGAGCACACACCTTAGATTTGGAGCTGTTTGCCTTCGCTGTCCTGGGGGGACAGGGATGGGGAGAGAAGCTTAGGTGGGCTTAGAAACTTGAGCTCACCTAAGGCTGAGAGACAGCAGGTCCCTGCCGGACATCGGTGATAAGCTTCGGATGGTGATGACAAAGAGGTGAGAAACAGCGAAAGAAGAGAGGGGAAGCGCTGGTTTATTTGCAATTGCTGTGAGTTCTGGTTAATGTTTGTAACCAATAAGCCAGTGATGCTTAAGAAACAAAGTTGAGCCAATAATCCATTTTCTCGGCTGTGAGTGAGGGCAGAGGAGAACCGAAGTGACCCACGTGAAAAGAATAGGCTTAACCCCATTGCTCAGGTGAGGTTCGGGGGGATTAAGCTGGATTTGCGCCTGTTTCCCACCGCCCAGGTGGTGCCCTGAGCCGAGGGGTTTGGGCCTCGAGTGAATGAAGGGAATTCCAAAACATTGCTCCTTTAATTCGCCCAGATGTGCCCAGCAATGCAGCCGGTGAGCCCGAGTCTTCTGGGAAAAATCCTTTTCAGCAGGAATACTGTTAGAGGAGGAAAAGGCACAACGTGAACGCAATCATCCCAAGCCGACGCACCGAGATGGCGGCCTGCGTTAAAGCAAAGCAAAGCCGATAGAAAAGAACCCAAAAGTTGAGCGATTCGGAGAGCTGTATTGCCACAAACGAGCCCTCTATGTTTTAATCCCAGCTCGGGGCGGGGGGCGCGTTGCTGACGGGGAGAGGGGAAGAAATGATGGAGAACTGTGAACCGAGAAGACGGCATCTCGGAACAAACGCTTTTCGGAGCCGCCTTTTCCCCATCACCCGCGTGGAAGGTGCCGCTCCCAGCGGTGGGAGCGGATCTGTCCATCCTTTCCTCAGGGTAGGATCGAAAACTTTTAATTTAATGCCGAAAAAAAGAAAATAATAAAAAAAATGACAGTGCCAGTAAATTTACTAGGGGTGCGCGATGCTTTATAACTTCCCCCACCTGTAGGTAGAGGCAAGGATCGCTTGCCTCTCTGTTCTGTCCTCAAGAGGCCGATGACTTTATTGGCCCTTTTCGCGCTAATATTGCTTTTCCACTTCCCAAATAACTGCTGGGGGGGGGTTGGGGGGAGTCTGCGTGGTTAGCATAGTCTCAGTAAATTCAGAGCATCAGTCCTCAGTCCCTGTTTGGCTGTGAAGGATGCTCTTTTATTATTCCAGAGCTGACCACGAGGGTCCGGTCTGACACGAGGTGCTTTTTCCCTTTACAAACTTTGCCGCGTTCCCAATTTTTCTCTCCTTTTTGAGGCAGGTTGGCTCCTGATGCTCCGTGCATCCTGTGGGAGTTTATTCACCACGTTAACCTCCGGGCTCTCGCACAATTTTTCCTGCCGGCACTGCTGGCTGAGGTCTTCGCCTCTGACCTTCCCAGGTGGGAAAAAACCTTATTGTCGTAAGAAGGTGTGGAAAAAAAAAAAAAAAAAAAAAAAAAAAAAGAAACAAACCCAAAAAAACCCCAAACAAAACCTAAATGTGTTGTGCAGAGTGAGAGGAGCATCTTCTGCTTGTAGCAGAGGGCAGGCTCTGTCCTGAGGGTGCCTCATCCCCAACGCGGGCAGGTGGCATCGATGGGGACAGTGACACAAAGCTGCTCTGCGCCTGGGTGCAGCGCTAAAGCACGCTTGGGAGTTCTCGGGTGAAAGCAGGTAAAACTGGGGGGGGTTGTGTGTTGATAAAACCCGTTTTTCATAGCGTGCGTGCCGGCAGAGATGAGTTTGGAGCCTGTGGTGCGTACGCCGTACCTTACGCTGGGTGAACTGGGAGAGTCGATGCTTTCCTTCCCGTTTCTTCCTCCTTTGGGCCGTTAGATTTCCCATCCTTATTGTGTGTCTTAATTAGCTCGCTCTAGCTCTAGCAGGGTTTTCCTGCTCCAGATGTTCAAGGACAAGTCAGTAAATCTTCATATATTGTATTTAAGATATATATATATTCCCCCACGTGTTCCTTTGCCTGCTCTTTCTGCCTGTTAGCGCCGTGGAGGTGGTGGGAGACGGCAAATTGGGGTGCTAGCTCTCGTGGGAGAGTGGCATCCTCATTGCTGGAGTGCCTCCGGGGGGGGGGAACCGGGAACCATGTCGCGACATGGCCCGACGGAAGCGCTTCGCGCTGGAGTTTGCTCTTTTAACACGAGCGTTTCAGCAAGAGCGAAGCCCGACGAGGAGACCTGAGCTGAACTGTTATCGATCCCTCCTCCGGTAATAAAGCCATCCACAGGAAGACAGGGAAATATTTTATGTATTTATTTATTTATTTTTTGATTCGGCGCAGCTGTATGGATTTTGCCCTGGCTCGCGTTGAGCGCGATACCTGTCCGCGGGCTGCTGCAGAGGCTCTCGCTGGAGTCTCTTTTTTTGATGGATCTTTGGGACCTACAAATCCCAGACTTCAAAGAGAGGTTTTTCGCTCTTATTTTTCCCAAGGACGGATTACTCGCTCCACCTGTGGTCAGAAGCGGAGCCGCTCAGTGCCGCGAAAGGCGCTTTTAGCTTTTCTACCAGAACAGGGGGCTAAATAAGCAGTAAAATAAATAAATAAGGTGGTAAAGCGGGCAGGTGTCTATCTGCCCGGCTAAAATGGCAGCGCAGGAGATGGAGGAAAGAAAGGTGATCCTTTTTACAGGACCACACGTGCCAAATGAGAGGGTCTTTCGAAGCCTCGAGATGGTCATTGAGCGCGTGGGGGGAATAAGAAGAGGTAGCGAGAAGCCCTGGCGGTGAGTTGATGTGAAAGCAAATCCCAGTTTCTCCTTGGCCAGCTGGGTTGGCCACTGGGTCCTCCTCCAAGGTGGCTCGAGAGACAGCTACCGGGCTGGGATGGCGCGAACAGATAAGCATCTACAGATTGCCCGTATATATTTGCTGTATGCTTTATAAATGAACGCAACAGCTAATGATTCGTGGCTATTATTTGAAGGGCCCCACTGTTACAGATTTATTTGTCATCTCTTGTAATAACGCCGATGATAATGAATTCATTTGTATTAATGCGGGTGTCGTGGACTTCCGTTGATATTCCGCATTAATTAATGTACCATTAAAAGAAAGTGTCACCCAATTAATATCAAGTGGAAGCGGTGCTGCCAGTGTCCTGTCGTTAGGGTTCCATTTGTAATGCATTGTATTAACGCTCTGCCTTAATGGAAGTCATTTGCAATCCGGAGCGTCACCCCATGGGCTCCCGTGGGGGTACCAGTTTGCAGCGAGGGTTACCCAGATGAAGCAACGGGGACAAGCTGCCGTTAAGAGTAACCCTCGTTACTGCCTCGTTACCGCTCCCGTCCTCCCCGGCTCCAGCACGGAGAGCTGCCGGAGGTTGGTGTGCTGCTACCAGCCGTCCTTCATCCCCAACTTAAGGGCCAGTGCGTTAACTCAACCCACCGCGGTGACCTCTCCCTGGGTTGAGAAAGTTGAAAGTCAGTAGCGACCTGCAAATAAAATGGGATGTAAAAAGTGCGGTATCACCCCCCCCCCCCCCCCAAGCAGAAATTGGAAGAGGAATTTCTTCCCTTGGTTGGTTGGTTGGTAGCGGTAAACGATACCGGTGACTTGATTTTGCCGCTGAATTGTAATATTGAGGGAAAGGATAGCGGAAAGTCTTCTGCGGCTCAGGGCTGCCTTCGCTTCCCTGGACAAACCCCGCCTCTGCCAGCGCTGAGAGCAGAGGGAGGATTGGAGAGCTTGACTGTGGCCACCTGGACCCGCCGGGTCCGTGCCCACCGTCTCCAGCAAGATTACAGCCCGAGGGGTGCCGGGCCATCTGCGGTGTATGCCCTTGCAAAAGCGGGGGGAGATGGCTCCGAACGCCCTCTTCCAGCAGGAAAAAAAACGCACCAGCAGGAGGGAAGCGGTGCCGTGGAAGCCAGGAGCCTCTCCGACTGCCAGGTTTTCGCCTTCTCGGTGTTTGCCTCTGACTTTCAAACGTCTCGTTAGACCATCTCGGGTTTCCCATCTGCCGTCTCCGAAATTGGGACTGAGAGGATAGCAGCCCAGGTAGGGCAGCGCGGGGCTGCTTCCCAACCCTTGCGCCGGTCCTGCCCGCCTCCTCGAAGGCTGGAGGTGGATAATGGGCAGAAATGGGAGAGAAACGCGGCTTGGCCAGCAGGATTTGGCCGCGGGCGCCGACTTAGTGAAGTGGCGGTTGCTTCGCCGTCCTTTTCTTCTGTCCCCTCCCAGGGCAGTGGGAAACAGTCGGTGATCCCCCTTCCTAGGAGAGCTGTATTTTTATCGTTCAGATATAGGACTCTGTAATTTTTTTTATTTTTATTTTTTTTTTATAACGTGAAAGTACAGATATTGGTTCAAAGCAGTTGCCAGCAATTTGCTGGGTGTCGATGGGCTGCGCCCTTTGTTGTTTACCCATCTCCCAACCTCTCCGCTTTTACCTTTCCGGATGATTGGTAAAAACGTCAAATAACGGGAAAAGACTTGCAAGCTCCCAGCAAGAAGCCATTAAAAAAAAACCACACTCGCTTGATAATATTCCGTGTTTACGATGGCACTTTGAGGGCTGCATGCTAGCTGACGGTGTTGGGTTTGAATTATTCGGTGTGTTAATCAACTTCACAGCGCACCAAGTCATGCGGCGTAGGGAAGATGATGTACGTGACTTTGATTCTGTCGCCCTTTTCCACCCAAGACTGTTGGCCGGTAGAAAGATGAGAGGGAGAGAATAGAGCGGGATCTATCGTCTGTCAGTCTTGTGGGAAGTGTTAATGGTGCCGCTTCCCTTTAATTCCCTATCAGCCGAGGGCTACGCTGAGGTTTTCGTTATTTCACCTGGAGTTGATGTGGCTGGGAGGTCTGAAGTCACTTCCGTTGAAGAAGTCCTGTTGGTTGGGCCCCCGGGCTGCCAAAAAACAGCAGGAACGGTCCCGCCGAGCGCCTCGGCCATCGCCTTTAACTCTCTGTGGTAGGAGCTACCAGCCGTATCTCGTCTCATAGAGCTCTTCCCCACCACAAGAAAGACATTGAGGCGCTGGAGCGTGTCCAGAGAAGGTCAACGGAGCTGGTGAGGGGTCTGGAGCACATGTCTGATGAGGAGCGGCTGAGGGAACTGGGGGTGTTCAGCCTGGAGAAATGGAGGCTGAGGGGAGACCTTCTCGCTCTCTACAGCTCCCTGCAAGGAGGGTGTAGCGAGGGGGGTCGGTCTCTGCTCCCAAGTAACAAGTGATAGGACAAGAGGAAACGGCCTCAAGTTGCCCCAGGGGAAGTTTAGATTGGATATTAGGAAGAATTTCCTTACCGAAAGGGTCATCGGGCATTGGAAGGCGTTACCCAGGGCAGTGGCGGAGTCCCCATCCCTGGGGGTATTTAAGGGTCGTGTAGACATAATGCTGAGGGACGTGGTTTAGCGGTGGGCTTGGCAGGTTAATGGACTAGATGATCTTACAGGGCTTTTCCAATCTAGGAGATCCTGTGATTCTGTATGGTGCTTTTCCTCCCCTCGCTTTCTCTTCCAACTACAACCCCGTCCTGGATGAGCGCTTGCGCCGTGCGGCCACTGTCGCTTCCTAGAGCGGCGAGCAGGGGGGTGACAGGTCCCGCTTACTGCGTCACTGCCTGGAAAGGACAGCGGCCAGAGCCAGTTGGGAAGTTATAAATAAGAGGAGGAACGTTGTGGGCTTCTTTATTTTCTTCTTTGCGTTTCCTTCCTCTCCCACCTGCCCTCTCGTGCCTCTCCTGGGTTTGCCCCTCGAGCCACGCTCTGCGGAAGCGACGGGTGCCACCGAGGGGAGGTGACAGAGCCGCTGTGCCTCCAGCTTGTGGGGACGCCGTGCCGTAGATCACCCATCCCAGCCCTGTGCTGGTAAGGACAGAGTTATCGTCGGTGGGAAACAGGGCAGCTCTGGGCTGGAAAATGCCAGCAGCTTTATCCCGTGGGATACCAGAGCATCCTCTCCCATCCATGCCCTGCTCGCCCTCTGCCCGCTGAGCGCCGTTGTCCTGCCAGGGCGGCCGATTCCCCGCCAGGGTGGGGATGTGTCGGCCGTGAAGAAGGGAGCTCAGCTCTCCGTGCCGTTATCCGGGCGCTAATTCAGCCTCTGGCTCCAGCAGCGCGTCTATTCCAGCTGTGTTTATGGTGTTTTCAAAAGCCCTTCAATTGAATTATAGCTCTGCGGTGGCCGTTTGCCAGTGTCACCCGATAATGAGGGAGGTCACTTAATAGAGAGAGCAACAAGAGATACATATTAACGAGAGCTGATTGAAAGGTGGGGTGAATTTCAGCAACAAAAAAAAAATAAAAAAAAAAAAAAAAGAAAATTATCAGGTTTTAAAATCAAACTTTGAAATTGGAAATTGCTTGGCTCGGGCCAGCGGTAATGCAATTAATAAATGTAATTAAAAGTGTAATAAAGAATAGGGGAATTGGGAAGTCTGCGCGCATCCGTGCGAGCGTGGGAGGGACCCAGCCTGGTAGTGGGGCTCTTCTGAGCCGCAGCCTGGGGAGGGAACCCAAAACCTGGGGATTCTTTATCCTCTCGGCACGGCTTGGAAGAGGGGCTGGTGCTCATTCTGCCTCTGCAGCTTTTTTTTTTTTTTTTTTTTTTTTGCGTGCAGCAAACGAAACCCGGATGGGAATAGGTGACTTAAATCCATCCCGGGCAGCCCAGGGAGGAGTGAGCCGGGATTTCAGCGGTAGTAAGCGGAGCACTTGGATTCAGCATCAGCTCTGTTTCACGGCGCCTCTGGGATGCCCTGCCTTGAGCAGGAGGCATCGAACCCCCTTTCCTGCCCTGCGATGAGTTGGGATGGGCAAAAACCCCTTTGACTCGAGCAGAGGGGGATGTCTGAGGTGGCTTTTAGCGGAGCACAAAGCTCCTTTTTTTTTTTTTTTTTTTTTTTGTCTTGTCTGCCCTGAAAAGAGCCGCCAGGAACAGCAGCAGGGAATTATTTAAGAGTAATAGGTTGACCTGCGATATAACGGGAGCACGAAGCAGCGAAGCATCTCCTGATGGGAGCGGTCGGCTCCTGCCTTGATGGCAGGGACAGCGCGGGGAGGGGGGGTGGGGGGTGGAAAAAAACCCACCAGGAGCCTGAAAACAGGGCTGGCGAGACGGTTTCGGTGCTCCAGCCCTCGTGCCCATCGCTGTGTGCCCCCCGGTCCGTTTGCGTCTCCTCCTCTCATCCCGTCGACCTTCCGACAGCTGTTCGGCCAGATTGCCTGCCGTTTTTCCGCATTATTTGCATGGGGTACGGCAGGCGCGCATCCGCATCCTAATCATCTCTTCCCGCCTTCTGCTGGGTGACTTTGCCCCGGGAGGGTCAGATGGAGGTCCTCTACGTGGTCAGCCACCGGAGACGGGCAGTTGGTTTGGAGGGGGACCATCCCCAAATAAACCCGAATAATTCTTTCTAGCGCCCAAGCGAAGCCTTGTAGGTTGGGAAGGTGGATGTTTTTAAGGGAAGGGAGTAGCAGAGGAATTAACTCCCACATCTCCACCGCTTCATCTCCCACCTTTACGTCTATCTGACCCCGCTGTGAAAAAAAAAAAAAAAAAAAAAGTCGGAGCCACGTATTTTCCCCCCCCATCCTTCACAGCCCTTTGCCCGCGGGGCGGCCGGTGTCGGGCCGGTTAGACGAGACGGATGGATCAAGGCACGTCAGAGGTGTTGGCGGCCCGCGGCCCGTGAAATGGTTTCGCTATGGTGGAAAGCTCGGGAAGGCGGCGTGCGAATCTCGCTCCGTTAGCGGGGCGAGTGGCGGTCTGGCAACCGGAGGGGGTTTATACGCTCTGGGAGCAGAGCGGACGTCGGCTTTTCTGCCAAACAGCCTTTTCTCGTTAGTCCTGCGTGGGGAGGAAAAAAAAAAAAAAGAGCTCATGCATAGCTTTATATGTGCCTTAAAAATTGTTCCCCCCCCCAAAAAAAAAAGTTTTCCTTGATTTGAGGAGGCGGTGTTTTGTTTTCCCCTCCTCACCCAGTCCGTCTCTGGTCCTCATTGTGTTGGCGTGGTCCTGATGCTGCTTTGGTCCTTGGTGCTTCTCCAGCTCCAGCCCTTGCCCCAGCAGAGCTGATCCTGCAGCCCTCGGGGAACGTTCGGTGGTAGACAAGAGAAGATCGTACTCCAATATTTTTAGGGAGCTCTGCCTCAGCGCCACTCCTGTTCGGCTGTGGAATCTGCCCGGGAGGGCACGTGGCACCTCCAGAGGCTGCGTCTCCTCCTGGTCGCAATCCATCTCGTATTGCCGCCTCGCGTCGGAGCAGCATCCACCAGAAACTTTATTACTATAAAATTTATTTTATACTGATTTATTTATTTTTATTATATTTTATAGCAGGACTCGCAATAAGATGTTAAAGACTATAGGTGCGGCCGGAGCGCGAGGTGTGAATATTTTAAAATTTCAAATTTTAATATTTTAATTTTTTTTCTGATGACCTTTTCTTCATCCCTTTTGCGGAGAATATTGTAAAAGGCTTTGGTGTCCCCGTTGTCAACGTGCCGGGGTTAGAGCAGGGCAAGTCCGTGTCTGGTCGCTCGTGCTGGAGGGTGGCACGGGAGGTGACAGCCCTGGCCAGGGGGAGGTGTTTGCTGCGGTGGGCCATGGAAGGGTCCGTAGCTATGAGAGCTTTTGGATGGAAAAACAACTTCTTTCTGGTCGCTCGAAGGCGCGTGTTGCCTTGTACTGCTGTGTTGGTGTGAGAGGCATAAGGTCTTGGTCTCTCCTTTGCCACCTCCTTGTGCAGCAACAGCCCTTCGTGGGGGTTTTCGGGTTGTTCATACCGTGTTTTCATCCAGGTTTATCTCCGCTGTTGGTAATCCACTGAAACAGAGTAGTCTCACGATGGTTAGAGATTTTGGCTCTTGTAGCTCTTTGCTTTTGGTTTTGCCTTCCCGGTGCTTTGGGTAGCCCCGTGTCAAACACGCTATTACCATCCCACGTTTCTTTTGGGCAGGCGGGACCCCAGAAATTTCTTCCTATACGATTTTTGCAAGAGTTTGCAGCGCTTTGATTCGTTTATCGCGAAATGAAGGACGGCCTGGTTGCCTTGCAACCCTCGCACCGCATCCCCAACCCGGGCGGCTCCGCGGTATTACAGCCGGTTCACCGCAGACCTCTCCCTCTTGGACCCTCCTTTGACAGAACGAGAGGGAATGGCTTCAAGCTCCAACAGGGTAGGTTTAGACTGAACATCAGGAAAGAATTTTTCACAGAAAGAGTGGTCGGGCATTGGAATAGACTGCCCAGGGAGGTGGTTGAGTCACCATCCCGGGATGTGTTTAAGAGACGTTTAGATGTGGTGTTGGGGGATATGGTGTAGGGGAGAACTTTGTAGAGTAGGGTAGATGGTTGGACTCGATGATCCCAAGGGTCTCTTCCAACCTAGACAATTCTATGGTTCTATGACCTGCTTTGGGGGGGGGTTCTGGATGCTGGACCCGCTCCCGCTGAGCTCTGGGATGAAGGATGGGGTACTGGAGATGGGTCGGGAGCGGGTCCTGCTCCTGTTTGCCCTCCTCCTCCTCCTTCGCGGGAGGCATCTGTCTGCCGGTTTATTTTTATCCTGCATCTGCTGGCGTCGTAACAAAGATTTAATGATATGACACAGTTTTGTCACCAGTTCTTTTTTTTTTTTTTTTTTTTTTTTTTTTTTTCCTGTGGTGAGCGGCG
The DNA here is from genome assembly GCF_965231255.1 of Vanellus vanellus. NCBI lineage: Eukaryota > Metazoa > Chordata > Aves > Charadriiformes > Charadriidae > Vanellus > Vanellus vanellus. Next base: position 37,443,126 of record NC_138912.1, on the reverse strand, counting down.
AAGCTTCATCGCTGGCTGCTGGAGGGAGTCGAAAGCCTTAAAAATGACAAAATTTGGCGGCTCGTGTAGAAAACTCACCTGTTTGCCACAAGCACCTGTAGGCTGTCATCTGTCTGCATTTCTTTTTTCATTTTCTGGACAGAAAAAGGGAGAATTTGCTATTTTTGCCTGTCGGGAAACTAAGCATAAACCACGATTAATCTTTGCTAAGGAAGAACAGCCACGAGGGACGCGCGGAAGAGTCCTATAAATGGGCCAAATGCTGAAAATGCAGAAAAATGAGTCTCGAGCTGGGCTTTCCAGTTGCATCTCCCCGGGATGTGGCCTCTGCCAGTTATTTACCGCCAAACCCGCAGCCAGCCCGGTCTGTTTATACGGAGGTTTTTTGCTCCATTGTTTAGACGATGGGCCGCGTCTTTTGCGAAATAAAGCCGTGGGCCTCCCGCTGAGGAATATCTTGAGCCTGTTTGACCCCGAAATGGCAAGAGGATTTTAAAGACGTACTTCTTGTGCTTTTTAAAGCAGATGATCTGCAATTCCTCTTGAATTTGAAATTCCTCGTGTCTTGCCTGGGCGTGAACATTGAAGATGAAACCTTTTTTTTTTTTTTTTTTTTTTTTTTTTTTTTGTCTGTTGATATGGGATATTTGCGTCCCACAGTGGGTTTTGCCTTGCCAGAGGTTTTGTGCTTTGTTTGTTGTTTTATTTTCTTTTTTGCTTGAATTTGAGCTGGGGGTAAAACAAGACGTGTTACCCAGAGCGCATCTTACAGGTCTGCATCCTTTGACCTACCTTGGGAATAAAGGCAGGGATTCGGTCGTGAAATTTTCCCACGGACCTGTGCGCTTTGGGCAGTAGCAGAGGTTTCCCCCTCTGCGACCGCGCTTCAAGCTCCTGTAACTCTCTTCTTATGGTCTGGGAGCCCTTCAGCTCCTCTCCTAAATTCACCAGCGCCGGGCTTTGCTCCTTCACCCACCCTCGTGCTCGTGGGTACCCTCTGCCCCCCGCTGCGGTCCTGCCCCTGGGGTTCCTCCCATCCCCTCGGATGCTTTGGCGTAGATGTCCGTGACTGTTTCCCAGCGCCAGCCAGATCTTTGTCTGGAGCCGGTACCAGGCTTGGATGGATTTTGCTATCCTGGCCAATGAAGGGACCGGGTCAGCAAAGCCGTGAAATAAGGATAAAAATAAGGTAGAGCTCAGGCAGTGTGTGCGGGGGGCCGGAGCTGACAGCACCAAAGCTGGTGACCTCCGTGTCCCTCCGGGCAGCTTCTCCTTTGGAAGGACGAGGAGATGAAGTGGCTTCAAAGCCTGCTTTGGGGCTATTGTATGAAATACAATGCGGGGGAAATCAAGCTCTCCTCTTTCACAGCCCCATAATCACGGGTGACCGGAGCGGATTTGCATGTTAAAAGGAGTGGCTAAGGGCACTTAAAAAGCAGAGGAAACATATTCATCACGAATATTATTATTCCCGGGGACAATATACCCCAGACCTCATCCGTGCAACCCCGCATCTACAGTGTGGCTGTCTCTCCCCTCCTCCCCCTATTAATGGTTAATTTGTAATGCTCTTGGTCCTGACATTGATACCCGGGTGGCTCAGGAGGAGGAATTCGAGAAGGCAGTTGATGGAGCGTGCGGACCGCGGCTGTTGAAGCAGTGCCCTGGCGGCAGCACGAGGAGGGATGCGGGATGCTCCGGCGCGAGGAGGGATGCGGGATGCTCCGGCGCGAGGAGGGATGCGGGATGCTCCGGCGCGAGGAGGGATGCGGGATGCTCCGGCGCGAGGAGCGATGCGGGATGCTCCAGCACTGCTCCCGGCTGATGATGGCTTGAGGGGAGGCAGGTAGCCCTAAGAGGGATGGAGAGATGCTCTAGTCCTATCTGAGGAGGCCTCTTGGGCGCGCTCAGGAATCAAAGACCCACCAAAGCTCCCCAAGAAAGGCTGCTCCACCCCAACAAGCCTCCCGAGCTGACTGGTTCCCAGTTCCTGGGCTTTCCAAACGCACAAGCTGGGATTAACGTGCTGTGTGCCTGGCACAGAGTCAGGGGCTTACACGGCAGCAGGGCAGATGTGGGCTAAGCGTGCCAGAAAACGAGCGGTTGTAAGGCAAAGGGTAGCAAACTGCTGGGACAAACGGGCTGGGGAGGCTGTGGCATCTCCATCACTGGGGAGGCTGTAAGGATGGGGATGATTTAGGTGTAGCACGGGGACAGTTTTCTCTTTTGAGGTCACTTCTAGCTATATCTTTTAGGCTTTTATGATTGCTGATCACAAAAAAAAAAAAAAAAATCCCAACCAACTTGAAGGCGCTTTAAAAAAAATAATCCTCCGGCCGTGCCCTGCGAAGCTTTCTTTAGCAGTTTGATTTAGAGACGAGGAGGAAGAAAGCAAATGAAAAATCTCGGTGGGAACTGCGACCTCTCACACTTTGGCAGAAGTGACACTGAAGTAAGGAGAGCGGAGCTTTGCCGGAGCCCGAGGCGAGCTTAGATGTCAGAGCGTCCCCGCGATGGCGTGTGGCTGGGCGCAAGGGCAAGGAGGCGTGAGGGACGTGCGCGGACGAGGGGGACGGAGCTCAGCGCTCCTTTCGGGACCCCGAATATGAGTTGCGGGATGTGCCCTGGGTTCCTCGCTCTGCCCGATGCCAAGCTCGCGGCAAATCCCGCCGCCTGCCTCGAAGGCGAGTTTCTGCTGGCCTGAACCTCGCCGGGGGGGAATTGAGATGCTTTGGGTCTTTCCTGGTGCAATCGCCCAGTATTAAACTGGTGAAATCAGACCTCCGAGCGTGGAGCCCTGGTTTCTAGTGGAGGTGGTGGGCTGGGACGGCCTTTGCAGTGGTTCGCTGCAAGCTTTGTGGTTCCCCCAAAAAAACCTGAAAATGGCTCAGTTCGTTGTTCAGCTTTGGCCAAAGCTCCCCAGAAGGAGAAGCTCCGCTCGGAAGCAGCGCCCCATCTTCTAAGCCCTGCACCTCCTTGAGTCTCCTTTCCCCCTTCCTGATACTTCCCCATGAGCTGAGAACGAATAATTTAATGCGAACGCAGTTAACAAGAAAACGCGGAGGCTTGGGAAGAGGTTTGCAGCACTAATCCGTCTTATCCCCACTGGCCGTAACCGGCCGCTGTCACATCTCGCTTCTGACCTTTGCTGTCTCCCTTTCAAGTTTGAGCTCTTCCTCGACCCTCCACGCGGCCGTGAACGTGGCCCAAAGACCCGGCCTTGCCCAAACGGTGGCCATCCGTGCGTACCTGCAGCCCGGCTCCCCGGCAAAGCCTTTTTGCTCGCGATCTGCGCGTCTGCCTTTAGAGAGAGTGAGAGAGAGAGAGAGAGAGAGAGAAGAATATGCATTTAAGATTTGCATAGGAACTTGCAGCTGTGCCACCAAAAATGGATAATTGTTCTCCCTTCTGTGAAGTTAAACAATAAGAAGTGCCAAACTGCAGTTGCCATTGCTGATTTTTGTGCACTCAGCTGCATATTTTATGCATGTAGATTAGTTCCAGTTTTATGACGGTTTAACTGTTAATGCCTGCGCTAATCGGGCCAGGTTGCAGTTGCTGTGGAAACTATAACTTTGGATTTTACGTAAAGTTCTGCGTTGCATTTAATGCCTTTTTTTTTTTTTTTTTTTTTAAATTTTATTTTTTATTTAATGCCTGGTGGTGAAAACGGAGAGGGAATCGGCGTTGAAAATAAAAGCGCCTTTGGGCAGAAAACAAGTGTCAGCAAAGAGAGTAATTTTTCTGGAAAGTTATGATGGGTGGGAAAATAAGGGTTTGTGATAGAGTGCCATCTTGACCACAGCTGTATAACTATTATTGTAAGGGTGTAACAACTATTATAGCTGCTGCAATACTGTAATAAAGAAAACAGCTGTATAACTTATAAATGTCCTGAAAATACAGGACTGAAGTTCTCGGGTCTGTAGATATTCCTTTAGGCGGGCAAATGGAATCACCGATGTGCGTTTGATGGGAAAACGGGCCGGTGCACAATTTTACCCATTTATTTATTTATTTATTTATTTATTTATTTATTTATTTATTTCTTATTTCCAGAATACACCAGTGGGCACTCCCATTTTCATAGTGAACGCCACGGATCCGGACCAGGGGGCAGGAGGCAGCGTGCTTTACTCCTTCCAACCTCCTTCCGATTTCTTTGCCATCGACAGCGGCCGTGGCATCGTGTCGGTGATACGGGAGCTGGACTATGAAGTGACGCAGGCGTACCAGCTCCAGGTCAACGCGACGGTGAGTTTTTGGGAGGGACTGCAATGGGGAAGGAGCTGCTGCTTGCTTATTTTATTGCCCTCCTCTGGCTTCTTCTCGGGCACATCCAACGTTTTGCACTTGGAGGGGTATTATATCGACGGGGTGCGTTTCGAATCACTGCTGGTGGAGCTCAGCTGCACCTCTCCAGCAGCATCTCACGCATGTCAGGGGCTCGTGCGAAGAGGCGAGCAGCTCCCTTGGAGAAGAGAAGCCAGGACAGGGCATAGAGACCATTAAATTCTCCGGGCTCGTTCCTTTTGCATCACGGCTTATAGCAGGTGGATTCACCTGTGGTAAACCCCCCGACCGTCACTCAGCAAACGCCGAGTTCAGACATCACGAGTTAAAATTTTGGTGGGCAGAGGAGGAGAAACCAAGATCCTAATTACAGTTGATGTCACTGTACAGGGAGGGGAGCCCTGGGACAGGGTCCAGGCGGCCACCACGGCAAATTCCTGCCCTACCCCAATGGGAACCTTCTTTCCTGGTGTCAAATCTGACACGAGCTTGATCGGGAGCACGTGGACGAGGATCACCGCGCAAGCGGGCTGTCTGGTGGCTCCTTTCCCATCTCAGATGCCGCAGAGGAAGGTGAAATTCAGCCCTAGTATATACATCTGTCCAACTGTGCATTCAGGGAAGGGAAACCTTCCCGACCCTTCCAGGCAGCCGGCTAGAGCTCTTGAAGCATGTGATTTAATCAAGATCATTGTCTTGATGCAGACCCGCAAATGTCAGGGGGACGGGGAGGGCCGCGCGGGGCTGCTTTGCTCTGCGCGGCCACGGAGGCCGGGCGCTCGCGGGCTGCTTTTCTTCCACATGTCTGATTCTGGGTTACCTCGAGGCCGCTAGGATGCCACCTCGGTCCCTCCAGCTCCATCTAGCCCCGTATGCCAGGTGGGGTTACCGGCAAAGATAAAATGGGGGCATTAGGTACTCGCTACCCAATACGCCGCTGACTTTTAGTGATTTCCAGCTCAGGCAGTTCAAAGACTTAATATTTAAGTCTCGGAATTGGGCTTGATTGCAGCCGTGGGAATATCTCCTCAGCTCGGTCGCAGGGAGCTGGTAATTTCCAGCAGCGAGGCAACGAGAAAGCCCGGGACAAAGCTCAGCCCGGGAAGGAGGATGAGTTGCGGCAGCGTGGCAAGGAGCTGGAAGAGCAAATGAGGTCTCTTGCCTGCCTGATGACCAGTTTGCCCCATCCGGAGCGGGAACTGGGGTGCTGGTGAATTGGAGGGGGCTGTAAGAAGAGCTGTGGAGCCTTAATTCAAGGCAGGAGACGTTTCATCTCGGGAATGTGGGGCAGAAAGAAGCCGGGAAAGGGCAGCGGGAGGGAACTGGAACTGCGCTCGCTTTTTCAGTGCTATCTGTAGTGTTTTAACGAAAATTTATTTAAGAAGTGAAGGAAAGGGGGGGGGAAAGAAACATTATCTGAAGAAACGGTGGACTTCAACCTGATAACGCTACCAGCAGAGCGCGAGTCAGAAATAAGCATCCATCCAGGCCATAAACGCTGAGGCCTGCAGGTTAAGAGGATAATGTACAAGCTGTGTTGTTGAATACGGTTTAAATTAACATTAATCTGCCGGCAATCAGTCCTTGCCGCTGTTCAGAGCCATTTTGCAGAAGTGTGTGGTAACCTCTAATGGTCGCCTTTCACCACGGCGCTTGATTAGGGGGTAAGGGGAGACTTATTTCCTTCCCTTTGCGGGTTGTCTCTTTGTTCCTGCCCTTTCAGCGACAGGTCGCTTTTGAGCACCCATGGGACGTGGCAGCGGGGCACTGCTGTTGCGTTGGCCGCCGGAGAAGGGTCTTGCTCTGGGAGAGCGCTCGCGTCTCCGTCCTGATGGGTTGTGGCGGGGCGTAAGGGAGATGATGCTCCCGCTCGGAGCGTTGAGGAGTTCAAGGGCCACCGCAGCTTGGCTTGTCCAGGAGGGCGAAGGTTTGCAGTTTATCAGAGCCAAAACCATTAGCCCGGTAGAGAGGGGGTTGCTACTGGGAGGGTGCATCCCGCGGTTCAGGTTTCCACTCCGCCTTCCGTGCGGGAGTTGAGGCGTCCTACGAAACCAGAAGCAGCGCTTGGCACGGGTACCCTCTGCCAAAGCTCGGGGCAGCAAATACAGAAGAGAACAAAGCTGCGAGGGCAACGCAGCCTGGCAGGGTTACGAAGAGCAGTAGAAGCACGAAGGAGCTGGTGGGCTTTGTCGCGTTCCGGATGACGGAGCCCAAGCTGTGCAGAAGCATCGGCGCTGGGGAGGGCGGGAGGGGGGGGATGAGATGCGCTTGGCGTGAGAGTCCGCTGGCAACCACACCTGGGTCTCACGGCGCGGAGGTGCCCCAGGCTGCATCTGCATTAGGAGGGAATTTCTATTTTGAAGCGTGTGTTGAACATCCGCTTCTTTTTCACCCAAAACGCGATGAAAGCTAAATTGGCGCTTGCTTTATTTTAAATGGCTTACGCTGGAACGAAATGCATATTGTATTTCAGCCTAGAGGGAGGTACGGTGGACAATAATTCCAGCAGGTGGCTTGAAAAAGAGATGATTACCTGGACTATTCAGAAATTTTGACCCAACCACAACTGTGAGAGACTTAATGCTGTTGAATAATTCTGTTTTTCTGACAGAAAATCCTTTCTCTCCCCCTGCCAACCCTTGTGTTTGTTTTTTTTTTTTCCTTTTTTTTTTTTTTTTTTTTTCAAGGACCAAGATAAAAACAAGCCGCTCTCTACTCTGGCCAACCTGGCAATCACCATTACAGACGTGCAGGACATGGACCCCATCTTCATCAACCTGCCCTACAGCACAAACATCTACGAGAACTCACCTCCGGTAAGGGCTTCTTCATTCCGATGTCTGTGACCGCGGTGTTGCACCAGGGGGCAAGGGAGGATGGAGCCAGGTTGTGGGACAGAAAGCACAAGGTGTCCCCCAAAAGCTGGAGGAAAACCCCCTCTTTTCAAAGATATTTGTCCGTCCTTCCTTCCTTCCTTCCATCCGTCGTAGGTTTGTCTTGCTCTGCCCCAACGTTTGTAGCTCGGGTGCAAAGAGGAGCTCTGTTTCCACGCTGAAGTGCAAACGCTCTGGATCGCGAGATCCCAACGGCATCCCGCGAGAGGCAAAGCTTTTTCTTTCTGAAACAACATGTTTCAAGCCAGCTCCAAAATATTTTGCTCTTTTTTTTTTTAAAAAAAAAAAAAAAAAAAGAAAAAAAAAAGGGGGGAGCCTAAGCAAGGAGGCTCGGGAAGCCCGAAACCCAAATAAAATATTTTCCTGATTTTTTTTTTCTTAAATGTTATAAAGGCTTTTTGTCGTTCTCAGCACACAGTCACCCCATTTCCTCCTCACAGAGTATATGCCCGCCATTTCTAGCAGAAAAGTTGAAGAAAAGCATAAACCTTCCTGAAATGAGGCAGTTTTGAAAATGCCGGAATCATCAGCCATTTCAGCACTTTGAGCGTTTTTCCCCCAGGTTTTTGCCAAATTGATCCAATCATTTTAGTTCTTCTGAAACTCGGTTTGTCAGCAAACTCGCTGTTTGTGGAAAACGTCTCCCGCTCTCTAAATACAGCGGGGCTTTTTTTTTTTTTCTTCCCCCTCCTGTAGCAGACGGCGGGGGCAGCCTTGGCTTTGGGAGCCGTTGATAACTCTGCTCCCAGCGAGGATGCCCAGGACCTTCATCCCAAGCACCAACCCTCCTCAGCAGCGTCCACCTTCCCGAGGCACAGCTGCGCGTCGCGTCGCTTTGTCTATAGGGCAAATATTTTCGCATACGGATGGAAAAACCTTCTGTCCTAAAATCACGGCGTGGTAGGCATCCATACCACACCTTCATCCCGTAACGCCTCTGGTGCACTGGATCCCAAACGCCCGATGGCTCGGTTCATGCAGCGGTAGAGGGAACTCCAACTTGCTTCACTTGATGCCTTTTTATTCGCTTTGGAGCAAAGTGCTGGCTCTGACGGCACTGGATCGATAGGGCTGAGTCCTACTGTCACAAATCCCGCGGGCAGACAGCACGTTACCTGTCTGCTGGCCCCGCAGATGGCCAAAAAATGGCTTCACGAATTACTTTCATGAAGTGAAAGTTTCAATGAGCTTCAGTGCTGTTGAGATTAAGGAGTATTTCTGTGGCGGGCGGTACGAGCTGCAAAGAAGAAAAAAAACAAAAAAACCCAAAACGCTCCTTAGTTCACCCTTAACTGGGCGGGAAAAAGCCTTACGTGAAATTTTAGAAATGGAAGTGCCACGAGTATCGAAAGTTATGGACCGCATCACCTGCCTGGAGTGACCCGGTATGCAGGAAAGGGGATGTCTCTCAAATTAATGATAGGTACTGAGGCTGGAGCTTAACGATCTCGTTGTGTTGATCCACCGACGTGCATCACAGTTAATCGGAGAACGTACGCCGTTGGCAGTAGGCAAAGCAGCAAATAATTGCTGTGTTAGCTGGAATAGGGAATGATTGAAGGAGCGCACACCAAACTGTGCGCGGTTTTCTGACAGGTTTAGAGATTTTAATTTCTCTTGGCCCCATGTAACGTCTCTGAGGGCATTGAGGCATCCGAGATGGGTAAGTGCCACCAGAGCCACAGTGAAGAGGAAGACTGCTGAACATGGGTAATGCTTTGAGCGGTATTCCCCTCTGGTTTGGATGCAAAGAAGCATCCTTCATGGGAGAAATCTCTGCTGCTGAAAGAAGGATGCGGTTTGCTATTGTAAGACGGGGTTTTTTGTCTCTCCACTGGAAGTCTCCCCATCAGCTCTTGTCCTACCACCCGAGGGAGGCAGCCGCAGCGGGCACTGTCACCCAGCAGATATGTATATGGATGTCTACAGATCCGTATATATCCTTCGCTAACCCGAAAGGGTAACAGCAAATTTGGGTGAGGAGCCTGGGCTTGGCCAACTTGTCCAAAACCAGGCTTCCAGGTCAAACTAAACTGGCTGCAGTGCTTTTTTGGGTGATGGTTACCCTTGCTGTCTGGCCCAGCAGGCCAAAATACCCTCAAGGCACTTCATCCCAGCCCCAAATCTATGGAGCGGAGACTGCTGTTGCTCCGTGCTCAGCCTCTCTCTCTTGCCTCTCTTTTTATCTGCGGTGCACAGCATGTCTGTGTTCCTCTATCAATGTATCAGGCGAGAATACCTCATCTAAAGTGTATACATTACCTAATAAAATCCTTCTTATTTGGGATTATTGCATCAAATTTTAATTTCCTCACTCGAGTAACAGCATGTCAGCCAGCCCGTCAGTGAAGAGCCGATAGAAGGTGAAAAGAGTGGATAAACTGCAGCAAATTACCGCAAACAGATCTCTATCAGCCCTTTGACTGGAATTGACTGGAATTAAGAAGTGAGAAATAGGATTTTTTTTTTTTTTTTTTTTTCCTTCTTTCCCCTGCCGTGGCAGCTTTCTGAAGCGCTCCCCCCTCCTCCTCCTGCCGCAGCGCTGGGCTGTGCTTTGCCTTTCAAGTCCCTAATCCTGTAAGAGAAGAGGAAGAAGAAGAAGAAGAAAAAAAGGGGTGGAGGGGCGCGAGAGGGGAGAGAAGTGCCATTGTAGCTCGTGTTTTTCTCAGGCCGGGATCCGGTAGCATAATTTAGCAGCGTTTTGGGCACATGCTTATTCAGACACTGAGAAGAAAGTAATTTAGTAATTTCTCATCGGGCGGTGGAAGAGGGCCCGGCGGGGAGAGACTTTGCTGTCCCTGGAGGTGTTGTATCTTTTTTTCTTGATGCTGTTTGTCACGCCAGCGTGCCTCAGCCGTCTCTCGCAGGGCATGCGAGTGCCCCAAGGCTGTCTGCAGCTTGGCGGCGTTGTATTTTTCATCCTCGGAGACTGCGGGTGTCTGTCTTCACAGCATCTGTAGACTGGGTAACATCGTTGACGTTCTCCAGACAAGTTGAGAGGGGCTGGAGAAGAGGAGCTCCCCTTGCAGAGATGCCGACGGTCTGATGAGCCCCTACTTTTGGACCTCGGCTGGTGCAGGGGCCAGGCAGCATCGCCGCTCCACTTTGGGGGTGGAAGAGGAGGAATCCACTCGCTAAGAGAGAAGCCGAGGCCTGTGAAAGTGCGCTTTATCCCTCAGGGAGCCATGCCAAGGCAAGAGGAGTGACCAACCCCACCGTTGCTTGGTCCCAAGACCAGCGGTCGTATTCCCTTGCAGTAGCGTGCTGCAGATATATGTCAGGTATCATTAAAACACTTTTAATTCTTCAGCACCATCCCCCTCCTCTTCAAAAACTCCTTGGGTTAAAGAAATAATGTAGAATCAGTGCTATTTTTGCCCTAGAGTCTCAATAGCTCCAAGTTAATTCTTTCTTACAATATTTCCAACCCATCAGTGTGAACACTTTATTAAAAGCTCAGGGTTTTATTAAAAAAGGATTGATTTACCCCTGCCCCTCTTCAAAAAAACCCTCAGATTTTGTTTGGATAATGTGCCATTCTTTATTTTCTTTGCCTTTTTTTTAAGCATAGGCTTTTCCAGATTATTACTTTTCTAAACCTTCTTCCTCCTTCCCTAGAGGGAGAGGGTTATTCTGTTCTGGTGCTTCAGTCTATACCCACCACCCACGTCCGTTCCTTGCCACCGCTGTCGTCTGTGGTAGGCAGGCAGGCACGTTGTTACTTGCTTTTAAGAAACGTCGGGAGTATTTGGGAATTTCCAAGAGCCGCAGGTTCACAGCACAAATACTTGAGGTTGAGCCCTGGGCAGAGCTGTTGGCGCTGGAAGTCAGCTTGGGGTTTCCAGGAGCGAGTGGAAGCCTTGCCGGATGTGTTTGGCAAGAGATGGAAGGAGCGTGCCCTCCAATTTAGGGGTGCAGCTGGCTGCCTATGGGGGCCAGAGCACAGCATCTCCTGCCTTTGTTGTGGCAAGACCTAGATAGCCAAAGGGATTAGAGTTGTGGTCTGATTTTGGAAGAGAAATTGGAGATCGTTGAGATGTGGTTGGCGAGAGGTTGATCTTTGCCATTGTGGGATGGCCACGATCAAGGGGTTTTTTGGGGGGTGTTTTCCCATTTCTTGTCTTTTCTCTCTGGTTAGTTATCTCTGCTGGTATGGTGGGCAAGATGCTTCATGATCATCGCGGGTACTAAGAGATGAGATGAGTGTGTTGCGTCACGTTTTGCATCAGGTCATCTCCCCATCTCGCTCAGGTACGCCGCTGAGTGGGAATACTCCTTCCTGTTGACCGTGCTGAGTGATTGTGCTCTGAAGCTGTCTGCATCGGTTGTTACCACTCACTACAAAACCAGAAATGGCCACCAGCGACATGGATAAACATGATGCCTGTCCTGTGGCGCTTGTTCAACCTCTTGCCCAGAAGCATCAAGATTGGCCCTAAACACTGTGTGGATGCTTTGGGGAGGGATCATCCGTTCCCGGGAGTTGGGATCTGCTAGTCTTGTGGCTATTGGAAGCCTCTTGCGAAGGAGCTGGCAGGAAGGATGGAAACCAAGTGGGCTGGGAAGAGATGTCCGGGTCCCTTCCCCTGGTGTGGTTCCAGGAGATGGCATCCAGGAATGATGGGGAGCTCAGCCCCACTCTGCCACTTGTTTCTCCGTCACCGGTGAAGCGTGGCTCATCCCCAGGATGGGCTGGTGGAGGAGCTTGTGGAAAAGGAGAAGACGCTCAGGGGCTGCAAGACGAACAAGGGGAGACCTGGTCTCAGAAAAGAGCAGCGTGGAAGCCATCATCACGGGCTTGCCGAGGACCAGGCAAACCTTACTAGCAGCCCTCATTCTTGGGATCAGATGCCTGGATAATTTCTTTCCTCCGGACATCTCTATGGCACAGACTGCTGAGATATCCAAATGAGATTCCCCCCTTCCTCCCTTCCCAAACTTTCCCGGCCGCAACATCTGCGCTCATCCTTTTATCTCTCCCACCAGCCTTTTCCCCCTTGGCTCCTACAGGAGCGCCCTTGCTCGCAGATAAAGCGGCCTCGGCGGGTCCGTTGCTATTCCTGGGTCGTGGCGGGCGCCCTGCCTTCTCCCGCAGCTGCCTTCCCTTTGAAACGTGCCGCACGGCAGGAGGCACTTAGCATTCTGCGCCGCTGCCTGCCCTTCTCGGCAGGCGACGAGCCGAGCTGTCGGATGGACCCAGTGCCTTCACCCCTGCCACGGAGGAGCTCCCGCTTCGCCGGGGAGCCGAGGGGGGCTCGCGCTTGCCCTTGTTGTGCTTTCCCACCCGCTCTTTTCCTACTTTTCTCGTGCTCTCCTTGCTCCTTTGGAAAGGAGAGTTATTGTGGGTGATTTAGAGGCTCTCCGGCGGCTGCTGAGCCTCACCAGCCGAGTGCTGCTCAAAGGCCAGTGACCTGGGATTTATGGCTAATGTTCTCGGTTAATAACGTGGATTTACTTAAGGAGTCTATTGAAATGCCCTCGGAGATCAGGGAAGGGGCAGATCTGCCTGGCCCCGGGAGCCTTCTTTATGGCCGGCAGCGGCAAAACGTCTCCATGGAGCCCGCAGGGGCATGGCTTTGAAAGCCGGGGAAGACAGCAAGTCCCCGCTTTCCACCAGTGATGTTTCTGCCGCAGCTTTCCCTTTGGCCTTCAGCTGATGGATCGCAGGGCTGAAGCAACTCAGCCGTCCCACGACGTTCCCTTGTTAGATATACGAACGCCTCTCTTGACATTTCCTTTGAGGGCAAAAAGGGGGGGGAAGAATTAAAATTGCTTCTTTTCCCGCTGTTGATAAACCAAAGAAAAAACAAGAACAGCTGAGTTGTAAATTTTTTCACACTACATTAATTTATGTGCATGTGCGCGTGTTTGTATTCACATGGGCTGACTGCAGCGTGGGGAGGGGGGGGTGGGGGGAGTACAGCTTACGGAGTTGACATAAGCGCACCACATTTTTATTTAAAGAACTAAACAGGAATTTTGGGTCGCTCTCACGTTCTTTGTTGGTTTGGGGGCATTCTTGGCCTCGTGGGCCTTTCGGTTTTGCTGTAAGATACAGCTCTGTCCTGCAGGATGGAGGATGAGGGGGGTGAGCTGGGCAGTTGCAGAAGCTCCTGCCTGTGGGCAATCCCCTGTTCTCAGCATCTGTCCGACCCTCTTCCTCCTCCTTAAAGGTTTCAATTAAAATCGCTGTAGCTCCCTTGGTTTAATTATGCAGCTGGATGCCGATGGCCAGGGCGAGCATCTCTCGTTGCCTGGAGTGCCTTGTCTGAAGAACGCAAGGGGAGAAGAGGACCAGTTGAAACTGGGAAGCCAGCGGTAGATAAAACTGGTGTAGCGACCGGTGCTGAAGCTGGCGCTGAGGGGGAATTGTTGCTTTTGGTTCTCAAGGGACTGCAGGGTGAAAATCTCTGCGATGGAGGAGAGTGTGCTTTTGCTTGAGGGCCAGAGCCTCAGCCCGTGATGCTGCGAGGAGGCATGTCCTGGCTTCCCAACGATGGACCTTCAGTGTCTCCTTCCTCAAGCACCCATAGCTGTGCTCACCATGCTGGCCTTGCTTCCTCTGGGCAGATGACGAATGAATCTGGTGGGGCTCTCTCTGGTCCCTACAGACGCTTGCCCTGGTAGAAACCTCCTCCGTGGTCCAGCTCAGCCTGCCCGGTGGTTTGGTTAGAGGACACGCTCTGCTGGTCTTGCCCTCAGCGTCGCCAGCTACGCCTTGGGGTGGGTTAGCAAAGTTTTGCAGCGCGCACGAGAGGGATGAGTGGTGAACCCGAACTGCCCCGAGAAGCAGGGATGGGACTTTTCCATGATGCGCCTTGTCCTTGGACAGGTTGTCCTCAACTCGTGGCCCATGGGAAGAGGTGCAAAGCCTGGGCGGGGGCGCCCCGCAAGCCCCAGCAGCGCTGGGTCGGGGCGGCTGTAACGCGTGTCTCCTCTTCTTCCCCAGGGTACCACTGTGCGCATGATAACGGCGATCGACCAGGACAAGGGCCGTCCCCGGGGCATCGGCTACACCATCGTCTCGGGTAAGTCGCAGGGGGACGTGACGGGGAGGCCGGTGGGGCCGGAGGAACCAGCCCTGCGATAACTCTTTGTACATCCCATGCCTGGGCCATCATTTTTGGCCAAGTTCCTCCCCGACTGTGCTGCTCATTCCTTCCATTTGTCGCCGCTAATTGCTGTAGCCTACTGCTACGAGGGAAAGCTTTCGCCCCTCTGAAGAGCTCGCTTTGCCTTCGGCGCTGCCGGAGAGCATCGGTCTTGGCGTCTCCCTTTCCTCCAGCAGCGGATGTTATTTTGAACAGATTTGACAATATCTCGTAGGGAAACCTTTCAGTCCTAATGATGGCGCCGCAAACAGCTCCGCTTCGAATGATGCTCCGGAGGAGACCTGCAAAGATCCAGGTGTAAAACTCCTGTTGGCGGTGCAGTGGTTATTGTTTAGGGAGAGAATAGGACTGATTACGGGGCTGAACGGCTCCTGATGATTTCTGCGGCGTTTCCCGAAAGCCTCCGTGCCAAGGGCTGGCATCCCAAAACCTTTGACAAGCTGGGAGGCAAGCGGGCTGGACCCGCGAGGGGGCAGGGCGAGATAATGAAGCTTAATTAGAGTGGCGGAGGGGTTTCTGTCTTCTGATAGCCAACACGGATCAATCCTGCCTTCGCAGACTGGCCCTGAAGCCCGGGGAACCCTTCCCCATGTGCGTGGGTAGCTTGCTGATACTGATGTAGCCGGTCACCCGTGGATCTCCACCAGGCAACGCTTGGTTCCTTTGGGTCCGTAGCTTGTGGACCTCCTCTGATGGCGAAAGAGCCGAGGGCAAGGCAGTCTGGGGGAGCGTTTCCAAATAAAACGTAGCTGTGTTTTGAAAAGGCTAATTTTTGGAGCCGGACCCGTCTTATTTAGGATGCCTTGAGGTCAGCAAGCCTCTGCCGTATCCAAGGCAGGCTTTGATGCTCGCTGGGCTGCGCTCCGACACTGCTTTGGTGGGGCTGTGTCTCAGGGACAGACAGACAGACAGACGCACTGGTCGGGTTAACCCAGGAGCGACGGACCAGCTTGTGGTGGGTCTGGGTTGTAACCTTATTTCTGGCGTTGCTTTTCGGGGGCGGGGGGGATCTTCACAGCAAGAAATGGCAGCGGTGCCTCCTCTCCCTGCTGTGCCCCCTGCTTTGGGCTACACGTGCGGAAATAATTTCCCAGTTTCTTCTCCTCCTCCTCCTCCTCAAAGCCCAGCCGGTTCAAACGCTCTTCTCATCAACCTCTCGGGTCAAGGTGATTTCAGCCGGGCTTTCAAGTCCACTGATCCTGACTGCGAGTATCCAGGTCAGTCCGCCTTTGAAGAGGCGAGGATTATTTATTCCTCTAATTCCCTTGGCCATTTATTCTAATGTTCCCCTGGCGTGAATCAAAGGAGTGATTTCCCCCAGATTGCGGGGTATCCGCTGGCCGAAGTGCAGTGGGGACTTTCATTTGGCTAACACGGGCCCCCTTTTCACTGGGGACCGGACTGAAACCTCAAACTAATTTTGCTGAGGTCGCTGAATTACCACGAGGAAGGTAAAAAAAGCCTTCAGCTTGCAAAATCCTCAGCCGGCTCAAAGCCTGGAGATGCTCAGGGGCTGGGAAATCACCTGTTCGTACACCCTCCTTCGGGCATCTGCGGATGGCCACGGACCATTTTTCTGACCCGGTATGCCGTAGGTATCTAATTTTCCTTCATCAGCACCGGTGCAATACGAACAGCTTTGGGTTTCCAAGATGGTTTAATTTGATGGTTTAAACCTATATAAACAACCGTGCAATCTATAGAGGGTTAATTTGCTAAACGCACCCGTCCGCTCATGGTCACGGCAGGCTTCCTGCTGCTCTACTGAGTCAAGGAAACCAGACCTCGGAGCCTGGATTTTTACCCGGAATGTTCGCATCCGCTCTTCTTTTCACGTCTAGCGTCGGTTTTCCTGCGAAACGGCCACGACGCGTCCCCCTTTGCGAGCGTCCCCCGCCGGGTGCCCGGGTAGCCGTCAGCCCGGGGGTTACGGGCGAGCGGAGGGATGGTGGAAGGGAGCCAGCGCGCTCCGGCAGCTCGGTGGTGGCAGCGGGGTGCGGAGTGACAGGCAAGGCGCATCGGCGCAAACAGCCTCGCGTCTGCCTGCGTGTGCCCAAAGCTTAATCCCTGCCCCCGGTCCCGCCTGGCGGGGGGCAGCTCTCCTATCGGAAAATCAGGCAGAGCACATCAAAGAGTGATTAAACTGCTTTGCATTATTTATTTTTTTTACTTTTTTTTAGTTTTTTTTTTTTTTCCCAAACATGAGAATCGCAGAGTGTTTTCATAACTGGCAGGAGTCCTTCTCCTGTTGACACCGGCGTCTTGCAAAATGGTGGTGCTGGGGAGGGATCAGCTGGTGGACGGACTGAGGGGCGACTGGAGACACCTGCTATCGCCGCCTTCTCCTTCTCCCTTCGGCTTAAGGCAGAGGTTTCCAAAATCCCTGAAGTCAGTAGGGCTGTGACTGCCTCCCAGGCTCTGCTTAAGGCATTCCCTTATACTTTCTATCATTTGCTTCTTACTTTTGAAAGCAGATATTACCTTCTGATGTCTGAGAGTCCGGACACGGGAACCAGCCGCTAGCGTGCCTCCAAAATCCTTCTCACCCAAAGCAAGCTTTTTTTTATTATTATTATTATTTTCTTTTTTTTTTTTTTGGCAGGCAGGTGAAGCCTAATTAACTTGTCATTATGCTCCATCACGATGGTAAAGGTCAGCGAGCAGATTTTTGTGCCTGAGCTGGTAAATTTTTATGGCGATTTTGAAGAAGAAAAAAAAAAAAAAAAAAAAAGCAGGCTAACATATGGGAATGGGGAAGCAAATTAAATTAGAAACCGACCGTAAGCAAAAGTGCAAATGGTCGGCGGAGGTAGTAATTATACCTGGCTCCTCGGCTCCCTTCCGCCAGGGGAGGCGGCAGTGATGCTGTTCCCATTTCACGGCAGGGATGGGCGACGCCTCTCCCCGTCTCGCTCAGGTTTTCGGGCACAGGGCTTGCCCGTAGCCGTTCTGATTTTACCGGCTGGGGTGGAATATACAGCGGGGGAGAAAGCCGAAAAGCCACCTAGCCGTTTATCATCTTTTTGGTATTAATATCTAAAGCGTCGGTATGATTTGGAGGCGGGGTATAAAAATTAATTTGGGATTGCCGGAGTCCTGTTCGGCTCCAGCCCTTGGGTAGCTGCGCCTCGGGATATACGGCAGCAGCTCTTATTTATACGGCTATCTCCAGCGCAAGGTCCTCCCGTGACAGGAAAACAATAAAACTTAAAAGATTAACCATAACCGCATAAAATAAGACTGTAGAACCCAACTTTATGCCGCCAGCTTACAAAGCTGTTAAGCTTGAAATGAGGGAGGAGCGCTGATCTCGCCCTGTCACGGCTTTGCCTGGTTGTCCCGTCGGGGCGGATGATGAACCTGCCTGCACTGGGAATCGCTTCCGTATCTTCTAGGGAAAAATCCACTCAGTTGTTTTTTTCCTCTGCCTTCCAACCATGAGTGTTTTAACCCCATGCGAAGCTGCCCGCCTTCCCCCCCTCTCCCCCCTCCCCCAGCCCTGCGCTTTGCGGGAAGTGGGGTCACCGCCCCGCGAAAGAACTCCAAATGGAGACCTTGCGATCCAAGCCCCTGGTGCCGACGGGGGCTGGTCGGTGCTGGAGCTCCCATCGCTCCCACGGGTGTTTCTGCCGCTTTTCCCAGGCAAAAAGGAGAACTTTGCCCTGCGCAAAGCCTCGCTCCCCCGGTCGCTTTGGCAGGTAGGAGATGCTCAGCCGCTGAGGTCGGGGCTCTGTTTGAAGGACAGATAATTAATCCAGCAAAGTAATCCACGGCTCCTTTTTTGGCAGATTTATGGAGATAGCCTCTGTGCCGGGGACTCTGCCTCATCATCTTTCATTTCCCAGGCAAAGCGAGTGACTTGTTGTATAACATGACCTGTTCTAGATAAGGCTTTTCATTTAGGGGAACTCTCCGGTCTAACAGAGATTGATTTTTTTTTTATTTTTTTATTTTTTTTTCCCCATTGGAAATCGGAGGGCCCCGGAGCTCTCGGCAGGATGAGACCTGCAGACGGCAGTGTGTTTTCACGTTTGCCGCTGCTGCGCGTCGCCTGGGGCGTGGGGAATCCTTTGGCTCTTTAAGAGAAAGATTTTTTTTTTTTATTTTTTTTTTATCCTGAATGAAATAGCAATTTAATTGATAGGCAGGAGGGGACTTTGCCCTGCGAGCTCTCGTTAAGAAAACTTCTTGTATGACCGCAGTCCCGCGCTTTGCTCCCTAGCGGTAAACTTTGGGGGTTGTCTATTTTCAGGAGGCTTTGCATCTCCTGGTACGAAGGTGTGAAAGGTGACCTGTCCTGCTTGGGCAGGCGCCGAAGGGTTAAACCAGGGGAGAAGTGTCCCGGGGCTCTGCGAGGTGCCCCCCGACATCAGTCTTTGCCTGCCCGACACGTTTCAGGCGCGGTGATGGATGGGCGACGGGAGATTGCACAAGGGCAATCCATATGTCCTTCCCGGGGTTTGGAAAGTCCTGCAGGAGCAAGAGGGGAGGGAGCGCGTGGGGCTGAGCTGGTCCTTGGGGTTCTTCACAAGCCCTTAGGACATTTTTATGTGTTGTTTTTTTTTTTTTTTTTTCCCCAAAGTCGATTCTTTTAGGAGACTGATGCAGTTTCTGGTGAAGCACTGTCTTCCTTAAGCTGGTGCATCCCGAGGGAAGCGCGAATTAAAAGTCATTATTAGCAGAGTGTAATAGAAGCGTGAGTTACAAAAGGAAGAGGGAACGATGTCTGAAAAGAATCGTCCTCCGTCTTTCTTCTGGTTTTCCTGCTGAGGAATAAAATACCATAAATATATATATATATATGTAAAAATCAGCGCGGGAACGCTCAGAACACGTTTCACATGGTCTTGACAAGTCTGGAGCCCCTCACAGCCTTCCTTCTGAAAGCGCGGCACAAACCTTTGAGGTTAAGTGGCCAAAGGGGCCACAGACACCCCCCTTCATACTTTGACCCGACTTTATAACGAGGGCAAGGCAAAGCGAGCCGTTTCCCTGAGTCCCTTAAACCGGACATCAGGGGAGGATCCTCGGCAACAGGGCTTGCGGGTTTTAATATTCCCGTTGCCGGTTGGTGTACAGCCCGCCGGCTCTTCCCCCCCACCCCCATTCCGGATCGCTCGGCAAACTACTAGGGTATGAAAGTCCTCATAAATTACACCCGCTGGGAGGGCCTTCCAGCGTGATTTAAAGGCGGTCATCACAGCAGAACATTTCTGTAGGAGGACACGCTGATGGGTGGAAAACCGCCTCGCGCCGAGTTATCCATCAAAGGCTGTTTTTCCACCCTGCCAATGCGAGGGGATGAGGCAGCGCCAAGAAGAGATGGTGGCTGCGGCCACGGGCCCCTCTTTTCTTGGCTGGGTTGCTCCCCGTCTTCCCCCCCGCCGCTAACGATGCTTTGCCGTCACGTTGGCGTCTTGCTTTGGCTCCCCGGTAATCCAGAAACCGCTGGAAACAGATAAGGTTGGGATGATGGTTTGCGTGGCAGGTGGTCCCCCAGCAAATTGCCTTCGGTAATTAAAACTATACATTCCCATTTATGTGTAAATAGGAAACGGAAGCGTGTTTTCTTTTGTTTATTTAACTTCTTGGCATTTAACGTGTGTTGGAGGCGTTGGCAGCCACTGGGAAAAGGCGAAGCTGCGCTGTCTCCCTCCGTGTTGGGGTCGGAGAAAAGAACCGCTTCCGAGATGTGTTTTGGCGGAAAATTTTCTGAAAGGGTGTTGAGCCTGGAGATGTGGGGTTTGTGGTAAAAGCCGATTCAGACCTTGTTACCAGGCATCTTACCGCGTACTACTTTCGTGTTCTCCCGAGGAGTCTTCCTATTGCTGTGGGAGAGGCAGGAGAGGTGATTTTCGGGTCTCTACATCCAGCGCAGGCACGGTAGTCATTAAGAAAGTGCCGATTTGATGTGTACGCGTCCTTCGGCTGCGGGGCGAGAACGTCTTCTGCACCCGCTGCTCCAGACCGGCCCGTTCTCCCCGGGAACGTGCCTCTTGCGCCCCGTTTATGAGGACCCAAATCCTCAGGTGGTGGGTTAAATCGTTGTGTTTGCAGAAACGAGGGAACTAAACATTTACGGTACTTCTCCCCGCGTTGCTCTGCTCTCTCGACTCATGACCCAGCTGGTGGCTGCAGGTTTTAGGGATAGATTCATGGAAAGAGGAAAGGCTGGGAGGTAAAAAGCTAAGCCAGGCACGGTTTGTCTTCCCTTCGAGCCACCGAGAGCATTTTAGATGACATTGCTGGGGGGGGGAAGGGGGGTGAACTGTGGTTGCGGTCCAAGACCCAGCATCCTTTCGTGTGATGAATTACACTCGGAGCAGGAACATTTAAACTCTGCTGGGCTCCGTTCTCCTCTCTGGTACTACCCAGCCACAGCTCCCGGGGGTTTGGGGAGGGGGGATCGCACCTCGGGTGATAATAAATCTCTCCTTTTATTTTCGTGTACTGTACGTTCAGCTCTTAAAAAAAAAAAAAAAAAAAAAAAAGGGAACCACACGAGCATTTAATCCCAGCTTCTTTTGTGGCTCTGCAAGATGAGAAATTCTGCCGCTCGTGCTAGAACGGGCAATTAAATCTTTGGGGGAAGATACTAAAAATGCCCGTTTGCAGAGCAGGCGTGTGCGGAGGAGTGCCGGCACACAGCTTTGGGTTTGGATCGCTTGTCCCCAAAACAGCTGCGTCCTCAGGGAGTGAAGAACAAACCAAAGTCCAGAGCAGGAGAAACGAGCACTGGTTTTCTAGAGCATCTTGTTTTCATGCGGAGTGAGGAAATAAAGCTCGGGTTGTAATAACCCCTTTTCCTTTGGAAATAACTCATTCCCTTTGAATTTAAGCGCGGGGCAAGGGAACTGCCCTGCCGCGCTTCCCTGCGTGTATCGCACAGGGGCAAAAACTCAAGGTGAAGAGCAGCGAGATGGTCACGGCAGCTGACGGACTATTTATACGATGATAACTGTGTCTGTTGCTGACTCTATGAACCACATCCAACAGCATCTATTTCAGTGCTGAGGAGCCCTGACGGAGCACATTTTGATTAATAAATTATCCGGCGCAAGGTGTGTGATGGGTTCCCCTTTCACATCTCATGAAAGTCATCCGCACCAAGTTCCAGCGGCTCGGCAACCCCGGGGCCTTTCGAGGATGTGGCTCCCTGATATAAACGGCCCTTCGTGGACGGAGAGGGGGGAGAGGGGGGGAAAATTCTCCTGCGGGGGGGGGGGAATTGCCTTCCCCTGCCTGACAGGTAGCTCTTCGTTAGAGCTGGGCAATACCTGCATCTCTCTCTCCTACAGGTTTGAATGATGCTCAAAGGCCAAAGGGGTAGGGAGGGAGGAGGAGACATCAATGTCTTTTGTCTTTCTTTTTTTCTTTCTTTTTTTTTTTCCCCCTGGGTTTGAGCCAGTGTTTTTAATGGCCTTTTTAAACTGTGAGAGCGTTGGCTGAGGGCAATTAAACATTACGGCCTCCATCTATAAAATCCCTCGTTATAGCAGTGTTGCTCCAAAATGATGCCTATGCCACCATCCGTTCCTCAATGAGCCTGGAAAAACACTGCCAATGGGCTGCTGCGATCCATCCCGTCGCTCCCAACCCAGCGCCGTGGCGGTGCCTGCCTTCCCGGTCCCCTGCCCGGCCACGGTGGATGTAGGAGCCACTGCTGTCCCTGTGCCCGCACACAGACAAGAGGGATGGGAAAGTTTTCCTTCTGCTTTTACCCATGTCGTAACAAGAAGCTGGACTTGCATGTCCCGAGCCAGCCTGTCCCCTGCCAGGTGAGAGCATTCACATTGCTGTCCCAAAGTTTATTTTTTGGTCTCTTTTTTTTTTTTTTTTCTTAATCACCTTTCCTCTCTCTCTTTGAGTATTTAAAAACACCTTCTGCTTTGCTTTACTCCTCTCTGTGCTCCCTTGTTGCTGCCCAAGCTTTCCCTTCCCATCATTTAATTCACGCCCCATCTCTGATTCCTACCCCGGGTCTCTCTCCCGGTCTCTCCTGCTGTCTCCTGCCTTGTGCCGTGTCCAGCTCCGTGGATTTGCAGTAGTAGCAGAGAGGTGGAAGTGGAGCCCGCCTTCCCCTGGGGTGTCCCTCTCCGGGGCACGCTACCTCCTAGGCAGCCTCACGTTTGTTTTCTGATCCCTGCCCTGCTTTCCTTAAAGGCCATCTTTGCTTTCCCAGCACTTGAAAGCAGAGCTCTCCTCCTTTGCCTGATGAAAGACCCATTTATCCCTCAGCTTTGCCTGCTCCGTGCAACGGAGCTGGGTTGCCTGGTTCTCTGTGAACGTGCCACATCTTTGGGTGGGGAAGAGGTGGAAGGCACGTAAGCCCTTGTTTAGCAGAAACCGGACCGTGGTCTTGCATTCCTTTCTCAAACCAGGGGCATGGAAATGAAGTCTCCATCTAGAAACGCTTTGGTGGCTCAGACCAGACCTCAGGTGAGGCAGTAGATGGCTCAAGCAGGGACATGTCCAGCAGCTGGTAACTCCTGAGCCAAGTGGAGTGATCCTTTCATTACCTGGTGGATGCGGAGCAGAAGGTTGTATGTGCCACAATGTCAGCACTGCTCATGGGAGAGCATGGAAGGGGGACATGGAGGAAGGGGGGCCAAGCAGGGGCACCTTTCTGACGGTCACTTTGCTTCCATGTCAAGTGCGACCACAATAGTTCCTGTCTGCATCATTAAAACCGTTTGCAGAGCGCAAACTTGGAGATGGAAAGGTCTGCGCCGTTCAGCGTCCCCCGAGAAAGGATTATCTGGGGATCAGGACTGGGTTTGGCATCCCTGTGAAGGTTCCTCATCCCCTCTGTGTTCTTCATCCCATGTCGGTGCGTTGTGTTGTTGCTTCAAAGCCAGCAAAGAGCAAACCCCAGTTTGCTCCGTTGGCATGCCCGGCAGGCAGCGCTGGCCACCGGCCACACAAGCCATTGGCTGGAGCGTTGGGGCAGCAACGGTGTCCACCTGGCTCTGAGGCCACCATGGGTGTAGACCATGATGGAGCTAGTGCTGGGAGAGCGGTGGAACGGACAGATGGGTTGAAAGCCATCAGCCGGTGTGGCCGTCCGCACCGTCACCAGCGGACTAAGCTGTGCTTAACCCAGGCTTGGCTTTGCCCTGGGTCAGGAAGCCGACGGAGAGATAACGGGGGAGAACCAGGTGGAGAGGAGAAATTAGACAGAGGTGGGGTGAGAATGACAAAATTGGCTGCTTATCCCTCACCTATTTTTTTTTTTTCTTTCCCTTGCTCTGAGGAAAGCGAAGACATGTGAAGATGATTAGAGAGATTTTCGCAAAGAAAGCATCTCGGGGGGAACGCGCGTTCTTCGGCAGTGCGAGCACTTCAGCGGGGTCAGAGGAATAACGAAGCGGTGGTTGGAGAGGCATTGTCGAGGAAATTATGAAAGGCCTCTGAGGGGATGGGTTTGGAGAAACCTCTTTCCCTTCTGAGGCTAATTTGCAAACCCAGCAATTCCCTGCTCGAAGGCAGGCGCCCCGGAGGGCATCAGACGCGTATCTGCCATCTGAGCAGGGTTGGGGAGGCTGAGCGAGAGAAAAGCCTCCGATGTGCAGCCTGGGGAGGGTATCTGGGTCCCTAATTTATTCGTCTATCTATCAAAAAAATGACTGTGGGCAAATACGAAACACATAACCATTGTCAGGACACGGCGCTCAATGCCGTGTTTAGTCCTTTGTGTCAAATTCCTGCCCCATTGACCTATTTCCACTAAAATCCTTTGTTCCACGCGTTTACGGATTGCTGTTAGCAGAACAGCATTTTGCGATTAAAAAGGTATTTTATTACGCCTTATATTAGGGGGAGTGTACCAAGACAGCCCTGATGCATAAACTTTACCATGGCAACATGGCATCCTGGAGCCTTTAAATGCCTCGCAGCACAATTCGATATATATCTCGCGGCGTGTCCTTCAAACCCGGTATCAGGAGAAGTCTCCTAAAGAGTCACAGCCGTAAATTACAGAGCGAAGGTGGGAAGTCAAGATGAAAAGAGAGGAATCGTCCAAGGGAGGGGACTAGAGATCTTCACGTACGGTGGCGAACAAAAGTTAGATTTAAAAAAAAAAAAACCCAAGGCTGCCACTAATAATTTAAGTAGCCGCGCATCAGTTCATTAAGCTGGCTAGCAGTCGATGGGCCATTTCGGATGGAGAGAAGAGAGGACCAAGGACAGAAATGGGAGGCATGGGGTCTGAGAGGAAGATGTAAAGGCTCGGTAACGGGGGAGAAAGGTGTTGTGGCACTTAGGGCTGTGGGAGAGAGAGGAGATGCTGGCAGCCAGCGGCTCGTGAAGGCCAGGGGGGCTCCCCGGAGAGCCGGACCTGGAGGCTTTGGCCATCCCCACGAAAGGTGCCGCCTTGTGGTGAAACCCGGGGATCAGACAGGGATGAGGTGGATGCTGAGTGATGGGGAACAACTTTCTGCCGCAGCAGATCTGTCTTGCAGCGCCCTTCCAGGGAAATGACGGATGTTGTCTGTGTTTCGTTCACGCTGAGAGTTATTTTTTTTGACGAGGATGAATACTATATACCTGCAGGGTTTCCTTGCTCCCGTTTGGGGCTGCGCCAAGGTTTTCTGCACGCCGTGAGATGATGAGGGCAGTGGTGCGGGTGGCCATATGCTTGCACGTAACCTCCTCGGGCATCACTAATTCAGCAACCTCCTCCGGTCGGGTGTCGGGCCGGCATCAAGTATCCCAGGCTCCACGTACCAACTGCTTTCTTTTGTCTGCCCGGCAGAGAGGGCACCTGGGACGGTCCCGAGGGCATTCCCTGTGCGGGACATTTGTCGTCTTAGCATCTGCTGGCCGTGAGACTCAAGCGTTGTCTTAATTCTCCCTGGGTATCTAATGCCAGAGGAGGAGTCAGGCTGAGGATAGGATGCTCAGTGGCACGGCCCTCCATGGCACCCTGTCACGCTTACCTGCACATAAGGACCAGCACAGAGGCCAAATTTGGCTCAGATAGAGGAAAACGAGGCGGCTGCATGGGGTCAGCACATCTGGCAAGAGCACAAAAGCAGGACAAGTGCCTATAGTGCTTACCCTAATACTCTCTCTGGCACCGAATACATCCAGCTAAGAAAATGCTTCAGCTGCATGTGGCTTCTCTGTTATTTGATAGATTTTTCTTTCATTAACCTCCCCGGTCTCTCCTTGAGTACATGTGGACTTCCATCATCTTCAGCATCCTCTGGCAAGAGGCCCCACCGTTAAACTGCTGCTTGTTACGTGGAGAATGACTTGTGAGCTTGGTCCGCCTGCGCCTTCCTCCGATTAAGCTGGACTGATGTCCCTTAATTCCTGTATTTTTAAGAGCTAGGCAGTGCCCCCCCACCCCGGGGGGACACGGTGCCCTGCGAAGGCGGGCGGTTGTTCAGAGGGGAGCGCCTGGACTCGGCGCTGGTTTTTGGCTGCGCTGTTGCGTATTTTAATAACCCAAACCCTTTGAAATCCTTCAGCTGCCTGCCCCATTCCCGACTTTTATGGGCTGTTGGAAGGAAAGCGCCGTTTTGAGCCCTGAGCCGGGGGTGGGTGAGAGGAGCATTACAGACCATTTTTAAAGCGTGTTGAGATAATGCACGGGGTTCGCGGAGCCCATGGCAGCCTCGTGCCCAGCTTGGAGCTCCTGACCTGGCAGCGGGTCCGCTCCGTAAAACCTCTCTCTCAAGCACCAGCGACCACTGGTGCGTGGAGGCTGGCAGGGGAAGAGGCTCGTGTCCTCCTAGAACAAGAGGGAATGGCTTCAAGCTCCAAAAGGGTAGGTTTAGACTGAACATTAGGAAAAACTTTTTCACAGAAAGAGTGGTCGGGCATTGGAATAGACTGCCCAGGGAGGTGGTTGAGTCACCATCCCGGGATGTGTTTAAGAGACGTTTAGATGTGGTGTTGGGGGATATGGTGTAGGGGAGAACTTTGTAGAGTAGGGTAGATGGTTGGACTCGATGATCCCAAGGGTCTCTTCCGACCTAGACAAATCTATGATTCTATGATTCTCCCACTGGAGGGTTTTTTTTTTTGGCATGGGCTGTACCAGCTGCTGGTGCTCACACTGCCTGTTCTTTTTCTCAGGTAACACCAACAGCATCTTCGCACTGGACTACATCAGCGGAGCCTTAACCTTGAACGGGCCGCTGGACCGGGAAAACCCCTTCTATAGCGCTGGGTTTGTCCTCACGGTGAAGGTGAGAGCCCCCTCCACGGGGGCTGAGTGGGACGGTGGGGGAGGACACCCTGCCTGGGGACAACTCCTTCCAGGTGGAGGCACAAACCTGGGTACTCATTCCTATGAGCATCCAGAGATGCGAGCTGCTGTCCCCCAGCCAAGCCAAGCCAAGCACGATTTTTAACACAGCCTCCTTTTATGCTGGTCCAAAACGTGCTTGCCTCTATATGGATGTATAAGGTCATTTTTGGTGCCTCCAACTGGATGTCCCTGCGGTTGTACCTGCTGGCAGCAAGCCGATGCCCAAGCAAATAGCACAAGACAGCTACATTCAGGCACCTGAATTGGGTTCGCTTGTGCCTATTTCCCACCTTTCCCCCCCCTCCCCCCCCCCAAAAAAAAAAAACCAGGAATATTTATTTCGTCACGTCGGTGGGCAGCAGTGTAACCAGGGCATCATCTGCCTCTGCCCGATGCGGGCAGGCACGGGGAGGGAGTGATGCTGAAAGTTGTCTCGTCGAGAAAAGGCACTGGAGCGTGATCTTCCAGCCCCACCAGCCCCACCTGAGAAGCTGTTCCCCGGCTCCACTCGCAGCCCTGTAATTAAAATCAATACCAAGCTGGGCAGCTGGTTGGAAACCCATTTAGAAGTATAGATTCTGCCGGGCTGGGGTGGGGAAAAATCAGCGTTGTAGGAAGGGTCATTGATTGGGAGGGCAGCAGCGTCGTCTTCTCGTTGAGGCAAGCGCTGTGCTTTGTCGGGAGGGGGGCAAAGGGGACAAGAAATTACCCCTCGGGGTCCCAAGCACAGGTCATGCTTTATGCACGGGGAAGAGCTCCGCGTCCACCTCTAGTATCTCTTGGTTTGGGCTTTTAGAGTTTAAATTCAATAGAAATCACGAGAGGGAGGATTGCCTGGTTTTTAATAGGGACAAAAATATCTGTTTAATCTTGGAAAGGTTTGCGAACCTGAAAACTTGCCCGTTTTCCTGTCTGCATGATAATGGAGTTCCAATTATATTCTGTTGATGCGCTAGGTTGTTTTTATTATTATTATTATTATTATTATTATTTTAATTTCCTCTCCCCACAAACTTTGTGTCCTCCCGCAAATGCCAAACTCTCTGCGGCCCTCATCCCCCGGCCCCAAAAATGTTCTCCGCCGCGCTCGTCCTGGAGCACGCAGGGAAAATACAGCTGGATTGCTCCTTGTTGGGATCAGCCTGTTCTGCTGGTGTGTGCAGAAGCGGTGAATAGCAATGAGCCGTGCGGGTCGTGGCAGCGCTGCTTTTCTGTGCCCACAGCAAAGCAAAGATTATCCAAAGGACAAGAGGAGGGACTCTGCTTGAAAAGGCTGTTTCTCGCTTCTCTGGCAGTCGAATCTGCACTCTTTCCTTTTGGGAAAGCAAAATTAAAGTCCTTTTTGAGACGGAGGTGTGATACGGAGTCATGACTCAGCTCTGTGTTTAGACACGTGTTGCCAAACCTATTTTAAGGTCTAAATCTTGTTTTCCTGTGATTCTGTGATTCCTCTGTTGCCCTAGCTTTCTGTCCCTTGGTTAGCTCCCTGCTCCTGGTCCCACCTCAGGAGACGGCAGAGGAGAAAACAGGAGTGCTCTTTGCTCCGTCGTGGCTTCCCTTATTACGAGGACTGTGCCCGACATCTCGCAAGGCAGTATTTTGGTTTAAATGCTTGCAGCAGGGAAATCGCCTGCTTGTCCCTTTGCGTGACTCGGAGTCCTGAGAAGCTGTTGCGTGATAGGGCCAAGTGAGAACTTGTCCACAGTCACCCCAAGGGAAACGTTAAACCTCTGGGAAGGGAAACAGGTTTGCAGGAGTGCTCTGGGGCTCGAGCGTGGTTGATGGAAGAGCTGGGTCAACATCTGAGCGTCTTAACGGGTCAGCAGTGCGGTAAGATGCTCAACGTTAAAGGGCGGCAGCAGAGCCAGATGAGCATCCTTCCTTGGCAAAGTGGAGGAGGCAAAAGCTGCAGGAGTCTCTAATCACGGCATGCCCGCTTTTACGTTTATTCTTGCAAAAATAAAGGCTGCCCTGTTGTCTTCTCTCCTCGCAGGGGACAGAGCTGAACGATGACCGCACGCCCTCCAACGCCTCTGTCACCACCACCTTCAACATCCTAGTCATTGACATCAATGACAACGCGCCCGAGTTTAACAGCTCGGAGTACAGCGTGGCCATCCCGGAGCTGGCCCAGGTGGGCTTTGCCCTTCCCCTCTTCATCCAAGTGCAGGACAAAGACGAGGTGAGGTCTCCCTTCCCACGGGCGCTTCTCTCCATCCCCTGTAGGGTAGCACTGGTGTGGTTTTGGGGGGGCGCGGGGAAGGATAAGTCACCGGTTAACCCGTGATGAGGTGTGTGTCTATGTCCTGATAGACATTTTTTGGCTCTTACTGCTGCCCTTGCTCTGCTCGCTGGGACTGCGGAGCGCAGGCATGGCGTGTGCTTCAGCGCGGTGAGGATTGTGCGGCCACCGAGAGCCAGAAAATAGGATTGTGCTGCATGCTGATTCCTGATTGCTGCCGAGGGCTCTCGTCGGGCCGGTCTGTTTTAGAAAGGGAAGAGGTTTTCTGCCGGGCTCTCAGAGGACCTGCCAGGGAGGGGAAAGAGAGGACCTCCGGGCTCTCTGCCCCCGCTGCTGTCAGGGGGGAGGTGGTGAGAGGTACTCGCGAGCGTTGGGGCTGGAGGAGGCGTGGAGGGACTGGGATACCAACTCATCAAACGAAGCCGCGAGCGTTGGAGGCTTGTTCCTCCCTCGTCTTAACGGAGCTGCTATTTGTTACGCGCCGGTCCGTGCCGCGTAGGGATTGCAGCGTGTTTTCCAGCCCTGGGCTTGCAGCCTTCAATTACTCTGATTATTTGACTTGTACAGTTCACGTCTGGCTGCTTCTGTGTGCCGGTACCCTCCCAACCCCACCACGCTGCCTGGTGTCTGCTTCAAACGAGTGCTGACACCTCATGGTGAACTTTCCGAAATCCCTCGGAAAGGCTCTGGCTACAGGCTCCTGCCATCCCTATTCCTCTTCAGGCCGAGCGAGAGGTGGTGGGGAGAGGGGTTTGTCAGAATAAATGGCATCGTCAGGATGTTTCCCCTCGTGCTTCAGGGTAAACGATGTGATGACACTGAGGAATACGAAACGGAACATCTCTCCTCGACCCCCCAAACCCAGTGGGTCGATTAAAATGTGCCCCTTCTAAGATGCCTTTGCTGGCCAAAATGATGGATTTGCTTTTCCCCAGCCCTGGGTGGAGTTCGCCACGTCTCATAAAGCCACCCAGAAATCCCTTTTTTTTTTTTTTTTCATGTGAAGTGATTATGACACAGAACTAATAATCTACTTGTGACGTGATGTCACCATCCGAGAGTTATGAGTTCAGCCTGAAGAGGTGCAGATGAGCTATTAAGCAGATAAAGAGACTGTTTTTTCTTGAAAATGTCAATTGCTAATAAAGAAGATATGGATATGACAGATGCTTAGGATAGTTTCTGAATACAGCCGCTGTCGTGCTTTCTGAGAGATGTCAGCAGATCCGTTCTTGAAGGGCACTGTAACACTTCTGTTTGTGCCAGAAGGATGAAGGATCTGTCATTATTTCTGGTTAAAAGCTCATTTTACTGGAGTGACTCCCATTCAAGAATTCACTTTTCAGCCTTGCTAATTTTAAAGCGGGAGAATAAAAAATAGCCTTGCCTTCCTGGTGGCGCCGGCAAAAAATAGACTCATTCTTTTGGTGTATTTCTTTAACTTCCTGAGATTTCCCCAAAAGAATTGGTTGAGATTTTTAAAACTGCTGAGAGAGGACCTCTTCTGCTAAGGGAGTCTGAGGGAGTTTTACTGTACACGTCTTTGGAGACCATCATATTAGTATGAATTGCTTTGAAATAATTGCATTATTTTCACTGATAAGAACCGCAGGAGAGCTGATGTCCTGGAATATCTGGAGGGAGGAAAGTTATAAGCAATTGGGTGTTCAAGGTTTGGGGTTTTTTTTTGGCGTTATCCTGCAGTGGATCTTTATTTCCCCTCGCGGATGCTTGCAACTGGATTAACCGTCAAGGTAGCGCTTAAGGGGGAAAAAAAAAAATTGGGGAGGATACCCAGGTGATGAAAAAGATATGTATGAGAGAGAAGTGGGACTGCATCTGCAGCCGGGCTTGTTCTAGCGCTGCTTACTGGGCACTTTGTAGAAATCCCGAGACTCCCCAAACTTTCAGTAAAAAACTTAGAGCAAGGGAACATACTTGCCCGAGGGTGATTCTTGGATGCTTAAGTGTACATCATGAGAGTTGCGAGGCTGTTACAAACCCCCCCGGATGGCGCCGGGCTCTCTCGGCTCTCTGTGGGTGCAGGGATGGAGGGATGGGACCGTGAGGACAGAGGTCTTCAGGCAGGGATGTGACCGAGGACGTGGCTGACAGAAGCTATTACGCCAACACGGCCTTCACGCTGGAGATGACACAATTCATTTGTGTAAGGGGCAAAGGAAAACAAGAAGAGAATTGTACACGTCTCCAGGGAGAGCAGTTAAATAAATACGCCGGAGCAGACGGATAGAGACACGTGAAATCAAAGCTAGAATCTTGGGGAAGATCATTTTGCTTGAGTTTTGTCTCCTGCCTCCCAACCCGTGTTGTTAAGTCCTGGGAGAGCCCCTTGGCGGGTCGGTTCCTTTCTTGAACCAAACCATCCAGCTGCCTTCTGGCCCCTCCAGCAAAATTTGACGCTGTTCCTTCAACCCTCACGTTCGTTGAGGTTCTCCTCGGATGGAGCAGCCCACACCTGAACCCTGCGCCACGCAAGGGTCCCACGGGATCGGGTGGCTTTGAGGAACCTGCCTGCCATCGCACCCCGGTCGTGTCTTTGTAGAGCTGGAGAAAGGGGTGTCGCATGGGCCTGGCCCTTAAAACACACTGCGGGGGCTGCCAAGGCCGTTAAACAAGAAGGTGTTTTGTAACCAGGCCCACGCGGCCTTTTTTTAAATGGTGGGGTTTGGGTTGGTTTTTTTTTTTTTTTTGGTCTTTCTTTCTTCTGGTGTGTTTTGCGCAAACTTAAATGATTGCTTTTTGAAGGAGTTAGATTAAACGATTCAGCAAAGCACTTAAAAATGTATTTACGCGGCACACAAGACTGCGCTTGAAAGCACGCGCTTGATTTTACCTCTGTGTTTAAGTGCCTTTCTTGGAGCTAGGCTGGCATTAGCGTCTCAGACAAGGTACCTAAGCGGGGTGCCTCCGAGGAGAAAGCCGTCCTCCTGAGCCTGTCCCTTGCAAACTCCCAGCTGCCGTCCCTCCAACGTGGTCCCGGCCTTGCTCGAAGAGAAGTGGTGGGAGGTGGGACGGGGACCGCCATCTCGAGGAGGACGCGCCCGGCTGGAGCTGAGATCACCCCGGACCTGGATTCGGGCTGCAGCCAAGAGGTGTTCAACCGGGTGCACTGTTTTTTTTGGGGGTTTTTTTGTTCCTTTTTCTCTCTGTATTCTCTACGGCTTATCGAAAACACTTGAGCGCAGGAGAAATCGGTGCGCGGGGTTTCGGAGCCGGCCTTCTGTGAACCGAGACAAAGGCGTGAACCTCCGGGTGGCTGAGTTTCTCTGTCTTGCCAGATAGGCAGCAAACCACTCGAATACTTTTCCAAAGCCGTTTGAGAGCTGGTTGTGAAAAAGCGGTGAAAGTTTCTCGGTATTTAGGCTGAGCCTATACCCACCTGGACACCGCAGAAGACCGATATGTATATTCAGACACGCTCCCAGACTGGGGTTGGGTTCTCCTCTCGCTCACGTTGTGATATCAGCGGGGATGAATAAATCCCAGGTGTGAGACCCGAATTCTCCAAAGCCTCGAATTCTCCACTTTTGTTTGTTCTCCAGGTTGAGAGCAAGAGCCCCCACAGCCGTGGCATAAGCTTGCGTTAATTTTGGGGGGGCCAATTAGCTCAGGCTCATTGTCTCCAAGTCTGGCTGAGGTGGGGGACACGGATATCCTTTCTGGAGATGCTGGTATTATACAGCCCGGTGGCTCGATGCGGTATTTTAGGGAGAGGGTGAGGGTTTGGCCATGCAGGAGAAGGAGCAGGGCATCCTTCAGCACATCCCTCATTTGAGGTTCCTCAAATACGTGGAGGTGGATTAAGAGGAACGAGAGCGTGCTTTCCCGGGGCGTGACGGAGAAACCAACTCTTCTGCCGTGGCTTTCGCTTGATTTTTCTTGACACAGTTGACTGAAGAGGAAGAAAAGGGCAGAGGCTGTATAAAGCACCAGTACGACAGGCTGACATTTTAAAATAATTTTGAAGCAATTCTCCAAAATAAGCATATTGAGGAAGACAAATGGGGAATGTAAAAAAATAAAATAAAATAAAATAAGAAAATCCAGGCCATGGGAATACACGGCGTTCGGTGCATAAAGCTACATCAGAGACCCGCGCGGGGATATCGCATGTGCCCATGCATGTGCAGGTGCAATATATGAATCATCCGTAGCATATATATGCATATGACAGACACGCGCACTATAAATATGATCTACACAGCAAGGAACTGTAAAGGGGAATTGACGGCGCTCGAGTATTCTCTCCCAAAAGTGCCAGCTGCCAGTCGGGCTGAATTAGATTTCACAGGGGTTTTTGCAATACATGGAATTCACCAGCAAATTACCCTTAAAGAGGGAAAATCAATCATTTGGAGCAGAGATAAGCTGAAGGCGAGGCAGCCTCGGATTGATCCCGTCTGTGCAGGCGTGTGTGGAATTCAGCAGATAACCTGGGGAGAGCGGGGAAGGAGAAAACTCCTCCGGGAAGGGGGGAGCAGCAGGCAAGGACTGACACTTAGGATGGACAGAAAGACGGGGAGAAAACGGCTGTGGGCGCAGGGAGGAGGATGGGAAAGGCTGGGGAGCGTTTTGCTCCAGGCATCCTGCATCACCCTGCGACCTTTGTGAGGTCCGTAGGGATGCAGGGCAGAAGTGTCCGTGCCCAGTGAGCCCTCGAACGGGTCGTTGATGGTGTCATGCCTGGGTGCTGGGTGGGCGATGGGTGCTGGGTGGCAGGAGAGAGGCAGGCAACTCCGGAGGGGCTATTCAGAGCGCTGGAGTTAAATGCCTTGAAGTGGGTGGAGAGAATAACCCTCTTTTTATGCCTTTTTCTTTATGTTTTCAAAGGAAGGATTAAGCATTATTTGTCTCTGACTAGCTAGAACCAGGCGTTAAGGTATCCAAGCTGTACAAAGAAGCACTAATTGCTTCTTTTTAAAAAAAAAATAAAAAAAATTAAAACCACCTTTTTTTTTTTCCCCCTCCTTCCTCCTCCACCACTCCTGAACTCTTAGCGCTTTCCTTTCTTTGCAAACTTGCCAGAATGAGGGATATTAAACACTCCTCAGCTTTTTGTAGGTAATAGCCCGTGCCTAGAAAGTGGCTGGGAGGAAAGCTGGATTTTGTGCTTCAGAAAGGCAGGGCTCTCCATTTTGGAAAAGCAAGCTGCAGCTGAGCTAGGGTAGAGGGGATGGAAGGGAGCCCTGTCCCAAGTCAGCAGGAAGAGAAGAAAACTGAGGATCCCAGGCTGCTTTTCCCAAATCTAGCTCACTTTGTGCTGAAAATGATTGCAGGCCCCCAACCTACCTTTGCACCTCGGTGATGTCAGGGAGCGGTATGGATGAGGGAGGGTTGTTTGCCTCTCTAGGGGTTTGGGTTTTGTTTTTAACTTGGAGTTTTTGTGTTGCTATTGGTAAGTGATGCTAAATACTTGCTTTGACTGGTGGAAGGTTGAATAGTTTCTGCAGCAGTTCCGTGTGCGCTCCCATGAGGAAGGGGCTGGGTGGGAGCAGCGGTGATGGATGAAGCCATGTTTGGGTGAAAAAGCAGGGGTGAAACTCATGGACTATCCTCAGTCAAAGTTGGAACCGCTGACGTGGCTGCTCCTGACCTCCTGAGGTGAGAAGGGGTTCCCCGATTTGTGGTGAACCATTCCCCATGTAGATTGGAAGAGCGGACTTTTGGCCATGATTCAGAGCAAGTGGGTGAACAGGTCCCATGTGGTGCCCAGGACCTCTGGAGGGACACACGTACCCACCTCTGGGCATCTCGTAGCCTCACCCCTGAGCTTCTGCCCTCACCTGCCGGGCCGTGCTCTACTAGCTGTGCCCAGGGATGGTTCGGTCTCCCCTCTGCTCCAGCCCCCCGGAATTTCAGAGGGATATCGGGCCCACGGGGCTGGCAAACAGGTCAATATGAAGTCCTGGGGGTTGATCAGTCAGCAGTCGCTTTTTTGGAAGTCAGGTATCGGCGTGAGGTTGATGCCGGCGTTTGCGGCAGCAGGGACGCGACGCGGCTCCTATTACACGCTCTGAGGAATACGCACACGAAGAACAAAGTGATAATTACGCCTAACTGCAGCTACGATTGTCTTTTAGCTGAATTGACATGAAATTTCCATCGGTGGCGGCGGCTACGGCTGGGAGGAGGTTTGATTGCCGGGAAGGAGGCAGCAGGCAGCAGCCTCGAGCCCCGGCAAGCACTGGCCCCGTGCTCTGGCCCGGGATGAGACGAGCTGGGAAACGGGTGGCCGTGTCCCGGGCGTTGCGCGAAAGCGAACTTTCCCCCTCCAAAACCTGTTTCTTTATGGCTCAACTTGTTTCCGATGGAGGGCGCGTGCGGCCGGGTTTGGTATGGGGGGGTGCTGAGCTTTGGCAGGCTGCTCGTTAATTTGTGCCACTAAAGGAAGGTAAAGGGGCCAATTTGTTTGCAGCAGTGGGAAAAACCTCCAGGAATACTGGAGGGTAAGGGGGTCAGAGGGGGGAAAAGAGCAGGTAAAGCAGGTCGTGCACCGGTAGCACGCCCCCGTGCATCCCGTGCGCATCCTCGGCACCGCAAAGAGACGATGCTGCCGGAGCCGGCTCATCCGCGATCCCACCCCTGCACGCCAGGACCTTTGCGGGCCCGGGCAGACGGCGCTTGTTTTTCTTCTTGGTGCCATACGTTTCGGCTCCGTTGTTTGCTCTGGGTGGCAGGAGCAGGTAGGAAGGGGTGAGGAAAATGTAAGCGGCTTCCCGCGGCTTCCTCCGGAGCGAAGGGGATACTAGCTGTGAGCCGGGCTGAGCCAGCCCCTTCTGCTGGGCAGCTGATAACAATTTGAATATTCAGATTTGCTTTCAGCCATCCGCAGGGGGCTCGCAGGCTCCGGGAACCAGGAGCAAGGAAAGCAGCATGGGGGCAGAAACAAAAATAAAATAAAATAAAATAAAAATAAATAGCTGAATAAATATATAAGTGGCAACTCGCAGCAGAGCCCTCCTGAGAGGGAGATGTATTCCCCTTCTCCAGCCCTCACATGGGGGGACCGAGAGACTTGAGGGGCTGCTAATTAGGGACGGCGGGTTTCTGGAGGCTGATCTCCTTCCCCAGCTGGAGGGGAATTAATCCACCCATCTCTCTTTCCCGCAAATACTTGGGTTTCTTTTGATGTTTCAACTTTTATCTCGTGCCTCCGACAAACTCGCTCCTCTCCGGCTTCCCTCCCATCTCGCTGCCACGAAAGGTGCTTTTGTGTCCTGCGGGGAAGGGCGCTGAGCCCTGGGAAAGACACCGAGGGCTCAGCAGCAGAAATTCCTCAACGAAATGGCTTTTTGCCGCTAGTGGAAAACGGTCATTTGCTATGAATTGGTATCTTAAGGATAGGGTACGAAATAATGGCTTGGGGAGCGATGCTTCCTCCCGCCTTTCCCTGTATCCTCTGCTCCCTCCCTCCCAGACTATGTACTGGTGTCAGGGGAGCATCCTTCACTTGTGCCGAGGTTTGTACATCCCAGTTTCCCACCAAACAGCTTTTGGAAGGAGCTAAGTCTGCCCCAACATTGGGTCCCTTTTGTTCCTTCTGTCCCTCGGCCACCAGCTGAGCATTGCTGGGCTCCTGTGGCTCCGTGGGTGCCCTCAGGGCTTGCTCCTGCCGTGTGGCTCCTCCAGAGATGTTCAGCTTGCCCCCAGCTCCACTGGCTGCCGGGGTGGGGGGGGTGGGAAGGAGGAGGGCAAGCAGAGATTCTGCTCGTGTCGCCGGCTCTCGGCAGTCACGCTTAGCCGGCTTTTGCTATTAGTGCCCCTTCGTGCATTTAATTGGTCCCTCATTCTGATAGGAGGGAGGTCATTCGGGGAAAATTGGAAATTCGGCTCTGGCAGCTTCTGAACTTGCTTTTCACGTGCTCTGCTGGACCGTGCTTTGCAAAGGGGCATCATGCCCAGAGCAGAGGGTCCTGAAGTGCTGCTGTCGGTATATCGGTGGTCCTGCTGCTTTGCCGGCCAGGGCTTGGGAGAGGAGGAGTTTTCCAGTTCCCGGTTTGAGCTATCTTACTGGAAAGAGCCCTCTGTTTGGGAGAAGCACCCGTGCTGTGGCCCCCAGCACGAAGGCGATGAAATCCCAGTGTGTGGTACCCTGTGCGGTGCGTGGATCTCCAAACAGTAAAAGGGATTTTTTTCCCTCCAGCCGTGTGCTGGGCAGGTTTATCCCAGGGATGTATTCCTTTCATGTGCGCGTGGATTTTGTACAAAACGGGTGCATGTGAAAAGAAGATTTACAGAAATCATACGCGTTGTACGCCCAGCAAGAGTAATAAAACACAACAAAGAGTGCTTAAGGTGGGCGCCGAACCCTATGACTCGGTTAACCAAACCCAAGCAGAGAAACTCTCCCCTGCGTCTCGGGTAATTGCATTTTGACGTGTCACTGTCAGCCTTCTTCTCTCACTTCCCAGGGACCCAACAGCGTTTTCGAGGTTTACCTGGTGGGCAACAACTCCAACCACTTCATCATCTCACCGACCTCCATCCAGGGGAAGGCGGACATCCGTGTCCGGGTGGCGGTGCCGCTGGACTTTGAGACCATTCCTCGCTACGAATTTTCGGTACGTGTACTATGGGGGCAGGAGGAGTAAGCCAACAACCCCTGTGCTCCATGGGACATCCATATTCTTAAGAGTGACCGTTAACCGGTGTCCATTAATCTCTCTAATCCACGCTACATAACTCCAGAGCATCGCAATACGGCCAAAAAAATGGAAACGGCAATAAAGAAAAGAAGGAGGTGGGGAAGAGATTTTCTCTGCGCCTCCTCGCTCTTTCCAGCATCCAAAGGCTCAGCTGCAGGAGCTTAAGCAGAGCATGCTCCCCCTTGCAATGTCACGGGGCCGTAAAAGCTTTATAGAGCGTAAAACTTTGTTTTAGGTGCACCTATCGGGCACCAAAGCTCTCCCCAGTGTCCTGCTCCAGCTTTGTCCCGCTCTCTGCCAGAGCTGTAAATGATCAAGGGAGGCGAAGCAGGCTTGTACCATGCTGGTGATGTTAATCCCGGCAGAGGGGCTTTCATACACCGGTGGAGAAAGATGAGCGAAAGCCTTCCTACCCTTGCTCCAGGGCACGGTGGGGTGGCACGTTCCCCAGTTTGCCTCGCAGAGGCTGTGGCTGCTCAAGGGAGGTGGTACAGGGTGTTTGGTGCACCCAAGGGCTGAGGTCACCCAGAGCTGAGCAGCTCCCGGAGCAGAGAGAAGGGGCTCTCTTCTATTTTTTGAGCATCTACGCTTTGGTGGTTAGCACTGAGCTGGCTCCTCTGGTGAGGGAGCTCAGGAGAGCGCTGTTTTCTCCATTAAAGAATAAATAACTCTCCCAAGCTTCACAAATGGTGTCTCCAACCCTCCCCTTTGCTCCCCTTCTCTGCCCAGCTCTTTGCAAACGAGAGCATCCCAGACCACGTTGGCTTCGCACGCGTGAAGATCAACCTCATCAACGAGAATGACAACCGCCCCATTTTCAGCAAGGCCCTGTACAACGTCAGCCTCTTTGAGAACGCCACCGTGGGCACCACCGTCCTCCAGGTCCACGTGAGTAGGAGCATCCTGTTTGTCTTTGCCAAGTCCTTGGCTCCGCAGTGCCCGTCACCAAGGGATGGACTGGGGACACTGGTAAGGGAGCAGCAGGAGATGCTGGCGGTGGGGTGGGGTGTAGCCTTCCCACGGACTTTTGGAGCAGATGCGTGCATGGACTTTTGGAGCAGAGACCTCCTGGTCTCTGGAGGACATGTGTGTGGTTCCCACCACAGCAGGAGCTCAAGGAGACTCCTGCACTGAAAGGTCTCATCTGCAAACTTCTCCTGCAGATGCTGATGCCACTGGGCATGGTCTTGTCTCTCCCTCCTCCTCAGTGCATGGGGTCCACCAAGTGTTTCAGTTGTGTACGCGGTTTGTGTCCCGTCATTGCCTCTCTCTTACCTTAATTCTTATGGGCAAAGATGCTCTGGTACCTAACGAACTCGGTTGCTTCATTGATGAGAGTGAACGTCCAACATCTATCTTTCGGTGTGGGTTTTCTCACTGCCTTGTTTGGAAGCATCACCTTCCTCAAGCAAATCGAGGTCAATTGAGCTGATAAAAGGGTGAAGGATAGAAAAAGAGTGACTGTATTTAGCAGAGCGCGGTATTAAATGCCTGGCAGCAGAATGATGGTGCAGCAGACAGAGGTGCTGACGATAGCGGGGCGTTTCTTTAGGGTTCATGCCTCCCGCCTGGGTCGGTGGGAACACCCAAAATCCTTGGCGAGCAGATGTTTTCTGGGGGTGCGAGGACGATGTCAGTTGATGTCAGTGCCAGTGTGGGGCGCAGCAAGAACCAGAACAAAACCCTGCGCTGAAAAAATAACCTAAACGGGAAGCGGAGCTCCTCCGGGATGCGCAATATCAAAAAGGGGAGCATCAAAACCCCTGTTAGGCTTTGGGCGCGTTACTACTGCTATCGTTAGTCGCAGATGAATTTGCTGCCCCCCTGACCCGCCTTGTCCCCGCTGTCCCGGGACACAGCCCCCGGTCGCCCATCCGTGCAGGGACGCCGATCCAGAGAATAAAAGCCCTGACAAAAGAGTTGGGCGTACGCGCCTGTGCGTAAGTGTGTTTACTCTACAAACAGATGGTGTGAAACTGTATAGAGCCCCTGAGCTGTTCCCATCTGACAGTTATTAATATTTCAAGCAGATGTTTCGCTAGTCAGGCCATCAGACACGAAACAATGAGATTGTTACTGCATCTCCTCTTTCCCCAACTTCCAGCTATGCCAGCATTTCGGAGCGAACACAAAATGCCAGGAGTGAAATCTTCTGTGATAAATCAGAATGGATGCAATTAGCGCGGAAAATCCAGGCTGCCCTCCCAGCTGATCCCGAACTTTTAACAACCCTCGTAAAGCACCGGCTCCTCCTGCTGCCGCCGCTCGCCTTCGGGAAGCAGCCCTCCGCTCGCTTCCACGGCACTGCCCGTCCGTCCTGTGCCTCTCCAACTGTCCCACCTGCCGCAGACAAAGAGTCTGCTTTCCTTGCCGATAAATTCCTCCTTTTCTTTCTTTTCCCCCACTTTCTTTTCCGCTTGCCCGCGAGCTCTTTATGGCTATTCACCCATCGGGGTTAGGAATGGGGTTTTGAAGAAAGCCTGGCCAACCACAGGGAGTGACACTTCTTTGGTGGCCACTGAATGATGTCCTCGTGAAAAGGGATTTTTGTTGGCTTCCCCCTGCTCAGTGCTGGAAAATTCCCCTTTGTGCAAATAAGTACAGGTTTTGCAGCGGTGTGGAAAGCTGATGCCCTGAAACTGAGCCCCGCTACTCGGTGACAACGTGAAACATCCTCCCGTGGCTCTGTCCCCCGGCGATGATGCCACCACCCGTTAGGGTTGTGTTTCCAAGGGACGCTGGAGGGCCGTGCTTTTGGCGGGGCGATGGGTTTCCAGCGTGCTAAGGGCAAATCAGGAGGTTTATGAGATCCGGAGAAGCAGGGGAGTGCGTGGGCTGTGTGAGCTGTCCCCAAAGGATGGCAGGAGGCTTCCCACCAGCTGTTGCCGGAGATGGCCAAGCACAGCTGACACGGCAAAGCGGTGCCTGCAGCTCCTTCGCGGCAGGGAGCAAGCAGCTAAAACCATGGGGGGCTGAGGCAACGGGAGATGGCTGATCTTCTGCCCAGCCCGACGTCCCGGGGAAGGAGGAGAAGTTACTCTGGGCTGGTTGCCCATCTTCCAGCAAGCGTTGCCTTGCTCTCCCCCCCTTTGGCTGTGCGTGGTTGGGTGGGTGGAGGCGGAGGGAAGGGGGTTTCCTTCGTGACCCGGGAAGAGCAGCGAGCCGGTCCTGCCCAGCAAGCGCGCTCCTCGCTGCCGCCCTTTTCCCGCTGCCCTCTGCTTGGCCAGCTGAAAGCGGAAAAGGGGGAAAAAAAAGAAGAAGAAGAAAAAAAAAAAAAAAGGAGCGAGCAGACTTCATTTGCAGTGACAAATGGCCATTCGTCTCTGCAGCATTTCAG
The DNA here is from genome assembly GCF_965231255.1 of Vanellus vanellus. Taxonomy (NCBI): domain Eukaryota; kingdom Metazoa; phylum Chordata; class Aves; order Charadriiformes; family Charadriidae; genus Vanellus; species Vanellus vanellus. The sequence goes on along the minus strand of NC_138912.1, from coordinate 37,402,320 downwards.
CTCCTAATGTCAGCGACAGCAGAGAAACATTGCCTGTTACACGTATAAATCAACTGTAAAACAACCCCGAGTGCCGGCAGGCAGCAGGGACGCGGAGCCGCCGCCTGCTTCCCGCTCTCTGCCTCTTTCCCTGTGCCCGGAGATGCGTGGGCTCGGATAGGCGCCCTCACGCCTTGTCCCCCCATCCGAGATTTTGTTTGTCTGCTCTTTGCTCTCTATTTCACATTCCCTCCGTCCCCCTCTCCGTCCATCCGCCTCTTTAATTCTCTCCACGAAAGGCGTTTGTCATAGAGATTGGGGCAGCCGTGTGCCTGCACGAGAACATCTGGAGAGCCCAGGCGTCACGGGGGACGGCTCCTGTCGTGCACGGGGAGCCTGCAACACACCCCAAGGCAGCATCCTCGCCTTCCTCCATGCTCTCTACCCCTGTGATAACCCCCTCAGGCCAGAGATTGCCGGCGCGTCTGCTTTCACCGCGACCAGCGTGAAGGGGTCCTTGCTTGAGACAAAGCTTCCAGGTTGCCCTGCGACATAAATCATGGCGGTTTGGAGTTAGACATGCGCGACAACCCGAGCGGAGGGGTGAGCGGGCTGTCCGGGGCTCTGCAGTTGTTAGCAGCTTCTCCCCGTGCAAACATCTTTTTTTTCCCCTGCTCCGAGCCCTGCTGTGCCAGGGGAAAAGCGGGATGGAGAGCCTCGGAGGTGAAGCGGGGAGGCGACCAGAGCTCAGCCTGAAGATATAAGCAAGTTCTGCCCCAGCTACCAACAGATATTGAAATATTATGTTTTTTTTTTTTTTTTTTTTTTCCAAAACAACTGGCCATGAAGCCTTTTAATAACATAACAGAAAAGGTCAGAGAAAGAATTTCACACTTCTTGAGCAAGCAGGCAGCCGGTGTAACTTCATGCCTTCCAGGAACGAGAGGCACCAAGAACATACAGTGAGCCCTAAATTAACTGGGGCTCTGACACCAGTGCTGCCTGGGCAGCCGGTGGGTTTTGATGGGTGCTGGCTTTCGATGGGTGCTGGCTTTCCTAATAGTGGGCTGAAGGCTGGAGAGGTGCGGTGAGCAAGGATGCCGTCTCCCGGCACGGAACAGAGGGCTCGGGGCTGTGTGCGATAGGGAAGAATGGTGGTAGGGTGGATGAATGGCCATTCTTCTGCCATAGCCACCATCACTGCCTGCAAAGGGATTAGCGAACATCTTCCAAAGCAGGTCCCAACAACTGTTTTTTTTCCTGGGGTGAGAGGAGCAGGAGAGAGGAGAGGGTATTTCCAGCCCTGTCTCTCCCAGCTGGGAAGTCCAGAAGCTGGAGAAGAGGGTGGGTTGTTAGACCAGAGGCGTCCACAGATCTCAGACCAGACAGAGGATAAATCCATTGCAAAGAGAGGGACACGTCAATGGTCAGATGAAGGAGGGACAGATAAAAGGGGATGGTCCATCATCCATGCCACTATCTAACACTTCCAGTGCGAGCTTTGCAAGAAGCGAGGTCTGGCACGAATGGTGATGTTCCCAGGGCAAATCCCTTCTGCAGGGAGGGGGCAAGGAGTGCCCCCGGATCCCCTCTGCTTCAGGACAGCGCTGGGCAGTTTATGATCTGCTAGGGAGGAGCCGGTGGGGCCAGTCCTTTAATCCTGTTTGAGCCCAGAGCCAGCAGAAGCCCTCAGGTGTGTGTCCTCATGCTGCTGCTCCTCTCCATCCCGCTCCAAGCTGCCTCATTGCTGGCAGCAGGGAGTAGGACCGCTGCTTTGCAAGTCCTCCTGGAGCACGTCAGCTGAAACGGGAGCAGAAAGAAAAGTCTCAGGGTCCCATGCCCCGGTGGCCGTGAAGAGGACTGATGCTGGCCAGGCGTCAGACCTAGCTGCTCAGATCTCCGCTCCTTCCTTTCCCAGGCACGGAGGGTTTGAAAGTGGTCCCCTGGACTCACATCCCACTAGCTGTGTTGGGGCTGGGAGTACCCCATGAGGAGCTCTTCTGTGACTTAGGGAGGGGGAGAGGCATTGGGGTTAGGTGGAGCTTTCAGCTGGGAAACTTTGTTTTTGGGTGGAAGAAGCTATGAAAACGTGGCCTTGCTTCTGGGGTCACCAAGACCCAGCCCAAGCTTCCAGCAAGCTCCCTGCAACTGGGAGAGGAGCAGGGAGGTTCGGTCCAGCATCCCCCTCCTGTCCTTTTGGCGATGCGCTGGGACTCTGGCACCACCGTGCCCCTCACGGGCGGTGGAGGACTCTTAGCTTCCCTGCACGTGCCTCACTGTCCGTTGATGTATTCACTAGTCCCGCAGGAATGGGGAAGGGGCCTAAGACGACCCAGCGGGAGGCAAGAATTAAGGGGTGGGAGGTCTCCTTAAGCTCCTCATACGCTACAGACCTGCACAGCGAAGTCCTCCTGAAAAGCTCCGATAACCAAACTCATTAAAGCCCAAACAAACCAAGAGTAACTTGTTTTTAACACAACAATGCGCTTGATTTGCCTTGAAGGGTCTGGAGAAAAATGAGTCTCCAGGGAAGTGTGGAAAGTAATCCCAGCTCGGTGATCCCTCCTCTCCGCTTTATTTGCCCCGGTCTGGCTTGGCTGCGTGGGCTGTGGGCTCTGGCAGCCGGCTAGCGGCGTGGGGAGGCTGCTGTGGGACCCCCTCCCAGCCCACGGTCCCAGCAAAGGGCTGGGACGAAGAAGGGGAGACACGGAAGGGTTTGCAGGGAGTGCATTACCCGGCTGCCCACCTTCCACCCACGCACGAGCATCTCCCAGCAGAGGCATTAACCCCTGCGGTTCCCGACGTGGTTCCCGACACCCTCCTTCCTCGCTCAGGCCAGGTCAGACGAGCCAGCTGCCTGGTCAGGTACCTATCTCAGACCAGACGGGCTTTCAAAATAACACCGATGTTTCCCAGGGATGGTTTTGCAGAGATTTGTCCCTAAAACCTCGCAAAGTTGGTGACTGCCTTCACCCTGGGACCTTATCCTCCCACATCCTCGTGAGGTTATGCCCTTTGCCTTGCCTCGGTGTTTTTCTTACCCAGAAATACCTCTCATCTGGGATGCTGCTGGGTTTCTCCCCAGGACAACCACCCTCAAGAAGTCTGAAAGGGAAAGCTGTGACTTTTCGGAGCTTAGAAAAATTTCTTTCGCCTCCCCCCCAACATTTTCCGGCAAGCCTGCCGGTGTGCTTCCCAGAGTTATCTTTTGCAGACCCTCAGGAATAGCCTGAGCATCTCCGGCAGACCTCAGACTATAAACTACGGTGTCCGATTCAACCACCAGGCATTGATTTCAGCGTGGGAATGATTTTCTGTAGCGTGCGGGATGCAGCGAGGTGGGTAAAATAAGCACCATGTTCCCCTGGGGCTCAATAACCTGAATCCGTAAGGCAGTCTTGTGCTTTAAAAAAACACCGCTTTCCCTTTTTTTTTTTTTTTTTCCTGAATTTCACATTGTGGTTTTCAGATTGTTTTATGGAGAGGGGGAAGAGAACAGTCCCTTTGTCTTTTTTGCAAATGCATTAGCCTATATATTCTTTTATATATATATGTGTGTGTGTATATATATTATTTTTTATATATGTTCTGGTTCATATTCCTGAATATCCCCTTTCTGTCACCCTCCATGGGTTGTCCCCTCCCTGATCATCGTCCCCAACACATCCATTCACCTGGATTCTTGTCTTCTCCCCCCACGCTTCCTTGGGAGAAACCTTGTTAGTAAGAGCCTAATGAAGTAAACGAGCTAATTAACCTTCCATTACTCTCCTCATTAAGGCAACCTTTAATTTGGTTGGCAAAGTTTCTCTCCTTTACCACCCGCCTGTCAGTTTTCTTCTGCTTCTTCGATCTCTCTTTGGCCTTGCATCGGGGATGGGAAAATCGATCCCGGCCTGATTTTCTTTCCCCATCTTTCCAGCCGGCTGTAAACGCCGGTCAACAAGAAAGTAATAATGTAGTTTTTCCCATCTTGGGAAGGAGACTTGCGGACATCAATAAGCACCTATTTAAAATGCAAATCGCTTTCTCAATCGGCTGTCAGGCCTGCCGCTGGCGTGAGTTCGGCGGGGGCGCAGGGATGCCATGGTCCGTGGGCTCCCGCATCCTGGCCCGGAGCTTTGCAGCGGTCCCAGGGATTGCCCAGGAAGCTTGCATCCATCTGGGTTGGTCTGACGTGGCCAACGTGGGCGGGATGGGGCTTTGCAAACCTGGGGGGGGTGTTCCTTCAGGTTTCACCCCCCCCCCGCATCTCTCCATCCTTTTGGCCAAGGGCACCCGCTCTCCCCTAGCACCTGCGTAGCTGCCGCTATCTTTTGCTTCTTGACGATCTCCAAAGCTTTTCTTTCCCCTTCTTTTTCCTGGAGAAAAAAGGGAGCGCGGGGGCAGAAATAGTCCGGGATAAAAGGCGGTAGATGTTGAAGCTGAGCAGAGGAGCTGGCTGTAGCTTTGAGTTGCTCGTGGATGAGGAGTTCTGCCATGAGGCTCACCCCAAGTTGTGTTCCTCTTTCACGGAGTAATGGTGACTGTGCGGACCGGCCTTAAGGGAAAAGCTTACGTGGCTCCAGGTTTTGGGGCGGTTGCATGGAGTAAGGGACGTAGCCAGTCAGAGCAGGGGGGAAGATGGGGAAATAGCTCACGAATCAGCGGATGGGTAAAAAGGCTTCTAGGGATGAGCGTGCTTTTGACTTCTGCAAGGAATCAGGTGGGAGACGAAGCATCCCCTGCCCCGTCCGTGGCTCCCAGGGTGCTTCCCCAACATTAGGACTGGAGAGTGGCGCAGCCCATCATCTCGCAGGGCATCGGTGCTCAGTAGGGCAGCATTCCCTCATGCTGTGATGGGGATAGCACAGGGCTTCTCAACCTTTTCCAGTTGACTGACCCTCTAAATTTTTGGGGCAGGGGGTTTTGTGTCCTGCTCTGCAGGGAGGTGCCTACTGCACTTGTGTTAGAGGAGCTTGCACCTCCTCTGCCTTCCCACAGGGGTATGGGGAGCACAGGATGGTCAAACACTGGGAGAAGACTCCCAGGTCAGCCTCCATCCTTTTTTTCTGCTTGGAGTGAATGGAAAATGTCTCAGAAAACTCTTGCTGGAGAGGGTGAACGCCAGCGAGGTGGTAATGGGGGACTGCCAGCCAAACATCCAGGGTGAGCTGGGTGGTTCAGAGGATGGGTTCAGGCATGGGGAGGGGACGTTTAGGAAAGCAGGAGGGAGTTCACAGGACACTGGTGGGAATGTGAAATCGTGGAATCATAGAATGGTTCGGGTTGGAAGGAACCTTAAGGATCATCTAGTCCCAACCCCCTGCCCTGGGCAGGGAGACCTCCCACCAGCCCAGGGTGCTCCAAGCCCCGTCCAACCTGGCCTTGAACACCTCCAGGGATGGGGCAGCCACAACTTCCCTGGGAAACCTGTGCCAGTGCCTTACCACCAGCTCATCAGCAGCTCATGGAGGCTGGAGAAGGAGAGGGACTCCCAGTTGGACATTTCTGATGTCCTCCAAGCCTGGACTTGGTCTCTCCTTCCAGCTCTTCTCCCCTCCCCTGGCCAGCGCAGCTCACCCTCCCCGTTAGCATCTTAATTGATCTTGTTGTTCTCAATCCCCCTGAGTGCTCCGACTCCAGCTGTGCTTAAACAGAACAAAAATCTCTTCCAATTTCCCCACCGCTTAAAAGAAAATTGAATCCTTTATCTGTAAGAGGAGAGGAAAACTGCGAATACATGAAACAGTAAATAGTTAAATAATCAAAGGAGACGAATCCAAATTGCCTGGAAAGTTAAACATGAACGACTTGTCTTCTTCCTGCGTGCTTCTCTTTTCTTTCTTTTTTTTTTTTTTTTTTTTTTTTTTTAAAAATATGCTTGCACTCCTTGTTCCTGTTAAATATTCTTATCGATGCAGCTCTGTAAATAAAGGGAAGGGGAGGACTGAGTTACCAGGTAGCAGCGTGATTGACGGATCTGAAGTCCTCGTCTTTCTGTCAGGCCCCAGTGCTCTTTGGCTGTGTTTATCTCTTTAATCTAAATATCAATCTGTAAGACCGAAATGGGGTGGAATAGGAATCATGACAGCCCGAGCGCTGAGGAGAGAGACACTTATTGCAGCTTTTGCCCGCCGCTCCCCATCCTGATGGAGCTGTCAGGATAAATGCACAGCTAAAGCGCAGAGGTGGGAAAAGCAGAACAAAATCACAGCTCCCTCCCCCCCCCCCCCCCAAAAAAAAAAGACAATTCAGCCCATGAGATGGGAAAGAGAAAGACATGGAGCGAACGCAGACCTGCTCCTGTTGAAATTGCATCCTGCAAAGCACAAGCCAGGCAGCGGGCTTGCCCCCCACCCTGCCCAGTGCTCCCAGTAGGAGGTGGGGTTGGGTGGTTTTGCCTTGCTGCTGGCTTTGGCTGGTGATCTGGGAGGCGCCTGGGAGACAAAGGGAGAGTTTTTCCAAAGGCGATGGGTGCTGCCGTGCGGACACCCCAGTTTCACACGTCCTTCTCAGCCATCCCTTTAGGGCAATCACCCCCTTCACCTCGGTAGGTCCTCTCCCAGACTCCGCACCTCTGAGCCAGGGCAGCTCCATCCTGCTCCATCCACCCAGAGCCACCGCTCCTGGGATTTTCATCTGTTATCCAAGCTGGCTTCCCCCACATCCCACGTCTCTCCCGAAGCAGCCAGGGCTGTGTTTCCTCCAGCAAAGACCCCCCACGTGGATCAGCGCCCAGCGGGTGCCCTTAGCTGAAGGGATGCTGTGACAGAGGCAATGTCACCCTGCGGACAGACGACCTCGTGCAGCCCCTCGTGCTGCTGACAAGCCGCCGTTGGGGTGTAGAAGGAAGGCTAATTTGCCTAAATGGGGTATTTGGGAGCCATGAGACATGTAAATCAACCTCCTGATTGAGCCATAGGCTCTGCTGAGTCCTCCCATGGCTGGCTGCTCTCTCTTGTAACCAAACCTCTTTTGGTATCTCCAGTCACAGGGCTAAAACTAAGGCTCTCCATCCCCTAAAACGCCTTTGAGGAGAAGCTGCTTGCTGTCTGACTGAGACTCGGGTGTAGTTTCCAGCTCTGGGGGAGCGGGGATGCTGTGCTTCTGGAGCTCAGCCTATGGCTCCTGGACCATGGTTTTCCTTGGGCTGAACAAAGAGCATCCCCGTTGCTCCATGGGAATGCCTCTGCCTGGCAGGGATGTGTTTTGGGCTTGCTACGCCTTGCTCACAAACTAAAAAGTCCGCTCTCCGGCTGGGTTTGCTTCACGTTTGGAGCAGCTATGGGTTACGTCCAGTTCCAGGGTGAATTATCTTCATTCCTGCTGGAGAAAGGTTGGGCTTTGCTGTTCCTTTCTCCATATGTGGATTCAACATGTTCATGTCCATCTCCCGGCGAGGACCGGTTTGGCTCTTCCCTCCTGCTTTGCTCTTGTCTCCCCTCTCCCCGCTGTGCCCCAGAAGATGCTCATCACCTGGATGGAATGGAGTTGCAGATGGTGGGAGGCGTCACTGGCTTTCGGGAGCTCTTGCAAATACTTGAGAGATCATTGGGGATTTATATTTCTTCCACCGGACTCTGACCTTAATTTCTTCCGTTTTGCTGGGCTGTAAAATTCATTAGAGACCCAACGGCAAAGTGATTGAGACGTCAAGCCAGGCAATTGTGCGGTTATTTAATCTATCAGACGCGCCGCTTGCCATTTAGGTGGACAACAGGAGAATATGAAATCAATACGGTTCGTTAGCGGAGTACTTGCGGCCGGCTCCGGTAAAACCCGCCGAGGCGGGCATCTAAACGGTCTCGGTGTCACTTTGCATGGCGCAAACCCGCGCTCGAGGTGCTCGTTTCTCTCCCTCAAAGGCCGTCTTCTCTCAGCTCGTGTTTTAAACCCCGTTCTCCGGCCATCGCGACGCCTCGGCGACGGTAAATTACTCCTCTCTAAATCAAGGCTGCCCAAGGAAAGCGTTAACCGGGCTGGCGAGGAGCTGCTGTTGCAGGGAACGCTGTTATAAAACACAATCAAGGAGGCTGTTGTTTTCCCCGCTGGCTGGCAGAAGAGGTGGGCAAAAGCTCTGCAATTCCCAGGGGGGTTGATTGGCTATTTTCCTCTCCCCCCTCCCTCCCTAAACCGGGCTCTGCACAGCCTTCTGGGGTCATTAGCGGCGACTGAGCTCCTGGCTCGGCGCACGGTCCGGAGCTGCTGGGGGAAAGCGGTGGCGGCGGTACCCCAGCATCGCCCCGCTCCCGCCTCCCTCCTTCCCGGCTAATCACGCCGCTGGGCTCCGGCGCGGCGATGCCGGATGAGTCCGCTCGCACCTGATTGCCGCCTCCCACCAGGCGGCCGCTCTTTGAAAGCCCGGGAAAGAGGGCGGTCAGGGCAGGCGGTGCCAGCGAAAGAGCTGTTTTCCATCTGGGAAGGGCATAAAGACTTTTGAGTAGGTTTTCCACTGGTTTTCTTGATCAGCAAGATCAAGAAAGAGCTTTGCAGCTCGGTTGATTGCTTCTCATGGAAGCTCTTGGCCCTTTGTGCTGCTCTCCTCCAAATCACAAATCAAATCCCGATCCGGGTGGATAGAGCGGAGGCGAGCTGTTATTCCCGTGGAACCTGAAGATCGCAACAGGCTGCGTTGAAGATGGGATGCTTGCTGGTTAACGCATGCAGGTTTAGGTGGCTCCGAAAATCAGTACGATGACAGGGCACGGGGTTGCTTGTGCCACGCTCTGAGCAGCCCACGGCTGCCCAGTCAACCCCAAGGAGTGACCGCATTTACCTCATTTTCCTAGAAAACCGGAAAAAAGTAGGAAGCAGATGGGAACCTTCCTTCCGTTCGCTTCCTCCCGTGGCCCGAGCCCCAAGCGTCTTGCTGGGGCGGCGCGGTGCCTTGGTGTCCCCGCTGCCCACCCGGTGTGGCAGGCAGGCAGGCAGCGGCGGGACGAGACTCACGCCCGGTCACTCACCGGTACCCTGACAGCTTTTTTGACGTTCGGTAATTGCTTTCCTGCTGCGACTCTTTTAAGCAGAGAGCTCCTGGCCAAAAGCAATTTGCTCCCCATCAATTTTTATTTCTTGGTTTCTGCATGCGAGGGAGGGGAGGGAAAACAAAAAAAGGGCGAACAAGAACAAACCCAGCCCCGACCCGCTCCGACAGCCCCGCGGAGATGGAAAGGTGGAAAGGATTTGGCTCCCTCGGCACCGGCGGAGCCATCTTCAAGCAGGCAGGACGTGGCAGCCCATCTTATCCAGACAGCGATAAGTCATCCTTCCAACACGCTTTGCTCATCCCCTGCAACCAACCTCCGGCTGCTCAGCTCCCCCCCCGGCAGGTTTGGGGGGAAGGACTGCCATCCCCGGGGGGAATCTGCGTTGCCCAGAAAGGTGGTTCTTGGCTCTTTAAGCCTTTCCCCGCTCTCCCTGCCACGCTGCCTGAAGCTGCCGTGAGTAGAGTTAATCTCGGGCAGTTTAAGGAGTCGTTGAGTGGGGCTCGGCGGATGATGAATGTCGAAACCATTACCGGGCGAAGCTCTGCGCGCGGAGCTGTTTAAAACCGAATTCTCCCATGTAAATTTCTGCTCCATCAATCCTGATGACATGTCAAACATTGCCATTGTTTCCTCCAACAAATTGGACGACATGCCCTTTTCCCGCGGATTTGCCCAGGAGAGCAGAACCGCTCGCCGCCTCCTTCCCTTTTGTCTCCGGCTCTGCCCGCTCCGCCAGCCGCTGGGGAAGGATGGACGCGATGGCCCTCGGTGGGACGAAAGGGAGACGTCCAAAATACGTGTGCTTGGGGGGATGGAGAGGGATGGAGGGCTGGGCCGGGGGGTATTTGTGCGTGCCTGTGATTCACGTGCCGGGTGTCCACGTCGTGCTGCAGCTCGATAAATTAATCCTTTGGGTTATCCAGGCTTCCTCTTCTTGCCTCTCTCTGGGAGTTTAGCTGCACAAATGTGGGGTTGTTTGTTTTTTTTTTTGGTTGGTTCTTTCTTTTTAGAAATGGTGACAGCTCATAAAAGTACAGATGTGGACCCGTGTTTTCATCCTGCCCCTTTGCAGGCTCCAGTGGGCAAATCCCACTTTAATATTCTGGGCAGGAGAGGAGCAGCCATAAAAGCCATTTGATTGCTTCTCCAGGTGGAACCCCGGGAAACTTCCAGCCAGATGCTTTTCCTCCCCCCTCCGGCTGCGGGGATGGATGCGTGCGTGCCGGGGGGAGACCAGTTGGTGAGGGGGGGAGGGTAGCAAAAAAAGAAAAGCTGGCACTCAGGGTCTGCAAAAGACCCCCCCAAAGCCATCAGCAGGGTGGGATTTGGGGTATTCTGCGGGCGGGTTGTATGTGCCACCCTCAGCATTGCTTTGCAAAGGGGGTGCGTGTCACCTCCCCAGGGGGTTCGAGTATCCAAGCATCTTTTTTTTCACCCGTAGAGGGAAAACATTTGGCGATGCAGAAAGGTGTGTAGACCCAAAATTAAATATGCTGAGGGTGCACGGGTTTGCTTTTGGCATCTCCCCTGTCACGCTCAAGTAACCTGCTCCGTTGCCCTGCGGTATGTCCGTGATGTTCGGTTGTTGGGAAAGCCATTCAAGCAGGCATCACCTTCCACCTCCCCTGGTGTAAATCAGGGTAATTAATTAGCCCAGGCTGGTGAGGTGGTGCACGGGGCAGAGTTAGGCTGCCTGGCCTCCCGGCTCCTCCTGAGCTGGTCATTTTGCCTAGCTGGAGGTTTTGGCCAGCCAGGCATCACCGCAGCTCAGGGTCCAGGACCCCACCGCCTCCCGCGCCGAGCAGCTCTGTGCTAACCTTCTTTTAACCTTCCTTCTTCCCTATATTTTTTTTTTTTTTCCCCTTCGGCAGAAGAAAATTACACTTCCCCAGCGTTGTCTGTCACCGCAGTAAGCGCTTACGAGCGCAATTGTATGGGGCCAAATGAAGGGAATTAGTTTTGCCTGTGCTTTGTGGCACCGTCAGGCCCCCGGTAAATCATTATCTCATCACCAGCCCATCCCGGTGCGTGGAAAAATGCCTCGCCGGGCTCTGCTCTCGCACCCGCCACTTAGGGATTAATGGGACTTAGGGGTTGTGGGGCGCAGAAGTAGCAGCTGCGAAAAAATCCCGCCTGGGAGGTCACGGGCCGGCTCATGTCAGGCGATGCTGAGGATGCTCAAAGGGTGGGGTGAGAGGACCGTTTCCATTTGGGAAAGCAGCCAGGCTCTGGCTGGGATGGGGCATCTTCATAGATGCCCTCCCTGGTGTCCTCGAAGGAGCAAGATGCACCCCAGAGAGGGATTTGGCCCTCCAGGAGCAGGTGCCGCTCGTTCGACGGGCATCTCTCCGGGCAGATTTTGGGCAGATTTGTTCCATTTTACTGAATGCAATTGCAACGCACGCGGAAAGTAAATCGCGGCTTATCAGCAGAGATCTGGGGCAAATCCGTAGGTCTGAAAGGCTGACTCCACCAGCGCACCCTTCGGCTGGCGTAAAGCGGCAGGAATTTAGCACCCAAGCTGGGAAAGCCTTATTTTTTTTTTGGGGGGGGGGGGGGGAATGAATTAATTCAGGCTAGTTTTCATGCCTTTGCCCCTCTGCCACCCCGTGGAGTGGCGGGTAAGCGACCCATGGGGGTAAAGCCAATGTGCTCAAGCTCCTTTTCCACTGTCAAGGGTAATCAAGGCCATCAATAAATCAGGAAGGTTTCAGGAGCGGGTTGTGTTCTATGCCAGTCCTAAAATACAGCCTTTTACCGGTATCTGGATATAAAATGTGTCTTTGACCCTGCTTTTTCTCAGACCTGTTGATGTCTATGTAATCCAGACAGGACTCAATTTCGAAAATATACTGGGGGAGAAAAAGGATATTTTGGGGCTCGCATTCCATTTTCCTCCCCTAAAAATAAAATTTTCCGCTCCTTTTTCTTGCCGCCGCTCATGCATATTTTATATATTCATTAGAGAAAAGACTTTAAAACATACATAAATCTTGCCTTGCTCATCCAGAGCTGACACACGGCGTTTCGCCCGCCATCCCCAGAAGGTGCCGGTTGCTTAGCCGTGACCAGCCTGGCTCCAGCTTCAGCAGCTGGCGGCAGCTGTACGTGTGCCGAGTCCTACCGCCGGCAGCGGCTTGGCAGAGAGCCGGCGCCGCGCGCCCGCGCCGCAGCATCCCAAGAGGCAGCACCGGGGTCGCAGCAGATTGCAGCCCCAGAAGGGCTTTCCAGCAGGAGCCGCTCGTGGAAAGCGAGGTCTAAATCCCTTTCCTTGCTTTTCCTGCTCTGTTTTTTTTTAAGCCTGGGGAGGGGGAGTTTTGAAGCGGGGTAGGATTTTATTTCTCTCCCCGCAGCCCCCAGTCATGCCGTCAGCCCTGAACGCGCAGAGCTGTGGATGCAGGGACCCAGCTCTTGGGTTTTGTGGGGCCGGGATGGGTGGCCCGCGAGAATTGTCCATGGAGACCTTTATTCCACATGCGCTTCCCAGAGTAGCTTCGTATGTCAGGGAAAGTACATCCCTGTGAAATTTCCCATGCCAAAGTTTTTGGAAGTGATGCTGAGAGGTGTCGGTGGAGAGCCGCGAGTCAGGGATGTGCTGGATTAACCCAGGCGAGCGCAGACAGCCCCAGCCCCGCATCCCTCGGGTGATAAGGGGCAGCACGCAAGGTCTGAGCTGGTGCTTGCCCTAGAAGCAGGTAAAGAAGATGTAATGGGTTCACCAGCGTGTGTAATGCAACGTTCCCATAAATACCTTCATTTATTAATAATTTTTTTTTTCCAGGCAACTGACAATGATGTGGGCACATATGGGAAAGTCAGTTATTTTTTCAGCGATGACCCTGACCGGTAAGTCTGAACCACCGGCACGACTTTGATTCTTTGAAGTCCTCTTCTAACCTCACTAAGTCACGTGGCAACTAAGGGTATTTGTTATGTCCTACCTGCGAGATACCCTATGAAAACCCCACCAGGCTGTCGTCTCCCAAAGGGGTGAGTTAACCCCAGCACGTGCCTGATGCTGAATAGGGACCTACGGGCACCAGCCGTGCTTGGGACCAATAAATGCATTTGCCAGCAAGTTGTCGGCCCTGGAGCACCGAATACGACCCTGTCGCAGTGGGCGGTTGGGGAAGGAACTCGGGCTGCCCGGTAGAAGGGATCTGGGGGCCTCTGAGCCCACTTTCTTTGCCTGTAGAGCAGCATTGAGGGTTTCTACCCCACCGCCTGCGCTGAGCTCTTGAAGATGCTCTGGGACCAAATATCCCTCAGAAGCAAGCTATGAACTTCACCCACCGCGGTGTCAGCTGTCAGGCTGCTGTCATCCCATCTCTCCATCTCCATCATCACCAGGGCTTTCCCCTCTCCTTCCCTGTCTCCTCAGTTTCTCGTTGGATAAGGACACGGGTGTAATCCTCCTGACGGCTCGCCTGGACTTCGAGACCACACAGCGCTACACCCTGACTGTCATCGCCCGGGACGGCGGCGGCGAGGAGACAACGGGGCGCGTCCGGATCAACGTCCTCGATGTCAATGACAACGTCCCCACTTTCCAGAAGGAGGCGTACCTGGGGGCCCTGCGGGAGAACGAGCCCTCCGTCAGCCAGGTGGTCCGGCTTCGGGTGAGGGACCGGAGCGCCTCCCCCGCTCAGGATGCGCGGTGGGGAGACAGGAGCAGGTTAGGTCCCCATCCGTCCCTGCTGCCATCCCTCCTGCGTCCCTCCTAAAAAAATCCTTTGCGATTTACCGCAAAGTGCAACTTGGGGGCAGCGCTGCAGCCACGGGATGCCTTCCTCCTCCTCCTCCTCTCCTCTAAGTCCCATGCCTACGCAGCATCCCCAGGACCTGGGGCTTCTCCCGGGGCACAGATGCTGTCTCTGTATCACCTTGCTCTGCTCAATAAAGCCAGGAGGCACCGAGGGAGAGGTGCTCTGTTTGTTGTTGATGGAGCTGTAAGCCTCTGCTGCGGAGGGAAGGCAGGTAGGGAAGACTATTTGCTCCTTCAGCACAAGAATAAGCTTTGCCGTGATGCGAGAGCACAACTTTCCCCCCCCCCCCGTGGAAAAGCCAGGCTGGGTGAGTGCCGCAGGGAGGCAGGAGAGGGGGAGCCGGCGGGTCCTTTCTGAGAGGTGGGATGGGAGGAGAGGCTGGTTTACAGACCCTCTTGGAGCTCCTGATGAGTGCATCTTCTTCCATCACTTCTCCACTCTCCTTGGGCCCAGCCTGCACCTCCCATCCCCTCGGGCTCTCTCCCGTTGCACGTCGCCCGTGCTCATCGACTCCCTCTGCTTGTCCCTTAGGCGTCCGATGAGGACTCCCCTCCAAACAACCAGATCACATACAGCATCGTGCAGGCGTCTGCCTTCCGTGACTACTTTGACATCACGGTGTCGGAAGGGTACGGAGGTAAGCGCTGGTGCCGTGACCACGATGGCCAGCATGAGGAGCGCGAGGCTTGAGCCGAGGCGCTGCGGAGCCATGTTTCTGCGGGTGTTCGGCTCACTCCGGATTATGCCAGTGCAAAGACCTCAGAAATGTCCGGTGCTCGTGGTTTTGGGGCATTGCAACCTCGGGAAGCCACCGTCGGGCCTGGGGAGGTGGTGTGGGTGGGCCACCCCCCGAGCCTGCCCCGCCATCCTGCGCGGTGCATGAATGTCCCCCTGACTGCCCCGCTTTGCGTCCTTTCAGTGATCAGCGTGAACCACCCCCTCGACTACGAGCAGGTGGCCAATGGGGTTATTTACCTGACCGTGATGGCCAAGGATGCCGGCAACCCGCCGCTCAACAGCACCGTCCCCGTCACCATCGAGGTTTTTGTAAGTACAGCGCCCGATGATTCTGCCGTGGTTCCCCTGCGATTGCTCCGCCACAGTGCCAGTAATCCATCGACAGCCCAGGGAGACTGTCCCACCCTGCGGATATCTACGTGTGGGTCACAATTACAGATGTCTCATACACATATATATGTGTCATATATGTCTCATGTATATATGTCTCATATATTGGTTTAAAGAAACGCTGTCCCTGACGTTTAGTAAGGTCTGAGTGATAGAGGGAGAGCGAGAGTGTCTCTGAGGGGGTGTCACCACGGACAAGCACAGATGGGCTGTCCTGACCCTGTGCTCCTCACCGGCACGGGGAAGCCACTGGAAGTTGTGTGGTAGCTACCCACGGGGCGAAGACCAGAGCTGGGGACAGGGTGAACATCTACCCTCTGCCCTCGCTTTCCACCGGGGAGGTTCACTGAGCACCCAGTAAGCCCTTCTCTCAGTTCGCAGGGAGCTCCTGGCTGGGATGCTCTCCGTGCCGGTAGCCAGCGGCGCTCGCTACAGCTTAGATGCAGAGGAGAGCGCTTTGGCTGCGCGTTAGCACTTGTAGTGTCAGAAATTATCCGTCCCTGAATCAATCACGGGCAGTTGCTTGTTTATCTCCCCAACGCCGGCTGTCCCCGCCGGGCCGCGGGCTTCGCCGTGCATCTCGCGCGCCGGCGTAGGTGCAAATCCTACGGAGGGTTTGCTGCTGGGAGAGGTAAAGCGTCACAGCGTTCCTGGGGAAGATTAGATCAGATTGTCACTTTGAGGCGCATTGTGGTTCGAGGACGTCTGGAGGGGAGGTATCAGCGATGGAGACAGTTCGCTTGATAACCCGTCAGTCTCGCGGTGATGGGATCTAAGCCGGGCTGGCAGCAGCGGCAGTCTGGGAAGGCGAAGAAGATAAAGTCCACGGTGCCATAGGATGTGAATGAAGTCCCATCAGCGTGCATCCCCTCCAGGTCCCTCACTGTGCTCAGGAGAGGGGGAATAAGGCAGTGCCGGAGGAGGGGGTTAGTGGTGGTTAAATATATCCTTCCCATACTGTGCTTTAGACAGCATAAACATCTCTTTCTAAAGACCGCACTTCAGCGGGTCATCTCCCCTCGGGTTGAGTCTGTGCACTGGTGAGGTTTAAGTAGCTGTCACTTTTCCCACTCTCAACCAAAGGGATTTTCTCTCAACTGGAAAAAGAAAAGGGGGGGGGGGGGAAGTCAGAAAATGAGGAGGAAGTATTTCACAACGGCACTTGAGGAACAAGAGCCGTGAAAAGGCAGAACGAGAGCGAGCGTGGAGGGGAGGTAATTTTTTTTCATCCTTTGGTTGTTGGTTTTTAATAAAGAAGTCAAACTCGCCTTGTAGATTTCCCATTAGGGGACAATACGCTTTTGTAGAGGGAGCCGCCGAATCAGAACTAATAGCGCGCGCCACGCCAGGATCCGGGGAAATATCACCGCTAATAAGTTTCTGCCTCGCTCCCCTGCCGCTGCCGCCCCGTTCGGGGCGATGAGCCAGCGACTTAGAGCGCGCGTATGTCTGGAAAAAAGGGGGTTGTGCGCTTAGTGCGGAGTGTCCGCAGTCATCAGCATCCCTGACGATGATATGACGGATGTCCGAGGCTGAGGGTCAGGGAACCGTGGGAAGCCGGGTGTGGGGAAGTCGGCAAGGCGGGATGATGAGCGAGGTGGTTTAGCTGGATGTCCTCTCCCACGGGAGCGGAGGAAGCGTGCCGGGTCCTGCCCGGGCATCGCCGCGGGTGCCACGGGAGGCACGCAGGAAGGTTTGCAGCGGGGAGCTGTGGAGTTCATGCCGCTGAAGTGGGAAATGTCCTTCTGAAGTAAAAAAGCCCCGAATGGCTCTGCAGGCAGACACACGCCAACTCCGGCCAGATGGAGAGCCAGCCAAGAGCGAGCCCCTGCCTCCTTGGGAGCCGGCTTACCGGGCCGTGGCGGTGCTGAGCACAGCCTGATGAACCTCAGGACCACTAACGAAATGGCGCGGCGTCTGCTCTGGCTCGCGTCCACCCGGCCTGGACCACAGCTCAGCTCAGCCGGCTCCGACTGCAGACGCGTGTTCGGTCTCTCCCATTCCTTCGCCTTTAACCTGCCTGGACCTCCTGGGTTTGCCTTGGGGTGATGATCCCGACCCAGCTCTGTGAGGAAGAGGAGGAGGGACATGTGGAGGGCACCCCCGGCAGTGGGTAATTTCCTCCTTACCCTCGGAGGAGATGCGGCGAAAGCCAAACGACGCAAAGGCTGATTAAAGACCACCTGCTTCCGGCAACGAAAGCAGAGGATGGCAATTTAATTGCAGTACGATGGGCACCGTTGGCAGGTGAAATTGTCTCAGATGTCAAGTTCGGTGGCAGCAGGAGCAGCTGAGCCCGCAGGTCCGTCGACGGTCTCCAGATAGAAGAGGTCTCCAGCGCAGCTCCAGGGAAGCAACAAAGTCCTTAACGGTGTTTTAATGTCCTGGCGGCTCCATCTTTCCCTCCATAGGCGGTTGGGTTTGGTTCATTTAAGGCAGATTCTTAACATTGTTTAAGCAGTATTTAAAGCTCCCCCTGGAGCAGCTTTAAACGGGTCCGAATTCTGTTTTTGTGGGACGTTTTGAGCAGTCGCTCCTGCCTGGTTTCACCAGGGCGGCTGTAGTGGCTGGCAGAGACGGGCTTGGAGGGACCACATTGGCATGCAAACCAGCTTCCCCCCCCCCCCCCCCCCCCCCCAAAAAAAAAATGCTGTAGCTGCTCTCTCTGAAAACACCCACAGCATTCTTCTGCTTAAACAAAGACAGCCGAAGCTCAGCAGCTCCCCTGGCCGCTCCGGTCTGCCTGGTGGCCTCGTGGCCAGGGTGACCCGGAGCACTGAGCCATTCATGTGCCGCTCCAAGAGGGAGGAGAGGGTCTGTGCGCGATGCTGCTGTGCTTCGGGCGGCATTTTGAGTCTTCCCGGGGCTTGCAGTGGAGGCAGGAGCAGCTCAGAGGATGCTCGGCTGCAAACGGTTCCTCAGGCCTGTTGCGTATTGCCCAGAGTACTGGATAACGAGATGGTTGATATTGTCCCCAGTGTACGGCTCCGCAAAGTCACCAACAATCGGCTTACCTCAACCTCAGCCGCCTCCGCGGTGAAACCGTGAGCTCAGATTTCTGGTGCCTTACCCCTAAGGACATCTTCCCCACCCTGATGCCTTGAGCTGGTCACACCTTGAGGTGCAGTCACCCAGGAGCATCCCCATACCAGGTTTTTGCAGCTACTTGACCACCTTGCCTTTTTCCCAACCAGCCTTGCGACCTTCTCTTTGTTTCAGGATGAAAACGACAACCCCCCCATGTTCAGCAAGCCCTCCTATGTTATAACCGTCATGGAGGACATCATGGCAGGTAGGGAGCACGCCCCTGCTCCTTCTCCAGGCTAGGAGAACAGGGCTAACGGCCATAACGGGGTAGGTGATGGCTTTTTGGGGAGGTAAAAGCCAGAGACCTGTAGCGGTGTCATGGCCGTGGGGTCTAAGGGTTTGGCCCCGCTGTGCGTGCAGGCCAGGGGACCCCTTGGCCAGGTGACCTGCGGGAGCAGTGCGGGGGGACAGGGCAGGTGGGGAGAGCCACTCCAGGCTTCATCCCAGCCCTCGTTTCTGCCTCCCCCAAGGAGCCACGGTGCTGTTTCTCAATGCCACGGACATGGACCGGTCCAGGGAGTATGGACAGGAGTCGATCATCTACTCCCTGGAGGGCTCCTCACATTTTCGGATCAACGCTCGCTCAGGTGAGCCTCCGTATGTGCTCTCCCTCTCTTCCTTTCAGTTCCCTCTCCTGCACTTTCCTTCCCCATCATTTTTCATCTTTCACCCTCTCTCCTTCCCTCCTCTGCCCCGAGCAGCCTGCTTAGGAGACACACAATTTAAGGGATTCACCAGATTGCACCCACTGGCACTTGGTAGGTCACCATGAGAGCTTTGGCGGGGGCATTGGTGGAAGCTCAGCGCCTGGTGGGAGTGCCACCTAAGAAAAGGCTTTGGCTTGCATTAGCTAAGGAGCTGCTGCCCACCTTCCCTTGCTGGCATCGTTTTTGGTTCATTACGGGCAGGAACATAGGCAGGGCTCCCATGGCAAGACACAGCATGAAGTTTGCAGGAGCTTGCTGACAAGCTGACCCTTCCAGGGTCCATCGATTTGAAACTGACTCAGAAGAAAGGGCCCATTTGTGAAGGATCCTGTCTCTTTTTTTTTTTTTTGAGCGTCCCTTTTTTCCCCCACCCTATTCACCATACAACATCCCTAATCCCTTTCATCTCCTACGGCTGCAGGAGAGATCACGACGACATCTTTGCTGGACCGGGAAGCCAAATCTGAATACATCCTCATTGTCCGGGCGGTGGACGGAGGCGTGGGCCACCACCAGAAGACAGGCATTGCTATGGTGAGTGCGCGAAGGGGTGATTCCCATCTCCGTCAGCCACCGGTGCCCACCTGGGGCTGGTGTTGGGGAGGGCTGCCCAGGCACCGATTCTTCGGTTCCCCATGCGAACCGTGTTCAATTTTAGCTGTGCGTACGGGTAAAGAGCGTAAGGTGGCATCTGCCCTCTGGGTTGCCCCCGACTGTTGCTCGTGGTCCTTGCAGAATGACTGTCCAGGCTGTGTAGACCTTGAAATCAGGTTCCCTTTCCTGGAGAACCGTTCACCCAGCAGCCACTTGACCTTCCAGAGCTTTACGTGTCCAGCTCTCCGTGCGAAGGCGGTAACTATTCCACCCACAGCACGGCTCCCTTTGTTCACGCCTCTTAAGAAAATGCTTAGTTGGAGAGCCTGCAGGCACACTTTGTTCTTGATGACTACTATTCATATAGTGCCTGGATCGAGGATTTCCAACTGGTTTGTGATGCCTGGGCTGCTCAGAAGGTTCTGGTGGAGGTGCAGGCCATTGTACTGCAGATTGAAGCCTTCTGCTTTGCCTTGTCCTTCGCAGATGTTAGAGAGACTCGTTGTTTGTAAAGAGTTTGGAAATACCAGGAGGTAAAAGCCAAGGATCCACCTCTCGCGGCTCAGGGCACCATGTTGGTTTGAACGTTTCGTAATGTTTGGGTGCACTTGCTCCTGGGACGCTTGGTTGGGTTGCAGGAGAGATGTCCCACGCAACAGAGGACGATGCAGAGAAATACTGTGGTTGTGCTGAGGAGATCCCTAAACCAATTGTCACTCCTGCTGAGGGCCATGAGGATGTGTATGATCCAGGTAGAAGAGTAGAAGCTCCCTATGGAGCCTCCCAAGAGGAACACAACAGCCTTGGCCAGGCAACAGCATGGCCTGGAGGATGCTGCATCCCCCTTTGGGGCTCCAGATGAGACGATGTTCTCCTAATAGCTTTATTGAAAGGCAAAACAAGGTTTTTGCAACACAGATTGCAACGGGGGGGGGCGGGGGAGGGGGGGCAGGGAACATCATGGGTCCTAAAAAGTTAAAGAATACTAAAACTTAATGAGAAGCAGGTGGCCAATTACGTTTGTCTGCTGTCATTAGCAAAGATACACACCTGAGACTCAAAGCGATGCCCTGTAACATTTTTGATCTGGGAATAAGTGTCCATTTGGGGGCTTTGCAAGGTCTCTGGGTGATGAACAAGCACTTGGGGTGCTCAGGGTAGCAGTGGGTCACCAACCTTCCCCAGGGACCACCCCGGTGCCTTGGTTTGAGGCTGGAACGCATCCCTGGAGACTGTGGTGTCCGGGTTTGCCTCTTCTACCACAGGGTGGCACCAGCAGCTCAGCCTGGTGTGGCGGCGAGACCTAATTACTTGGGAGCTCCAGGAGATGCTCCACCAAGACACCCTACATGGGGGTGGCAGGCACCGGGGGCTTCCTCCTGCCCCTCTGCCCCCCTTTCCCTTGTGCTGCAGCTCTTCCCTTGGGCACCTTTATAGATTCCCAGGCTGGATCGAAACGGGTGATCTGGTGAGGTGAGAGGCTCACAGACAACAGGGTGCGTCCCACGGGCTTTCCATCCGGAAGGTGAAGATGTGTTGGGTACCTGGTGCTGCTGTACATCCCCAGGGACACACGCCATGTTGCCCCAGGAACCAGTACCGCCTGACGCTTGCTTGCTCTCTTGCAGGTGAACATCACGCTGCTGGACATCAATGACAACTATCCCACCTGGAAGGACGAGCCATACTTCATTAACCTGGTGGAAATGACCCCCCCGAACTCGGACGTCACCACGGTACGTGCCAGGGAAGGCGGCTGTTTGCACTAAAAGCATCTTCCTTTCACCTGGTGAGGTTGTCACCTGCTTGGCTGGAGCAGGGAGTTGCCTCCGAGCTGGTGTCACCTCTGAACGAACGTCACCTCCGAATTGATGTCACCTCCTAACCAGTGTCACGTCCAGCCGAGCACCGTCTTGCAGAAGTCCATTTAAAAGGTTACTCCTCGCTGCTGCCCGTCTCATGTGTTTCTCCTCTCTGCTGGGATTATTTTTTTTTTTTCCCCTCCCCAAATTGTGTGGGTTTTAGCCAAATTCTCCTCTTCTTAGCCTCGCCCGCGACCTCCTTCAAGGACCTCTCTGAAAGACATTGATTTACAGCCTTTCAAGTCCCTCTGGTGAAATAAAAGAGAAGGAGAGAGGGAGGCTTATACTCCATCACACGGGGAGAAAAATGACGGGCACAAGACGGAAAATAAATGAGGGAAAAGCGAAGAGAATCCACAAAATCATATAAAGGGGAAGGCTACGAAAAAAAAAAAAAGAGTTGGCGGGGAGGGGAAGAAAGGTCTGGCAGCGCAGCCTGAGCCGGAGCACGGCGGTTTTCTCCCTTCCACTCGGCGCCTGCTTGAAGTCGTCTTGCCTTTGACATCCCAATTAGTTGCTGGGAAAATAATTATTGTGTCACTGACGCGATGTAAATTCAGCGGCGGGACAAGCAGCGGGAGCCGGGGAAGTTACGAGCGTAATGAAGTTGGGTTTTTTTTCAATGTAAATGTCCCCTGTAATTAAAAATGTCACGGGGAGAACAATAAATGTCTGGCGTGGAGGAGAACCCCACCAGTGACTTATTTCCAGCATTTCCAGTGTTCCTCAGCACGCCTCTTTGTCCCGTATATTTTATTTTTCCGAAAGGCGCTTGTTTTCTAGCCGGCTTTATTTAAAAGGAGCAAAGCCCGTTTGATTGCCGCGTGCTCGTGTCTCTCTCGCCATGCTGTTACCTCCCGGGCTTGCAGGCCAATATCGGTGAGATTTAACACGGCAGTAAAGGTCTCCAGGGTACAAAAACCCTGCGAGTATCGTGAAAATATACAGCTGTCTGGAGGAAGGAGAACTTCTTGCTGCTGCTGGTATGGGGAAACCTCTCATGGGAGCTCAGCCTCTTTATTAGACACTGGTGAATCTACGTGGGGATGTGGTGGGAGTTAATTCCTGTCGCTCTGCTTTAATTTTTGCGTTTTCTCCGTGGCAGGTGGTGGCTGTAGACCCGGATCTGGGGGAGAACGGCACGGTGGTCTACAGCATCCGACCCCCCAACAAGTTCTACAGCCTCAACAGCACCACGGGCAAGATCCGCACCACCGGCGTGCTGCTGGACCGCGAGAACCCCAACGCCCAGGAGGCCCAGCTCATGCGGAGGATCGTGGTGTCGGTCACCGACTGTAAGCTCCGCTTCCATCCCGCTCCTCTGGTTTTTTGCTCTGCCGGAGCTGGGGCACACCAGAAATCGCTGGGGCTCGGGTTGTGCGAGCATTGCCCTCCTCTCCCTCCGCTTTCCCTCCCTGATGGTTTTCACGTGTCGAGCTGAACTTTTCTCGGTCTGATTATTCTTTTACAATGAAAGAGAGGAGTTTACAAGGGCACGTAGCGATAGGACAAGGAGGGATGGCTTCAAACTGGAAGAGGGGAGATTTAGATGAGATATTAGGAAGAAATTCTTGGCTGTGAGGGTGGTGAGCCCCTGGCGCAGGTTGCCCAGAGAAGCTGTGGCTGCCCCATCCCTGGAGGTGTTCAAGGCCAGGTTGGACGGGGCTTGGAGCAACCTGGGCTGGTGGGAGGTGTCCCAGCCCTGTTGGAACTAAATGATCTTCAAGGTCCCTTCCAACTCAAACCTCTATGATTCTGTGAAGTTTCTGTTTTTTTTTCCTGTTTTGAGTGTAAGTTCCAAAGATGTTTTTGAGGTTAAAATAATGAGAGGAGGTTAAAACTTGCTGCTAAAACAAACCAGAAACCCTCAAAATGCGAGCACGGTGGTTTCTGCAGCAGCCCCGACAATGAGCCCGGGAGGCAGTAACCTCCCCCGCATCGCAGATGATGCCATTCTTTGCATCTTGCTGTTGAAAAACAAACCTAAAGGCGTTGGCCGTGCGAAAACGTCTGTTCTGCAGGAGACCTGGGCTTGGGCTGCGTGTTGGTGGCCGGGGCTGTAGCAGGGAGGGAGGTGAAGATAATTTTCCATTATCCAGCTGGTTTCCAAGAGCCGCCAAGGCACGTGCAACCTTAACTCTGCCCTCTTCTATTTTTACATCGCCTCTGCACCAACACGAAGGCCGTCGTCCCATCCGGCCTGTCAGAAGGACAGGGAATAAGGATAGATTGGTGTTGCTGTTTTTTTTATTTTAGCTGCGTGCATGGGTAGCTGTCGGTCTGTCTTGCACGTCTGCTGCCAGGGAGAGTTTTCCCCGGCCAGGGGACTGTGCCAGTAGTCCGATGGGCTTCAACGCAAGCGGCAACATGGACGGGTTGATGCCTCAATGGGGCAGCCCCATCCTGCATGTCTGTCTGCGTAGGGAGTGAGGTCGTCTTTTGGGGGAAAAGGTTGGAAATGGCTGGAGGCATTAACCTTGAAACCCCATTCCTGGCCTCCGCAGGCGGGAGGCCACCCCTGCGAGCTACCAGCAGCGCCACGGTTTTTGTCAACCTTCTGGACCTGAACGACAATGACCCTACCTTCCAAAATCTGCCCTTTGCCGCTGAGATCGCTGAGGGCCTTCCCGCGGGCTCCTCCGTCTTCCAGGTGAGCATGCCCCATATCTGCTGTGTCCTGCACTGGGACCTGCTGCTGTCGCTGCCATCGCTTCTGCAAAGCAAGCTAGCAATACATGCTCTCCTCCCCCTCCATCCTCCCCCTCCATCCTCTCCATCCTCCCCCTCCATCCTCTCCATCCTCCCCCTCCATCCTCTCCATCCTCCCCCTCCATCCCCTCCATCCTCTCCATCCTCCCTCTCCATCCTCCCTCTCCATCCTCCCTCTCCATCCTCCCTCTCCATCCTCCCTCTCCATCCTCCCTCTCCATCCTCCCTCTCCATCCTCCCTCTCCATCCTCTCCATCCTCTCCATCCTCTCCATCCTCTCCATCCTCTAGCAATGCAACTAGAGGGATGCACAAAGGGTTGTGGCATCCCACCCCACATGCTCGCTCCCAGCAGGGGGGACACCTCGAGGCCCCTTTGTTTCATCCCAGCATCTTTACGGACAGTGAAATGCTCAGGGTTTATGCACTGTCATCTTCATCATCAGGAGATGTTCGGGCTCCCCCACGCTCACCCCTTCCCTCTGCTCTCCCCGCCAGGTAGTGGCCATCGACCTGGATGAGGGTCCGAACGGGCAGGTGACGTACCGCATGCAGGTGGGGATGCCCCGCATGGATTTCCTCATCAACAGCACCAGCGGGCTCGTCACCTCCACCACCGTGCTGGACAGGGAGAGGATCTCTGAATACTACCTGCGGGTGGTGGCCAGCGACGCCGGTGTGCCCTCCAAGAGCTCCACCAGCACCTTGACTGTCAAAGGTGGGTGCACCAAGACCCCTACCAAGCCCTGCCCAGCCACAGAGGCCCCCCCCCCAGGTCCCAAAGAGGTGGGTGACAAGGACACCTCACCGGAGGAGACGTGGGTTTTGTGTAGGAGACACACTGAGGAGTCAGATGGACGTATGATCTGACCCGTTATGTCTGTTCTTGCATACGACAGCAGATAGGGTGGGCAGCCCATCGTCCCTCCCCGTCTTGCCTGACTTGATGTCAGCATAGCGCAGAGATGGGGAAAATACGGTGTTTCTGGCAGAGCCTCCGAATTCTGTATTGTTTTTCCTCTGTTCCTCCATCCCCAGTGTGTTTCTGTTTCTTTCGCCCTGCCTTTGGCTTCAGCATGTGATGCACGTCAGCTGCGCGTCTGGACAGCCCACGTAATCCCAGTTTCAGAGCTGGACCGGTCTTTAATTTAATGCATTTCTATTTACTGGCCTCGCATGAGCTTGGTGCTGAGGATAAGCATCATCTGGAAATAAACTGACCCTGGATTCTCCTCGGGCCTGGGTCTGGAAAAAGAAGTTCCTGTAACTCCAGGGCCCTCTGCCATACACAGGAAGACACTGACCTTATATTTAAGCCCCAGATTTTCCTCTGAACGGGGGTGGAAATGAGTCTGTGCTTAAAGTTAGCGTTTGCACCGGTTACGTAGGGTTTCTTTGCGCGTGGGCTGTCATCTATGTGTGTCAGAGGCAACCAGATACAGGCTGCAGCCATGGGGACCGGTCCTTACGGCCGGTCTGCAGGCACCCCCACCACACCGACGGCGGGGAGCAGCAGGCAGAGCATTCCCTGGGATGCTCAGAGCAGCAGGCAGGTGGTTTCGGGAGCCCCGGCAGACATCAGCCTGGCATCTGCCGGAGGGGCAACCCTCGGAGGGGGGTAAACGCTCAGCTCTGCTCCCCCTTTTCAGTTCTGGACGTGAACGACGAGAGCCCCACCTTCTTCCCGGCCGTCTACAATGTCTCGCTGCCCGAAAATGTGGCCCGGGATTTCAAAGTGGTCCGGCTCAACTGCACGGATGCTGATGTCGGGCTGAACGCTGAGCTCAGCTACTTCATCACCGGTACGAACCCCTTCCAAAACCCTGCGTGGGGCAGGGAGGGGGGGAGCTTTGGCTGTGGAAAGGCGCCGGCTGCCCCAGACCGTGTCCAGGGTGTTCTGCGCATCCGCGCTGCCTTTTCCAGCCCCTCCAAAACCTTGGGCGGTATCGCCCTCTGCCGCACAGCCCCGCTTGGCTCCCGACCTTTTTGACTGCTCCATCACCAATCCTTGTCCTGCTTGGGATGAACACTTGTCCTGCTCGGGGTGAGCCCTTGTCCTGTGTGGGATGACCCCTTGCTCCCGAGCATCCCTTGCCCCTGAGCATCCCTTGCCCTCTCACACCAGCGGGACGCGGCCAGGAAAACCATGAGAACGGGCTTAATGCCGCTGGGACAGCGTTCGTGTAAAGCGCATTTTAGGGGCCGGAAGCCTCTCTTGGGTTTTAGGGCATCTCGTACAGGTGGTTTTGGGTGGGCAGGGAGCAGGCGGGCGGCGATGCTGCATCGGCAGTGCCCGGTTCGCACCCGCAGCTACAGCACCTGCAGCGGGAGGATGGGGACACCCCCCCCCCTCCTCTCCGAGCCCCGGCCACGCTTTGACTTGCAAACTGCACACGCGGCATTGAACCCTCAGGAAGAGGGCAAAAACAGAAGTGTCGCCGGAGAGTCATTTTTTCTCACAAATAGCAGCCTCGCGTTTCATCCCCCGGCCCCTCCGACGTTTCCCCCGGCAAGAGAAAAAGCGTGTGTTGTCCCGCAGGTACCGCAGGCCACGTGCAAAGCGACCCCGGTTTGCTTCCAAAAGCGTTCCGGAAATGATCTGGCTCTTATATGATTCAGCTTTTCCTACAAGCGTCGCTCCTTGCCTGCGCCGCGAGGCGGGCACAGCGTTTGGTGCGGCAAAGAAAGCGCTCCGCACGCTTTTGCGGCGGAGAAGCTTTGCCTGGGAGGAAATACGAGCTTGCCCTACACTTGCCTTGCTCAAAACCGTGTAAAATACAGCCTTTCAGGAGGGGAAGCTGAGCTGGGCTGACCCCGAGCCCAGGCTGCAGCATCCCCCGGCGGCGCGGGCTCTGCTCCCTGCATCCAGGCAACGGGTAACCTGCTGCTTCTCCTTTGCCGCAGGTGGGAACCAGGACGGCAAATTCAGCGTCGGCTTCAGGGATGGGGTGGTCAGGACAGTCGTGAGCCTGGACAGGGAGACCGTGGCGTCATACACGCTGATCCTGGAGGCCATCGGTAAGGGTTTCCCGCCGTTCCCGTGGGACCGCTGCCATGGGGTGGCTGCGCACATGCTGGGCTGCCTCAGAAGCGCGGCGGAGAGACAGCAACTTTTGAGGCGCTCTCTAAACCAAAGCCTGGTGTTAACATTTCACAACCCGTGCTCATTAATATGTCCCGGTTCCACCACCACAACTTTTGCAGACAATAAACTCAGCCTTTGGGCTCGCCCAGCTCCGGGGCTTTCCCTTTTCCCCCAGGGAAGGCCAGACCCTCATTGCTGAGATGCTCCGTGCTGCCCCGGGGCGGACCTCCACCCAGAAGTGCCAGCACCACCGCATCGTTCCCCTGATGCCACGCCAGCCCTTGGCTCAGTGGCTGCCGATTGATCCAGAGCCACCTGGCACAGGCAGAGTGGTCTGCGTGCCAGACGCGTCTTGGCCGTCATCCCCAGAGCTTTATAATGATGTGCCTGTTTACAGAAGACTTGGGCATCCCTTTTGAAAGGAGAAATAAGTGGCCCGGTCAGAAATCTCGGGGGCACGGCATCACAGGTGCGGCGGGGTCTGCAGCGGGGATGCCGCACCGGCTGGGCACACGCAGGACCGGGTCCCACGTGGTAAAGGTCCGTTCTGCCCCTCCGATGGGTATCAGACTGCCACTGCCTGTGTTTCCCCGGTCACCCGATCCCAGCTGGGTGGCTTTAGTGCTCGCTTGCATCAGGCGTGTTGGAAAAATCAAATCCAGCCTACGCTCCCCATCGCCTTGTCCTTCGTGGCAAACCCAAGAGCCGTGCCGCCGTGTCCTTATCTACTGCCCATCAACCGGTCCTGGTGCTTTTTGGCTGGGACCTGAGCTGGGTCTACAGAAAACTCAACAGACCCCTGTCTGTCTTCATCTCCCAAATCCCTGACCTCCAACATGCATCACCCTCCCAGTCTGGACTTGCAAACCCTCTTTAATGACCAGTTGCCTTGCTGGGCAGTGGCTCTGTGGCAGAGCTTGGGGCATGGGTTGGCTTTTCCGTTCTCTTTCAGGATAGGCAGAATCACACACACATCACCCTCAGTCCGGTGTGGGGTTCG
This sequence comes from Vanellus vanellus, assembly GCF_965231255.1. Lineage (NCBI taxonomy): Eukaryota > Metazoa > Chordata > Aves > Charadriiformes > Charadriidae > Vanellus > Vanellus vanellus. The sequence continues at coordinate 37,374,435 of NC_138912.1, read as the reverse complement.
GAAGCTGCAGGAAAGATGGAAGATTTCAGTTTAGAAATTTTGGTCCCGTTATTTTCTTTGGCTGAGCACCACCTGTGCAAGGAGGAGATGGAGATGGAGATGACCAAACCTCCCCTCGTCTTTCTCTCCCGTACAGACAACGGCCCCACGGGGAACCGGCGCACTGGTACTGCCACCGTCTACGTGACCGTCCTGGACGTTAACGACAACCGACCCATCTTCCTTCAGAGCAGCTACGAAGTCAGCGTCCCTGAGGACATCCCGGCCGCCAGCAGCATAGTGCAGGCACGTGGCTCTCTCCCATCAGGGCCCCTGGGTGGGAGAAGAGGATCCCCTACTCTCTGGGCTCCAGCACCATGGCTGCGACCTGCTGGAAGCCCAGGGAGGACATATTCCATCCCTGTCGGTGGTCTTGTTCCTCCAGGCCAGGGCAAGATGTGGTCTTGCTTGTACGCTCCCTTATGACCCAGGCTGTGAGCACCGGGGAGAAGAAAGCAAAGGGCAAGGGAAAAATAGGAAATTCACCCCATTTCTGCAGGGGGTGAGAGGAGCAAACCCAAGCCCTGTGTGGGCGAGACCCCTTTGCCGGGCTGCGTCCCCGCTTTCTCCCTCCTCCCGGCAGAGAAGGGACCATCTCAAGGGGGAGGGAGAAGAATGCATGTAAAGAGATGCTCTGAGAAGGGAGGTCGGGGGGAGAAAAACGGAGGGAGAAAAGCATTTGGGACTTTGCTTTCATTTTTGTTCCTCTTTGAGGGAGCGGTGGGCAGCGCTGAATGGCTCAGTGAGCGCCGAATGAATGCGGCCATTCACTCGGCATCCGAGGGCTTCCAACATCCCTTCAAACCCAGGGCTCTTCTGGAGCAGGCACCAAAAGCTCTTTGCAGAGAGCCCTGGGAAGGCTTCTCCTGCCTTCAATACCTCTCCCGGCACGGGGAAAGGGACAGCTTTGTCCCTGGCTCTCCCGGCCAGGGTGACTCACCGGGGAGAGAAGAAAAGAGCTTTTTTTCCTCTTCCAACAAAGGTTTGCTGGGAGTCCTGCTTGGGGTGGCCGGTCCCCATGCGCGAGCCCTGCAGCTCCTTGTCACCTGTTGTGCCGTGCGTGGCACGGCGGACGTGATGCCCGGGAGCACCGTGCCTGTCTCTGGGCGGCGGGCACCTGCCTGTCATCCCTGCGCCCAGGGGAGGAGGTGTGATGGGGAGATGCGTGGGAGGAGAGGAGCCCTGCCCTGGGACTCCCAAACCTGAGCCTTTTTGGGGGGGTGTTTTTTTCAAATTGAAAGACTGGGAATGGGGGAAACCCGAGTCCGACATCACAGACCCTTTTTTTAGAGCGCAGTCCCCAAAAGAGGGGGACCTTTGGCATTCTGTGGCAAAGGAGGGGCATTGTTTGGGGGGAGTGTGTTTTCTACAGCACAAAATCAGAAGGAAGCGGAGGTGGGCAATCACCTGGTTTTAGTTTCATTTACACCTTCAGTGAGAACCATTTATACTCAATTCCCTCCCCTTCAAATACATCCCAATGTCCCTACGGCAAGAAGAGAGTTTTTGAAGGTTTCCCCATCCCCTTCTCTGAAAGCCGGGCAGCCCAGGGCCGGAGGAGAGCAGGAATGTCACAGGCAGCCTGGGGGAGGTCCTCGACGCAGAGCTGCACCCCGCGAGGGTCAGAAACCACGTGAAACCCAGAGAGATGGGGGTTCGGTGCTCACCATGGGGCCCCGCCGGGCACGGCGCTTTCACCCAAAGGGTTGAACCCGATGGCTGAACGTAGCGTGAGCCGCAGACCTGGAAGAATTAAACCACTTCATCTTTTTCCGACTGATTCTTTTAAGCGCATCGGCTTACCTGCTGGCTGTTGTACGCTTTCCCAGCAGAAACACGTGGCTCAGCTTTGCGTGGTGCCTTTCTGAGCTTGGCAGCGCCCGCGAGCCTTAAAAAGCTGCTTTTAATGCATTTACAGGCGTGTTTACCTGCTCCTGCTGCTTGTTTATTGAAGCAGGTTTCCAGCAGACAGCTGTAGCCTGCATCCTCCCGAGCATCAACCACCATCAACCTCTCCGTTGCACGGGGAGGTGGGGGACCGGGACCGGGCGGCACACGGGAGGCACGAGCCTTCCTCTGCCTGCTCAGGAACACATCCTGGGGGGCAATCTGAGCTGAGGATTGCTTTTTGGGGAGCGTGTTGGCTCCCGGAGAGGGCAGCCGGGTTCCTCGGCTCTCGCCCAGGCTGTTTGTTAAGGTGCGGCGCAACTTGCGCAATGTTTTCCAAAAGAAATTAAGCAGCGGTAGGGTTTTTTGGGGTTTGGTTTGGTTTTTTTTTTTTTTTGGACTGCCCGGTGACAGCTGCTGCGTGCGGGTGTAGTTCGGGTGCCTCCACCTTTCCTGCCAGGAAACGGTAACCTGGAAAGCATCAGGGAACCTGAAATAGCAAAATCTCCCGTCACCTTGCGGAGCCGCTGCCTGGAAATGAGCTGCTTAAAAGGGCTCTGCCGGGATGCCCAGGACACCATGGGGGCTGCTTGGGAAGGGAATTTGAGCCTGAACCAAAAGCTTGGGAAAGAATAGCGTTGCGGGATGAGCTAGTTCCTGCAGGGCGGGATCACATTTTGGTGGACTCCATGACATCCCAGTGCTGGCTGGGCGGGGAGCTCCTGGGGCAGGCGAGCTGGCTCTGGGACACCGGCCGACTCCTCCGGAAAGTGTTGATGGAGCATCGCAGGGAGCCCAGCCGCTTCCAGAGCCTCAGCTGGGGCTCGTTGGCATCCACAGGGTGATGGGGCATGTACTCACGGGTCCCAGAGAGGGACCGGTCCAGCGCCGCTGGCTTGCAGAGGGTGACAAAGATGAGGAAGGTCGCCAGGAGGAGGAAGATGCAGACGAGCGCCACGATGATGGGCAGTGGGTCAGCCTTCTCGGGGGATGTGGTAATGGCTGGGACCAGCTCGGTGGTTGAAACCAGAAGCCCAAGGAGAGGTGGGGTGGGAGAGGTCCCGTTGCCGGCGCTCTCCGTGCTCATCTTTCCTGCAGTGCACAAGGTGATATGGAGAAGCGACACGGGTGATTACCACCTAGAAGCTGGACAGACAGCCACCCTCTGTCCAACCTGGTGCATTTTTGGCTCGATTTGTTATCCAAGGTCCTCCCAGCCATGTTTGTTGTGACCAGGGGGATGGGAGGGAGTCTTGGCAAAGCGCTGAGGTGGGATTTATATCTGCAAAATACTGCCCTGAACTGAAGCGCAAAACCATCTGGCAAAGAAATCTAGCGCAGGTAGTACCATGAACAGACGGTACCAAGGCCCCAGTGATGGCATCTGTGGGGAATACGCACACACGTTGCGTGAAGCTTTTCTGGGGGTGATAAATACCCGTACGCTAGAGAAGGTCCAAAATCCACCCCCCAGGCTGTGGGGGTTTGGCTCCTCTCTATTCCCCAAAAATGTGGTTTTGTGGAATTGACTATCATTTGGGGTTTTTTTTATTATTCCCTCTTCCCCCGAAGAAAATGGATAGTTGGTGGAACCTCCACCCAGATAAGTGCCTGTCAAGCCGCGGTGTCGCACCAGCATCGCCTTTGGGTTTTTTGCAGGGGCGAAGCCTCACACCCTCACCCTGCCTGTGCCTCTTGGGTTAGGCGTTTTGCTGACCTGGTTTCAGGTTCAGACATGCCACCGGTTTCTCAGCCAGGCCTGCAACCAGTGACGCAAACCGGCTTCCCAAAGCCTCATCAGTAAGAGCTCTTACCCAACACTTGATGGCAACTGTCCTCTCTTTCCCCTACCGGGTCAGGTCCCCCCCAGATCACATCCCCAGAGCGGTTTGCACCCATCGTTTTGCTTCCGTGCATCCTCCTGCACGTCTTCTTGGCCCTGGACCGGCTGTGCCGGAGGCCAGCATCTTCCCAGCTCAGAGATGAGGGCTGGGGAAACATTACTGTGCCAACCCTCTACACCCTTGGCTTGCCCCTCGATGCTCTAGCCTGCACGCTGGAGATAAACCTTCATTATCTTGACTTTCCTACAGAGATGTGGGAGTAGAAGAGTGACGGAGAGCTGTTAGACCGGTCTGGGGCCGGACAGTCTGCTAGAAAGTACAGATTTGGAGCGAGCTAATTTAAAATTAAGAGCTTAAGGGGAGAAAGGCAGGGCTGCAGGGACTGCCAGGGTCTCTCTGGGTCTGCCCTTGCGGCCGCCATCCCAAAGGCACGCAGGTTTGCGTAGGCAGCAGCCAGACGTTCACCGCGAAAACCTTCAAAAAAGGAGAGAGAGGAGACATCAGTGACATGTCACTAATCGCTGACTGGAAACTATGAGGCGCCCTGGCGGGGACGAGCCCAGTGGAAAGTGAGATGCTGCGTCAGAAGAGATGAGCATCGCTCACCCTCCAAACGACGCAGGAGGAAACAACCTTAAGCAAACACTGCGCGAGCTGTGAGGCCAAGCGCTCGGAGGTTAAGGAGCCCTTGAATCTCAGGTTTTTCGTGCCCCAGCCCTACCTTGTGTGGGTGCTTTGGTAGGTGGATTGCCGGGACCCTGCCTGGTCCCGGAGGGGACAGACCGCTCCTGCGGGATCCCCTTGCAGGCAACGAGCTGAGATACAGAGGGAATGAGGTGACAGGTTTCCACTAGAGTTGGGTGCTGGGTTTGAGGCTCTTGGGAGATGTGATGGATTTATTTCTGGAATACTTTGGGCATTCAAAGCTGTGATGCTAGTGACCTCGGGGCAAGGACTGTATCCGCCTGGTCAGAGCTCGGAGGCTGTGGGGAGACGTGGATGCTGCCGTGGGTCATAGCTAGGTCTGCGCTCAGAAAATGGGAAATGCGAAAAATAAATGGATCGACACCTGAGAACACCTTAGCTCGGGTGAATCCAGAGCAGCCCCTGGCAGCCGCAGCTGTCCCAAAGACAACCCCCCCCCCCGGCTCCTGTGGGTATGAAAACCAGCAGGCAGGGCTGCTGCTTACCGCGCGCACCAAAAGGCAGCCTCAATCAGGGTTACCACGGCTGCCTTAATTCTGGCATTTACTGACCGCACGTGGTTTGGCTTGGTGACCTTATATTGTTTGTTACGAGCGAGCCGGGAGGCGTAGGCAATTCCTTCGGTCGTTTGTTTGGGTTTTTTTTTTTCTCTGCTGGTGGTCGCTGTAGGGTTTTTTATCTTTTTGAACCAGCTGACTGCATCCCCTAGAAACCCACCAGGAGGGATCATGCCGATGTTTTCCCAGGGTTTTCCGGCCACGCTCTCTTTTCCTCTTGTTTCCCACCATATTTTGTACCAACAGGCCGAGCTGCTGCCTGCATCCCTCTTCCCAGCATCACCCCTTCCCAGCATCGCCGTCCCACCCACGCCCCACGTTGTGCAATCCAACTGGGTTAATAACAGGCTTGCTGAGCGACACCCACCCTGGCAACCTCCCCCCTTTCCCTCCCCCCCCCCCCTTCCCCGAGAAGGATCTGGTCAGCTCTGACACAAGACATCCCCAGGAGCGCTCAGGACCCAGCACGGGGCGCGAGGCAGCCAAGGATCAGAGGGAGAGAAGAGATTTTGCAAAAAGCAAAACGCTCCCGAGGAAGGTGGGAAGGAGGGAGAAATGACTCCTGTGCACGAGCAGAAGACAGCGAACGTTATTCTGCCCAGCACCGGGCGCTGCCTGCCTGGCCTGGCCCATCTGCCTAGCTTGGCAGGAGTTTTTTCCATATGCTCTCCCTCCCTTTTTCTCAAATTCCTGCAAAGAAAAGGCTGTTTTTCAGGCACTTCTGTGCCTGTAACATGTCTCGAATGAAAAGCAGCTCTCTTTGCCCTCCTCGTCTTGCTTAGCGACGCTTTCCTGGAGCTCCCCAGCTTTTCCCAACGTGCTAAATCTTTCCACTCGCTTGTCCAAGGAGGTAATGCTGGAGGGTACCAAACACCCAGCTTACCCACCCGGAGAGTTGGGGTACCGAAAGCAAAAGGGCTGTAAAAAGTGAAGCTGTACCCCATCACCCTTGCTGTTAACCGGCAGCATCTGCAACATTTTTCCCCCCTTATCCCATCACCGGGACGGACAAAGCAACGCGACGGGGAAGAGAGGAGGGGATGCCTGAACTCAAACCCACCCCAAATTCGCATCTCTCCTCCCCACCCCGTTGGCAGCCCCGTCCCCGGGCGGCTGCAGGGTGAGGGCAGCGGCTCGCCAGCCCGGGGACGGTGACACGTCCCTGGCATGCCTCCCATTGCCCCTGGGGGTCAGTCTGAGTGCCTGGTGGTGGGTTTGCCATGGGGGTTCAGGCTCCCTACCTCTCACCGGCCAGCCGAGCCCGGGCTTTGCCTCCCGCACGCCTGCCTCGCCTCCTCTCCCACTGCGCTTCACCGGCTGCCAGCCCCCTCCTCCCTTTTTGGAGGCTAAAGGAGGGTGGGAGAGAGATGGCAGCCACGCTGGGGACAGCCCGAGGGGGCCCCCGAGCCCTTTCCCAGGCTTTGCCAGCACGGCGGTGCCCCGGGGATGTGCTCCGCTGGGATGAGGAGGTCGAGCCCACCCCACCCCCCACCGCCCTAAAGACTTTGCCGCTTGGGGGAAGGCTGAATGGTACGGTCGTGGGCTGAGCCCCCCGCGCCGGGGAGGGGGCGGTGAGCTGCCCTCCACACACCTGCTCCCCCTTTTCCCAGCCCCTCTGCGCCAAGCCAACTGCTTTTTTTCCCCCCATCCTTCTATTCCCTCCCGCTTTCCTCCTCCTTTTCGGTCGCTGGGGGTGTTTGAAAGGTGGCTCCGCGCATCGGCTGCTCAAGGTGCTTTGCAGCCACAGCAGAAAGTGCTTTTCTCCCACCACTTGCACTCCAGTTTGATCGTTTTGCCCGAGTTTGGGACAGTCTCTCAAAGTACCACGTCTCCTCCGACACCTCAGCGTGTCAAACCAGCAGCAGCCGAGGTTTTTCCCGGCAGCCGGCTGTGCCAAGGCAGCGATGGGACTACGTGTTGGTTTAATGCAAACTATTTAACTATTTTTTTTTTTTTTTTTTTTTTTATTAAAAACCAACTAGGCTGACCCATTTCACCTGGTTTCTGCTTGGGTGAGCTGGGTGAAGGGCGGTTGGGAGGGGTGGTTGCTTGCAGGGTGCATTTTTTTGCGCCCATCCAGTCTTCATGTCGCAAACCTTCCCGTTTGCTCACCTTGAAACGCATTTTCCTGCGCAGGGCAGGGCAGGGAACGGCACAAAAAGCAGCGTAGGTTTGAATCCCGTCTTTCTTTTAGGCTTCTATCCCAGCAGCACGGTGGTTTTGGCTGACGGGATAACTTTTCCCCAGGAGGGAGCACCGGTGCGTGCGGCAGGCGGGTCTCGCCATGCCAAGGCAGCCGGTGTGCCTGGGCATCATCGCTCTCCTGCTGGGTCCATCCATCACGTGGGAGAAGAGACAGCACTGCTCTTGCCCACAAATGGTTTTGGGGGGTCCCGAGGGTGGAGGAGCTGGCGTGGGAGGGAGAACTCTCTGCTTTGAAAGGGAAGTTCTGGCTCCACGGCGAAACACGGAGCAAGACGCAGGGTGGTGTCCAGCCATAAGCAAGATGTGAGGCCGGTCTGGGATGGAGGAAAACAGCACGTGTGGCACACGGGTGGGGAAATCCAGATAGTTCGCAAGCGCAGGGTCAGCGTTTTCGAAGATTTCTGCTGGCGCGGGCTGATTGGGCGGAAGGGGACGAGAGCAGTTCAAGGCATCTCAAAATCGCGTTTTGGAAAAAAAGCAGCTCTGACTCCTGCAAGTGTGATGCGGGACTGCTGGTGAAAGCCAGCCCAGGGCTTTAAAGTCCTTAGTAAATGGCCTCGCTGTTCCCGCTGCACGTGCATCCTTTGCAGCAACCCCTCATCTTTTCGGTGCAAGCGGGGGGGCAAACCGCCACCTGCCCGGGAAAGGAAACCCCTGGGTAATATTTGTAGGCAGAAGCCGTGGCAGAAGATGCCTTGCCGGAGGAGCAGCTGGAGAATGAAGGCTGAGGCACACCCCCCCCACACACCCCCCGTGTCCTTGCCCCCGTGATTCACAAGCGGGTAGCGCTGCGGCCGTGGTTAGGATGCTTTTGTGGGAAGCGGTTTCTGCGGAGAGGGGGATGCAGCGGCTGGATGCCAGCGGGGGAAGGAGCCCAGTAGCCCTCGCCAAGTCCTGCTTCCCAGCTGCCGGGGCCGGCAGGCTGCTGGCTGGATTTTGTGGGGAAAGCACTGCAGTATTGTTCGGCGACACCAGAGGGGACCCGTGTCTTGGCTTTCCCAGGGTGGGTGGCTTATTCGGTAGGTGAACGGCCCGTGCGGTGCATCCCAGCTGAGGGGTGCTCCCACCCACTGCTCAGGGTCTCGCGAGGACTCAGACCAGTGTCCAGACCTCCAGTATGCTCTAGGCTGGTTGCATTCACATTTTCTTCAGGGTTTGGGGTTTTTTTTTTGCATATGCTGCTGCTTGGGTGGCTTGGCGATAGCTTGCAGTGAGGGGGTAAACACAAGCAGCTCTCAGAGCCAGTAGACCCAGGTGGGTGTGCTGGCCAAGAGGTGGGCCATTCCTTTAACATGGTGCACAATCCACCCGAAGTGATGGGCTGGATGCCCACCAGGCACGGGAGCAGCTCTCTCTGCCTGTCCCGGGCCAGCTTTATGGGCCAGGGGGCTCCATCCCCGGCAGCATCTCCAACGAGGCGAGCATTGGCAGGCAGGGCTGGACCTCCACCAATGTACAGGTTCCATGGCATGGTCCTCATGCTCATCCAAAGAGCCCCAAGCCCATCCCAAAGCTACCCTGGCAGCCGAGGGCTCCCGAGTTGGTAAGGTCCCCAGCTCAGGGGCAGCAGTGGGATGTCCAGCCTCGGGCAGAGTGGGAGGACTTGTCACGGCCTGGATATCACAGCTCTTCACCTTCACTGCTTTTCTTTTTCTCGCAAAGGTGAAAGCCACAGATGCGGATGAAGGCATTAACGGGAGAGTGTGGTACAGGATTGTCAAGGGTAAGTCCGGGCGCTTCTTCGTGCGTCGGTGTATTCGCAGCAGGCTCTGGCCAGCTGCCGCACTGCCCCGGTGCGTTCTCCATCCTTTTGCACTTTGCAGCCCACAAGAAACATTTCCCCCACCCCTGAGCCAAACTTCAGTGTTAGGGTTAATTGCCAGGGGGATGGTGTGTCACGGATGGACACCTAGATGCCGTAGCTCCCGGTTTGACCAGGGCCAAGCCCTGCTGAGCTGAGCCTGGTGTAGCCAAAGGTGATGGGGACTTGGGTTTTGCTCAATAATCTGCCTCCACTATAGCCCCCTGTGGGAGGGCTCAGCGTGTCGCCAGGACTGATGCAGTGGTGATGGGCAGCATCCGTCTCACGTTTTTCCCCCTGCCAGGTAACGAGCACAACAACTTCCGCATCAATCCCAGCACCGGGCTGGTGATGCGAGGCGTGCGGCACCTGGACAGGGAGCAAAACTCCTCTCACGTCCTGGAGGTGGAGGCCTACAACACGGAGCAGGGACCCATGAGGAGCTCCGTGCGGGTGAGGACCTCGGCGGCCGCCGAGGGGTGGGCAGAGGGGCTGGGCAGTGGCGGCGGCGGAGCTCATGCAAAATATTAAGGATGCTTCATCAGAGGGCAGTCATTTCCAACCCTTGCAGACGTGCAGGAAGTTTGAGCTATCATCTGCCATGGAACTGCTGACGGAAAGTCTCCGGGGGCTGATCGTGGGTGGAAAAGAGTTTGTCGGGGTTTGGGGTTTTTTTTTGGTTGGTTTTTTATTATTATTTTTTTCCTGTGACATTTCGGGGCGATGAGGCTGCTGTCGCTGTCGGAGGGAGTCCCACTCGCCCGGTGAGATGCGGCTCGGCTGCCGGGAGGAAGAGCTGAGCCTTAGGCTGCTGGAAACCGTGTGTCCTGGCCAAGCGTCTGTTTTAAATAAGCCGGGACCCAGTGGCAATAATCTTTAGCAGAGACACACCAGCTTCCCACGGTCCCCACAAACCCAGCCCTCTGGTTGCATCTATTTTTAAACCCACTGGTGGGGTGGGCTCTGGCCGAGCGTGACGTGCCCGCAGCACCAGCGGCAAGGAGAAAACCGGGAGGAGAAAAGATATTCCCTGGGGGAAGAGCCGCTCGACCCGCTGAACTTTGAGCAGAGTTTCCCACCGAGTCGTCAGCGTTTCTGACATCGCGGGGTCTCTAACTGCAAGGTTGCCAGCAGGGCACCCCAAAGCACCAAGGAATTAATATACAGACTATAACCACCTCTGGCCAGGGAAGGATTGAGTCACTCTGACCATGGCATGGGGCTTGTTTAAATCCGTGATGTTAAACTGTGTGCGTTCGCTCTCCATCACGTGGCGTTTGTAATAGAGATAACATTTCTCCCGTACAGATGATGAGTGCCATGAAGGATATGTTTCCCCTCGCAAGCGTAAGCAGCTGGTGAGGGTTCATGAGCCTGCCCGGCTCAGCTATGGTTTCTCCGGGGGTTTTCGCAGGTGATCGTCTATGTGGAAGACGTCAACGATGAGGTGCCTGTGTTCACCCAGCGGCAGTACAACCGCCTGGGGCTGCGGGAGACGGCGGGGATAGGGACTTCGGTGGCAGTGGTGCGGGCCACTGACCGAGACACAGGTAGGAAGCTGGGGGGTGAGCTTACCGAAACAGCCAGGTTGGGGGGAAAGTGGTGAAATCCGTCATCGCGCAGTTCCTGGCTTGGCTGGCCTGAAACCCCCACATGGGATGGGCTCTGCTCCGTGGTTGGGGTCGGCATCGGTGGTGCCTGCCTCTTCGGGATGCTCGGTCCAGCCATCACCGTGGTTCCTGCTCCTGCCCCAGGGAACGGTGGTCTGGTGAGCTACAAAATCCTGTCAGGCGCCGAAGGCAAGTTTGAGATCGATGAGAGCACGGGGCTCATCACAACAATCGAATATCTGGACTATGAGACCAAAACCAGCTACCTGATGAACGTCTCTGCCACGGACCAGGCGCCCCCCAACAACCAGGGCTTCTGCAGTGTCTACGTCAGCCTGCTGAATGAGCTGGACGAAGCCGTGCAGTTCTCCAACAGCAGCTATGAGGCCGTGATCATGGAGAACATCCCCCTGGGCTCCGAGGTGCTCCGGGTCCAGGCCCGCTCCATCGACAACCTCAACCAGATCACCTACAAGTTCGACCCCAACACCAATGCCCAGGCTCTCTCCCTCTTCAAGATCAACGGGATCACTGTGAGTAGCCATAGCGTGGTCCATCCTGGCTTGCTTGTCCACCCAAGCTTGCTTGCCCAAGGAGGTGGTGGATTCGCCATCCCCAGAGGTGTTTAAAAAAAGGGTAGATGTGGTACTTGGGGACATGGTGTAGAAGTGGTTTTGTCAGGTTAGGTTAATGGTTGGACTTGATGATCTTAAAGGTCCCTTCCAACCTCAACAATTCTATGATTCTATGATTCTAAGTATTGGTGGCCAACGTGGCTGTTGTTCATCCTTGGCAGGGCGTGATCACGGTCAAAGGGCAGGTGGATCGAGAGAAAGGGGATTTCTACACCTTGACGGTGGTGGCCGATGATGGAGGACCAAAGATTGACTCCACGGTGGTGAGTAGCTTCTACCCACTTCCCCACCATCCTTTGCATGGGCAGAGCTGACCTCAGGTCACCTCCTCCTTCCTCTGGCATGGGACAGCAGGTCCTAATTGTCCCCTCTCCTCTGGCCCTCGGGGTCTGGAAACCCTGATTTGGGGGAAACCCTGCATTTGCATAATTATAGACTGGTGCCTTTTAGCTTCTGCATGTCTTAGGGTGGCATTTCTCAGAACAGAAAAAGAAAAACCAAACCAAAAAACACCCCAAACTGTAGAGTTTGCAGATCGTTTACCAAGCTAAAACACTAAAACAGCTTTGAGGGAGGTAAATCTGGGGGCCTTGACATACTTCACGGTGGCTTATTTTTTAAGAGGGTTATATTTGGCAGTTTCAAAGGCAGCTGAGCCAGGGAGGGGGGAGAGGTGATTTGCATTTCTCTGCCGGGGCAGGAGGCACAGCGGGTGCAGGGCGAGCCTGGTCCCTGTGCCGCGGGCAGGGGTGTCTCAGCTGGCACTACCCAAACTCTGATGGTTTGGGGGCAGCCGGGGGAGCGGGATGTGAAACCGGAGGCTTGCCCGCAGCGATGGGCAGCGGTCTGCATCCCGGGCTCTCTCGTACCTCGGGTGCATCTGTTGCATCTCAAAAGGATGCTGGACAGCAATAGCAGTTGGGGACCTCAGGCACTGCTATGGGTGCTGGCGGCTGCGCTCTCCGCACGCTGCCGTGCTCTTGTCTGAGCCTCTCCCAGGGCATGGGGCAAATCCTCCAAGCTTGTCTAGAAAAATACAAAGGGATGCTCCAACAGAGAAGCCACTGAATCACCACGGGGGTGGGGGGGTGGGGGGGGTGGGGTACCCGTGGCCACCGACAGTGCTACGGTGGGATGCAGGGCTAGCCCACTCGCGTGTGCCCGCACCTCCTCATCTCCCGCTAAATCTCGGTTCTTTGTTTTCTCTGTTTCCCCCTCCAACAGAAGGTAAGCGCGTCCGTCATGCCGGCATCATCCTGAGGGCCAGGATCCATCTCGAACTCCGCATTGAGCTGCGGGGAGGGAGCGGGGCAGAGGTCTCCAGCCCCATCCCACCAGCACCAGCCTGTGTGACAACCCTGGGACGCGGTGCGGCGCCCGTGAGCCACCCCTGCTGCTGATGGGCAGAAATCCCAACTCCCTGATCTGGCACATTGGGACAGCAGCTGCCGGATCCATCCGCGGCAGCTGAATGGGCTCTCCTCGCTCCCTGGCTCTCTGTTTTTAATTCAGTGGCAACAATAACCGAATCGCCCCGAGGCACAAAACTCCCTCCCCAGCTTCCTCCGGGATGTTGTCGCATTCAGCCTGGCCGCACCTGAGGGCTCGGGGCACCCGTAAATAGAGCCCCGGGAACAAAAAAGCTCTTCCGTTCTCGTTTCTGCGTCGCTCTTGGATTACAAATGCGATGAGAGCATTTCCTCTGGCTAATTGTGGCCAAGGTAGCCCGGTCCCCGCTCACCTGGGGTGGAGTGCCCCTCCTAGCATCTCTTGCCCAGTCTCTCCCTCGCCCACGTGCCTTTCCCCAGGAGGGAGCTCAGGTCTTTTCTACGCCCAGCTTGCCCTGGTTTAGTTAAATACGGGCAGCTCCGACCTCTTTGCGCCCGTTTAGCTTTAAAGCAAACCCTGCCCACCCTCTGGTGCTGTGAGCACAGATGAAATCGCTGCTTGTGAAGAGCTTGGCAGGAAGAGGTCACCCTGCGGCAGCATGAGTTGCTCTGTGCCCAGGTTATTCGGAGGATAAAAAAACTGGAGGATGCTCCATAGAAAAATCCACCACTCGAGAGTGGCGGCACCCTTGTGCTCTTTCTCCAGCCTTTAAGCATCCCCCTCCTCTTCCTCTTTCTCCTCCTCCTCTTTCTCCTTCTCCTCCTCCACAGACAGGGACGTAGCTTCATCTCCCTGGGCTCAAATACTTGCACCCACCCCCACGTGGGACGGACACCGCTCACGCTGTTGGCACCTCGGGGTGGTGCGGGGGTTCGAGCGTTTGCCGGGGGGTGTCAGCGTGGCTGTTGATGCTGGGTGGGCAGGGGGACCGGCTCCCGCCCCTGGCCCTGCCTGAGCCCCGCGCTGTGCCTGCAGGTGACCATCACGGTCCTGGATGAGAACGACAACAGCCCCCAGTTCGACATCACTTCCGACTCCTCCGTGAGCGTGGCGGAGGACAGCGCCGTCGGCAAGCGGGTGGCCGTGGTCCTGGCCCGCGACCCGGACGCGGGCAGCAACGGGCAGGTGAGGACGCTGGCACGGCAGCTTTGCGGGGTGCCCCCGAGGCTGTGGGAGCGTTCCGCCCACGCAGCAATGCCTCCGTCAGCATCTTCCCAACACCTTCCCCTGCTCTGCATCCCTGTGGGAGCAAAGTCTGGTCACCGACACCGGCGGTTTTGGGGGTGTTTGTGCAGCGGGTACCAGCGCTCGCCGGTCAAGCCGTTTAGCAGAAGAGGAAAAACATTGTCCTTGTCTGTTTGGGGCAAAGAGCTCTGCGGGACACGTGTCAAAAGGAGCCCGGCAAGCTGAAAACCAGCTGTGGCCTCTCCCGTCACGGAGAACGGGGGCGAAGCTCTTGGCAGGCTGAGCAGAGGAAGCTCTCTGACGCTTGTTATTTTCTTTACCACGTGGACAGGAGTTAACGAGGTCCCTTAATACCAAAAATTGCTAGCGGCGTAGGAGGGCTGTGGATGAGAGCAGGGTTGGCCCACGGGTGTTCCCTTTGGGGCGGCTGCAATAAGCCGGCGTACCCGTGGACCCCAACACGTCGGACCTCTTAGAACGTGCAGAGGCTTCCCGAAGCGGTGCTGGGTTTATTATTGTAGGGCCTCCTTTATCTCCTTCCTCGTCACAGCATCGCGTTGCCTGTCCTGTATTTCTTTCCCCGTGATGTCTCCAGGTGACTTTCTCGCTGACGTCGGGGAACATCGGCAGGGCTTTCGAGATCCGTACCACCAACAACACCTACGGCGAGGTGTTTGTGGCACGGCCACTGGACCGGGAGCTGCTGGATCACTACACCTTACGGGTAAAGCACCAAACCACCCCGCTTACCTCCTTGAGCTTCTTCTAATTTGAGCATCAAGGCTATTTTCTTGGGGCTGTGAGCTTAAAAATAGCGTGTGTTTTGAAAATCCACCCCCAACTGCAGATCCAAGCCTCGGATGGCGGCGTGCCTCCCCGGAGGAAAGAGCACACTCTGCGAGTGAACATCCTTGACGTCAATGACAACCCCCCCATCATTGACAGCCCCTTCGGCTACAACGTGAGCATAAGCGAGGTGAGGACCCAGCCCTGCTCCTCCCCTTCCATCCTCCCAAGATGAGGTCTGACCACAAGGCAGGTGGGGACATTTTTGTCCCATTTTTTTCCCCCTTCTGCCTTGTGGTCAGACCTCACCTTGGGTCATTTAGGGGTTGGTGGCCCCTTGCAAACCTCACCTTGGGTCATTGAAGGGTTGGTGGCCCCTTGCAAACCTCACCTTGGGTCATTTAGGGGTTAGTGACCCCTCGCAGACCTCACCTTGGGTCATTGAAGGGTTGATGGCCCCTTGCAAACCTCACCTTGGGTCATTTAGGAGTTATTGGCCCCTTGGAAGCCCTCACCTGTGATGTCCTCCTAGTTTTGGGCTAGGAGAGAGTTCTGCAGGCAACTTAAGCCCATGAGGCTGCAGGGACCAGCAGGAAGGAGAAGTGGCTACACACCCATGGAAATGCCACCGAAGTGACACAAGAGGCGGCGCGGTACAGAATAGGAATTGCTTTCAGGAAGCAGCTCGGCAAGAGCTAGATAATTAAGCAATAAAACACAATCAGGCGTGAGAAAAGACAACTTATTTCCTGACAGTTTAATTCCTGGACCGGGGGGGGTTCTCAATTTGATGATGAAAAATGAAAAACGAGTAATAGCCAGTGACACTTAGCTGTGAGGAAGCGCCGCTCATGATTAATGGCTTTGCATTAAAGTTATTGCCCTGTTAGGATTTTCTTATCTACTTAATACATGTTCAGAGCTGGTTGAAGAACAGAATTTCTGTTTTGATTTCCCCCGTAATGGGACTATCCAAAAATAATTAGCCGAGCTCTGAGTCCATTACGCAGCCTTCACCTTTGCACACGCACCGGTTTTTACGCTGGCTCAGGCTGTGCCAGCCTAGAAAGGACCTAACGCGCAGCTTTCTGCGGCAGGGAGTCAAACTGGCTCGTCGTAACGAACGGGAGATGCTGTAACGTAGGCAAAAGAGGTGCAATTTGGGTGTGCAGCGGCAGCTGGCTTTGGCGACATAGCAGCAAAGGTTGCCTTTTAGTTTTACTCTGTTTTATTTAATTTTTTTTTACGGCTAAAGTAGAAAACACATTTCATTTCGGAGCTTCAAACCAAAAAAGATCGGAACGCTCAAGCAAAGGGCGGAGTCTCCCATTTCTGAGCCTGTGGCTAAGTCTCAGCCGAGCTATCAGTAGCAGATCTTGGTTAATTTTTTGCACAAAGATGCGTCTATTAATAAAGCGTTGTTTGCAATATGCACAGCAAAAATGGCATCCAGGAGCCGGTGAGCTGGTGAAGCCTTCTGCTTGGCTGCTGGGTGCCGGGGCAACGAGTTTGGAGCCTCAAGAACCACGATGCCTGGAAAAAAAAACCTCTCTATATTAAAATTATGTTATTATGTATTTTATGTTCTGAGGTGCATGTGATTTATGTCACCTACCTCTGCCACTCACCCCGCTATCTTGCCCTGCAGAACGTCGGCGGTGGCACAGCGGTGGTCCAGGTACGTGCCACAGACCGGGACGCCGGCCTCAACAGCGTCCTCTCCTACTACATCACCCGCGGGAACGAGGACCTGACCTTCCGCATGGACCGCGTCACCGGCGAGATCGCCACCCGACCCTCCCCACCGGACCGCGAACGGCAGAGCTTCTACAGCCTGGTGGTCACCGTCGAGGACGAGGGCAACCCATCCCTGTCGGTGAGTCACCAAAATGTGTTTTTCGGAGGGAGGATGGAGCTGGGCAGCGCTGTGGGAGCGAGCTTAGCATTGAGCCTTCAAGCAGGGAAGGAGGGAACAGGTACGGGGAGCAATGTTTTGGTGTCCCAGCCATTGGGGTCATGTCTCAGAGTCCAAATTTGCTGCTATGAATCATAGAGCAGTTTAGGTTGGAAGGGACCTTGAACATCACCCAGTCCCAACCCCTCTGCCCTGGGCAGGGACACCTCCCCCCAGCCCAGGTTGCTCCAAGCCCCGTCCAACCTGGCCTTGAACACCTCCAGGGATGGGGCAGCCACAGCTCCTCGGGGCAACCTGCGCCAGGGGCTCACCACCCTCACAGTCAAGAATTTCTTCCTAATATCTCATCTAAATCTCCCCTCTTCCAGTTTGAAGCCATTCCCCCTTGTCCTATCACCACATGTCCTTGAAAAAAGACCTTCCCCAGCTCCAACAGGTCTGTGTCTTTCCTATGTTGGGGGCTCCAGAGCCTCCTTCAGCGCCTGGTCCTGCGGGGCCCCCTCTTGCAGTCGTTCATGCAGAATGCTTTCCATCTGGCTGTGTCTGCTCTGAAGGGATTTTAGCAGAAGCGTTGAACTGTTTCTCTCCCGTCTGCAAATGTCAAAAATACCACCAGCATCCCAACGGGTGAGCATGCTGGTGGCCGCAGGAGTTGTCCTTCCCACCGGCTCCTTGCGCTCTGAGTCTCAAAGGTCTTGAGATGTTGCTCTCACCCACCTCAGGGCAGGGGGTGGCTGGAGCAGCAGCTGAACCATCGTTCGGCTCACCGTGGACTTGCGTGTGTCTGCTCTGGTGCCTACAAATGAAATGAGCTCCGGTAATTATCGCCGCAGCCATTGCGGTAGCCGCCGTGCGAGATTTGGGCAGTTCTTTCATGGCGTCGCTGCTGTCCGGGGTGCCCTGCCTGCGATGAGTGGGGTCTGGGCATGCATTTGGGGGCTGATATGAGACCGCGACCACCATCCTTCGGTCTAGGGATGTGCCCATCTTGCTTTTTAGCTACCAGCGTGCCGGAGTGCCCGGGGGAAAACTGCGTTTGCCGCGGCTTGGCTTCTCTCCCTCGCTCTGCAAATAACGAGTCTCCTTATTTGTGCCTTTAAGGAGGGCCCTGGTGTGGGAGAATCAAGCGAGCAAGTAGCGTTTGGGGCATTCTCCAGCCCCACATTGCTCTTAACCCCGTGGCTCCGCGGGGAGGTGCGCGAGCAGCCAAAGCAAGCGCAAGCGGTAAGACGGGGAGGTTGTGATGCCCTGCGTGACCTCCTGCCATCCTTCCTCTCCCTGCATCTCCACCTGCTATCTCTCACCATCTTCTCTGATCTCCCAGCACAGCTCGCGCTGCAAAGCCCTGCTCTACATTTTGAGGCAACTGGTTGCAACTGGCGGTGCAAACGGTGGTTTTTGCGACTCCCGCTTCAGGCTTTACGCTCTGAGCTCTTCCCTCCCGGGGTAGTTCACGGCACCTGCTTGTTGTGCATCACCGCCTTTTTCTTAAGCCCTGCTGCTGCTGTGGCTTAAATCCTCCCCAAAAATGAGAGAAGGCAGCTTAGTGTAACCACAGCACCCGATACCACCAATCCCCATCGCCCCGGCGCCCTGGGAGCATCGCTAATGCTCTCCCTGGTGAGGAATGCCATGCGCCGAGCCGGCAAATCCCATTGCCATGGCAATGCCCTCTTCCCTTCCCGGTGCTGGAGAGGACAAGTGACACAACTTATTGCTTCACGCTGCCAAAGCGGTGTCCCAGCCAGCCTCACTTGTCCTCAGGTTTTCTCTTGCGTGACCACCACGTCACCGGCACAAGCTACGCCAGCAGGGACGATCAAGTTCCCGCGAAACAAAGCATCCAGTGACCCAATTCCTGAGCGGAGAGAAGAGTTTCACCACTTTTCGGAGCTTGAGGACACTTAGGTCTTGTGAAAGGCCGTCCTGCGTGTGGCTTGGTGGCCGCTGGCCCCATGCCCGGGTGGTGAAATGATGTCTGTCAGGAGTTTGTCACCCACCAAACATTGGTTTCACAAGTGAGTCTAGGCTGATGCAACAGTGCACAAAAGGGATTTATTGTTTGTTAGTTTGTACATCCCTTCACGTGCTGCAAGATTTGGCCTTCTGAGTATGGCAGAGGCGGAGGAGACAGAGCTGGGAGAGGACTTGGAAGCCCCGTGATGACTTGTGATACCCAGGACAGCCAGGGCGTGTGGACGTCTGGCCGTCCTCTGGCGAGCTGGAAACGCAGGGGCAAAAGGGTGAGATGCTGATGATAAATGGAAAGTGTTTACCCCAAAAAGCACTGCAGGGAAGAAAACCTTCACAGGCTGCGGAGCTGCAACTGGAAGGTCTTGGTGTCCTTGCGTGGGAATCACACCCGGGCTCTGTCTGCCCCTGGTGCAAACCCGCAACAGCACCTCCCCAAGGTCTGGTCCTGCCCCGCAGTCTTTGGGATGCTTCCCGCAGCAGAAGGAGGGATGTCTGCCCAAGGGAGCCGCGGGACCCACACGCGCCAGAGCAGAGCTCCTCCTGGACACCCACAGACCGCTGCAGCGAGGTTGGGTGGATGGGCAAAGCCGCTCCTCACCGCCCCAAGGTGCCCATCTCGCAGCCGCTACCCCCAGCCGAGGCTGCTTCAGCTGCTGAGGTTTCTGTTCCCCTCCGCCCGCTCTGAAACAAGAGTCGGGGTGAAGAGCCGTGGCTCCTCGCTCTCCTCGGGAGCGAAACCCCGAGTGCTGACGCAGCGGAAAACAGCCGGCAGGCAGGGCCAGCTCCGACGGCTCTTGCGCTTGCGAGAGCTGCCAGCGCCCGGCAAAGTGCAGGAGGGCACGAGCATCTTGCCGGGTCACCGTCACCATAAGCATCCTGCCCCAAGGCACGGCGCCGTGCCGTCTTCTCCGTCAGCGGTGGGGTGTGCGGAAGGCTGGGTAGGCATCACCTCTTTCCCCTAAAAGTCTTTAGTTTCCCTTCTCGCGAGCTTTCCAGATGGGAAAGGGTCCCTGCTGCCACACAGTGCCCTGATGGGAAGGGCAGAGAACATGGCGGCTCAGGTCACCTCGGCACCTGCCGGCGGCACGGGGCATCCCAAAAAAAAGTGGGATTCCCACAGCACACAGAGAAACCTGTTTCCAACAAAGCTTTATTCAGTCATCAAAGTTTTTTGTTAGCAAATGGAGAGACTCAGAGAAGGTTTCGAAGCTGTTAGGCGGGCAAATCCCACCACGTGTCTTTCCGGCTGCTGGGATGGGGAGAGGGAAGCGCTGGAGGCACTGGGAGAGCTTCTCCAGCAAAGCTGGGAGAGGGTCTGAGCCGTGGGAGGCGATAAAGCCCAAGTCCCGTGCTCAGCAAGTTACAACCACGATGGGAGCATTGGTGCCGTCTTCTTTATCCCTCCGTCTGCAGCCGGAGCATCTTGAAGTTGCTCTTGCCGAAGCCAACGCCGGAATAATCAAACCTGGACCCGTTGCAGAGGCAAACGCTGTTTCCTCTGGCCACGTCGTGTGAAAATTCGGCGTGCCGCCGGGGACGCTCTGCCCGGGGCACACCGCCTGGTACGGCGATTGCTCAGGTCTGCCACTCTTTTGGTATGACTAATGTTTATGTTTGTCTAGTGGCAATTTTTTCCCCACTTCACAACATAAACAGAAAGAAAACTAAACACACTCTTTGAGGTTTTATCTCCTCGCTGGGGGCTGAGTCACGCTGGAGCTTCTTTTGGAGAAGCAATGCTGGGGTGCTGCCTTTGGATGGGGGATGCTGTGAGGGCACCCGCGTCCCCTGGGGTACCGCAGGGTTGTCTGGCGCGGCTGAAGGCGGTAGCCCCGGGCACGGCAGCTCTGGTCCTGCTGGCCTCAGGGAGGATGGGGAGAAGCCAGCCAGAGCGTTTCCCACCGCCCACTGCATTGCTGCCGTGCCTTTGCCTCCACCACGTCACGGGAACACCCTCCAACACCCTCCAGATGAACTTTCTAATTTACAGGCATTGCCAGAAAAAAAAAAAAAAAAAAAAAAAAAAGACAAACAAAACCCATAAACATCCTTTTTTTTTTTTTTTTTCCCCTTTAATCAGCACTGATAATGAAACAAATAGAAAGATCCCAAGCCCAGGATAAAATTGCAGCAGAAATAAGGCTCCTCCTGACGTGTGTCCAGCTGAAAAGGCGTCAGCCTCGCAAGTCCGCCAAAAGGCTGGCGAGGAAGGAGGGCTCTGTCGGCGGCAGGGAGCCTCTCCCCTTCCTGTTTTGCAAAGAAAAAGGTAGTACGAGGGTGGCCGGCGACCCTGTTTTGTCTCACAGTGGATAAAGTACTTTACGATCCGCTCCCGGAGAGGATGCTCGGTTCAAGATGCAGAATCAGGTTGATGTAGGGCAGCTTAAACCCCTGGCAATAAGTTAAATCCTCGGGGGGGGGGGCTGCGGGGGTGGGTCATCCTTCCTTCCCCGCATCCCCAGTTTTCAGCTTTTTCAGCTGGTCCATAAAAAGTCGCTTCTTCTCCATAGAAATAGATAGTTAAAAAAAAAAAAAAAAAACAAAAAAACCAAACAAAAAACAAACGAAATCCAGGCAAGAGCAGTCCAATTCCAGCCCCGGGGCAAAGCCAGGACAGGAGGAGAGGCAGAGCTCCTGCACCCAGCTTCATGGTTTTTTAAGGCTTCGCTACTGGTGGCCACGGTGCCCTCCCCGGGGGTCTCGGCTGGGCGGGCACGGCGCGGTGGCTGCCAGGTCTCTCCCGGCTGCGGCTGGGGGAACGTGGTTTCCTCCGGGGGTCTTTAGGCTTTCAAGGAATTCGGTGAGTCGGGAACGGGATCTGGAAAAAGGCAGACCCGGGCAGGGGTGGGGGTGTTAGTCTGGCTTGCAGCTGCGGGGATACACTTCGGGAAGCCGCCAAACTCTGGTTTTGCACGGAAAACAGGGGCTTTGGCTCTTTCCAATCATCAAAGCTGATGTTCCACATATTTGCAGTTGATATTTAACCCTCCTTTTCCCGTTCGCCTCCCCCCCTCCTCCTCCCCCCCCTCCACCATCTCCCGCAGTGGTCCCCGGTGGGGCTCAGCATCATCGGTCACTCACCCAATGTCGGGAAAAAGCAGTCCCCGGGGCCGGGGGGGGACAGGGGGGTGCCGGGCTCGGAGAGAAGGTGCCGGCCGGACTCGGAAGGCTGCCGGCTGGCCATGTAGGAGAGCTGGGGTCGGGGCCGTGGCTCTGTGCTGGCCGAGGGGACCTCCTCGAAGACAGGGTTTTCGATGCCCTGGGTGCTGCTGCGGGACAGGAAGAGGGTGTGAGGTTGAAGGGGGGGATTTGTGTTTTTATTTCGGGAGCCTTTTTTTTTTATCCCCCAGGGGTTTTGGCTGGGGACAACCAAGGAGGGCAGGGAGTAGGTTCAGGTGGTGGCACTTCCCTTGGATACACACTGGCTTCAAGGGGAGGGGAGGAGAGGAGAAGACCCGTTGCCGGGTCTGGGGGTGCGAGGAGGTTGTGGGGAGCTGGAAGCACGTGGGTCTGTTTCCTCACCTCTCCATCCTGACGAGCTCGTGGGCACCTGCCAAAGACAAAAGGGTTGGCATGAGTGCTGGCAGCACGGAACCCAGCGCCGAGCCCAGCCCCACCGCCAGCTCTGGGTTTTGGTGTCTCATCCACAGCCAGTTCCTCCTCTTCCTCTGCGTTCCTCCTTCCTTTCCCCCCTTTTTCAGCATCAGCCTCTCCTTTCCTCCCAAACCTCCTTCTCCGCATCCCCGCCGTCTCCCTCCTCCTTTACTCCCCAGCCCGGATTGAAACCGCGGGCTCTGAAAAAGGATGAAGAAGATGCAGCTGCGGTGCTTGGGCTGCAGCCTGGCCCCACTCGTGCCCGGATGCGCCCACCAGCCGCCTGCGACACCCTCCCGGGGCTCTGCAAAACATCACCCCACCATTTGGCCACCCCTGCGTTTATCCGGGCAACACCCTGTTATTTATTTCCTCTTCCCCTTTGAGGCAGGCGCAGCGGATCCCGCAGCCCGGGCGTGCTGGATGGCTGCATGACGAGCATCCCGAGCCGAGACACGCGGGTTTTGGCCCAGATTGTACCGATGGAAAGCAGTCAGTGGAAATAACCTGTAGCTAACGTGGTCCGGGACACCCCAGAAGCAACCCACCCCCCTCCCGGGTTTTGCCTTCCCTCTTGGCTTAAATAGCATCCAGGTGATGCTTTGCAGCGCATGGGAGGAGCTGCCAGGGCAAAATGGGTGCGTGAAGGCACGCGGGCGGTCTTTTCGGCCGGGGATGGATGGCGGTAGTGCGGTTCCCGTTCTCGTGGCTGGCAACGTGCCCGCTGGCTGCTGCCAAAAAAAAAAAAAAACAAACCCAACCAAAAAAAAAACCACTTCTCCAAAGGGTTTGCTCAGACATGCACAGCCGCCCACCGAGCTCGGTGAGAGAAAACCGCGGGGCCTCCGGCTTGCCCAAGGCCTGACTAAATGGCTCTGCTGGTTAAGGTGGTGCCTCTTATTACCGAAACCGAGCGCAGGCTGGAGCTGGCAGCCCGCTGCACCTCGGCACTGCCTGGTTTTCTCGGGCTGGAGCAGTGGACGGGGACGTGGCTTGCTGCTGCCCTATTGCCATCGACGTGTAAGGGGTCTTTTTTAAAAAAAAAGCCGGGGTGAAAAAGCACAAATAATGCTTTCTCAACCGCTTAGAAGGCAAAGCTGCTATTTCAGCCGTGCGGTGGAGGGAGGGATGAGCCAAGGAGCCGGCTCTCGCAGTGGATGAGGAGGAAAGGGCTCGGTGGGGAGGGGTCCTGGCAGCATCTTTGCACTCTCGGTGTTCCCAGCACAGTCCTGGGGTGCCATGCAGGTGTCACGGGTCCCTCTCCTACCCCACACTCCTCACCTGCAGGCATGCCTGGCCCTTCCCAGGACAACTTTGTTGGAGGAACCTGGTAGGGACTTGTCCTGGGGCTGCCTTACTCATGGGACTCAGGGCAGCCAAACCCACAGATTCCCCCGGTGGGATACACCCCATCCCATAAAAACCACCCTGAGGCAGCCCAGGAGACAAGACGGGTACCCCCCCCACCCCCCCAATACGTACGCCTGCTGCTGACCGCTTGTCTCTGCTTGTAGATGAGGAGCAAGATGAGGGGCAGGCAGAGGATGCCCACGATGCAGGCGCCCGTTGCCAGCGCAGCAGCCGTGATATCTGCAACAGAAGAGGGCAGAGCTGGAGCCGGGCGGCGGCGGGGGGGAGGCTTCGCCTTGCTTTTCCTCGGTTTCCCCCAGCCACGCACCCCACGCACGGGGCAACACCGGCGTTGCCCCACGCCGTTGCTGTGTGGTCCCCTCCTCAAGGGATTCGTGCCAGGATGCTTTGCCTGTTGCGGAGATAAGCGCCGGGGCATCGGTTTAGGACCTTGACTAAAGTCCTTCATCACTGGAGGACATCCCAAGGTCTGTCTTTGGTCTTCTAGATAGGAGGAAAGGAGCAGGGGCCCTGATAAAGCCCTTTGAAGTCAGCAGAAAGGCTCTCAGTGATTTCAGAGTGCCAACCCCCACCCTCGGCAGCCTCAACAGAACCGGGCTGCCTCAAAGTACTCGGGCATCAAAGGTTTCGTTACCCACGGCCTCTGCTAACGAACGTGCCCCTTGTAGAGCTCTACCGCAGAGGCTCCCTAGTCTGTGGCCACCAAGGTCCACGTGGGACCGCTCGTGGCGGGGTCGAGGGCTGCCTAAATCAAGGGCAGGTTCACCTAAAGCCATCCCTCTGGGTGTGTTGACGGGGGTGTGCGGTGGATTTTTTTCCCCTTTTCCTTTTTGCCCATCAGGACAGGGTGTCCCAGCGTTTGGGACTGAGGGTTTGAGACAAGAAAGCGCTACTCATGGGGAGGATGGTGCGGTTCCCCACGGGGGCTGGCCCCATGGCGCTGCCACCCAATTTTAGCAAAAATCGGCCCGTTTAGCAGCCGGCAAATTGGGGTAGACAGAGCGACCCGCTGAGAAACCACCTGCGTAGCGAGGTGGGGGCACCTCCAGCGTCTAGACGCAGCCTTAATGTTGTGTGAGCGCTCAAGCGAGGTTTGGGTTTCCCCTGGCAGAGCATCTCTGCTTGGGGCGAGGTGGCATGGGCTCGGTATGGCGGCGGGGTGTTGCAAGACGTTCCCGCGGCTCTTTACCTTTCTGTCCCTTCCCATCTGCTCGTGGCAGCAGCCGCTAAATCGCCACTTGTGTTTTGGGGAGCTTTGTAACCACAGGGTGAATGATCTCCGCAGGCTTCAGGGCAGTCATGTCCGGGTGACGGGCCAAAGGAGGTTCTCCCCAGCCTGAGGATGTGCCTGTCAGATGCACCCCGTGGGGACAGCCTTGGAAATTACCCTCCTGACACCCGACCGTGAGGTTGCATCTGGGCACGGGTGTGTTTAGAGCAAGTAGCCATCTCTAGGGAAGTACCCGGGCCAGGACGCCGAGCAGCACATGGGAGAGAATGGGTGGGTCTGGGTTTTTTTCCCCTTTACCTTTGCTAGTGGCGGTATGAAACGTGCAGTTTTGAAGCCCTCCTCTGCCTGTGGAGAAGAGAAAGGAGTGTTAGATCTCAGGGGATTCGCTCGGGTACCAAAGAGTTCCCGCACCTGCTAGCTGTGCTCGCCTTTGCTCACCAGATCAGCCCAGAGCATCCCAGAAGCAAGACTTTAATCCTGGGAAGCTTACACTGAGATTCCTGCTGCAAGACCCCTTTCCCCTTGCAGCAGGAGCCTTGCAGGCTCTTATTTTTGGTCTAAAAGAAAAATTATCTATCCCAACACTGCAAATCAAGGGCAGGCGATGCTTTCCCTTCCGTCTCGTGCCTTCCCCGCTGGGCTTCTGGCCCGGGGTTATCTACAAGCCCTGCATCCCGAGCAATGCCTTGCAGCCCTCACTCGGGCTTGGACCACCAGCCAGCTCCTTTTATCTTGAGGTTTGTTTTCCTCTCTTCCAGAAAGGGGTTGAAGAAGATCAGTGAAACTATGTAGCATGGATTTTATTGCATTCCGGCCTCTTGATTTATTTGTTTTTAATTTTTTTTTTTTCCTAATGTTCCGATGCTCTCTGGCCCTTATTCAACCCTTCAACATCTGCTCTACTTTGACTTCAGCAGCGTGGCTTGGGCTTTCAGCATCAGCACGCCGTGCCTCCCCAGCCCCGATCCTGCACCCCAGCATCCCCCACCACCCCTTATCCGCCTCCTCGCCCCGAAATGGATGCAGGAGTGGCTGGGGCTCCCCTTACCCCCTCCCGATCCTCACCTTGCTGGATCTGCAGCTCCACGAAGCCGTGAGCGACTTGCAGGGTGTGGGGCTTGCCGTGCTCCCACCTGGCCTCCACGGCGTAGCAGCAGTAATTCCCGCTGTCCTGCAGCGTCAGGTTCATCACCACGATGTGAAAGGCACCGTGGTGGTCGGGAACAAACTCCACCCCATGATGGCTGGCTTGCCCCCTGAGGGAGGATTTTTGGGTGCCGTTGCCCGGCAGCTCGTGGTGCCTGCCCAGGTCGTGGTGCAGCTCCTTCTCGGTCACGTTGCGGATGTGCTTCTTCTCGGAGCAGCTCTGGTCGCCGTTGCTGCTGAAGTACCAGGTTTTGTAGAGGAGGTCGTGGCGGTCGGCGAGGGGACCGCTGATCCGGCAAGTCAGGGTGACGTTCTGGCCCTCGGGGCAGACGCAGAGGGTGTACGGAGTGGTGATCAGGAAAGCTGCCGGCATTCCTGCCGGGGAGAAGGCACGGTGGCAGAGTCAGACCCTACAAGCTCTGGGTTTACCCTCAGTTCGGAGCCAAACGGGCATCCCGCCCCAAAAGAAGCGCTGCCGACCCCACCGCCGACGCCGGCGGAGGGATGGCTAAGGGTTGCGCGGAGCAGTCGGAGAGCATCGACACCAGCCCACAGGCAGAGGGCAAAAAGACTTCACCCGTGCCCTTAGGGCGAGGAAAAACTCGTGAGCTCCCAGTATCCCCAGTGAAGGGAGATGGGGAGCACGGCGTGAGCCCGTGGCTTTCTCTGCCGTAACATCCCAGCGGGGGTGGGAGCACAGCTTGGCCCTAGAAATGATCCCTGGAGGAGAGGAGGGCTTTAAACATAGCTGAGCATCAGATTTTAGTAGCAGGGGGGAGGCAGGGCTTTGCCCAGCAGTGCGGGGGAGGTGGGGGGTCTGCACCGGGCATAGGGGGCACCTGCAAAGCAGGGCAGAAAGTGCTGCTGAGCTGGCTGGGGGGGGAAAAAAAAAAAAACCAAAAAAAAAACCCACAACAACAACAACAAAAAACCCAAAGCAAACAAAACAAAAAAAACAAAACCAAAAAAAAAAAAAAAGCAGGAGAAAAAAATAGAAAGAAAATAGTTAGGAGGAGCCCGTGCCCCCCGAGATGAGGCGGGGAGCGGGTCCCACCCCGCTTGTTTTTCAGCCCCTGGGGAGGAGAAGGGGGAACTGGTCGAGGCCGGCGGTGAGGAGCTGCTTGCAAATGAAAACAGTTTTCAGAAAGAAATCCCTGAGCGCCGCCGGCTGCAAAACGCGGGCAGGAAGCCTGGCGGAGGCATAGGAGCCTGTTGCGGCAGGGGGGGGGATACACGGGACGGAGGGAAGCAGAGGGGCGTACCGCAGCGTTACTGGTCCCGTCCCAGCACACCGGCAGCGGGTACTGGTGGGTAAGGGGGAACTGTGCATGAAGGGAGAGAAAAGAGCAAAGATGGGCGGGTGTTTGTCTTTGCAAAAGTGCAACCGTGGAAAGCTGAAGAAAAAGCAGATTTTGGGGGGGTTCAGTTTTCTTTAAATTATTGAGAAAAGGAGGTTCCCTGGGCTGGTTTGCAATAGAGAAGATGGCACGAGGACAAGACGTTCTCTTATTTTGGTAACATCCTGTTGTGCCATTAGCTCCGCCACCGTTTCGTTTTGAGGTTTTTCGCTTGCTATATCGAGCGGGGTGTCAATCAAAGGTGGGGGTGCGCTGCGCCTGCCTGCAAGCCATCCAGCCGGGCGAGAGGCTCCCCGTCACCCGGAGAGCATCCTACTCCCTGCAGGGTCACTGCCCCGGCACGAGGTTCCACCTGAGAGAGCGAAAGCGAAAATATCCCCCCCCTCCGCCGCCTCCCCACCCCTCGTGGTGGTTATTTCTTGCCTTTTACGATGACGCTGATGTCTAAGCCCCGTAAGAACAGCCGTGAAGCCCTCCGGTCCCAGCAGCCCCCCTCCAAGGATGCTTTGTAGGAAAAGCACGGCCCGTGCAGCAAAACATCCCCGGAGCCTCTCTGGAGCGGAGGTTTGCGTGGCCTGAGCTCAGTGCAACCCCGTTTCTGCTTATTTTCAAGCCCCCATCCTCGGATGCTGGTGGGGCCGGGCTGGTTGGGTTTTTGGCATGCAGCAGAGCGGGTCCCCCAACCTCCTTGCCAGCGCCGCCGAGCACAAAAAGACACCTCAGATGTGTTTCTCGATACCTGCTGCCACGGGAAGTGCCCCATTCACATCGGGGGTCCCCTGGGAAGCAGGGGAAGGGAAGCCGGGGCTCTATTGGAGGAAGCCATGCTTCCAACACCTTGCGAAACTGCGGGAGGCTTTGTTTTCCACCCACAATCCTCCCCCCCCCCCCCCCCCCGCCAAATAAAACGGGGCCGTCCCGCTCATCCCTGCGCAAGTTTGCAAAGCCGTGCCTTGCTAAACCGTCCAGCCTCCATCTCCGGGGCTTTGATGGGAAGCGTCTGGATGGAAAGTCGACGAGCCCACGCTTTCGGCAGCGCAGCCCAACCGCGGGGAGGGGCAGAGGTTACCACGTGTGTGAAGCCTTCGGCGTTACCAACTTCCCTTCTTCCTCCCGAGCGAGGGGAAGGCTTCCAAAACGCTATCGAGCGGAGGAGAAAACAGCTGGGGAGGAGAGCTGGCGAGGCGAGACGTGCCCCGTAGCGGTGCCAGGGAGGTTGTTGGTCCCTCCCCAAGGTGTTACGGAGCCTTAAAGCCACACTAGATGCCAGCTGGCGGCCGGAGGAAACATCTTCTGTCTTTAGAGTAAAGCTCGTGGATCTTAATCTTCCCTGGGTGCTGGGGGCTTCTTCCATGCCCAGACTCCAGGTTTGGCTCCATCCCATCCCAGTCGGATCATTCCCTTTGAAGTCAGAGCCACTGGCAAATGCCAAAATAAAGCCAGATGCCCGGCTCCAGGCAGCTCCAGCCAAGAGCTGGGGGAGAGCTGGACCCGTCGAGGTCCAAGCCAAGAGTTGTCACCTTGTTACCAGCTGGTAAAGACAGAGGAGGTCTCAAGCAGGTGCCAAAAGTGCCCCTTTGGCACTTCGGTACCTTCGGCTCTGACCCACAGCGTCACATCACTGTGGCACAGAGCCCGCGGCAGCATCCCCGGTGCCGGCACCACTGCCTAGCTTAAAACCCCAAAACTCTCCTTTCAGAGAAAACAAAACGCAGAAAAGTGCTAATGGAGAGGAGCTTGTGTTGCTTTGCCGACCGGCAGCTCAAATAAAAGAGGATTTCATGCCAAATTCTGGGTCGGTGACCAAAAGCCTCTCCTGGCTGCTTCTCCTAACTTTGGTTCCCCGCTTTGGCAAGCAGGTGTGTGATTTACGCTCCTGTGACCTTACAGAAGTGAGGAATCCAGCTTTAATTCCTCTTCTGGCAGCTTTTGTAACAGCCTCGCGTGAAAGCGCCGCAAGCCCCGTCGTCACTGTGCTGTCGTTATGCTTCAGAGTTATCAGCCGGGTGAGATGTGCAGGGGCATCTGCACCTTAGCACAAGCACAAGAAAGAACGTAGTGAAGAGGTCAGATTCCCACGTTAACGGCCCTCATCTCCCCGCAGCCGCTGGAGGCTCCTGCCTTGCTCCTCTTCCAGCGCGGCGCTGATTCGGGGACAGGGTGACCCCACCAGGTTCGCGCTGGGGATGTGATTTTGGAAAGCCCAGCTCAGCTGCCACCCCTTGGGTGGAGAGGAGCCTCTTCCCCATCCTCCTAGCTGCCAGCGTCTCCAAAGCACATAGGAACCGCCTGTCTCAAAGGGCTCTACTTCTCCATCAAGCTGGGCTAAAATTAGCCGGGGGTTCAGAAAGTTTTGGCAGGCGCACGGTTGCATGAAGCTCGGTTCCTCTGGCTGGTGTTGAACATTGGTGTCCAAGCTTGGTGCGTTGCAGAAGGCCCGATGCTCCGTCCCAGCACCCCAGACGGGTAAATGAAATAATCCAAAGCCCTGCGGAGATCGTGGGAATCGCTGCCTGCTGTCACGAGGCTCAGCTGAGAAGCAAAGCACACTTCAATCCTCACCAGCTTTGCTGTCCCAGAGGAGCGAGGAGAAGGGACCCCCTGCCACATTTCCATCATTTCTTCTTCGGGATGTGCCAGCAGAAATCCCGGCGGCAGTGTCACTTCGCCATCCCAGGACAGAGGGAGAAGCTCGATAGTGATGCTCGTCCTCCTCCCCGTGCAGGGCAGGGAGGGACCACGGTCCTTCCCAGCCTCGTTCACTAATACTTCAGCCACAGATGAGCTGCGGTTTTAATTGCCACCGCCCTCGTTTACCCACCTCGCCCCAGAGCCCCAGTACAGAAACGCTACCTGCCCGGGCTGGTAGCATGAAGCAGCCCCATCCCAGAGCATCCCGGGAGCCGGCGCACTTCCAGCACTGGGAATCACTCACTCGGGGGAAGAGAAACTTGGTGGCCGCACACGGTGCTCCTGGCCCAGCCGGCCGCCCTCCCGGAGACGCTGCCCAGCACATCCCAGCAATTTTGGCAGAGCGGAGCATCCTTAGAGAGGGCATGCCGGCCCTGCTCAACACAAACCGCCTCTCTCCGCTCCCCCGGCGCTGACGAAAGGCTCCTTTCAGCGCGGCGTGGGGTGGCTGTGTGGCCGGGGGGAACCTCCCCAGTGCCGGGGCAAAGCGCCGTGCGGGAACAGGGTGGTTTTTCCAGCTCAGGATCGCCGGCTGGCAGGGACAGGGGGGGTGGCTGCTTTCCTTCCACGCACATTAGATCAAAACAAAGGAAGAACGAAAAAGAAACCAAACCCCAATCTCAGAGTTTTAAAACAGTGAGGGGGGGGATTACACCCTTCCCCGTGACACAACCAGCGTCGCGTGAAACGCTGGCTTGATCCCTGCAACTCCCAAATGGCAGGGGGGAGAAAGTAAATAACCCCCCCTAAAATGCCTCTAATTCCTTGTGCCGAGGAGGAGCGCGGCGCTGGCTGAGCCAGGAGAGTTTCTCTGGGCAGGGAGGAGAGGAAAGCGAGCTGGCAGCTTACCGTGGGAAGCGAGCAGGCAGAGCGTGGCCAGCAGTAGCCCAGGCCGGGGGGACGTGACCTCCATGGCGGCTTATGGGGTGGCCAGCGGGGGAGCTGGCCTCTTGCGGAGCCGTCCGCACCCTCCGAGCAGTCCCGCAGCCGCAGCCGGACTTGCACACACACAGGAAATTTCATTGAGATACGGCACGCAGCGATGGAGAGAACTGCGAGCACCCCCAGGAGGTGAGATGCGGCAGGCAGCTGCGGGCGGCTGGGATTTTGGGGGGAGGGAGGGAGGGAGGGAGGGAGGAGAGATAGGGGCAGCACCCCAAATGGGCACCCCACGGATGGGTGGCACTCCAGTTCCCACCCCTGCGGGCAGCGGCGGGTGCATGCGCTGGTTTTTTACCTTCCAACATTGCGTACCATTTCGGGGTGCACAGGAGGAGGATGCTCGCTGTGCCGGGGGACGTGCGGGTGCTGGTCCCCATCCCTCGCCCAGTGGGAGCTGATCCCTCGGGGCCAATCTCCAGCTTGCTTCATTATTGCTTGGAATTCTTGTTTTTCCTGCCTTTTTGAGGATTAAGGGGGCAGAAACCCTCCTGGGATGAACGGGAGGCAGGCACAGGGAAGGGTAACTCAGAGCTTGGGGAAAGGAATGGAGCTTTCCCCCCCCCCCCAAAAAAGGGGGAGCAAAGCATCCCGCAGCCCATATAGACAGGGGGAGATCTTTACTCTGCCCTCAAATAGCCAAATGGCACCGTGGGCTGACTCCCGTAACTCCTCCCGGAGCTTCTCTTCGAATTCGAAAGGCAATAACGAAATCTCTGGCTGCAGCTGAGGGTCACCTCCTTTCAAAAAGGTGTTCCCTGGAAAGGGGAGCCTGGAGACGCGTGGAGGTTTGCGGACCGCAGGCAACTTTGCTGCTGACCTGCTCTGAACTTGGAGCGTGCAAGGAAATAGAAAAATAGCTAATTACCATGTGGCTTTGTGGTTTTCACAGCAAACGTGTCTGTGATGCTCTCATCAAAAAAGGTAACCCTTGTGTGGCTGGAAGGAATTTGTTGCTGGGAGAAGGTGTGGGCACAAAATCCAGAGAGCCCAAGAAAATGGTTTATTGTCCCGAGATGTCATTTCTGAGCTGAGTCCTTAGGCAGGGTGGCACGCTCTTGTCACCTCCCCGTCCCCAGGTGTGCCCCCATGGTGACGCAGCCAGAAGACAACCTTCAGTAAGGACATCCAGGTACCTGTGCGGGGCCATATAGAGCTGGAAGAGGGTCAGGACAGGCTGAGCCTGACCGGTAGAGAAATTGTGGTCAGCAGGTAGATTATGGGACCCGTGGGATGTCAGTCTGATTGTCTGAGATGCTCGGTTTTGTTCCTCCCCTGAGCCAAGGCAGCATCATCTCTGGGTATTTTCCATCCTACCACGCCGCTACCCTCGGTAATAGCTACCAAGGTGTCCCCAGTGTCAGGTGAGGACTCACACATGCCTTCTCCAAAGGCAGCGAGGCATGATGGCGTTCAGCCTCTGGCTGTCCCTCTGCCATGGGCTCCTCCCCAGTGTTACAAGCAATGGTGAAAACTGAGTGAAAAGGAGAGGGATCCCACAGAGCCGTGCTTTGCTTGGGAACAAGGGTGTCATTTAATCTCTGTACGTTTATCTCTCTACCCAACCGTTACCTGGACATGCATCTGCAGCCACGGCTCATTTCATTTTGAGCCCTACATGCCGTTTGTGTCTCTTGGCAGGGTTGAGCCCACGTCGGTCGTTGACCTTGAGAGGTCCAGCCTTCCCCAGCCAGCTCCAGGGCTTGTAGAACCAGTCCCTCTACGGTGCTTAACCCGTTGTCCCCATGTCCCACAGGCCACCACCACAGTGTACGTCACTGTCCTGGACGAGAACGACAACGCTCCCGCTTTCCGGCAGCAGCTGTACGAGGTCACCCTCGACGAAGGGCCCGCCACGCTCAACGCCACCCTCGTCACCGTGCAGGCCCTGGACCAGGACGAGGGACCCAACGGCACGGTTGCATACGCCATCACCGAAGGCAACATCTTGGATACCTTCCACATTGACAGCACCACGGTCAGTCAGGATACAGGCCCCATCCTGGATGTGTCCCTGTCCCACTCCCTTCACTCCTAGTTGCTCTCCCTTTGCCTTGCAGGGACAGATCCGCACGGTGAAGGAGCTGGACTACGAGATCAGCCACGGGCGCTACACCTTGATCATCACCGCCACTGACCAGTGCCCCATCGTCTCGCGCCGGCTGACGTCGACCACCACGGTAGGGAGCTGCTGGCGGGGTTGCGACACTGCGGCCTCTTCGGGATGGAGGAATTCCCCCTCGCACGAGCAGTTTCACATCTCCTTCCCATTGGTCACCAGTCACTTTTCCCAGCTGTGGCCAGTTTGCCCAGTTGCTGTCACCCCGCTCCCTCATGGGGGTTGAAAAACAGGGACGTGGGGAAGGGACACTTGCGGGTTATTTGGTCCTGCAAAGACACAAACAGAAGAAATTCCCAGAACTGCTTTTAAGTTGCATTATGTTTTCTTCAGATGTCCCCTTGGTGCTTCTTGCTTGAAGGGACAGTAGATGGTAAAGCATTGCTATAGTTTTCTGCCTCATTTTTATCTTCTCAGGTTGTTTATCTACTTATAAAATTCCTTTTTTCATTCCTTGTATGGAGGCTATTTAAAGCCTCTAGTCATTTTTTGTTGCTTTTCTCTATAGCTCTTCCATTTTTCCAGGACCGTGGTGACCTGAACTTAGTGCAGTGCTCAAAGTGTGGGGAGGGCAGACTAGCAGCTCCAAAGCAAACGTTTTGCAGGAGTTGAATACACTGATAATTTTTGTGATCGAACCCAAAATTTGACGGGTTGTACAGCAGACGTTGTCCATGCCCAGACTGATTTTGGAGTCTGCAGGTGGAAGGGATCAGTTAGATCTTCTGCCTTGGCTCCTTTTTGTGCACCGTTATGCCTCACCCAGGTATCGAGCCAAGCGTTTTGTAGTCCCCCAAAAGGAGATAAGTTCCTGCGTGCAAAGAAAAAAAGAAAAAAAAAAAAAAAAAGAGAAACTGAAAGGGAGATACCGGTGTGGGAGATTTCCATGGATAAAATCTGTCCCTGCAAGCCAGGTGCCAGCGCTGTGCTCCACGCTTGGGCAGATGGGAAGCCTTCAGATGTCTGCATCTGGTACTGCTGGAGATGCCTTTCTGGCCCAGGAAAACGGCAGCGGAAACCTCGAGACCTGGGGTTTAACTGCCAGCAGGGAAGGCAGCGGCCGCCGGCGCGCTGCAGGCGAAGGCAGAGCTTTCCCCGCTCTTGGCCCAAGCAGAGACATGAACTTGGAAACCCCTTCAGCAACAAGTACCGAAGCTAAAAGGTTTAAGAAACACCCTCCCTACGTGGCCCAGGGAGTTTGTGCCAGCACCGTATGAAAACACAGCTTTTACGAGGAGCTTTAGTGATAAATAATCCTGAGTGATGGGAAATCCATCACCCTGATAAGGCATGCCAGTGTTTGTTTTCTCCACTGCTAGGAAACAGAGCAGAGAATCAGATATACTTTTCTCTAAAGATTAGGTTTAGCCAGCAACAAATGCCCATCTGATGGACGTTACTGTCCTTTAACCCAGCAGGTCGGAAAGCTCCTCATTTTCAGTAGCTTTCTCATAACCACCCATACCACCAAAGCTCAACCTTTTATTAGCCACTGGAGACTCTCCTCCTCAGGAAGGGTTTCTCCATTGTGCGCGTTCCCTGAAGGGGATAACCCTCTTTGCAATATAGCGTAGGATAGAGCTTTATAAACATCTTCTATGTAGTGTGACTCAGTTAAAAAGCAAAACTCAAGTTCATTGGATCCCCAGCTTCGCCAGCAGCCCCGTGGTCTACTCTGTCCTAAAACAGTTGATGTTTTCCCCTTTGGAGATCTGTAGGATTGACTTCCAGCCAGCTAAGTGTGTTGTAGGAAGGGATGCTGAGAGAGGAAGCCCGCCAGCAGCGTTGGTGGTGTTTTGTGTTGGAATAAGGCCGCAAGCTGCAAATTTTTTGAAGTTTACTCAGCGTTAGGAACGAAGCCCTCGGTGGAGGAATAGGAGTGAGCAAGTGTGCGGCTGCCTGCAGAGATCGGGTCTCTCCGAACTCATGGCTTTGGTGGTCAAACCCACGTCTTTGGTTCTTGTCTATTCAGCTTGGGTTTCAAGATGTGAATGTGGAGAGCATTTGGCTTTTGAGTTGACTTCTCCATCATGCCATGTGGCCCAAAGGTTGTAAAGGCCCCCTCCTGCGTGTGGCTGGAGTTTCCTAGTGTCGCTGTGGTCAGGAATAACTGAGTTTGAGTCTCTGAACTGTCAGCTGGGTGTTTGGTGACCCCAGCAAAGCCAGAAATACAGGAGATGTTTTGCAATGTCACCCATCCGTGGCTTCCCATGCTCATGGCCAGCAAGGCTGGTCTCCCCTTCCATCCCTCTCCTCTCACTGCCCTCCACCCTCTTGCCCCAACTGCAGGTGCTGGTGAACCTCAATGACATCAACGACAACTGTCCCACCTTCCCACGGCCCTACGAGGGTCCCTTCGACGTCACCGAAGGGCAGCCCGGCCCCCGTGTCTGGACCTTCCTGGCCCACGACGGCGACTCGGGACCCAGTGGACAAGTGGAGTACAGCATCGTCGCTGGGGACCCCCTCGGTGAGCGGGGACCTGGGGAGGGGGGCATCACCTCTCCTTCTGGCTGCCCCATGGAGGAACCTGGCTTGCGGGGAGCGGGGTGGGGAGCGGGGCGGAAGCGTTTCAGAAAAGCCATCCTCCCTCCCAGCGCTTCTGTGAATTCAGCCTTTCGACACCAGGAAATCCTGTTTTGAGCAACAGGAAACTTAACCTGCTCGTGGCCAGCCAGGGGGTGGCCGGGGCTTGCGTAAGGGAGGGGACAAATCTGCTAAACAACAAAGGTAAAAAAAAAAAAAAAAAATGAAGGCGGCGATAAACCAGACCACGGAAAGAGAAAGAGAGGGCTGCAAGCCCCCTCACCCCCCCATGGGGTTTGCGGGGCGTTTGGGGCTCTGCAACCCATGGCGAAGCTGTAGCTCCAGCCCCACCAACACCCCGGAGCAGGTGGCAGAGGAGCCGTGGGCATCCCATGGGGACATGGGGCTGTCCCTCTGTGAAGACTTTAGCCCGGGGTATCTGGAAGGCAGAGCCCAGTCCCGTCTCCCAGCTGACCCCTTGGTTGAGGGGGGCCCGTGCCATGTAGCCCACCCTGCTCTCACCACCACGGGGCATGGGCTCGGTGGTTGGAGGGCTGTTGGCATCTTCAGAAAGGCCCAGCCAAGGGGCGCGGGCACCTTTTATTTGGCCATTCAACCCATCCCCTGCTCCTGCTGGTACCTGGCATCCAAGGTAGTCTCCTGCCGTATCTGCAGGAACGGGGCATGGTTTTGTCCCCAAAGCCTGTCCCCAGTGCCTGTTCCCCAGCTCCAAAATCAGCCGTTCCCCTGGGGAGCCGGGCCATTTGCAGTGGCACGGCACCAGCCAGGGCCCCGCTGTCTCCGGCAGGGGAGTTTGTGATCTCCCCGGTGGAAGGGGAGCTGCGGGTGCGGAAGGATGCCGAGCTGGACCGTGAGA
The DNA here is from genome assembly GCF_965231255.1 of Vanellus vanellus. Lineage (NCBI taxonomy): Eukaryota > Metazoa > Chordata > Aves > Charadriiformes > Charadriidae > Vanellus > Vanellus vanellus. The sequence goes on along the minus strand of NC_138912.1, from coordinate 37,338,051 downwards.
ACATCGCCTTCTACAACCTCACCATCGCCGCCCGGGATCGGGGGGTGCCCCCCCTCAGCTCCACGGTGAGTCCCCTGGGGCGGCACGGGGGGCTGCAGGGTGCCATCCCTCATCCCCAGCTCCTTCCTCCTGGTCTCTGCCTTCACTCTCCTCCCCTCCTCCTCCTTCCCCTTGTCCCTGGGGCTTTTCTCCACCAGACCTTCAAGGGTTGAGTGGGGAAGCGCACCTCTTGCTCCAGGGGGGACATAAAAAGGATGGGAGGGGTGGAAATAGGTGCCATGTGCCTGCATCGCTTCTCTTCCTGGCAGATCCTGGTGGGCATCCGCGTGCTGGACATCAACGACAATGACCCCGTGCTCCTCAACCTCCCGATGAACATCACCCTCAGTGAGAACGCCCCTGTCTCCAGCTTCGTCACCCGCGTCCTCGCCCGGGACGCAGACCAGGGGCCAAACGCGCTCTTGACCTTCGACATAACGGCGGGCAACATGGAGAACGCCTTCTACATCAACAGCACCGTACGCCCCTTGGGGGGAAGAAGGGGGGATGCTGGGACGCGGAGGGTGGGCAGCCCTGGCCCTGGAGCCCCGCCTTGTCTGGCAGGAGATGACCTGGGAGAAGCGGTCCTCACATCCCTTATACTTACTTCATCCTTTTTTTCTCGGTAGAGCGGCATCGTCTACGTAAACCGCCCGCTGGACAGGGAGCGGGTGGCAGAGTACAGGCTGACCATCACAGTGAAGGACAACCCCGAGAACATACGCAATGCCAGGCGGGTAATTACGGACACTGCTGAGGCCTCCAGCAATGCAGGTGGCAGGGCGGGTGGGAGAAGGGGTTCCTGCCCTGGCCAAAAACAGGCGGTGCGTTTACCCACAGTATTTCCAGTAGTTGCGTTGTGCCCCAAAAGCATCTGGGGGTCACAAGGAGGAGGCTGTAACCCTCTCCCCAGCAGAGAATAGAACCAGTAGGATTTAGGGCAAGTCCAACATCACACATTGACTCCGTGCAACAGGAGTGGACATCACGGAAGGTGGGACAAAGTTGGGCTGGAGAGCTGGACAACCACAATGACACCGGAGCATCCTTTGGCCCTGCCAAGATGTCCCACACACCCTTCAGGGTGCAGGCTGGGAAGGGATGCCCAACCCTGGGGTGAGGGTCCCCACAGACCCTCCAGGGTGGTCCAGGGAGCACAGCATCGTGGTTGCACAGGGCTCCAGCTTTGACCAGCACCAAGCTGGAGGTATGAGAGGCGGGAGGTGAGCTTGAAGAAAGGACGTTGCTGTCATCACCCACTTGTCCCCCTTTTCCTTTAGGATTTTGACCTGCTGGTCATTTCCATAGCGGATGAGAATGACAACCGCCCCCTCTTCACCCAGAGCTCCTACCAGGCCGAGGTGATGGAGAACTCGCCCCCGGGTAGGTCTCTGTTTGCTCCCTTACATGGCTCCTGGAGACGCCCTTTGGGGTCAGGCAAGGGGAGGTGTCTCCTGGATGTTGTCGAGGAGACACGGCGCTGAGCAGGGAAAGGCTGCAGGTCAGTGGGATGGGGATGCTAAGTATGAGGAGCTCCTGCCGACCACCCGGTGAGGTCAGCTTCAAGGAGACCATAGCTTTGGTCCATGCTGCTGGTGGAAACCCTTCCTGGCACAGGTCTGCCACAAGCCTGCGAGAAATCAGTCCTGTTTGGGAATTGCTCAGCTGCAGACAGCAAGAGATACCCGTGGTCTGAGCCGAGCCCTGGGGGCAGTCTTGAGGGCACCAACACACCCAACGTCCCTGCAGGGGATGGAGTGCCATCCACCTCTCCATCACCAGCACCCAGAGCCGCATTGCTTTGGGGGTTAGAGATAAAACAGTCCAGCCTGTCTAGATAGACATTTCCCAGCCAAAGAGCTAGAAATATTTTAAATTTTTTTATTGCCTTCCTGCCATTTAAATCACTCCCTGTCCCGCCATGAAGGGACATCCCAGGCGAAGGGTTTGGTTGCCTCCAGGTGATGCCCTCGGCAGCAGGATGCTGGTGCTGCCCGTCTGACAGATGTGTCTGTCTCTTTGTTTTTAGCCGGACGTCCCACCACCTCACCTGGGCCTCGCGAGTCGGTCTGCAAGGCTGCAGCAGCTGCCCCCACCGCTGCCTCGTGCACCACGAGGCCCCACTCTGTCACCTCCTCCATCCATTCATTGCCGTCCCTCATACGTCACCGGGGCGGGAGGGGGATGGGGGGGCTCTGCAGGGGGCTGCCACCCTCCCTAACCCTTGTCATCCCATCCAGGCACTCTGGTCACGATGCTCAACGGACCCGTCCTAGCTCTGGACGGTGACCAGGGCAGCAACGCCGTGGTGACCTACCAGCTCCTGGGGGCATCTCTGGACCTTTTTGTCATCGACAACAGGACAGGTGGGGTGGCTCATCAGGTGACCATCCCCAGCCCAGGGCCACCAGGCAGACATGGGGTCTGTCACCAGGCTTTTCCTCTTCTCCAGGTGTCGTTTCAGTGAAGCCCGGCAGCGTGATAGACCGAGAGGCTTTGCTGGACCCTCACCTGGAGTTCACGCTGGTGGCTCGTGATGTGGGAGGGCTGAACAGCACTGCCAGCCTGGTGGTGACCGTCCTGGATGACAATGACAACCGCCCCGTCTTCCAGCCAGCTTCCATCACGGCACGGCTGCAGGAAAACAGCCCCCCAGGTCAGGAGAGGGCTGGGACTGGATGTGACAGTGGGTGATGAGGGGACCTTAGTGTCCCACTGGGACTGTGACGATCCAGCTCTTAGTGTCAGGGCTGGCCAGGATGGGGTTGAAGGGAAAATTTGGGAATTGGGCCGGCTTTTTGCTTGACGGTATTTGCCTTGGGACCAGGGGCTTGCTGCTGCTACCCTCCAACCCTCGCTTAAGCGGGCTGTGTCCCCTCTTTCCAGGCTTCTCCATCCTCCAGGTGACAGCCACAGATGCCGACAGTGGCCTCAACCAGCAGCTGGATTACCGGATCGAGGGTGGCGGCCAGGACAGGTTCCTGATCGACGCCTCCACAGGGGTGATCCGCGTGGCCAACATCAGCATCGACCGGGAGGAGCGGGATGCCTACTGGCTGACAGTGGTGGCCGTGGACCAGGGCACACCAGCGCTCTCGGGCACCGCCACTGTCAGCCTCTTCATCGACGATGTCAACGATTGCCGGCCCGAGTTCATCAACCCCATCCAGACAGTCAGCATCCCCGAGTCGGCCGCCCCCGGCACTGTGGTGGCTGAGGTGACTGCCATCGACCGGGACCTCCACCCTCGCCTGGAGTACTACCTGCTGGAGATTGTGGCCCGTGACGACACCGACGCACTGGTGCCCAACCAGCAAGGAGCATTCACAGTGGATTTTAGGACAGGTAGGAGAGCGGGAAGGGCTACGCGGGCAACGCGGACCCCTCTACTCTCTTCTGCTTCTTCTTCTCTGCCTGGAGGTAGGTGTCTGAGGCACAGGGAGATGATGCTCCACTCCTGCCTCCCCGCTCTCCTCCTCTGGCTGCCCCGTCTGACCCTGCCCTGTCCTCTCTCCCCCAGCCAACCGACTTAACTAACCCTTTTCTTTCCTTTCCGGCTCTCGGCCCACCAGGTTTGTCTCTGTGTCTATGCTTGTTTCTCTCTGTCTCTCCGCGCCATCTGCCACCTCCCTCCATCTCACCCATCTCCATCGCAGGCAGCCCCACTGCGGGCCGGGGGCTGCTCAGCCTTGGCAGACCTGACACGAGCAGGGAGGGGGGGGAACTCTGGGGTAGGTGGTGGGCTATACCCATGGGGAAAGTGGGCCAGGAGCTCCCCGTATCTGTTTTGGAAGCACAAAGTTGATCCAGGAAAGAAAAATGCCCTTGGTGGAAAGGATACGGGACGAGACTCTTAAAGATGCCCAGATGCTGAGCTATGCAGTTGCTCCCAAACCCTTCTCGTCCTCACAACCCCAATCCTTACCCCGGCTGAGGCAGCGTGAGACCCCGTTAGCTGGGCAGAGCGGAGCGAGCAGGAAGGCAGGAGATGGAGAGCTGTAGCTGTCAAGTGTTTTCCCCGTTCAGCCTTTGGGGAGAGGCAGGAGAACAAGTGCAGCAGTCGGATGGTACAAACCGGTCTGCCAAGAGTCCTCGGTGGGGTGGCACAGGCACAGCCTGTGACCCCAGTCTTTTTGGGGTTCCCAGGAGCTGTGAAGATCAAAACTCCCCTCAACCGGGAACTGGTGGCCACCTACGAGGTCACCATCTCCGTCCACGACAACGCCAGCGAAGTCGTCGACCGCTCGGTCAGCGTGCCCAACGGTAAGCGGGGGCTCTACCCAGGGAGCATGAGGCCAGAGGCTGGCACAGCCTTTCCCAGGCACCAGCACAGCTTCTGGGTAGACGGCACCTTCCTCTCCATCCTGACCAGCAGCATTTCTAGCAGGAGCAGTCTTAGACCAGCTCCCAGCAGCTTCAGGTTCTCCTCTGAGCCCTCCTTTAGCGAATAGCCTGGGCATCCCGGGGCCGTACTGGGGATGGAGAGGACTGTGTGCCCATAACTGTACCATGGGAGACACCTGTTTTTTCCTTACCATCCCCATGACTTCTTGCCAGCCTGCTCCTGGTAAATCCAGGCCTATGTGTGGGTAGGTCTGAAGTAGGTGAGACTGTCCAACAGCCAGCTCAAGGCATAGCGGCTTTGCTGAATATTGATGTTTATCTTGATGATCCCCATCCTGAGAGCTGTTTAATGCTGGGCTTTGACCAACCTGGTCTAGTGGGAGGTGTCCCTGCCCATGGCAGGGGGGTGGAACTAGAGGATCTTTAAGGTCCCTTCTAACCCAAACCATTCTATGATTCTATGAACCAGCTCAGTTTAGTTGGCTTTCCTGGAGTTTCACGCTTGTCTCTTTATGATCTTTCTTTCTCCCATCCTCCCTTTCCTTCCTTTCTCACTTGTCCTCTTCCTCTTCTCTTCCTCTGTGGTCTCCACCATGGCCACAGCCAAGCTGACAGTCAATGTCTTGGATGTCAATGACAACACGCCCCGCTTCCGCCCCTTTGGAGTCACCTATTTCACCGAGAGGATCCTGGAGGGAGCCACACAGGGCACCACACTCATCTCCATCTCAGCAGTGGACCCGGACAAAGGTGCCAATGGTCAGATCACCTACGAGCTGCTGAATCTCTCCCCGGAAGGCTACGCCTGCCTTGAAGACCAGTCGGCAGGTCGGTGGCCTGGGGAGGCGGGGACTCTGGGGCAGGTCAGTGGCGTGGGGCAGGTTTCTTATTTCAGGGTCTGCCATCCTCTAGGGAAGGTCGTGGCCAACAGGACGGTGGACTACGAGGAGGTGCAGTGGCTGAACTTCACCGTCCGAGCTTCCGACAACGGCTCTCCCCGCAGATCCGCTGAGATCCCCGTGTACCTCCAGATCGTGGACATCAATGACAACAATCCCGTTTTCAGCCAACCATCCTACCAGGTGAGCTGGGCTCCCCCATTAAAGTCCGCGTGGGGCTGGGCAGTGCCTGCCTGGTGAGGAGGGGCACAGAGCTGGGGGTTCTCCGAGGACACCTCTTCTCCCTGCGCATGAACGATATGAAAAAGATAGTCAACCCACCTACCCTGTGTGACCATCTTGTTCTGGGTCCAGCTGTGCCCACCCCTGGGTGCCACCCTATGCCCACCCCTGGGTGCCACCCTATGCCCTTGATTACTGCCTGCTAAAAAGGCAAATGATGAAACAACCGGTCCTGCCCGCTCCTTTCGCTTGCAGAAAGCTGTCTTTGAGGACGTGCCATTGGGTACGGTCATCCTGAGGGTGAAGGCCACCGATGCAGATTCTGGGCGTTTTGCTCTCATCGAGTACAGCCTGGGGGATGGAGAGGGCAAGTTTGGGATAAATCCCAACACGGTAAGGAGCCAACCGAGGCTGGAATAGAGCAGGGGAAAGGGAGGGGAGGCTGAGGTGGTCCCTCCTTTGTGCCTTGCTCCCACACCTCACCTTCTGCCCCTTCTCGAGTACCTGCTCTGCCAGATGGGGTCCACCTGAGGGTCTCTGTGTGCTGCAGGGTGACATCTACATCCTGTCAGCCCTGGACCGGGAGAAGAAGGATCACTACACACTGACGGCCGTGGCCAGGGACAACCCCGGGGACGTGTCCAGTAACCGTCGGGAGAACTCCGTGCAGGTAGGGCTCTCCTCCTCCCACCACCCCTTGTGTGGTGGTCACCAACAAGAAGGTGTTAAACCTCAGGCTGTCCTCCCCAGCGGGCTTGCTGGTGGATCGGGGAGGAATTAGGCAGAAGGAAAAGCAGATGATCCCAGGGACTGTGGGGTGGGTGTATGGTGCAGAGGGCTTTGTGTCATGGGGACAGCGCATCGGCAGGAGGGGACGGAGCAGGAGGGGCGGGGGAGGGTGACGCTATTGTCTGCTAGCGCTCCTGAGTGAATGGGTGCCTCAGCCCATGGTGGCCCCCATTGTTGGAGGCAGGAATTCAGCTAGCGGAGCTAAACGAATAGCAGGAAGGGGACCGCACTCCGGCAGCAGAGCCGCAGGTCATGGCAGGGGTATGGCCCCTGGGGGCTGCTCAGCCGTCTCCAGCCTCACGTCACCCAGCCAGCTGTGCTTTGTCGAAGGTGCTGATCACAGTCCTGGACATTAACGACTTCAGGCCCCAGTTCAGCAAGAGCCAGTTCAGCACCAGTGTCTATGAGAACGAGCCGGCGGGGACATCGGTGATCACCATGACCGCCACCGACCTGGACGAAGGGGATAACGGCGTGGTGACCTACAGCATTGAGGGCCCCGGAGCGGGTGGGTGCCAGCAGTGGGGACTTCTTCCCCAGGGAGGAGGGTTATGATGAGGAGCAATTAGAGGAGACAAGCCTACATCTCATGTCCTGCAACTGGTTTGGAGCAAGGTTGTGCACGCGCTCCCGAGACCAATACTGAAAGCGTTGGAGCTTTCGCTATTGCTCCACAGTTCCCAGTTCCTTGTGGTGTGGCACATTACGGCTTTGCCTGCCTTTGTCTGCCTTCGTTCTGCAGCCCAGCCTTGGTTTATCCTCCTGTCTCCCCAACTCCAGCAGGACTTTCTATCTACACAAGTGTGTCTTGAAGCAAACTCACTGCACGCTTTAGAGGAAAGCTAAGAAGGGCTAGGAGGTTGTGGGTGGATAGTCATAGCGCCTGAAATCCAGGTTATCTCTGCATGCTGAGGGAACCAAGCAAAAGCCAGAATAAATACAGAAGGTAACGGCAGAAAGTTCATTTTCCTGTGGCCCATGGGCTCCTCTGACCTCCCTCTGACCACTGCCATGTCCCGGTGGCCTGGGCAGGAATGAAACAGAGCCAGGGGTGGCCTGGGAGCAGGGTCCTTGTCATTGCCCAGTGACAGGGAGTTGGCAGCGGGCTAGGATGCTCTGAAATGGCATCCTGAGAGCATCTGCACCCCCTAGCCTCAGGTGGCCAGCTCTGCTCAATCACCCCTTGGCAGGGATTTCCCACCTGTGAGGGGCGTGCTTCAGCTGCACATAGGTTTCTAATCGTAATTTATCTGGTGCTAAGTGTCCTGAGCCAGAGGTGTGGTTTTTTCTACCCCTCAGAGGCTTTCAAGATCAATAAAAACTCTGGGCTCATCACATCCCGGCGGCGCTTACAGTCCTATGAGAGGTTCAACCTGACTGTGGTGGCCACAGACAAGGGACATCCCCCTCTCTGGGGGACCACCATGCTCCACGTGGAGGTCATTGACATCAACGACAACCGCCCCGTCTTTGTCCGCCCGCCCAATGGCACCATCCTACACATCAAGGAGGTAAACACCCTCGAGAGGGAGAGCAGGGTCATGGCACGTTGAGTCCGTGCCCGGGAGCACTCCTGACTATTGGTGGCAAAATCCAATCTCCATCTGCACTGGGGATGGAACAAAAACTTGATTTAGCATGCAGCAAGAAGGTTTGGGTCACGGGGCTGGATGGTCAACAACAGCCCATCTCCATACGTGCAAGCAGAGATTCTGGGGCTGGTTTGGGGAACAGAAACCCCAGCGACAGGCAAAATAAGGAAACGGCCAGTCACTGCATGATGAGGATGAGCCTGTTTATAAACAAGGGCCGAAACACTGACATTTAAGATGTTTCTCCTTTCTGAGAAGCCGCGCTTGGCTCAGCCAGTCCCTGGCGCGTGCATGGAGCAGCCACCCAGCCGAAGGGAATCATGGCTCCACATCGCCAGCTCCCGGTTGGGTTTTGGGTGGTGGGAGCCTGCTGACCCCCATACGAGGGGGTTTGGAGGGATAGGGGGAGCAGGGCGCTTGCATGCAATGCCGGGGCTGAGGGATTGCTTGTGTGCAAGCAGGAGATCCCTCTGCGGTCCAATGTCTACGAGGTCTACGCCACGGACAAAGACGAGGGCCTCAACGGAGCGGTGCTCTACAACCTGCTGAAAACCGGGGCGGGGAGCAAAGACTGGGAGTATTTCACCATCGACTCGGTCAGCGGGCTGATCCAGACGGCCATGCGGCTGGACCGGGAGAAGCAGGCAGTGTACAATGTGAGCCAGGTGGCAGCACACCCGCGGGGCGGCCGGGATGGTCCGCGAGGCTGTGGGGCCAGCACGGGGCTGGCGGGATGCAAGCGATATGGTGGGGATGGGGTCAGCTGCCGCAGTTGTGAAGTTGTCACACCTCGGCAGGAACTGGGTGGTTATCAAATGCCATCAGGGAGTTGCATCCTGGTGGGTCAACTCCCAATTCCCTGTTAAAGCCCCCCAAAATCCTCCACCGCCCAGCCGTCCCCTCAGCCATGTCTCCTGGCCCACGTGGCTTTGCCCAGGACGGCGCTTTTGCCTCTCTCCCCAGCTGATCATCGTGGCCTGCGACCAGGGCCAGCCAGCCTATGAGACCATGCAACCTCTCCAGGTCGCACTTGATGACATTGATGACAATGAGCCCATCTTCCTCAGGCCACCCGTAAGGCACCGGGATGGAGGGGATGGGACACAGGGGATGCAGGGATGGGGATGCCAGTGAGCACATGTGATGGAGCGTGCACTGCTAGGCGTCACCATGGTGGGGAGCACGATGGGATCTGTCCGCTTTTATTTAAAATGTTTATAACCTCCTCTTCTCCCCGGGTCTCTGGCAGAGGGACAGTCCCCAGTACCAGGCGCTCTCGGTCCCCGAGCACTCACGGCCAGGCACCGTGGTGGGGAACGTCACCGGGGCGGTGGATGCAGATGAGGGCTCCAACGCCATCGTCTACTACTTCATAGCAGGTAGGTGCCAAGTGGGCAGGGGATGGGCAACTCTACGACCCTCGCACGACCCTTGTACACCCCTCGCCAAGGGTTTCTGTCGCTCCCATCATCTCCTCTCTGCCTTTCTGCCCTGGCCAATGGGCAAGGTCACATTTCAGAAATGCCAACCCAAAGGGAACTAATTGGGGTCCCCTTTCCGTGCCCAGCTGGGAACCAGGAGAGCAACTTCCAGCTGAGCCGGGAGGGGAAGCTGCAGGTCTTGCGAGACTTGGACCGGGAGAAGGACCCATACCACTCCATCATAGTCAAAGCGTCCAGCCAGAGGAACTGGTCCCCTCCACGGGGCCAGCGGGCGGGCAGAGCTCAGCTGTGGGACCTCAACGGGGACCTGACCCTTCAGGAGGTGCGGATCTTCCTAGATGATATCAATGACCAGTCTCCCCAGTTCACCAAGTCGGAGTACACAGCGGGTAAGGAGTGCTGAGGGCTGGGAGGGCACCAGGGGCTGGAAGTGCTCCAGGAGAAATCCAGCCAGATGAAAGTCAGCCCAACCCCAGGTCGCTGTCCCATCTCTCTCTCTCCAAGGGGTTGCCACCGATGCCAAGGTGGGATCGGAGCTGATCAGAGTGGTTGCAGTGGACGCTGATGTGGGCAATAACAGCCTGGTCCTGTACAACATCTTGGGCATCCGCTATATCAAGCAGCACTCCAACGACTCCGAGGAGGTGGCCAACATCTTCAGCATCGGTGCGTACACTGCGTGCCACAGGAGTACAGGGCCATGGCCAGAGACATCCCCAAGACCAAAGATGTCCCCATGACTAAAGTCATCCCCATGATGAGGGTCACTAATGCTGGACTTGTGACCGTCCTTCCCCCAGGAACCCTTGATGGGATCCTGCGAACCTTCGACCTCTTCACGGCCTACAACCCTGGCTACTTCGTGGTGGACATCATGGCCTCTGACCTGGTAGGCCACAACGACACAGCCGTTGTGGGGATTTACATCCTGCGAGATGACCAGCGGGTCAAAATTATCATCAATGAGATACCCGACAAAGTCAGGCAGTTCGAGGAGGAGTTCATCAGCCTGCTCTCCAACATCACAGGCGCCATTGTCAACACAGATGACGTGCAGGTAACCATCCACCCCTGAGGTTGCTTCAAGGGGCAGGTAATCTTCCACATGACGCTTGGGAGCTCTCCTTTGAGGGTGCCCCTGAGCTCTGAAGTCTGGGGTGTAGCAAAGGGGTCCAGACCAACCTCATGCCAGGTCTGAGGGTCTCTTGCCACACAAGCACACCTCAGGACACACTTGGGAGATGCCCCGCTAGGAGACACCTCTCCCACACTGCAGACCTTGCTGTCTCTCCCCAGTTCCATGTTGACAAGAAAGGTCGGGTGAACTTTGCGCAGACAGAGCTGCTGATCCATGTGGTGAACAGGGATACCAACCGCATCCTGGACGTGGAGCGGTACGTCACCCGGCCTGTCACCCAGCCCATCGCCTGGCCCATTGAGTCCTTGGGGAGCCTCCTTAATGTCAAGATGCCCAAGCACCCCTTCTCTTCCCAGGGTGATTCAGATGATAGACGAGAACAAGGAGCAGCTGAGGAACCTCTTTAGGAACTACAACGTGCTGGACGTGCAGCCTGCCATCACTGCCCGGGCTCCAGATGACCTCTCAGCTCTGCAGGTAACAGCCCAGCTGGGGCTGGAGGTGGCTGCTGATCACAGGTGGGACAATGTGCCTTCCCATCCTCCATGGCCCTCCATGGCCTGGAGAGATGTTTCCCCTAGATAATTTTGGGTGGGTGCCCACTGCCGTCTGCTGGCTCCGTGCCGGAGGTTGCCACTACCCTTCTGTCTCTCCCAGATGGCGATCATCGTGCTGGCCGTCCTGCTCTTCCTGGCAGCCATGCTCTTCATCCTCATGAACTGGTACTACCGGACAGTGTGAGTAAAGGTCGGGCTCTGCCCCACTGGCTGCCATCTCCCCATGAGACAGGGGGACCCGCGTCGCAAAGGAGGGCATCAGCTTCTCAACACCTTCTTCAGCGGGGCTCAGCCTGGGTTCACAAATTGCCCTTCTTCCCCCAAAATGTAATGGTTTTAATACTGATATTGCCTCTCCCCGCCAAGCTTGCCATCCTTATAGCTACAGGGGCTGTTCGCAGGGTTATTGCAAATCCGTGTTCCCCTTCTCCTTCCGAGCGTCTTCTTTATTTTCTTCCCTGATTCGCTGTATTTCTTTCACAGGCACAAAAGGAAACTGAAAGCCATAGTGGCTGGCTCCACCGGTGAGCAGGGTTTGGGGTTTTCCAGCCACATGAGGCAGCAGGGTGCATGAACGGCACAGAGAGGGCACACGTGGGGGATGTCAGCGGGGTGTAAGCTGGAAGCGATCCTGCCCAGCAAGGCGCGATGGTGGGAGGCTTTTCACAGCATCCAGGCTCTGCGTTATCAGCCGCGTCCCGGCGTGTTTCCCATCGGTGCCTTTTTCGGTCGCCGAGTTTCCCTCCCCAGTAAAGAAGTGCCGCCCCGTGGTTTGCTGCTCAGCCCACCGATGTGCCGCCCTGTAACCCCTGCCCCTGCCTTTTGCAGGGAACAGAGGCTTCATGGACATCATGGACATGCCAAACACCAACAAGTACTCCTTTGATGGGTGAGTTCTCCCCTTCCTTCCCCCCCAGCACCGGTTTGCCACCTCGAGGGATCTCCGGCTGCTCCCAAGAGAGGCACACTGGGGTTTTGCAGCCAGGGGTGCGCAGGAGGTGGAGATGTGACATCCTGTGCGCAGGAGGTTGGAGCCAGGCATGCCATGTGGGGCATGGTCCTGGGACATGTGCTTGCCTTAAGAGCTGTCAAAGCCAAAAGACCTTATGCCCGTCCTGTGACTCCGTCTCTGCCAATACTGGCCAGGCGCGGGGTAAGCAGAGATAACAGGAGAGTGTCGACACATTTCTGGATCCAGAGCAGCCGAATTCCTGCCTGCACAAGGCAGGAGGAGGCAGCGCAACCTCAGCATCCGGGCTCTGGATGGAATTAGAGATGCTGCCGCTCTGTGCTTGCGCTGAGGTCTTCTCCTCTCCCCTCCTGGCAGGGCCAACCCGGTGTGGCTGGACCCCTTCTGCAGGAACATGGAGCTGGCGGCACAGGCAGAGCATGAGGACGACCTGCCGGAGAACCTGAGTGAGATCACCGACCTCTGGAACAGCCCTGCCCGCACCCACGTGAGACATGGCCCCCGCCGGGACACCTCCTACCCTCGCCCAACACCCACACCGCCTCCTCAGCCGCTCTGTCCTCCCACAGGGGACCTTCGGGAGAGAGCCCTCCGCGGCCAAGCCCGAGGATGACCGCTACCTGCGGGCAGCCATCCAGGAGTACGACAACATTGCCAAGCTGGGGCAGATCATGCGGGAGGGACCCATCAAGGTGAGTGATGACTGTGGGCATCCTTCACCCGGGGGAGGGGGATTTTCTCCTACCGCTCCAGCTTCCAGGTTCACGGCTACAGCGTCGGAGGGTGATGTTGCTCCAAAAAAATGTTGGGATGAGGCCGGCCTCCCTCCGAGCGAAACGTCTCCCTTGGGTAACCTGTCATCTCTTCCCCTCCGCCCAGGGCTCTCTCTTGAAGGTGGTCCTGGATGATTACATGCGCTTGAAAAAACTCTTTGCCCAGCGGATGGTGCATAAGGCCACCACCAGTCAGGGGGACCGCTCCTCGGTCTCGGAGGTAGACGGGGTGTGCATGGCCGTGGGGAGATGCTTGCCGTGCCCTCTGGGATGCAGTGTGTCTTCCTAGCCCCCACAGGCTGTGGTCGCTCCTCGTGGCCACAATCTCTGTCATCCAGTGGACCCTCTATTCCCTGCTGGGCCAAAATGAGCCAGACGCTGGTTTTGCACTGAGGCTGCCGGTTCCCTGCAGTGCCCCAGCTCTTGTGACCCCGCCGTGTTTCCTCTGAGCATCAGTAGCACCCTCTCCCTTGGTCTCTCCCACCCTGGGGGAGGACCCCTCCTTCTTTGCGGGGTGCCACCTCCCCATCTCCCCACTCTTGGCCTCTGCCGAGGCTGACCAAGATGCTGCAGGTCCCTGCGCACATATAGGGACATCTTATCTCCCCTCCGCCCTTCCGTGCTTATCAACCCAACTCAAGGTTTTTGAGACAGAAAGGCTGGGACGGAGGGTTTTGGTGCCAGAGGGCTGGTGTGGGGTTAAGCAACTCCTCCCACAACGTTGCCCCTCTTCACAGGGGGTGAAAAGTGGGGCAAAGAGAGGGGAGGAGAGCACTGGGGTGGGAGACACCTTTCAGCCCTTCCACCCCCTGTCCGTCCTCGCCCTTATCACCCTCAAGCCCCATCCAGCCTTCCCTTGACTCCTTCCCTTGTTTGCCTCCACGCTCAAATCCCAACCTGGGTCCAAAACCTCCCCCCTTGGCTGCTGCGGTGGCTGCTGCGGGGGCTGCTGCTGGACCCACCACCCAACTGGCAGTCAGTGCCTGAGCCAAGGCACCCATGCGATGAGTGAGCAACCCGTCTGGAGATGATCATCATGCTGGTGATGCTCATCACCACGCTCTGAGGTTGCTTCAGAAGAGGAGGGTCCCGTCCCTCCCGCTGGTCTCTTGCAGGACCTTTGGAGGCAGGGAAGCCAGGATCTGCTCTGACCACAGTGGTGATTCCTTCCCCCGTGGCCCTTTTGCAGCTGATCCAGAAGGAGCTGGAGGAGGAGGAGGAGGAGCGCGGCCCCGGCCAAGGCAGCCTCCGCTTCCGACACAAGCAACCGGTGGAGCTGAAAGGTCCCGACGGCATCCACGTGGTGCACGGCAGCACGGGCACGCTGCTCGCCTCCGACCTCAACAGCCTGCCCGAGGACGACCAGAAGGTGCTGGGTCGCTCGCTGGAGACTCTGACTGCTGACTGCGGGGGCTACAGCGACCACAACGCCCGCACCGAGTCGGCCAAGTCCACCCCCCTGCACAAGATGCGGGAGGTGATCATGGAGAGCCCGCTGGAGATCACCGAGTTATGACGAGCGGTGGTGGGGGTGGTGGTGATGCTCCTCTAGGCAAGCCGGGGCCAGCGGGGATGAAGCATGGACCAGGGGGGCCGTGGCGGGGGGGCCAGGAGACATCCCGAGACCGGTGCTGGGCCCCCCCTTCCCCTGCAGAAGGAGTCCAGGTCAACCGGGGCAGTTCGCCCCGGCGGCCTTGGAGAGCTTGGCCCCGGGAAAGGGCTCTCAGGACCGGTTTGCTTTTACTCGCCTGTCATTTATCCATGAAAGCATTAAATTTTTTTTATTTTTCTTATTAAAAAAAAAAACAACAACTTTTTTTTTTTATTTAAAAAAAAAAAAATAAAAAAGAAAAGCTAAATGAATCCAATGAGTCCAGGCTGGACAGGGGTGAAGGCACGGTGCGCAGTGAAGGGCGCGGATGACGTACCGCCGCAGCATCCCCAGGCGCAGGTCACACTACAACCACGGGCACGGGGAGGGCCGGGGCAGCGTGGGGCGAGGCCGAGTCCGTTTGGCATTAACGTCACCTTTCCAGCAAGGAAAGACCAAAAAAAAAAAAACCAAGAAAAAAAACCCAAAAAAGACGAAGACATTTCTCCATTTTGCTGGCTTTACCAAAACATGTTGCGACGTCGAAAAAGAGAGAGACTGACAATGACTGGGGCTTCTGGATGTGGCGTGCTCGTGCGTGTCTTTTCTTGCCCTTTTCCTTTCCTCCTCCTCTCTTGCTTTCGGGTTTGTTCGTTCCGGGGTTTGTTTCCAATCGTAACTTTGTGGAGAGTTTCGGGCACGGTCTGTTACGGGACTCAGAAATACACTGTCTATGGCTTTGGGTAACCTGTCTGTTGTCCTTCCTCCCCGGCCGTGCCGCATTCATCACCCCCAAACCACCTTTTGAAGGAAAAACAAAAAAAACCTTCGTCCCCATAATTCACCCCTCCATCCATCACCTTCGCGAGATGCCACCCCCATGTGTTGCTGCATTTTGGAGGATGCGTTAAACCTCCCCCAGGTTTGGCCCCCCCCCCCCTTACCCCAAGAGAAGGAGGAGGGAAACAACCAGCTGGGTTCACGGGAAGAGTTTATTTGCGGTGAGATGCTCCCGTGCACGCTCAGGACCGGGCGCCGTGGGTGTCCCCCCCCCTTCCCGTGTCAGGGAGGGACGAGCCAGCACCCCGCTGCCCCTCGCCACCGCGGCTGGGTCAGCACAGGACCCCCCCCCCTCCCGCAGCGGGGATGTGTGCGTGAAAGGAAATCTTTGCCCCTGAACTCACTCATTTTTTTGTTGTTGTTGTTCAGGGGATACTTAATATATAATATATCTCTCTCTATCTCCAGCAGTCGGCTGGATGCTAAATCAGTGTACCGCAAATGTGATGCAAAGCCGGGCATTGCAGGTAAATTTAATCCACTTTGTTTCTTTAACTGGTGACCAGGGGAAAAATAAAATTAAAAAAAAAATAAGAAGAAAAAAAAAAAAACCAACAACAACAAAAAAGCCACCCCAATTTGAAGAAGGACCAGCAAAGGGCTGGGCTTGCCACAAGCCGGCGAGACCTGCGGTGCGAGGCTGCCCGCAGAGCTGGGAGTGGGGTGCCGGCGTTTGGGCAGCAGAAACCATCCCAAGCCCACGGGGATGGGTCCATGTTGCAGGATCTGGGCTTTATGAGAGGTTGAGAGTGGGATGGGGATGGGGACGCGGATAGGGGTGAGGATGGGGATGCAGAAGGGGATGGGGATGCAAATGGGGATGGGGATGGTGGGATTTTGCGCTCAGCCTAAGAGACGGAGAGGCTGAATCCACAGTCCTGAAAATACTGACGAGTCCCTTAACCTGATTTGGAAATCCAAGCCCCAGGGGTGGAAAAAGAAGTGGCAGAGGTGGCCGGGGCACCACCAGCCCTCGCTGGGGTGGTGAGGCCGGTGGGCTCCTGCGGTCGCCGTCCACGGATGCAGGCACATCCCAAGGGAAGGGGGCCCGGGATCCTGAACCAAAACGGCGGGCAAGCCCGACCGGCCGGGGAAGGTGGCTCCTAGTTCCATAGGTGACGCTTGCAGTGCTCGACAGCCTGCAGGAGAGATGGGGAGGGATGGTGGGGGGGAGATAGGGACTCCCAGGACCCCGCCAACCCAGGGGAGGGGACGCAGCCGAGACTTACTTGGCACTCGACCGCCGTGGCCATGTTCTTGCACCAGTAGTGTGGGCCCCAGGCGCAGGGATCTGAGCCCAGGAGATCCTCCTCGGGTGAGCTGCAGGCTCTTATTTTCTGGAAGGAAAAGGTAGGAGGTGGGGAAGGGGAAAAAAAAAAAACAAAACCATGAGCACCCCGCGACCCTGCTGCCATCTCGGTCCGGGAGCGGGTGCATCACCCATGGCATGGGGACACTTACGGTGCAGACGAAGTTGGGGTCCATCATCTGGACGAGGAGCCGCACGGCCGCTGGCTCGTACTGCACCACGAGCGCCTCGCACTGGGAAGGAGAGAGGGGGTGAGCCCGGCAGAGGTGGGGGTCTCAGGGAGGGTTGGGGGTCCCCACCGGGCTGGGTGCTCCCTCCCCGGCTCACCTTGCCCGTGAGCGGTGTGGGCAGCAGCTCGCAGCCCTTCTCTAGCATGTCGCCCAGCTCCGCCAACGTCTCGTTCTTCAGCAGCTCGTTATCGAAGTAGGTGATGACGATCTGGCAGACGTTGCAGAAGGCGCCCGCACCCACCGCCAGCTGCTCCAGCGCGGCAGCCCCTGCGGGACACGATGGGGCCATTAGAACCACCCCTATCACCTCGCTACTTGGGGACTTGGTGTCTGGGTGCCACCAGGGTGCCCCCGTCTCACCTCGGTGGCCGTCCCCGCTGCGGGGGCAGCAGTGCAGCATGGTGCAGACGGCCGCCGGGTCGGTGGCCTCCAGCAGCATGATGACCACGGCTTTGCCGTAGGAGTCAACGAAGTCCTTGCACTGCCCGATGACGCCGTGGGGCAGCATGTAGCACACCTTCTCGATGTCGTTCACCAGTTGCTCCTGGCAGGAGGAGGCGGGCGGAGGGATGAGAAGACATCCCCCCCTTCTCTCCCACCTCTCCTCACCCCCTCCCTGGACCGCGGCGGTGGGGCTCACCTCCGTCATGTTGTTCTCCAGGAGGCTCTCGGCCGCCTTCACGGCAAACTGGCACATCTCACACAGCGGTGTGGTCCCCTCCCCGTCCTGCCAGGGTAAGACTGTGGGACACATGCCGAGCTCCCCCCCAAGAACCGTCCCCATCCCACTCAGTCATCAACCTCCTCCCCCCCCCCCCCCCCCGCCAAAAGACATTTCCCACCTCAGAAAAACTGGAATGTTGAAGATTAAAAAAAAAAAAAAAAAGTGAAATATGGCTCCTCCGTCCCATCATTTGGATTTTAAGGAGCGTGACAGAGACGGGGGGTCCCCACTTACCCTTAGCACCCTCAGGACCTGCATCACCTTCTCCGTGAGCATCGTGTGGAGGGGCAGCGCCGAGGCAGAGGAGCAGAGTCCCAGGTGGCCACACAGCTCCATCGGGTCCTGAAGAGAGAGACACCCCAAATCGGGTGTGCATCTCCCCCCCACCCCCGGGGAGGGTGAGCCTGTGCCCCCCTTTCCCCACGAAGGGTGATTTCAGCATCTTGGGACATGGGGGGGTCTCGCTTACCTCAGCCAGCTGCCGGTGGAGGGGCAAGAAAAAATACAAATAAAAAAGAATTATAGCGGTTTCAAGCCAGAGAGAGGGGGGAAAAAAATCTTTAAAGAGTGTGTAGGAATATAAATCGGTGGAGCTAATTAAAAAAATGAGAGCAAGACCCTGCAATCGTTGATGAGGTGCCCCCCCCCCCCGCCCCGCTGGCACCCAGCCACCCCGGCAGCCCTGGGGGAACTGCTCACCCGCTTACCAAGTGCCGGAGCAGCCGGTCGGCCGTGTCCGCGTACTGGGCCAGGTAGTGCTTGCACTGGGGACGGAAGACACGGCGTCAATGCCCGAGGCGGGGGAGACACCCCACCGCCCAGTCATGTCCCCCCCTCCCCAGCCCGCCGCAGCGCTGCTCGAAAGCAGGTGGCGGTGAAGGATGCTCCCGCTCCACGGTGAAATCGGGGAGGAGGAGGGAGCCCAGCAGGACATGAGCACCCTTACCTGCTCCACCAGGTGGGGGGCCATGCCCTCGCATGCCCACCCGGTGCGGGCCACCAGCACCTGGGCGAAGGCGGCGTTGGTCCCCAGCTCCAGCTGCAGGGCCGCCACCAGCTGCAGGCAGTCCCCGCACACCTCTTCCATCTCCTGCGGGACAACACGGTCAGGGACACATCAGCACCACCGCCCCCCGAAGTAAAACTGAGCCCCCTCCCCGCGTCTGGACTTGCAGGGCTGGGATTTAAATGCCAGTTGCAATCCAGGGTAGCTTTTTGGACAGCATCCCTCTGGTCCCCCTTTCATCCTGTAATATCCCGGCCCTAAATTGGTGAGACCCCTAATCAGATGCCATTTCAGCTGTGCAGTAATCTTAATTATTTTTTTTTTAATTATTTTTAAATAGGTGATGCTTAAGCGAGTCTCGTCCTTCAGCGGCATCAATGGCGTTCTCACCGGTGCCGCCATACCTGGGTCTCGCCACGAGGCGGGTCCTGGGGATGGAGCAGGAGTGGCACGTTGGCGATGAAGGGGACAATCAGGTCGGTGAAGTCCTGAGCGGGGCCTGTGGAGGCTGGCGGCGGCTCTTGGAACTTCAGAGCCCCCGTAGCGCTCTCCCGGGGCTGGCACAGCTTGATGGTCCCGCATACCACCTTTGGGTCCGACTGGGGGAGCAGAGGGGGTGGGGGCTTGGGGCTGTGTCTGCTCCATCACCCCGCTCCCCCCTGTCCCTGCGTCATTTCCACCACCATCTCCATCTCACAGAGGTTTGGTCCCAGGCTCTGAGAGCCTCCCTTGCCCTGCGAGCCCGCCAAGACATCCCAAACCATGGAGAAACACAAACCCAAGGGGGTTTCCCCCCCCCCCTCCAGTTACCAGCACTTGCTTGCCCAGCTGGACGAGGATGAGGATGCCGGTGTCCACCATCTTCTTGCACTTGACTGACCAGTCCTGGAAGGGCAGGTACTGGCATTTCTTATCCAAGAAGACCCGCAGCTTTTCCTAGGTGACAAGGGGAGAGCTCAGGGCTGGACTGGCGTCGCGGTGGACATGCCTGACCTGCACAATTCCCCCCCGCCAGCCATGACCCACCTCGGTGCGGTTGTCCTGCAGGATCTTGCCCACCACGGAGACCGCCACCTGGCACAGGTGACATGGGATCCCCTTCTGCTGAGAGAGGGGATGCTTTCGGGATGCTGCCATGGTACCCAGACCCCAAAACCCACCCCTCCACCACAAAACCCCCCCCACCGATGGGCACTTGGGAACATCCTGGGGGTACCCACTCATTTTTGTCGCTCCCCCTGCAGACACATTGGCTGCCCAAGAGCATCAGCAGGTGCTCAGCACGGGGGTGGCCAGCCTCGGATTCTCCTCCCAGCCCCACGTTTTTGGGGCAGGGTGGGTACCTCCCTCCATCTCCCTGCATCCTGCCCCCCCCCACCTCCCAAGCTCCCGGTGCGGTTACCCCCAGGGCCTGGTCCCAGACGGTGATCTGGCAGAGCTCCAACGCCCCGCACTTGGCCGCCGTCACCACATCGCGGCACCAGTCCTCCGGCCGCTCGCCGCACTCGTGGAGGGGGTTGGCCCCGGCTACGGGGTGGGGAGAGGAGACCGTCAGCCTCCCCACCGTTCCCCGGGCACCCCAAGATCATGTCCTACACCATGATCAACCCAGCACCCCGACCCCAGCCCTGCCTCGCCAGCCGAGGGCGATGCTCCTCACCTTCCCGCCATGATTCACCCTCGGCTTTCGCGACGGTGGTGGGGTTATTGGGGTTTTATAAAGGATTTTACAAGCCCAGCAAAGGCCAGGCTTTTCCAAGGGGATGTCGCAGCAGCTATTGGGCCCGCATCAAAAGGAAAAGCATAATTTGGGGTATCATCCTCAGCCTCGCAGCGCCCTTCATCACGCTGGGGAGGCGGCTGCTTATAAAAACAGCAATAAATCTTGCAAAACGGGCAAACCGGGGGTGCCGGCACTCAGCCCCGCGCAGCAGCCGGTTGGCCACGCCACGGCTCCCGGCAATGATTGAGCAACCCCAGTTTGGGGTGGTTTGGTTTTTGTTGGATTTTTTTTTTGTTTGTTTGTTTTCTTTTATTTCCTCCCAACGACAGCATTTTCTCCCGGCTGCAAATCCCCGGCGTGGCAGCGGCGGTGGCGTGGTGCAACGCCTGCGGTTTAATTGCCACCTTGGCGTGTCAGGATTAATTAGCGATGGGGCAAGTGTTTATTTCCCACCGGAGGGATGCGCCCACCCAGGATGCGGCCGGGGAGGTGGCACATCCCAAACCCTTCGTTGCCTGGCTTCGGGCAGGATCTGCTCCGGGAAGATGGGGAGAGGGGGCACATGGACAGACAGACGGACAGACACTGCTCAATACCCTCTTGCAGCTGGCGTTCACAGCCAGCTTTTACCACCTGGTTTTGCACAGCAGGAATAAAGCCAAAAGCACAAACTGCTCCTTCCACCTTATCAGGTTTCTCCCCAAAAAGCTGCTCCCACATGCAGGATTCTGGCAACGCCTTCGGCTCATCCATGGGATGGGTTGGGGCAGGAGCGTGAGATGCTCAGGGCCACCCCAGCAAGTCCCTGGGGATGGGGGTGGTGGGACGAGCCCCCCACCGGCCCTGCCTTCTCCCAAAAGCGCTGGCGCAGCTCAGCGGGTGCCGGGTGGTTTTTCAGCCCCGATTACCCCATCGGGCTGACGGCAGCACCGGGGCAGGAGCGAGCCCCAGGGGAGGGTGAGTCCCTGTCGTCTCCCCCCGCTGCCACCGCCGCTGGTTTCCCATGCACAGCTCTTCCCACGTACCTCTCCAGCAGCGTGATGCTGCGGTCGCCGCATCAGCTGAGAGATATATATTTATTTTTTTTTATTTTTTTTTAAACCCTAGCGAACAAGAATGGCAAGTCAGCAGAAGTGTTAAGGTGCAGCACCAAAAAGAAAAAAAAAAAAAAAAAAATCCAAGGAGAGGGGAGGCAACGATTTCTGAGCTGGTCCCACCTGACCCATGGACACGAGCATCTCTTGCAGCTCCGTGCTGGAGACTGCACCAGCGGCATAAGGACGCTGCTGGTACGGGACAGTGGGATTTAGCTGGTCTTAAAGGTTTGGAGCTGCACCTTTCACGGTGGGTCTGAACTCAGCGCTTACTCCTCGCTCTGCTCAAGCTGAAAGTCAGGCGAGAAATGCTGGGCCGGAAAAAATAATTAATGCTAATCATAACACCCAACTGCTGAGAGCAGGGAGAGCTTCCCCAGGTGGAAAGCATCGCCACGGGGCAGGCAACTGGTGCCCCATGAGCTCTCCTCCCCATTTCAAAGCCGTGGCAGAGCTGCCTCGTGCTGATGGGCACCCAGGCGGCGGGACGTGGGACGATGCCGTTTTCGGCACAGCCCCAGCATAGAGTGTGGGATGAGGCAGGGATGCTCCCGGGCCACCATGGTGGCCCCAGGCCAGCCAGGACTGCCCTGTCCCCAGCTGGCAGGTCCCCGGCCTGGGGTGGGCTTTGCTCAAGGGGCATCCAGCACTGAGCTGCAGCTCTGGCAGGGCTGTGCCGGCATTACGTGGAGCCCTGGAGCGCACCAGCTGAGCCGGCAGAGCCTGGCGAGCAGGTTATGACGTAAACCCCGGGGGTGGTGGCGTGGGCCCCGGCGCCCCAGATCCCAGCTGGGCGCACACCCCCTGTTCCAGCACAAAAAAAAAAAAACCAACCCACAACACCATGAATACACTTTTCCCAGCATCAAAATCCTTCTCCAAAGCTCATGGTGGTCCTGCAGCCCTACCACGCCACGCAGCTGAGCCACCACCGCGAGAGCAAGCCACCGGCTTTCCAGGGCAGGCATCACCCGAAGGATGGACGTGCCGAGCGTGGGTGAACTTTCCTGCTCAGCCTGTTGCTGGCTGGAGCACCTCAGCATGTCATCCTCCCCACCACCACCACCACCACCGCCAGGTCACGCGTGCGCAGGCACAACTCCTCCACCACAAAGCCGGCACCCGGGCAGGTCACGTCGGAGGAGCCCCACAGGACGAGCCTGGAGTAATTAAAGCGTAAAATGGGTTCTTCCCTCTAAAAGGGTGTTGCTTGGGGTTTTTTTTTTTGTTTTTTGGGTTTTTTTTCCTACAACAGCAGGGATTGGTGGCTTCCCCAGGGAAATTTCCCCTGGAATAAGTGATTTTCCCCTCCAGCAAGGACCAGAGGTGGGAAACGGGCTCTTCCCAACTGGTTTGCTGGGGATGATGCAGGTATGGCTTTCTCACCCTTATGGGGGTGGGGGGGACACCTAGGGGACAGCAGCATAAGCTCATCCGCAGGAAGGATTTGCTCACAGCCACCCAAAGCCCCGGTGACGAGAGGTCTCCAAAGGTGCTCAGGGTTGCAGCGCTTGCACTCCCATCACCCTGCCCGGAGCTCGGCAAACCAAGGGGCAAGAGGTTTCCTGCACCTCTTAGGAGGTCCCTAAAGAAAGGGGCAGCAACGGGGTGGCACCGTAGTCACGCCGTTGTGCAAGGACGACAAAGCAGTTTCCCCACCCCACCCCAGACGGCACGTACACAGCCAGGTCCCAACACCAACGGACAAAGCAGCCCTCTCCCCCCGTCGCTGGGGAGATACCCCATCAACTGGGCTCCCTCCTTCCATCCCCCAGTGAAACACCGGCCCCGTATGTGGGAGGGAGCAAACAGCTTTTTTGCCCCAAAAAACATCTTTAAGGGCAGAAGTTGCAACGCTCATGGCCAGGCAGGCAAGAGGTAAAGCAGGCAGTGGTGGCACCTGCCCCAGCTTCCCTCTGGGCTAACTCCCGACACCACAGAGGGATGAAGAAACACCCTACGGAGCTTTAAACACTATATCTGGGAATAGTTTTGGGGTCCGGAGGGGTTTTGCAGGCTACTCCTCGAATCCTACCCCCAGGCCTGGCCTTACCTTGGTAGGAACCCAGGCACAGAGAAAGGATCAGCACCCAGCCACTCCATTTGCTCTCCATGCCGTTCCTAAGATAGTCCTCAGTGGCTGGTTCCTCTTCCGTGCTGCTCCCAGACTGAGGAATCTTGGATGGGTTGGGAGAAGCAGTGAGAACCCAACACCTACGCAGGGCAATTACCACACCCCTCTCCTTTACGCCTTGATTATAAAATCATCCCCAGCCCGCACAGCGGAGGGAGGCAACCCGAGCCAGGCAGGTATTCCCGGGAAGTCAAAACCAGCCCAGAACCTGCTGCTCAATGCTAACCTCGCCACTCCTGGCTGCAAAGAGGTGGGGGGGAAACCATCCTAGTGTCACACGATAGAGTAATTTTCTACACATCATCCCTTACAAAACAAAACAAAGTTAAAAGACTGGTAAATTCAGGACAAGTGAATTAATGGTGTATTTAGAGGCAGCCAAGCAGTTTGCTCAAAGTGTTCTATTCAAAATAAAGCAAGGAACGAAGACAAAAGGAAAGTGTTATGGTTTGAAGAACCCACACCAATATTTTGTCCTTCAATTATTCTCTCACCTGACAACCCATGCAGGAAGGGGCATCAGGAAAAAGCAAGGAAACCTGAGGGTTGACATATAAACAGATTTATTAGAGTAAGACGAAAGAACTAACAGTAATAATACTGAAGAACAGATATTGATCCCAATACCAATATAAAACATACCAGGATTAGACTCGGCCCATTCCATCAGTAGAAGCTGTGCACCCCCAACACTGGACAGCAAATGTGGGACCCTGCAAGTGCTGCGGCATCAGGAGAAAGGGAAGGGCTCAGGGGGCCGGCACCAGGGGAAGAAGTTCTCAAGATCGCAGCCATCATAGAAAACTCATCAGCAAACTTTCTATTTTTTACTGAATGTATGGTATGAAGTAACCCTGATGACCAGCTTGGGTCAAGTGCCCAGGTTTCAACATTCCTCATCCCTGCACCTGGCTAACTCAAAAACACTGAGACTTTGAAACCCACACACCATAGCTGGCTATAAGGTGAGTATTTTCACAATTCAGACACCAGAGTCTTCTAAAAGTGCAGTTTTTCCCCAAGCATTAGAAGAGATCTTACCCAAAAGTAAAATTACCGAAAGAGAAATTAATCCCGTGTCACTCAAAGCAGGACAGAAAGCCCCACAAAATGCAAGTCAGCACTGCAGCCTGCTATCACGCAGCTTCAGCAAGAACTCCCTCCAGCCTGCGCAAGGCAGAGGCATTGCGACATGGGGCTCTTGCCTCACATGGGGCATTGCGTTCCTCCGGGGAAGAGAGCGGCGGTGGCAATTCCTGGCAAGCCTCTTTAACCTGCAACCGCGCTCAACAGAACGCAAAGGCTTGACGGGACACGCATCTTGCAAGGCCGAGGCAGCTCAACAGGAACCTGAATCCTGCCATCCAGCCCCAGATTTCCAGTGATATTTTGGGACGTGCCTTTTCCCGGCTCTGCAGGGAAGCTAACGAGATCCTTCGGCAACTAGCACACAGCAAGGAAATGAAATGCACAAACATGGGTTTACAGAAGTTTTTATTGTTCATTAAGGAAGCTTTTGTGCAAAAATCAAGACAATGTTCTTTAGAAAGCAACTGCACGTGTCCCCCCAGCATAACTCAAGCGGGTCAGGTGCCACGGTCCACAGGAAGGGAGAAAACTAAAGACTCCCAGCACTAGCACAGGATTTCCCCCAGTCCACCTCGCCCGACGGGTCGCTAGCATGAATCCTCCACTACTAAAAACCCAAGAAAATTAAAACCTTGCCAACCTGCAAGAGCAAGTGTGAATCCATCCCCACCTACACCCCCCCCACCCCCCCAAAAAAATAATTCACATCAAGAGAACACCATCTAGTTTAAAATATCAAATACCATGCTACATGCCGTGGTGTAACACAACCCGTACCTTCAGGGCAGCGACGCTGAAGAGAGCCCATTTCCTATCTGGCATATCTACCCCAACTGGGATACACTGCCCGAACCACTGCACAAGCCTGCCAAGACAGAAAGCTGCAGGTTCTTTACATTTTTAGGGGAAATTAATTTCCTTTTCTTAAAGCCACAAGTGCTTCAGTGTTCTGTACAAATGCTACCTGTCTACACTGCCCAGACATTTAGTATGTACACATAGTAACAAAAAAGCTGCAGTCGAGTGGTTTTCCATTAAACTGCATAAAAATTACTCCGCTTGCTGCTAAAGCGTTGTTACCGGAGCTCCCACCTCACCCAAGACACCACAGGAACAGCAGCAGTTGCCGGCACCTTTCTGAACAGCACTGGAATTTTCAAAGCTCCACCTCTGCCCAGCTCCTCCTTCCCAAAGGGCTCCTCAGAGCTACTTTGGTGCCTCTTGTTTTGGGGCTTAACTTGATCAGGACTACGTACTAAATGCTGGTAGGAGATGCAAGGTCCGCCTCAAGCAACACAAGCATGACTGTCGTTCTCGAGGCCCCTACACCTTGAGGACCTGACTCATTTCTAGGGTAGCAGCCTGCCTTGAAAGGCTTTTTTGTTCAGAAGTTCAGGCCATTTCAGTGGGATGCCGCAGAGGCGTGGAAGGCAGGTCAGGTATGCCAGCAGAGCTGCCAAATACCTGCTACCGTGCTCTTATCTGCATTCTCTGCTTGCTATTTGGACGCATTTCCCAACAGAAATGGGAACTCTTGGGGGGGAGGGGGGGGGAGGGCATTACACTTCAAACTACTCAGAAGGGTGAGCGTCAGTGAGAACGGGTGGCGGCAATGGAAACTGCCCACGAGCCCCATAGCGCTCTCTGAAGCTTTAGATGACTGAAATATGCTGTGAGAGAAAAACAAATCAAGGAACAAACCGGCAGTTTACGCTAAAAATAATTTGTCCATGCGTTGTGCCCTCTACGCTGAACTCACTTGGACATATGCACAGCCCCTGCTGACTTCTTCCCCTCCATCTTCTACTGACCCAGCTCGCTCCACCTCCTTGGCACCCGGCTGGCTGCATGTAGGTAGCTGCAAGACTAAGCAGAATTCAGCAACTAGGATAAGAAAAAAAGAGGGAGCCATTCCTTAAGTACGTCAGCATGCTTCAAAAGACTGAAATCCCAGTGTACAGGGCTTGACAGTAGAACACCCATGCTCAGACCAAGTAGTCCAAGGAAATAAAAAAGGACATGATCAAAGGTTGAGGGAAGAGTTTTGTTAGCCATGATAACACAAGCCGTAAGTGTGGTCACTCAAATACTAAAGCATGGTCACTCAAATGCAAATGCATCTTTTTTTAGGTACCGGTTACTTTGAAAGTTAGCTGGGCACACAAAGTCCCCTCCTCTGCGTCTGTAGAGCTTTGAAAATTCCAGCCAAAGGGATTCCCAGATTCAACATTATCCCTTAGTTCCCCTACGGTTACAAAGAAAATTAATATTCCAGCCAGATGTTAAAAATGCAAAGCATGTAATCTTCCCAATGCTGACTAAAAAGACGTTTTAGTCGCTATCTTGTTGGGTTTTTTTAAATTAAAAGATAATAATCTTGTCTCTTTTCACCTTCTCTGCCATTCTTCCCAGCACCTAAAAAACTCTTCAGCTTACCAATTAAAAAAAAAAAAAAATCTACAACACACTGACTATGTTTAGGAGTATGAGTTAAACTGTACAATCAGAAATATCTTTGTTAAGTCAACAATGAAGATCTGATCCTTCAACAGCAGCACTGCTACAGAAGAGTTACAATAAAGGAACTTGAAGGTCAAATTGTTAACGAGGCAGAGAGGAGGGACATTTGAGATACAGCTCTCTGCCAACCTCGGCCCACATTTTTAAGAGCCATGGCAAACTTTCAGAACTGGAAATTCTTCTTCTAGTTCCACACATGACGTTTGCAGTGATCAACAGCCTAAAGGGAAAGAAACAGCATATGTTAGTGGAAAAAAGCCCGTTTGCAAACAAGTATATATCTACACATACAATTTAATGTCTTATTCTGAGCCAAGATCTTGGGAACAAATCTGGGTTTCTTAGAGTAAGTGATTCCAGAGAGGACAAGAATAAATAATAGCCTCATCCCCACCCAGAAGCTTCAGGAAAGAATGCTGATGACCCTTAGCCATTAAGGCCTGGCAGAGAAACACATCAGCCCACAGCAATACTGGAAGCCAATTTTTAGAGCCTGATGAGAGGTCATGACACAGTCTGTTGGCTTCAGGAACAGAGACTAAATATAAAGCTCACATTGTACCTTACTATGGATTCTGAAATGTTAGCAGTGAGGCGGGGGATTGGAAGAAAGGGGAGGGGAAACAGTCTGCTTTAAGAAAGCTAAGGTCTACGGAAGACCCTCTAATAACACTCAAGCACCTCTAGCTAGTACCCTTTTGCTTCCGGGAGCTGGAATTAATCCACTTGAAAGCGTGGTATACAAGCTGGACAGGTAGTTTATAAGGAGCTACCAAAGACCAACAGGAACCTTGAGGCAGACTCCTGCTTTACGTACGTTGCACTGAGCAGCAGTCTCCATGTTCTTACACCAGTAGCCCGGACCCCAGACACAAGCATCATCCCCCAGGAGAGGCTGTTTAGCTGATCCACAGACTCCAAGTTTCTGTGAAAAGAACAGCAGCAGAGTCAGCACCTTTCTATTCGCCCCAAGAGATCTCAATTCCAGCCTTGCGTCCAAGCTTCCACCTGACCGACTGTGGAAGCAACTCAGGTAGCTTCAAGAGCTCCCACGGTACAATGCCCAACTGACAATGGCAGTGACACTTGCAGCTGAATGAGTAGACACAAAACAGTAACCTGACACAAGGAAGAATCACATTACCGCAGCTGCTTCTTCATACTAAGTTTCAAGAAACAGAGCTTCTAGAAAGAGACCTTCCTTGAGAAACATCATTTAACTTCATCACACCCCATTCAGGGCACAATACACCTTGTTGCTGAACCTCAACAGTGGATTACCACTGACAGCTCTTTACTTCTATCCTTCCTTGCGCAAGGCTGGCAGTCAGACAGCTGTCCATTCAGTAAGCCCAAGGCCTTGCACAACCACCTTCTCTCCAAGCATTCAGTGTGCTGATTTTTATTCCAGCAGAGTTTCTGCATGCTAGGCACTGAAAGACATGCGGAGGAGTAGGCAGGACCGTATCAGAGCTCGTACTCAATAGAACTAAACGCAATACTCACAGTGCAAACAAAAGTGGGATCCATCATCTCTGCCAAGAGTTGCACAACCACGGGTTCATACTGTTCCACAAACTGAACACACTGTAACAAAACACAGGTTGAAAGATTCTCCTGTTAAAGCCTTAGAAAGGAGAGGAAGATACAGGCCTGTACGCTACTCCAAACACCCCAACAATACACTTCAAACTGATAAACCAGAGGGTCGAGCTCTGCAGATCAAAAAGGACACAGCATCGCACTAATCACACAACTACATCACTTTTTTGCTAGTTCATACCTGCCTGCAGCTAGGTTAGGACCAGACAGGGGTCACAAGGAAAAGAACAAAGCAGGGCAGACTTTGGGAAAAGAACCAAGCAGGACAGGCTTTGATTTGCAAAGCTCAGTCTCTAATCGTGGAGATCACTGCTGTCTCAAGAAGAAAGCACACCGAACAAGCTGGAGACAAACATCCTGAACAGGACCGCAGCAATGCAGTAATGACTCTTAAGCGCTTTTAGCCTAAGTAATTACCATTCACTTCAGACCAGGTGGCAGCAGCACGAAGGCTTTCCATCGACAAGTCAGCCCTCTAGTGGAGAGGCCATCTCCAAAGCACAGAAAGATACTGGCATTCTCAGCAGAGACTAACGG
This sequence comes from Vanellus vanellus, assembly GCF_965231255.1. NCBI lineage: Eukaryota > Metazoa > Chordata > Aves > Charadriiformes > Charadriidae > Vanellus > Vanellus vanellus. Next base: position 37,308,887 of record NC_138912.1, on the reverse strand, counting down.
CACCAATTAATAAGCGAACCACAGCTATTAAACAGCCTCACAGAAGGTAGCGGGAATAGCTGTTTCATAGCTGCTTTAAGCCTAGTACGCCTATAAGTAAACTTATAAGCGGTTGCCACTTGCTGACACTCAGCAGCCACCTAATAAGATTTCCAGGTAAATCTTGATAGCAGTAGCCTAACAGGTGTTGCTTTTTGCTGTCTCACTGGAATTATGCCAGCCTACTTCCAATTACTTTGTTAATCCCCTGAACAGGATCAGTGTTGAGGGAAAAAAAAAAAAAAAAAACACCAACCACCAACCAACCTTCAGCTGTTCCCACTCACTGTTCTCAAAGGATTTCCAGGCAAACCTTTACTGACTGCAAATTAGTGCAACAATCCAGCCAGTCAATTCAGGCCCTTAAAAGTCTCCACCTAGTCAAAGGACTGCCAACCCCCAAGGATGGGGAGTGTGAAAACCTAATCCCCCAAACTCTTTCCAGCCTCCAGCAGAGGAAGGCTGCCTAACTCTTATAAAAACCACCAAGAGATGCTGCTCTCTAGTTCTTCCAAATACTCTGCAAGATGTTTCGGCCTTCTGTTCGTCCCTATCCACTTTGTTCTGACTGGAAGGCAGGCTGCCACACGGCAAGGCTTGTGTGGTCATTTGACTGCCTCAGGTCAAACCTGCTCCCTCTTTTTTGCTCTACTGCACACGAGAAGCTGCTACGCTTTGATGCTAACTAGCAAAGGGAAAAACCTAGGAAGGATCAGGTTGCCAAACACAAGCTGGTCCCAGCTGCACCTGTGCACAGTTTGTCTCCAGCCAGAGACCGAGGCAGTTGGCCAAACACAGAGACCTCTACTATGAGTACCTGAACATTTATAGCAGAAGTTGAGACACTTGAGAGACGGACCTAAAATTAGCATGTAGACAGAATATCAGGAGAAACACTTAGAAAATGAGGTAAGCATAATAGTCACTGTAGGACCTATGTAAACGCAACAAGGACAGTTCCCAATCACCACCAAGACCATTGCTTTTTAGCCTGCCTTCCGCACAAGCACTTTACCTGATCACTGACAGACTCTGGGAGGAAGTGGCAGACTTTTTCCAGTAAAGCCTCAATTTCAGCTGTTGTGGCATTCTTCTCTAGTTCTTTGTCTGCATAAGCTACCACCATCTTGCAGATATCACAGAAGCCACCAGCAGGTTTCACTACAACTGAGAAGGGAAAAAAGAAAAAAAAAACACAACCCAAAACAAATCCAAACATCAGTGCTCAGGTAGTTCCCACACACAGAAGAAAGGAGGCAGCAAAGTACTAAAGCATGTGTCCTCAAGAGATAATTATAGGGGAACTAGTTCATTTTGCAACACCACCGACTCCTCATTACCAACCTGGCTGCTGCTGCGGTGGTTTGTTGGCTGCACAGCATTTCAGCATAACGCACACAGCTTCGGGATTCGTTGCCTCCAAGAGCATGTCGATCAAAGCCTGGCCATAGACATCTATGAAGTCCTTACACTGGTCTTTGACACTCCCCGGGAACAGGTAGCAGATCACCTCCATTTCGTGCACAATCTCCTCCTGAAGCACAATGAAGGATGCGTGGCAAATACGGAATAGAAATCTGACTCAATTCATAAGCACATGTTTTCTTACTCCATCCCACCCAGGATGGAAATCTTGCTCTCATGAAAACAGGCAATTAAATTAACTTTCCTTCCCCCACTAATACAGCCCCGTTTTAGCCAAAGCCTAGGAAAAGGTACCATTTCCAACACTAACACACCTCTGTCTTGTTGCTTTCCAAGAGGCCAGTCACTTCTTTCACCATGGTCTCACATATTTCACACAAAGAAAAAGTTTTCTCTTGAACTGAGGTTTTCTGAGTACAAGAAGAAACATACAAAACAATCAATCAGCACTTGACCACATTTGACAGGGACAAGTTGTAAAAGATCAGTCTTAACAGCATTCACATGCAACACACCAATTCATTGGCCTAGCTGGCCAGTTTGAGCTGAATTCAAAAGGTCACACAGAACCTCAAAACCAACCTCAAAGGTCTCAGTGAAAAGCCTTTTTGAATAGTCATTTTGCATGCCTAATTAACACTACAATCTCCAGGTTGTATAAGGAGGGGAGTTGACTCTAGTCGACACGGAGAAATAAGCAGCCCCATGGTGACTGGAGTCAAGAGAATTAAGTGTTTTTTAAAATACACTAATTAAGGACTAAGTAACTAATTTACTAGAATTGAGAGCACCCTCCTGTTTGCAAAAGAAACCTAGAAATCGAGGGACTTGAGGAAAATTGTTTGGAGCCTGTTAATCAGAAGTTAACTGTCCTCAAAAGAGACTTTCCTTTTTAAAAAACAAAACACCTCAGCTCATGTCTTACCTAAAGGCCATGGGAAGGCTAAGGTGCTCTTCCAAACTCAAAAGCTTCAGCATTCTGACTCTGGTCACTCATATGCACGTGCAGAGTGCTGTCCCATTTTTAAAAGGGATTAAAGCGTAACTCCAAATGTAGAGCAAAACTCAAATGCAGCAATTTGCCCTCTAACATTTGAGCAGCAGAACGGCTGCTATGCTCTACTGCTGGAATGAGAGTTCCCATTTCAATCCTGAAGTATTACCTTACAGCTTTGGTTTAGCACAGCCTCTGCTATTCTAACAAATCACTCAGCTCTTCTACTTCACAGATCAACATCAGAAACAAGAGGAGGCCAGGAATTTATATGCAGGGAGGCTTAGATTATTCTATACATAAAAGCTCATATTTTATTGTTTCACTCGGTTCATTACATTAAATCAACAAGGAAAAGGCAAAGCTGTTGAGTACAAAAAGGTCTATCTTACCTCCACTGTTTCCATTTTCACTTCATGAACCACTTGAGCTGGCACCAGAGTCTGAAAGGGAACAGACTTCACGGAAGGACAGAACCCAACCATGGCACAAATGTCCTTTGGTTGCTGGAAAGAGACATATAAGTGATTTTTAGAAGTCTAGAAGACTCTGCCCTTTCTATGGAGCCTGTGAGGGGGCACAAAGAACAAAGTTCTAAAAGGCTCCAACACAACTAGAAGTTTCATGACTACTTCTACTTAACATATTGCCAAAGCATTTGATACGGTTATAGGCAGGACAACTACCAGATGAAATTTAGCAGTTCCTTTAAAAGAGGAAGAGGTTAGGCCGCATCCATTTAAAAACCCCATTTACCATGAGCTAATATACTACACAAGGCCTTCAAAGGAGTTGACTTAAGAGCTACCAACACCAAAACAGGCCACCAGCATCACATTAGACCTGCATCCGCAAAGCTGCTCCCCTGAAAGCTTTAAGTAATCACGGAAGAGGCTAATTATCCTGACTTCAGAGTTCACCCAAAAGCTGAAAGAAATGCCTAGAAGAAAGGACTCCTCATCCACAAACTACCTTCTTTAAAGCATCCAGTAACATCACATTTTGCAAACAGAAACAGATTCCCGCATTACTGAACACAGCCTATAAGAAACAAAAGTTACCCATGTTAAAACCTAAGCCTAACACTTAGTATCTGCAGTAACTGTATTTCAAGTGTTCTTTTCACAGTAAGAGGGAAAACAGCAAACAGAAACAAAGCCTTTCAAAAGGCTTTTTAAGTCTTCCTCAAAGGTTTTAGAAACATGTATTACTAAACACAAAAATAAATGCCGGACATGAGGCAAACTGCTCTAAGGAGGCCACATTATACCCACACAAAGCAAGAAAGTCTGTACAGAGTAACAGATGAAACTTGAATTGCCCCACCTAAAGTCTACTTAAGCTAAAAAAAAAAGTCACCTTTGGTCCTATGGGTAATTAGATCATACCCCACCCTGTCACCAGGGCATCAAGCTTCTTACAGCAGAGGCTTATGCAACAGTTAATACATCATGCCACAACCTCATGCACAGGCAAGAGCAGTATCTCAATGATACAGTGCTGCTTCAGACTACTCCAGGCAGTTACCTTTAAGTCAAGCCCTTTGGTTCATGCATTGTAAGAAGCATTTCCAGATATTAATGTTACAGCAACACCCACATACACACGTGTTCTCTCACAGAGAGATGACAGACACAAGGTCTCCCAGGACTGGTTAAATGAAAAGCCCAAATAGCTCTAGGAGGCAGGAGCCTAAAAGGCCTCCCACATCTTCAGTTCATATACTCCAGACATCTATACCATTGTCCTAGATTTAAAGGTTAAGAAATAAAACACTTGGGGACAGCTTCACTCAAGCCCTTTTGAGCCCAGACTTTAAACCAGAAGCTGGCAGGAGCCACCGGCATGCTTCTTCCACATCCAATCCTTCTTATGTGAAAGCGAGCACATTTTCTCTCTACTGGCCGAAGCATAATCAAGCTGAAATCTTAGTAGTACAAACTGGTATCCAGAGCTGGAAGTAAGACTGATCCACTAGAGAAAGTCTATGTTCTTTCTCTGTTTTAATCACATAAATATCCCTTGTATCTGTCAGCACTGAGTACAATCACACCATGTACACAGCTAATAGAGCAAGAAGTGAACTACAAGCAGGCTATCACCACAGGCAAGTCGCTCACCTACCTGATCCTTCTGTTGACAGGGGAGATTGGAGACAGAGGAAGGAAGGAGAAATTAAAGATAACAGTTAAGAGAAAAAAAAAAAAACTTCAAGCATTTGGAGCTGCATATAGTCTTTCCATGAAGATGACGGTCCCCACCCCAAAGATCCCTAGCATTGCTACAGCAATTCACATTTAATTGCACAGTGCTAATCAGCATTATTCATTTGAAGTTATTAAAACATCCTGGGCAAGACTACCTCCAAAGAGTTTGAACAATATTTTTCCGGATGCAAGGTGTGGTCATATTCCAATTTCAGATATTCACAACACACTGCATTGCAATGCTTAAAATGAGAAACTAACTGTTGTTGGAACAAAGATTTGCTCCCACCCACTCCCCAAACGCTTAAGAAGCGGTTTGAGAGTAGCCTTTAGCAACTAGAAACAAAAAAAAAGCCACTGTATTGCCAAATTCAGGTTCAAGTTAGCCACATACTCATTCATAAATTTGTAATTACCTATAATTTGTAACTCGTGGCATCTGCATTCTCTAAGGAAAGGCTTACTCATTTTTTTAAAAAGGCTTTGAAAACTCTGGATAAAGAGGTGCTATGGAGGTGGTCAGAGGTAAAATATATGGTACGTTTCTGTGGAAGACCAGAGCTGGTGCAGAACCACTCACTTTCCATGGCTCCTGTCAAGAGCCCAGAGCGCAGGAGTCTCGAGATAGCAGTTCCAGAAGAAGGACAGTTAGTCTCACTTCAAATAAATACGTTATCTCTAAAACTTGAACCAATTTGCAATACTGTGTCAAAGACCAACTCTAATATGCTTAACATAGTATTTGGTGGGGAGGGGGGAAAGTGGTATAAGTGCAGGACTGAGATAGAAGACTATGCATAACGCATCTTCTGTGTTTCAAAGGATTCGAGTGCCTTTTGCACTGCTGAAGTGGTTGTGAAAGAAAAGGAAAGTGCTAAAGAAAGCATTCTGAGATTGAAGTTACTATCCAAATAATAACACTAAGTTCAAAGTGTTAACACCAAGACTCTCCCCAGGGCTCTCCCCAGACTTTTACTGCAGTAAATGTTTCCTGTTTCCAAATAAGTTCGCTACACAAAGCAGAAAAAAAATAACTGAGAGCAAATATTATATCCTACTGATCTTACCATGTGCATCATCATTTGGATAGCCAAGTCAGAATATTCAGAGATATAGTTCTTGCACTGCAGGAAGTGGGAAAATAAAGTCTTGTAAATATCAAACCACATAAGCTGTATAGTTAATCTAGAATTCTCTAATACATCTCAAGGTATTAATTTACCTGCTCTACTTAATAACTATTCTGTTGTCTTTCAGAGCTTGTCCCAAATATAAGATGGCATTTCAAGTTACACAATTGTTGCACACACAGCTGCTAATCTGATGAGTCCCCTTTTCCCTTCCGCTCAGAGCAAAAGCACTCCCCCTCATTAGCGGGCATAGCACCACATTAGCCTGCCAGATCATTTTTACGAAAAAGGCCTTTAAGGGCTAGCAGCAATCTTGGGTCTTTTTCCTCCTCCCCAGTCCCATACACACCACACCAGCCAACTTTCTTGACCAGAAAGTTGGCCATTTCAGTGTCATTATTGTTACACTGTGTATCATATCCCACATGTGACACACTCCTTTATTTTATTAAGTAGAGATTACATTGAGAGGATTAAGGCACTGAACAAACTACTTTGTTTACATACAGAAACAGATTTTTAAACAAAAAAGGATAGCTTACCATATCAGACATTCCAGGTCCCAAACGGTCGCATTCTTCCTTGGCATGAGCAACCAAAGACTTTACAAAAGATGAGTTCGTCCTCACAGCTTCCTGAACATCAGTTACCAGCTGAATGCAATCTTGGCATACATCCCCACTTCCCTGGGCAAAAAGTGAAAGGAAACTTAAGTTGATATATCTCCACACAGCACATTTTAGAAGCTTCCGTTAGTACCAAGTTTTAAAAGCTCTTGTAAACTATATACAAACCTCAATAAATACTACTCGAAAGCCTGAACTAATATGAATACACAGGCTACTGCTGACACGTGCACCAGCCACTAGATGGAGATTAGGTACCTACTTGGCTCTGAAACCCAAGATAACTGTTAAGATACCCAATCTGCAAAATCTCTTGGGTTTGTTACAGACCACAGTGGGAAGGTATCTAAATTTGGCACAGATGTTACCCACTCCACCCACAGCAGCTTGTTCTCCACCCACCCAACTGTATAACTCCTATATCTAGGCTTGCTATCAAGATTCAGCCTCTGCTCACAAGTTCATTGTCTCATCTACTCCCCTTTGTCAACTATTTGTTCTTTCCTGATCCAGTCTGTCACTTCTGGATTCAGAGAGGAACGCTTCCCCCCTGGAGGGCACAGCTAGCAGACTACTCAGGATGTGAGAAAATTCTTCTTCCTTTGAACCCTGGTGCCAAACTTGCTCTCAAAAGAAATTGTTTCCAGTAAGACCTGCTTGACTACTACAGTGCTGGATGGGAACAGCCCAGCATAAAACTTATCTTTATAGGCTGCAGTTGTTAATCCAAGATAATACACAGGGTCCACAGGGGCTGCGGCTATCATCTTGCTTAGCTCTAAACTCACAGGTTAAAGAAAAAGGTAGTTGCCTGTATGCAGCAGCACAAAATGCAGAAGACAGTCACCCAGATGAAGCACATCAGCTTATCTGTGCCCAGTACAACAATACCTTACCAAGAATCATCAATAAATTCTTAAACAAAGGAGCCTCTGAGCAAAAAACATGCACTTCTCTTGCACATTGGAATAACACTCCACCCTTACCTTAGACTTCTGCTTGGGTTTGTCCTGAGGGTAAAGGAGGAGTGGCACATTAGCCATGAATGGGGATGCCAGTTCAGAGAAATCCAGCTCTGGTATCTTATTGGACTGGAGTTGTTTCTGAAGTTTCATTGCTGCAAGGTGTTTCTGAAGGGGCTGGCACAGTGAGAGGGCACTACATACAACTTCAGGTTTATCCTAGGGGAGATGACATACATGCATGAAGCTCTAGACTGGTGGCACTTTTATATGAAGTGATCCATACAGGACTAAAAGAATCATACAATCATATGTCAAAGAAATTTAGGCATCAACAGGGGCACAACTTTTAATTACAACAGCTGCAAGTTATCTACTTACCAGCTCTTCTTTGATCATATCCATGATAACTGGTAGGTAGGAATCCACAATTTCTTTGCACTCAGAGACCAGGCCTTGGTCAGGAAGAAACTCACATGTCTTTTCCAAGTAAGAGCGGATCTCATCCTATAAAAGATGAGGTGGGCTATAGACTATCAGTGTATATATATGCATGTGTGTACATATACATTTCTCTCTCAAATGCTCGTTCCTTTCCTAAAATGCAGGACACAAAGCCTCAAAAAAAGCCACCTGGACTCAGGTAGGTCCAAGCAGTTGGCAAGCAAAACTAGAATGAGGTTTTACATTGTAAGTCTGTTTTCCCCAGTCCTGGACCTTCAATGAGACTTTGTTAAAGTGAAAACATGAAATACTGCCTGCAAGGTCTGCACAACACAGTCTTGCCAGCATAGAAAATTTACATTTAAGAAAAGGAAGTGAAATTATGGACTAGTGGGACAGTGATTTGTTTATACCAAGTAATCCCAGGTTCACAAAAGGAAAGAAGTGCCCACAACCAAAATAAAGTCCACTTGGTGTCATCATCCACTTTTAGAGACTGCAGTAGCCCACCTTTTAAGATCAATGGCCCACTGGCACAAGAATAATTTTAATAAGCATCTACAGTCAATCAGGGACGTGTTAGAGCATGAGAGGCTCTAGAATTTGCTAATCACTAAACCATAAGAGGCTGTTTAAAAGCCTTTTCCCATGTACTCTGGCCTCTTTCAACATTTGCTGCTTAAGTTGGGAAAACATCACGCAAACTAGCCTTCCACCCCCTCACCTTGCAATCAATGAAATCAAATAGTACCTTGGGGCAAGGAGAAGGGGAGCTCTGCTTACCTCAGTGCCATTATCCTTCAAAACCTTGCCAGCCACTGTCACAAGTTCCTTACACAAGTCACAAGGGATACTGTTCTGGAGAGAGAAAGAGAGTTACTTTCAGACAGAACTAAGTACCTGTAAATGCAGTGTGTGACTGAAAATGCAGAAGAATGAGCATTACATTTGGAATTGAAGTTAAAGAAGAAATACTGGCTGAAACTGGGGTGAGAAGAGGCATTTTTAAAGAGTGGGGCTATTCCAAGCATTTGTAGCTCCATTTTTTTCAGTAAATCAACATGGGTATGAAGAAGCAAGCATGCTACCAATTGCTCGTTTCACCTAGTCCCACCTCCCTTCATGTATAAAGCGTACTGCCCCAAGTAGCCTTATCCTGAACCTCTTTTACCTTACTCTTCAAGGAGTTCACTTACTAGAAATCAGAAATTTTGAGGCAGCTTCTAACTCACTTTAGTTATGCTCTGACACTCCTCCCTTCTCCTACTTTTCCACAAACGGAAACATATCTCAGCACAGATACAGCCAAGGTGGACTGAATGCATCTGTAAGTAAAATGCCTTTTTCCCCTAGAAAATTGTGAAACAATACCACAAACTACAGCTACATCCAGTAAAGCAGCACTCACATTTAGTACAAATGCAATTTGAAAAGCCACGCTAAACATAACATTTGTAACATTATTTACTGTCATAGCTTTCACAATTTAACATATGCTGCATCTTCAGCGGAACATTAACTTACGAGAAAGACCTAAACAATCATACAGATTTTTTTTTGTAATAAGCCTATCAGTTAATAGGAAATAGCTCTATGAATTAGGAGCCAGTTTAATAAAGAGGAACAAGTCTGAAATCCACTAGCTCCATTCCCCACATTGCTCAGTGATGGTGCAACAGGTCACAGGAGAAGTCAGCAGACAAGTTGTGCAAGGCAGAGAAGTGGAAAGCAACCTTTATCTAGCACCCAAATTAAGGAATAGTAACCAAGGCATAATCAGATGTAGCACTTAACTCCGATCAGAGACTTGAAAAAATACTTCATCAGCATATGGAAACCAGCTACCTCAAGCTACAGGTGGAAAGAAGTCTCACTAGTTGATACTTACTACAGTAGGCTTGTTCCAGACATTCTGCTGGCAGTGTTTCACTGCTCCGCACTGCGACGCTGTCCGAACGCTCTGACACCATACCTCTGGACCCTTCACACAGTCCTTCTGCCACAAAACAGGGCTTGCCACAGCTGCCAAAGAAAGAATCGTTCTTTCAGTTGCACATTTGAATGATTTCCAGTCCAAAGTAAGCAGGTTAATGCTATGTGGTATAACCACAACCAACCACTTAGATTTACTAACATTTTTAAGCACATTTCAATCCAGCAATTTCTACTTGAAACATGAGTCCCAAATACAGATTACACAGCCAAAGAACTCCAGAAAAATCAAAACAGTAATTTCTCTACTGAAGTGCTTGAGAACCTCAGCAGTCCATTGCCCCACCATCCACCTTTTCTAAAAAGAAAAAGGCAAAACCAAAACCCACATTGCTTTGCACACAGGAATTACTAGATGACTCAAAATAGAGTCACTGCTCATTGCAGAAATCCACACTTCAGACAGCTGATTCCCAAAGCTACTACCCCCCTGTTCTTCTGCCCTTGCAGTCACTTCAACTCTGCACAAGCAGTCACATCTAGCTTGTAATTGCTGTCTGCATTCCTTCTCCCAGGTGAACCGCCCTTTTCTCATACAGCAACTGCGAGAGCTAGCAAACTAATTAGATTGGAAGTGACAACAACGCACAAATTACGTGGAGGACTTAAGAGCCAGGTGCAGACATTGAACCAAAAGTTTCAAGAGTCAAAGCAAAAGAGGGATGGAAAATGTGAGACGTGTTCCATCAAATAGTTTTAAACCCATTAAATCTATTTAGACTTTGTTTCCTCTTGGTCAGTTCAACTGTGTAGAGAAAAATCTATGGGGGAAAAAAAAGAAAAAGAGTATACAAGTCCTTGTCAGGACATTACCTCCCACCCCACGCGGAATTGTTTTGCAGCCTATAAAGTTTCAAAGTAAAATACAGAATACAATTTCTGGACAGTCTTCCTAAAGAAGTGTAAAAGATCTGCACTATGAGTAAGTAACAGGACAAGTTAATCAACTGCACCTTTTAGCTGACTTTCCAAGCTTTTTTTTTTTATTATTATTTTTGTGTGTTCTCTGAACTGGACACCTAACTTCTACTTTTCTAAAACCATCTTGCCTGTCAGTAGTCTCAGTTTCTTCAGCAATCAATCTCATACATTGCACTAACCTATGAAGAAACAACTCCTAAAATCCTACAGCAGACACGCTCCAAGGAAATTTGCCACGGTCTATGCCTACAAGGCACTGCTGTCAAAGTTTTAGGAAAAAAAAAAATGCCCATTCAAACCTATTGGGTGTATAGGTGTTGCTTATGAGCCATTATTTCCACATCAATGCTGTTTACACATCACAAAATGCTGTAAAATTACACTGTCAACCAAGAAGGAGGAATTAAGCAGTCCAACTCCTACAAAGCTTCTACTAAGGTTATGACAGATGAACAATCACTTTTCCATTTCTCACATCTCCGTTCTAAGCAATTAGAGGATCAACTTAACAGCTGTACTACCAGTGCATCTACTAGGTACATAGCCACTACACATCAAATAGAGCCAGATAAACACTGCTTTATAGGTGGCATTCTGCAGCCTTCTCAGCTGTTGATTTATAAAGCCTGTTTACACTGCATTTCACAGAGGATTGACCCATTTATTTTAAGAAAAATGTGCTCTGCATACTTATTCTTCTACAGAAAAGCATGAAGTTTGCCACCCTCTTTCCCAGCAAAAAGCCTAGATTGTATGTTACTCTTTGGCAAGACAGCACACCAGGATTGCTTATAAGACCATAGGAATAAGACTTCAAAGCTTCTAATAATGTACAGTTACGCAAAATATTTACAGATGGCCTATTTTAAATTACAGCATTATCGATCTGAAAGCACGAAGAATAGTTAAGTTTCAATGTCAGACTGGTCAGCCAAATAGCTGTCAGCTCTGGCAGGATGACAATAACCAAGTATACACTTGGTTGAAGGAAAGAGTTATTCTTCACTTTCAGATACTGGTAATGAGCAGTGGTAGGAAGGCTCTGCAAGGCTGAGTCAAAGTCTGGCTAAAGTCAAGCAAGACCTTGACTTTTAAACAGTGGAATTAAGGGCTTCCAACTATTTACAAGTATAGCTTTTAACCTATGCCTTTAGTTCTGTAAATCAAAAGAAAATTACTCCCCCTCCCCTGTTTGAAACATACTGTAAAACTACAAAACTACAGTATAAAACTGCAACAACTGTTATTCCAGGCAGTTTCTCAAACTCTTGATCTAAGAAGCTGTTTAAAAGCCAAACTGAGGAATTCATGCCATCACTTGCACTGGTTTGATCTAGCTCTTAATGAACTTTCAGGTTTTGTTTGGCTTTTTATTTTAAAATCTTGTTACTGTATGACTTTTCAGATCCATACCCACTTTCAGCAGAGTGTCTAACAGCTAGTCTTGTTCCTTTTTCCTCGTAGCCTCTGACCTGGTCATTGTAAGTGCAGCACAAAAGAAATACCGTGTTTCAGATTTATGGTTACTTATCAGCTTTTTTCTTTTTTTTTTTTTTATTCTTTAATAAATTCCCTGCTGCATGGCTTCTGTATCAAACAGATGCTTACACAGAGTCAGTCACTAATGCTCTGACTTGCTAGGACACAGCAAGAGCTATTGGCAGGGCAGCAGGATTTTGTCAGGCCATGACACTGGGGCAGAAGAAAACCAAGGAGCAAGGCAGTAGTCTGAACCCTTTTGAGGTGAGCAGAGTGCTGGTTGCAGATAATTCTGTTCAGAAGGGAAAAAAGGTCTTAAAATTAGAGTGAGTTTTGATAGTACGTTAACTACTTGACACCTCTGCACTGCTTCCCTGCATCACATGTCTCACCAGTTTAGAAAGAGAAAAGAATAATTTCTCTGAAGATGTGTACAGAACCATATTTTGTTCAGATTCTGCTCAAAGCACTGCCTCTGGGCACACAGTCACTTTGGATTTCAGAGTAAGGACACTAATGTTATCTGCAATCCTCTACAGAAGACCAAAGACAAATCTCAGAAGAGCATCAAACGGTTCATAAGCCAGTGAACACCAAAAACTAGTTTTAGGATGCAATTAAGCAACCTAAACACCTTCCCACTGGTATTAAAGTCCTCACTCCTGCACAACATCAGAGCAAGATGCCAATATACCTACATAACTTTGTCGTCAAAAAAGCCAACAGATTCAGGAAACCTGAATCAGCTATGCCATGAGGATGAACACATATCTACAGAAAACAAACCGGAGGAACAGCAACGTCCTTTTAGTTACGAAGGAAACTGGGGGAGTTCTTTCCTTCTGAGAAGACAACTCTGCATTTGATGTTTTCAGTACAGATCTTCCTGGTCAAACAGCAACTAGGCAAACTTGGTTTTTTTAGGGTCACACGTTGCCAGCACGTTTTACAAAGCAGATACAGAGCAAAGATAACATGCACTGAGCATGGCTTCTTTTCTTCCATCTTCCACAACGACTTCAAATATAGTTAAGCTTGGATTAGTTTGTTCAGTGTTATGTTGAAATATTTTTATTACATAATTCAGTGTCTAATATGAAGGGATGAGCTTTCATTGTTGCAATGTCCACCTTCCCTTTCTGAATGTTCTGGGAAAAACAGAAACGAAACTAAAAAAACCTCTGCATTAATTCATCTCTTGTCGATTCAGAAAAGAAAAGCCTGAAATCCTTTACTGTTCCCACTATTTTTACCTTCAGCTTGTTTTCCTATTTAATTATGAAACTGCATTTTTCCTCATCTATTAATTTGTTACAACAAAAGCAAATATGCCAGTGAAGTGCGTTATGACCTTGTGCTACTTCACATCAGAATGCACGGTTTTGAGTCTTAACTGTTACCTTACCTGTCCCCTCAAAATAGCCTCTTTTACAAGAAGAGTGACACCTTAATGTGGTATTGCACATCCCCAGCACAGCGGCAACCCAAGAGAAAACAAAGCACTGTCAGTTACCTCACACAACTCCTAATGCTCACGGGATAAACCCAATGGGATTACCTTCTTAGTTATCTCTGACATCCCTTTATTTGATATATTCTTCTTTATCTAAGGGTCATCCATTTTTAAATAGATTTCTCCTTTCTCTGTAGATTAGCTCTCAACGGTCACGCATCACGCTCACCCAAACCTGCCCCCCCCCTCCCCGAAGTTCTTGCAAGCTGCTATTTTTAGAGCGCCAAACAAGTTTATCTGTGAAGGCCAGGGGGTTTCTTGTCCTCTTCACTGGTTCCTCCCCTCCCTTCTTGAACTTCTTCAGAGATGTCGTTTCTTCAATTTTAGAAGGAACGGTCTTTGCTCCACCAAGTTTTTCCTAAATTAAGCAGAAAATGGAGGAGGAAGGAGAAGCGGGGGTAGAAACACAATCCATGTATAAAGGGCACGCCTTTCAGATGTGAAAGGCTTCAGCTTTTGGGCTTCTAGCCAAGCTGACAGCCAACAGGCACCCTAGGATCCCTGCATACACTTGCAGCTTCTGGAAACAAAAACAACAAAAAAGGAGAAAGATTCATACTGACTCTGTCCTCACTAATACTCATGTCTGACAGACAAGAGAAGCCATCTCCCAGAACAAGCGTTGCCTTAGAAACACCGCCTGAAGCCCAACAACATAATCAAAATACTCCACAAGCTGAAGGGTAACAGCAGAAAAGGAAGGAGAAACCTTTTCTTGGAGGCCCAGGTCAGCAACCTAACACTGTCAGAACATCAGTAATGCAGTCCTGACAAGCGACAGCTACTGCATATCACACGGGGCTCTGCCAGGAATTCACAATAAACCCTGTTTAAAGGCTGTGAAAATAAAGGGAAACCCGCAACTCGCCCCCACAGTGGTGCTATCCTACTTACTTCAGCAACTGTGCATTACCCCCAGACACTTCTTCAAAGCAGCAAACGCCAACTATGATCTCCTTCCTCAACATTAGGCATCTAGAATAGAAATGCTAACATACAGTCAGAAGTTAGTGAAGTAGAGTTGACGGCCCTCAGACAATACAACCTTTTCTACTTGAAAAGCTTACAGAGCCACGCGGGTGAAAGCATAGTTCAGTTCCTCACTCTTCAGGAAACAGGAACCTAGAAGGAAGCTTTTAATGGCTGGATTACCATTCTGCAAGGACAGCTACTGGAAAATTGTTAGGGTAATTACCTTTCCTGAGAATAACCTTCCCTTGCCTCAAGCATTTGTGTTACTCTTCTTCCAGGGAGAGCCAGCCTGAATTTCTTCCTGAGATTCTCAGAAAAACATCCGAAGCAATCCCCTCCAAAGCTGTACTGAATCTACTAATGAGACTTTTGTGATCACGCTTAAAAGTGAACACCTTATATAAGCTTCTATGAACGAGGATTCTAGATGGGCCAGAACACATTCCCTAAAGAGCCAGAGGATAAACCTGAAAACTACCACCCAGAACACAAAGAAATTCAGCTTGAAAGCTCAAGCTTCCTCCAAACCAAACTGCTAGGAAAACCTTGGTGTGAGCAGCATTTTTACAGACAAATTAACCTGCAGTTTGCATGAAAAGGAAAGAGCTGAGCTGATGTTCTCTTTAATGGGTTGTAGTCAAATGTGGAAGATAATTGAGGTGCTGTCAACTCTTGCACCTTCACGACAGTCTAATTTGTTCCGAGCATATTAACATATCCATCAGGAGGGATGCTCTTTCCCAGGCTGTCCCACTTAGCAACAATAAAAAAAAAAAAAAAAGCCCATTCATAATCTCCCAGAAATGGCCCACAGACCAAGTGAATGCATCAGTCTGCCATTCTGAGCTCAGTTACTTACTGACTTTTCCCCATTTCTTTTGGGAACTGCAAAAGCAAAGCATGTTTAAGTTAAAGAAGTCAAGAGGGATCAACTTCTCTTCATCAAATCTTACAAAGTGTCAACAAGTCAAGGAGTGACCTCAACCTAAAGTTATCTGAAGGGCACAGTACTCCACAGCCTCTCTGGTCCATTAGTGAGTTTAAGTAACATTTCAAAAGTTGTAACGACATCACACCCTAGTAACTCATGCCAAAAGTCTACTATGCCCCTGGATTAATGACACAGTAAAATGACCACAGTATTTGAGAGATTACAGGCAATTTGCGGAAGAAATGGATGAAATCTGACTAGCTGTTATCAGTATTCAAGATATCAGTTAAAAACCAGAGTCTTCCTGTCTGATATCAACTAATCAAATATCAAGCTTGAAACATTTGTCATTAGCACAATTTGCAAGAAATGAGTTTTGAGTTAACGTCATGATTGGGCTCTTCCTCAAAGTGGGGAACGCATTCTCACTTTGGTACACTGCTTCTGCTGTAAAACATTGTTCTTACCCCAGATGCTCCCTTGCTTCCCTCAGCAGAAGAAAAGCATGGTAAGAGAAGCAGTTTGCGTACGTACAAGAGTACTTACAGAGTTAATGATAGCAGAGAACAGGATGAGCTGAGACAGTAAAATCAGCTCTACTGTCCCAGTTACTGTAAAGGTTGCAAGAGAATAATTCCCACATTGACCAGAGGTTGCTACCAGGTTGCCAAGCAAGCCCCAACTTCTGCCTGAGATTTTTCTATGACAGAATCTAGAAGAGAGATTTGGATGTTCAAGGGCATCTGGTAGTCATCAGGAGTAAGCAGTCCCATACGGTATGTTAAGATATTCCCAAGAAATTATGAAAAGCATTTTTCCCTGCAGCAGAGCCCTGTAGAAAAACACCTAAATGTTTTGAACATACTTGTTTCTGTTTGGGGGTTTTTGTTTTTTGGGTTTTTTTGGGGGTTTTTTTTTTTTTTTCTTTTTATTGAAGGAGGGCAGAGGGAGTGCAGAGGTGGGGACAGATTTCATGCGAGTCTCTGCAGAAATTCTGTACCAACATCCCCCTTTCACCAGGCAAATGAATTCACACCATGAAGAATGAAAAAGCCTGCTAGTTACACAGAGAGCCATGCCTGTAAGAGGAGACAAAGTTCCTGGCCACAGGTTACACGGCAGTCCCAAGGAAAGCACAGGTGAAGTCCAGAAAACTTCAGTAAACTTCAGAAAACGTAAGGGCAGTTCAAGACACTGCCAGGAAGAAATAGAAGAGTCTCACGAGCAATGCTCTTCTTCACACTGCTGCCAGAGAAGTGCTTTAATGCAGAATGAATGCTAGACACGGAAGACAACTCAACAGGAAGCTCCCGTAGGAAAAGGGAAGACATCAGACCCCCACAGCTGAGCGCAGAAAGTGTGCCAGAGGGATGAAAAAGGACATTTTTAAAGAGCAGTTTCAGGGAGGACAGCAGTTAGCAGTGGGAGAGCCTGAAAAAGGCAAGCTGTGGTGCACAAGGTGAAAGAATAACCTACCCAGGAGTACAGTGATGAAGCAGCTGATCGCAGGAAAGAAGAAAGTGTTAACCTCTAATCTCTGCATATTAATAGCTTGCATCCCAATGTGAACATAGTCAAATGATTTTACATGTGGAGAAAACAAACCTTGAAGTCTCATTGCAAGATTCATTTACTCAGCATCTCCAAGAAAATCTCTCTCTATGTAGACACAGTTTAAAAACTAGCCAGGGTAAACAGTGTAAACGTGAGACTCCTCACTCCAAGAGAAAGAAAAATACCGATATCTGAAATTAAACATTGCTCTGTGATCAAATATACAGGCAAGCATTGCCTCAAAATACACACACACTTCAAAGACCACAAAGTACCCCTTTTAACTACAATAGGAACTCCGATTTCTTAACAGCAGCAAATTAATTGTGTACAAAAGCTGCTACATAAAGGAAAAAGAAGTAAACAGAACTGCAAGTAAATCCTTACAGAAAAAAAAAAAAAAAAACCAACCAAACAGAAACCTTTTTTTGTCATGTACTTCTAAGGCGTTGCCCCAAAACTGCTTTGAAAAATCAGATCCACAAGACATTGAAACAAAAACCCACTGGCAGCCAGAAACAAAGTAAAAATCTTCCTGCATGTTATACCAGAAAAACCCTCCCTAAAACAGCACTGTCCAACCTCCCAGAGACTCCCAGCTGACATCACCATCACCTGATGGAGACAGGGTTCGGTTTTGCTGACAAGCTCCCACTCTCTTGTTCCACACTCTACATCATCTCAGTTTTCAGAGATTCCCAGAACTGCTTCTTTGTGGTATGCTGAATAGCACAAATCCAGACTGTAAAAAGACCGCATGAGGCTTCAACAAGCTCTGCAGATGCAGATTGCGCGTTTCAACGAGTGCAACCATGACCAGGCAGAACAGCTTGCATAGCTCCTCCAGACACAACCAAGAACAACCCTTTCTATTAATACCTCTTCTGCAAACAAGGAGGAGATTGTGCAAGGGCAGGTTTACACAAGCCACATGACTGGTACACTATCAAAGCACCGCTTCGTTATGCGACGGTTTTAAGGTGCCTTATACCTACAGCACGCTCTGTTATTTCTCAAAGAAAACAGAGATATATTTTTTAGGAATAAGACACCTTCCATTGTTTGCTTAATTTCATCTACAGTAGCAGGCTATGCCAGCCTGGCTTTTTTGTTAGAAACCACATTCCCATCTAGAGCAAGCCTGCAAACTAGAGAGCATAGTCCAAATTCAATTATCTGTTTTTTCTGCACCCTCCAGAAAATTCAAGTCAGACTAACTCAGCTTTCAATTTTCCTATCCCCAGATATTCTGGCAAGTGTTTGTTAGAGGAATCATATATAACACAAACTCTTGGAAGGAAGGAAGGAAGATTAAGTCTACTATCTTGGGGGGGGGGGGGGTGTGAAATATTCATATCCTCAAACTTTTTACTTTCCACTCCCAGCTTAATCTGATTTTACCAGGAGAAAAAAAAATAATAATATATATATACACACACTTTCATCTCAAGAGAAAGTGACTTGTGTTTTAACTAC